>NC_143148.1:46227500-47427500 GCF_059928025.1 Delphinapterus leucas
TTCTTCACTCCTTTTTCTTTCTGTTCCTCAGACAAGACAATTTCAATTGATCTCTCTTCAAGTCTGCTGATTCTTTCTCCTGCCTGCTCACATCTGCTGCTGAGCCTCTAGTGAACTTTTCATTTCACTTATTGTATTTTTCAGCTGCAGTCTTTTTATTTTTCCAGCTGCAGACTTTCTATTTGGTTCTTTTTAAAAATAATTTCTGTATCTTCATTGATAACTCTCTGTTTAGCAAGACAGCATTCTCATTTACTTTGCTTTAGTTCTTTGATATGGTTTCCTTTATAGTTCTTTGAAGATATTTAAAATAGCTGATTTGAAATCTTTAGTAAACTGAGTGTCTTGGCTTCCTCAACAATAATCTATTGACTTGTGTGGGGGGGCTGTGTGAGAGAGAGAGATACTTTCTTGTTTCTTTTCATGTCTTGTGATCTTCTGTTGAAAACTGGACATTTTAAATAATAGAATGTGGCAACTCTGAAGATCAGATTTCCTTCCTCTCCCCCAGTATTTGTTGTTCTTAGTGTTTGTTGTTGTCTAGTGTCTGTTTCTAACTAATTCTGTAACGTCTGTATTCTTTGTCATGTGTGAAAATTGAAGTTTCTGCTCAGCTTAGTGGTCAGCTAATAACTAGACAGAGACTTCTTCAAATGCCTGAAGCAGTAAGTCTCCCAGTCTTTGCTGAGGGGTTTTGCATGCATGTTGTGCTATGCCTTTAGCACTCAGCAAGGCAACTGACAGCTCTGCCTCAGCCTTCACTTCCTGCTTGCTGAGAGCTTCAGGGTCATCCAGGGGTGAAAGCGTAGGGCCTTCTCAGGTATTTCCCCAGCATGCATACAGCCCTGGGCATGCATGTGGCCTTCTAGATTCCCAGGACTGTGTCAGAGCTTTTCAAAACTCCTGTGGACTTCTCATTTTCCAGCTTTTCCATTTAAGCTTTTTGGTTAGCCTGTCGTTTGCCTACCATATCAGGCAGCTGTGAAGGTAAACAGTCGCCTCTGAATATTTTTGACAGTGCCCTCAGGGAAAAAGCCTTTTTCACTGGATGAGCCTCCAGTCACATCATATAAGGACAGCCTTGCAAGTGGAGTTTTCCAAGGAACTATCAGACAAATCAAACAATGACAGCTCTCTGGGGAAAGGAAGCTTTTAAGGAGCTCCAACCCCATTCTCCTCCTTCTAGTGACTGCCAGGCTGCTGGTTTCCACTGTGATCAAAGGCTGTTGGTTTTAAGGTTACCGTGGAGCTAGAGAAAGGGAGCTGGGAAAATAGGACAATTTAAAATGCCACAAAATTCACTGTTCTTACTAATATTCAGCCATTTTTCTTGAGTAAACACTCCCAGGTTAATACAAACCTTTGGTTATTTACCTGAGTTCTGAAAATTTTGATTCTGGCTTTTTTGTTTGTTTGTTTGCGGTACCCGGGTCTCTCACTGTTGTGGCCTCTCCCGTTGCGGAGCACAGCCTCCAGACGCGCAGGCTCAGCGGCCATGGCTCACGGGCCCAGCCGCTCTGCGGCATGTGGGATCTTCCCGGACCGGGGCACGAACCCGCGTCCCCTGCGTCGGCAGGCGGACTCTCAACCACTGCTCCACCAGGGAAGCCCTGATTCTGGCTTTTTAAGAGAAGTTTTATCATTGCTTTTATGGAGGAATTTTCAGAGGTCTTTACTCCACCGTTTCCACTGACCCAAGTGGATTTAGACAATTTACTACTTATAGCAGTAGTAGCAACCAGAGCAATATTTTATGTCAGTTCCCAGATTCGACAGGGTGATGTAATGAGAGCCAGGTGTTAGCTGCACATGCAATGGAGGTGCATCACAAAAGAGGAACCTCAAGGTTAGGAGACTCTGATCTGATATACCAGCTGCCAGAAAACCTGCCTGTCCTTCCCTGTAGAATGAGACATTATCTTCATTAGCCTGGAATGTAGGGAAATCTCTCAAGGGGTGAGAAGAGGGCATTTCTATCTTTATTACCCTAGAATGTCTCTGGGGAGTAGGATGTCTCTATCTTTACAATCTGGAAATGCAAATAAGTTGGCTCCAAAGAGAGTTCCTTACTGTCTGTTTTCAGGGCGGTCTGCTTATACAAAGATATTTGAAAAGACAGTCCAGGAGCAAAGTTTTTATTAATGCCTAAATGGGAAGCATTCGTGGAGAATTGCCTTCCAACACTGCCTATGTTATGTCAGTCTAGCTGTTATTCTTATAAAGTATGTTGTCTTTTCTCTTTTTAACATTTTCTCTTTATCCCTGATGTTCCAAATTTTACCATAATTCTTTTCACTGTAGATTCACTGTTTATACTGTATAGTACTCAGAATGTACTTAAAATTTTTTTTGTTGTGGTAAAATACACATAACATAAAATGTAGTTGTTGATATACAGAATCATGTCTTAAATTCGCAGAAATTCTCAGATGTCACTTCTGAAAATACTGCTCCTCTGACATTGCTTTACTCTATGCTGGAGCCTCTCAAACTGTCCTCCACGTTTTTAAGCCGCTCTTGCGTGCATATCTTTTCTGTCTCTCTGTGATGTGTTCTGGGTGAATTCTTTCATACTACCTTTTGGTTCACTAATTTTCTCTTTAACCAGGTCCCTTTCTCCCAATTTTTTTGTTTTGAGGACCATATTTTTCAGTTTCAAGAGTTCTAACTTATTCCTGTTTTTCATAATTTTTTATTATTTTAAAGTGAACATTATTCCTTGTATCTTTGAGCAACCTGAAATACTTAGTCTTTTTCAGACTGTCCCATGAAATTAATTTCTTCTGGACTGAATTACTGATTGTGTTGGCTGCCTTTCTTAGCATTAGATTTCTTCATGTGTTTAGGAATTTGGGGTTGTAGGTTGGTTTCATTTTTAAATCTCAACCTCTCTCTCTGTGTTTCTCCACACATCCCTGACTAGTACTTTTTTGATGTTTTCATCCAACCCTTCACATCGCTAATCTAGAACTAGGTCTTATTATACCATTTTGGAGCTCCTATTCCTCCGTGAAATTAAAGAAACCAGATCTGTTGCACGTCCTGTCATGAGCCAGTGGATCTCTTGGCTCAATTCCTGGTCCTGGGGCTGTCCACTCTCACCCACCTCCCTACTTATACATG
Organism: Delphinapterus leucas; assembly: GCF_059928025.1. Classification (NCBI taxonomy): domain Eukaryota; kingdom Metazoa; phylum Chordata; class Mammalia; order Artiodactyla; family Monodontidae; genus Delphinapterus; species Delphinapterus leucas. The sequence continues at coordinate 46,230,624 of NC_143148.1, forward strand.
TGTAGCCCTGTGGCAGTTTTTTGTTCTGCAGAATTCTTCCATGAGCTCCAGCCTCAACCCTGGCTTCAGGCAGTGAAGTTGGCTTTGCTCTCCCTTTCCCCACTCCATGAATCACTTTCAGTTCCAGTTACTCTGTGGGAATCCAACTTTGACCTGTGTATGCCTTCTTCCAGACCTGGAGCACAGAATCCTGTGGCTTCTTCCCCACCTACCATCTTGTTTCTCATTCCAGTCCTCTTTCTCAGAGACTTTTATTTTGTTTTTAAGCCCAGGCAATGTTTCGGGTTCTTTCTTTTTATATCATATTTATAGTTCCTTTTGGAGTAGAGAAGGGGCTCCAAGTATGAATTTACCAAACTGTCTTGAGTGGAAGCTTAATGCAAACTTTCTAAGAGTAAAAGATTTATCGAAACTCTGATAAAGCGAAAACAAGTTTTGGTTTTAAAATCTCATGCAATAAAATTACCCTTATCTTCAAAACCTTTTACCCCAAAATAACAAAAAAATCGTATCATCAAGTCGTCTGAAAGCTTCTTCACGGAGGTGCTGAACAGTGGCCAAGTTGTTGCTGTGCAGCTTGCTGCCAGGCAAACCACATTCTAGACTAGGGCACTTTCAGAATGAAATCTCCTGCCTTTCCTGTTCTAATTTATCTTGTTAGACACCTGTTCTCCTCCATGATTGCAGAAAATCTCACCCAGGATTGTCTGTGGCTCTCAGTCACAACTTGACATCCCTGGACCCAGTTTACAAGAGTCCAGCGGCTCACCTGCTGCATGACCCTCCTTCTCTGCAACACGGTCACCTATGTCACGTTCTAGAAGATGAACGGCACCACCACCAAGAGACATGAGCACGCTGTGGGTGAGCCCTGATGTGTGCTGTTTGTGGCACGTCATCCTTTGATTACTCCACTCTCCTTCCTTCCAAAGTTAGAAACAGAATGAGTATGTGCCTTCATTTTTCCTCTGCTGCCCTCACATTAGAGTACTCATTTAATTCTGCTCTTAAAGGAGAATAATCATTTATTCTAACATTACACATTTTCCCACAGATCTCTTTTATTAACACATGATCAGGATCTTTACTGCCACGATAACTTGTTATCCTTAGATAATCATAGTTAAATTGCTACATAAATACTTAAACCTGGGAGAGGAATGCCTTGGAGATGATTTTAATTTTTGAGAATGAGGGTTGTACGTCCTGCTTTTCTTTCAGTGGGCCCATTTGCTGTGACCTGGTCTGAACTGCTCGTCAGCATCCAAACTGCTGTCATCCTTTTCCCCATCAGTCTTGGGATTGGATGGCTTTTCCCGTTGATTCAACCACAGGAACCTCTACCTCTCTTTCCTCCCATCCAGGCCTCCTGCCTCTCAGATGCTTCTTTTGAGCCTCTGTCTCTCTCACAGAGATAGTTGAGGTAAGCTTGGTATCAAATTTTACAGGTAAACGTCATGCTCCCTCCCCCATGTAGTGGAAAAGGTCAGTAGAGAGGATCTCCTGCAAGGCTCCTGAGGTCCTGTTAAACTTAATAGTTTTTCTCTAATTCCTGTCCCCCGGGCCATCCCTGTGCCTCTGGTTTTTCCTCTTCATTATGGAGTGATGTGAGCGCCGATGTGAGTGCAGGATGTCCTACTCTGGAGGTGTTTTAGTTTTCTACGTTTGATCAAACGGTCTCTTCTTCTTTCATCCTAGATTCTCTCATAAAACTAGTTCTGAAGCTACTGTGAGGTGACTTCTTTCTGAAAAAGGAGAGAAAGTGAAAAACTGAGGTTCTTTACACTAAGCATATGCCCCTCCAAGTAGAGAAACAGCCTTCCTACCATCTGTAATTGCTACCGGTCCTGGGTTTAATGTAAAACTAACTTTTCTCATCTTGGTTCTACATTCAGGAATTAAAGGAGACTGGGGGAATTCCTGCTCAGAAGAAACAACGTACCTACTCTGAGTGTGAACAGTCTTCGTGGAGTTCTTTCTTCCAACGTTAACCTGCTGGTGAAGCTTTTATCCAGCCTCATCTGTTCTTACTTAGAGGGTCAAGGCCGTCACCAGCGGGCAGGACCCTACTGGGCAAATGGTAAAGTTCAGTAAGTTTCCATATCTAATCTTTTATCTGCCTCCCACTCTCTTACTTTCGTATTCATTCTTACCTCTCAGCGTAACCAACAGGCATGGTACGAACTTCTGCTTGTTTTAATTTCCTTAAACTTCTAGTATGGAGCTGATAGCTTAGATCCCTCTGAAGGCTTCTTAGACAATATATCTGGTCTTACAAAGTAAAGGATTAAGGAAAACCCACAAAAAATGTCCTGTCTCAGACCCCCATATTTCATCTACTTTGTCGGGGGCTATTGAAACTTGTCCTTCTTTTTCTTCTATGGAATGATGAGATTATGCGATTTATGGATTCATGAATATAGTTTGGGGCTTCTGAGCACTTAGAGTTTACATGTACTGCAGTTCTGATGAAAAAGTGCAATTAACTTTACAAGTTTTTCGATTCTGTATCAAAGTATAGAATTTTACAAGTTGCTGTGAATTCACCAGCGTGCTCAGAGAAGACGATAATTCTGCAGGTGTTGGGTCCAGTCTCCAGTGACTGGGAAAATTTAACCTCATCATCAGGTAATGAGTTGCTAATTTCTACCAGGAATTACTATTTATTGAAATCTTCCACTTGTCCAAGTGTCAACCTGGAATGTACTTTCAGTGGTTCCTGAAAACCACCATCATTTCCACAGTTACCTGCTCAGAGTTCTGCGGAGGCTTGCAGCCAACTGCAAGAACTCCAGGAACCGCTGGAAATGCGTATTCTTCCCACAGAGCAAGGGCCATCCAGGTAATGCATAGCACCAGGCTTTCTTTATCACCTGTAATCTTCCTAAACCTGTCTCTCAGCTGTTGGCTATGAGATTATTCCTTCAACTTCTGTTCCTAAGGGACGCAGCCAGAGCCCAGACGGGAAGCAGCCCATCTCTAATGGCCGGCTCAGATGGTTGACTTACTTCTGCTGGCTCCTTCTGGTGTCACTAGCCTGGCCTCAGCCTTTTTTGCAGCACTTTATAGCCTGGAACTGAACAAAGACCAAGCCACCAGCTGGGTTATTTCGATATTATCATTAATTCAGAACATCCTCATCACCAGTAAAGGTATTTGAGAAACAGTGACACCGGCATGGGAGGAAACATTGTAGTTGCAGGAAGCTTGGGAAACCGAGGTCTGTGGGTGTCAATCCAGGGTGTCTAATGATTCTTACAACTTGACAAAAACAAAACAGAAATTGGCAGAGTAAAATTTGTTAGGGGTATGTGTGCAGTAGTCACAGAAAAAACTAAGTAGAACTGATGGACTAGTAGAAGTTTAGCAAAAAGGGATTGGGAAGTTAAGAGGGACAAGTAAAAAACTAAACTACCTTAAAAAAAAAAAACCAGAAAACTTACCTTTTAAAAATCTTCCCTTTCCTGGGCTTCCCTGGTGGCACAGTGGTTAAGAATCCGCCTGCCAATGCAGGGGACACGAGTTCGAGCCCTGGTCCGGGAAGATCCTACATGTCGCGGAGCAACTAAGCTCTCGTGCCACAACTACTGAGCCTGCACTCTAGGGCCAACAAGCCACAACTACTGAGCCCGCGCCCTAGAGCCCGAGCTCTGCAACAAGAGAAGCCACTGCAATGAGAAGACCGCACACCGCAACGAAGAGCAGCCCCTGCTCGTGACAACTAGAGAAACCCGCATGCAGCGATGAAGACCCAATGCGGCCAAAAATAAAAATAAAATTAATTAATTAATTAAATGGATAACCAACAAGAACCTACTGTATAGCAAAAAAAAAAAAATCTCAGTTATCATGGTATATCAACTGTGAGTGATTGCATAAAGTACCAACTGCTTCTAGCCCTTCAGCCCATAATTCACTACATAAATTAACAGGTGCACATCATGATCAGTGATCAATCATGTCAGTTCTCAAAGTCCGGGTGATTGGTCACCTGTTACCCTGTTTATGTACAGACAGCAAATTGTGTAGTTGTGTTATTTCTTTGTCTCCCAGTCATAAACTCTGTGACCTTTACCATGAAATGGATAATTGAAAGAGGACCTTGGCCAACAGAGATGAAAATGCAGCAAATTAACAAAATAACACTGAAAGTGAAATTTGAATAGAATGTAAATGGAGTTATACAAGAAGCCGCTGACCATGGGAAGATGGCCTGTGTTCAAGAAACTGTAGATACGCAGCCAGGTGAACTTAGTAAAGTCAAACTTACCAACATAAATGTAGAAATTGGTTATGAAGAAAAGGATGATGGTGTCCCAAAGGAAGTAACACTGGCAAAAAACTAACATTAAAGTGACTCTCGGAGATATTTCACAGCATTGAAAGCATAAAGGATAAGATGCTGGAAGCCAATGCAAAGTTAGAACAGTATGACAATTCACCAAAGGCACAGACAAAATGCTCTCCCCGTATCCTAAGTTATACAAGAGGAAGGCCAGCACTGTTCAAATTATTCTTGATAAATTTTCTACAAAGAAGTAACTTTAATTCTCAACATTTCTAATGTTTTAAATTACATATTAGTTTTACTACTTCTAAATTTTTCCTTGTCCCTTTATAACGGACAATAAGAGATTTTAATATTTTGACACAAATCTTTAAATGTCACAGAATGATCATAATTTTTCCCCACTGATGATTAAGATCACTTTGCACAGTTTCAGCTTGCTAGGTCATTTGTATGATCCCACACTACCATGTAAAGTGAGAATTACCTTTAATTAGGTGTGAAATGTCATGTCTGTTATTTTCAAGTGCTTCAGCAAAAGAAGCAAAACAAATACGGTGAAAAGTTAACTTTTGTATCTTCCAATTTTTATGTATGTTTTTAAAATTTAATAATAAAATGTCAGATAAAAATAACTCAATGGGGACTTCCCTGGTGGTCCAGTGGTTAAGATTCCACACTCCCAATGCAGGGGGCCTGGGTTCGATCCCTGGTCGGGGAACTAGATCCCACATGCTGCAACTAAGAGTTCACATGCCGCAGCTACGAAGCCCACGTGCTGCAATTAAATATCCCGTGTGCCACAACTAAGACCCGGTGCAGCCAAACAAATGAATAAACAAAATAAATATTTAAAAAAATAGTAACTCAGTGGATCATATACTCAAAGGTAAAATTACAAATCTTTTAGAAGGAAACATAGGTGAAAATCTTCGAAACCTTAGGCTAGGCAAAGAGTTCTTATATACATACATTACCAAAAGCACAATCCAGGGAAGAAAAAATAGGTAAATTGGACTTCATCAAAATTAAACATTTTGCTCTATGAAAGACACCTTTTTTATTGAAATGTAGTTGATTTACAATGTTGTGTTAGTTTCTGGTGTACAGCAAATGATTGAGTTATAAGTATTCGTATTCTTTTTCGTATTCTTTTCCATTGTGGTTTATTAGGGAATACTGAATAGCCCTGTGCTATACAGTAGGACCTTATTGTTTATTTTTTATATAGTAGTTTGTATGTACTAATCCCAAAGTCCTAATTTATCCCTTCCCCACCTCCTTTCCTGTTTGGTAACCATAAATTTGTTTTCTCTCTATGAGTCTGTTTACATGTTGCAGATAAGTTCATTTGTATTATTTTTTAGTTTCCACATATAAGTGATATAATGGTATTTGTCTTTCTCTTTCTTATTTACTTCACTTAGTATCATAATCTCTAGGTCCTTCCATGTTGCTGCAAATGGCATTATTTCATTCTTTTTTATGGCTAAGTAGCATTCCATGATATATATGTACCACATCTTCTTTATCCATTCATCTGTTGATGGACATTTAGGTTGTTTCCATGTCTTGGCTGTTGTAAATAGTGACACCCCTATGACATAGGGGTGCATGTATCTTTTCAAATTACAGTTTTGTCCGGATATATGCTTGCGAGTGGGATTGCTGGATCATATGGCAACTCTATTTTTAGTTTTTTGAGGAACCTCCATACTGTTTTCCATAGTGGCTGCACCAATTTACATTCCCACCAACACTGTAGGCGGGTTGCCTTTTCTCCACACCCTCTAGAGCATTTGTTATTTGTAGACTTTTTAATGATGGCCATTCTGAGCGGTGTGAGGTGATACCTCATTGTAGTTTTGATTTGCATTTCTCTAATAATTAACAGTGATGAGCATTTTTTCATGTGCCTGTTGGCCATCTGTATGTCTTTTTGGAGACATGTCTGTTAAGGTCTTCTGCCCAGTTTTTGATTGCGTTGTTTGTTTTTTTGTTATTGAGTTGTATGAGCTGCTTGTGTATTTTGGAAATTAAGCCCTTGTCAGTTGTATCATTTGCAAATATTTTCTCCCAGTCCGTAGATTGTCTTTTCATTTGATTTATGGTTTCCTTTGCTGTGCAAAAGCATATAAGTTTGATTAAGTCCCATTTGTTTTTTGGGTTTTTTTGCTTTTATTTCTGTTTCCTTGGGAGAGTGACCTAAGAAAACATTGGTATGATTGATGTCAGAGAATGTTTTGTCTATGTTCTCTTCTAGGAGTTTTATGGTGTCATGTTTTATTTTTAAGTCTTTAAGCCATTTTGAGCTGATTTTTGTGTGAGGGTGTGTTCTAACTCACTGATTTACATGCTACAGTCCAACTTTCCCAGCACCACTTGCTGAAGAGACTGTCTTTTCTCCATTGGATATTCTTGCCAGCTTTGTGAGAGACTAATCGACCATAGGTGTGTGGGTTTATTTCTGGGCTCTCTATTCTGTTCTATTAAGCCATATGTCTGTTTTTGTGCCAATACCATGCTGTTTTGATTACTGTAGCTTTGCAGTATTGCCTGAAGTAGAATGACTAAAATATCGATAATACTAAATGCTGGTGAGGACGCAGAGTAACTGGGAACTCTCATTCATTGGTGGTAGAAATGAAAAAATGGCATAGCCACTTTGGAAAGCAGTTTACCAGTTTCATACAGAGTTATACAGTTACCATATAACTTAGTAATTGCACTCCCAGGTGTTTACCCAAAAGAAATAAAAACCGGGACTTCCCTGGTGGTCCAGTGGTAAAGAATCTGCCTTCTAATGCAGGGGACGTGGGTTCAGTCCTTGGTCAGGGAACTAAGATTCCCACGTGCCGCAGGGCAGCTAAGCCCATGTGCCACAACTACTGAGCTTGTGCGCCTCAATGAGAGAGCCTGCGTGCTGCAAATTACAGAGTTCATGCGCCCTGTAGCCTGCGCGCCACAACTAGAGAAGAGAAAACCCTCACGCCACAACTAGAGAGAAGCCCACATGCCTCAGCAAAGACCCGACACAGCCAAAAATAAATAAGTAAATAAATAAGTAGAAATAAAAACTTATGTTCACACAGAATTGTGTGAATATTTGTAGCAGCTTTATTCATAATTGCCAAGGATGGGACCTCCCTGGCAGTCGAGTGGTTAAGACTCTGCGCTTCCACTGCAGCGGGCACGGGTTTGATCCCTGGTCAGGGAACTAAGATCCCACATGCCACATGGTGTGGCCAATAATAATAATTATAATAATTGCCAAGGATGGAACCAACCCAAATGCCCATCAGCTGGTGAATGGATAAGCTGTGGTACATCCATACAGTAGACTACTCAGCAATGAAAAAGAACAAACTACAGGTACATGTAGTGACATGGAAGAATCTCAGATGTATTATTGTAAGTGAAAGAAGCCAGTTCCAAAAGCATACTTTATGATTCCATTTATATGACATTCTGCAAAAAGCAAAAACTACGTGGATGAAGAATCTATCAGTGGTTCCCAGAGATGGAGGTAGTAAAAAGGGCTGATCACAAAGGGGCAGCATCAGGGAATTTTGGGGGGTGATGAAACTGTAAGGTATCTTGATTATAGTGGTGGATACTCTATGTATTTGTCAACACATAGAATTATACACCAAAAAGAGTGTGTTTTTTTAATGTGTGTAAATACATTTTTTAAAGCTAAAAAACCTTTGTTATTACAATGGCTAAAAACTGTAAAAAGTTCCTCTTCTCTGGTCAAATAACTTAGAACAGTAAGATTCAATTTTGCTTTTAAAAATGGCAAAGGAAAACAAATGATAATACACAGTGATACCAGGGAAAATGGGCACTTAATGCTGGTTGAGGAAAATCTGGCAGTAAAAATCTGGCAGTAAAAATCTGGCAGTAAAAGCCTTCAAATTCTGCATCCCTTTGATGAGTAAGTTTCATTTCTAAGGATCTATTCTGAGAAAATTCAGAGTGGTTTATAATAATAAAATGGCAACAATTTAAATGTTCAAAAATAGGATATTGCTTAATATAAGACAGCCATATCTGTGTAATGGGATACCGAGCAGCCATTTAAAATGTTATAGAAAATGTAAGGATGTGGAAAACTGGTCCAGATATATTAAGACAAAAATGATTAATGGATGTATTCCAAATTTTTTAAGTTTCTTAAAAATCTCTATTTTTGAAAATTTTTATAATAAATGTATATACGTTTTTAAAAGTTGGAAAGTATAAAAAGAGGAACAGGAGATGGAAACCAATGTGTTAGCTTAGCTATCTGTATTGCTAAAGTGCAGTTTGGTTGAACTCATGGCCAAGTGTACTTTTTGGTAATTTCCCCTCAAGTGTAATGCTTGGGACAATCCACTAGAGGGCGACTTTAGGTCTGCAGAGCAGACACACCTGGAATTGCCACATCACAATAGGGGTGTGTGGCAACGGGCCGGAAATACTACTCTTGTCCTTTGTTCTCTGAGGACTGGAGCACTTTCCTCCCCTCCAAGGAAATTTAAGGAGCGGGGGATACTTGTTTCCCCTAACAGAGGCTTAAGGTCTTACTCAATTCTAAGATTCCATGCCTGCTTCGGCAAAACTGGCACTTTCAAAAATGTAGCTGCTTCAGTCTAGCACATCAAAGTTGTTCCAAAAACAGGTGTCAGTGAACACCTTATACAGATCATCACAAATCATTTAATAGTTTAAACTTTCCTAGCCAAGCAGATTAAGGACTACAAGCAAAAATACAAAGATTAACATGATATCAACCACATCCTCATGGTTATGCAAAAATAATTATGAATTTACTTAATTCTCAGTTTTCCATCAAAATAAAGGGCCAAGTCACTGAAATGTATTAATCATACCCACCTTCACCTTTACCTAATGGCGCCACCTTCCTGGTTCCTGTAATATCTGCTCGTTAAGTTTCTCCTCTGACTTTCCTGTCCAGGTGATCTTCCTCACATTGTTTCCCTCACTGCTGCTGAACAGGGTGCTGTGCTTCACGAGGAGAAGGAACATCAGACCAAGAGGATCTTGGCAGTCTTGGGTAATTCAAGTAGTTCTAACTAATATCTAATTTTGCAAATAGCAAATTGTATCAGAACAGTGGGCTCCTAGCCACCTCACTGGCTCAGAGGAATCTATCCATTCAGGATCTTGTCTCTGACCAGCTGTTGCACCTTCTTCCCAGCCCAAGACTAACCAGTGCGTCACCAACACTCTTTGTGATCCATCCCTCCCTAGATCTCTCAATGCTTCTACTCTTCCCTGTATTCTAGATTCCTTCCTAGTGTTTCTAGCTTTGAGCCCCAAGTGCTGTTTCTAACTGCTCACCCTCTGTATCTGAATGCCTGCAGGTATCTCAAATTAAACATGCCCCAAGCAGAATTATTTGCCTGCTCCGCAAATTCACTTCTTTACTGTTTTCTCATTTCAGTTAATAGCATCACCATTCTCTAAAAACATAAGAATAATCCTAAATCCCACCCACCATTCAGTCACCAAACCTGAGGGAGTCTACCCTCTAAATAACTGACTAGAGCCACTCATATTACATGGATGAAACTCACAAACACAAAGATGGCTGAAAAGCAAACTGCAGAAAAATTAACACATTTTTTAAACATCTTTATTGGAGTATAATTGCTTTACAATGGTGTGTTGGTTTCTGCTTTATAACAAAGTGAATCAGTTACACATATATCCCCATATCTCATCCCTCTTGCATCTCCCTCCCTCCCACCCTCCCTATCCCACCCCTCTAGGTGGTCACAAAGCACCGAGCTGATCTCCCTGTGCTATGCGGCTGCTTCCCACTAGCTATTTTACATTTGGTAGTGTATATATGTCCATGCTACTCTCTCACTTCGTCTCAGCTTACCCTTCCCCCTCCCCGTGTCCTCAAGTCCATTCTCTACATCTGCGTCATTTCCATCCTGCCCCTAGGTTCTTCATGACCATTTGTGTTTTGTTGTTGTTGTTGTTGTTGTTTCTTTTTGTGGTATGCGGGCTTCCCACTGCTGTGGCCTCTCCTGTTGCGGAGCACAGGCTCCGGACGCGCAGGCTCAGCGGCCATGGCTCACGGGCCCAGCCGCTCCGCGGCACGTGGGATCTTCCCGGACAGGGGCACGAACCCGTGTTCCCTGCATCGGCAGGCGGACTGTCAACCACTGCACCACCAGGGAAGCCCGACCATTTGTTTTTTTTAACACACCATTTTAATCATGCAAAACAATGCATGTCTTGCTTGGAGACATATATTTTAATGAAGAAATGCATAGGATGATACACTCCAAAATTTAGGAGAGGATTCGCTCTCTGAAGGAAAGAAGGGATACCATCACAGAGGCACACAGCGGATTTTATCTTGGCAATCACTTATTTCTTAAACTGAGTGGTGGGCACGCTGCTAAGGGGTTGGTATCTTATTCCTTATGAGATTAAAAAGTTAGTAATCTGACTTCAAACTGCCTTCCTAGCCCTCATTTCATAGGTCTCTTGAATTGCTGTTCCCTCTACTAAAATGACTTTTTTCTTGTCCTTATCCTTGTCCATCTAGAGAATTCTTTCTGACTCAACATTCAAAACAGATGTCATATGTCACTGCCTCTGGGCCACCTTCTCTGAATTCCTCAGGGAGGTTTTTCTTTTCAGTGATCCCTCAGCATTTGGTTCTTACAGGCTGACAAGTTTTAGGTCATATTCGAACTCCATTTCTCTCTCCGTCTTGATTTACGTGTCTCTATATTCTTCTGCTTACAGTGTGGTCTGGAGACCAGCAGCGCTGGCATCTCCTGGAACTGTCAGATATGCAGAATCTTAGGCCTCACCCCAGAAACTGCATTTTAACAAAATTCCAGGTGATCCCCTGGCACATTAAACTTTGAGAACCACCACTCTGGAACAGTGCTCCCATCGGGTGGTCCACTGACTAAAACTGTGTTTCTAGTCCAAGATAAGTACAGAAATTGAGAATAAGCATTTAGAAACTTTTAGAGCAGTTGGGCAGACTAATTTTAGGCCTATTGAATCTAATTTTCAAAATGGTGCTTGTATTTTGTAGGCCTCTGTTATATGTCATTTTCCTAGTAATTCGTTTTTACTGTATTTTTACAACAGTATAAGTCCCTGATGGATTGGAAATTTTTTTTTAAGTCTTTCATGATAGTTTGGGAAGGGCTGCTTAGATAGCTTTATTCTCTATTTCAACATTTAACAGGAGATACTCATAGAAGATGCTCAACAAATGTTGATGAATAACTACTTAATGAAATATACCCTTTTTTGGCCTATATTTGAATTTTTGACAGCAAGATGTCCTTCATCATTACCCGGTTCAAGAGATGAGAACAACCCCATCTACATAGCCCCAGCTATGAATGGTCCAGTTAAGTGCCCAGAAAGAACCTTGAAAGAGAAGAAATTCTTCAAGTTGACAGGAGATATTTTGGGTACGGAGAAAAAATGGTAACCTGTTGATACAGCAGCACATTTCCCAGCAAGGGAAGGGGGAATGAGAATTAAATGGAAAATATAGAAGAAGGGTGGAAAACTATTTTAAAATATTCACCTCGAAAAATTCTGGATTCCCTTAAGCAAGGCTGTAAGGTGAATGGAAGGACTCCTGAACTTGGAATCTTGAGATCTAATTGTGTGTTTCAGTAAGTCACTTTCTCTACCTGCAGAATGTAATAATGAAACGATCTACATCGCATGGTGGAGGGAAAATGAATATGCTTTGAAAAATAGATGTCCTGGGATTCCCTGGTGGTCCAGTGGTTAGGCAGGGGGCACGGGTTCGATCCCTGATGGGGGAACTAAGATCCCACATGTCACGCAGCATGGTCAAAAAAACAAACAAAAAAAAAACTGCTGTCCTGTAAGTGCAAGGTAACTGGTTCAACACGTCTAGTGTTTGGGTTATTGGATTCTCTGGACCAAAGAAGAGAAATTCTGTTTTTATCATGCCTTCCCTTCTTGTGAACACAGACAATCTATAGATAACTGGGGAGGGGAAGGGGAGGAGATGAAAGGAGTGGTCTGGGAGGACATTTAGACCTAAGAAATAAAATACAACACTTGTGTGAGATTTTATGTATCTTATTTTTAAGTAAAATTTCTGATCAGTGGCAGAATAATTCTGGGAAGGATATATGTAGATATCTATAGATATCTATATAGATATTGCTAAGAGCCAAATGCTTTTGCTTACCTGTTTACAATTATTAGGTTGAACCATATCAAATTGCCAACTTTTGACTGTTTTTGACCTGTAAAAGTCGGTCAGCTTAGAAAAAAAATGAAAAACATAGAGGATTTCTAAGCTAACTACTCACCTGTGATTTTCTCTTCTAAAACTAGTACAAATACTCTTCCTTATCCTGTTGATGACTGCAGTCTACTCAGCACACAACTCCAACAGATTTTACCTCCGTCAAGCTATCCACAAGAGCTTTCCTTACCGCTTCTCAGAGATCAAACTTCTTAAGCATTCCTACCCCTGGGCCAGTAGCACCGTCCTTCCTAACCTGTACAGGGATTACAGAGGTAAGAACACAGTCCTGGGGCCCAGCCCTGCAAATGTGGGGTGCAGTTGGTTTTCCAAACACCCCTGCAGTAACCCACTAGAACACTGGAGAAAGGTCTGCTGGCTTTTTCAAAATGACTGCACCTCTGTGGGCACCCAAAGGTCCACTCCCAGGGCCCCATCTAAGCAGGTTCAGGTTTATGTCTGTTCACCCAAGGGTGATCAGGCCCATGAAGGCTGATTGCCACTGATGAGTTTCACAAGAGGCTGATAAACAAAATTGAGACTTTATTCACTAACAACATGAAAAGTAACTGGAGTGATCCCTGGGACTGGTTGCCTCCTTGTGAAGGGGGGAACCACATGTAGCTGAGAAATTCTATAAGCACAGAACCACGAAAACAGTGTAACCAGAAAGATCTCCACACCAGATGATATTTTGATATATTGCCTGATGTGCAGTCATTCCCAAGTCTGTGATGTGTCTGTGTAACTTTTCTTGGTTATCCACTTCAGTTCCACGAATATGTAGTGAACACCTAGTATGCTGGGAACTGTCCTAGGAGCTAATAAAATGATGGACATTATATGGTTTGTACCCTCAAAGAACCTCACCATCAAGAGGAGTTAGTATGGGGACTTCCCTGGTGGCACAGTTGTTGAGAATCCGCCTGCCAATGCAGGGGACACAGGTTCAAGCCCTGGTCCGGGAAGATCCCACATGCCGCGGAGCAACTAAGCCCATGCGCCACAACTACTGAGCCTGTGCTCTGGAGCCTGCAAGCCACAACTACTGAGCCCACGTGCCACAACTACTGAAGCCTGTGCGCCTAGAGCCTGTGCTTCACAACAAGGGAAGCCACTGCAATGAGAAGCCCGTGCACCGCTATGAAGAGTAGCCTCCGCTCACCACAGCTAAAGAAAGCCCACGCGCAGCAACGAAGACCCAAACACAGTCAAAAAAAAAGAAAAAAAGAGGAGTTAGTATGAATGCTTGTTTTTTTTTAGATAATTTTTTATTTTTATTTTTTTCATTTAGCTGCATCGGGTCTTAGTTGCAGCACGCAGAATCTTTTCATTGCAGTGCACGGGCTCTTCATTGTGAAGCGCAGGCTTCTCTCTAGGTGTGGCGCATGGGCTCCAGAGCACGTGGGCTCAGTAGTTGCGTCCACAGGCTCTCTAGTTGTGGCGTGCAGGCTCAGTAGTTGCCACGCTCGGGCTTAGTTGCCCCACGGCATGTGGGATCTTTGTTCCCTGACCAGGGATTGAACCCACATCCCTTGCATTGGAAGGTGGATTCTTAACCACTCACCCACCAGGGAAGTCCCAGTATGAATGCTTCTTGTTCAGTATCTTTCACCAGTTACCAACACCTTGCCATATTATAACTTTATATCTTATTAAGCTGTATTCTGGAAATTGTTACATTCATTAATCTCAGGATTGGTGGCTTTCTGTTGGGATTTGGAACATCTCCTAGGTTCCTGAAAAAAATCGGAATGATATGTTCATCTCAGCAAACATGTATAGTCCTTTTTTTAAAATTAATTTTTATTGGAGTATAGTTGATTTACAATGTTGTGTTTCTGCTGTACAGCAAAGTGAATCAGTTATACATATATCCACTCTTTTAGAATCTATTCCCATATAGGTCATTACAGAGTATTGAGTTCCCCGTGCTATATAGCAGGTTCTTATTAGTTATCTATTTTATATATAATAGTGTGTATATACAATCCCAATCTTCCAATTTATCCTTCCCCCACTTTCCCCCTTGGTAAGCATAAGTTTGTTTTCTACATCTGTATAATCTTTTCTTAAACATGTACTTGTTGCATTTAAGAGTTTTAACAGATGGCAACTTCTGTACATTGCGTGTTGATTCTTTCTAGTTGAGTTTTAAACGGTGACAGTTCTAGGTTGAGGGCATATTCTGTTTGCAGTCAGTAACTGTCTATACTGACTTAAATAAAAAGTGAATCAGACCCTGGGTGGCTAAGGCTAGTGCCATCACAATAGGCATGTTCTCCTCTTAGACTCCTTTGCTTTACAGTATACTGTTGTGGTCCAAAGGCGCAGACTCAGAAGGCTGCCCAGACTGCCCAGGTTCACATCCTTGCTCTCCACTTACCAGCAGTGTGTTCTTGGGTAAATTACTCAACCTCCTGTGCCTCAGTTTCCCCATCTGTACAATGGGGATAATCTTAGGACCTACCCTGTAAGACAGATGTGAAGATTAAAACCTTAGTAGATCTAAGTGCTTAGAACAGTGTCGGGCACATACTGTTCAGTCGATGGGTGTTAGCTATTGTTATTAACTGGGGCAGTTGGAGCTCTGGTTGTACTAGAACCACAGAGTTTACATGAGTTACCTGGACATACTAAGGAAGAGCAACAGCAATCTGTAGATGTAGATAATGAAACAGAATTAAGTAGATATGGGGTAAACAGCAGTAAAAATTGTAACTAACATTTTTTAACTCTTCAACTGCTAAAAAATTTTCGCTTTCAGAATTGATGTAGCCCAGTCCCATTAGTCCACTTGTTTTCAGGAATATTGAAGCCCAAGCCATTCATGGCAGATAATCTGTATCCTGTAAATAAATCTGTATCCTATAAAAACAGAACTTTCCTAAATAGCCTAGTCCAATGTTGAAACACATTTAGGGAAGAATTTTTTTTGTAGGATTTAATTAAAATTCCTCTTGCCGCAATTTACAGTTTATCTCTTTTGACTTTCTTCTGAGGTGAAAAAACACTAATCACAATTCTACAATTGCACAGTTTTTAAGAAATATAAAGTAAGGCCATCTTTGAAGTTTTAAGAAATATAAAGTAAGGCCATCTTTGAAGGTTAAGTCACCCTTTACCTTTCTCTTTTATCTTCTGCAGGACCCTAGGTCCTTTAATAACCTACTGCAAACCTCTCCCTGCCAAATTTTGTAACATAATCTTTTTCTTTCATGTTAAAACATTTTTCATAATTAAAACATAAATATGTAGAAAATCCATATGTACCATGATGTATATTGTGCAACTCTCCTTTATCCCCTGATCCCCCTCCTCTCTTTCCCAGAGACAACTACATTCCCAATTGATTATACAGACATACCTCACTTTACTGCATTTCACTTTACTGCACTTCGCAGATACTGCATGTTTTCTTTAACAAATTGAAGATGTGGCAGCCCTGTGTCAAGCAAATTCATTGGCGCCACTTCTCCAACAGCATTTGCTCACTTCGTGTCTCTGTGTCACATTTTGGTAACTCTCGAAATATTTCAAACTTTTTCATTATATTTGTTAGGGTGACTTGTGATCAGTGATCTTGGATGTTACTATTGCTAAAAGAAGGCTCAGGTGATGATTAGCATTTTTTAGCAATAAAGCATTTTTAATTTAGGTGTATGTACATTGTTTAGACATAATGGTATTATACACTTAATAGACTATAATACAGTGTAAACATAACTTTTTTTTTTTTGGCCACACCGCACGGCCTGTACGATCTTAGTTCCCCAACCAGGGATTGAACCCGGGCCCCAGCAGTGAAAGCGCCGAGTCCTAACCACTGGATAGCCAAGGAATTCCCTAAACATAACTTTTATATGCACTGGGAAACCAAAAAATTCATGTGACTTGCTTTATTGCAGTGGTCTAGAACCGAAGCCACAGTATCTCCAAGGTATACTTGTAAATTCTTTCAGAGGTAATCTATACATTTGCAAATACATTTGATGATAAATAGCAGCATACTATAAACATTGTCATGCCTTTTTGCCTTTTCCCCTCAATTTGCCTGGAGATTGTTCCATCAGCATATATAAAGCTGTCCCTTTTTATGTTTTATTCATTTACTATATAGTATGCCATTGCGTGGATGTACCATAAGTTTTATGACCGGTTCCCTTTTAATAGACATTTAGATTGTTTCCACTCTTATACTGTTAACAATAATACTACCATTTATACCCTTTTACATATGTAATTTCACTCATGTGCAAATATATCTGTAAGATAAGTACCTTGAAAAGACTTGCTAAAAATGTATATCCATTTTTCATTTAGAAAGATATTGCCAAATTGTTCTCCTCAATTGTACCAATTAATGTTCCCACGAGCAATGTATTAGATCTGCCCACATCGCCAACAGTTCAGTGAACATTGGTGTTTTCATACAATACAGGTAACTCTGAAATATACAAAAGGTTTGCAACTGCGCTCATGAGAAAATGCAAGTTTAAACTAAGGAACCATTTTTCACCTCTCATATGGACAAAACTTGCCTCTGCTCTTGCCCGTCTTCATTCCATCTTCCCCATATTATTTTTTTTACAACATAAATGTGTTTTGTCCCTGTTCAAAACCTCCCAATGGATTCCATCATACTTAAAATAAAAGCCCAAACCCTTTCTAATGTTTACTCTAGGGCCTTCCCTGTCCGGAGCTGTAGCTACATCTGTTACTTCTCCTACCCTCATTCTGACCCTCATTCACTCTAATTCAGCCACACAAGCTTCTGTGCTCTCCTTAAACACGATGCACATGCTCTTGCCTTGGAACTTGCTGTTGCCCTGACTGACGTTTGCATTGGGAGCTCCGAACTTTATTAGGGTCTTTCTCATAAGCCACCTCCTCTGAGAAACCTCTAATCATCCTGTAAATAAACAGCACTGCTCCCTCCTCACAGAACACTCTATCCCCTCTTCCTACTCAGTTTCTTTTTTTATTTATTTATTCATTCATTTTTGGCTGCGTTGGGTCTTTGTTGCTGTGCGTGGGCTTTCCCTAGTTGCGGTGAGTGGGGGCAACTCTTCTTCGTTGTGGTGCGCGGGCTTCTCACTGCGGTGGCTTCTCTTGTTGCCAGAGCACGGGCTCTAGGCGCGCAGGCTTCAGTAGTTGTAGCACGCGGGCTTAGTTGCTCCGCGGCTCAGTTTTCTTCATAGCACAATTATTACCTGAATATTGTTTGGTTATTGCCTGTCTCCCACCCTCCTCAAATGTGAATGCTCTGTGGACAGGGACTCTTGGCCACTGCTGTGTTCCCAGCACCTAGAAGAGGACCTGGTGTATGTGAGCACTCAATACATACTGATGGAGAGAAAGAATGAATCAATGTCATTCTATAATTTTTGCCCATTTTTCATTGGGCTGCTTGGTTTTGTTTGCTTGTTTTGATAAATGGGAGCTTTTTATGTATTAAGAGCTCGTTCAGTTGTAGAGATTTAGATATTTATACAGAAACAAAATAAGGATTTATAAAAATTAATTTAGGGAATTGGTAGCTTATGATGTTCTATCTGGGAGTGTGGTATGCTTTTTCTATTCTCATCTGCATTTGTATCCCTCAGTAATATTAAATTCTCTTCATATAATTCTTGCACATCTCTTGTTAGGCTTATCTTTTGTGGTCTATTGTGAATGAGATTTTATTTCACTATAGTTTCTAAGTAAATATTGTTTGAATATATGAAGGCTATTGATTTTATTATATTTAGTACCCAGCCAGCTTGCTGAATTTTTTTGTTAATAGTTTTTAGGTTCTCTTTTCTCCCCAGCTTTATTGAGGTACAATGGAGAAATTAAAATTGTATATATTTAAGGTACAATGTGATGTTTTGATATATGAATACACTGTGAAATGTTTACCACAATCAAACTAATTAACATATCCATCACCTCACACGGTTACATGTTTTTAGTGTGATAAGAACTCTTATTCTCTAAGCAAATTTCAAGTATACAATATATTACTATTAACTATAATCTATAATCATGCTATATATTAGATCTCCAGGACTTATTGATTTTAAAACTAAAAGTTTGTATACTCTGACTGACATCCACCCATCCCCCTCCCCACCCCAGCCCCTGGTAACCACCATTCTACCCTCTGGTTCTGTAAGTTCGACTTTTAAAAATTGCACTTACAAGAGATCATACATGTTTCTTTGTTTGGCTTATTTCATATCTTCACTTTCGTGAATAATCCTGCTATGAACATGGGAGTGCAGATAGCTCTTCAAGATGCTGATTTCATTTCCTTTCAATATATAGCCAGTAGTAGGATTACTGGATCATCTAGTAGCTCTATTTTTAATTTTTTGAGGAAACTCCATGCTGTTTTCCATAATGGCTATACCAACTTACATTCCCACCAACAGGGCTCCTTTCTCCAAACCCTCACCAACATTTGTTATTTCTTGTCTTCTTGATAATAGCCATCCTAACAGTCGTGAGGTGATATCACATTGCAGTTTCGGTTTGTTATTTCCTTGATGATTAGTGATTTTTACATATACCTGTTGGTCATTTGTATTTCTTTAGAAAAATGTGTATTCAGGTCCTTTGCCCATTTTTTAATCAGGATGATTTTTTTTTGGTATTGAGTTGTATGAGTTCTTCATGGATTTTGGATTTTAACCCCTTATCAGATATATAGTTTGCAAATATTTTCTCCCACTTCATAGGCTGCCTTTTGTTTGTTTCCTTTGCTGCGCAGAAACTTTTTAGTTTGAGGTAGTCCCACTTGTTATAGCTTTTGTTGCCTGTGCATTTAGCGTCATATCCAAAAAACTGCCAAGACCAGTGTCAAGAAGCTTCTTCTATTTTCTCATAGGAATTTTGCAGTTTCAGGTCTAAGGTTTAAGTTGTTAATCCATTTGGAGTTGATTTTTTGTATATGGCAAAATAAAAGTGTCCAACTGCATTCTTTTGCATGTGGAAATCCAGTTTTCCTAGCATTATTTGTTGAAGAGACTAGCCCCATTGTGTATTCTTGGCACCCTTGTCATAGATTAGTTGGCCGAATCTATGGGTGTGGGTTTAATTCTGGGTTCTCTATTCAGTTCCATTGTTCTATGTATCTGTTTTTATCCCAATATCATAGTATTTTGATTACTATAGTTTTGCAATATAGTTTGAAATCAGGAAGTGTGATGCTTCCAGCTTTGTTCATCTTTCTCAAGATTATTTTGGCTATTCATGGTATTTTTGTGGTTCCATACAAATTTTAGGATTTCCTCTATTTCTGGGGAAAATGCCACTGGAATTTTGATAGAGATTGCATTGAATCTGTAGATCACTTTGTGTAGTATGGACATTTTAACAATATTAACTCTTCCAATCCATGAATGTGGGAAATCTTCCCATTTACTTTTGTCTTTTTCATATCTTTCATCAATCTCTTATAGTTTTCATTGAACAGATTTTTCACCTCGGTTAAATTTATTCCCAAGTGTATTATTCTTTTTGATGTTATTGTAAATGAGACTTTTTTTAATTCCTTTTTCAGCTAGTTGTTAGTGTAAGAAAATGCAACTGATTTTTGTATTTTGATTTTTTATTCTGTAGCGTTACTGAATTCATTTCTTTTAACAGGTTTTTGGTGGAGTCTTTAGGGTTTCTATATATAAGACCATGTCATCTGCAAAGACAGTTTTACTTCCTCCTTTCTTATTTGGATGCCTTTTATTTATTTTTCTTACCTAACTTCTCTGGCTAGGACTTCCAGTACTGTGTTGAATAGATGTGGTGAGAGTTGGCATCCTTGTCTTGTTCCTTATCTTAGAGGAAGAGCTTTTAGCTTTTCACAATTGAGTATGATGTTAGCTGTGAGCTTGACATATATGGCCTTTATTATGTTGAAGTACATTCCTTCTTGCCTAATTTGTTGAGAGTTTTTATCATTAAAGGTTGTTAAATTTTGTTGAATGCTCTTTCTGCATCTGTTGAGATCATGTCTTTGTTTTTTTTTAACATCTTTATTGGAGTATAATTGCTTTACAATGGTGTGTTAGTTTCTGCTTTATAACAAAGTGAATCAGTTGTACATATACATATGTCCCCATATCTCTTCCCTCTTGCATCTCCCTCCCACCCCTCTAGGTGGTCACAAAGCACCAAGCTGATCTCCCTGTGCTATGCGGCTGCTTCCCACTAGCTATCTATTTTATGTTTGGTAGTGTATATATGTCCACGCCACTCTCTCACTTTGTCACAGCTTACCCTTCCCCCTCCCCATATCAAGTCCATTCTCTAGTAGGTCTGTGTCTTTATTCCCATCTTACCCCTAGGTTCTTCATGACCATTTTTTTTTTTCTTAGATTCCATATATATGTGTTAGCATACGGTATTTGTTTTTCTTTCTGACTTACTTCACTCTGTATGACAGACTCTAGGTCCATCCACCTCACTACAAATAATTCAATTTCGTTTCGTTTTATGGCTGAGTAATATTCCATTGTATATATGTACAATGGAGATGTTTTTCATCCTTCATTCTTTTAATATGGTGTATCACATTTATTGACTTACATGGGATCTTAGTTTCCTGACCAGGGATCAAACCTACAATCCCCTGCAGTGGAAATACAGAGTCCTAACCACTGGACCACCAGGGAAGTCTGAGAATTTAAAAGTTTAAATGTTTGATAGAATTCACCCATGAAGCTATCTGGTCCTGGGCTTTTCTTTGTTGAGAGGTTTTTGATTACTGCTTCAGTCTCCTTACTTATACTTCGTATGTTCAGGTTTTCTGTTTATTCATTATTCAGTTGTATGTTTCTAGCAATTTATCCATTTTTTCTAGGTTATCCAGTTTGTTGGTGTGTAATTATTCCTAGTAGTCTCTTATGATCCTTTGTATTTTTGTGATATCAGTTGTAATGTCTCCTCTTTTGTTTATGTAGTTTTATTTATTAGAATCCTTTCTCTTTTCTTGGTTAGTCTAGCTAAAGGCTTGTCATTTTTGTTGTTCAAAAAAGCTAACTTTTTTTTCTGTTGTCTTTCTAGTCGCTATTTCTGCCCTAATCTTTATTACTTCATTTCTTCTTGTAACTTTAGGATCAGTTATTAGTTCCTTGAGCAGTAAAGCTAGGTTTTTTATTTGAGATTTTTATTAATGTAAAGCATTTATTGCTATAAACTTCCCTCTTAGAACTGCTTTTGCTGCATCTAGCGTCTGTCTTTTCCTAAGTGCTGTAGTCTTGGAATCACATTGCTTCCCTTAGAAAAGGTCACTAAATGGAAAACCATCAGTTCAAGTTGGCAATGAGTTTTGGAGAAGACAGTGGAGCTGGTTTTAGTTGTGTAGGCCCACAGTTAACTAGCAGTATGATAAACTCAAGACATTTGTTTGATCTCTAAAATGGGGATAACATTTAGTTCACAGGATGAACTATATGGAAGTCAAATTTATATGAAAACACTGTAATTACAGAAGAATTCTGTGTAGTTTTTAGGCATAGCAATTTGAATGGCCACTAAGGAGCTTCTTTAATTTCTATTCCATTGGTTCTACCTTGACCTCACCATTATCAAGCACCTCAGGACCCAAAGAAGTGCAGTCCCCTCTACTACTCTCCACCCCCATCTGACAGTTCTTTTTCAGTTTAACCTGCTGTTTGGATGGAGCATCTCTGACTACCGAACTTGTCTCAGTTCAGCAGTGACTGTTGTTGGTCTCCTGATGGGAATCTCTCATCACAAGGAGGTAAAAACCCTATTCCTGGTTTCCCTGCAGAATTCTATTTGGTTTAATATATCAAACAAGGGGAGAATTGCTTATAAAAGCAGCCCCTACTGTACCACTGCATACTGGAAAAGGGAGAAACTTAGTTCCTTTGCCATTATTTTATGGTATTACCTACAGATACTGTATAGCTTTTGAGTGGCTGTTACCTTCAGAAATCCTTCCTTTCCTAAGCACATAGTCCCACCTTTCTCACTTCTTCTATCCTTAATCTTACAGCCAAAGACACTGGGCCTGAACTTGTGTTCTCACACCTGGCCAGATTAACATGATTGCTGCTGCTTTCTCAATGGCCCTTTGAAGGGTACAATTGGAAGTGACTTAAAAAAGAAAAATTAGGGAGGTACAAGTCCAGAAAGAACTGCAGTTATTTCTGTCTATAAATACTAATTTCAGAGAGGCTGTTATTTTCTCCCAGGAACTACCTACACAAATCCCTTTCTACTCAACATAAAAAATAAAGTAGGAAACCCAGGTGAGGTTTTGGGTCCCAAACACTAGCACATATAGATTTGATAAGAAAAAAACTGCAATTCAAATTAGTGAAACTGGCAAGATTTTCATCAAAGCTCATCATTCTGATACTCTAGAAATCAAAGGTTACTAATTAAAATGGGTAAATTAACATAGTTTCTAACGTGGAAAGTTACCACCACCTTCCTAAAATCTAAGAAAGATTAACATAACTGCTATTTTGGGTGGACTGTTTTGTTATGGTTCCAGCCCCAATCACTAGGGAATGAAGTCCTCACCCCTGGAACACTTTATATACTAAAGCTCTTAAAGAAGTAACAATCATAATAAACTTTTGCTGACACCTACTTTTTGACTTAAAAGGGAAAATGGAGTATACTTACTGGGAATAGTCTTGCATCACAAACTCAACGTTTGCCCAAACTGTTTGGTTTACCTGGAGTTATGATTAAGCTCTTTTAAAATAAGTAGATATAAGCTGGCAGCCATTATAATATCTCTGTCACAGAGATTTCCATCACAATAGTATTTATTGCAAGTATTCATCCTCTAAGTTGTTGGGTGTTTTTTTTTAAAACAGTGCCCAGTGGCAATAATGAATCAGCCAATACCAAAGGAAAATAATCATTTTTAAAAGGAACACCTAAATTTAAGAATTTGGAAACCAAATTTTACTGGAAACCATTCTAGTAAGCCCTACATTTGAGAAAGATCTCTTTGTACTGAAAAGGCAAGAATGGCAAAACTCAGTAATTATACTTTTAAAGATAACGATTAAAAAAAATCTAGAAAAAGCATTAAAAGCCAGTTTTCTATGGCTAACCTTTTAAACTGTATTGAAATGCTCCTATGTTCAGAGTAGAAAGTGCTTGGAACGGCAGGGACAGTTTTCATTATCACTGCTGGTATCTGTGTATTTTTTCAACACACTTTTGCTATTCCTTGAAGCTTCCATGTTTAGAAATATTTTCCAGAATTCCCAACAACTCACATGGGCTTTGAGTCACTTATAATTCCATTACAACTCACCTGTTTTCTTCTTGTGAAAGCCCTGAAGGCACAATTATTTACACTCTTAGAGTCAGTCACTCTTGCTTTTCTGTCCACTCAAAAGTATTTTCCTTTTTAATATTTTTGCTTTTCTAGTTTCCACCAGACGTAAGTGTTTCCTTACATGAATATATCCCAAATGTTAGCATATATCTTACATTTTTAAAGTAGATATTAAACTCTCAGTGTTTAAACTCGAAGTGTCCTATTGTCTTTTCAGGTTATTGCTTTAAACCCAGTCCTGAGCTCCTTTCTTATTCTCCTAACCAGTGCCGTTTTGATGGTATTTGTGATCAACCTTTTTGTTTCTGCCATTTTAATGACCTTTGGTAAAGAAAGAAAGTCCTTTAAGGTAAGTAACTCTGACTCAGTAATTGAAATATAAACCCTATCATGATTTTATCACTGGAAAAGCTCAATTGTAGCTGCTCTTAAGATTACAGACTGACATAACGCACAGTATCAGCATACTCCCTTTATTAGTCTCCACAGCTCTGCCAACCATTTTCCTAGGAAACCCAATTTACCAAAAGTACATTATGTTCTACATCCACTGTCCTATAAATAGCTGGCCCTCCACTGTTAAGTAGCAGAAACACTCCAAGGCCTGACAGTAAACCATTAAAGGAAACAGTATCTTTACACTTAATATCTACTTTTTAAAAAATATATCTTTGGTACTTTTTTTCCTCCACCACTAGCAGCAATTTCGATTTCCTTGCTTTTCTCTTTTTGTCTTCCAACAGACTCAGAAAGAAGCTGCACTGATGGTTATGCTGCTACTGAAGCTCTCAAGTTTGTTAGGAATACAGCAACACCAGAACACATGTAAGTAAGCAAACAGCTGTAACAGCAATGGCCACTGACAAATGAAGTTTCAAAAGATTAATCCTGTTACCTCTTCGCTTGGCTTATTACTTCTTAGTATATTAATACTGATATTTGCATGGTGTACTTTAGAAAATTATAGATGTTTATAATATACTTAGTTAATTTTGTTAGTGAAGAATAAAAATCCCCTTGGCTGCAGATTCTTATGTTTATGGAACTTGGCACTATCAGAGGGTTAACACTGCAAGAGTGATGCAGGATAAACCAGCTCTGCTGCCAAACAAACACCAAGTAACATCATTCATGTTCCAGGATGACTATGGGAAATATGAGTCAGAAGTAAGCTCACTGCAACTTTAATTAAAGATACAAGCATGAGATTTGGCTAAGGGGGAGCCCTGTCACACAGAAGTAACCAAGCCAACTCACAGGTAACAATCTGGGCTTAAATACTGAGATCGAAATGGGCCCCTTACTCCCCAGGCATCCTACCCAGGGAGCCAATAAGGTCTGGCTTGTGCCCAGTATGTGTCACTTGCTTAAATACTCTCCACTAAAATCTTGACCCTCGTCATTTGACCAAAACAATGGAGAAAGCGGGGCACAGAATTTTTAACTTTATTAGCAGCTACTGAGCCATGACATACAAATCAATCAAAAACATTAAAGTTGCTTGAAACAAGTGTGTACAGATACACCACACAGAAGCCGAAGTCGTATCTTCCGATCCCAAATCCATCCTTGTGGGGAAGGATGGCCTTAGCTAGGGGGCAAAACAGAGTCTCATCCGTCAAGGGAAGGAGCAGAACACCTACAGCCACATGGGCACCAAAAATTTATCTGAGATCAGTTTTTAAAGGTTCTCTTGATCATAACGTTTTCAAATGAAAACAGGAACCCCTCTTCACCTGTAGGCTTTCCAGCTCACTACTCAAGAGACTTGAATATTTCTATTAAGGCTACTGGAAGCCCACCTTAGCCTTGAATGGTGACTTTTGCCCAGTATGTGGCCAGCAATGCAATCCAACAGAACATGCCATGGGGAAAAACAGGAATTTATATACAGTGCTGCCCTCTATTAAAAGGGAAACACAGCACTCAAAATAAAGCAAAAGGCCACAGAGGGCTCCCTGAGAATCCAGTAGAACTAAGAGAGGCCTTCAACTTTCCAAAGTTTGCAACTGGATCCAGGTGGAACAGTGCCCTGCAGCAAGGAGTAGTGTGTATGTCAATGAGAAGACCCAGCTTCTAACAACTGTTACGATGGCTTCCTGAGCCATTTTCTCTCTCCCATTCATATTAGAGCGAGAAAATCGACAACTTGGCCTTGAATCTCACTCACCACCAATCCCTCTGTACGGAGGGCTTTGTTTCTAAGTCTAGAACCTCAGCACAGAGCTGAGACACTTCATGAAGTACTCTCCTCCACCATCCGGCCATCTTTGACAGCTCTCCCCTTCTCACTCCCCTGTGGAGAGATGGTGGGACAGGAAGGAGAGAAATGGGATCACACTGACAGGAAATGGACAAGCAAGGCTGCCAGGAGCCAGCTGCTCCAACCTCACAATCTCCAGTTGTTAGTCTCTCAGGAGCAGTGGAGAACCGGAAGGCAGCCGAGTGTGTCAGAGCAGGAAGAGAACCCAGAGGAAGAGTGTACTCAGTGATGGTTAACAGATGAAGCAGAATTTCATGGAGATTCTTTGTTACAAGGAGAAACTGCTCAGTCTCAATTCCCAGAACTTGGACCTTGCCTGGTTTAGGAAGCCTATGTTTTCTTCTTCAGCTCTTCAAATCTCCGGGAAAGATCATCGAAGTCAATGTCTTCAGAGGCTGAGGTGTTGGCACCAGCAGATGCAGTTGGTAGTGTGTCTGGCACAGATGGCAATTCTGGCAGTACAAAGTTGTCATAGGTATCCACGGGTCTGGAAGGGGGCTTTGCAGAAGCTTCTGGCTTGGGTCCAGGACCTAATTAAATTACAGTAAGGAGCACAGATGTTAAAAATGCCCGTGGCTCAGATCCTCAAACCCCACAATCCCCCATGGCAGAAACAATAAAATAATCAAAATACTGGAGAAAACATTGTTTTTTAAAAAATAATTCTAAAGGTCAATAAAAATTTTCAGGACAATTAACAGCTACGTTTTCTAATTATGGTTGAATATGTTTTACTTTCCTACAGTGAGAAAAAAGTTTAAGGGAAAGTCAAAGTGTGGTGCATGGGGCTTAGGTACACAGCATTCATTTCAATGGACTGTCCCCTTTCACAAAGGTCTACTCCCATAATAAGAAAGTCCAAGAAATGGTACTAGAATTCTATTGGGATGAGCTACTCTTTAAGGCTTATGGGAGAAAAATTTTATATGGAATGTTAACATCCATACCGTTTGATGTAATAGAATGTGATCTGTATTTCTAGTCTTCCGTTTTAAATCATCGCCCTCTCTACCTACTGTATGTTTCCATTTGTATCTAAGTTCTAGAACAGGCAACCTAAACCATAGTTTTAGGAAATAAGAACAGTGCTTGCCTCTGGGATGGAACTAACTAGAAAGGAACACAAGGTAACTTTCTGGGGTGACAGAAATGTTTTGTATCTTTACTGAGGTGGTGGTTACATAATGTATGTGTGGAGACACATCAAAACTCATCACAATATACACTTCTGTGTATTTTTTGTATGTAAAATATACCTCAATGAAACTGTCCCAATTTTAAAAAATATTCCCCTCTGGGTTTCTGAAGTGCTGGTAGTGTTTTAATTTTTCAGTGAATGGCTACATGAGCATGCTTGCTTTGTGAAAAGTCACTGAGCTATACACTTATGATTTATGTGTATCCCCCTCTTTAATGCCCAAATTTTAAAAAAATTTTGGTATTTCCAGGCACAGTGGAAATGGAAGCAGCAGGAATACACCGAACCTGAGGATGACTGAAAACTGCAAGGTGAAAAAGAATAATGATATCACTAACAGAAACAGGGAACTGGGGAGATTCTTTGGAGCCACGAAAGATCTTTTCTTTTTGGAAGTGGGAAATCCTGAGTTCTATTTCCACCATACTGCATTTGGGGAGAGAACGTGGCACGTAGGTAGAATGCCACAAGCATAAAAACAATCTGAGGGAGGAACAGAGATAAGAAAACAGCAAAGGGTTCAGTACTGAGAAACTCTCGAGGGTTTCTGACTCACCAATGATCTGTGCAGAAGAGACATTCTTATCAGCATTAATGTCATCAACCTGAAACACAAAGATCATGACCAGAGGAGAAAGCAATGGCATCACTGGTGAAAGTAATGGTATAAGCCCATGTGTGTTGCAAAAGCTAAGCTGCTCAGCAAAAGCAACAGAAACTGCTCCAAAGAAACTGCCCCTCCGCCCCCTATACTCCTTTCCTGATCTTCTTCCAACCAGACAGATACCATGTTGAACTCATAACTGCCAAGCAGAGGAAAAGAAAATTCTTACCACACCATAACATCTCTTTAATCTGTTACCTTCACCTTCCAGGCAGAGAGAAAGCATTCTAAACCGCCACATTCATCTCCAAGAACCAAGTCCTCAAATACTAACGAAGATCTTCTACCTCGTTCCTAGAAACAGCTGTGGGCAATGCTTCAATGCGTGCAAAACCAAAACATAAAAATTCAGGCCCAATGTAAAAACCAAAGGAAAGAACACTAAGCAAGCTCAGGAACAGGGCGATCTCCCTAGATGAGCAAACAAGGCTGGCAGAAAAGTCATCTAATTCTGAACCAAAACCGGTACAACCACCTACAGTTCGAGGCATCATTACCATATAGCAATAACAGCAAGCTCTAACTATAAGACTAAAATATAAAATAAATGCTATAGGCTGAAATTTACTAGACACTTATCTGTTTAAGACAAAAATCTGGTTCTTATTCCTTTACACAGTGTTGAGAATTTATAAAACTGGTATTTCAATTATTCTAGTACCAAGACTGTACCAGCTCAATATGATTCTCTGCCTAGTCTAAAAAAAAAGTCTGATCAAGTGCCCTACCACAACTTTCCAGGATCTGCAGCTCCTTCCTGATTCCTGGCTTAACTGCAGACAAAGCATTGCCCCCAACGATGCTGCCACCACCACCACCACCACCCCCCGTTTCCAGGGTAATATTAAAGCAACACAAGAATCCAAAGCATAGAGCAATGCCAGTACTAGTTGATCAAAACTTTGCCTTCCCTGTGGCCATTATTTTGCTCTCTCTTCATGGATTCACTCTCCTGCTGCTTATAAAAGAGGCTCAGGCACTTACAGATTCATACGATGGGGGAGTTGCTGGTATCTGAGGTGGATGAATATTGGGAAAGGCCTGATAAGTTCCCATTGGCAATCCATTGAAATCCGACTGCAAGAGGAGAAAGGCAACATCAGAGACATTACCCCGATCTGCAATTTCTGAAGTGTGTAAATAGGAAAGGAGAAATAAATATGTGTGTGTATACAACTATTTTCTCAATGTGAATATATTCACATTGAATACATATATATATTCAAGATATATATTTAATACATGTATTCAAGAGCCCCAAAAGAAAAAGTGCCTAAAAGGACCACATGTGATCAGGAAGAATCCAGATTTTTAAAGATCTGTACCCAAAGGCTATTCTTCAAATTACTAAATTGCCTCAATGTCTACAAGGGAAGCTTCTTACCAGACTTTCTTTTTTGGGGGAGAGGAGACGACCGCACTGCACAACACGTGGGATCTTAGTCCCCTGACCAGGGATCGAACTCACGCCCCATGCAGTGGAAGCATGGAGTCTTAACCACTGGACTGCCAGGGAAGTCCCCAAACTTTCTTACTAGCAATGACTTTCATCTTCTTATCTACGAAGGAGGTAGACCTGGTAATAAGTATTGGTTATTCATTTTTGGAAAATGCTACTAGTATACCTACAAGTCCCAAAGTTTCAAGAAACCTACATGAAAAGGAGTTTTTCTAGTACCATCTCTCTAGATTTTCCCACTTCATTACCTACAGATGAACCAAAAGATTTTCTCCAAATCCCAATGCTATTTTTTCCACAATATGATCAATAAACTAATACCAAATATTCTTACTGCTAAATCCTCTTGATAACCTACAATTCCTGAGTGTATTCACAGAGCCAACTTGTCATCTTCTGTAACATTTTCTAGAATTTATATCCATATTTATTTGTATGTGTACTTACTGGTCCCTTTGGAAGAGGGTATGAGAAAGGAGTGTGTGGAGATGGCATGGGCATGGGCATTGGCACTGTTCCATCAAGTCCACCAGCTGGTGCTGTGAATCCGCCCCCACCTCCTCTTCCAGGGCCCCCTTTCTTCACATCATCTGTGAATCCAACATCAATAAGATCTGTATCTGCTCCAGGAGGAGCTTCTGCCTAAGAAAAAGAGAGAAACCCGTATCATTAGGCCTGTCACCAGCTAGGTTCCCCAGGAAGCTGACTCTGAGATGGAGATTAGCGTTGACAGAAGTTTACTGGAGAGGTCTCTTGGGACAGACACCTGTGGGGACATGAAGGAAGCCGGGCTGGGCAAAGGAAGAAGGTGGGCTGCCATGCATTCACAACGAAGGGGTCAGCTAATTCCCCCAGGGAGTTCTGGAGCTAGGCTGGGACTACAGCAGGTGCTCCCAACTGGGGACAAAGGGGCAGAGTCTTTAATCCCCTGCAATGACCAGTTACCAAATACAGGCTGCCCCCAGGAAAGACCCTGGGTAAGGAAGCTGTCTTCTGAGGGCCACTGCTGGAGGGACACTCAGCTGCGTGAGCCACCAGTCATCAATACTCTCAAGAGCTGGGAGAGGGGCTTCCCTGCTGGCGCAGCAGTTAAGAATCTGCCTGCCAGCGCAGGGGACACGGGTTCAAGCCCTGGTCCAGGAAGATCCCACATGCCGCGGAGCAACTAAGCCCACTACTGAAGCCTGTGCACCTAGAGCCCATGCTCCGCAACAAGAAAAGCCACTGCAATGAGAAGCCCACATACCGCAACGAAGACCCAATGCAGCCAAAAATAAATTTACTTAAAATAAAAAAAGAGCTGGCGGAATAAATGTTTGTCCTGAAATGTGTACTTCAGGCAGGGGGAGGGTTGTCTGAGCAGCACACCAAAACATACTATACCCGGTCAACATGAACTGCTGATTTACTATTTGCATATCTGCCCTTCTTTCACTGTAAGCCTCTTTAGGACAGGGACCTTGTTTATATATTTTCTGTATTCTCAGCTTTCTGGAGCACATGGCAGGCACACAAAAGATGTTTTCAGGATCTGTTCTGGGTCTTGAGGCTTTTCTTGCTACCCATAGGGGCCTCTCAATTCCTTGAACTTCATTGAAAACTAGCAATAATGCCACTTTATATTTGTATCAAAGTTTGTACCTTTTCAAAGTGTTTTCAGTCATTCATCTCATCTGATCCCTAAACACTCTGAGAGATGCAGGCGTATTTATTGTTACCCCAGAGGCATTAACTGGACAAAGGCTTAAACTCCCACAGGCAAACTTGAGTGCAAAGAAAATGGTTAGTTTTCAAAGACAGTGATATCGAGAGACTCATTTTCCTTTTTATTCTAAAAGACTCTAAACGTACCATGACCACAGAGTCAGGCTCATAGGGCACATTGTAGTTCTTGGCAATTTCAATCAGGTATCTCTCCACCAGGATTTTGGGTGGGGCCTCCACACTCAGTTTGTGCATTAGCTGTAAGTAAAAGATCCAGGGTTAAGATGCATCTGCATCAACCAGCCTAAGCCTAACCTGTATCAATTTTAAACTTTGTTCCTCACATTTCAAATTGAGAGGAAAAAAAGCTCCATCCAGTTAAATTATTTTTTTCAGTCACAAAGCACAAGACCCGTGTATCTCTCACATCCTCTGGTTACATATGCCTCAAAGACTGATATTGCTGCCTTCCACATGTGAAATCATCTACCCTTCTCCCCACCTCACTTCTACCTCCATAAATCACAAGTGGCACAAAGGATAAGGTACAAAATCAGGAATGACACAGGATGATGGAAAGGTTCACAATCAGAGGTGTAGGACAGGGGTAAGGAGCTGACTGCACTGCCAGACAGCATTCTTCTCTTACTATGAAAGGTGCAATCCCAGATTAACCCTACATTACAGTGGTACCCACTGGACTCACTGCAGGCAATAAAAATAACCTGCCCCCACCCCACCCATTGCTTCATGTTTAACAATTATGTTCATTACCCGGTCATTCACAGTTCCAATCTGGTTGGTCCTACATAACTTGCCATATTCCTTGCTATACTTGGCACAGAGTTGATCAGCAACCTACAGAGAAAAAGAACAGTAAATAAAAATGGAAACCACTCCTATACAGGGCTTCAAGCGTCCTCCTATTAACAGTAAACAGGATTTCCGAAAGATTAGATCTGTAAAGCCTTAAAGGGTACATATTGATTCATTTAGTTATTTGTTTATCCAGCCATCCACTGAGCTGCAACTATGTGCCAAACTCTATTATAAGCATTATGTTATACACTACAAATGATGAAGAAAAACAGACACTGTACCTACTCTTATAAAATCTTACAGTCTCTGGGTAAAAACAATCATTACTCAAATAATCACAAAGATAAAGGTACAAATGCAGCTGTGATAGGGGAAAGGAAAAGTACACTAAACTATCTGCTTACAACAGTAGAATCAGACCTGATCAGAAAAGTCAGATAAAGTGATGCTTCACTGAGATGTAAAGGATGATCAGGACTTAACTAAACATGGAGGGAAGGAAGAACATTCCAGGAAAAGAAAACAGCATGTGCAAAGGCCTCTGCTGGAAAAACAGGGCCAATCCTCAAGCCAAAATAAAATCAGTGAGCCTCTTGTGCAAGGCCCAAAGGAAGAGTGTGGTAGGAAATGAAGAAAGGCAGATGGGAGCCAGACAGTGCAGGGCCGTGTAGGCTTTATTAGTTTTGTTTCTATCACAAGAACAACAGGAAACTACTAAAGGACTTTAAAGCAAGGGGTAGTGACAGGATCAGATCAGTGTTTTGAACAGAACCCTTAGTTGTTCTGATGGAATGGTGAACAGACTAAAGGAAGCCAAAGGAGATGTAGAAAAAACGTTCAAGAAGTTACTACAGGGCTTCCCTGGTGGCACAGTGGTTGAGAGTCCGCCTGCCGATGCAGGGGACGCCGGTTCGTGCCCCGGTCTGGGAAGATCTCACATGCTGCGGAGCGGCTGGGCCCGTGAGCCATGGCCGCTGAGCCTGCGCATCTGGAGCCTGTGCTCCACAACAGGAGAGGCCATAACAGTGAGAGGCCCTCGTACCGCAAAAAAAAAAAAGAAGTTAGTACAGGCAGGAGATGACAGTGCTATTAGACCAGAGTGGTCCCAATACCTGGAAGTTCAGTGAGGGGGCACTCAGTGTTAGGTAGACTTTCAGTGGTACTGGGTACTTATAAGTTTGTTATTTGTCTTTTAATGATGGTTTCTGTTCTGCTTTATACTATGCAGAAATCTTTTTTACTTATATTATCACTCTTTGTTTACGGCTTTTAGGTTTTGTGGCATGTTTATGCCTTTTCCACTATGAGATTATTTTTTTTAATGCCTAACTTTGTTTCTTTAAGGTTTCATTTTTTAAAAAAAAAATGTAAATCTTTGTTTCGTCTGGAATTAATCTTGATATAAAGGAGGAGTATAAGAGAGGCTATAAACAAGATTTACATTAAAAGTAGAAGTAGTTGCCTCTACTCTCCCATTCCCCTACCCACAAAACTGTATAACCACCCTCCCTACCCTATCAGAATACAGGAGGCTTACTCTCTGGGGAGGTTAAACTAAAGGAACTGTGGGCTCCATGCACAGCAGAGAGCAGAGATACTGGCAACAAGAGAATTACGTGTAAATCTTCTCTAAGAGAGGAATGATACCTTTGGCTTCCTTCTCCCTGTGCTCTCAAAAATGCAGCCAGCTTATACCTTCCAGGTAGAAGACAGAACTCCTCTCTGAGGAAAATGACCAGTCCAAGGAAAGAAAACTAGTTCCTGACAGTCTAGAGTTCCCTCAAGAAAGGGCTTAGTCAGATCATTTAACAATAAGTTGGTGCTGGAGGTATCATGCTCCCTGATTCCAAGCTATACTAAAAAAGCTGCAGTCATCAAAACAGTATGGTACTGGCATAAAAACAGACAAATCAATGAAACAGAATAGAGAGCCCAAAAATGAACCCATAGTTATATGGGCAATTATTCTACAACAAAGGAGGCAAGAATATACAATGGGGAAAAGACAGTCTCTTCAATAAATGGCGCTGGGAAAATTGGACTACTCTCTCAACACATACACAAAAATAAATTCAAAACAGATTAAAGACTTAAACCTAAGATCTGAAACCATAAAACTTCTAGGAAAAAATACAGGCAGTACACTCTTTGACACTGGTCTTAGTAATACTCTTTTGGGTATGTCTCAGGCACGGGAAACAAAAGCAACAATAGACAAATGGGACTACATCCAACTAAAAAGCTTTTGTACAGTGAAGGAAACTATCAACAAAATGAAAAGGCCACCTACTGAATGGGAGAAGATATTTGCAAACAATATATCTGATAAGGGGTCAATATCCAAAATATACAAAAAACTCATATAACTCAACACCAAAATACAATCCAATTAGAAAACTGGCAGAAGATCTGAACAGACATTTTTCCAAAGACAACAAACACATGGCCAACAGGCACATGAAAAGATGCTCAATATCACTAATTAAGGAACTGCAAATCAAAACCACAATGAGATATCCCCTCACACCTGTCAGAATGGCTATCATAAAAAAAAAGACCACAAATAACAAGTGTTGGTGATGATGTGGAGAAAAAGGAACACTAGTGTACTGTTAGTGGCAATGTAAATTGGTGTAGCCACTATGGAAAACAGTATGGAGATTCCTCTAAAGATTAAAAACAGAACTAACATCTGATCCAGCAATTCCACTCCTGGGTATTTATCCAAAGAAAACAAAAACACTAATTAGAAAAAACATATATATGCACACCTATTCTCACTGAAGCATTATTTACAACCACCAAGATATGGAAGCAACCCAAGTGCCCATCAATAGATGAATGAAAATGCAGTACATATACACAATGGAATATTACCCATAAAAAAGAATGAAATCTTGCCATTTGCAACAACATGGACAGACCTAGAGGGCATTATGCTAAGTGAAATAAGTCAGACAGAGAAAGAAAAATATCATATGATCTCACTTATATGTGGAATCTAGAAAATAAAACATATGAACAAACAAAAACAGAAACAGAATTATAGATACAGAGAACAATCAGGTGGTTGCAAGAGGTGGGTGGGAGGAGGAAATAGGTGAGGGAGATTAAGAGGTACAAAGTTCCAGCTGCAAAATAAATGAGTCACAAGTATGAAATGTACAGTGTGGGGAATATAGTCAATAACTAAGTAATGTGTTTGTATGGTGACATATCATAACTAGACTTACCGTGATCATTTTGAAATGTATAAAAAAAATCACTATGTTGTGTAACAGGAACAACATAATGTAGGTCAATTACACTTCAAAAACAAACAAACATGCAACAAACTCATAGAAAAAGAGATCAGATTTGTGGTTACCAGAGGCAGGGAGTGGGAGGGAAGGGGGAATTGGATGAAGGCACTCAAAAGGTACTACAAATTTCCAGTTGTAAGGTAAGTAAGTACTAGAGATGTAATGCACAACATGATAAATATAATTAACACTGCTGTATGTTATATATGAAAACTGCTGAGAGTAAATAGTAAGAGTTCTCACTACAAAAATAAATTTTTCTATTTCTTTAATTCTGTATCTATATGAGGTGATGGATGTTCACTAAAATTACTGTGATAATCATTTCATGATATATGTAAGTCAAGTCATTATGCTGTACATCTTATACAGTGCTATATGTCAATTACCTCTCAATGAAACTGGAAGGAAAAAAGGGAAGCAAACAAACAAACAAACAATGAATTGGCATCTGGCAATAAGCCCACCCAAGCACACAAGAGGTTCCAATCCACTTTTTAGTACCTCACTCTTAAATATGAACAGCCAAGGGCCATGAAACCTTTCAGAAAAGCCTCTATTATAAAAATAGTTTAAATCTAAGAAATAGATAGAAGGAAACAATACAGAAACAAGAAAAGTTAAAAAGGGACTATAATATCCTCAGAGAGTTAGAAGACATTGTAGCCATGAAACAAAAATAATAGACTATTAAAAAAATACATATTCAGAGACTTAAAAAGAGCTCTTAAAAAATAAAAACAGGGCTTCCCTGGTGGCGCAGTGGTTAAGAGTCCGACTGCCGATGCAGGGGACATGGGTTTGTGCCCTGGTCCGGGAGGATCCCACATACCGCGGAGCGGCTGGGCCCGTGAGCCATGGCCGCTGAGCCTGCGCGTTAGGAGCCTGTGCTCCGCAACGGGAGAGGCCACAACAGTGAGAGGCCCGTGTACCGCAAAAAAATAAAAAAATAAAAAATAAAATAAAAACATACAGAAGACAAGGAAATCTCATAAGACAGGTTGGGAGATAAGACTGAGACAATCTCCTAGTGAATAAACGGCAAAGATGTAGAAAATAGGAGAGAAAACAACTCGACTGAATTTGTACCTGAGCAGTCAGTACCATATCCACGATGTGGCAGGCAATTTCTCAGTGAATTTTTCTGTCTCTTCTACCAGACTCTAAGCTACAAGAGTAGGGCTGGTGTCATAACTTTGCTCACCACTGTGCTCTCAGTACCCACCCAACTCACAACATCTGCTCAATAAATATTTGTGGAATGAATCAATGAAGCAAAACATCCGTTCCCTTAAATTAATGTTATTTTAACTTTACTGGTTTACAGTTGTATAAAAACTCTTCTATTTTTACATACTTAAATAACGTTACAATAAAAATAATTTAAGAAAAAACCGGGGGATATTTGTAACTTTGCCCCTTAGAAAAATTACTCAAGTTTGGAAAACACTGTTCTGTTCCATGATATAAGGCCTGAAAAGGAGGAAGAAACAAGTTTACAAAGACTTTTTCAAAGGCAGCATGAGAAGGGTACAAAAATATGTGGTCAAAAAAGCAGAAGTGACTTATTTATCAACCTTTCTAATAGGAAAAACTTCATGCATCACTGAAACTGGTTGTACTCACAATTTTCAACTCAGCCACTTCTGACTGGAGTCGAGGAGCAGCCCAAATCAGTGTAGACACAGATTCAGCCAGACCAGAATCTAACTCCCTAATTAAGGTAAAATAAATAAATAAAATTTAACATTCTTTCAAACAAACAAAACCCCACCATCTGTATCCCATACTTGATAGCCTCTAAGGCAATTTCACAAATCTCATTGGATTCTCACAATAACTCTAGGCTTCAAGCCATCACTGTCATCCTATTTTGGAGGGGGAAACACAAACTAAGTAACAAGCCCAAGGTCACAAAGTCAGAAAATGGTTGAGCCAAGACTCAAACTTAGGCCTCTTGATTTCACATTCCAAATTTTCTTTTCACCAGTTGTCTACATTGAGATCAAGCCTTCAAGTGAATAGCAGGAAGAATGTTGTTCGGTATGTGAAGTGGTAGTCCCTTAGTGCTATCGCCCTACGTGTAGGAAGAGACCAGTATTACTACTCCTTTCTCAAATTCCAGAGGTGATTTGACTTAGGTCTTCAAATTAAAATACCTTACTTCATTACAGTTATACAAGATGAAAAAGTGCCAGAGGTGTGCTGAACAACACTGTGCCTACAGTTAAACAATACTGTATTGAGTGCTTTAAAATGTTTAAGGCAGATCTCATGTTAAATGTTCTTATCAAAAAAAGGGGGACACAAGGAAATTTCTGGAGGTGATAACTGTTTTCTAACTTGATTGTGATGATGGTGTACAGGTGTATGCCTATGTCCAAACTCGTCAAATTGTACACATTAAATATGTGAAGTTTTTTCCTAAATAACCATACCTCAATGAAGCTTAAAAAAAAAAAAAAAAAAAGACAAACCAGCTTACTTCATAGACTGGATGAGGCCAAACCGAGCCAGCAGCAGGTCACAGTACAGCTCCAGGATCTCCATGGCCTCCACAAGGTAGTCTTCTCGAATAATGTGCTCCACTCGGATTCG
This sequence comes from Delphinapterus leucas, assembly GCF_059928025.1. Taxonomy (NCBI): domain Eukaryota; kingdom Metazoa; phylum Chordata; class Mammalia; order Artiodactyla; family Monodontidae; genus Delphinapterus; species Delphinapterus leucas. Next base: position 46,268,517 of record NC_143148.1, read on the forward strand.
AGCTCGTTCATCTTTCCCAGCAGCCAGATAGTCAGCAATCTCCTTCCTTGCTTTCTGGGCCAGTTCCGCTAAAGCACAGATCCCACTCCAGTCACAAAGTAGTAGTATACTGGGCCCTGGCCTGCAGGCAGACATCCACCCCAAAACAGAAAAGTGGGTGTTTCTACTATATCCTAGCTCACCCTCCCTTAGCAAATTTAGTCTCATCTCATCTAGTCTAGAATTTGCTACCTCGTCTAGATGAGAATATTGTTTGTGTAGCAGAAATTTCCACCTATGGAGTCACGTTACCTATTCCACAGCAAGAGTATGTTCCTTTCCCTGCAACAAAGTGATTCAGTCTAACTAGTCACAAAGGACAGCAGAAATGTATCCAAAACCTAAAGGATATGGGATCCTTAAGACTTCATAGTGCTAGCCTGAAAGAGCCAATATTGAGGTGCTAGAACTCAGTGGTGTATTTTGGGAAAGAAAATATAATGCAATCATGCATAACTCACTTTTTTTTTTCTCCAAGAGTTTAAGACGGTTTATGACTAATCTCAAATTGACTCGTAAACGCTCAGCTTTAAATCCAGAGCCCAGCATGCTGTGCTGTTCCTCCTGGAAAAAGACAAGAAGCACAGTGACTACTTTCAAGTTAAAATTAGTTCAGGAACTAAGACCAAGTTAGAGGGTGGATTATTTGACATTATAAACCAGAGTAGTTTTCTAATACAGGTAAATAACATGATCTGACTCACATTTTTTAAAGGTCATTTGGCTGTTGGGTGGAGAACTGATTGGGGGAGGATAATAATGGAAGCAAGAGAACCAAGAATAAGGCTATTACAACAGTCCAAACAAAAAATGAAAATAGCTTAGACTGGGATAGTTAGCAGTGGTGATGGTAGAAGTGATTGGATTTGAGATCTGTTTTGAGCACAGAGATGAAAGAACCTGGTGATGGATAAAATGATTATCTATCTCTGTACTGGTGTAGGAGTGGGGTGATAAAAACAAAGAAGCTGGAAGGCCTCCTACTTCTCCCCCAAAAAAGATAAGAGGTAGTAATAAGAAAAGATTATCAAATTTAGAACTAAATTCAAAAATATTATCACCTTAATTCCTCAAATCCTCCTACTAAGTCTTAGCCTTTGGAACAAGCTACTGCCCAAGATCACAGAAATATCATTAACATCTACCCACCTACAAAGAAATATACAAAGAGGTAAAAAAGTTAAAAAAAAAACTGCTCTATAAAATTCGACAACAGGGATAAACAACAAGGTCCTACTGTATAGCACAAAGAACTAAATTCAATATACTATGATAAACCATAATGGAAAAAAATATTAAAAAAAAAGAATGTATACATATATACAACCGAATCACATTGCTCTACAGGAGGAATGAACACAACACTGTAAACAACCATACTTCAGTAAAAAAAATTTAAGAACGAAAAGCAAAATAAAATAAAGTTCGACAACAGAAGGCTATTATTTACTAAGACTTTTACTGAACAGCAGAGTTAAAGTCAACAAAACCACTCCCTCCACCCATAAGACTTTAGGGTATAACACTGTGCATTGACCACTGTGCGCTCTGTATCAAGACAGCACTATTTCTCTCTATTAATTATGGACCTGAACTTCAAAACATGTAATATCCAAACAAAAGCTAGGCCTAACAAAGTAACCGAAGGACAGACAAACCAAAAAACATACCCAATGTAAGGACAAACACTAGGAATAGTATGTCTGCCTGTGCATAAACCACTAACAGAAAACATCAGATGTATTTTCCTTTTGTGAAATTGCCTGCAGAATCCTTTATACTTCATTTAATAATTAACCCAAGTCCCAGTTTACAATGGTAAATATCTGGGATCCATGATACTACTAAATTATGTTCAATCCACTTAACAAATATTTGCTGATTATCTCTATGACAGACAATGGCTAGATGCTGGAGATAAAAAAATTTAGAAGGCACAGTCCTTGTGATCAAAAGAACTTAAATTCTATTGGAAAAAAAACAGCTAAGAATATCTGGCAACTACATTACTATTTGCTAAGAACTAGAATTCTAGAATAGTACTCAACTGGAAGTGATTTTGCCTAGAGGGGACATTTGGGAATGACTGGAGACATTTTGGTTTGTCGTGATTTCAGGAGATGGTACTAGCATATATAGTAGGCATACAAGGATGCTGCCTACATCCTACAATGAACAGGACAACACCCCCGCCCCAAACAAAAAAAAATCCAGCCCCAAATGACAATAGTGTCAAGATTAAAAAACCTATTCTAGAGAAAAGACATGCAACCTGCTCAGGGATGTTACAGAATTCTTTCTAGGAGAAGGAAAAGCCTAAGCCAAGTCCTGAAGGACAGGCAAGATATTCGTAAGGTAAAAAGGGGGTGTGACTATCCTGGGCAGAGGGAGTTATGTGTGTAAAATCCAGGTACTAGAAAGAACAAGAAGTTTTGTGAGAAACACAAGTTCAGTACAGCTGAAGCATGGTATTAATTACAGCTTATGCCACATGTCTCATAATCCTAAATTCAAAACTTCAATTCAGGGCTTCCCTGGTGGCACAGTGGTTGAGAGTCTGCCTGCCGATTCAGGGGACTCGGGTTCGTGCCCCGGTCCGGGAGGATCCCACATGCCGCAGAGCGGCTGGGCCCGTGAGCCATGGCCGCTGAGCCTGCGCGTCTGGAGCCTGTGCTCCGCAACCTGAGAGGCCACAACAGTGAGAGGCCCGCGTACCACAAAAAAAAACAAAAAAAAAAAGAAACAAACTTCAATTCAAAAATTATTTAGATGATGTCAGGTGCTATAGTAGGTTCTGGTGCTGACTAGATCCATACAGTATTCCTGTTCTGAAGGTATTCATAACCAGAGATAGATGGGAATTAGAAAAACAGCCAGGGAAACAGTAACTAGCACTAACATTTACTCTACCAGGCACTTGCCCAAGATCAGCCAGCAACTAAGTGGTAGAGCTAAGGATAAAACCTAAGTGCATCTGAATTCAAAATCCAATTAAACAATCCTAATCATACAGTGCTACATCATTTTTGGTACTAACAATTGTGATACAATATATATTTTTAACCCCCTTCAACAAATATTTATTGAATGCCTACTATACTGTGACAGGCCCTGGAGATAATATTGGTAAGGAAAAACAGACACGGTTACTGCCCTTATGGAAGTTTATAGCCTAGTTAGAGAAACTTATCACATCAGTAACTAAAATAACAACTGCAGTAAGGGCCACAAAGAAATAATGGTTCTCTGGAGTTTATTATTATGGGATTTGAATTCTTCAGTGGATACCGTCTCACAGATAAAAGATAACAATACTGGGGGTCTGATACAGTTATGACAGAAAAACGTCAAGATTTCTCGGTGGTTCTTAAGTAGTCTATAATCATCAGATGCCGTCAATACTTGCAAACAAAATATTAGTCATATCTGTACTTTATTTTCAGAAGCCTTAAAAACATATACATTTTGACCTAGTAATTCTACTCCTAGAAACTTAACCTAAGGAAATAATCAGAGCTTCATGCACAGAATTTTATACAAAAATATTTATCATGGGGCTTCCCTGGTGGCGCCGTGGTTGAGAGTCCGCCTGCCAATGCAGGGGACACGGGTTCATGCCCCGGTCCGGGAAGATCCCACATGCCGCGGAGCGGCTGGGCCCGTGAGCCATGGTCGCTGAGCCTGTGCGTCTGGAGCCTGTGCTCCGCAACGGGAGAGGCCACAACAGTGAGAGGCCCGCGTAACGCAAAAAAAAAAAAAAAAATATATATATATATATATATATATATATATATATATATATTTATCGGCACATTTTAAGACCAAAAAATTGAAATAATGAACCATATGAATAATGAAATACTGTTCTTACTAGTTAAATTATATATATTTACGATGGAATTTTAAGTAGCCACTAAAATATTTTTTAAAAAGCATTTACTGGGACTTCCCTGCTGGCACAGTGGTTAAGAATCCGCCTGCCGGGCTTCCCTGGTGGCGCAGTGGTTGAGAGTCCGCCTGCCGATGCAGGGGACACGGGTTCGTGCCCCGGTCCGGCAAGATCCCACATGCCGCGGAGCGGCTGGTCCCCTGAGCCATGGCCGGTGAGCCTGCGCGTCCGGAGCCTGTGCTCCGCAACGGGAGAGGCCACAACGGTGAGGGGCCCGCGTACCGAAAAAAAAAAAAAAAAAGAATCCGCCTGCCAATTCAGGGGACATGGATTCAATCCCTGGTCCAGGAAGATCCCACGTGCCACGGAGCAACTAAGGCTGTGCACCACAACTGCTGAGCCTGCGCTCTAGAGCCCACGCGCGGCAACTACTGAGCCCATGCACCGCAACTACTGAAGCCCACGCGCTCTACGGCCTGTGTGCCGCAACTACTGAGCCCACGTGCTGCAACTACTGAAGCCCGCAAGCCTAGAGCCCATGCTCTGCAACGAGAAGCCACCGCAATGAGAAGCCTGCGCACCACAATGAAGAGTAACCCCCGCTCACCGCATACAGAGAAAGCCCACACACAGCAACGAAGACACAACGCAGCCAAATAAATAAATAAAAAGCATTTATTAACTTATTTATTAATGATATTAGTTTAAAAAGCATGACTATATATGCAGGATGACTCCAAATTCTGAGTTTTAAAAAAAGCACATATGTAAAGACAAAGGCTAGACTAAAAAAACAAACAAAAACAGATTGTTTTTCCAATATGTAAAACTCTTTTCAAATCCAAGGAATTTGAACATTAAAGCTAACACTAAAAATGAAATCTACCTCAGAAAGTATATAATTCGGAATTTCTATCAAAAGACAAAGAATAATATAAATAAATTCATTTGCCTCCTTAGAAAAGCAAAATGTTAACTCATCAGTAAACATTAAGATCAACTTATCAGAATAGGTATCTAAAGTGGCTAGACACTGAAAGACACAAAAGTGTTAATGGAAGAGACAGGTAATAAGGGGGTAGCTTTAGCAACATGAAGAAACTCTGGAGGGTGTAAAGACATCTCTATTTCACATATTTGCCTAAAATGGGTCAGCATCCACAAATGCTAATTTGGGACCATAATGAAACAGCTTGGAAAAGAAAGGAACCCAAACAATCATAAGAATAGGGACTCTGAAGAAGAAAGCGCTAAAATTCTCTGAAAGAGGAGCTTAAAAATATTTTATGCTGCAAATATAAATCGAACTCTGCGAATGAAGTTGAAAACACTGAAGTGAGGTCTGTATTTCACTGTTAATCTTTTGGCTGGGAATGTGTGGGGGAGTTTCTCTCCCCCAAAAACCCTACTGTAAACCTACTGTAGAAAGCAGATAAAAATAAACCTAAATTACTAATCTTACGATTCAGTAATAGTATTTGTTCAAATTTACAAAAATAAGTAAAATCACAGTGCCCCTTTAAAGGAGTCTAACAATCAGGGTCCTAGCTGGAAACACATAGTATCCACATCTGGGTACTGTGAGACTTTAATAAAGAGACTACTTACAGGACCTCCCTGGTGGTCCGGGGTTAAGACTCTGAGCTCCCAATGCAGGGGGCCCAGGTTCAATCCCTGGTCGGGGAACTAGATCCCGCATGCATGCTGCAACTAAGAGTCCGCATGCCCCAAGTAAAGATCCCACGCGCCACAACAAAGATCCCACATGCCACAACTAAGACCCAGAGCAGCCAAATAAATAAATAAATATTTTTAAAAAGAGAGACTACTCATGCAGCTCAATAACAAAAAAACAAACAACGCAATCCAAAAATGGGCAGAAGACCTAAATAGACATTTCTCCAAAGAAGATATACAGACTGCCAACAAACACATGAAAGAATGCTCAACATCATTAATCATTAGAGAAATGCAAATCAAAACTACAATGAGATATCATCTCACACCAGTCAGAATGGCCATCACCAAAAAATCTAGAAACAATAAATGCTGGAGAGGGTGTGGAGAAAAGGGACACTCTTGCACTGCTGGTGGGAATGTGAATTGGTACAGCCACTATGGAGAACAGTATGGAGGTTCCTTAAAAAACTACAAATAGAATTACCATATGACCCAGCAATCCCACTACTGGGCATATACTCTGAGAAAACCATAATTCAAAAAGAGTCATGTACCAAAATGTTCGTTGCAGCTCTATTTACAATAGCCCGGAGATGGAAACAACCTAAGTGTCCATCGTCGGATGAATGGATAAAGAAGATGTGGCACATATATACAATGGAATATTACTCAGCCATAAAAAGAAACGAAATTGAGCTATTTGTAATGAGGTGGATAGACCTAGAGTCTGTCATACAGAGTGAAGTAAGTCAGAAAGAGAGAGACAAACACCGTATGCTAACATATATATATGGAATTTAAGAAAAAAAAAATGTCATGAAGAACCTAGGGGTAAGACAGGAATAAAGACACAGACCTACTGGAGAATGAACTTGAGGATATAGGGAGCAGGAAGGGTAAGCTGTGACAAAGCGAGAGAGAGGCATGGACATATATACACTACCAAACGTAAGGTAGGTAGCTAGTGGGAAGCAGCCGCATAGCACAGGGAGATCAGCTCGGTGCTTTGTGACCGCCTGGAGGGGTGGGATAGGGAAGGTGGGAGGGAGGGAAACGCAAGAGGGAAGAGATATGGGAACATATGTATATGTATAACTGATTCACTTTGTTATTAAAAAAAAAAAACAATAAAAGTGAGGTACCACATACTCATTATTAGCCCCTAATCCTATCAAAATTCCATCTTTAAAATAATATAATTAATGTTAGTGAGGGAAAAAAATGAAATAAAATGCAGATTATTCATTTGGTTAGGGGAATAGATAGCTATATGGGAGATCAGAATCTAAAAGTGGTATTTAGAATCCATAAGGTAGTCAGTTTATCACTGTCAAAATTGATTTTTGCATGTAATGGAAAGAAACATAAGTTCTTGCTGCTTTTAACCCTTCTAAATGAGTCAAAAAAACCCACAAAATATATCGAGTATATTGTGCACAAATAAAGACAATGAGGGTTTGAAGGAACTTTACTGATCAATGATAGAAATATACTCTATTTCTGTAAGCCTCTCAATTAAATAATGTGAAATATTTGTGATGTACAATAAAGACATTTAGAAGAATAAAAAAAGAAGAGAGACTACTTACAAAGGTGTGGGTAAGACTTAGAGAAACCAACAAAGGACAGTGAATTGCCCCAGAACCATTAACACATCTAGGCCTGAAGGGGCAAGATGAGGAAGTAGAATCTGGAGAGGGTAGCTATATGGAAAGGGCCACCAGACAGGAATCACTGGTAGAGGTATGCAGACCACTTGCAGCAACCTGGAAGGGAAGCAGCAGGGGAATAAATACCTAGCCCTCATTCCTCCTGCCAATCCATCTACCCTTCAACTGGAAGCCAGAAAGCAAAGGGGCCCACAGACACGGTACACGTGAATGAGCCTCCAGGGCTGTAGATCAGAGGGAAAAAGGATGGTATGTGGCTCTGGAGGAGGAAACAGAAAGTATCCAGCCCAAAGACTATTATTTTTCCACAAGACCAAAGAAGCCAGAACCTACATCTACCAAAGCAACCTCAAATTTACACTGTACTAAGACTTCAGTTAACCAAGCTAGAAAATTGAAGCTAAATGGTCTTTCTACAATAATAAGTACGGTATAGTTAATATAATTTAAGTTCTTACAACATAATCTCTAAAGTCCGTTTCAACCCTATGATTCTGCAGGACACTAAATATCCCATTGTACTGGATTATATGAAATAGGCAAAAAGGCATAGGCAATTGAGATTAATCCTCAAGACATCTCTTGCAAATCTTACTTCTTAAAAGTAACGCAGGGCTTCCCTGGTGGCACAGTGGTTGAGAGTCCGCCTGCCGATGCAGGGGACATGGGTTCGTGTCCCGGTCCGGGAAGATCCCACATGCCGCGGAGCGGCTAGGCCCGTGAGCCATGGCCGCTGAGCTTGCGCGTCCGGAGCCCGTGCTCCGCAACGGGAGAGGCCACAGCAGTGAGAGGCCCGCGTACCGCAAAAAAAAAACCCAAAAAAACAGTAATGTAATCTGCACACCCATGTTCATAGCAGTATTCACTATAGCCAAGTGGTGGAAACAATCTGTCCATTGACAGATGAATGGATAAACAAAATGTATATACATGTGTGTATATACACACACACAATGGAGTACTAATATTAGTAGACTCCAATAGTCCATGTTGTAGCACATGAGTTTTCTTCCATTGAAGATTAAATAATACTCTATTCATCTATCAGTATTCTAGCAGTATTAGTCTATCACTATTTAATAATATATATATATCTTAATGGTAAATGTATGCATATACCTTAGGATCCAGCAATCCCATTCCTGGACATATACCCTGAAAGAAATCTGTACAGAAGACCATGAAGACACATGTATACAGATTCTGTGGTAGTAAGGAGGTGGAGGAATGCTAAGTGTCCATTACAAGAAGACTGATAAAATGTCACAGAAACATGACAGAATACTATCCGGAAATCAGAATTAATGAACTAGCTATACTTAGAAAAACATGAATAGTCCTTAAAAAACAGAAGTAAAGAACAGGGTTCTAGGTTCAGCATTCCTTTCACTGAATGAAGCTATAAATCCTGAAGAGCACGTATGGAGCAGCTCTTTGAGAATTCTGAAAAGTAAATAATAGAAGCTGGATGGAGACCAGAATTTGATATGCCAATAAAGTGGTAGTGAGTTTATCACTTTTTTCCCTCTTATATTCCCTGGCCTAGATGCAAGGCAGCCTGAAACCCAGAAGTGAGCACTGATAGAGAAAGGAAGAATATCAAGAGAAGCTCTCTAGTCCTGCCTTGAGAAACCAGAAAGGGGACCCCCTGGTGTGGACAGAGTGGGTGAAATACACCAAACCAGGAAAGTCAACTCATGGAAAAGACAATCAACATACATCAATGCTGAGATTATAGAGATGTTGGAATTAATTGACAAAGACTTTAAAGCAGCTACTATAGGGCTTCCCTGGTGGTGCAGTGGTTGAGAGTCCGCCTGCCAATGCAGGGGACACAGGTTCGTGCCCTGGTCCGGGAAGATCCCACATGCCGCAGAGCGGCTAGGCCCGTGAGCCATGGCTGCTGAGCCTGCACGTCCGGAGCCTGTGCTCTCCAACGGGAGAGGCCTCAACAGTGAGAGGCCCGCGTACTGCAAAAAAAAGCAACTACTATAAAAAGGTTGCAACAATTCAACTATACTTCAATTAAAAAAAATTTTTTTAAAAACGTTGCAACAGGGGACTTCCCTGGTGGTGCAGTGGTTAAGAATCCGCCTGCCAATGCAGCCAACACGGGTTCGAGCCCTGGTCCAGGAAGATCCCACATGCCCCGGAGCAATGAAACCCGTGCGCCACAACTACTGAGCCTGCGCTCTAGAGCCCACGAGCCACAACTACTAAGCCCACGTGCCGCAACTACTGAAGCCCGTGCACCTAGAGCCCATGCTCTGCAACAAGAGAAGCCACCGCAACAAGAAGCCCGCGCACCGCAACGAAGAGTAGCCCCCGCTCGCCACAACCAGAGAAGGCCCGCACACAGCAACAAAGACCCAACGCAGTCAAAATAAATAAATTTATTAAAAAAACAAAAACAAAAAAAAACGTTGCAACAGGTAAGGCCAAATACTCTTGAAATGAATAACAGAAAGGCTCAGTAAAGAAACAAAAGACATAAAGAGGAAACAAACTTTTGTTTTTTGGCTCTGTGGAAACCAGCCCCGGCAGTGAAAGCACCGAGTCCTAACCACTGGACCACCAGGGAATTCCAGAGGAAACAAACTTTAGAAGTGAAAAATACATCAAAAGTAAGAAACTCACTGTGTGAGCTGGATAGCAGAAAGCAAATGACAGCAGAAAAAGCCAATGCACTTCAAGATAGGTCAATACTACGTATCCAATCTGAAAAACAGAGATAAAAAACATTGAAAAAAGTGATCAAAGCCTCAGATATCTGTAGAACAAACAGCAAAGGACCTAATGTTTGCACTGTCAGAATCCCAGAAGGATGGGAGAAACAGTTTGGTACCAAAAAACTTTTGAAAACTTCCCAAATTTAGCAAAAAACAAAAATCTACAGACTGAAAGAGCTCAGAGAGCTCCAAAGAAATGTATGCCTGTACTCATCTTAATCAAATTGAAAACTAAAGACAAATTTTTCAAATACTGAAAGCAGTCAGAGAAAAACATGTTACCAATAGATGACCTATTCAAATAATAGATTTCACATCAGAAACAATGGAGGCCAAAAAGAAGTGCCAAAAGAAAAGAACTGTCAACCCAGAATTCTATATCCAGAGACGATATCCTTCAGAAATAAAGGTGAAATAAGTCATTCTCAGATAAGGGAAAATTAATAAGAAAACTTGGAAAACTAAAAAGAGGAAGAAATGGCAAGTATTTATATCTTATATTACAGAAATGGCAAATATCTGGGTAAATATAATAGATGGTTCTTCTCTTGAGTCTCTTAAAACGTATTTGAGGGACACTTCCCTGGAGGTCCAGTGGTTGGGATTCTGCGCTTCCACTGCAGGGGGCGTTGGTTCGATCCCTGGTTGGGGATCCTGCATGCCAAGTAGAAAAATTTGTATTTGACAGTTAAAAGCAAAACTAATAACATTGTCTGATGGGATTTTTTTCAATGTATGTAGATGTAATACATAAGATAACCACAACATAATAGTATTAAGGGGGGCAGGGCAAAGGGACCTATATGTTTCTATATTCCACAATAAGTGATAAAATACTGATTCTAAGTAAATTGTGAAAAGTTAAGTACATCCACTGTAATCCCTAGAGTGACCAGTAAAACATACTATATCAAAAACTAGACTAAAAAACTCGACAGATTTTAAATTTGACACTAAAGTGTTCAAATAACCCAAGAGAAAGCAGGAAAGCAGAAACAGAAATGAAAAACAAAACAAATAATAAAATGGTAGAACTGAAGTCAAATATACTAATAATTACATAATTAAAAAGAAATGATCTAAACACAAAACACAGAGAATTGTAACTATGTATGGTGACAGATGTTAACTAGACTTTCTAGAATGGTTCAAAAAATGATCCAACTATATACTGCCAAGAAAAAACTGACATCAATACAATAATGTACGTAGGTTAAAAGTAAAGGATGAAAAAAACTAGATCACGCAAACACTAATCAAAAGAAAGCTGGAAGTTGTACCTTTCGACCCCCTCTACCCATTTCGTTACAAACTTCCAGTTATAAAATAAATGAGTCATGGGATGTAATGTACAATGTGGTGTAGTGACTGTGGTTAATACTGTACTGTGTAATCGAAAGTTGCTAAAAGAATAAATCTTTTTTATTTTTTAATTTTCTGGCTGTGCTGCATGGCATGTGGGATGTGGGATCTTAGTTCCCTGACCAGGGATTGAACCCACGCTTCCTGCAGTGGAAGCCTGGAGTCTTAATCACTGGACTGCAAGGGAACTCCCAAGAGAATAAATCTTGAAAGTTCTCATCAAAAGAGAAAGAATTGTAACTCTGGATGGTGACAGATGTTAACTAGACTTACTGTTGTGATCATTTCCCAATACATACAAATATCAAATCATGGTGTACACCTGAAATTAATAAAATGTTATAGATCAATTATATCTCAATTTAAAAAAAAAAAAGCTGAAGGGGCTGAAGTGTTAAAGTAGACTTCAGCAAGGAAAACCAGGGATACAAAGGAATATTATATAATCATTAAAGGGTGAATTCACCAAGAAAATGTAGCAATGCTAATAGTGAATTCAGGGAACAACAGAGCTTCAAAATACAAGAAAAGACAGGACAGGACAAAGAAACAAACCCCTAATTGTAGTTGGAGACTTCAACTGTACTTCCCTCTGTAATTCATCAACTAGTAGACAGAATATCAGGATATACAAGAACTGAACACCAACTGTATCTTACTGATGTTTACATAGAACACTCCACTCAACACAGCAAAGCACAGGGAACATTCATGAATATAGACCATGTCCTGAAGTACAAAACAAATCTTAACAAATTAAACAGAACTTAAGTCACCCGAAGTATGTTCTTTAACTGCAATGGAAATTAACCAGAAATCAGTAACAAGAAAGATAACAGAAAATCTCCAAACACTTGGAAACTAAACACCATTACTTCTAAATAATCCATGTTAAAGAGGAAGTTTCAAGTGGAAATTATTTTTAAAGGTTTAAACTGTAAGAAAATGAAAATTAAAATATAACACCAAAATTTGTGGATGAAGCTAAAACAGTGCTTAGGGCAAAATTTACAACTCTAAATGCTTACATTAGGAAAGAAGAAAAGTCTCGAGACTTCCCTGGCGGTGCAGTGATTAAAAATTCGCCTGCCAATGCAAGGGACATGGGTTCGAGCCCTGGTCCAGGAAGATCCCACATGCCGCGGAGCAACTACTGAGCCTGCACTCTAGAGCCCACGTGCCACGACTACTGAAGCCTGCACACCTAGAGCCCGTGCTCCGCAACAAGAGAAGCCACCACAATGAGAAGCCCGCGCACGGCAACGAAGAGTAGCCCCTGCTCACCGCAACTGGAGCAAGTCTGAGCGCAGCGACAAAGACCCAACGCAGCGAAAAATAAATAAATAAATAAATTTATATTTAAAAAAAGAAGGTAGGTCTCAAATTAGTAATCTAAGCTGCCACCACAAGTAACGATAAAAAGAGCAAAATTAACCCAAAGCAAGCAGAAGGAAACAATAAAAACAAGGCAAAAACCAATGAAACAGAAAAGAGGAAAATCAGTGAAACCAAATGCAGGTTCTTTTGAAAAGAGGAAGGACGGAGAGAGGGGGAGGAAGAGAGAGAGAGAGAGGAGACACAAATTACCAGTATCAGGACGGAAAGAGACAGATATCATTACAGATCCTACAAACATTAGAAGGGGACATTATTACTAATCTACACCTATAAATTCAACCATGAGACAAAATGAACAAATCTGTTAGAAACGCAATTTACCAAAATTGACACAAAGTGAAACTATATTCAACATCTTGTAATAACCTATAACGGAAAAGAATCTGAAAAAGAAGAGATATACATGTATAACTTAATCACTTTGCTGTACACCCAAAGCTAACACAACACTGTAAATCAACTATACTTCAATTTAAAAAAAAAAAAAAAAAAACTGACACAAAGAAGTCGAAAATGTAATTGCCCCTAAACATTACAAAAATTGAATATAAAATTAGGAACCATTCCAGAAGAAAATCCAGGCCCAGGTAGCTTCTCTGTTAAACATTTAAGGAAAATTAGCACAAATATTTACATGAACCCTCACACCTCAAAAGGCTGGTATGAGGATTAAATGAAAATCTGTGGAGTTTAGGGAATTCTCTGGTTGTCCAGTGGTTAGGACTCTGTGCTTTCACCGGCGAGGGCCTGGGATCAATCCCTGGTTGGGGAACTAATATCCCGCAAGCCTTGCAGTACGGCCAAAAAAAAAAAAAAAAATTGTGGCATTTAGAACAGTGCCTAGAACGTATGTACACAATAAGCACCATATAAACGTTTGTTAAAATAAACTCTAGGGAGTTCCCTGGTGGCCCAGAGGTTAGGATTCCGGACTTTCACTGCTGTGGCCCAGGTTCGATGCCTGGTTGGGGAACTGAGATCCCGCAAGCCAAGAGGCGCGGCCAAAAAATAAACAAATAAAATAAAGTAAAATAAAATAAACTCTAGTCAACAGACCCATACTCTGGGCTTTTCTGGTGACACAGAGGTTAAGAATCCGCCTGCCAATGCAGGAGACACGGGTTCGACCCCTGGTCCGGGAAGATCCCACATGCTGCGGAGCAACTGGGCCTGTGCACCACAACTACTGAGCCTGCGCTCTAGAGCCTGCGAGCCACAACTACTGAGCTTGCGTGCTACAAGTACTGAAGCCTGCACGCCTAGAGCCGGTGCTCCGCAACAAGAGAAGCCACCGCAATGGGAAGCCCGCACACCGCAACGAGGAGTGGCCCCCGCTCACCGCTAACTAGAGAAGGCCCGAACGCAGCAACAAAGACCCAATGCAGCCAGAAATTAAAAAAAAAAAAGACCGATACTCAAAGAAAAGGTCTAATAACCTAAAGATCAGCTGATAAATAAAATTTAAAAACTGAATAGTTGATGTACAATATTATATGTTACAGATATACAATACAGCGATTCACAATTTTTAAAGGTTACACTCCATTATTAAATGGAATTTTGTATGTGTCTTAGGTTAAAATAAAATGTTAAAGGTATGCTTTGTATCTTTTTTCCCCTGCTTTAACTTTTTTGATTAACTGTTTTGACCTCATTGGAGGATTTCAACTGTATATAATCAGTATAGCTCTTCTTGAAGGCAAACACTATTTCTGAGGTTCCACTGTTATTCTCACACTGCCTTACAGTACTTAGTACAAAGCTGTCACTCATTCATCATGTTAATTAGTGGAAATTTAACTTAAAATAACATTGATTTTTAGGGGCTTCTCTGGTGACGCAGTGGTTGGGAGCTCGCCTGCCAATGCGGGGGACACGGGTTCGACCCCTGGTCCGGGAGGATCCTGCATGCCGCGGAGCAGCTGGGCCCACAAGCCACGGCTTGAGGCCTGCGCGCCTGGAGCCTGTGCTCCACAGCGGGGGAGGCCATGGCAGTGAGAAGCCCGTGTGTGGCAGCGGAGACCCAATGCAGCCAAAAATAAATAATAAAAATTAATGAAATAATAACATTGATTTTTGAATTTCACAAACTTACAGAATCTAGTTTTGTTTTAGATTTAAGGAAAGGAAAATAATTTGCCAAAACACTTTGTCGACTTGAGTTCTGAGGATTTTCAACTTTCAGAAATTAGATTCCTGGACTTCCCTGGTTGCCCAGTGGTTAAGACTCTGTGCTTCCAATGCAGGGGGCACAGGTCCTAAATAATTACCAATATATTTTAAAAATCATCAGACCCAAAACTTATCTAATACAAAAGATCAATTTAATTACCATTTCAGGATTTTTTTGGGGGGGGGGGCATGCAGCACAGCTTGCAGGGATCTTAGTTCCCCGACCAGGGACTGAACCTGGGCCCCAGCAGTGAAAGTGCCAAGTCCTAACCATTGGACCTCCAGGGAATTCCCACATTTCAGGATTTGAACCTGTGTTTCCAAAGCTAACTACCATAAACTTTGTATCTTACATGATTAGGAATATTAATTTTAGGAATAACCTAAAAGTTGATAAACTGTTCTGGTAAACAGTTACTGTTTTATACATATACAAACATTTACACACATAAAACAAACATATATACATTACCACATACTAATATTGTCCAATACCTAATTTAAAATTCTCTTCTGATTCAGAGGTTATTCTGAGATCATTTTGTGCCTCAACATTTTTACTGTCACTCATCCACTCACCAAACATTTGTTGAGTGCTATTCTATCAAGTACTGTGCTAAGCCAACAGAGACAAGAGACATTTAAGATGTGACCCTGGTGTTTCAAGGAGTTCACAATCTAATGGGGACAAGTGACACAAAAACAACTATAAGATACATAAACAACTATAACATAAACCTTATAAAAGGATTATGAACTAGTGACTGCAAATCTACTTCTCAGTATTCTAACTACTATTTTTATTAGTGTAACACCATTATGTCACACACTGGGCAGCAACCTCATGTTCCCTTCTTGGCTCTTTCCAATCCCTCACTTTACCCCAGACCTTAACATTGGAACAACAAACTGATCTAGTCCCTCTTTTATTACTCAGCTCCAGGAGCCTTTTAAAACTGGATAATCTCTCCATCCTGAATAAGGGAAAATGTAAAACCATGGACTGGCTCATTCCTCATTTTACTTGGGGGGAGAAGGGAAAGACTGCTGCAGCTCAGAACAGCTAGCCAAATTAGTGAAGCTGCCTAGAGGCAGTAATCCTGAAAACTTAGCTAGAAATAGCAAAACAGACCCTCATGTCCTAAGAAACCAACTTTAGAGTCTTGTAGCTCCAAAAGAACCAAGCTGGGAAGGGAGGCAACAGAGTCAATAGTGGATAGAATGATATTTTGTAGTACACAGGAAAACTTCTGTATTTGAAATGTATTATTTTATTTATCCTGAATGCTTCTTTCTTACAAAATAAGTGATGTAAACAGATTTAGGTATGATTTAGGTATTGCAGACATGAAGATGTGACATAAAAGTACAAGCAAGCTAGAAAGCATTTCCAAGATAATATAGCCCAATTCTTAAAACCATTTCATTTACAGAATGCCAAGTTTACTTTATTTTCACACTATAATCAAATCTCCAGTGACCAAACTAATCAAGATTGAAAATTTAATAAAATGAAGAACCACAAAACCAGTAGCATCATGTATAACTCACAACAAAAGTACAGGCTTCAGAATTCAGAGACCATCAAGATTTTCTGGAAGGAGCTATAAATACTGAAATGTGTAGGCATTATAAAAGGATCTTTATCTCGTTTCTCAATAAAAGTAACATTAAAAAAATTCTTTGGGTACGGCTTCCCTGGTGGTGCAGTGGTTGAGAGTCCGCCTGCCGATGCAGGGGACACGGGTTCCTGCCCCAGTCCGGGAAGATCCCACATGCCACGGAGCGGCTGGGCCCGTGAGCCATGGGCGCTGAGCCTGCGCGTCCGGAGCCTGTGCTCCGCAACGGGAGAGGCCACAGCAGTGAGAGGCCCGCGTACCGAAAAAAAAAAAAAAAAAAAAAATTCTTTGGGTATGCTTTTACCAAGAGTTTCTCTTAAGGCATATTTTTACAAAGTTGTTAATGATGGACTCTGATCACTAGTGAATCCTTATATCACTTAACAGCATATCTGCTACAGCCTATAGAACCTTATTTTAAATGGCTGCCTAATGCCACACTGAATAATCATTTTTATTTAATTCCTCAACCTTTTTATATTTGCTATGTAAAATAATGCTGAAGTTAGTATTCATGTGCATACTACTTTTCCTGTATTTTAAATTACTTCATTAGACTACACTCTTTTCTAGTTTTATTTTTAAATCAAAAGAGACTACACATCATTGGGAATTGATTCTGATTTTAAAGGAATGAGAGCTTAAACTAAGTAGACTAGAGTTGGGGATTCTGGAGCTCCTACCATTGAGAAGCCAGAGGCACAGGAGTAGAGGAAGAAAGAAAACAATTTGGACATAATAACACTACTTTAAAAATGAGAAAACTTGAGAAACTGGGTGGCTTTAAAATGTAATACTAACATTGAGCTTTCAAAACAATCTTTTATCCTCTAATAAACGGATATTACTAAGTCCTCCTATCCCAGAAGATGAGGTTCTGAGGAAGCTGTAAAAACAAAATTTCCCTTGGAAATTTCGCCGTAGGTAAAGGAGTCAGAGGGGGGGAGGGGGGAGGGGGAGGAAACATATATATATATCAATTATTACTTTATTAAATAAATACACAACGGGGGTATAAACGAAACAAGATTGGACATGAGCTGATCGTTGTTGAAGCTAGATTAGGAGGGAATTCATTACAGTCTTTACCTTTGCCTGTTTGCAATGTTGGTAATAAAAAATAATGAATACGCAAGCATAATAGAAAAACTATGACCAGCTCTTAATTTCAATCTTACCACTTCAGAGAGTGGAAGTCGCTGCCTCTCCTATTACCTAATCATTAAACCGGACACTCTTCAGTCCCGATCCCGGTAAAACTATGCAGGTCGAGTTTCAAGTCCTCTCACCTCCAGCACCGCGGAAGAGGAGCGATGAGAACAGAAAGAGGAAGGGGGCAAGGACAGGGCTACAGGCTCCTCACTAGATTGCTCATCAGACAGGCAGGGGTCTGCGAAAGGGGGCCAAAGGTCGCTTTTTGCTTCCGCTAAAGAAAAACGCAGTTTCTTCCGGGGCCCCCAGGTACCTTCCCAGGAGGCCGCCCCGCCCGGGGGGAGGCTGCCGGGCTCGGAAGCGAACAGACTCCCGCAGGCACCGGGGACACAACCTTACCGAAGTCTCCCTGGGCCAAAAGGGACCGGGTAAGGGAGTCCCCGAGAGCGCCGGCCCGGCCCTGTCCCTGTCGGGTGCCGAAGCCCAGGCCGCGGCGTTTCCGCCCCGGGGAAGTGACGCCTCGGAGCAGGGAGGACAACAAGAGTTTGGCGGCGTCAAGTATTCGGGACCAACGGTGTCCAAGTTGCCTGCGGCCCTGCCACGCCCCCCGGGCCCGGCCTTGGGCGGCCTTCCGCGCCACAGCCCTTCCGGCCCGACCTCCAGCCCGACCCTCACATCCAGCATCCTTCTCTTTCTCCTCACCTGCCACCTCAAGGTCCTCTGAATCCTGCGCTAGGGACTTCTAAATCCGGAGCGCAGTGTGAGGAGGAAAACAAAGATCCTTGACGCTGAAGAAGCCACACTCACCTGACCGAATCCGGACCTGAAAACGGAAGACACAGACTTGGGGAAGAAGGCTCGGCGTCCAAAATGGCGGCTAACAAGTCCTCAGGACAGTGAGCACGGGCGGAGGGATCCTCGGGGCCGAGCTAGCCACGCCCTCTTCCCAGGGATTGGCTGCGCGCCCTCCGCTCGGGACTCACGCCCCGAGGGCGTCCGGGCTCCACCGCCCAGCTCCCTTCGGCGCTGGCGCAGCCGAGGACTACTTCCAGCGGCGGAGGCACGGACGGCAGCGGAATACACGTGACGTCTCCAGAGTCACCTGCTGGGGCGCTCGTTGTATTTCGCTGGTGTTTCCCCGGCCGCAGGGAGGCTGGCGGAGGATGCTTGTTTTCCGAGTCCGCGCCCATGTTTAGCGTTGTTCCAGTATATGGAAAAACCGGCTCCAGTACCGCCTCCCAACTCCCTGAGTTAGTCTCAGATTTGCTCTTGTTCCTTGCTCGACTCCACTCGCCATGGAGGCATCCCTCCTGCGTTTCGGCTTCTTTTATGAAATGACCTGCTGAGCAGGATTGCACCCTTCTCTGGCAGCACACAGCTCTTTATCCGACTCTAAGCACTCCTCCCTCAGGCTACCCACCCTGTCCCCTAAGCACTCTTAATACTCCTGCCCTGCTGTTTTTTTTTCCCCGGTAAGCGGGCCTCTCACTGTTGTGGCCTCTCCCGTTGCGGACGCGCAGGCCCAGCGGCCCATGGCTCACGGGCTCCGCGGCATACGGGATCCTTCCGGACCGGGGCACGAACCCGCGTCCCCTGCATTGGCAGGCAGACCCTCAACCACTGCGCCACCAGGGAAGCCCCGCCTGCCGCCCCCCCCCCCCCCCCCCCCGCTTTTAAAGCGAGTGTGATTGCTCTTGCAATCAGAATATCTACAGTATTACTTATTTAAGATGTTTCCTCAGCACCACATTCTCTGGGAATTTACTTTATCTCTGGATTGAGAGGAAACTTTTTCATTTAGTTATCCTTGTGTTCAACTTGAAAACCATTCTCTCTGCTTAACGTTGGAAGGGGATTCCTGAGCTTTGGCTTCCAGAAGGAGGTAATCCTGCCCCCTGCTGTACAGGCTGCATCTACCAAGACCAAAATCGTGGTTTGCTAAATTGTGATGCGGTCATATGACAAGGATGGAGCTACGTGTATCCATAAGAGGGTCATATGGATTTAGAAATAACGTGTCTGTATAACCACTTTCAGTATTTCTAAATTAAAACCAGCTTTCAGAACCTCAAAATACACTGCTTTTTTCATTTAATATGTGGTGGATTTTTTTTTTTGGTAAATGTGTGCATATATGAATTGAGTCCATTTTGCAATAAAGTAATAGCATCTTAAAAAAAAAGAGAGCAAATTGCTCGAATTTAAAGAGCCTTAGAAACACAACAACCAAATGTTACCTGTGTGGACCTTGTTTAGATACTGATTCAAACCAATTTATAGTCTTTTTTTTTTTTTTGGCCGCACCTAGCGACAAGCGGGATCTTAGTTCCCCCACCAGGGAAGAAACCCGTGTCCCCTGCGTTGGGAGCTCGGAGTCTTAACCACTGGACCGCAAGGGAAGTCCGCCTATAGCCTTTTATAAAGATATTATTTTAGACAATTGGGAAAATTAGATGATGGGCCAGGTATTATATGGTACCAACTAACCAAAGCATTGTTACTTTCTTAAGCATGAAAATAGCATTGAGATTTTATAAGAATAGGTCCTTTTTTATATATATATAAATTTATTTATTTTGTTTATTTATTTATTTATTTTTGGCTGCGTTGGGTCTTCGTTGCAGCACACGGGCTTTCTCTAGTTGTGGCATATGGGGCGGGGGGGGGGCTATTTTTCGATGTGGTGCCCGAGCTTCTTGTTGCTGTGGCTTCTCTTGTTGCGGAGCACGGGCTTTTAGCACATGGGCTTCAGTAGTTGTGGCTCACGGGCTCTAGAGCGCAGGCTCAGTAACTGTGGCGCACGGGCTTAGTTGCTCCGTGGGATGCGGGCTCTTCCCGGACCAGAGCTGGAACCCGTGTCCCCTGCGTTGGCAGGCGGATTCTTAACCACTGCGCCACCAGGGAAGCCTGAGAAGAGATCCTTTTTAAATTGTTTAAGAAATGCATACTGGGAGGGACCAAGAGTAGCCCCCGCTCGCCACAACTAGAGAAAGCCCACACACAGCAAAAAGACCCAACGCAGTCAAAAATAAATAAAAATTTTTTTAAATGCATAGTGTAGGTAGGGGCAAAATTTTTGATAATTATTTAATTGGATGACAGTTATTATTTTACTATCTTCTCTCTATATATACATATTTTACCTCTACTGACTTTATTTCAGCATAACCAGTTAGTTAAAAAGGAAAATTTTTCTTTTTTTTTTTTAAATTGAGTATAGTTGATTTACAATATTGTGTTAGTTTTCGGTGTACAACATAGCAATTCAGGTGTTTTTTTGCAGGTAATATTCCATTATAGGTTATTACAAGATATTGGGTATAATTCCCTGTGCTAGTAGTTTGTATCTGTTAATCCCATATCTCTAATTTGTCCCACCCCCTGCCCCACCCCGTCCCTCTCCCCTTTGGTAACCATAAGTTTGTTTTCTACATCTGTGAGTCTGTTTCTGATTGGTATATACATTCATTTGTATTATTTTTTATATTCCACTTATAAGTGATATCATATGGTATTTGTTTTTCTCTGTCTGACTTATTTCACTAAGCATAATACTCTCCAGGTCCATCCACATTGCTGCAATATTTCATCTTTTTATAGCTGAATGATATTCCTGTGTGTGTGTGTGTGTGTGTGTGTGTGAGACATCTCTTATTTTTTTGGTTGCGCCGTGAGGCATGTGGGATCTTAGTTCCCTGACCAGGGATTGAACCTGCACCACTCCCTGCGTTGGAAGCACTGAGCCTTTTTTTTTGGCTGCGTCAGGTCTTAGTTGCACCATGCGGGATTTTCGTTGAGGCACACAGGCTTCTCTCTCTAGTTGTGGCTCGTGTGCTCAGTAGTTGCGGCATGTGGGATCCTAGTTCACCGACCAGAGATCGAATCCACATCCCCTGCATTGGAAGGCGGATTCCTAACCACTGGACCACCAGGGAAGTCCTCACATTTTCTTAATCCAGTTTTCTGTTGATTGGCACTTCGGTTGCTTCCATGTCTTGGCTATTGTAAATAGTACTGCTGTGAACATTGGGGTGCATGTATCTTTTCGAATTAGTGTTTCATTTTCTCTGGATATATATCCAGAAGTGTAATTGCTGGATTATATGGTAGTTCTATTTTTAGTTTTTTAAGGAAGCTTCACAGTGTTTTCCATAGTGGCTGCACCAATTTACCTTCCCACCAACAGTGCAGGAGGGTTCCCTTTTCTCCACATCCTGTCCGACATTTATTGTTTGTAGACTTTTTGATGATAGCCATTCTGACAGGTATGAGGTGATACCTCATTGATTTGCATTTCTCTGATAATTAGCGATGTTGAGCATTTTTTCATGTGCCTGTTAGCCATCTGTTTGTCTTCTTTAGAAAAATGACTATTCAAGTCTTCTGCCCATGTTTTGATTGGGTTGTTTTTTGGGTTTTTAAAAATTATTTATTTATTTATTTATTTTATTGAGTTGTGTGAGCTGTTGGTATGTTTTGGATATTAACCTCTTGCCGGTCGCATCATTTACAAGTATTTTCTCCCATTCCATAGGTTGTCTTTTTGTTTTGTTGATGGTTTCCTTTGCTATGCAAAAGGTTTTAAGTTTAATTAGGTCCCATTTATTTCTTTTGGCTTTTATTTCTTTTGCCTTGGGAGGCTGATCTAAGAAAATATTGCTGCGATTTATGTCAAAGATGTATGTTCTGCCTATGTTGTCCTCTAGGAGTTTTATAGTATCTGGTCTTATATTTAGCTCTTTAATCCATTTTGTTTTTGTTTTCATTTATTTATTTATTTGGCTGCATCGGGTCTTAGTTGTGGCATGTGGGCTCTTTGTTGCAGTGCATGGGCTTCTCTCTAGTTGTGGAATGCAGGTTTTCTCTCTCTAGTTGTGGCACGCGACCTCCAGAGCACGTGGGCTCTGTAGTTTCTGACACGTGGGCTGTCTCATTGAGGTGTGAAAGCTCAGTAGTTGTGGCGTGCAGGCTTAGTTGCCTCGCAACATGTGGGATCCTAGTTCCCCAACCAGGGTTTGAACCTGCGTCCCCTGCATTGGAAGGCAGACTCCCCACCTCTGGACCACCAGAGAAGTCCCTCTTTAATCTGACAGGTATGAGGTGATACCTCATTTATTGTATGGTGGATACCTCATATTTTTGTGTATGGTGTTAGAGAATTTTCTAATTTCATTCTTTTACATGTAGCTGTCCAGTTTTCCCAGTACCACTTGTTGAAGAGACTGTCTTTTCTCCATTGTATATTCTTGCCTCCTTTGTCGGAGATTAATTAACCATAGGTGAGTGAGTTTGTTTCTAGTCTCTCTATTCTCTTCCCTTGATCTATGTGTCTGTTTTTGTGCCAATACCATGCTGTTTTGATTATTGTAGCTTTGCAGTATAATCTAACATCTGGGAGGGTTATCCAGCTTTGTTCTTTTTTCTCAGGATTGCTTTGGCAATTAGGGGTCTTTTGTGGTTCCGCATAACTTTTAGGATTATTTGTTCTATTTCTGTGGAAAATGTCCTGGGTATTTTGATAGGGATTAAATTAAATCTGTAGATTGCTTTAGGTAATATGGCCATTTTAATAGAACTGATTCTTCCAATCCAAGAGCATGGGATATCTTTCCATTTCTTTGAATCATCTTTAATTTCCTTTATCAGTGTTTTATAGTTTTCATGAGTATGTTTTAAAATGTTCATAGTCAGGGAACTTCCTCAGTGGCGCAGTGATTAAGAATGCACCTGCCAATGCAGGGGACACGGGTTCGAACCCTGGTCCAGGAAGATCCCATATGTCGCAGAGCAACTAAGCCCGTATGCTACAACTACTGAGCCTGCACTCTAGAGCCTGTGAGACACAACTACTGAGCCCACATGCCACAACTGAAACCCGCAGGCCTAGAGCCTGCACTCTGCAAAAAGAGAAGCCACCACAATGAGAAGCCTGTGCACCACAATGAAGAGTAGCCCCCACTCGCCACAACTAGAGAAAGCCCACGTGCAGCAACGAAGACCCGATGCAGCCAAAAATAAATAAAATAAAAATTTAAAAAGGTAGTAATAAAGTGAAGGAAATTCTGACACATGCTACAATGTGGATGAATATTGAAGACATTATGGTAAGTGAAATAAACCAGTCACCAAAACACATGTACTGCAGGATTCCAGTTCTATGAGATACTTAGAGGTCGAATTCAGAGAGAGAAAGTAGAATGGTGGTTGCCAGGGGGGTTGGGGGAAGGGAGAGTGGGGAGTTATTGTTTAATGGGTACAGAATTTCAGTTTGGGAAGATGGAAAATGCTCTGGTGATGGGTGGTGATGATGGTTACACAACAATGTGACTGTACTTAATGCCACTGAACTGTACAACTAAAAGTTATTAAAATGGTAGCTTTTATATTATGTGTATTTTACCACAATAAAAAAATGTTCACAGTAAAAATTTTCAAATTAATTCTATGTTGTGGGGGAGAATTAAATAAACAGTATATATACTAATAATTGAATGCAAAATGTGGAATCTTCTACAAGAAAACTGGCTCTACATTAAAAAAGACTTAAGAGATATAATAACCAAATGAAATTCAATTGGATCCTGATTAGAAAAAATAGATATTTGGGGGAACAACTTGGGAAATTTGAATATGTACTAGATATTAGATACTATGGAATTATTGTTAATTTTCATTGGTGTAATAACATAGTTGAGTAGGAGAATGCCCTTATTCTTAGAAGATGCATGCTGAACTGTGTAGAACTGAAGGATCATGGTGTCTGCAACTTACTTTCATATAGTTCGGAAAACAAAAAGTGTGTGTGTGCATACTAGGCTATTATATATCTCAATGGGAAGTGGTAGTTTTCCCCCAGAAACTACCAGACTAAGCCAAGATCCCAGCAGTTAAGTATATTCTGATTCTGTTCTGCATTGAGTTTAAAAGCAAAATAAAAGGGACTGAGTTCAATACCTTCTTTTTGTTTTTTGAGGAGAAAAAAATGTTTATTGTTTTTACTAATTTGAGTATATATATATGTAGAGTATAATGAAAGAAACGCCTGTGTAACACTCCCCATGCCATTATTAATTTTTAGAATATATTATTCCAAAATTTTACTTATTTAAAATTTAACACAAATAGGATAATATACACTCTGTTCAGTAAACCTGCTTTTTATACTTTATATATTCTGCGTATCTTTTTATGTCAATACATATAGATCCACATTCTCTTTAACAATGGAAGAAGTTATATCATTATTTAGCCAATCTTTTATTGATATTTAGGTAGATTCCAATATATTCTGTAATATGCCATTATGAATATCCTTCTAAGGATATCTGTGCATATTTTCAGATTATTTCTTAAGGACAGATTCCCACAAGTGGTATTGCAAGTTTAGGGAGTATGCATGTATGAAATTTTGATATCCATGTTATTTATGGGTTGAATTGTACCCCACAGATACATGCGTTGAAGTTCTAACCCTCAGTGTCTCAGAATGTGACTTTATTTGGAGACTTTGTTATGGCAGCACATGCAAACTAGCAAAACCAATCACCAGACTTCTCTCCCAGAAGGTTCTATGACTTTATCCTCCTAGTGTCCAGCTCCTCATACTCCCCAACTGCAGGCATTATCAACCTTTCTAATCCTTTTGAAACTAAGCAGTTCTTTTAATTTGTATATCTTTCAAAATTAGTAAGATTTGCATATCTTTGAAAATTAGTAAGATTGACTCTCTTGTAAATAGCGCTCACGATAGTCTTCTGCTCATTTTCCTAATGGTGCAGATAAACTTTTAAAAATAATTTTTAAAGTAAGGCATAAATATGGCAAAACACACACACACACACACAAAACTGAAAAAGATGTACAATGAAAATTAAGTCTCCTTCCTCAGACCCTTAGTCCTTCAGTCCCTTGCTCTAGAAGTAAAATAACCATTGCTACCAGATTCTCGTGCCTTTGAGCAAGTTACTTAATCTCTCTGTGCTTCAGTTTCTTCATTTGTAAAATGGGAATAATATCACCTACCTTAATAAAGTTGTTAGGACAATTAAATGTGTTAATTATGAAAAACTCTTAGAACAGTGTCTGACAATGTTTAATGCTATCAAAATCCTTCCAGTGATATTATCTGCATGTATAGCTATATGTATAAATGTCTTTTTTTTACACATATAGTAGCATACTATACATACTACAGTTGTCTCTCAGTATCAGCAAGGGATTGGTTCCAGGATCCCCCAAGGATACCAAAATCTCAAGTCCCTTGCATAAAATGCTGTAGTTTTTGCGTATAACCTATGCACATTCTCCAGTATACTTCAGATCATCCCAATACAACGTAAATGCTATGTAAATAGCTGCCAGTGAGCAGAAAATTCAATTTTTGCTTTTTGGAACTTTCTGGAATTTTCCTTCCCACTGGTTTCAATCCGAGGTTGATTGAATGCATGGATGTAGAACTGTCCGATATGGAAGGCTGACTGTATACTGTAACTTGTCTAGTACTATAACTTGCTTTAAGATACATATCTCGGAGACTGTTTCATATCAATAGTTATCAATAATTCTCATTCTTTTAAAGAGCTGCATAATATTCCACTGTATATGTGTACCATAGTTTTAAAGTACTGCTCTATTGATGGCATTTAGGTTATTTCCAGTATTTTGCCTATATAACAATGCTGCAATGACTAGATATTTGCCTATATGGATTGTACGAGTTGGGTATAAATTCCTAGAAGCAGAAGAACTGGTGACAGGGTAGGTATGTCTTTAATGCTGATAGATATTGCCGAATCACCCTACAACGAGGAAGTATTGTTTTACACCACCACCACCAATGTATGAGAGTTTCTATTTCCCCATGCCCTCAGTAACACAGTGTGTTTAGATAACTTTTGGAATCCTTGACATTATTGCACCCTTGAACAAACCATGAAAGTAAAGATGAGTGAAAAGTGTCATTGAGTCCATGTCTTGCTAAAAATGACATGATTCATTTAGAAAAATTGCTTCCAACTCAGTAGTTTCTTGGATTCAGCAATCATCACCTGTGTCCTGTCCCATCTAGTTATTTAGATCCGATAACATATCAATGTGAATTGTACCACAACCAGCCAATTATTCAAAACAGTTATCTCTATCCCTGGCTGAATAGACCAGTTTCAATCAAAGCTAAACATAATCCAAAGAAACAAACTGACTCACACTGTTTCACTTGAAAATCCTGTTTTGCTCTTAGGATAAAAATTAACACAAAACATTCTTTGGTTAACTAACCAGTAACTCTTTTTTATGTACACAATTATAACTAGTGGCTGTAACTAAAACCTGATATAATACTTAAACCCAATAATATAAGAGTCTTACAAGCCTGTAGGACAAAATTAGTCAGGCCTGTTTTTGTACAGCCCTTCCAGATAAGAATGTTTTTTTTTACATTGTTAACAGGTTGTAAAGAAACAAAACCAAAAAAGGGAAGAACATGTGACAGAACCCTTATATTGCCCACAAAGCCTATTTGTAAAGGGCCAAATATTTGCTATTAGACCCTTTACAGAAAAAGTTTGCTGACTCCGGCAATAGAAGAAAGTATTACACATTGTGTGAGAGAGAAGGGAAAGATGATGGGCATTGAGTAATTTGCCGTTTTTTTTTTTTTTTAAAGTACTAACATTTAGAAAGGGGAAAGTCTCAGAAAGCTTTTAGGCTAGAAATTATAGAACGAAATAGAAACTTCTCTGGATATCTTCCTAAGGCCTAGAAAAAAATCAAGAGCAGTGTTTAGAGCACCTATGAAATGATTCCTCAGAGAACTTATTAACATCAATAATTAGGACTATATACAAATATTAAACATCTCTATGGCATTTTGCAATTTACAGCACCTACAAGCACATGACCTCAGTCTGAGGCTCACAACATTCCTGTGAAGCAGCTGTAGGTCAGAAATGTCTATTAGTTTTTACAGGAAGAAAGTGAAGCTTAGAGCTGTAAAGTGAGCAATCCAAGATCAACAGCAATAAATGCCAGGATCAGATCTTGAACCCAGATCTTGAGACTTGACATGATATAATTTTCATATGTCCATATTTCCATAATAATTTGCATCCTGTTTTACCTTCAATTTGTGTATATTGAATTTATCAACAAATAAAAAGAAAAATGCATTAAATCACAGTTATAAACTGTGATTTGATCTGATATGGGTTCACATATCAGATCAAAAGAGAGTTCTCAAATCAGATTTTTTTCATGACATTTATCATGATTGCAATCATCCTAGAAAACATAATTTTTCCTTAAATGAATTCAAAGAAATGAAAACTTATAACTCTAGATTCTAAATATAAGCTCAAAAGTTTATGGGCTTCCCTGGTGGCGCAGTGGTTGAGAGTCCGCCTGCCGACGTAGGGGACACGGATTCGTGCCCCGGTCCGGCAAGATCCCACATGCCATGGAGCGGCTAGGCCCGTGAGCCACGGCCGCTGAGCCTGCGCGTCCGGAGCCTGTGCTCTGCAACGGGAGAGGCCACAACAGTGAGAGGCCCACGTACTGCAAAAAAACCCAAAAAAACAAAAAAGGGTGAATTTCATGGTAAGTGAATTATATCATAATAAATTTTTAAGCGGAGCTCTTTAAATTACCCTACCAATACTGTTGTAATGTA
Organism: Delphinapterus leucas; assembly: GCF_059928025.1. Lineage (NCBI taxonomy): Eukaryota > Metazoa > Chordata > Mammalia > Artiodactyla > Monodontidae > Delphinapterus > Delphinapterus leucas. Next base: position 46,296,893 of record NC_143148.1, read on the forward strand.
AAGCCCTAACAGGGTCTTGGTAGGAGCCAATAAATATAAACCAGAGGATATTTCAAGGGAAAGTTAAGATACTTAAAATGGCAAAATAATTGCATAAATCCATGAGTAGACCGGAAAAGTAGAAATAAAAAATTAAGCTGAAAAAAATCCATGATTAAAGAAAAAGTCTTGTAGCTCCAGAACAAGTTTAGGTGAGAGCAAAAATAAACTAATTCCTTATTTAATAATTTTTGCCTTATTTGACTATAACCCTGAATCACAACACCTCAGAGGCATTTCTAGGACACATAAAGGTTTTAAAGGATAGCATTATTATGATCCCATTTTATTTGCAGCTCAAGGAGATGAAACAAGACGCCCAGTATTACACATTATTATTTGATGAAGCCAAGAAATTTCACTGGAGGCTCTCTCCTAATACTTTACCTGCTAGCTATTGTCATGTTGAAAATGTCAACTACATCAACTTTAAAGTGACATAATAAAGCCATCTTTGCATCCCTCAGTCTAAACTCATCAAGAATTACTGTTAAGTACAAAAGCCAGTGCTTATTCCAGCTTGCATTCTTACACTGACTAAAAACCTTCTGACTGGTTGAGAATATTCCATTTTCTGGCTACCTACCCAAGAATTAAAATTTTAAATGAAATTTAAAAGTTTCCTTAACTGAAGTTAAACAATAATAATTCCTACCTTGGGCTTCCCTGGTGGTGCAGTGGTTGAGAATCCACCTGCCAATGCAGGGGACACGGGTTAGAGACCTGGTCCGGGAGGATCCCACATGCCACGGAGTGGCTAGGCCAGTGCGCCACAACTACTGGGCCTGCACTCTAGAGCCCGCGAGCCACAACTACTGAAGCCCGTGCGCCTAGAGCCCGTGCTTGACAACAAGAGAAGCCACAGCAGTGAGAAGCCTGCGCACTGCAACAAAGAGTAGCCCGCGCTCGCCGCAACTAGGGAAAGCCCGTGCACAGCAATGAAGACCCAATGCAGCCAAAAGTAAATAAATAAAATAAATTTATTAAAAAAAGAATAATTCCTACCTCATATCCCAGCCACAAAGAATGAATGAATGAATGAGCCATTTACCACAGAATTGTGAAGGACCAAGATCCTCTCACATTAAACACAAGATGCAGACAATGATATCATCTCGTTAGAGATTTCTGGAAAGGACATTTTGCAAGAGTGCTTTATGCAAATACCAAGACTTGTTGCTTTATAAGCAATGATCAGCATCCTCATTAGCTCCACCTTTGTGGGGCCAGTGATCATAAGGGATGTTTACATAACTCTTTCATATATTCATTTTACTTAATCAGCACAACAACCCTATGAGAGTAGAGACCAGGAATTATTACATTATTAACCATTTTACATTTCTAGGAAGCAGGGATTCAGAATAGGGAAGTGACTTGCCCAAAGTAACCAGGCTGGTCAGCTGCAGACTCAAAGCTGGATCTTCTAATGTCAGATCCCATCTTTCCACCGCATGCCCTACTTCTCCAAGTGAGCTATGTCAAAGGCAGGCTTAGGCATTCTACAAGACGAGAGAATTAGAGGAAAGGAAGGAAAGCGGTGAGGAAATAGAAAGGGACAATGAGAGGGGAAGGAGGTGTTTTATTAGGAAGTGAGTCTAACCACTTTCAATTGCCCCAAATGCCCCTTAAGTGGCAACAGTGCCACAAGTTACCCTTCTCTAAATTAATTCTATGCCCCAGGGTCTACAGCTACTGTTGTTTTATTAGTTGAGAATCATGCTGGAGACTTAAATGTCTAAAACGAAGCTAAAGATTTTTCTCCTCTGAGGTTCTGACAGCCGAACTTAGCCCCTCCCACAAAGGTCCGTGGCCCCTAGATCTCGGTCACATTAAACGCCGTGGGGACCGAAGAAACCGTGAGATGTGGGGAAATGAAGGGACGAGGGTTTGGGTTGGGGGAAGGGGAAGAGGTTGGGCTAAGGAGAGGGGGAGCCTGCGGTGGAGCTGTGGTTGGGGAATGTGGGCTTTTGTGGCTGAACTCGAAGGTGGGGTAGGAAACCAGGATCAGAGCTGACCGTCAGGGTAGAGTTTAAAGGTTCAGGAGAGCATAGGGGAGCTGAGGAGTTGACAGGACCAGAAAAAGACCTAGGAGGGTGCGAGGCTCGGTGGTCTCCATGGCGCGAGAACCGAGGCGAGGCCCCTCTCGAATGTCTGTGATTGGATGCTCCCTTAAGTCCTGCCTCCCCGGACCCCCTCTCCCCTTAAGCCCCGCCCATGCCTCCGGGCGCGCGCCTGGGGAGCGGGGAGGGGGACGAAGCTTGCGAAGGGGGGAGGGGGGCTAGGAGAGACTCGTGCACGCGCCCCACTCGCTGCGGGTGCGCGAGCAGCGCGCCCCCGCCGCCCGCGTCGCCATCTTTTCCCCCTCCGTCTGTCTGTCTGCTTTTGGCTTTGTCCGTCTGCAGCGCCGCCCCTCGGCTCCCCGCCACCAGCTCGGCCCGGAGCTGCCCTCTGCCAGCCGGGGCCCAGTCCAGGAAAGCCCCGGCCCGGCCGGCCCGAGCTGCGGCCCAGGGCCCATTGTCCGGGGGTCCGTCTGTCCGGAGGCGGGGCCCAGGGACCCGGAGCGCCGCGGAGCGCCGAGGCGCCGGGTAAAAAGACCCCCGACTCTTTCCCTCCGGGACCAGGCTGAGGATGCAGGGGCTCCTCGCCCCCTCCCTTGGTCGCCGGCTGTCGGTCCTTTTGTCAGTCTGTGTCTGGGGAGGGGAACAGGGGCTCGCTCTGGCCTGGGGGGCGGGGGCCGCCTTGGCTCTGACCCTCCCCCTGACCCGGGTTCCCGCGACGAGGCCGGACCGGGCTGGCTCCCCATAGCGGCTGTTCCACTTTCCGTCCCTCTGGAGGTCTCGGGCGCGGGAGGGGCGTCCGCGTCGCCGCCCTCCCCGCGTGGGCCCAGATCGGGCTCAGCCGGGCAGCGCCGGGACGGCCCGGGCGTCTGACAGGCTGGGCTGGAGCTGGGGGAGGGGGAGGATGGGCGTGGGGGCGCCGACCCGGGTGTCAGTCCCGAGTCGCCTTCTCGCAGGGCTTCTAAATTTAGATTTCTGAGAAGACTGTATTGTCTGAGGGTTTGTCTGAGCCGCCTCGGAAGACCTCTGGCTCTTGTCTGATAATTCCCGGGAATCTACCTGTGCTCATGCTTCAGGAAGCCAGAGGGACCGTCTCGGCTGGTTATACACCCGGGAACAGGGTGAACTGTGAGGCGGCTACGTGACCAGCTTTCTTGTCCTCTCCTTTTTGGCAGATACAGATACCGGGGATTCAGGCGAGTTTACTTTGCTCCGTGGGAACTGCACCAGAACTGGAGGTGGGAGTGCACCCTCTTTTCTTAAAGCTTGGATTTCACCCGTGTTTTCTTGCTAAAGTCTGTGGTGTGTCCTGGAAGCTGCAACCTAACACCTGTGGGAGAGCAGGGACAGTGTTAAGGGGAGACGTTGGCCCCGCTCCCAAGTATTCTTAACCTCATTCTAAAGATGGACAAAACTGGGTTTCTCTGGTGGCGCAGTGGTTGAGAGTCCGCCTGCCAATGCAGGGGACACGGGTTCGTACCCCGGTCCGGGAAGATCCCACATGCTGCGGAGCGGCTAGGCACGTGAGCCATGGCCGCTGAGCCTGCGCGTCCGGAGCCTGTGCTCCGCAACGGGAGAGGCCACAACAGTGAGAGGCCCACGTACCGAAAAAAACAAAAGATGGACAAAACTGCCTCCCTTTTTAAATAGAATCCCTTGTAGACCTGAATCTCACCGGTTACCTTTCTTCCCATCCTGTTTTTCTTCCAGATGGTGATGTTCAGGCTATCCATTTACATTTTTGTATCGGTTTCAGATTCAGGCTTGGGGACTGAGGCAGTGTTGAAAGTAAAACTGAGTTAGTGAACTTTACGGCAATGTGTCTATGGATTTTATTAGCTTTTACTGCTATAAAACAATTGTTTAACCTCTGAGATCTTGTTGTGCAGTCAAGAATGTTATCTGCTAGTGCTAGTTTTTTATTGTTAATTAATTACATAATTAATTAACTTACTTAATTTCAAGAGTCCACGACCCCACAGGCTTTCTTTTTTTGAGGGAGGAAGAGTATCTGCTTATGTTTTCCCCTTAATCCCTCAGGTGTGAAGTCCCATTGGGTACCATCTGGTTGGTTCCCCATTTGGCCACTAGGAGGATTGTGAGATGCGGTGGACACTGGTGCTTTAAATATGCCAGATGTTGATTTCTGTTTCTGACTTGTAGCTTTAGTATTGAGCTGTTGCCTCAACAAGATGATCTGAACAGAGCCTGTGTCATATTATTTGGCCTTCATTCAGAAGGATCTTTATTACCTTTATCTCACAGTTTCAATTTCTGATCTTAATAGGAAGAAAATTTAAAGATTAGTTAAGGTTTCATTTTCTTCCTTATACAATAGAGAGCTATAGCTCTGCAAATTTTAGAAAAAAAAATGATAGGCAACCTGCATTTCATTCAACTTTCCACTTTGTGATTCCACAGACTTATAGGAAAAGATCCAAAGTGTAATATTCATTCACTGCTTCAATTTGTAAAATAACTACTTGATTAGAAAGAAATGATCTACACAAACAAAACGTAGAGAACACGTTTCATTAGCATTAGCACTCAACATACTACCTTAAGATTGATTTTTACTGTATACATTTGGAGTTTTTTTTTTTTTTTAATTAAAGGTCTGAAAAAGAACTGTGTTTGATATGCAGATATGATAGAAGACTGCCTGAAAGCTGCTTCCTTTGCCACTTCCTGTGGAGGCCTGTCTTTGCCATTTGCGGTTTCTTTCTTCTTTTGGTAAGGGGAGGCAGGATCTGATTACAGGTCTGAGGTCCTTTCTGGCTACATAGAGGAGTTAGTTGGCATAACAGGAGGTGAGTCTTCACTAACTGGAGTGCAAAGTGTAGATGGTAGTAAGTAGCCTCTCATAATGCCTCTTAAGGCAATAAACTACAATTTTATATTTGCTTATTAGTGTGAGTACAATTTGAGAAGGCAGGAACTGAAAGAAAAGTTAGAGGGTGACCAGATCCATGTTCTCATCTTTGGTAGGAAAGAGAATATCTCCTTTTAATCTATGTCTGTTTATTCACTCTGTCTTTCAAAGAAAATTCACAGCTTCCACTACTAATCCATTTCGGACTCTCTAACAACACTTAATGCTGGGAAAGCCTTTCTTATAACTAACCAGGAACCTCTAGGCTTAAGTATCTGTTCTCTCCTATTTCAGGGAAGCAGGTGCATGTCTCTGCAGCACTTCTCATTTGGGGACCTTTTCTCTTTGTTCTTCCCACTCTTTGCTACAAGAGGCTGGATTGAGAAGAGGCACTAAAGTTATTAACTTTGACCACCACTCGGGAGCATGTGAGCAGGGTCAGGTTGATGTTCCACACTGAGGTATTGAATTAGTACCCAACAACGTGTATGGCACCTGGCTCTTCTGGTAAAAGCCCATCTTCAACATGAAGTCTGATTTGCTTTAGTGCCCTGTCATCCACAGTGCCTAGCACTGTGCCTGCATCCCTAGGTAGAGGCTCTATTTCCCATGTTTCATTTACAGATGCCCAGAAGTTTTGAGATATTTCTTGTCTCACAGGGATGTGGTGCCTTCGTCACCTCTAGGAGAGATAACTTCTTGAAAAAAACATCTGAAGGTTCTCATTGGTGCAGATTGCAGGGCTTGACTTCCAGAGGGCATGTGATATATGAGCTGCCACCCTGTTTAGCTTCCTTTGCTTCCTTTTACAATTCATGAGGGTTATCCCTTTGAGCCCATGGTGCTTCTAACGCTGGTTGCCTGAGTTTTTTTGCTTCCTTTTCTACCCTCTGAGCTTGATCATGAACACTTAACAGTATTATGGATTCCAGAGTTGGATTTAGAGTGGAATTCTCTAAATCCTTTGGAATTCTCTCTGAAACTTCTTGGGACCTTAAAGTGTGCTAGAGATTTATTCATTGCTTTCTTTCTTTAAGAAGTTCAATGATTTATAACTGGTGAGTTCTATATATACTCAAAAACTATTTTAAAAAGTCTCTCATCTTTTAATTGTGTATAATTTATGAGCAAAATGACATGTGCTAACATTATCCTTTTTTTTGTAGGTCAGCACCTTGCAAGGAGGTAGTAACATCCAGTCGTGAAACTGGGAAAAGCCAGAGCTCTTGGATCAGGGAAACATGTCCCGTCGGAAACAGACAAATCCAAATAAAGTTCACTGTGAGTACTGGGCTTTTTATTCTGGAACCTGAGAACCCTGAGGGTTGGAAAGGAAGTGTAATCTGAATTTAGGTGATCGACTCACACTAATTTGTGAAGAAAAAAGGGTTAAAGGTGTCAAACATGATGGATTTAAAGTGTTTCTATGCTGGAGGAGGTCTTAGAAACCTGTCTTAGGAATAGGCGCTCTTGATTCATCCTTAGTATTCACATTAACAAACATTTATAGGATTCCTACTCTGTGCAAAGCCTTGTGCTAGATGCCAAGGCCGTAAAACAATATAAAGATATATAAGACTATAACGTAGCCACAGATATATAGATAGATAGATAGATAGATGGGCATATAGCAAGATAATATATGCTAAGTGCCAAATAGGGATGCTGCAGACTGTGTGTACTACAGAAATTAAGAGGAGGGAGAGGGACTTCCCTTGCGGTCCAGTGGGTAAGACTGTACTTCCACTGCAGGGGCCACGGATTCGAGCCATGGGTTTGATCCATAGTCGGGGAACTAAAATCCCACATGCCCTGAGGCCAAAAAAAAAAAGAGGAGGGAGAGAGCTCCATGGACTGAGATAGCCAGGGAATGCTTGATGGAAGAGGCCTTAGACTATGAACTTGAACTGGACCTTGGAAGGTAGAAAGTGGATTCTTTAAAAAAAGAGGAAAGGAAAGGTAAAATCAGGTAGGGGAAAGCAAAGAAACAAAGAGGGAATGCACGTGGTATGCTCAGGGGACAAGGAGACTTTGTATGAAGCAGAAGTTGCATTTGTCCAGAAGCCATAGAACATGACGTTGGAGACGTTTAACTCTGCATTGTAGAGGCCCGAAGGCCAGGCCAAGTTCATGCTTCATCCTGACTGTAAGGAGCTACTGAAGGTTTTTAAGCAGGGAGAATGGAGTGACATTCAGAATACAGTGTTTTGGGACTACAAAATAGTGTGTGGGATGGATCACATGAAGAAGAGACTGGTAACAAGAACCAGCTATGCACTATTGCCTTGCATTATTTCTCAGCAGGTTCATATATATGTTTTATTTTAGTAATTGAATTGTAAATTTCTGGAGGGCAGACACTATGTCCCATATATAATTCCTGCTATCCCTCTCTACTTCTAGCACTGCTCATAGTGGGTTTTCAAAAGTGCCTTATTAAATTAACACTAATATATCTATGTAGATTTGAGACAATTAACCAGTTTCCTATGATCTGGGGAGATAAGCATCCTCATTCAAATGTAAAAAAGAGACAAATAGCTCCGTGTTCTTATGGAGGACTGACTACAGCAACATTTGAAGGGAATTCAGCGGTATAACATATGAAAGTTTTTTGTTTTTTTTAAGGAAAAAAACCTACATTTGAGAGGATAGATCAGTCATGGAGTTAATATAAGAGGACTAAAATTTATTAAAAACATACCGTATGCCAGACAGTATGTACCTTATTTTATTTTGTTGGGTAATTTCAAAAGTAGGAGAGAAAACAGTAGGTTCAGAGGAATTAAGAGGACTTCAGCATTTTATAGATTAAATGAGATTAGGGTAGCAAACTTTCATATACAATTAATTCTTCAAGTCCTAGAAAAGTTTTATAAGACAGCGCAAGTTGGATACTTCTAGGAGTGTATTCTGGAGTAGGTGGATATGGAAGGCTGCCTAATATAAAGGTGAGTGGTTCAGGAAGGATTTAGAAACTGCTGCTAAAACAGTGAAATTTAGTGGGCCTGAATGTGAGGATTTTCAAGAGAGATAAAATGAAGTATCTCTACCATAGGTAATACAACACAGAGGTTCAGAAGGATGTCTTCTCCTCTCTGGTTGAAGGTGGATATTGAGAAGAGACACAGATGTGACCCCAAGAAGGCAGGGCAGGAAAGGAACTCTTAGTAGAGTGATGGGTTCACAAATAAGGCAGTCACTGGAGTTGGGCATTTACCTCTAAAAGCCACCTGTCCAAAGAGACTGAGGAAAGTAGCTGGTGGGGATGATAGTATGATCAGGTACAGGGAAGCTAGTAAATGCTTATGTGGCCAGTGCCTGCGCCCACATAGCATAAGTCAATAGCTGCATCTCCTCCCACCGTAATCAGTCAAAGCCAAGATGAGCTGGTACTGGAGTTGGAAAACAGATGGACAAACAGACCACAGAGAAGGAGGGAATATCATATCCGCAGCTGCAGAAATGCAGTTTCTAGAGTTGAGCTAGTGAAGCTTGTAGTGTTGTGGTGGAGCGGGTGGGACTTTGCAGTGGTGACCATTAAGAGGGCCGTGAACAGAAATGTTCGGTGCAGCTAAAAAGCAGACCCGTAGGGAGGGGCTGTTTTCAGTGATGCATTTGGGCAGGGAATTGTGAAGGCATCTCACATGATGGACTAAGAAAGAAGAAAGACACTGAGATTTGCTGGTCTCTGAGGACCTTCTGCTTATTTACTATTTGGGAACTGAAGCTGGTCCTACATTTTTTGAAAGGTCATCTTCTCATTGCCCACAATAATGCCAAGTAGAAATAGGTAATTTCAGTCTTCAGACCACGTGCGTCTCCTAACCCCTTGCAGTGAAATAGAACCAATCAAATGTATTGAATTTAATGCTGCTCATCTATTTAAAGTAAACAGAATGAACTCAAGGTCTGGGAGGCAGGAAGGTCTGCAGAAGCTTTGCTTAAATGTCAAAGCCAATGGCATTTGAGCAGAGTAATGGCTGAGCTCCATTAGATCTGCCTTCTGGGAACAAGAGGATTGTGTAGCAGGCAGCTCCTAAAAGAATATATTAAGAAGCCCTCCTAAAAGAATATATTAAGAATCCCATTGCTGTAGCCTGGCAGCATCTGTCAGATCCACTTTAGAAGTCAATGGGCAGGCTGCTCTGGTATATACTTGGCTTTCCTCAGGATTGTCTCTGTATCTAAATTACCGTCGTGATCTCTCCTTTACCCAGAATCGTCCAGGCAGACTCTTGTGTTTTGCCCAGTTCCTTAATAGACTTGATGCAGAGTTTTTGGAATAAAAGTCCAGAATTGTTAGTCACAGAGGAACTGCATATGGGTTGAAATCTCTGTAGACCTCTTCCCTCCCTCCTTTCTCATCTCACCCCCTTCTGAATACAAATTTCTGTAACTGTTTCTAGAGAGGTTGAAAATACAATCCTTTGCACACTTTCATTTGGTGCTTTTGTACCAAGCAAACCACTAAGTAAAGGAAAACTTCCGTTTCTTAAGAGACTTTTGTTTTCAGATTATATATGAGACTAAAAACTTTCAACTTCAATTAAAGTTTTCAGCTTTTACAGAGAAGTAGGAAAAAGAAGCCTTTAAAGTCCCTTCTCTTCTAAAAAGTGCAGTTTGTTTTGTCTTCATTCATTGTTAGCATCCTTGTGAGGTAAATGGTTCTGTTCCCAATATGTGATAGCACCTCGGATTACGGAGACTGTCAGCTAGAAAAGGAATCCTAAGTGCCTCACTCCCAGTACTAGCTCATTTTATTCTGAATTAGGCATCTGCTCTCTTAGAATATGTCTCAGCTGCTTTACTTAATTTAAGTCAGCCAGACATTGCATTTATTTAACTGCACCAAAGACTCAAGAAAGAATTTTAAAATCTTTGTCTTCCAGTAACTTTCATCTCAGGCTTCTCATCTGTTCTACAGGCTTGTTTGCATGGCTTTGTTCTTATCTGGTCTAAAAAACCTTAGCCAAATCAGACCAACAGTATCTTGATTTCATACCACAAAAAGGAGAGGTAGTACCTTGCTTTTTACTGTTGAACTTAGATGACTTTTTCTCAACTATTAATAGACAAATAAATACCCATGTTAAAGAAGATGGTTGCCCTACATTAATATCTAGAAGACAGGATTTTTTTTTAACCTACTCCAACAGTCTCAAGATAGAAGGAAATAATACTGCTACATTGTAAAAGCAGGCAACTGTATAACACTTCTTAATCACTAGTATCTCTATGGATCACATTATACTTGAGTTAATATGACATATTTTTAGCAATTATCACTACCTTCTTATGAAAGGATAATTCTGGACAGTCAGATTTAGGGATTAGGTGAATAGTGACTACTGGGAGATCATTCACATATCTTTTTCTGTGAGGTCTGCCAGAATCCCTCTTTATGGTTTTTATATATTTTGCTTTATGTTGGTATTTAAATAAGAATAGCCCTAAGGAGTAAAGTTTACCTTAGCCTTTTTCCCAAGTCAGGAATGGAATAAAATAGAAGAGCATAGCTTTTCTTTCCAAACTGCCAAAAAAGGAATAGCCCAACTATCCTAGGTGAGAATGCTCCCAGAAGTCCTAGATAGGGCAGCTGTATTGAACAGACTCTTCTCTGTTCTGTGAAGGCTGAAATATTTAGACAGCTTCAATAGGAATAAATTTTTAGCTCAAGTTTGATGGAGACTAGACTGAATTACTAGCTGATCTTGAAAATTACATACCTTTATAGATGTCCTTCTAATACAGTGGTGATTCCCCATTAAGAAAGTGGGGGGGGGACTTCCCTGGTGGCACAGTGGTTAAGAATCCACCTGCCAGTGCAGGGGACACGGGTTTGATCCCTGGTCTGGGAAGATCCCACCTGCCGCGGAGCAAACTAAGCCCATGCACCACAACTACTGAAACCCGAGTGCCACAACTACTGAGCCTGTGCTGTAGAACCCGCGAGCCACAGCTACTGAATCCCGTGCGCCTAGAGCCCATGCTCTGCAACAAGAGAAGCCACCACAATGAGAAGCACGCGCACCGCAACGAAGAGTAGCCCCCCCTCGCCACAACTAGAGAAAGCCCGCGCACAGCAATGAAGACCCAACACAGCCAAAAATAAAATAAATAAATTAAAAAAAAAAAAAAGAAAGGGGGGGAAGTGTAGATTCTTAGTATGTTATAAACCTAGCTGGTTTCTGGATAGGTTTCTTTAGAGATGTCATTGATGAGAATGGTCTGCCCTTGATGATTATATGCTGGTACGTAACTTGTTCGTTAGTGTCATATCTGCCCACAGCCACCAGGTCCAAAAACATGCATTTACCCAGAAGAATTCAGTAACTATTCCAGTTAGCCATGGTCTTGTGGTTACAGAGGAACCAACGTGGAGAAATTAAATATTTTACTCCTGCAAAGAGGGAAGAGGAGGCGCTATAACACAGAATTCATTTTTTGCTCTCCCTAGCGGTAATTTATATCCAGTGTGTCATCCTGAATATTATGAAAGTGGACTTAAAGCAGGTTATTTTTCGTTTACTTGAGGGCTGGGTGGCTAGAAGTACACTTGGACTCTTAGCACCTCTATTCCCACTCATAGTGTCAGTCAGAATAGCCATAATATTACTCTAACCCAGGCATGGTAACTCATCACATGGAATCAGAACCATAAAAATGATGGTTCCTTCCGTCAGTCTTGGCCTTGAGAACATTATTTTGGTATTTGAGTTGTATATATCAGTTTCTGATGGTAGGAAGGTAACACACTAGGATCAGAGCTATTCTTGTCACACAGAGACAAGCGTTTGTTTTCAGTAAAATTGCTCTAATGAACCGCTTAAAATTCTGTTTACAACTCTGCTAGAAAGCAACTGAAAAATATGGTAATTAAGGGTTGGACAGACTGGGGTCTGAATACTTTGTTCCACCATAGACCTTAGTTTTCTCCTAAGTAAAATATGGATAGTAATACCTACCACATAGAGTTTTGCAGAGAATTAAGGTGAGGTAGTAACTATAATGCACTTAACGTAGAGCCTGGATCTAGGAAGTGCCAAATAATCACTATTATTAGCATTTGGCACTTAGCATATAGTAGATGTTCAATGAATATTTGCTGAACAAATACCTAAATGAATCACATGAAGCCTACTTCACATCAGTTCTTTCACTGCCCAAGGACTAGTTGTACAGGTCAACTGACCAGTTCATTCCTCCTACATCATTGTATCAGCCTCGGAACCTGAGCCTGTTTAATTTCCTCTCTCTCTTCATTAAGAAAGCGCCTGTTCTATTGTCAGACATTTCACTAGGGCTTTTTATTATTCTCTCTTGGTGGCTGGAGAATGGGGACTGTAGTTTCCACTCTGACTGAGATAATGGAAACCTCAAGAAACCCAATTCTCTTTTCTCCTTATGCCTGGCCTCTTGGAAATAAAAGAGCACTTAAATGTTAACTCTTCAATAACCACACAGATCCCAGGCAGAGTTCCTCACAGTAAATGCATAATCAAGGATGGGTCCAGGGCTTTTGGATACTGCATACAAAGAAGAAAAAAGAAAAAAGACCACACTAAACCAAGGAGACTAGATGAAATATTACCTGTTGCAAATTGGTTGGCATGTTTCAGGAAGTTTGTTCCTCAGCAGAAATGAGTTCACATATTATCTGTTTTCCTTTTAGTCCATTATTTTTTATTTGCTCGTGGCTAATTCTAATAGATGTGAGAGAGTAAAGGAAGAACTTCTAGAGTATGTCTTGTAAGGAGAATGGATGAAAGATGGGGTCATAGATACTGTTTCAGTTGGATTATTTGAAGCACTTGTTTATAGTCAGAGGCAGACAGAATCAGGACCATATTGCTAATACATTGAGATTCAGAGATTGTGCCCAGATTTTTTGCCCCATCTTCATTCCATCACTTTGCCACTTGCCTCTGTCTCCCCAGTCCTGATGGAAGGTTATAAATAGAATTGAGATTTTGATGTTAAATTGGTAAAGTAGCAATTGATCACCTTTAAAAGGAGTCAATATTAGGAGGATTTAAGAGAAGCAAATGATGCTTTCTAGAGCATCTGGCTTGTTGCCCAAGAAGAGTAGCTGTGCCCGGAAACCACTGGAGGCAACAAGCTGACTTGGAGATGAATGACCCCACCACAGGGTACCTGCCTGTCTCCTACCTTTGAATGGTCTGACTTTCCAACCAGCTTGCCTGGGGATGTACTGCCCAGCTGGTGGCCTGACTATTTTTCCTTGTGACCACCAGGGGATCAAGTATTTGCTGGGCTAGAAGAGCAAGCCCGCCAGGCGATGATGAAAACTGATTTTCCTGGAGACCTTGGCAGTCAGCGACAAGCTATCCAACAACTAAGAGATCAGGACTCCAGTAGCAGTGAGTTCTGCACCTTCTGGTAATGACTCAGGGCAATGGGAGAAGAATTATCAGAGTGTGTGTGCTCTGGGGATTATGCATGGGGGTTGGGAGGAAGACATGAAGAAGGAGATTGGTGGATCCTCAGTGTTCCCAAAGGTGTTCTAAGGTGTATGGGCATATGTTTGTCCAGAGAGAGAACAGGTTTTTTTAACTCAAGGACTGCAGTACTTGGCATAGTGCCATACACAGATAGATTTGTCATGACTGTGATAGACAGGGGCATAGGAATAATGAGTGCTCAAGCAGCCCCTGGGCTAGGTCAAATGAAAAGAAAAAAATCCCTGTCTCTTAGGATCTGTTTATTCATAATTAATAAAATGTAAGAGTGGTATTAACGAAAGTTTTGCTTGAGGACCCAGTTTTAATGTTTTATAAGAGGACTTGCTTACCAGTGAGATTATGCAGCATGTAAAATGCTAATGTCGAGGTCTTCCCACACCAAGTCCTGAGTAGATCCCTTTGGTTAAGAGATTGAAAAGACAGTGGCTGGTAACTGGTTGAGCCTCATGGATTGTCTGTTCTGTGACTTGCTTGAACAAATACACTTTGAGATGTGTTATTTCCTAGGATGATTTCCACATCTGATCCATCTGATATTGGTTATTATTAGTGTCGATTCATATTGACATTTCTGATTTTTCTCCATGTTCGGGGTTGTAAAAGAAAGAAGAGGCAGAGAGTTCTGTACCTTCCAGGAACTACATTTTCTATTTAAACTAATACTCTAGCAATAAAAATAATAATTTAGCAAGTAATTGCTCAGGTACAGAAAAGTGAACCAAATATTTCTAGAAAATCTGTGGGAGCCACCAGTTTGAGTAATAGGTAGGAATGGCAATATCTATAGAAGTCTGATAGGTTTCCATTCTGGAAAAGTTGCATCATCCCTCTGCATGGCATACTTATTCTTTTTTTAACCTTTCTAGTAGAGAGATATATTTGGATTTTTGATGAATTACAAAAAGTGTTTGATACAGTGTTGTCTTAGACTACAAGTATTCCAAATAAGCTGGTGAGAAAATATAGTATGATTTAATCTGTGCCAACCCTTATTACTGAGATGGATTCACACTAAAGCTTTGGACCAAGAATAAGGCATACTGTAGATCTTTCCAGGGCCCAAATCCAGTCCACCAACCAAGTGAGTATCTAACAGAGACACATGTATCTACTAGCAGGTGATTTGGTTAGATTTTCTTTTGAAGAAAGGGAATGTAACCAGTTTTGCCCAGTTCTTGGTAGATTTAGAAATTATGTAAGGGATAGTAGAGAGAAGATAAGAAGCACACTGTTAGCTAGGAAAGCTGAGTCTCACTGCTGATGCCGAGAGCCTGGTGAAACTCTATCCTGTATTTCTCTTGCTGACAGTCAGGCCCAGGAGTCCAGGATCTAGGTGGTGTTAGGATGGGACTGGAGTCTGACAGCTTCCCTAGGTTTGGCTTCCTCTTGTGATCTTCAAAGTACTAGCACTTTTTTTTCCTTTCAGAAAGAACTCCCTATGTTATTGTGTTTTTTAAAAATCATTTATTTTCCAATTTTATAAGTAATAGAGGAAAGAAATCAGCACACACAAACCTTGCAGATCCCCTAGCCACAGGCAGACCTCTGCACGGCCACATCTTGCACCCTGAACTAAAACAAATCAATTCTTTCTTTAGCCACGAGAAATTATATTTCATCCTAAAGTAAAGAATGTCCTGTTCCCTCCACTTGATGCATTCAATAATCCATCAGATAATCCAAAGAACCAACAGAAACAATGGACTTATTTAACGTAGAATGCTGAGTTACTAGCAGGGTAAGAACGCTGTGAGTCAAATACCACGACAGAATGCCCAAGGTTGGTTGCTGTGCTAACTTTTCCACTGTACTGAGCTTTTTCCCTATAAAGTGACATTTTTACCTAATTTCCTACTGCCTCCTTTATTGATAAGAGGAAAGAAAAACTTGTTGGTGTTTCTGTAATCATGCCTTGGGGTTTGTTGGGAGAGAACAGATTAGTGGGTCTCAGAATAGAATAGTGTATGTGACACCATGGAGAAATTGTGCAGGGAGGTTATGGAGAAAAGTAAGTAATAAAATCAGTGATAAGCATTGGTAAGTCAGAAGTGGTGTGTTGGAATGAGCATGGTGTGAGGTGCATAGGAGGTGTGATTTGAAAGTGTGAGATATTTGGGAACGCTGTGTAAGAAGTTATCGTGTTTATGATAATATACAGGACCTAATAACCATTTTCCAATACAGTTTTGCCTCCGATTTTCTCCTTAGTGTGTATATGGCAATATAAACAATTATAGCTGGCTTCCACTTAATGTGATTTGTACCCAAATAAGCACTGATACAAACTATATTACGGAAGATCTGAGAATGTTTTCCATTTTAGCTGCAAACTTTAGGGTGGAAAGCAACGTAAGATGTATTCATGCAAAAATCAGAACAAGTGACCAGTTTGTGTGTTCCAGGTGACAGTGAGGGTGATGAAGAGGAGACCACACAAGATGAAGTCTCTTCCCATACATCAGAGGAAGACGGAGGGGTGGTCAAAGTGGAAAAAGAGTTAGAAAATGCAGAACAGCCTGTTGGTGGGAACAGTGTGGTAGAGCATGAGGCAAGTGACAAATGGCTCCTGAGTCCGGGAACCTCCTTACCCTTCTACTCTGCCCAAGCTGCCTCTCTTCCACATGTAACACTCTTGCCTCTGAGGGTCTCCTGGGCTTCATATGAAGCCTGTCTTCCTTCCCAACATGAGTTACCCAAACCTCAGACACACAGTTCTCTTCACACCCAGCTTTCCTTTTCCACCCACATATCACTTCACTCCCACACAGCTCTTCTTCCTAAAGCTCCCCACTTCTTCCCAGCAGAACATCCGTCTTTGCAGAACTATTAGTTGACTTCCTCAGGTGTACTCTTGAATATGCTTGCAAATTTCAGTCAAAGTATTAACTGAGGTGCCATCTTTTCACTAAACTGTTTCCTAAGGATTCCTGCAAGAGGCATGGCAGTAGGGAAAGCTGATCTTCTCTCTACAGAGTTTACCTTAGGGGAAAAAAAAAAAAGATAAGCTCTCTCTGGAGTAATACTATGTCTTCATGGCAGGAAGCCTTGGAGAAAATGAAGATGGGAGCAAATTTAATTCCCTTTCCCCTATCACTTTTTCCTTCGACTCACAATGGGAACCTAATAATAACATATGATAAGAGGTCGTGTTCCTTTTAACAGGATACCCTTTTAAAAGAAGTAGGGGCAGGGAAGAGACTGGTAAACTGTGTTCAAAGGGGCAGGGAAGAGACTGGTAAACTGTGTTCATGAATTGCCTACTTGTTAAATTGCAGGTCACGGAGAATTTGAATTCCGACCCCTTACTTGGACTCTGCCAGTGTCCCCTCTGCCAGCTGGACTGTGGGAGTCGGGGGCAGCTGATTGCGCATGTGTACCAGGTATGGCGTGCGGAGCCGCATGCTCCAGAACACGGGCGCCAGCAACTTGTGTAGCCTTTGCCTCCAACCCCGGAAAGAACCTTGGGTTGTTGCTTCCACCAAGACTCCACTCCAATCCTCAGAAAATTGTAGAGAATAAGTGGGATATGTTGAGTGAATATGTTCTGGGTTCCCAGGCAGACACACTGTGAAAATTAAGTATCATTTTTTTTCTAAATTACTTAAGACATATTTAAAATAGTGAAATAGAAACTGGGCTTGTTTTAAAGAAGAAAAAATGAGTTAACATAGGTGTTTCTGAAGTATTGGAGAAAGATAGTGTAAACCAGGGGATCAGAACTAGACAAACTTTTGTTTCTTTTTTTTTCCTGATCCAGTCGCAGAACATGTGCCTTATGCTCTGTATTGAACAGGCATCAGCACACATGGCAGCCTGAGTTTTACCATAAAAATAATTGGTTCATGAGGAGAAGCATTTCTTCAGGAGACTGATTTTAAAAGACTGAAGAAAAGGCAGTGCATTTAAATACCTTTTGGATATCAGTCTTTCCATCCAGCTTCTAGACTTGACCTTCAGTGCTCCTTTAAAATGCACTTGTGGGCTTCCCTGGTGGCGCAGTGGTTAAGAGTCCGCCTGCCGATGCAGGGGATGCGGGTTCGTGCCCCGGTCCGGGAAGATCCCACATGCCGCGGAGCGGCTGGGCCCGTGAGCCATGGACGCTGAGCCTGCGTGTCTGGAGCCTGTGCTCCGCAATGGGAGAGGCCACAACAGTGAGACGCCCATGTACCGCACAAAAAAAAAAAAAAAAAAATGCACTTGTACCTACACAGCATGTGGCAAGCAGGCCGTGAGAAATTATCCTGAGCAAGAATTCTTCTCAGGCTATGGAGTCCCATTGTCCCCCAAGCCAGCCACGTGTCCCAGTACGTAGTCAGAACTCAAACTAATGAAATCTGAGTGATGGTCTGGATGGCCTTGCCCTTCTGAAGGCCCTTTAACACAAGAGACTCCTACTTTTCCAGGTGCTAGATAGGGAGAATAGTTGCAAGTCCTTGTTCTAACACTAAGGAAAGGGGACATTTCCCAGAAAGTAGTTCCTAAGTGGGTACAGATTGTCCTGGAGCTGGTGTGAGTTGACAGATTAAGGCTCTCTTTTACAGCACACTGCAGCAGTGGTGAGCGCCAAGAGCTACATGTGTCCTGTCTGTGGCCGGGCCCTTAGCTCCCCCGGGTCATTGGGTCGCCACCTCTTAATCCACTCGGAGGACCAGCGGTCTAACTGTGCTGTGTGTGGAGCCCGTTTTACTAGCCATGCCACGTTTAACAGGTTAGCCGGGCAACTGACCCTCTGTGCTGGGAACAAATTACCGGGTGTGGGTTCTGCTTTCCCAAGTCGAAGTGAAGGTTAGAGATGGGCAATGCAAAGGGAACTGACTCTTGACTCTTTGTAAATACAAGTAATGAGGCTAGTAAATATGTCCATTCCATTAGACATCCTCAAAGGGAAATGAATTCTTATTTCTTTCCTCAATCAGAATATCTTCAACTAGAAAGAGATGTGGGGAAGACCAAGACCATTCATGAGAAAGAAGTTACAGGGTGCTGAGAGGACCCTAATGTGAGGACAGAGTCTCCACTGTGTCCCAGGAAGACTGGAACTGTGTAAATTGTGTCTGAGTCCCATTTGCTAGTGTACAACGCAGGGTCGGCTGGGAGGAGGTGGAGCCAGTGGACTGGACCTCCCCTGAAGGCAGCCTCCGCCTCAGGGAGGACTGCCCTGCACAGTTCCTACAAACACCATCAGTCCGGCTTGAATGGAACTGCACATTGTAAGGGCTCATCTGATTTCTGGTGGCTTGCTATCGTGGTTGGCTCAGCCCCTAACTCCAGGTGGGCTTTAAGACTTGGTAGACAACCTAGCCCAAAGAAGGGCAAGGGTGGAAAGGTAGAGGAGGTCTCCCAAGCACTCATACTGACCCCTAGTGGTGAACTTGGAGCAACTGGCCTGGTAGGACAGAGTAAGTCAGGGCTGGATACCTGAGCCTTGTTAGACCGTGGCATTAACCATTTAAACTTTTTGCTTTCCAGTGAGAAACTTCCTGAAGTCCTTAATATGGAATCCCTACCACCAGCCCACAGTGAGGGCCCCTCCAGTGCTGAGGGGAAGGACATTGCCTTTAGTCCTCCAGTGTACCCTGCTGGAATTCTGCTTGTGTGCAACAACTGTGCTGCCTACCGGAAACTGCTAGAAGCCCAGACCCCCAGTGTACGCAAGTGGGCCCTGCGTCGACAGAACGAGCCTTTGGAAGTCCGGCTGCAGCGGCTGGAACGAGAGCGCACAGCCAAGAAGAGCCGGCGGGACAATGAGACCCCCGAGGAGCGGGAGGTAA
Organism: Delphinapterus leucas; assembly: GCF_059928025.1. Classification (NCBI taxonomy): domain Eukaryota; kingdom Metazoa; phylum Chordata; class Mammalia; order Artiodactyla; family Monodontidae; genus Delphinapterus; species Delphinapterus leucas. Next base: position 46,316,121 of record NC_143148.1, read on the forward strand.
GGCGCATGAGGGACCGAGAAGCCAAGCGCCTGCAGCGCATGCAGGAGACAGACGAGCAGCGGGCACGCCGGCTGCAGCGAGATCGGGAGGCCATGAGGCTGAAGCGGGCCAATGAAACCCCGGAGAAGCGGCAGGCCCGGCTCATCCGGGAGCGGGAGGCCAAGCGGCTCAAGAGGAGGCTGGAGAAAATGGACATGATGTTGCGAGCTCAGTTTGGCCAGGACCCTTCTGCCATGGCAGCCTTAGCAGCCGAAATGAACTTCTTCCAGCTACCTGTGAGTGGGGTGGAGTTGGACAGCCAGCTCCTGGGCAAGATGGCCTTTGAAGAGCAGAACAGCAGCTCTCTGCACTGAACCACACCCTCCTGCCTGCCTTCCCACTCAGCCGTCCCCAGGGTCCTGTCCTTGCTGCTGGAGGCAGGCCCGAGTTTGTTGCAGGTGGACCTGTGTACCCCTTGCATATGGGAGCAGGATGATGGGGTCAGGAGGGACCCAGCTCAAGGCAGCTCTGGATGAGGGAGCAGGCACTCCAGACACCTTGACTCCCCAGCCCACTGCTGCAGGGCATGAGCATAGGACTCTGGGGCCCTAGTGTGGCCCACACCCACCCCACGGAGTTGTGAGGGCTAATAAATTAATTTTATCTTTACTGGCCCTTTCCTGCTTTTCTCTCGATTTCATTCTAGCAAATCTAGGAGAGACGTGGATGGAAGTTTTCAGGCAGGGACGTCTAGCCATTGTCTTTTTCCGAGGGAGGGTGCTCCTCACCAAAGGCTCTCCCAGCAGAGATCCCTTATTTGGCCCTTCACAAGTTAATGACATTAAGGAAGAACCGATGCTGACTTTGTGAGGGTGCATGCCCACAACACTAATGAAGATCACCTGTGGTCCCAAGAGCTATTTCAACCCAGCTTCCTTTTCCAAACTCAGAAGTAGACGCCTTTCCTCATAACTGGCATTTCTAAAGAGGATGACGTATTTAGACCAGGTACCAGCTACTTTTCCCAGTCTGCCAAACTTTTAAAAATTCTACCCTAGACAGCACTCAGTTGCATTCAGGAATACATTCATAGAAATAGCTGCAATATTAAGGTTCATAGTGCCGAGGAACTCATGTTTGAGAGAAGAGGTAAAAACCCATCTTTTTATTTATTCCTCAGAGCCAAGGTAGGATAATAAAACCCACTGAGGAAAATCCAGAATTAAGGTGCCATGAGAGCTCAGGTCAGTAGCGGTCAAGGCCAGAGCAAAATGACGACTCTGGCAGTATGTATGGCTGCCAAACCATGGAGGAGACGAGCTGAGGTCATTTCTAAAAAGGTTCTGTGATGGTACACAACAAGCACAGAACTTTCCTTAGCCTGCACCAAAGGTTGTATCCAGTTTAGATAATTACAGATCTTGAAGTCCAGAAGGAAGTGCCCTAGTTAAGTTGTAGCCAGAAAAATAACTATGCCAGGAATGTGGACCTCTTCCAATATCGTAACAAGGAAACTTGGACTCCTCTCTGACCTCCACAGGTTCAAGGCTATTTAAGAGTGTTAACTGACCCCCCACCAAACCAGGGTTAATTCCCACCAGGCAGGCCGAAATATTTGTCTTTAAAAATACAAAAATATTAATAAGCTTATTACAAAATACTGGACATTTAAAAGAAAATATTTAATTGAGCCAAATGGCTTTTTCTCACAGAGCCCACGTGGAAGTCCTACTTGGGATGTTTCAAAATGGTTGAGCACTCATTATGTGTCAAAGATTGTTCTGAGCACTTTTGTGGATTATCTCATTTAATTTTTACAACGAACTGTGAGTTAACGCAAACTCAGGAATTAGGTGCCTGGATTTAACATTCTGTACTGCTAATTAATAGCTGTGTAACTTTGGGTAAGTTACTTAAACCTCTTGGTTTCCCCACCCACAAAGTGAAAATAATAGTACTAGCAACAAATTGTTATTAATATATAATGCACCTAGGCTATTTTGTGGCATGTAGCAAGTGCTCAATAAATGTATGAGTAACTATCATGTATCTGAGTGCTTCACCTCTTACTAGTGGCAAGCTAAGTTCTGGAGCTGACTTATTCCAGAAATTTCTGGCAGTATTCCTGAGAAAAGAATTGGAGAAAAGGCCAGCAGTGAGGGCATCTACAGGTCCTTGTGACTGATTGTGCTAGAACAGTATCTGAGTCTACAGGTAGATTTCTGGGTCCCTGAAACACACACAACAGAACACACAGACCATGCTTCAGGACTAGCTCGTGCAATCTGCCCCCAGCCCACCACATGAAGATGGGCACCATTTGCTCTCTATTTCAAGCTCTGCCGCATAGGCCTTCTATCCCCCACCCCATGGCCACCATCTAAGGCTGGGATACGAAGAAGGCGCAAACACCAAAAGGAAAAGCTAGTAGTTTATATAGATAGATATATAGATATATAGATATTGATATATATTGTGTTTACATAGTCCACAAGTTAAATGCAGGTATCCATAAGAAGAGCATTAACAATAAAAATACAATCTGTGTGTAGCCAAGTACAGAGACTTAAAATGGTAAAACAGCAAAAAGGATCTCACAAAAGTACAAATATACAGTACAAATTGATTTATTTAAAACAGTTACAAAAAAGCACAACAAAATAGAGATTATCCTTAGAATTATTAATGCTTTGTTAAAGATCAGGTAGGATTAGAGGGTAAGAAATGGTATCGGGTGGGGGGAGCACCTGACTAGTTCTAAGGCTTTAGATACAATGCAGTTGATTACATATTAATTTAGCCATTACATACTGGGGATAGTAGTTGGGGGATCAGTAATTTATCTACAGGGAACTCCTACACAAATCAGATCCATCCATCAGACCTCCCCAGTGCCATCCTTCTCTACTACTCCTGAGGACCCTAAAGCCACCTGGATGACAACATTTCCATCCTTTCTCCACCCCATTCCCTATCCATATATTCTTCCCTCCCCTAAGGTGCTGTGCAAGCTGAGAGCAGTCTGCTCTCTGCAGCTGGAACATATACTGTTTTGGCTACAGGGATCCTGTGTGTGACTAGGAAGGTTGTAGGGGACAGCCTTATTTTTAATACTTCAAGTTTGCCACGAATCTCTTCCCCGACACAAGCTTCTCCTGAATGCGAGTGTCACGCAGATGAGGGATGAACCCTGCCTTCAGCAACATCAGCAATGCACTGACCACTCACAGCTCACAACTATGTGCATACTCCCTGTCTGGGGAGTGGGTGTAAAACCACTGTGTCATCAGCTTGTTCACACTCGCGCGCTCTCTCTCTCTCTCTCTCTGAAGAACCTCAGTCCCCATGACAGTCATAAAGACAGAAATAAATGCTTGAAAGTTTGACAATAGGTAAAGGCACATGGGCTGCCGCCACACACACTGTAGACAGGAACCCAGTTTGAGGCCATCTTCACTGCTGGGCATTTGCAGCAGAATGGCTTGGGGATCACACAGACTTTGAATTTGCAGTCTACCAGGGGAGGATCTAGGCTTAACAGGAGAATGAATAAAGAAACCTTAGTGTGAAAAGTGCATTTATTACTACTGTTCCTGCTGGGGAGGCTCAGCAGGGTAAACCGCACCACCTCTCCTCCTTCCGCCCCAGGCACTGTGCATAGTCTGCAGGTAAGGAGAGAGTGCAGTCAACTCTAGCATCTCAAAGGCCAGTGTCATCCTAGGCCCAGACCAGGATTCTGGCCCAAAGATGGATCCTAGAGTTGAAAGAGCAACTGACAGCTGCAAGGACCCAGATGCTTATTTTATTATTGCATAATGTGGGAGGACTTCCCTCTCCCAGGGATGCTGGAGGGTGAAGGCTTCCCGGCAAAGGGCTAACAGGTTCCTGGTCAACATCCAACCTAACACAGTTCAGCTCTTCAACTGTAGTGTACACTTTTTCCCATCTGGAAAGTATTGTAGCTTCAGTGTGGTTTAGTAAACTTAGCCCTAGGAGGCCAAGAAGTCTCCCTAAAACTTGGCCTCTGCCCTATTTGCTTTGTTTTTAAGACTGTGACTTAATCTCCCATGGCCAATTCAACCAATCTGGTTATCTTTACTCCAATGGACCCAAGCCCTTGCCCAGTGAACCCACGTCCACCCTTTATCTCCAGTGTGATCACTCAACTCTTCAACATGCCTGCTTGTTGCAGGTTTAAATCATACCACCACCCTGTGCATCTTCTATGGCGCCCAGTGGTAAAAATAAAACTAAACCCCACCTGAGGGTCTATTTCAAACTTCAAACGCTCCCCCAACCCCAGAATCCATTTAACTGGAGCCAGATGAACCTCCCTGGGATGCTGACACAGGCCCTAATCTGGTTCCCCATCATTTAATTTTTAAAACAGGACACAAGATATCATAAAGGAAAGCAGTTAATACAAAGAAAACACCCACTTATAGGACCTGCTTGTCTCTCCCTCAAGAGAGTCAGATATTTGGAGCCAAAGGGCTCCCAACAAGCACTGAAGCCATATCCCTTTGGATTCACCAGCCCACCAGCAGCATTTCATACTATCCCTACTCAAGATGACTTTGTTATAAAGTAACCCTTGCACATGTAAGGATGGACAGGATGCCTGGATTTCACCTATATGGCCAAAGACACAGAAAGACAGAGAGCTATCAAGGGCAGCAAGCAGGACAGTGAATAGACAGCAGCAGTGGCAAAGCAGCACAGACCAACTGGGACCAAGAGTGTAGAAGGGTCAGTCCAGATCTACTGGGGTCCCTTCCCCTTGGGTACGAGTGCTCAGCTCTGACCTCCCAGTCTCCCCTTCCCCCATGCCACTCCCCCTCCTCTGTGTACGCTAATCTTGATAGGAATGATGATCCAAGACTGGGATGTATTACCGTCCTTCACCTGGTTCCCCTACTCCCAAACTGGTATAGGCATTTCTATTTAATGCCAGAGTTAGCCATCTTCCTTTCTACCCCTAAGCTCTGGCACTGTCCTACTAATGACATTGGCCTTCTTTAACTGCCCATTCCCCCAAAAGCTGACAGCTTCCCTCCAAAATGCTGTCTCAAAACTGCTCTTACATCTCTTATAATAACACTTACGAAATCTTTAAAAGGAAGAATGGACACACCATAGGTTACTCTCATTCCTCATGCCTGGAAGAAAAGACTGAAACAGAGGGAAAAGGTAAGGGGAATACCTCAGCTCTGACCAAGATTTAGAGCAGAGCTTCTTCCCCTGGGAGAAGACACCTCTGCAGCGCAACAAAGTCAAGTATTAATATATTACATACGCATGGCACAGTATTATAGGAAGTGCTGGTGCTGCTCCACCAGCAAGAGACAGAAGAGGAACAGCAGCAGAAAGTTCAGGGCCCAACTCGCCAAGGTGCACAAGATTTTCTCTTTCCAGGATTAAGGGGAAGTTACCAGGCTGGGCAGTGAGGGTTTCTTGTATTTAAACTACTTGGCCTGTATCTGGTTAGATATAGGTTTGTTCCCATAAGGAGGAAGCTCGGTTGGTGCCCTTGGTGGATATTTCTTTAGTGTCCACTGTGTGCCTGTCGCTATATTCAGTTGATGAGCCTTCCTAATGAGGAAGGATGTTTCTGAGAAACCCGTGCATGAGAAACTAGGAATGAGTTGCTCACGGAACAGCCAGAAACAAGGCCTTCTCCAAGGGCCGTCCTCTGAGAGGATTCCTCGAGACTCAGCCCCACAGGCCCCCAACTGTGGGAAACAAGCCAGAGAAAGCAGCATTCAGAGAGATAAGGGGACAGAGAAGGGAAAAGACACAAATGTGTACAAGGTTGAGTGTTCACCAGACACGGTTGGTATTTGGTTCTGAGGTGAACTGGAGACTTACATACTTGTGGTCAGGTCAGCAGCTTCCTCTGGACGGGCCTCCAAAAGCTGACTGACCAGGTAACTGCTCTCAAGGAATGAAACAGTGGAGTGTAGGGCTTGCAGCGAACAAGCCAGTCTCAGTCACTTTGTTCCCCCAGGAGAACAACCTTTAGCACCTGAACACTAAGAAGGACTCCATTCTCAGAACTCCCCCTCCCCCTAGGAGGTAGGTAAGATTATTTATCCCCATTTGGCAGCTGGGGAGGAAGTGAAAGAGCGAGAGGTCACAAGACTTGCCTAAAGTCTCTGACAGAGCAGAGATCAGACCTCAGAGGTCTGGGACTCCTGACAACAGGCTAGGCCTTGGCCAGTCCATCTTGAAAGGAAATGCCAGGGTCATACCCCAGGAGAAGCCTCATAAGAGAGCTAAGTGGACAATACCCTGAGTTGTTCAAGAGTCTAAAGACCCCCCAAAAAACAAACAAAAAACCCACCCACCTACCTGAAAGCTGAGGGGGGAAGCCTAATTCTCAACACCCACTGGAATCCCACAGTCCGAGGTGATGCTGAAAGTCGTGAAGAAAAAGTGGGCTTAAGACACAGGAGGCAAATGCAACTAAGATTGAAAATACTCTTTGCAGAGGAATACTCCACCATGAAATGGAATCTAGGAGACTTTTCAGGTATTGAAACATTATCAAGACTATTCTAGGGAATTCCCTGGCAGTCCAGTGGTTAGGACTCTGCGCTTTCACTGCTGAGGGCCCAGGTTCAGTCCCTGGTCGGGGAACTAAGATCCCACATGCCACATGGTGTGGCCAAAATTTAAAAAAAAAAGAGTATCCCAAAACCTTAGAGCTGGCTACAGGAGGAGACAGCCTGGAGAAGCCTGAATGCTGGGAGGAGTGGAGTAAGATGGGAGGGACTCTGTAAAAGCGCAAGGATGGGCACTGCCCAGCCAGCTGTACTGGTCCCAACCCGGGGCATAGTTCCATTTGTTTCTCCACCAACTGGTTCAGCTGCAGAAGACGAGAGGACATGATTCTGAGTTTTTAAAAATAGAGAATAGAACTGAAAGGGAAACCAGAGAGACCCCTACACACCAAGAACTAGAGGTCTTGGTCAGAGTGGACAAAACCAGTTTTGCAGAAGGGGAAAGGCAGTGCAGCTACAAATAGGCCCAGGTCAAGACACCATGCAGACAGGTTAGGTCAGCGGAAGGGTGGGGGCAGTGCAGGCACTTAGGCACAACATAGACAGACAGAGGACCAGGTGTAGGGGCCTAGGGAAAAGGGTCCACTGGTTCTTTCAAAAGTCACCATTACCAACTAGAGATTCAGTACAATTTCAAAGTGGGTCTGGCATGCTGAGTAGGAGGAGCCTTGTTAGGTCAGCTACCTTTCCAGAAGCCCTGCCTACAGCCCGGTCAGTCTGGCCATTGGGTCTTTCTCCCAAAGTCCCGTGACTGGGTCCCCGCCAAGGCAGTACTTCACTCTGAACCCTGGAGCGGCTTCTCTCTCCTAATGCTAGAAGCCTTGTGGGAGGAATGATGGGGAGAGATGGGAAAGGGCTGAAGCAGAGGATCAAGCAGAGTCCCCTGCACACCCAGCCTTAGACATCTGTAACAAAACTACCCTTTAAAGTGCACAGCTCTCAAAAGAAGAGTTCTGGGTGGGAACCCTCTTATTTCCAAGCATGGGGCCTCCTGCCCTCCCATCACAAAAAAGAAAGGAAAAAAAAAAAAAAAACTTCAGATAGCTGAACTGCTACTATAAGCTGTGGATCATCATTTTTGGCTCTTTCTTTGCTCCCTCCCTCTGCACCTGCTCCCAAAGCCTGACTCTCTCCTTGCAGGAGCTAGGGATGAGGAGGAAAGAACAGGGAGGCCCTGATATTTGGAATGTTTCTTATCCTGCGTGCACCCCCTTCCTTCCTTGGCCCGGGCCTGCTGCTCCCCATCACAGCACCCTCTGGGGCTGTTCTGAAAAGATGCCATGGGGTATTGGGCAACAGACCATGCCTTGGGAGGCTGCCTTCACGCCTTCTCTTCCCCACTAACCTCACTGCCAAGAGAGCCATCCCCTGCTCGGCATGTGCAAATCCTCTGCTTGCTCACGGTGAGGCCCAGCTCCGGGGTAGCATCCCAGTCCAGGTCTGGGAGAGGTTCATTTTCCTGCATTGGAACGCCCTTCAATGGACAGCTTTACCTCCTGTGGAATGAAAGAGGGACGGAGCAGCGCAGCCCGTGCCTCCTCCCCTTGCATGCCGTATCTTTGGAAGCTCGGGGCTGGCCAGCAGGCCTGAGCACCAGGCTCTGGCTGCAAGGGCTCTACCATTCGGGAGCCCTCGCCTAACGGCTGGCTTTTCCCATCACTGTCACATTGCTCTCGGGGTCCCAAGACTGTCCTCTCAGGCCTTTCTCGGGGAGGAGCCAGCTGGCCAGGGGGAGCACAGCTGGACTGAGAAACTGAGTGACTGTTCAAGCTCTGTAAACTGATAGAGATGCAGACATCTCCCACCTGTAGCCGATGGCAGGGCAGAGAGAAGAGCTGTGCAGTCCGCCCAGGGCTGCAGGAGGACCAACCCTGGCCATATACAAAGAAGGGGTGCTCGGGGGGCACCTCGATGCTCACTTTGCTCTGCTGCTCACCCACCACGAAATGCAGCATGACAAATCCAGGCCACTGGCTCTCCTGAATGTCCACGACTGTGCTAGAGTCAATCTTCAGCCCCCCGCTCACTTCGGCACTGCGCACAAAATCCTGGGTCTGGAGGTCCTCCACCCGCTTCAGCTCCCCTGTAGCCAGCTGGATGATGGCGCCTTTCATGAAATGGGAGGGCAAGTGGGAAGAGGTAAAGGGGGGTGGCGTTGACTCCTTGTCTGGGAAGGCGGCTCTGGCCTGCATGTCCAAACTTGACGCCACCAGGATCTCCGAGCCCATGGGTAGCAGGCCTGGGTCAGTTCCAGTGGGCACCAGGTTGCCATTGGCTACAACCATTGCTTTGGGTAAAGGTCTATGTTTCAGGGGCTCCTGATGGGATTGAGGGTAGAACCCTCGGGCCTGATTTTTCTCGGCCATCTCTGCTGCGTTCCTGGCTGACCCTCGCCCCTCACCCTGATGGTCGGGGTTATGATGGGACAGGTTGAGGGGGCTGGGCTCACCCTTCCTCTGAGCTGCCACCACACGATAGTCCTGAGAAGCTAAAGCACCAACCACCCGCTGGACCTCGAGGTCGGTGTCTGGGGTCCCTCGGTGTGCTGGCACTGCCACCTCTACCCGCGCAGTCTGAGAACCTGAAAACAACTGTCCATCCACCACACATTCTACCACTGGCACCAGTCCCTGGCCCTCACCCTTGCTGTTGGGGGAGTCGAGGGCTTCGCTTTCCCGTCTCACTAAATTTCGCTCTCGTTGTCTCTGTCCATTGGCAGCGGCTGCTTCCAGAGCAGACTGGCCCTCCTGAGGGGTAAGAACTGGGCTGGCACCTGCTGGAGGGGTTTCATGCATGGTGTACCCAGCAGGCAGCCTGGACATCTGATAATAAATGGGCATCCGGCCTGGAGCGAGGTCCAGTGGCTGAGTACTCGAGTGATGTGGCAACTGCCCAGGTGGGGAGGTGGCAGAGGGGGCTTTGTTGAATGAACGGGCCGGGGATGAAGCCTGGGGGGGAGGAGTGGCTCCTTCTGCCAGGAGTGAGGCATATGGCACAAAGTGTGGAAGGTGAGAGGTGGCGAGGTTGGCAGAAGGAGAAAGGAGGGGACTCGGTAGGAAATTAGGTGGCACAGCATAGGGAAGGCTATAAGGAGACCCGATAAACTGCAGAGAGGTGGACGGGAGCTGAGCATAGTGGATTGGGGGATAGTGGATTCCTGGATGTTGAATCAGTGAAGACGCTACATTAAATGTGGGGGGCAAGGGGCTCATGTTCACCACAGATGGGAGGCCAGTTGGGGAGAAGGTGGCAGGTGGCACAGCCACCTTATACAGCATGCCATACTGGTCCACCGTCAGACCAGTGATGGCCTCAGCTCCATCACCCCCCAGGCTGACTCTGGCTCCTGCCTGGCTCTGCCCGGCCACCACCACCCCTCGGGACCATTCAGAGGCATCACTGGAGGGTGTGTGGTTAGTTGAGCAGCTGGTAGTTCTCCCCATATCCTCGCTGGTCACGGGGAGGTCTCGTTTCTTTGGTGGAAGGCATTCCTGACTCCTCTCATGAACAGGTTTCATATTGCTTTGTGGTGTTCCTGGAGCCTGGAAGGGGTCGGCTTGCTCCTTGGGGCATCAGAAGGGGCTTCTTTGTGGCTCCCCTGCACCCCTCTCTGCTGCTGGCTGGGGTGCCCACATCTGCTAGGGAACAAATCAGAGGCAAAGAAAAGTAACCTAGGGGTAAACCAAGTCAAAGGAAAGAGCAGGAACTGTGTCCACGGAGGAAGATGTAACAAAGGGGACTGCTGGAAAAAAAGAGGAATGAGAAAGGAGCAGACAAAGATGCTACCTTCTCGCTCATCCAGCCTAGGACATGAAAGAAACAATCACGGAAACCACAAAGAGGTACAAGGACAAGCATTCAACAATGCATAAATAACCTGTGGGCTCCACAACCCCAGGGAAACCAACAGCTTCATGATTAGCTGTTCCTCTGACGGGGACCTTGACTATTCTAAGCCTTTTCCCTTAAGGGGGATTTGAACACGTGGTCTTTGCTGCTGGCTCCTTTTCCTAACTTTCTCCTTTTGCCACCAAACACTACCGTGCTATCTTCTTTCCTGAACATATGATCTCATCCTTGCTTCCTTTCCCCAGCCTAATTTGGGTTATTATCTCACCTATCCCCATCCCCCCCACCCCAGGCCTGCCTAAACTCTCATCCTCCTTTGCCTCATATCACCACTACCCCAAGGACCCAGGGGTCAGTCAATAGGTCCTGAGGTCTGCACGTCTTGTTTTTTTTTTTAAAACGTTGTTCCCTAAACATGTTATGAAAGTATCTTCTTCACCCCATGAAATACTACATTCAAACTTGGGCCCTATGGGGAGGTGATTGTACTGGTGTTTTCTACAGTTTATTTATTTCTCCTCTCCAAAGGGCAACAAAACTCTTCTGACCTCCCATAGACTTTGTGTTCCCTAGTTTGGCAAGACTTCTTTTCTTCCCATTGACCACCTTCAATTGGCCTTCTTCGTGCATTCCCTTCCTTTTTTCTTTTGCCAATGGCTCCTTTTCCATTGTAGGTCTGCTCTAGGCACCACTTCTTAAAATTCTGGTTCTATTCCTCCAAACATGCCTGTTTATTGCTATCTCAGGTCTATATGATTCATAAGAAAGTTCTCTCTCCCCTTTATCACCTTTCACACATGCTTTTGTCCATTTTCATAAAGTATCTTTCTGGTCTGAACATTTCAACACATACGAAATTTTTCACCTATTTCTTCCTATCAGGCTTCAGTTCTTCGGATCTGAAATGAGATTTCTATGATATTACACTCTGTTCTGTTTTTCCACTGCTGAATTCCAGATGTTTTTCCACAACAAGGTATCCAAAGCGCCTGTATTACCTGAGCTTCCAGTGGTGCTTCTGAGCAGCTGTAATAAGAAGCAGTGTCCTCCCCACTGGCTTGGGAGCCTAGGAGACAGAAATAGGAATAGAGTAAGCAGGAACCTAGCCTCTGATCCTCCCCAGGATCATCAAGAAAGGTAATTCCAAAACCACAAAGACATTAAAGTCCAGGAGTCCCTGCCTCCTACTCTTCTCCAGAGGTAACAACACATTAAATTCTAATTTGTAGGACAACATCTCTGGAAAAAAATTTCCATGTGTCAAACTTCATTGTTTTCCTTAACATCATATTCTTCGTTCTCTACCTGTACCTATTCCCCAAAGGTTAAATTTACTTCCAATCCCAATTTCAGGTAAATGTACAAATAAATGTGGAAGACTCAACATTGTCCCCATGTGAACAAAGGGAAGCAGGAAAAATCAGCCTCACGGATTTCACTTTTATTCAGGGCTGATGAAAACATAGATGTGGAGGTTATTTAAATGAGATAAGAGGCACTAGAGGAAAAAGAACAATTATTTATGTTTCTGGGGCAGAAAAAGAGGTCAAGGGGGAGTCACTCAAAGGGAAGCCTTATTAGCAGATTTCCAGGGTAAAAAAACAGGCTCCTCTGTGTGTGTGTGTATGTGTGTGTAAAATTTTCTAAGTGACAACTTTGTACCACGTGCTGAATCAGGTGTGACAGTAACTGAAAACATTCCCTTTGTCCTCATGTAGCCTACCAGTGGGAAACAAAACTCATGCTAAACTGTCAATATCTCAATCTACACATGCCAGAAACGTTAAGCACTGAAGAACAGAGCCTTAATCTCTAAAAACAGAGAAAGTACTACTGACCAGTACTCAGAGAAACTACTACCCACTGCGCTGTCCAAGTCCTAAAGAACACTCCACGCCTCAAACCAAACTGAAGACACTTCCCTCTTAAGATCAGCAAGGTGCAGATGTACAAAAAGAAAAAAGTGACAAGATAGGAAAACAAGGTGGAAAGACAAATTCTTGGTTCCATAAACACAAATTTACACAGTGGGCACAAGTCTTGCATCCCTTCTTTGCCAGCAGTTCCAGTGACTGAAAAGCAGTTAGATTTCTCTCTCATTCCCAACTGAAAATGGGGTCACAACTTCAATTTCAGAATGATACTTGCTTCTCACAACTAAAGCATTAAAGAAAACCTGCCTTTAGGTCACAGAGGGGTTAGCCAAACACAGGCTAATAAAAGGACTGAAAGAGGCAAAAGGTCTGCAGGAATAACAAAGAGCCAAGCCTGTGCACTAAGTTCCCGCAACGCAAAACACATTTCGGAATCTGAAACTTCGGCCTCTGAAGAGGCTCAATGAGGATTTCTCCAGGGGAAGACGCAGCTTGTGACCCCAACCGAGCTAACGGGAAAGGAGGACCATTCCGGAGAGCTGCCAGCGCTGGCAGCACAGCCCGGAATCAAGAGGGTGAACCCAGCCTCGGACTCGAATTCGCTGAGGGCGAGAGGTGCGCCCGCCAGAAAGACAGGAGCTTAGAAGAGACAGGGGTTATGGCTTCCCTTGATCCCGCAATCCTTGCCCCAAAGGGGGTAGGGCCCGAAATTGGAAACTCTGCATTTAGAGAGTGGGGGGTCGACCTTTCAAGCAGAGGGGTAAGGGCGAGGCCCCGCAGGCGCTGCTTCCTTGTTTGGGGGCCCCTTCCCGCCCCGAGGACTCGGACACCCCGACCCGCCAGGACAGTCGCGGGGGAGCAGGAACCTGAGGCCTCTCTCTGGGCCGGGCCGGTGAGAAGCGATCGGGGGTCTAAGCGCGGCCTCTTTCGCTCCCTCGGTCCGCGGGGCAACGGGCTCTGGGGGGCCACTTCCTCCAGAGCTCCGAGCCCAGGCCTGCTTGGCCCCAGTGAGGCCGACTCGGCGTCCTCCATTCCCGGCGACACTCACCGGCCCATCTCACGGCGCTCCCCGGGCTCCTCCCGCTGGTCCCGGAGCCGCCGCAACGGCGGCCGCCGCCATCCCCGGCCCCGGAGCCGCCCCACACCCAACGCCCCCCCAGACGGGCGCCCGAAGATGGTGTCAAGCGCGTACCGCCCCCGGCGCGGGGAGATTGCGTCACGGCCCCGGGCCGGAGAGCGACGCCCAGGAGTACCCGGGAGAGGACTGTGTAGGCTGTCCGACCGTCGCCCCCAGCGCCCCCCTCTGGTGGGAAAACGAACTCCTCTCCCTGGGGCCGGGTCACGTAAATAGGACTGGGCCCGGCCCCCTCACCCTGACCCCACAAGGACCCTGATATCTGTCTACTCCAGTAAATTCTGGGGGTTCCCAAACACAGCCCTGAGGCGTGGCCATCATTTCCTGGACTTCGGGACCTGACTTTGTGAAGACTTCTTTGGGGGACCTCGGAGAGCTCCGAGGCGACCCCGGCCCAGGAGGGTAATGAGATACCCCTAGAGACCCAGGATGGAGATGGAGCTCTTTAAGAGTTGAGAAATGGCTCTGAGGGGGATGAGAATGGGCCGTGAACCAGGACCTAGGGGAAAGTGAAGCTAGTGTCTTGAAAGTCTGTGAGGAATGAGAGGATGGGGATTAGTACAGTGGGAAGCAGCTTAGTTTAGAGGGAAGAGGGCTTGACTACTTGATGAACTATGAGGTCACCATTCATTGCCAATAAACTAGCTGACTTTATAGTAATATGAACATCTGATTAACTTAAATGAAAAAAGGGAATTCCCTGGTGGTCCAGTGGTTAGGACCCGGCGCTTTCACTACTGGTCCCGGGTTCAATCCCTGACCAGGAAACTAAAATTCCACATCCCTGCAAGCCCCACAGCTCAGCCAAAATAGAAGAAAAAAAAAAAAAAAAACTAAGTGAAAAAAATGAACACCAATTGAATTTATGCTTTGATTACAACTATGTAAAATAGTAGTTCTGCATACAGACAAAAACTGAACTGAGAAAAAAGTAACTTTAACTATTGGAGAGATTGGATTCTGAGCAGATTTTTCCCTTTTCAGTTTCTGCAAACTTTGTTCAATAAATAATCATTGATTTTGAAAGTACTACTGGCTGGGCGCTAGCTATCCAGCCTTTGGAAAATCGTTTTACTACTTTATACTTGGGTTTCCACTTCTGTGAAATGAGGAACTTGAACTGAATGAAGGAATGGGGGTGAAATGTAGATAGGAGAGCTCTCAAAACATTTTAAGTGAAAAAATAAGCACATATATACAGTGTGAGATCACATATTTGTTGTTAAAAGACATGTAATATTACAGTTGCATATATTTATGTATTTGTAGAGAAAAGGAGTGGAAGGATATGTAACAACTAGCTAACATTTGTTATCTCGGGAGAGGAAAGTGGAATTGGGTGGTGGCCAAGAGGAACAAAAGGGACTTACGTTACTGTTTGGATTTTTTAAGGAGACTATTACCTTAGAAATACTAAAATGAGTAAGTTAAAATACAAATAAAGTATATGATCTCTAAGATTCTTTCTAGAGAACCCTTAGACCTCAACTTTGATATTTTCTCACTTGGGTGGGAACAGAGAATTATCAAAATTATTGAACACTACACAGACACACACACCTTGCACCAGTGGGTAAAATATAGTGACACTACTGATTTGTAGCCATCTAAATCAACAGAGAACTTTGCTTTGTGAATATTAATATTATTTATAACAGTTGTCTTCTCAGTTTGTCCAAGAAGGAAGTCCTGTGGTCGCTCAGTGGCCCCATTTTAGTACTAACTGGCAGAATGGTTTCTAGTTCATTGCTTAGCTCACTAAACCGGCATTAAAACTGCCAAGATAGAGACCATCCAGGTGTATTCAAGGATAACCAGTTTCTCCCAGATCAAGATACACCCTCAGAGAGCTGGTTTTCAGGCAAAGTTGAAAGAGCAGACACTGGTAGATGCAAACAAAAAGTTATTTGGCTACCAGACATTAACATAATCACTTGGTGCAAAGGTGTGTCTAATTTTTTTTAAAAAGGATGTTCTGATTGGTGAAGCACTGGTGACTTCCTGGTTTGGTGCTGCAGTCTCAAAAGGGTGGGTCATATCTTCTGTATCCTCTTCTAGAACTCTTTACTCCAAGCCATCTGCATTTCTTTGGTTGTACATATTGATGGTAGGAAGCCCCATAGTGACAGTTTGACAGGAATGTTAGTGACAAGTAAACTAATACAGTTTTAAATTTAAGATACTTAAATAACCCAAAGTTACCTCACTTCTCTAAAAATCTGTATTATTCTCTGGAATGTGGACAATTCCCTATTAAAGTTTTTTAAGTCAACCTAGGGTTTAAAAAACTGTAATTGGCTCAATAAATAGTCATTGAATGAAATTTCACAAAGATATCCCCAAATGGGAGACTTCCCTTGCTAATTCTTTTGCTCTCCTTTCCTCGTTTCTATTCTCATCTATTTTGCCTATTGGCTTTTTTTAGTCTCATCTGAAAATCCTTCATTTCTTTCACAGCTTTTTTTTCTTAAATTTCCACAGAATTTTAAGAACTGATGCAGTGAAAAGAGATTTTTTAAAGGTATTTGGGACATTTGGGGACTGAAAAATTAAACTTTAGTCTGCTTTGTCCACCTCTTCCATTTCCCTGGATTCCTATTAAATTTCTTTGATGTGTGTAGGTTGAATTTGTATGATGAGAGAGCTTGAGCTACCCTGCTGGACAGAAAATAACAAGGACAAAACCCTGCCATGCTAGTTACTCTGCCTAAAAGCAAGCAGGAGTTTCAAACCAGCTCTATGTTTGCTTAGTTCCTAGTTGGCGATTTTTCTAGACATGTAGTACAGGCAGGGTAAGCTCAGACAACTATCCCAACTTTTTTTGACATTAAGGGATCAAACCAGAGAGAAGTGCTGTTAACTTGGGAAACCATGTGTGTCATAAGAGGAGTAGGTGGCTTTTTTCATACTGTCATGTCTTCCTGCTTGTATGCTTTAGCATGCCAAGGTGTCATTTTAGGAAAGGAACTTTTGTCTTTATATTATTATTATTTTTAATTTTATTATTATTTATTTATTTTTGTCTGCGTTGGGTCTTTGCTGCTGCGCGCGGGCTTTCTCTAGTTGCAGTGAGCGGGGGCTACTCTTCATTGCGGTGCGCGGGCTTCTCATTGTGGTGGCTTCTCTTGTTGCAGAGCACGGGCTCTAGGTGCCAGGGCTTCAGGAGTTGTGGCGCACGGGTTTAGTTGCTCCGCAGCATGTGGGATCTTCCCGGACCAGGGCTCGAACCCATGTCCCCTGCACTGGCAGGTGGATTCTTAACCACTGTGCCACCAGGGAAGCCCCTGGAACTTTTATCTTTAGATCCAATGGCAGAAACAACAACTAATCTCAAGCATACATTAAAATTATAGAAATCCTTAGCAGATTTAGCTTTCCCTAGAAACGTGTTGGTTCCTGGTATTAAACTATTTTTCAAAAGTTTTCTAGCTGGCCAAATATAGGAATGTGCAATTTTCAAGCTTCTGTTTTATCTACTTCTCTGTGTTCTCATTTGCATATGCTTTTAACGTTATGCAACCTCTCCAGATTCCAATGGGGATTTCCCTTTCAAATTCATAAATATTTTATTTAGAAGGAGGTTTTATAACTTCTCCGCAAGTGACTATTATGTTCGTTGGGGAGGGGAATCTCCCTCTGTTCTCTACTTCCTCAGACACTTGCCAAAGACTTTCATTTTTGTCAGAAACTTCCTGCAGAACTCTCAAAAGTTGCAGTAAAAACACTGACAATTGGAATAAACTGAAAGAGATCTAACCCTTATTTGAATCACAAGAGTTGTATCTGGGGAACTGGTCCACAGAGAAACAAGTGCATTAAGGCCAGTACTAAGCAGCCAGGAATTCCTTACACGGGATTTGTTGAATAAATAACGTGGATGTGGAAAAATTAGAGCCTCTGATAACTCTCTTTGGCTGGGGAACTTCTCAGCAAGGTGATTTGCGAGCTGCTGTGCCTTGTGGTGAAATCATTTCAACTCTTCCTTCAAAGCTGATCCCCTTTGCGTCAACTTGCCACTGGTTGTCAACCGCTTAAAATTCCTGGAAAAAAAAGATAAACGAGTAAATTCTCCAGGCAGCACAGCAAGCTGCCTCTCAGATTCCTGTGCAATCCTCTGTGCCACCACCTCCCAGCGCCATGACATATCTCCTAAGACCTTACTTAGCAACTCTGGAATTTAAAGGAGTGTTTCTGAATTGTGGGAATGATTATTACAGTGATCAAATCATTTAAAAGTTTCCAAACACAGTTCTGTATCTTGACAGTTCTGTGTCAATACCACTATCTTTAGTTTTGCAAGATATTACCACCAGGGAAAACTGGGTAAAGAGTACCCTGGGTTGTTCTGTATTACTTTTTACAAACTGCATGTGAATCTACAATTATCTCAAAATAAAAAGTTTAATTTAAAAAGAGGTTTCTAGGGAATTCCCTGGTGGTCCAATGGTTAGGACTCCATGCTTCCACTTCAGGGGCCACAGGTTCTATCCCTGCTCAGGGAACTAAGATCCCGAGTGCTGCCTGGTGTGGACAAAAAGAAAAAGAAAATGTTTCCAAAGGTTTAAAATGTAGCATTATGTCCAAATTACTGGATTTCTCTCCACCAAAGCATAGAACTTTATCTAGCTAAGCCTTTTTAGATGTGCAGTAGCTATTAAGTTTGAGCTCCTGGGCAAATATTTCTGAAAGAGCTTCCTTAGCTTTTTTCAAACACACACAAAAAATGCTATTTCTTCTATCACATGACAGCTCAAGTAGTGTCATACCCATGAGCAGGAGTAGTAGCTGATGCCTGTTGTCTTCTTGCTGTAAGTCCAACTTATTTTATGTTGCCTTTTTCTCTTTCCTTATTCCAATGGATCACATGTGGGATGGACCCCTCAATAAACTGAGAAACATGATCTCTGGTTATGAGGAGGGTTCAGGTGAAATAAGTATTTCATGTAAACACAGTTTTCCTAGTGCTCCGTAAATAGCACTATTTATTATTGAATTACTATAGCCTATTATAGTAGTAGAGAGGCAGATGTTACCCAAACTTCCAAACTGATTTTTGGGCATTCTTTAGCCAAATCTTGCAGATGGTGTTTGTGCATTACTTAGATAACAGGAGCCTAAGGAAAGCACCCAAAACAAATGAAATTTAGGGAAAACCAGTGGTACCCATTATGGTTACCATGAACAAAGAGGATGACATTGATGGTGTACATAGAACTTGTGAATTTTAAACTGCATGCCCATGTGTTCTTTTATTCGATTTTGACAATCAGGGATACATATTATTATTCAGATACATTTTATCCCCTTCTTACAAATAGAGAAATTTAAACATGGAATGCCTGAATGATTCAAGATAAATAAAGCTAATGAGTGCTCTCTTAACTAAATATATTCTTTTTTAAAGGGAGATGATAATCTTGACCTTCTATCACTCCAGGGTTCTATTTGTAATACAGACTATAACCTGGGCACCCAATAAATGTTTGCCAATATTAGCACTTGTGTAACAACAGTTCAGCATTTATCTGAAACAGTCCAGTTTTACTGTGATTTCTCTTCTCTGTGATGTCCAGGGCAAAGGCCATTTTCGTACTTTGAACTTAGCTAAGCAACCTTCCAAGTACTGAGCTTTGCATTTATTTTAGATTCAAGTACAGTCTCATGTCAAGATTTTTTGCAATGAAAGAGTAACTCTTTCTATTCATGATTAGAAGGTGAGCATCACTTTTAGGGTATGGCAGACAGGCAGAGTGTATGATTTGCAGGCTCAGGTTTCCCTGACTCATGAAAAACCTATTTCCCCAGGCTCAGTCATCAGTTGATAGCTCAAGGTAGTAAGACTTCCCTTATCGCAGTGGATTAATCTGGGACAGGTTACATTTGTTACATCTCCAACATGACTTGACTTGTTCATTCTATGGCATAATGTGGTGGAAAAGCATAGGAATTTGCAGCCTGAAGATTTAGTTTTGAGTTCCAATTTGACCAGTTACTCCTAGTCATGTGAACATGGGCAAGCCATTTAATCTCTCAGAATCCCAATTTTGTCAGCTGTAAAATGCAGATAACATGCAAACCTCACACAGGTGTTACTCAGATCAAATGGAACTGTATATAAGAAAACATTTTTTAAAATGCAAACCATGACATGCACTCTCATTTTGAAAATAACTACTCTTTCTATTACAAAAATAATAAATGTTCAATATGGAACATTTTAGAACGTAAAAGTAACCTGGGGCTTCCCTGGTGGCGCAGTGGTTGAGAGTCCGCCTGCCGATGCAGGGGACATGGGTTCGTGCCCCGGTCCGGGAAGATCCCACGTGCCGCAGAGTGGCTGGGCCCGTGAGCCATGGCCGCTGAGCCTGCGCATCCGGAGCCTGTGCTCCGCAACGGGAGAGGCCACAGCGGTGAGAGGCCCGCGTACCAAAAAAAAAAAAAAAATTTTAATATATTCCTTTCAGTCTATATGTCTGTATGTACCTATGTGTGTGTATATATACAGATATATACATATAGGTTTGTATTCTAATTTAAGTTTTAAAAAAAATTTTATTTAACATTATATTTTGAGTATTGTCCGTGGGGAAAGAGGGAAACATAAAGCCCGGAGATTTTTATGTTTCCTTTAAGAAACTGGATTCTGGTCTGTCTGAATCTGTATCTACACTAATCTGGGTAGCTTCTCACCTCCAGTCAGAGGTGCCTGTGTTGAAAATAGTTGTTTGACTGTTTTTAACTGCCTGTGTCACGACGTAGGTGAGGGTATCACTAGTGTTACTTGCTTGGTGTTTTAGGATTAATTGGAGGATCCTTTTTTCTCCTAAGGGTTAACCAAAGAAGTATTTTCTTCTGTTGGTCTTTAAGTGAAAAATACTTTTTTTTTAAAAAAAATGGCAATGGCAACAAATAAAACAAAATAAAACAAAACTTGAAAATGGGGGGGGGCTTCCCTGGTGGTGCACTGGTTAAGAATCCCCCTGCCAATGCAGGGGACACAGGTTCAAGTCCTGGTCTGGAAAGATCCCACATGCACAGAGCAACTAAGCTCGTGCACCACAACTACTGAGCCCGCGTGCCACAACTACTGAAGCCCATGCGCCTAGAGCTCGTGCTCCGCAGCAAGAGAAGCCACCGCAATAAGAAGTCCGCGCACCGCAACGAAGAGTAGCCCCCATTCGCCACAACTAGAGGAAGCCCGCACCCAGCAACAAAGACCCAACGCAGCCAAAACTAGGTAAATAAATAAATTTATAAAAAAACAAAAACTTGAAACTGGGTTTCTTTTGTGAGGGTTGGGGTGTTATAATTTATCAGGTGTTTAGAAATAGAGGTTTTAAGTGTCACATTTATCAGATACTTAAAAGCAAAGCACTTGTTTTATTGTTATTGTTGTTCTGAAGCTAATAGAACATAATTCCAAAGAGGTAACATGAAATTAGTTTTGCTATTTTGGTGGTTCTTCATCTAAAGCAAATTTGCCATAACTTGATGAATTTTGCCTTTCTTTCTTTCTTGGTGATGGTTTTCTGCAGGTATCTAATCGGCTGTGTAAAAAGTACAGCTGAGAATTATGGTCAGCTGTGTCAAAGCAATGAGATTGGAACTGTCAGCTCTTGGGTAGTACCATTTCCAGAGACACACATTATTTTTTAAACCAAGAAGTCTGGGAGAAGCAAATATGAGCAAACTCAGATCATATAATTTTGTACAGACTGAAAGATGTTTAGAAATAAGTTTTGCATTAGAGGCAGCACAACTTTGAATAAAGCTTTTGGACTAGAAAACTCAGATCTTTATCAAAAAGCTAGAGTCAAGAAAACTGAGCTGAATTCTTTATTAAGAAAGCATACATTTTCCTAAATGTAACTGGCCTAATAATATGAAGGAAGTTAATCCAACTTAGAAGTTTCAACTTTTGAACATCTTAATCATGACCACATACATAATTCAGACAGACATTCAGTTGGGACACGGGCATGTGGCCACAGTAGTTGTTTCAGGCTGGTGGACACTCTCATCATTCAGGGTGTCCATTCTGATTGGATAGTGCCTTGTTGAATATGTTGACTATTACCTCTGACATAATTCAAAATGTTTATCATGAAATCAGAATTCTTACCTCAAAATATTTTTTCTTGTGTTTATATTCTTCCTCTTATTCTACTTGGTTCCTTTGCCCTAGGATAGGCTGTCTTATGAAACAAACAGGGCCCCTCCTTGTTGTTGCTAAATTATACATCTTTTAAAAATTATACATCTTGGGACTTCCCTGGTGGTTAAGAATCCGCCTTCCAATGCAGGGGACGTGGGTTTGATCCCTGGTCAGGGAACTAAGATCCCACATGCCACAGGGCAACTAAGCCTGCGCGCCATGACTACTGAGCCTGCGTGCTCTGGAGCCTGCGCCACAACTAGAGAGAAGCCCAGGTGCCGCAAGAAAAGACCCTGCATGCCACAACTAAGACCCGACACAGCCAAATAAATAATAAATAAAAAATAAAATAAAATAAAAACAAATTATACATCTTACATAACAGAGACTAGAAAAATGAAGTACTATGATTCAAAAGTGAAAGACCACTTAAACCCTTTTTGTTTCTTATGCTCTTTATTTTGCAGCTAATGTGTAAATTGAACGTAAACACTCTACCCCAGGTTCCAGTGGAACAGTACCTAATAGAAATGGCTAAGAACTATAATGGCCCATATAAATCCAAAGCAACCTTTATGGTCAGTACTTTCAAGAAGAGGGAATTGACTTAAAGCAGAGATTCTTACTGTGCACCAGAAGATTTTTTTTTAACTTAGGTATGTGGCTTCCACCGTAGCTCTGGCAGGATTGTAAACAGGTGACATCTGCACCTTTTCTCCACTCACATACTTTTTCTAGCAGAGCTGGACTTCTGTGGTTAGATAACCCTTTTAAGTTGTTAGCAATAGAGTGGAAAACAAAGATGAAGTTACCTAGTGTTATACCTAGAAGCGTATAAAATGTTTTTAGTTCTTAAGATCTCAGCTTTATCCGAGGGTTATTTTGCATTTTAATAAAGAGCTCTTGGAATAAAGGCTACAAGATCCAAAGGCACAAGGCACCATCATTTAGCATTGTTTCACAGTTTGAGTTCAGTAGTGAAACAACCCATATTCAGATCCTAGCTCCGCCATTTATTAACTGTGAGACTTCAGGCAAGTGGCTTACCCTCTCAAAGACTCAGTTCTCTGGACTGTAAGAAGGGGGATAATAACAGTTAAGAGTTATTTAAAAATCTCATAAATTTGTTGAGATGATTAAATGAGCTAATACGTACAAGGAATTTATATGCAGTACCTGGCACATAGCAAATATAATCAAGCTTTGCTTTTCATCCTCATCATTATCACAGAGGATGGATGAAGCTTCCAAAAGTGGTCATGAATTGTTTTAGGGCAAGAGAAATTTCTCCCTAATGCCCTCAAATTGGCAGCAGGTACCATGTTGGATTGTGATTAAGGGCACACATGTCTTTTCTGATGCTTTGCTCTTGATGGTTTCCTGAAAGGGACTCTTTTTTCTTTTCCAAAGAGTATGTGGTTTGTTGAAAAATGACATGTTGTAAAAAAAATTTAGACAATACAGAAAGGGACTAAGAAGAAGTAAAAGCCACATGAAATGCCACCAGAGTTGTGCCTAAGAGCTCAGTCTCTGGACCACTTCTTCTTCCCTATTCTCTAGGTGATTTCATCCAACATTGTAGTTTTTAATCCCATCTTTGTGGTGAGGACTTCCACATGTTTATCACTAGCTAAGGCTTCTAGGCTGATATGAAATCCAGGCTGATGAATTCACCTGCCTTTTTTTTTCTTCGTCTTCTTTTTGGCCATGCAGCATGGCCCGTGGGATCTTAGTTCTCTGACCAGGGCTGGAACCCGCGCCCCCTGCATTGGAAGTGCGGGAGTCTTAACCACTGGAGCGCCAAGGAAGTACCTCGCCTGCCTTCTTGATATCTTCACTAGGATGTTTCAGATGCATCTCAAACTTACCATGTCCAAAAGTGCTCTCACCCTCTCCAAGAACGTACTCATTCTATAGTTAGTGGTAATTCTATGCTAGGGGAAAATCTTGATATCTTCCCTTTCTCTCAACCCCTAGCCCAACCAATCTTAAACAAATCCTGGTTACTCTACCTTCCAGATTTCTGTCACTTCTCACCATCTCCACTGACAGTACCACGATCTAACCTGCAATAGTCTCTGGTCTGAATGATTGCAGTACCCTCTTAACTGGTTTTTCTGCTTCTACCCCTTTTCCCCATTAACTGATGTTCAATGCAGCAGTCAGAGATCTGGTTAGTACCTAGGTCAGATCATGTAACTCCTCTGCTTTTAAAACCCTCCAATGGCTTTTTATTTCACTTAGGATAATAGGCAACAGCTTTCCTATGACTGAGGAGGCCACCCACACCTACTGTCACCTCTTCTCTCTTGCCTCACTCCCTCTACTCTCCACATGTTTACTCTGCCTCAGCCACACTGGCCTCCTCGTGCTTCTTCAAACACACACCTGCTCCCTCCTCAGGACCTTTGTACTTTGGGACTCTGTGTTCTCTAGCTCTCCGCCTGGTCCCTCCCTCACTTTCTTCAGGTCTGTATTTGAGTGTTCTCTTCTCTGCAAAGCCCTTCCCAGCTACCTTCTCTTCCCTCTTCACTGTTTTATATTTTTTCTCTATCAATCTTATCTCTATCTAACACATTGTTATCGTTCACTTAGTGACCTTGTTTCTTATCTGTCTCTCCCCCTGCAATATCAGATCCACGAGGACAGGGACTTTTGTCTGGTTTGTTCACTGTGGCATTCCCAGCACTATGCCTAGTTTATATTACAAGGTCAATAGATTTTGTCAAATGAACGGATACATCCAGAGTTTACCACTGCTTAAAGTATGATAAACTTTCTTGTAGACATATCTATGCATATTGACATCTAGCTCTTTTTTTTGACATCTAGCTCTTAATCACTGGTGTACCACAGTGTCTGACCTCATAAGCACTCAAAACACAGCCATTGAAACAGAGAGAAAGAAGAAGTATGTGGGCCAGAAAGCCTGAAGTTTGCTGTAACTGTCATTGACTTACCCTGGACTCTAAACTTCATGAGGACAGAAACCACGTGTCCTTGCTCGCTGTTTCTTCCCCCGGATTTCCAAGAGTGCTTGGAGTGTAGTAGCTATGCAGTGAACAAATGTGTAGTAAATTGAGAAGCCAATGTGATTCTTGCCTCAGGCTGAAGCCCCAGCAGGCCTGGTTAATACTGAATTCACCAAGGATGTCAAGAAAAGTGCTCTTTGCAGAGGAGGTGGAACTGTAGCAGGAACGGGTGATCCATTTGGGGCATCGCCAGTACTAGCAGCAGGGCCCTCACCTGTGTCATCTCCAGCCCCTTATTTCTCACCCCTTTCTCCTGAAAGACAGGTCAGTATGGTTAGAGAAACTGAATCTGGAATGGGACTCCAAGCAGCGCTAGAACATATTTCTAAATGGGCTTTTGAATAGTAAAATGATCTTTGTGAAGTTTTTTTTTAAAGCCAGGGAGCATATTTGCAATCATTTAGCTGATATTTGATGTGTTTTTATGATGAATTCATGAGAAAATAGGGCTGTAGTCTTATATCTACCTCTTGACAATACCACAGTATAGACTGCAAAGAACATTTTTAAGAGCTGGTCAATTTTGAAAGTCTTTAATGTGTAGTGATTTAGAGTAGATATATTTAATTACTATGTAGTGAAAACAATTTTCTCTTATGTTGAAAATAGTATAAAAATCTCATAACTTTGTGTACATAATTCTGGAGAAGTAAAAAAAAAAACCTAAAGAACCATATGCATTAATTATTTTTACTCTTTATTCCTTCGGTATGAAGTAAAGAGAAATTGTTTTATTCTTTTCGCCTTCCTAAGCATTTCTGACCTCGTGAAGCTCTTTTTTAAAAGATTTTATATTTCAGACATAATTTTTTTGAATTTATTTTTGGCTGCGTTGGGTCTTCGTTGTGGTGCGCGGGCTTTCTCTAGTTCTGGCGAGCGGGGGCTACTCTTCGTTGCGGTGCGCGGGCTTCTCATTGTGGTGGATTCTCTTGTTGTGGAGCATGGGCTCTAGGCGCGCGGGGTTCAGTAGTTGTGGCACGTTGGGTCAGTAGTTGCGGTTCGCGGGCTCTAGAGCGCAGGCTCAGTAGTTGTGGCGCACGGGCTTAGTTGCTCCGCGGCATGTGGGATCTTCCTGGACCAGGGCTCCAACCCATGTCCCCTGCATTGGCAGGTGGATTCTTAACCACTGTGCCACCAGGGAAGTCCTCAGACATAATTTGACTCTGATTTTCCTTGCTGAAATTTTTGTCTGAACCACCTTGTGTATTGCTCAGCTTCTAGGTATTCAAGTCCTCTGCTTAAAAATAAAACAAAGAAAACTTTATTATGAAAAATTTAAACATATACAAAATTAGAGCGAATAATATAATGAACTTTCATGTACCCATCCCTCAGTTTCAACAGTTATCAATATTGTGCTGCTTTTATTTCATCTACCTATCTCTTCCTATTTTTCTTTTGATACAGAAGGAATTTAAAGTAAATCTCAAACATTATGCCTATAATTTCATCTGTAAACACTTCAGTATCTATGTGTAACACATACCCTTTACTTTCATAATATTAATCAATGTCATTATGGTTCTGAGGAAGTCGATTTTGAAACTCTTAACCGAGACTTGACATGCTGATGAAACCAGCTAATTCCTTAGTCCTGGATTCACTATTTGTTTGGGAATCAGGGCTCCTGGGCACAAATTTTAATATGGCCACCTGTGTGTGGGTCTGTAGTTTTCTCATTTACAATATCTTTCATCTCTTAAACTTTATGGTTCTCTGTCTGCCTCTCCTTGGGATAAGGCACCTCACCCTGGCACCTGGTCAAGTCCTAGATCATCCTCTGGCATGTGTGAATAGCTTGGCGGAGGAGTTTGGTGTTCTCCGAACTGGGTACCAGGAACTGGCTGCCCCAGTTACTGCGGATGTCCCAACACTTCTTGGACTTCCCAGGCTAATTTTTTTTTTTTTTTTTTTTTTTTTTTGCGGTACGCGGGCCTCTCACTATTGTGGCCTCTCCCTTTGCGGAGCACAGGCTCCGGACGGCCCCAGCCACTCCGCGGCATGTGGGATCTTCCCGGACCGGAGCACGAACCCGTGTCCCCTCCGTCGGCAGGCAGACTCTCAACCACTGCGCCACCAGGGAAGCCCCCAGGCTAATTTTAAAGCAACTTGTAGGACTGACTGATTTTAAAAGAACAAGGATGGGGCTATGCACTTAAAGGAAAAGTAAACCATTTTACCGTGAACCCTTCCAGGGAAATGACAGTGCCCATACTAAGGAAATAAAATAACTTGAGTAGGAAACAATGAGTCAGAAGCCCTGCTCTGTTTCTGGATGGTGCATCCTTCTCTGGTGGCCTCAGTTGTTCTTTTTCTTCCAGTTTATTGAGATATAATTGACACACAGCACTGTAGAAGAATAAGGTATACAGCATAATGACTTGACTTACATACATCATGAAGTGATTATCATAAGTTTAGTGAACACCCATCATCTCAAATAGGTACAAAGTTAATTTTTTTTTCTTGTGATGAGAACTATTAGGATTTATTCTCTTAGCAACTTTCATTATCATGTTGTACATAACATCCTTGGTACTTGTTTATCTTATAACTGGAAGTTTGTACCTTTCGACTGCCTTCATTCCCCCCTCCCCTAAGTCCCCCTCCTCAGTTTTGTCTTCCTAAACAGGAAACTGGCACCATTTCCTCAAGTTAGGGTTTGAGGTGGTTGCAGTCTCATATCTGGTAAGATTTTTCACTCCAAATGTGCCAGCATAGTATAGAATCATTTACACACGAAGTACAGCTACTCTAGAAAAAACAAAATATTTGACATAGAGACTTCCCTGGTGGCGCAGTGGTTAAGAATCCGCTTGCTAATGCAGGGGACACGGGTTCGAGCCCTGGTCTGGGAAGCTGTGGAGCAACTAAGCCCGTGAGCCACAACTACTGAGCCTGCGTGCCACAACTACTGAAGCCCGCACACCTAGAGTCCATTCTCCGCAACAAGAGAAGCCACCGCAATAGAGTACCCCCTGCTCACCACAACTAGAGAAAGCCCGTGTGCAACAACGAAGACCCAATGCAGCCAAAAATCTAATTAATTAATTAAAAAAATATTGCGACATAAAACGTCTCAGGTGGCCTCTTTTTTTTTTTTTTTTAAACAGCAGGTTCTTATTAGTAATGGGTTTCCTCTTTTTAAAAAGTCTTTAAAAAGCTAAGAGGAAGCTTGTCAGAGCCTCATCTCCTCTGGGCTTTGGTCTTTACTTTGAAGGAACATATAGCAGATTTCTAATGCTCTTGGTAGGAGGCCAAAGAGTGTATGGAGTTAGCTGTTGGAAAATTAATTTTTACATCATTTCTGGGTTTTGTTACAACTGTAGGATTGATTCCTAAAACCTTTTCTCAGGCCAGGATAAATTGTGCTTAGGGGCCACCCTTAAAAGAATTGTAAAAATGCTTTTTGTGCAAACATTACATAGAAAACAGAGGGACTAATTTTACTCTGTCTCTCAGGCCTATTTATAGATTCAGGTGACTCAAAGGATAGCAAAACGGGCCAGTGGAACTGCCTCTTTGACTCACGTCAGTGTATTTCCTCCAGGGTTGCATCCCTTCTTTCCTTTTCTTTCTAGGCTGAGGGCTCTGGCACGTGGAGAAGCAGGAGGAGTTCCTTGTGAAAGACGCTGACCACGTTTCTGTAGTGAGAGCTTTCCCCATGCGCTGCAAAGGTCATATGGCTTCAGCTGCTGATACCGAGTCACTTAAGAATCCTGCAGCATCTAGGCCCAAGAGAACAGGTCCCCTTCTAGTACCACAGATTCCAACTGCCATGCCACGTCTTCCAAAAACCATCTTTCACTGCTCTGGTGCCCAGTGACCTCTCATATTTCTGATTTTGGGGAACTAGGACTTATCTGCTGAGTAATAATATCACTGATATTTTTCTGGGTTAAAAAAAATCCAGTTTTCCTCAATGAGATTATAATTATCTTCAGGGTAGGGACTGTCTCTTTTGCATTGTCTATTACATATTCTGTGCACCCAGGGCAGTGTGGTGTAGTGGAAAGACTCAGGCAGCACATTCATTGAATGATTACTGTATGGACTAAAAGTTACATTCAAAGTTGGACGATCTAGATTTGAATCTGATCTCTGCTGTTTGAAGCTGTGACAAATCATTTAATTTCCCTGACCTTCTGTTTCCTTGTATCTAAAATAGGGATGATAATATTTATCCTAAAAAGAGCTAATATCTATTGAGCCCTTACTTAGTGCCACCTGCTGTTTCTAAATACTTTACGTGTATCAGCTCATTTAATGATCATATCAGCCTTAAGATGCTGATGATACTTTTTTTTGGGCCGTGCCACGTGGCATGTGGGACCTTAGTTCCCCAACCAGGGATCAACCCCATGCCCTCTGCAGTGAAAATGTGGAGTTGTAACCACTGGACCATCAGGGAAGTCCCAAGATGCTGGTGCTACTATTAACTCCATTTTACAGACGGGTACACTGAGGTTCAGAAATGCTCAGAGATGTTAGGGAACTTGCTGAAGGCCACGCAATGAAGAGAGGAAGAGCAAGGTTAAATCCAGGCAGTCTGGCACCAGAAAACAACACTTTTAACTACCATGCTATAGTGCCTGCATGGTTTACAAGCTCATGGTGGGTGAGGAGCAAATGAATCAATATATATGAAAATATTTTTGTAAATTGTAAGACAGAACACACTACTGCACCAGTAGTAGGCATATCAGTAAATGATTTGGTTGAATTGTGAGGTGGCACAAAAAGTGTTTATACTTATATTCTCATGATGCCTGATACTTTTCAAAGTGCTTTCACACATTTGATCCCTCTGGATAATAAGCCACTTAGAATCCATTTTGGAATAAAGCAAGTCATAAATAAATATTGGACAGCCGAGGAAACAGGTTCAGAGATATTAAACACTTTGCTCAGGGCACAAATTCAGTTAAACCCGGCCAGGACTGACATCTGAGTAGTCTGACTCCTGGAGATGCCTCTTCAGTTTGTTTTTGGTTTTTGTTGTTATTATTTGTTAAATTGAAGCATACTAGTTATCAATAATAAACAAAACCATAAAAACAATGATCTTTTTTCCCCAACCATTATCTATTGCTAGAAATTTGTTGAATTCTTTCTGGTTGTTGCTGTTTTCAGAACAAAAATCTGGGACTTTCCTGGTGGCACAGTGGTTAAGAATCACCTGCCAATGCAGGGGACACAGGTTCAAGCCCTGGTCTGGGAAGATCCCACATGCTGCGGAGCAACTAACCCCGTGCGCCACAACTACTGAGCCTGTTCTCTAGAGCCCATGAGCCACAACTACTGAGCCTGTGTGCCACAACTACTGGGCCCGTGCCCCTGGAGCCCGTGCTCCGCAACAGGAGAAGCCGCCACAATGAGAGGCCCGGGAACCGCAACAGGGAGTGGCCCCCACTTGCCGCAACTAGGGAAAGCCCACGCGCAACAACAAAGACCCAACACAGCCAAAAATAAATAAAGTAAAATAAATTAAAACAAATAAAAACAAAAATCTCCTTTAGCATTTGGATCCATAAAACTACATTATCTTATAAGGACTTTTCCCCCCCAAAATGTGAAAGTCTTTTTTTCCAAATAAAAATACAGTATACTTATTGCAAAAAACAAAACGTAATAAAGAAAATAAAAGTCCTCTATAATCCCACCATCCAAAGATAATCATTTTTACGTTTTAGTTTTATCCTTCAACATTTTTTCTGTGTATATATACACTTTTTACAAGCTCATTTTATTTTATTTTATTTTTTGCGGTACGCGGGCCTCTCACTGTTGTGGCCTCTCCCGTTGCGGAGCATAGGCTCCGGACGCGCAGGCTCAGCGGCCATGGCTCACGGGCCCAGCCGCTCCGCGGCATGTGGGATCTTCCCAGACCGGG
The DNA here is from genome assembly GCF_059928025.1 of Delphinapterus leucas. Classification (NCBI taxonomy): domain Eukaryota; kingdom Metazoa; phylum Chordata; class Mammalia; order Artiodactyla; family Monodontidae; genus Delphinapterus; species Delphinapterus leucas. Next base: position 46,346,601 of record NC_143148.1, read on the forward strand.
GCACGAACCCGTGTCGCCTGCATCGGTAGGCGGATTCTCAACCACTGCGCCACCAGGGAAGCCCTATAATACTATTTTTTAAAAATTTATTTTAGGGGGGACACGGGTTCGTGCCCCGGTCTGGGAAGATCCCACATGCCACGGAGAGGCTAGGCCCGTGAGCCACAATTACTGAGCCTGCGCGTCTGGAGCCTGTGCTCCACAACGAGAGGCCACGATAGTGAGAGGTCCGCGCACCACGATGAAGAGTGGGCCCCACTTGCTGCAACTAGAGAAAGCCCTCGCACAGAAACGAAGACCCAACACAGCCATAAATAAATTAAAATTAAAAAAAAATTATTTTATTTATTTCTGGCTGCGTTGGGTCTTTGTTTCTGCGCGTGGGCTTTGTCTAGTTGTGGCGAGCGGGAGAGACTCCTCATTGCGGTGCGTGCGCTTCTCATTGTGGTGGCTTCTCCTGTTGTGGAGCACGGGCTTTAGGCGTGTGGGCTTCAGTAGTTATGGCTCCTGGGCTCTAGAGAGCAGGCTCAGTAGTTGTGGTGCATGGGCTTAGTTGCTCGGCAGCATGTGGGATCTTCCCCGACCAGGGCTTGAACCCGTGTCCCCTGCATTGGCCGGCAGATTCTTAACCACTGCGCCACCAGGGAAGCCCTATAATACTATTTTGTAATATGTTTTTAAAAATCTGCCATACCCTGCTAATAAAGATAGAGGTGTAGCTTCATTTTTATTGGCAGCATAGTATTCTACTTTATTGATGTGCTGTAATTTAATTTGAGGTTATGTTTGAGTAGATGGGCAGTAAGTTTTCCCAAACTTTAATAGCCAGCCACAGAAACCAAAGATCCCAGGATAATGATGATTATGCTATATATTGGGTCAATTGCTTTTAATTTTCAGTTGCATTACCAGAGGAGCTTAGTAATTATAAAGATAAATATAAGTAAAAAAATACATGAAGAGGATTTACATTTTATAATGTCTGTCATTTTCTCTTTAATGTTCTGCCACTTGGCATGGTAGAATCCAAGCTCCTCCCTGTTTCTTAAGAAGATAGTTTAACTTTTCTTTTGTGGTTTGCAATGGTAAACACTTAAATTCGACTTCTAAGCAAATTTTTGTGACTTGCAAACAGAATGCTGTAGGTAACTGCTTTGGAACCTGCAAACTCCTTACTTTTACGGTAGCCCCATACTGTACTTTAGCATGTATAGCTATACCTCAGTGAAATCTGCGTTACGGCATTATTATGGTGTTCTAGTTTTACTTTACTTGCCCTGTGATCAAGAGCTGTACTATACAGTAGCGCATGGAGGGGATATGAAGTGACTGAATTCCATAAGCATTCTGCTCCCCAAATCATTTGCTCTCGGTTGATACCACTCTGAGTGTGGGGGAGGGTGAGTGGGTACGTACAATTTTCTAACTCCTAAGGTGGTACCACATAGGTGAACCCCAGTGGGGGAGGAGAGAGGGAGGGTCGTTTAGCAAGTTACAGCTTCTCTGAGCCTCATTCTCCTTATTTGTAAAACTAAGTTACTTATGCTTATCTAGTCTGACTCAGGAGGTTGTCGCGAGGGTCAAATTAGATTACATATACGAAGATGCTTTTATAAACAATGTGATATCAATATTTGATAATGAAAAATGATAATACTATTATTACGCCCTTGGCCTCCTTTCTTTACGGCCACTTGGCATGCCCCAGTAGTTCAAGAACGAAATTGTACAGGCGGGCCTACTAAACTCAATTTTGTAAACTGTTTTGAAATCCCCTGCATGAAACCCGCAAAGTAAAAAAGTACAACCTCCTGCTGATGACAGGTCCTAAACTCAAGATTTGTGGTTAGTTCAGTTCTCTTTGTCATCTAGCTAGGTGCTCTGCTTTATTCACTTTCAGGGATACTTTATTGCCATTCCATCTGAAGGAATGGTAGGTCACCTTTCATTTAAACGGGCCAAGATATCTTGGCTCTCTTTACATAAACATGGAAAATATTCGTGTCAGGTGTTAGTGATTATTTATCAAGCCAGGACCTGTATGGTTGGACTGTTTTGGCTCAGGTCATTAGTGCATGGAATCAGTCAGAAAGCCCATTCTGGAATGGTTTTAGCTATCACTAGTCCAAATCCTCTCTTTTTACATTTGAGGAAATTGAAGCCCAGAGAGTTTAAATATCTTTTTCAATGCACAGGTTGAAAGGTGATACTGGGCTTGGAATCTATTCTTCTGTGTCATCCTTTTTATTTTTATAAAATACATTGCAAAGATGCCATAAAAACCTCAGAATCCAAGACCACTTGGAGCATGTTCCTGAAGTTAACCTAAAGAGAAAGCTCAGGTCTCAAACTTGATGGGTGAGAATTTGGGGTTCTGGTGGGTTAGGACCGGCACAGCCTGGTTCAGTGCTCTCCGACCCCATCTGCCTCGCCTCCCCACTTCCTTCGCTACCTAGCTAGCCCCACCCTCTTCAGGTGGCCCCGCCACTTCCTGGTAGCCCCCCCCCCCCACCAAAGCGGAACCAATGTCCGTGGGCTCTGGGGTCGACCGGATCTTTCTCGCTCAGACTCTTCGCAGCGGTGACTCGGCAGCAGCGTATCGCGTCATCAGTGACAGCCCCGATTCTTGCTACGCTTTGCGTCGCTCTGCCAGGAGCAGTCACCTCCTCCTTGGCAAATAGTCCTCGGTGGGGTCCAAGTTCTTGGATAATAGGAGAGGGGAGGCACGAGAAGTTGCGGTCAGGGGACGCGGGATCGACAAGCAGAGGGAGATAGGGACCGAAGTTTCTGCGATAGTGTGCAAAGTTAGTTAAAAACTCCTTCCGACCTACGGATCCCTCCGCCTGCAGTAGCGGTGGTGAGGCCGAGGGAGCCGCCATTTTGGATGTTAGGTTCCTGCTGCCCCTGCTGCCACTGCTGCCGCCGCCCCCGGAGCTGCAGGTTTCGTTCGTGGTTTCGGGCCGGTGAGTGTCACTCGCGGCGCAAAGAGCATATTGCCTTTTTTACCCCGCGCCTGCCGGGAGCGCTCGGCCAGAAGCTTCCTGTCAATCCCAGGTGTCCGGTCCCAGACCGTGGGGGGTGAAGAGAGGACAGAAGCTGGGCCAGGAGGGGCCCGGAGCTCAGGGGTTGTTACGACTTCTTGAGCGCCGACCCCGAAGCGTCGGACCGGGAGGGTCCGCGCGCGGCTGCGTTCCTTGCTGTGGCGTTGCCCAGCCGGTGCGGGCCTCCTTGGACCCATTGGTTTTCTCAGCCTGCGCTCCTCCTTTTGGGGCTCATTCAGAGAGCCTAGGGTTTGCGGGGCGGGTCTCACCCCCGCGTGTATTCTCTATGCCACGTATCAGCGTTCTTGTATCTCGTACCTGGGTCAGGTCTTTCGTGGAACTCTCTTCAGCACTTCCAGATGCTCAGTTGAACGTCGTCTGCACCTGCATTGCCGTTCTTTTCAAACTGGACATTGGCCTCGCTTTCTCTCTAGCCTTCCGATCAACTTCTTTCCCAATTTTCCGGGCTTTTTTTTTTTTTTTTCTCTCCTCTATTTTCTTAAACTCACCTGCGAATACACTGTTTACCCTTCTCTCAAACTCCTGATTCTGCAGGCGTCGATAACTAATAATTCTCCCGATCTTCTTGACCGCTTGACAGAGTCGGGACGTTGGTTGTGTTTCCTTGTTAGGTGTAGGAGATTCGTCGAACCGCTTGCTCAGAGTGTACTTCAACAGTAAATGTTTATAAAGTTCATTAAAGGGCTTTGGGGGGGGGAAGGTGGTAGGCAGAGGCTGTCAAATGTTTTCTCATTTGTGGATTCCCTTTTCTATGCTGAACACTTAGCTTTTGGGTACTTTTTGACACTTAGTATTTTTCTTGATGTATATCCCTGACCATGGAAATCTGCCTGTGAAAAAGAATTTTTATTTTTTGAAAAAGAATCTTAATCTGACATTGGTAGAAAGGAAAGTAACTTTTTTGGCTGCTGTAGGGATTAGTTAACAGAACAGAGGAGTGAATGAAAATTTCTTAGTGATTTTAACTTTCAAGTTGTTTGTACAGTAGTGTTCTTCTTTGACTAACTCCAAAAAAATACTTGGATTGACTTCGAGTATCGGATTTTTCTGGAGATAGTTGGATTTTAAATACTCATTTTTACTGTTCTCCATAGTGCTTGTCAGACTGTATACCCCTTAACTTTTGTTTTAAAAATATAGACTCTCCAGGTACCCATAATTTCACCACTTTTATTCTACTCTTAACATATGTTTTGCAGTATAGCATGCTTGAATAAAAAGCATTTCACTGCAATTCACTGATTATTTCTTACATTTCAAGTTAGGTGTGATTGAGTCATCTCTGTTTCACCTCAGCCTGCGTTTTAACATCTGCAAAAGAGAAATAACTTATTTGAGATTGTAGCCTAGTGACTGCTGAAACTTAAATTTATAACTTGAACTGGATCAAATCTTTTAATACTTCTAATCCATGTATAAGTGCGTTGTTCTTATCAGGTTATTATCAGGTAGATAAATTCCTGTACTAGTCTTATGATGTCTTAGTAGAAAAGTGAATGTTTTCATTGTAAATAGTGTTCGTGTTATTTGTTTTAAGGAGACTTTTCAAAAATATATTTACTATTTGTGTATTTACTCTGAAGCTATGGAGTTTTCTCTTTTGGTTTAAAGAACTGTCAAACAGAACATATATGGAATCCTCACTCATTTACTAAGTATCCCCTTGTAGTTGTTACTGAAATGTTCCATTTCTGAGATACACTTATATATATATTTTTTTTAAATTTATTTTTAAAATAAATTTATTTATTTATTTATTTATCTTTGGCTGCATTGAGTCTTCGTTGCTGTGCACAGGCTTTCTCTAGTTGCAGTGAGCAGGGGCTACTCTTGGTTGCGGTGTGCGGGCTTCTTATTGGGGTGGCTCGTCTTTGTTAAGGAGCACGGGCTCTAGGTGTGTGGGGTTCAGTAGTTGTGCACACGGCCCCAGTAGTTGTGGCTCGCGGGCTCTAGAGTGCAGCCTCAGTAGTTGTGGTGCATGGGCTTAGTTGCTCCACGGCATGTGGGGTCTTCCCAGACCAGGGCTCGATCCAGTGCCTTGGCAGGCGGATTCTTAACCACTGCGCCACCAGGGGAGTCTCTGAGATACACTCTTAAAACAAGGTATTGGAAGAGCTATCAGATAGGTGTTATTTACTCAGTTCATTTCATGGTATTATGTACTGGTATTTAAATGTCATTCATTCTTAGGTAGTTTGCGTTCAATTGGAGAAAGCATCCTTTGCCTTGCAAATGATAAGTAAAGTGTTTATTTTAGTGCACATTTAAAAAATTTTTATTATTATTTATTTTATTTATTTATTTTTGGTTGCGTTGGGTCCTTGTTGCTGTGTGTGGGCTTTCTCTAGTTGTGGTGAGCAGGGGCTACTCTTCGTTGTGGTGCGCGGGCTTCTCATTGTGGTGGCTTCTCTTGTTGCAGAGCATGGGCTTCAGGCGCCCGGGCTTCAGGAGTTGTGGCCCGCGGGCTCTTGAGTGCAGGCTCAGTTGCTTAGTTGCTTAGTGCAGGCTTAGTTGCTCTGCGGCATATGGGATCTTCCTGGACCGGGGCTCGAACCCGTGTACCCTGCATTGGCCGGCAGATTCTTAACCACTGCACCACCAGGGAAGCCCCTATTTTAGTGCACCTTTGATTGATCAGCACATACTTGAATGTCTACTTTGTCTAAGGGGTTGTTGGGATTATACTTGAAATAAACATTGTTTAGGAATCCTCAGTTTATTTTCTTTTGGAGCAGTTGCTTGTTCTTTGATCTGTTTCACTGACAGCAGTTCTAGATTTGAAGATGAATTTTAGAGTGAAACTATAAAGTACAAAAATTGTCAGCAATGCCTTGGTGATATTTCATCTCACTATTTTTAAAGTAGTCTTGAAATCAGTCGTGTACAAAAACAAAAACTCAAGTTTTTATGTGATTTGTAACAACTCTATGCAAATTGAAAAAGCTGAATGAGTATTTTCCAAAAGATTATTTTTTAATTAAAAAAATTGAATTGGGAAAATACATACCAAAACAGATTTTCAAAATGCTTAATCCCCTTATTTGCATTTGCTGAGAATTTAAAAGTTTTGTGTATACAGCAGGATTTGATATAAAAACTTTAAAACTCTTATTTAGATTTAGCTTCAGAAAATCTAAAACTATTACCTTTCTTCAAACTGCAGCAACCTGTTTATCTGTTTTAGGTGCTTATCATTCAGTCTTCCTTTATGAATCGTTCTCAGTTGATTTTGGCGTTCTTTCATCCCTTTGTTACTTACATTCAGTTTCTTTCATGCAGGATGGTATTAAAGTAGCAGTTTTAAAATTAAGGGAACATATAGATTTATTTAAGTTCTTATGTTTCTTGGTTTATAGGTTTTGAGAATCATCTTTGTTAAAAAGTATTAGGATTTTTCCATTTGCTTTTTTAAAAAATTAATTAATTTATTTTTGGCTGCATTAGGTTTTCATTGCTGCATGTGGGCTTTCTTTAGTTGCATCGAGCGGGGGCTACTCTTCGTTGCGGTGTGTGCGCTTCTCATTGTGGTGGCTTCTCTTATTGCGGAGCATTGGGCTCTAGGTGCGTGGGCTTCAGTAGTCGTGGCACGTGGGCTCAGTAGTTGTGGTTCGCGGGCTCTAGAGCGCAGGCTCTGTAGTTGTGGCACATGGGCTTAGTTGCTCCGTGGCATGTGGGATCTTCCCGGACCAGGGCTCAAACCCGTTTCCTGCATTGGCAGGCGGATTCTTAACCACTGCGCCACCAGGGAAGCCCTCCATTTGCTTTTCGTATAGAAAATTTTGTATCAGTAAAGGCGTCATTTCTACCTTCAAAGTACATGTAAGGTTTTTCTTCACTGAAGGAGTAACATAAAACGCTTAATTTGCCATGAGTTCTGCTTACTGGAACAATCTCTTGTCAAAGTTTGAAGAGTCCAAAAGTGGAAGAAAAAAACCCCCACACTTGCCAAACTTGTTGAGTCAGTATTAACTAACACTTTTGTACAAAAAAGGGCAAGGGTTAGGATAATATGATTAAAAGAGAAATGTTTTTTTCACTAGGTACTTGGAAATTTTGCCTTTTTTGGGGGGGGCCTTGTTTTGGCCTACTCAGACCATTGGAGAGAGAAAATTAATGAGTTATAAGTATTACCAGTGAAAAACAGTCTTAGAAGGAAAAAAAATTGTTTTTTCTTTTTTTAAAGATGGAGAAAACATATGTGACCTTTGTACTTTATTAATAATTAAAGACATTTTAAAGGCAAGTAGTTTTTACCCTCCTTTCTCTGTTGTTACAGTGCAGAAGTCACAGTGTATACCTGATATGCAGTTGCTTTGCTCACTCCAGTTTGCATGTTGTAGCTGATTGTGTTGGGCTGAGCATCCTAGGCTTTGCAGCTTATCTGGCTTTGAGGTTAATGTTATGGATTCTTGGGAAGAGCAAATATGAGAAAGACATGAACTTAGATCTTTGGAACTGTAAAATATTTGCACTCCCCTCCTTATAAGCCTTTGGGTTAAAATTAAGACTGTCAGAGCATAGATGATGTACACTACTTGGTTATAAGATGTAACTTTTGTAAATGATCACACAGTTGAACAACTCAAATTAAAAGAAGTTCCATCAGTGTTTTTGCAGCTCAGTTTAGTAGCTACTTACTAAACCTCACTCTTGGGAAATTGTTCAGTTTCAAGCTGAAGAAAAGGAAGGGAAGTTATTTTTTTTAATTCCTTTTTAAAGTCTGCATGAAAGATTCCCTTCCCACTTTTTGAAAATTTTCATAACATGATACTTTTAAAATATGGTGAAAATACTCGTTTGAAATAAATGGGGAAACTAACTGAAAAAATAGGTACACTGTGTAGAGTTAATTGAATCTTTGTAGATATTAGGGTTTTTTGGGTATGATTACCGAAGAAAAACTGTTGTAAGAAGAAGCAGTCTTGGGCTTTCTCTGGTGGTCCAGTGGTTAAGACTGCATGCTTCCATTGCAGGGGGTGTGGGTTCGATCCCTGGTCAGGGAACTAAGATCCTGCATGCCACTCTGTGTGGCCAAAAATTTAAAAAACAGTCAACCAAACAAAAAAGAGTCTCTTTTTCTTTTTCAAAAATATTTACTTATTTATTTATTTGGCTGCATCGGGTCTTAGTTGCGGCATGAGGCTCTCTGTTGCAGCACGTGGGATCCATCTCCCTGACTAGGGGTGGAACCCTGGCTCCTTGCATTGGGAGCATGGAGTCCCAGCCACCGGACCACCAGGGAAGTCCCTGAGCCTCTTTTTCTGATAGTACTCAATAAATATATTTGATTTTTTTATATGTGTATTTCTCTCTGTCAGTGAAGACATGACCTCTGCATTTTCTTTAGAAACTTTACATGATGAAAGCTTAATAGATGGTGTTGATTATTTGAGAAAGTAGAATGAGGAAGTTGCTTACAATTTGACTTTACTAGCACTTGGTTGTATTATTCTATTTACACACCCTGAACTTTTTGCTGTTCCTTGAATACTCCATGTTCTTTCATTCATTGTACCTGTTCTGCTTATACCTGGAATGCTTTTCTTTCTCCCTTCCATCTGGTGAACCTACTTCCTTCCTCTCTACACCAGGCAAAGGAGTATAGTACTTTTTTTTTTTTTTTTTTAGTATTTGTTGAATTGTTTGCTTTTCCTGAGCTTCAGAGGACAAGAACTATCTAATTGATGGCATCCCTAGTACATAGCACAGTGCCTGGCACTTAGTAGCTACTCTGCAGAATAGATGATATGAATGAAAATAATATGGAAACATGTTCAGGTCCTCAGATATACGGTAATTGGTAAAGCCAAAAGCAGTCAGGGTCCTAAGTGAGCTATGGAAGTTTACTACAGGTCATTTACTTGTGACCGATAGAGTTGATGTTAGTGAAGTTTATTTTCAGGTTTAGAACATATACAAAACCTTATCTCCGTGTCTTTGAAAATATTATTTAGATGTTTAATTCTAAAATTGATATTATCCTTTCCTCTTTGCAATTTGTTCAGACTCTTTCTTATGCAAAAGCTTCAAGTGACAGCAAAGAAATCTACTCTTCCTGCCATCTTTTTTCTTTCTTTTGAATACCTATTATGTAATTCATTATACTGAAGAAACTAATAGTAAGTTGAGAACTTCAGTCTTTTCCCCCAAAATGGAAATATGTTGATAGTTCAGTGATTTGTTACTGACTCTCCTTTTGTGTTTTTTGTTTTTTAACATCTTTATTGGAGTGTAATTGCTTTACAATATTATGTTAGTTTCTGCTGTATAACAAAGTGAATTTTTAAAAAATATTTATTCGGTTGCACTGGGTCTTAGTTGTGGCATGCGGGCTCCTTAGTTGTGGCATGTGAACTCTTAGTTGCGGCATGCACGTGGGATCTAGTTCCCTGATCAGGGCTTGAACCCAGGCTCCCTGCATTGGGAGCAAGGAGTCTTAACCACTGCGCCACCAGGGAAGTCCCTCTCCCCTTGTGTTTGAATAATCTACTTTAATAGTGCTGAGGATTTTTAAAAGTCTTTAATTTATTTAATTTACAACGTCATAGAGGTCCATTGTAATAAATGAAAAAAATCTAAAGACATACTTCTAAAAAAGCTGTTCATTTCCCTAATCCCTTTGTTATTACTGCCCAGCCATTTTACCAGATTATGGGTATACTTCAACATTTCTCTCCATGCTTTGTTAAGTACTATATATACAACATAAATGTGCATATATAGGGATTCTTTGTTTTTACAAAAGGTAGAGCGTACCTTTTTTTTTTTGATCATACTTTTTATGTTACCGTGTAACAAGGTTTTCTTAACACATCATAGTCAGTAAATATAATTCTATCTTGTTCTTTTAAATATCCCTATTATGTCTCATAGTATGGATGTACTCTACGTAACTTATTCAGTTATTTTCTTGTGGACATTTGGGCTGTTTCTAGATTTTGCCACTACAAACAGCGCTACAGTAAACATTCTTGTACATGTCACCTTATTTGCTGATGCTATTATTTCTACAGGCTAGAATCTCCAAGGTGGGATTTCTGAGTTAAAGGAATTATATTTTATTTTATTTTTTAAGGAATTATATTTTAAATGTTATTATTGCCAGATTACTCTCTAAATAGGTTGTCATAATTTCCATCTCCACTAGCAGTGGGTTCTCCATAACATCACATCATTAGATGTAATTACTTAATTTAATTTTTGCTGCTCTGCTAGTTGGTAAATGGTTTCTCAGTTTCGTCTTAATTTTATTTCCTTGACTATTGCTGGAGCTAGCCTCTTTTGATATGATTTTTGGCCTTTTGGATTTCCTTTACTGAGAATTGTCTATGTCCTTGGTTCATTTTTCTTTCAAGTTATTTTTCTCCTTATCTTGTAGTAACATCTTATGGTACATTAATTCTTTGTTGTATAACACATGCGTTTATTAATCTGGAGTTAATTTTTATATAGTGTGAAGGGGTCTTATGGTTTTCCTTTGTATAAAGAGCCAACTATGTTTAGACTAAATAAACCATCCTTTTCTCAATGAATTAAATGCCACCTTATCATATGTAAAGTTCCCATATATGTTTGCTCTATTTCTGGATGTTCTGTTTTATTCTTCCTGTACCATTATTTTACTGTTTTGAATATCATAACTTTATAGAAACTTACACTCTGTTAAGAATAGCTCCTGTCACTGTACTTTTCCATTTTCTTGACTGTTCTTAAACATTTATTCTTATATCTGTATGGGTTGAAAATAATTCTGTTGAGTTCAGAAAACCTCGGAAAAGCCCAGTGTTTTTTTATTTTTAATTAATTTTTAAAAATTTATTTTATTTTTGGCTGTGTTAGGTCTTCATTGCTGTGCGTGGGCTTTGTTTAGTTGCAGCGAGTGGGGGCTCCTCTGCAGTGCGCAGGCTTCTCATTGTGGTGGCTTCTATTGTTGAGAGGCATGGGCTCTAGGTGTGCGGGCTTCAGTAGTTGTGGCATGTGGACTCAGTAGTGTGGCACGTGGGCTGTAGAGCACAGGCTCAGTAGTTGTGGCAGACGGGCTTAATTGCTCTGCAACATGTGGGATTTTTCTGGACTAGGGCTGGAACCCACGTCCTCTGCATTGGCAGATAGATTCTTAACCACTGTGCCACCAGGGAAGCCCAAGCTCAGTGTTTGGAATTGCACTGTATTCATATATTAATTTTGGGAGGCCTGACATTTTTTTTTCTGACATTTTTTAATGAGGATAACTTTTCCTTATTATGATGTTTCCATTTATTGAGGTCTTATTTTAGTTTTAGGTTCTTCAGTAAAGGTTTCATAGATTTAATACCTGTCTTCATCTAGTTCATGTACCTTTCTTGCTAAATTTATTCCTAGATATTTTATAGTTTTCGGCACTGTTGTAAGTGGGACTTTTCCCCCCTCTATTTCTGACTAATGTCAAATATAGGTTAAAAATGAATCTTTCATTTCTTATAGACCAGAGCCCCTCATCCCCACCCCCTTCTTGCTATCCCAAATTAACAGAACTTGGATTCTTGAAGAATGTGCTAGGGAGAATTTGTTATCTTAGTATTAAATCATTTTCTCATAACTTTCTAATGTCACTGTGTAGAAAAATGCCCATAGATAACTGTGACTCTGTCCTTTTAGGATGAATACCATCTTATTATTTTGAAAGTTTGCAGTTTTGCTTTATTTATCCATTCTTGTAGTTTTTGTTAATTTGTTTGACTCTTCAAAGCAAGAATTCTCAAATTATGCATGTTCATTATATGAAAGATATCAAAATATACAGAAGTTAAAAATGCATCTATATTAACACTAGGCACAGATATTTCCCTTAAAATTTATCTTATCCTTTGGAGCGTATCTTTAAGAAAATTAAGATTTTATTTGGAGAGTTTTGTGACAGTTTTTGATAATTGAGGACTCTAGGATATCTTTGCTAAAATCAGGGTTAGGAGAGTGAAAAATTGCTTTTTATTTTATTTGTGTCAAATTTGATGTTGATCATGTTCATCTATCATTGTTTATTGGGCCTTTTTTAAAAATGAATTTATTTATTTACTTATTTATTTTTGGCTGCATTGGGTCTTTGTTGCTGCACGCGGGCTTTCCTCTAGTTGCGGTGACCGGGGGCTACTCTTTGTAGTGCCCGGGCTTCTCATTGCGGTGGCTTCTTGTTGCAGAGCATGGGCTCTAGGCCCACGGGCTTCAGGAGTTGTGGCTCATGGGTTCTACAGCGCAGGCTCAGTAGTCGTGGCACACGGGCTTAGTTGATCCACGGCATGTGGGATCTTCCCAGACTAGGGTTCGAACCCATGTTTCCTGCATTGGCAGGCGGATTCTTAACCACTGTGCCACCAGGGAAGCCCTATTCGGCCTTTATTGTTTTTCATGTGAATTAATGTGATCGAATCGTTCAGTAGACATCTGCATTTACATATATCCATTTTTAAAATCTCAGTTTTGGTTATGGATAATTAAGCATAAAAGAAGATTCCTGTAACACTGTGGCATTTTAGGGAGAATTGAGCTTAAGATCTCTCAGAGGGATGCCGACTGGCTGCCTAGACAGGGTGTGGTGGTATCTTAATGTGGTCACTCGTTTCACAGCCTTAGCCTTGAAGATCCAGAAATTCCATTTCAGTATTTCACCTTGGAATGATTCATCTTGATTGAACTCACTGATGTGTAAGTTAAAATAACAGTGTTGTAGTTCATAAGGGGTTATGCTTTTCTACTGAATTACCTGTGTCTACTTTCCAGGACATTCTTCTGTTCCTTGTATGGAGGTGTTTGGGAGGCAAGGTACTTAAGAAGGTGATTAATAATCAGAAAGCTGCATTGTGAGCCTGAAACCAGAGCATATAAAGTTGGCTGGTCTTGAGTGTTTCATCATTCTAGGCCACTGTGAAACTTGATGAAAGAACTATCCCTGTCCCACAATCGTGTTTGCCTCTCCAGAGACCAAAATACTTATCCCCAGATTTAATCTCTTTTATTCAAACAATGATGTACTAACACTGGTCTCTCCTTTTTCTTCACTCTGTAGAACATTCCCTTCTATGAACACATTCTTCATACAGGAGAAATAAGATGTGCACTGCCTCCCCCTCCCCGCCCACTTTCTCCAAAAGAAAGAAAACCATAAAAACACAGTGAGAAAGCTAAGTCATATTAATGACAGGTGGTGTCTGTAAGATATATTGGAAAGCAAAAGTCTGATTGAAGCATAATACTGTTGATCAGTTTGGTTTAAGTTTCTTACTATTAAGCATTCTTACTATTTTGGTCATAGTATTTTGCAAGTTTTAAATGCACTAAAGCAATTCAAATATACATACAAGATAAAATCTGAAATAGAGGTTCTGAGGGGAGCATAATTTGAAATTATAGGCCATATGGAGAGTATGAGAGAGAAAGCAGAGTAACTTCTTTTGGAGGGTTTTGCCCAGTGTTAACTTAGGTCCCTTGAGTATTTTCAGCCATACTTAGAAATCTGTGACTGGATTGTTACACAGTAATGAGTGGTAAAGTTAACTGAGATCTAATTTCTGATTGTTTAGCAAGAAAGACTTCAAGTATAGTGAGTGGATAGAAAAGGAGATAATTTTAATATTGAAAATCGCTTTTAATTTAGGATTTCTTTTTAGATTTAGAGCTCAAATCTAAGCTTTAAGTTTAGAGGAAGAAGGACCAAATAGCAAGCAGGAGCCCCAGCCTCTTGGTTATATGCTTTTTAAATAATAAATAAATAAATAAAAAAAATAAACAAGTACATTTATTTTTACAGGCTTTCTCTAGTTGCGGCGAGTGGAGGCTACTCTTCATTGCAGTGCGCGGGGTTCTCATTGCCGGGGCTCTCTTATTGTGGAGCACAGGCTCTAGGTGCCCAGGCTTGAGTAGTTGTGGCATGCGGGCTCAGTAGTTGTGGCGCACAGGCTTAGTTGCTCTGCTGCATGTGGGATCTTCCCAGACCAGGGCTCGAACCCATGTCCCCTGCATTGGCAGGTGGATTCTTAACCACTGTGCCACCAGGGAAGTCCTAGTTATATGTTTTTGACTGTTGGCTGTCAGCTCAGAGCTCACAGCCCGGGAGTGAGGTCAGAAGTAGGAAGAAAGTTAACTGAGCAGGGTAGAATAGAGGACTGGGTTGAGTCCTTTCCCATAGGTGTTAGCAGCCAGTGCACTTTATTTTGTATGCTTTGGAAAGGACAAGTGTATTTTCTTTAGATAAGACTTCTAGCCTTTAGAATTCAATAAATACAGTATTTAGTGAGTTCCTACTCTTTTAGGCAAGAGGAATACAAGGATGAATAAAACAAATAAGGATCAGGCTTCAGGGAACTTATATTTGAGTGGGAAAAATAGGTATTTCAAAGGAAAAAAAGAGGAGATTATGGCTTGGAGGTGGTATTGATGTATGAGGAAAATCTTTATCCCACAAAGGGATTTGCAGAGATTTTGGAAAATAACAATTTTCTCCATTTGGGGGATAAAATTTAGGAGAATTGGAACATATGCAGTCATTTTTTTTTTCTGGTCTCTTATACTGTTTAAAAATTTTCTTTCCTATATGAAGCATTTATAATTTTGATTACTTTGGGTATGTAAAGTAATCTAATTTAGTTTAAGCTCCAAAACCTAATTTTGTTTAACCATTTTGGATAGAAATTTTTCCAAAATGAATTTCACACTTCCTTTTTTCTCTATATTTTTCATCATTATTTATCATAACCATTAATTAAATAGAATATATTTAACCACAGTCCTTGTACCTTAACAAGTCAGACTTTTAATTTTTCTGTGTTTCCTTTCTGTCCTTGTCCTAGTGTTTTACTTTTTATTATTAGTTTTATAAAAGATGACAAAGAAGGACATTTTATTTTGAAAAAGTGTACAAGCATGTACATATAAAATATATAGATATTTAATCATTGGCTGAAACCATTGAAATACTAAATATAGGTGGTTAGATGTAAAAGGAGAAGTTGACAGGCACATAGTCATGGTAATAGACTTAAATATATCTTTCTCAGCCTTTGATGGGTCAGGTAGTTAAATTAATAAGAGCAGACAGTATCTGAACTACATAATTTTTAGAAATTGGTTATTCAGTGGATACTCTTTATTTTCATGTAATTGTTACCTTTATTTTTTAAACAGCTTTATTGAGGTATAATAGACAAAATTGCACATATTTAATGTATAATTTGATGAGTTAGGATATAGTTTTATATTCAGTTTTTTTCTACCTTCTACTTTAAATGTTGATCTTTGTGAACCGTTCCTTGATGAACCAGGGTCTTATTATAAAAATGGATTATGGTACTGTTTGTAATTTGTTAATACCCTTAGGACTATAGGGAGACTTGAAGACTTTTTGCTAGCACACTTAAGTATCATCAGACTGCTATGCTCTGTGTGTGTGTGTGTGTATGTGTGTGTGTAAGATAAATACTTTAATTGAGGATATTTTTTAAAAAGCTGTAAATTAAGGTAATTATTGTGGAAGTCAAAGGCAGAGATTTTTTTTTTTTTTTTTTGCGGTACGCGGGCCTCTCACTGATGTGGCCTCTCCCGTTGCGGAGCACAGGCTCCTGACGCGCAGGCTCAGCGGCCATGGCTCACGGGCCTATCCGCTCCGCGGCATGTGGGATCTTCCCGGACCGGGGCACAAACCCGTGTCTCCTGCATCGGCAGGTGGACTCTCAACCACTGCACCACCAGGGAAGCCCCAAAGGCAGAGATTTACCAGTGATTTGATCTTTTCCTTTTTGATTAATCATTTAACTTTTTTTAATAGTATAGAAGTCAATCAAGTAAGGGCACAAACTTTATTTTTTAAATTGTGGTAAGAATGCAATAAGAGCTATCCTCTGGACAAATTTTCAGTTGCACTGTATAATATTGTATAGGCACAGTGTTATAGCAGATCTCTAGAATTTATTAGTCTTGCTACTATGCTTTTGAATGCTTTTTTCTGTTATATGTAAGTTTTATTTGTTTGCTTTGCTACCGTTTTTGTTTTTTCCCTTGCTGTTAGGTGACACTTTAACTACCATCAGTGTCCTTTCCCAAAACAGCTTCTTTCTCCTGGTCCCCAACCTCTTCAGTTGCTCTAGTTTTCTAATTTGTTCTATTCTGGAAAAGGCTGAATAAGAACCTGCAAATACAGTAAAGTAGATATTCTGTGTAGATGTGTGTTGATGTGATGCTCTGTATTGGCTGCACGAGATTATGAAAATGTGTTTTGGATTCTCAGCTATGTTGCATATAGCTGAGTCATTACTATATACATTATATTCTTACAAATTTTTTTAAAAAGCATAGAGTTTATTGTTTTTTATGATAGGTGTTTAAGCTGTTGTATTTTAAGGAATCTCGTGGTTTTTGAGTATTTTGAAAAGCAAGTAAAAACTTTCAAAAAATAAGGAAATCCTCAACACTGTAATAAAAGTATGTTACATAGTCTGCAACATTCATTACATAGATTAGATGTATTTGAATCCAATTTTTAGAAATGTTTCAGATATAAAGCATTTGGAAAATAATAAACCTTCACTTACCTATTACCTAGTCTAAGAAATAAAACATCACTAGTATAGCTGAAGTTTCCTGTGTATCACTGCCCCTGATCATATTCGCCTCCCTCCCAGATGTGCCACTGTGTTGGATTTGATCGTTATCTTTTACATTCATGTTCTTTCTTATTCTCTTACTGCATTTTTAAAATTGAAGTATAGTTGATTTACAGTGTTTCAGGTATACAGCAAAGTGATTCAGTTATACATATACTCTTAATGCATTTTTGTAGTATCTCTAAAGAATAGGCACTTTCATGTGTTTTAAACCTTTATAAGTATTGATACTGTGTATCTTTCTTCAACTTATTTTTGCTCAATTATTTTATGCAAGAATAATTTGTTCATATAGCCAACATTATGGCCAACATTTGTTTAGTGATTACTGGGTGCCAGGCACTTTGCTAAGAATTTTACATGTATTCTAATTTAATTCTTGTAACAATCCATTGAGGTAGGTACTTCACACACACTCCCGCCCCCCATTTTGCAGATGAGGACACAATTCTGAGAGGTTAAGCCATTTACACAAGGACACACAGCTAATAAGTGGTGGAGCTGGGGTTCAAACCTAGGTAATTTTACTCCAGGGTCATCATTTTAAACAATGATAGGGTCATTGGATAAGGATGAGGATGCACAATCTCTTTAACAGTTCTGAAATCCCCAAAATACTGAAAACCAGATGTTCTTCATAATTCTTTTGGTGTTAAAGTCTGATCTGACCAGATATGAGGCTGTTTATAATATTTATTTCTCTCATTTGGTGTAAATATTCTTATGTGTTACTGCAGAAATATTGTTTGATAATGGAACTATGTCTGCTGCTCCAGACATAGTGGGCAAATTATGACATACAGTGTAGGTACTGTATTACCTTTCTAAAATTCAGGAAGTTCTCAGTTCTCCCTAAAAGGTTTTAGATGAGTAATTGTGTACTGGTACTGTGCTACAAATATCTTTCTGTATGGGATTTTGGATTTGTTCGGCTGATCCAGAAATCACTAAATTTCACAAAAGAAAAAATTTCTAATTATATTGAGTTAGTTTGGCCATGACAAAATTTGGCTTATATAATTTTCTGTTCTGTCATTGATTAGCAATTTCTGCTTTTTATTGTGTGCCTGGAATTTAAAAATCTGTTTTCCTCAGTAGACTGAGATCTTAAGGACAGAGACTGTGTCCTTGCCAGTCCCCAGCACCTATTGCAATGCCTGGCATAGAGAATGCTCAGCAAATATTTGTTGAATGAGTGGTTGGCACTTACTGGTATAATGTGTTTCCCTTACGTGTTACTTAGGTCATCTCTGGGGTAGTGTGACTAATTGAATTGAACAAGGAGGAAAACGAAGAGGTGCATGAAGCTAACTTCTGATTCCAAAGTTTTTACATTCTCCCTTTCCATTTTGAAATAGATTTAAATGATGCTAATGTTGATGTCATTTATGATGTTGTATTCTCTGTTTTATAACTGTAGTCTAATGGGCCCTGAACTGTTAAACTTTTTTTTTTTTCATTTTCATTTTCTGATTAATGACCTTGATCCTGCTGCTTTCTGAATTCAAGATTCTCAAACTTAATGGCTGTATTTCAGTTAAGTATAGTATATTTTGCTCCTTATTGAAGTTTGGTTTAGTTTATTATTTCCTTGTACAGAGATGCTGTACAGATGCTTTGACTGTACAAACAGTCAAATAAAGGGAGTACCTTTGATTTATAAATAATGATACTTTTAAAATTGACAAACTGAGAATAGGATGATATGTAATGTGATCATCAAATATTTGTTCTCATAGATTTTTTTTTTTGAAAGAGTTGTGAACTTTCTCCAACAGCTCTTTTTTTTTTTTTTTTTAATTTATTTTTGGCTGCATTGGGTCTTCATTGCTGCATGCACGCTTTCTCTAGTTGTGGTGAATGGGGTTACTGTTCTTTGCGGTGTGTGGGATTCTCATTGTGGTGGCTTCTCTTGTTGCGGAGCATGGGCTCTAGGCAGCTTCAGTAGTTGCGGCATGTGGGCTCAATAGTTGTGGCTCGTGGGCTCTAGAGCACAGGCTCAGTAGTTGTGGCACACAGGCTTAGTTGCTCTGCAGCATGTGGGATCTTCCCGGACCAGGGCTCTGACCCATGTCCCCTGCGTTGGCAGGCAGATTCTTAACCACTGCACCGCCAGGGAAGGCCCCCACAGATTTTTAAAGCTGATTCGATACCCTTATTTTTTAGTTGATGGAACAGAGACTTGGAGAAGTCAGGCGGTTTTGCCCTAGGTAGCTTGGCCGACAATGGTGGTTGATTATTAGGATCTTTCTTTTATTGTTTTGGTGCTAACATTTCTTTTAAATATGTTCTTTGTAGAAACAGTGTCTGAGGGATATTCAACATGTTAAGAGTATGTATTTGAAAGATTTAAGAACTTTGTCATTCAAAATCTTCATTCAGAATATAAAACCATAATCTCTAAGGTTTATTAATGTAAGAAGACTTGGGGAGGAGGCCAGAGGAGAGGCTACCTTACTAGGCCCAATTCTGTAGCCCAGTGATTTTTCCTTCCATTTGTTAATTCTTTGACTTTAATTGCTACTACTTCCAATGCATAGTTCCTGTGGTGTGCCTCCCTCCTTTCAGTGATTTGGCCAAAACATAGACACAAGCTTTTTTTTTTTTAATTTTATTTATTTATTTTTGGCTGTGTTGGGTCTTCGTTTCTGTGCATGGGCTTTCTCTAGTTGCGACAAGCGGGGGCCACTCTTAATCGTGGTGCACGGGCCTCTCACTGGCCTCTCTTGTTGTGGAGCACAAGCTCTAGATGCGCAGGCTCAGTAGTTGTGGCTCACGGGCCTAGTTGCTCCGCGGCATGTGGGATCCTCCTAGACCAGGGCTCGAACCCGTGTCCCCTGCATTGGCAGGCAGACTCTGAACTACTGCGCCACCAGGGAAGACCAGACGCAAGCTTTTTGATTTTCTCTTTTGCAGGATTTGAAATGGCTGGAATTTTAGAATAGACTTTCTTACATATCTAAGGTAGAAATATAGTTTTGTTTATTTATGTTTGGTTGTGTTGTGTCTTTTTTGCTGCACGCGGGCTTTCTCTAGTTGCGGTGAGCGGGGGCTACTCTTCGTTGTGGTGCACGGGCTTCTCATTATGATGGCTTCTCTTGTTGCGGAGCACGGGCTCTAGGCGTGCAGGCTTCAGTAGTTGTGGCATGCGGGCTCAGTAGTTGTGGCTCGTGAGCTCTAGAGCGCAGGCTCAGTAGTTGTGGCTAACGGGCTTAGTTGCTCCGCGGCATGTGGGATCTTCCTGGACCAGGGCTTGAACCCGTGTACCCTGAATTGGCAGGCGGATTCTTAACCACTGTGCCACCAGGGAAGCCCTAAGGTAGAAATAAAGAGAAATACAAGTTCTCAAAGATTTGTCATTGTCCCTCTCCATGTAATTAAAGCATTATCCTCTTTTAGTCTCAGTTCACCTGTTTAGAAGTCCAAAAGGGATATAGCTTAACAGGCTTAACAGACACCTTTTCTGACCTGCCTGTGTTTGGAAAGCACTACGTTTCAACATGCCACTCAGGAACTCCTTTCTAGACAGCTTGACACCTTCACAGCTTCATGGGGGTTAGCTCAGTAGAGCACCTTTTAGTTCCCTGTCACCCATCCCTACTTTACTGGCAAAGAACATGACTTCATCTTTCAGGTGAGGCCTGCCTTCAGCCACCCCTTAAATAAGGGTTTGCTATTATCTTTTATAGGCTGAACAGTTTTGTTTTATTAGCAGTTAAATGTGTCTTAAAGCAGGTTGGAACAATTAGTAACTTTCTCACTAGCCTACTTAATATCCCAAGTGTATATTATTATACCTGGTCAAAAAGGTCTAATTTGTTTAATTGAAGGCTTTTTTGTTTACTTTTTAAAAACTCTAATTTTTTAGTTAGCATACAGTAAAATCGACCATTTTTGGAGTGTACAGTCCTGTGAACTTTAACACATGTATAGATTTATGTAATAACCACCACAATTAGCATACAGTTCTGTCATCTCAGAAAAACTTCCACAGGCTGTCCCTTTTTAGTCTCCCCAACCTTAACCTCTGGCAACCATTGATCTGTTCTCCATCATTATAGTTTTGTCTTCTTGAGAATTTCATATAAATGGAATCATTCAATATGTAACCTTTTCTGAGACAGTTTTCTTTCATTAGGCATAATACCTTAGAGCTGTGTAGTGCCATGTAGCAATAGTTTGTTCCCTTTTAAATTGCTACATAGTGTTCCATTTTTATGGATTTACCGCATTTTATTTCCAGTTTTTGGCAATTATGAACAGAGCTGCTATAAACATTCATGTATAGGTTTTTGTGTGAACAAAAGTTTTCATTTTTCTATGATAAATTCCAAGTTGTGGGATTGCTGGGTCATATGGTAAGCGTATGTTTTAAGTTCATAAGAAACTGTCAAACTGTTTTCCAGAATGGCAGTACCATTTTGCATCCCCTCCAGCAGTGTATGAGAGTTCCATTTGCTCTGCATCCTCCCCAGCACTTGGTGTTTTAGCCACTCTAATAGGTGTGTAGCAGTATCTTACTGTGGTTTTAATTTGTGTTTCTCTAATGCCTAATGTAGTTGAGCATCTTTTAAATATGCTTATTTATTATCCTTATACCTTTTGGGTAAAGTATCCATTTTAATCTTTTGCCTGTTTTAAAAAATTGGGTTGGTTTGTTTTAACTGTTGTGTTTTTAAGAGTTCTTTAGGGCTTCCCTGGTGGCGCAGTGGTTGACAGTCCGCCTGCTGATGCAGGCGACGCGGGTTCGTGCCCCGGTCCAGGAGGATCCCACATGCCGCGGAGCGGCTGGGCCCGTGAGCCGTGGCCGCTGGGCCTGTGCGTCTGGAGCCTGTGCTCCGCAACGTGACAGTGAGAGGCCCACGTACTGCAAAGAGTTCTTTATATGTTCTGAATACATAACATGTCCTTTGTTGATATGTGATTTGCAAATATCCCAGTCTCTGTTAACTTGTCTTTTCATTTTCGTAGTAGTGTTTTTCATAGCACAAAAGTTTGTACTTTTTATGAAAAAAAAGTACAGTTTTATCATTTTTTTCTTTTGTGGGTTGTGCCTTTGGTATAATGTCTAAGAATTCTGCCTAACCCCAGGTCATGAAGGTTTTCTCCTATATTTTCTTCTAAAAGTTTTATAGTTGTATGTTTTACATTTAGATCTATGATCCATTTTGAGTTAATAGGTGTGAAATTTAGGTCAAGGTTCTTTTTTTTTTTGGCATATGGATGTCCAGGTGTGATGTGCATTGAGTTGTTCATACTATTACCTAATTATCCTTCTCATGTTTGTGGTGATATCCCCTCTTTCATTCCTAATAATTGGTAATCGTATTGTTTCTGTTTTATCGTCTGGTCAGAGGTTCGTCAATTTTATTGGTCTTTTCAAAGATTTTGGTTTCATTGACTTGATATATTTTTTTGTTTTTAATTTAATTGATTTCTGGATTTTTAAAAATTATTATTATTTGCTTTTTTTTAGTTCTTTTAGGTTTATTTTGCTATTTTTCTAGTATTGGTTTTTTTGGTTTTTTTTTTTGCTGCACCACACAGCTCACGGGATCTTAGTTCCCCGACCAGGGTTGACCACGGATGACCTGGATTGAACCCGTACCCTCAGCAGTGAAAGCTTGGAGTCCTAACCACTGGACTGCCAGGGAATTCCCTCTAGTTTCTTTTTTTTTTTTTTTTTTTTTTTTTTTTGCGGTACGCGGGTCTCTCACTGTCGTGGCCTCTCCCGCTGCGGAGCACAGGCTCCGGACTGTCGCGCAGGCTCAGCGGCCATGGCTCCGGGGCCCAGCCGCTCCGCGGCATCTGCGCCACCAGGGAAGCCCCTCCCTCTAGTTTCTTAAAGTAGAACCTTACATTGTCAGATTGTTGACATGTTTCTTCTGTTCTTATACAAGCATTTAATGCTGTATGTTTCACACTAAGCACTGCTTTAGTGTATAACTCAGATTTTGATGTGTTTTTATGTTTTTGTTCACTGTATTTACGAATTTCCCTTGATATTTCCTCTTTTACCCATGGATTATTTCGGAATGTATTGTTTAATTTCCAAGTACACAGAGAGTTTTACAGTTAGCTTTCTGTTACTGATTTCTAGTTTAATTCCCTTATAGTCAGAGACCATATTTTGTATAATTTCCATACGTTTAAATTTATTGATGTTTTTTTTTTGGCTGCGTGGCTTGCGGAATCTCAGTTCCCCGACCAGAGATTGAACCCTGGCCACGGCAGTTGAAAGCACCGACTCTTAACCACTGGACCGCCTGGGAATTCCCTTTTTTTTTTAATGGCCCAAGACATGGTCTATCTTGGTGAATGTTCTGTAATTGAGAAGAATGTATATTCTGTTGTTGTTGGTTGGGGTGTTCTATAGATATTGGTTAGATCCAGTTAGTTGACAGTGGCATTCATGTCTTTTACACCTTTGCTGATACTCTGTCTATAGTTCTATTCTTAGAAAGCATGTTGAAGTCTCTAACTATAATTGAGTGGTGGTTTATTTTTCCTTTCATATCCATCAATTTTTGCCTCATGTATGTTTTAGCACTACTGTCGAATACGTTTGCAATTAGGATTGTTGTATTTTCTTGGCGAATTCACCCTTTATCAAGCAGTGGGAGGATAGGGAGTGACTTACGCCATGCTCTTAGGATCAGCTCCTCTGGTCAGAAGAGCAGAGTCTCCCTTTCCCTGTTTCTAGGTGCCTGCCTGGCTGTTACTGCCATTGCTTTTCTGCCACAGCCAGCACCGTTGCAGTATTGCCTAGGGGCACGGGTGGAGTGAAGGACAAAACTAAACAAAAGAGAGCCTTTTCCTCCATTGTCCTTTATATTTCTTTCCCTGCTCCTTGGACCAGAAAGAGAGGGTTTTTCTTAGAGTTCCTTCTCTGTACCCAGCGAGCACTTCAGGGTTTTGGGCTGCCCTTGGGTACAGGCTGGGCAATACTGGAGGAAAATGATAGCTTTTAGTCTGCTTGCTGTCATTTATTTTTCAGAGTCCTCAGGTAGCTGTGGCATGCATTTTGTCGAGGATTTTAGTTGCATTCAGAGGAGAGAGAGGCAGGAGTCTCCATGGAGTGTTGTTTATACCCATCTTCACTGGAACTAGAACTTTTTGTTTAGTTTTGATCTTAGAATATATTCTGAAATATACTAAATATAAACTAAATTCTGTACTATGTAAATAAACTTTTGTTTTTCATTCATACCTATGTGGACAAAAAAAAAATATTGCCTGCCATTTCAGTAAACAAAGAGCGTTTCCAGCCATCAAGCCATCAGCCACTGTTGCCCCTGCAGCCCCCCAGTGGTGCACCCTGAAGGGAATTCAGGATGGAGAAAAACAGGATACCAGCCCTCAGTAGTTAAGATGCATATCAAAGGAATGATTTCAGTAAACCTAGACTCTTGCATTTTCCCATACATAGAAAAGCACTAAAATCATTAACTTAAGATGTCTGTTTTTTGTGATTAACATCTTTTTTTTTTTTCTTTTTACGGTACCGGCCTCTCACTGTTGTGGCCTCTCGGGTTCCGGAGCACTCTGGACACACAGGTTCAGCAGCCATGGCTCACGGGCCCAGCCGCTACGCGGCATGTGGGATCTTCCCAGACCAGGGCACGAACCCGTGTCCCCTGCATCGGCAGGCGGACTCTCAACCACTGTGCCACCAGGGAAGCCCCTGTTGAGGCTTTTTGACTTTTGAAAAGCTTTTGGTTATGAACAATTTCTAATACACATGAAAATAGAGAATAATATAATGTACCATCATGTATTTATCATATACCTTCATCAGTGATCAATATTTTGCCCATTTTGTTGCATATTTTTTTCTCTCCTATTTTCCTTCCTCAATATTTTTTCCCCCGGGAGTATTTTCTTTTTTTAATATTTATTTATTTATTGCTGCGTTGAGTCTTAGTTGCAGCACTTGGGATCTTCATCGCGGCACGCGGGATCCTTCTTTGCGTGCGGGCTCTTTGTTGCGGTGCTTGGGCTTCTCTCTAGTTGTGGCACACGGGCTTAGATCCTCGACCAGGGATCAAACGTGTGTCCCCTGCATTGGAAGGCGGATTCTTAAACCCTGGACCACCAGGGAAGTTCCTCCCCCGGGAGTAGTTTAAAACAAATCCTAGCAATCATATTATTTCATGTATATATAATGTTTATTTATTTATTAAAAAAAATTTTTTTTTTGGCCGCACCGCACGGCATGTGGGATCTTATGTCCCCCTGCATTGGAAGTGCTGAGTCTTAACCACTGGACTACTGGGGAAGTCCAATATAATGTTTATTTTTGAAGTATTGGGAAGAACTCTTGGAGTTTTAATACCAGGTTCAGGTGCTAGCTCTGTCAGCTACCGCCTTTGTGACGTTAAGCAAGTTGAATAGTTGCTCTAAGACCAAGTTTCATCAAAGGCAAAGTGGGGATAATGATTTTCTGCCCTTACTTCAAAATGATCTAAGGAACAAATGAGATGATGAAGATAATAAATGTAGAAGTGCTTTGTAAACTACAAACGCTAGACCCTTGAATAGTTCTTTTAAAAAGTAACAAAACAGGGGCTTCCCTGGTGGCGCAGTGGTTAAGAATCTGCCTGCCAGTGTAAGGGACACGGGTTCGAGCCCTGGTCCGGGAAGATCCCACATGCCGCGGAGCAACTAAGCTCGTGCGCCACAACTACTGAGCTCTGCACTCTAGAGCCCACGAGCCACAACTACTGTAGCCCACGTGTCTAGAGCCCATGCTCTGCAACAAGAGAAGCCACCGCAATGAGAAGCCCGCACACCGCAACAAAGAGTGGCCCCTGCTCACCCCAACTAGAGAAAGCCTGCAGGCAGCAACGAAGACCCAACACAGCCAAAAATAAATAAATAAAATAAATTTATTTTAAAAAAAAGTAACAAAACAGCCTTATACAGGTAGTTTTGCATAGTTTAGGACACACGATCTTAAGAGGGCCAATATACCAGAGCATATCAGTACCTAGGGAACTTTTCTAAATTCCTAATGTACTATCCCTACCTTGAGGATTGATACCATAGTGAACTGATTGGAGTGGGACATCCTCCTGGTACATTAGATTAGAACAACATTGAAAATCATTGGTTTAGGAT
Source organism: Delphinapterus leucas (assembly GCF_059928025.1). Taxonomy (NCBI): domain Eukaryota; kingdom Metazoa; phylum Chordata; class Mammalia; order Artiodactyla; family Monodontidae; genus Delphinapterus; species Delphinapterus leucas. Next base: position 46,372,414 of record NC_143148.1, read on the forward strand.
TCCACAGCTAGTATGTACTGAAGGTGATTGTAATGATGATCTAATTCTATCATTTTTCTTAACTTTGAGGTATAATATGTATAAAATAAAATGCAACTGTTTTAAGTATGCAGTTTGGTGAATTTCAAGAAGTGCATATATCCATTTCTATCACCCCAGAAAGTTTCCTTGCATCCCAGTCCAGTCCCTGTCTTTATCCTCTCAGGTAATCATTGATCTCTTTGCCATCACTGTAGGTGAGACTTGTCTTTCTTAGAGTTTCATATAAGTGAAATCATACAACATGTACTTTATTGTTTCTTTGGCTCAGCAGAATGTTTTTGAGACTCTTGTATGTTGTGTATTGGTTCTGTTTTATTCTGAGAAGTATTCTTTTATAGGGGTATACTGATTATGATTCACCTGTTTATGGACATTTGGGTTGTTTCCAGTTTGTGGCAATTATAAATGAAGCTTCTTTGAACATTTGTGTACATGTCTTGGTGAGAATATATATTTTCATTTCTCTTGGGTAAATACGGAGTGGATTTGCTGAATCATATGCCAAGTGTATATTTAACGTTATATGAAGTTGCCAAACTGTTTTCCAAAGTATTTGAACCATTTTACATTCCCATGAGCAGTCTGTGAAAGTTCATTTGTTCTGTATTTTTGCCTACAATTTTAGCCATTCTAATGGTGTGGAGTGATATCTCTTTATAGTTTAATTTGCATTTCCCTGCTGACTGATGATGTTAGCATCTTTTCATGTGCTTACAGCCGTTCAGATACCTTCTTTTGAGAAGTGTCTATTCAAATCTTTTCCCCATTTTTAAGTAAGATTGTTTTATTTTTGAGTTGTAGAACTATATATTCTAAATACAAGTCCTTTGTAGGATAGGAATTGTATTATTTCTCTTTCTGTGGCTTGCCTTATTTTTATAATGACATCTTTTGAAGGGTAAAAGTTAAAATTTTTTATAAAATGCGAGTTATTAATTATTTCTTTTGTATTTTTTGCTTGTGTATGAAATGATTGCTTAAACTTACATTTCCAAAGATTTCCTTCTGTGTCCCATTTTGAGTTAATTTTTGTATATTGTGTGAGGTTAGGGTCCAGGGTTAATTTTTTTCTTCTCATGTAGATATCCAGTTGTGCCAGCACCATTTGTTGAAAGACTATCCTTCCTCCTATTGAATAACCTTGGCCCCTTTGTTGAAAATCAGTTGAACATATTTATGTAGGTCTATTCCTAAACTTACTGTTTTGCTCCATTATTCTCTGTCTGTCCTTAAATTAAGTTCCACAGTGTCTGGATTACTGTAGCTTTGTAGTATTTCTTGAAATTAGGTAGTGCAAATTCTCCACCTGTGGGGTTTTTTTTTTCGTAATTGTTTTGTCTATTATAGGTCCTCTGTTATTATTATTACTTTTAAAAATATTCATGAGAATATGACACCAGTAGTCTTTTGGACAAAAATTTGTCACCTGCCATTTCAGTAAACAAAGGATGTTGTAGCTGTGAAACCATCAGCCACTGCAGCTGTCCCGCATGGTGCACCTTGAGGGGAATTCGGGATGGAGAAAAACAGGATACGGGCCCTAGATAGTTAAGATGCATATCAAAGGAATGATTTCAGTCAGCCCAGACTCTTGCATCTTCCCATACATAGAAAAGCACTAAAATCATTACCTTGAGACGTCTGTTTTTGTGATTAGCAGTCATCTTTTGACGTTCAACTACATGTTTTTTTTCCATAGCAAAACCTCCTATGTATCCTGCCTTCTCCCTTACTTCTTTGGAAGAGCTATCTGAGATGCTGTATCCTGGGCATCAGTAATGCCCTGAATAAAACATAGTTCTCAGCTCTTAGGTTGTGCGTTTTTTTCAGTTGACAGTTTTGTATGCTGAGATCAGTTTATTATTTTTTTCCTCATCACATTTTCAAAGAGTACCTAGGATACTGAGATGATTATGCTTCTTGGAAAGGTGTTTAAATCTGATATTTGGTCTTTTCTCCTAAACTTTCATTTTGTTGAATTGAGCTTTAATTATGATCATATTCAGTATTTCTCTGATACTTTGTTGAGCTTTGTTGAGTTTAACAACAGTTGAGCAGAAAATATCTGTCTTCTTAAAGGTTAGGCATAGGCCTTTCCTTAATTTAAGGATTGCCTAAAGATTTGGGTTGAGTTAGTTCCTAAGATAGTTTGATATTAGTGATAGGCTTTACGTCATTGGTGTTTTTTATGTCTTATTTTGCTTTAGTTAATACTTAACATTTTTATTTGTGTTCTTTCCAGAGGTTTAATGAATTGAGGGGTTTGTATGTAATAGCTTTGCTGGAACTTTGTATTACTGGACTCAGCAAGTCTTAAATTCTTAAAAATCAGAAATGTGTGTGGGAAGTTGTGTGAATGGTTTTGGTAGTAAAAAATGTGAACGTCTTTATTTAATGTCTTTCCATATCCAGAGGATGCCAGCCCCCATCAGATTGCGGGAGCTGATCCGGACCATCCGGACAGCCCGAACCCAAGCCGAAGAACGAGAAATGATCCAGAAAGAATGTGCTGCAATTCGGTCATCTTTTAGAGAAGAAGACAATACATACCGGTGTCGGAATGTGGCAAAATTACTATATATGCACATGCTGGGCTACCCTGCTCACTTTGGACAGGTAGGCTGGGCTGAGACCACATCTAGCAAGGGTACTCTTATTTTAATGTCAATAGGTCAGGGATTGTTAGTCTTTCCTGTTGGGGAGGACAGGCTATTTTTGATGTCCTTGTAGTCTGATTATTGTGGACTGAGGGTAGAATTGAGAGAGAAAGCTGCAGACCTGGGAAGGCATGATACTGCCATCAATTCCTTTCCATTGGGAATCTCTCATTATGTGGATTAGGGTATGTTTTAATGGTGGCAGTGAGTTTAAAGATTGACCGGGATTAACCAGTAGATTGTGATTGTTCTGACAGAGGGCCTGGACTATAATGAGTATACATTTAAGAAAAGTTTGCTAAATGTTTTCTTATTTCCTCAGTGCAGTGATATTATGAGGAACACTCCGACAGATGTTTTTAAGTAAAAGAAATTAGGTGGTTGCCAAGTAATAGGATTTAAGGATTTTGTCTTAATTACCTCATTCCTTGATAGCTATAACCACTGTACAGGTCTGCCTCTTGATTTGCTCCCACATACAAACACATACAGCCAGTCTGGGCATGATATTCTTGGTGATAAGTGCTTTCTTCTTTCCACGTTTGTATGTGGTAAGGGAGATTGAGTCACAGAGAAGGGTATAGTGGGTTGTTTTTTAATTCTTATGAATGCTATTAAATTTTATTTCACTTAAGAATTTAATTATATGCTAAGTAGTCTTTTTATGGAAAAGACTGCAAAATTAAAAGAAGCAATGTGCAATATTGGTACAAGTAGAAAAAAATACTACCCATATTTGCATTATTCAAAGATAATGTTGTTAATGTTTTGATATATTTATCAGGAAAGATGGTCATCAGTTTATCTTCTGTTCAGCTCATTAACTTCAGTGGAAGGAAATTCTCTCACCCTTAGGTTAAAACAAAAAAGTAATGGGATTGGGCTTCCCTGGTGGCGCAGTGGTTGAGAGTCCGCCTGCCGATGCAGGGGACACGGATTCGTGCCCCGGTCTGGGAGAACCCCACATGCCGCGGAGCGGCTGGGCCCGTGAGCCATGGCCGCTGAGCCTGTGTGTCCGGAGCAAAAGTAATGGGATTGAATCTTACCAGGCTGACCTGGGTTACTTTTATGCTCATTTTGGGGCAGGAAATGAGATCAGCCTCTCTAGAAATACATGGTTGAGAGTGGGAGAGCATTAATTCCCCAAAGGAAAATTGAGGCGTTAATATCAGAGGAAAGGACCAGATACTAGGCAGTCAAAAACAACAGCTGTCTTCTATAAATAAATGTCATATGCTTTTACTATATCAGAAATGGATCTAGGTGTGGTTATGCATGTAGTATGTGACATAATTAGTATAAAGCAAGTAGATATTCATATATTCTTTTTGGTTGATTTTAAGTAGACTCATTAAGTTAGATAGTCAAGTGAAGGGAAGACTCCTGATCCTTCCACTCAGAGTGTACTGCTGTTAACATCATGGAAACAGTAGATTTATATACTCCAAAGGGTGTACTTTATTTATTTATTTATTTACTTATTTTTGTGGTACGCGGGCCTCTCACTGTTGTGGCCTCTCCCGTTGCAGAGCACAGGCTCCTGACGCGCAGGCTCAGCGGCCATGGCTTACGAGCCCAGCCGCTCCGCGGCATGTGGGATCTTCCCAGACCGGGGCACGAACCTGTATCCCCTGCGTCGGCAGGCGGACGCTCAACCACTGCGCCACCAGGGAAACCCCAAAGGGTGTACTTTAAAGACAAACTCTTGAATTTAAAATCATAGGATAGACTTTGGTGATATTTCATTTTGTAAAGGAGCTTTCTCTATATATCTCTAAGATTTCTTTTTATAACATGTTTAAATAAAACTGCTTTTCAGGTCTGTCTAGGTGTTTCGGAACTTAATTAGATAAAACATTTAAGTCTTAGGCGGAGAGTGTTCACACTCAAGGAAAGTTTTGATACAAAAAAATAAAGATTTTTCTGAGTGGGAATAGGAATCATAATTTTAAGGCCCTCATTCTGTTTGGATAAGGGAATAAGGGAATTCAAACATTCCCTCTGAATAAGTCACGGGCCTATCCGTGTCAGTACTTTGGTACCCTACCCATTGGAATTGCCTTTATAATGTACCCATAAAAAGATTCCTATCAAGATTCTCTCTCCTGCATGTATGAATCACAGTGTCATTTTCATTTAATTATGTGTGAAAACAGCCAGCCTTTAATTGCATTTTATTTGTTAGATGTGCACTGTTCATTATGATAGCCACTAGTTGTATAGCCACTGGTCTTTGGAAATGTGGCTAGTTCCACTGAGGTGAATATTAAAGGAAAATAAATTTTGGGTGGGTACTTGATGCAGTTATTGGAAAACTTTTAAATATGTTTTAAAACTTGGGTATGTGAATCTATTTATCAGTTGTGAGTTTTATGAAATCTAAATACAGTTCACATATTTCTGATGGATATGTAGTGTACAAATTAAGATGTGCTGTAAGTGTAAAATACATACTGTATTTAGAAGCCTTAGTACAAAGGAAAGATGTAAAATAGCTAACAATTTATATGCTGATTATATGTTGAAATGATATTTTAGATATATTGGGCTGAATAAAATATATTATTAAAGCTAATTTCACCTGTTTCTTTTTCACTGCAGTATCTAACATGATACTGTACAACAGAAATTAAATATGAGCCAGATGTATAATTTAAAAATTTCTAATAACCATATTTTAAGAGTCTTATTTAAATTTTACAATAAAACCCATGAGGTAGATAGTATCCTCATAGTACAGATGAGGAAACTGAAATTTAGAGTTTAAGTGACTTGTTTAAACTGAAATTTAGAGTTTAGTGTTTAGAAATTTAGAGTTTAGACTTAAGTGACTCAACCTTGTATAACTCTAAAACCTATTCATTCTTTGTGTTTAGTTTAAATCTATAAATAGCTATTTGTATTAAGTTAATTATTTTAGCCCTGCCTTGCAGTAAAAAGGATTTGAGATGGCCTATGTTACCAGCATCTATTTAAAAGGGAAAAAGAATAGTAGAAGGTAAGAGTTAGGAGAAGGAAGAATTCAGAACACAAGGCCTGTGTAGTTGCTGTTAGGGAGGCAGCTCAGGCAAGAAAAAAAAGATTCAGTTATGTGGTTGTTATTACTAGAATTTAAGAGCACAGCTGCGGGAACCAGACTGCCTCGATGTGAATTGGCTTTGTTACTTTGCTCTCTGTGTGGTTTTGAGCAAGAACCTATTAACCTTTCTTGTTTCCTCATATGTAAAACGGGGATATTCGTGATACTACTTTATAGGGTTATTCTAAAGGTTAATTAAATTAATAAATGTTAAACATTTATGTTTTGTTCTTAAAAAACTGTCAGACATTACCAATTTTACCATTTCCTAAGGGACAGCAAACAAAATTTAGGAAAAGCACTGAATTCTAAAAGGGATGTTCTTTCGTGGGTCTTTTATTTAGGGCTCTTTTAGTAATGTAAGAGACAATATCCTCAACATTTTTACAACAAAAGCAATGATAGATTTCCTGTAGGGTGTGTAACCTTTCACGAGTCTGGCTTAAACACAACCCAGAAATAAAGTTGAATATCTGAAGAAGTGGGTAGATTGCAGGAGTAGAAAATGGTGACTCAGGGCCCAAATTCTTCACGGATGTATTTTGTTTGTCCTGCACAGTACTTAAAATTGTTTTGAGTTTGCTGCCTATGTATAAAAATCAAAGAACTTCTCATGGAAATCTGGATTTCTAGTTTCTCTGAGAAAGTCAGAGGATTTGGCAACACTGGATCCACATTTTCACATGGTAGTAGTAGGCTAGGGACCTTCTCCAGGCTGGGCATGCATTCTGTTTCTCCCCAGTTCCATCCTGGCCTGCTGTACCCAATTACCTGTCTGCAATAGTCTTCCTCTCCATCAATATAGTATAGTATAGCATTTCACTTCCTTAGGTTCTCTAATAAAGTTTTACAGTATTCTCCATAAGGTCTTACACATCTTTGGTGAAACTTACTGCTAGGTTCCTTGGAGCTCTTGTTCCTATTGGAAATAGCATTCTTTAAATTTTTTAATAATTATGTTGTAGGTATATAGAAATACAATTGATTTTTGTCTATTTATCTGCCTAGCAACATTACTTAGTTCTAAGAGTCCCTGTGGACTCTATTGTTTCCATATGGTCAACAATACTGTCTGCAAATGATGGCAGTTCCCTTCCTTTTCCATCCTTAAACATTTTCTTATTTCCTTATTATACTGTACATGTAGAACAATATTGAAAAGAAGAGGTGATAGTAGGCATCCTTGCCTTGAGCACACTTAAGCTCAGATTGTGGTCTCCAAATACCCTTTTATTCTAAAAGGGTCAGGCCCATTAGAAAGATGGCTGATCCCAAATCTGGGGCAGGAAATGTACAAAATAAGCTTGGACTGTTGTACTGCACCAGAAGTCAAGAAAAACTACAGAGGTCATTTTAAAAGGATATGGTAGCCACAAGAGGAGGCTGTCATGCCTCAAAATGAGAAAGTTTGAGCTTTTAAGAAAAGTAATAATTGTAGTTTAAACATACCAAGTAAGTTTATATCAGTGAGTTCATAATAATTAAAAAATTTTTTGAAAACTTCATTGGTCATCTTTGGAGGATACTAGGGAACTGACTCATTATTTTGAAAACTGATAAATGAAAGAAACAAACATTTATCCTGCCTTTCCTTACCAGTAGTTCCTTGTAAAGGAATTATTGCTAAGTTCCTTCTGAAGGAACTATTGGTGATCCAATGGTATACATAGAGAAATTGCTCCTTAGAGGAATAATCCAGCTAATGAAGAAGGAATGGAAGAATTAGGATATTACCATTTTGCAATTCCTGATGATCGTCGGTGCTGCTCATGTCACAGGAGAGACAACCACCAGAAATAATTATATGCCTCCTGATGAAAGTTCATACCACCACCTGTGAATTATATTTGCTAAATCAAAACAAAAGAAAAACTGATAAACCTGAATCTGATCAAGCCTCCTTGTCTGTTTAAAAAGAGACGTTTTATAAGTGTTCATTGTAGTTTTGTTTCTGTTAGGAAAGCATTGGGAACAATCTGTATCTCCACAAAAAGAATAGGTAAGTTGGGCTTCCCTGGTGGCGCAGTGGTTAAGAATCTGCCTGCCAATGCAGGGGACATGGGTTTGAGCACTGCTCCGGGAAGATCCCACATGCCACGGAGCAGCTAAGCCTGTGTGCCACAACTGCTGAGCCTGCGCTCTAGAGCCCGTGAGCCACAACTACTGAGCCCGTGTGACACAACTACTGAAGCCCACGTGCCTAGAGTCTGTGCTCCGCAACAGGAGAAGCCACGGCAATGAGAAGCCCGCGCACCGCAATGAAGAGTAGCCCCCGCTTGCCACAACTAGAGAAAGCCCACGTGCAGCAACGAAGACCCAACACAGCCAAAAATAAAATAAATAAAATAAATAAATTTATTTTAAAAAATAAATAGGTAAGTTGTATATTCATACATGGGATACTCTGTAGCAATGAATATGACTGAATTAGAGCTTCTTGTCTGGATGTGAGTAGTGCTCAAAAGATGTTGAGTGAAAAGAGCAGGAATACAATATGATACTTTGTGTAAAGTTTAAAACATTCAGAAACAATTGTCTCTACATGTATAGCTAAGGACATGACATGACAATGATCAACAGCAGTTTTGAGTTTTGGTCAGTCCTGGGATAGAGAGAGGGATATTCAGAGGGATTCAGTTGAATTTGTAATATTAAATTTATTAAAATAAATAGGGTAAAATGTTAAGATTTGATAAAGCTCGTTGGTGGGTCAAATTTTTGAGTAAAATATTTCATGATAAATTTTCTCAAGAGAAAAAAAAAAGGGATACAATAGGAATGTTAATGCCAGAAGAATGAAAAAACAGGCTCTGGTCCATATAGATTTTATGTTGCCAAGCTACACAGTGGTAAAGCAGTTATAATCTTGTTCTTCAAAAATTGTGTGTGTGTGAGTGAGTGAGTGTGTGTGTGTGTGTATGTGTGTATGTGTATAAACTGGAAAGTTATTTCTGAGCATTAAAATGAAATACAAGTAACTAAGACCTAACCAATCAGTTGCAGATCCGTTAATGTTTACAATATTTTAATTGCATCTTTTCATCAAGATGATTGTTCACATCATAAAGCTCAATGTTAAATTAAAAGCAAATGTATATGTGCATTTGACCTTTTGGGAAATTGTTCTAAAAGCTAACAAAATGAGTGCAGCTTTTTCTAAAGGGCAACCAGATTAAATGCTGATAAAAGGCAATATATTTGTACTTGCTTCAGAAAAACGTAACAAGGCCAGAAACTTGGTAAAGTTCTCCTATTAAAAATTGCTTTGAGGGACTTCCCTGGTGGCGCAGTGGTTGAGAGTCCGCCTGCCGATGCAGGGTACACAAGTTCGTGCCCCGGTCCGGGAAGATCCCACATGCCGCGGAGCGGCTGGGCCCGTGAGCCATGGCCACTGGGCCTGCGCGTCCGGAGCCTGTGCTCTGCAACGGGAGAGGCCACAACAGTGAGAGGCCCGCGTACCACAAAAAATAAAAAAAATAAAAAAAAAAAATTGCTTTGAAATTCAAGGAAAATTGGAGCATTGAGTCATCTAGAAAAAGTATGTAAAAATTAAGTTGTTAGGCTTTCTCTCAAATCTACTCCATCAGAATATCCTGGGGGTGACACACACACACACATATATATATATATATATATATATATATATATATATAAAAAAAAAAAAATCTTAGAACCCTCCCAGGTGATTTTGATTAGTGATTTTTAAGGCACTGTATTTGTTCTAAAGGAGGCTGATAACTTCAGTCCCTTAAGGCTTGTTGCTTATGGCCCTCTGGAATGCTTCAGCTGAGAAAATATTCTGAGAAAAGTTCAAGGATCAGCTGGAGAGAATTAGGGACTATTTGCCTTGGAAGACATGGAGTGTAGGACAGCTGTTAGGGCGCTGTCTTCCATGATGTGGCTCGGTTACCTAAGTGATAAGGAAACTAGGCCCAGATTGTTGAAATAACTCACTTAGGTCTCTTAGCTAGAACCAGGATAAGAGAGGCAAAGCTCCTAACTGGTTTCTTTCTGTTCCACTAAGTGTTATATAAAGAGATAGAAACCTTTCTCAGATGTTTTCTTAGTTTCTAACCTGAATTGGGTGGCCTTCCTACTTTGTTTTCACAGTAGCTTGTGCATGACTGTCACGGTATATATCTATCATATTTTATGATAAATATTCAAATGCTGGTTTTCTTTTATGTGTCCTTCTGTGTGTCAGTGAGAATGACTAGCACATTGGTTTGGACACAGCAGGAGCTTTCTAAATTAAAGGAAAACCACAGTGTCTCAAAACACTTGGAAAATAAATATAAAAAAATCAGTGAGTAGCAAAGAGTTACCACAGTCAACCCTTTGGGATGTAGGTGGGGGGAGAGGGAGAAGGTTGCTGTGGATAAGCAAGTATCAATATATTAAGACCGGTTGTTAAGGAAGAAATTGATAGTAGGTGAAGAATACAAAATAACTGTCAGCAGAAAAGAGCACAGCCCTTGTGGGGAATAGAGATAAGAAGGGAGCATACTTCTTAACATGTTCCTACGGCATCGCGGGTATGATAGAATAGCACAGTAATTGCTCATTATGAATTTAAGTTATCTTTAAAAGGTAGTTTCCATTTACTGAGTTATATTTTCATATGATTTTCTTAAATTTTTCAAAGGCTTTTTCATGAAATGATTCCAAGACTCAAATGCTTTTTTGCTATTTTTTGAAATATATGTGTAACTTTGGAGGGGGAACAAATGATTTCAGTTGTTTTTTTCCTTTTTAATTATAATATTATTGTATTAACTTTTCTAACTACAAGTTAGATGTAAGTTCTCTTTATTCTGCAGTTTTTCTCTCCCAGCCCAATATTATTTATCTTTGAAATAAATAATGACAGTTCATCGATGCAAAATTTAAAGGATACAAAAGGATATATGATGAAAACTCTGCTTTCTATCCTCTTCCAATCACTTAGTTTCCTTCCTTATAGGCAACTTGTGGTATTCATTTCTTGACTATACTTCTAGAGACATTTTATACATCTCCAGGCAATGGACATGTATATTCTCGCCTCTTCGAAAAATATATTGTAACATACTGTATGCACTGTCCACTTATTAATCTGTCTTGAAGATTAACCCATACCAATATATAAGCTTCCTTGTACTTATTTTTTTCCAACTTTATTGACATGCTCATGGTAGTAAATACAGCATAATATTCTGTTATATGTGTGAATCTATTTAACTGATATCTTATTAATGGACATTTGTTTCCAATCTTACTGTTTAAAGTAATACTACAATGGAATAATATCCATTATTTTGCTCATGTGTGAATATAAATGCATTGTAAGTTCCTAAAAGTGGATTTGTTGAGTCAAAGGGGGGTATGTGTGTTTGTAATTTAGATAGACCAAATCTTTCTTACTGCATCTTGTGCCAGTTTATACTGCCATTACTAATGTCCTTGCACTGTTATGACAGTTTTTTATCTTTGCTAATATAATAGGTTAAAAAGTGGTATCTCAATATGGTTTTGATTTGTATTTCTTTTTCTTTTTTAATAACTTCATTGAATCATATTTTGCATATCATATAACACACCCTTTTCAGGTGTACAGGTCAATGATGTTTTAGTTAATTTTCTTAGATGGGTTTGCATTTGTTTTATGAGGAGATTGAACTTCATTTTGTATGTTTGAATTATTTCTTAGTTTGAACTGTCTGTTCAAATTCTTTGACTTTTTATATTCGTTGTTGGTCTTTTTTTGGCGATACGCGGGCCTTTCACTATTGTGGCTTCTCCCGTTGCGGAGCACAGGCTCTGGACGCACAGGCTCAGCAGCCATGGCTCACGGGCCCAGCCGCTCTGCAGCATGTGGGATCTTCCCGGACCGGGGCACGAACCCGTGTCCCCTGCATTGGCAGGCGGACTCTCAACCACTGGGCCACCAGGGAAGCCCCATTGTTGGCCTTTTTAAAAATAAGTTTGTAGAATCCTGTTGTATAGGATTTCGTGTCTGTGAAATGAGTTGCACATATTTTTTCCAAGTTTGTCATTTATCTTTTGCTCGCAGAGTTTGGGGTAAAAGCAAAAGTTTTCTGTTACCTTGGTGGTGGACTGTTTATGGTGGATTTAAAGCCAGATTTGTGGGGTAGCAGTGTTTCAGGTGGCAGTTTCAAGTAGCTTTAAGTGAGGAGCAGTAGTACTAGATGGAAGTTGAGGTTGTTGTCTAAGGGGTAGATACATTTAATTGGTTACTATTTTTTTTCTGTTCTGTAACTCATGTAAGTGTTGAGTTGTGTTTTTAGTGATTGCTGCTCAAAAGTGGATGCCCTCTCCTCACATTTACTGACATCCCATTGTATTCTCCTCCAATCATTTTCTTTTTCAACATTTGAAAACCTTGATAACACTTTTAATGATGACACGTAGTACAGTCTGAGCTCTGTTTGCTGGCCACTGTAAGTGTGATCAGAGTTAATCCTTCACTGGAGTATGTATTTCAGAGGCCATTTCCAGTATATAATCTTGTATTTTCCCTGCAAATTTGTCACCTTCAAAAAAAAAAAGCAGCTCATTCTTAGAGCAAAGTCACTGTACCAACAGGAAATATTAGAAAAGAATTAATTTAGTATTTGTCCCTTTAATTTTAGTTTCTCTTTTGGCTATTTAGTTATTAGGTAAGTTTTAACAGCTGTCACAAAAAGCAACAAATTGTACTCACCAGTCATCAATGACTTTTAGTGTGACTGTCTTAAAACTTGGCCTTTAAAAATATGAAGTAATATTAATGCCTGAGTGTCCTTCTCATTAGTTCACCTTAAGAAAAAAAATTTGGATAGTTTGTGTAATGCTTGCTGTTTGCCTGAAGCATGATTCAGTGAGGATGATAAACATTTCAGTGATACCTGATTCTTAGAACATTTTCTTCTACTGCTAAAATATTTATTTATAGAATGATTAAATGGGAAGATTTAAAAACCTTCAGTTTGAAAAAGAGAAAGATTTTTCTAACAACATTTTAACTTGTGATTTTCTCATTCACCTCAGCAGTAATTTTTCTGCTGACATTGTAAGAATGACTATAAACATCTTCTATTTCAGAAGTTGTTTTTGAAATTTAAATTGAATGTGTAGACGGAAGGGAAGGGTTGTTAGATAATCTTTGTTGATCTCAGAGGCATTTCAGTTTTCCTTGGGATCCTGGTTATTCTCCCTTTGAGGCTTCTTTGACTTGCTCATGATGGTGTAGTCATCTCACAACCTTTAGGTGTTTTCATTGTAGGTACATTGAGAGAGCAGTTTTTAGATAGCTCGAAACAGGTTTATTTGTAAACTCTTTTACATTTCTCAGTTTGACTTTCATACTTACAGGCAGATTCGTATGGGAAGTAGTCTCATGTGATCTTACATTCCTGTCTACACCAGTCTGCATCTGAGCCCCTTTCCTTGGAATACAGTGATTCTAAATGGGAGCATAGTTTGAAAAACCCCTCTTGAAGAGCCTAACTTGTGTATGCCCTTTGTAAACCACTGCCCGAGAGGGAATGTTTGGCCTCTTCCATGTTAGTCAAGATGGAATGATCAAGTATATCAGAGTGACTGTGATGTTCAAGAAAGGCTAAGTAGAGAGACAAACTGTTTAAATACAAGGACTCTTTTTTTTTTTAATTGAAGTATTCTTGATTTACAATATTGTCTCAGGCGTATAGCAAAGTGATTGAGTTTTTTATATATATATATATTTTTTCAGATTATTTTCCATTATAAGTTATTACAAGATATTGAATATAGTTTCCTGTGCTATACAGTAAATCCTTGTTCCTTATCTATTTTATGTGTAGTAGTTTGTATCTGTTAATTACTCCTAATTTATCCCTCTCCCTCTCTCTTTCCCCTTTGGTAACCATAAGTTTTCTATTTCCTGAGTCTGCTTCTGTTTTGTAAGTAGATTCATTTGTATTATTTTTTAGATTCCACATATAAGTGATATCATATAACGTTCGTCTTTCTCTGACTTACTTCACTTAATATGATAATCTCTAGGTCCATCCATGTTGCTGCAAACGTTACTATTTCATTCTTTTTTATGACTAATATTCCATTATATGTATATATACATATATATTTTTATACACATACACACACCACATCTTAAACCAATCGTGTTGATGGGCACTTGGCTTGTTTCCATGTCTTGGCTATTGTAAATAACTACACGGACTCTTAAGCTCTGAGGATTGTGTAAAGAAGAATTATGTAAAGAAGAGATCATATAAAACATTTTAGGTTAATTCCATTACTGGGTTTTCCTCTGGCTTGTGTGTGTTTGTTTACTTCGGTATTTGATTTCTAAAACCTCACCTCTCCATAGTACTTGGTTCGAGCCCTAAATGTAGCACTTTCCACATTATGTTAAAGTTAGTTATTGTCTATCTCTTCTTCAGTTGTACATTCCTGGTGTTTAGGACACTGTTTGGCACCTTGGTATGTTTCCAGTTAACTGAGTTTTTGATATTCACAATAGGAACCAGACATTAAATACACACATGAGCTTGGTGCTCGTTTAATATAACCTGGGAATTAAATTAGGAATTAGGTTTATTAAAACTTTATGACAACACTTTAGTAGTTTGTATGAATATGTAGATCTAAGGTAAACTTCACAGATTATTTGGATGGCAGATACCATAGGACCTTGACAAGATGATCTATTCCAGAACTTGATTATTATGATCAAGATATTGAATGATCTTAAACCTTTGCCTTTTATTTAGGTGGTTTGATGATACAGGTTATAACTATGTACTTTAGTTAACCATTGACTCTGGGTTAAAAACATTGCTTTCCTGATTATGGTAGCAATTTCTTAATTTTTTTCTTTTCCTTTTTTCTTTCGTTTTAAAAATTATTTATTTATTTTTTATTTGTAGTTGGAGTGCCTCAAGCTTATCGCCTCTCAAAAATTCACAGACAAACGCATTGGCTATTTAGGGGCAATGCTGCTGTTAGATGAAAGACAAGATGTCCATCTTCTCATGACCAACTGTATCAAGAAGTAAGTCTTAATTTCTTTCTTCCAATAACTACTTTGTACTTTTAGGTCTTTTTTATAATAAGACATAAAAAGCTTCTATTTATTGATTTTATATTTACTGTCTAGAATGTATTTGAGCTGCTTTTGGTTCTATAGCTTATATGTAAAGAGGCTAAGCAAAGGATTAAAACTTCTGTAGGGGATAATTTAACTGAAGGTATTGCTGTACATCTTGAGTCATAGCAACTATTTAGCCATGAATAAGCATTTGGACTTTCATAGAATAGAAAGAGCATTGGTAAATCTAAGCTTTCTTATCATATATTTTTTTGAATACCATGAGTAATGAAACACTGTGTTTATTAAATAATTACCAGTGTATATTCTTAATAAATACCATTTAAAGGTAAAAAGAGAGGCCTTGTTTGTCAGCAGTCTAGTCCCAGATTTCAGTTGCTGGGAATTATATTTAGCCCTGTGAATTTTTGTGTATAAGTCCTTTTTTCTCTAATGGGTGCTTTACTGATTTACTAGTCCAGTTATGTGTTTAACTTACAAAGTTAATGCTTGCCATTCTGGAGAAATTAGAGGACCTGTGAGTAGGGAATTAACAGTTCTCAGTATCTCTTTTTTTTTTAAAATTTATTTATTGTTTATTTATTTATTTTTGGCTGTGTTGGGTGTTTGTTGCTGCGCGCGGGCTTGCTCTAGTTGCAGCGAGGGGGGGCTACTCTTCGTTGCGGTGGGCGGGCTTCTCATTGCAGTGGCTTCTCTTGTTGTGGAGCACGGGCTCTAGGCACGCGGGCTCAGTAGTTGTGGCTCGCAGGCTCTGTAGTTGTGGCTCGCGGGCTCTAGAGCACAGGCTCAGTAGTTGTGGCGCATGGGCTTAGTTGCTCCGCGGCATGTGGGCTCTTCCCTGACCAGGGCTCGAACCCATGTCCCCTGCACTGGCAGGCGGATTCTCAACGACTGTGCCACCAGGGAAGGCCCCTCAGTATCTCTCTTATAATAAATTTCTCTTAGAAAGTTATGGAAGTTTTAGGGTTTCCCTGGTGGCGCAGCGGTTAAGAGTCCGCCTGCCAGTGCAGGGAACATGGGTTCGAGCCCTGGTCCGGGAAGATCCCACATGCCGCGGAGCAACTAGGCCCGTGCACCACAACTACTGAGCTTGCACTCTAGAGCCCGCGAGCCACAACTACTGAAGCCCCCGTGACTAGAGCCCATGCTCTGCAACTAGAGAAGCCACCGCAATGAGAAGCCCACACACCATAATGAAGAGTAGCCCCCGTTCGCCGCCAACTAGAGGAAAAGCTCGCGTGCAGCAAAAAAGACCCAACACAGCCAAAAATAAATAAATAGAATAAATAAATTTAAGAAAAAAAAAAGAAAGTTATGGAAGCTCTGATGGCCATATTGATCAAAGGTACTTTTTGGTTTGTTTTGATTTGGTTTTGGTTTGTCTATTGGTTTAATCTCCTTTTTTAGATTTCTTTTTCATTTATAGTATTTCTGTATTTGACAGAAAGTAGAATCAGGGGGGTATAGGTGATCAATTTGAAGACACTGAACTCATGTATTTTGCTGTGGTAAAAATTATAATTTAAAATTTCCCAATGAATAATGAAAAATTTCAAAATGAGAATTATGATTGCTTGTAAATATAGAGTGTGTCATGTAAATACATTGACTCTGTGACTTAACTTGGGAGAATCTTGTTCTTTTTGCCCTTGAAATAAATATTAATAATGAAAATACTAAGTTGATTCATTTATTCAACAAATATTTATTGTATACCTGTTGTATGCCAGGAGGTGTTATGAGCTTTGGGGATGGAGAATGAAAAAAATGGACATGAATCCTTGGTGTCGTGGAGTTTACATTTTAGATGTTTAATGTGACTTTACATATTTATTCTGGACAGACCTCTGAAAGTTTCTTTAATTTTTGCTCTTGCCTGCTCTGTGCCCTTATTATTCAAGCCTTCAATCATATGTTGATAATTTGGCAGTTCTGCCTAGCAGCAAGTTCATATTAGAGACTTAATACCAAACTCAAGTATAGGTTTGTAGCTTGATAAAAATTGAAGAATAGGCATACAGGCAAATAAGGAATCTTGGTGTTTAATTTTCATGAGACCCAGCTAAGCCCCAAGTGAATTTAGGAGAGAGCTAATAGTAGTTGGGAATTGATCTGGCACTTAAGTTTAAGCTCAGTTAAAGGGCTTCGGATAATTCAGTTTTTTTTTTTTAATTTATTTTCTTTATTTTTTTGGCTGCGTCGTGTCTTAGTTGCGGCACGTGGGGTCTTCGTTGAGGCATGTGGGATCTTTCATTGTGGTGCGGGATCTTCGTTGTGGCATGTGGTCTTCTCTAGTTGTGGCCTATGGGTTTTCTCTCTCTTTCTGTCTCTAGTTGTGGTGCATGGGCTCCAGGGTGCCTGGGCTGTGTAGTTTGCGGCATGTGGGCTCTCTCATTGAGGCACGCAAGCTCAGTAGTTGTGGTGCATGGGCTTAGTTGCCCTGTGGCATGTGGTATCTTAGTCCCCCAACCAGGGATTGAACCCGCGTCCCCTGCATTGGAAGGCGGATTCTTTTTTTTTTTTTTTGCGGTACGCGGGCCTCTCACTGTTGTCGCCTCTCCCCTTGCGGAGCACAGACTCCAGACGCGCAGGCTCAGTGGCCATGGCTCACGGGCCTAGCCACTCCGTGCATGTGGGATCTTCCTGGACCGGGGCACGAACCCATGTCCCCTGCATCGGCAGGCGGACTCTCAACCACTGCGCCACCAGGGAAGCCCTGGAAGGCGGATTCTTTACCACTGGACCACGGGGAAGTACCCTGTGTGTTTTTTTAATCTGTTAATGAATGGGTCTTTTTATTTGTGAGGTTTTTTTGCATTTTGCTTATGGGGCATCATATGTACCAACAGTTTTTCTGTTTAATGATGAATGTTTACCTCATTGTTCATTGGCCTAGAAAAACTCTGACATTAATGATCTTGGAATTAAATCTTTAAAAATTAAATATAATACTTTAAGAGCTTGCATTATGCAAATATTCTTAATCATTGAAAAATGATTGAAGAGTCAACTAAGTACTCTTGGGAACTAGGACACTAAATGGTAAAGCCATAGTTAAGTTAAACTTTATCAGTAATTTTTACCTTAAATATTCAAATTGGTAGACAATAGCAAACCTGACTGATTGACACTTTACCTTCTGTTTCCTTTCCTTTCTTTGTTCTTCAGGGAAGCCTAAAACCATTTATTAGTTCATTTAAAATTACACCCCCCAAAATAAATAAAAATAAAATGACCAATAATGAACCCATTACAATGTTAACAGAAATAAATTTTTTTATGAAAAACTATTTTTCAGAACAAGAACAATTTCAGTGAGAAGAATGGCATTATTTTACAATTTTGTAAATCTCTTTAATATCTAACCTAATGGAAGCTAGAAGCTAGATGCTCATATTTGCTTCTGCATTCAGTTTCTTATGTTACGTTTTGATTAAGTATATGAAGAAGATCTAGCCTTTCACAGATAATGTAGTTTAAAAAAGAAAGAGGACTTTAATAACCTTTCAGATTAACTATGGATAATGTTCTATGATAGTATATCACAACTCCATAAGTGGTAGTTTCTTTAGGGTTAATTACAATGTGGAGTCTGAAACCATATCAGTGAAGTTTGGTTCTTTGTTATATTAAAACCCATTGGTCTGTCTTACACTTTGAATGAACTTTTTACTCTTGCATGCTTTTTAAACATCATGCTTAAGGCATTTGGAGAAAATTGGTTCACTGAGTTTTAAAGTATTGATAGACTGTCAGGTTCATAGTGGCAATAAAAATATTCCAAAATTCTAATTTTCACTTCAAAGCTTAGATTTTATCATTGGCAACAAATATTGTCACTTGTTGCTCTTGAAGTGATAAGGTTACTTGGCTCTTCTTCAAGAAAATGTTTGGCAAATAATCACATCTTAATAATTATAGTTGTCAGTTATTTTTCAAATAAGAATGATGTTCATTTTAAAAGTAGCTAGTTTGTAGTTTAGCTTGCAAATGAAAGAAATACACAAGTGCTTTTCTCTGAGATTGCCACTTTACTCCAGTATGCATCAGAAGTACTTTATGCATACTTTCCATTTTGTCACGCAGAATGTTAAAAAATGTGCACTCAAGAGTCAAGGTATATGGGAGTTCCCTGGTGGCCTAGTGGTTAGGATTCTGGGCTTTCACTGCAGTGGCCCGGGTTCAATCCCTGATCAGGGAGCTGAGATTCTGCAAGCCGTGTGGCGTGGCTTAAAAAAAAAGAGTCAAGGTATAATAAAACTAATCATTTTTACTGCTTTGTCATGAGCAGTATTAAGTGAAACTCCCTCCCTCCCTCCCTTCTTTCACTCTAAGTGTGTGGCAGTGTATTCAGTGACTACTATTATTTGGTGCCTCTGCCCTGATTTGTGCTAACATTGCATAGTTTTTCCCACCATTGCCTTTGCACTGTCAGTGCGGGTGTCAGTAAAGCTGACAAATAATGAGTTAGTATTGTGAAAATAGTTTGTATCTCGTGGACCCCCTGAAACAGCCTTGGGGACTTCCAGAGATTCTTTAATCACAGTTTGAGAACCACTGAGCTAAACGATTTTAAAATGCTCTTAAAGCTGGTGGAAGTAGCATAACTCAATAATTCAGCTTCTGAATGGTAAGAGTTGGTTATAATATATAAATGAGTTTAGTGGTTCAAGCTTTTAATATTTCAGCTTTTCTGAAAGTATACTTCAGGCTGGTTTAGAAATAATTTTGTACAGTAATCAATGCCTGTTAGAAATAGAATTTTTTGTATCTGTATCACTAGATACTGAGCCTCACTGTAAACATCTAGCTTAGTTTATGATGGTTTAATTAGCTATCTTTTTAGTTAGTAATTTTTTCTTCTTTTGAATAAATAGTGTAAAAATTAATGTAACATCAAGGTTAATACTATATCATAAGATCAGAGACCTTACGGCATAGTATTTAGAGTATACAGTGTTTAAGTATAGAGTATATAGTATAGAGTGTTTCTGTTGTGATGTTTAAGTCATCTTAAATGCTCTAGCAGTAGAGATTGTTTTCTGATTTTTTTTAAGGTTTTGGTTACTGTATTACGTTTTTTTGTAGTTAGTAATAGAGCATATTAAAATCTTTTAAATATACAGTTGTTCTTCATATTCTGTCATTGCTAGTTTTTACTTTCAGTGGTTTGCTGAGTTTCCTAAAGAGAGTTGTCTTTTAACATCCAACAGATAGCATGTTGTCCAGTTTATGTTGCTTTGGTATTTGGAAACATTGGGTTGCAAGCATGTAGAACAGAATGTCAGTCAGTTTCTTGGGTTGTAATTTGTAATAAAGTTAGAATAAACACTTTTTGCAAAAATAATCCTAATAAATATTTTCCATATTAGAGAAATCATGAATCGTTCAGAGCTACCTCGTTAGATTGTGAAGCTTCTTCATGGGGAGCACCAGGCAGGGCATGTTCATTTCTGCCACCTTCTTTCTTTTGCAGTGATCTTAATCATAGCACGCAGTATGTACAGGGGCTAGCACTTTGTACCCTCGGCTGCATGGGCTCCTCAGAGATGTGCAGAGATCTTGCAGGAGAGGTAGAGAAACTCCTGAAAACCTCCAACTCTTACTTAAGAAAAAAGGTAACTTTCCATAAAACCGAATGTATGCGTTTGGATTAGGGAGTATTATGGAGATGAGAAGGCAGATTATTCATATTTGAAAGCTCAAATGATAATATAACTTATCTTTCCCTGTGCAGTAAATGTATTTTAAATGATTATATATGAATCAGTTGTTTATAAATCAAAATCTTTTTTTATACTAATTTTGGAGGTGATTTTTTTTTTTTTTTTTTTTTTTTTTTGGTGGTACGCGGGCCTCTCACTGTTGTGGCCTCTCCCGTTGCGGAGCACAGGCTCTGGACGCACAGGCTCAGCGGCCATGGCTCACAGGCCTAGCCGCTCCGCGGCATGTGGGATCTTCCTGGACCGGGGCATGAACCCGTGTCCCCTGCATCGGCAGGCGGACTCTCAACCACTGCGCCACCAGGGAAGCCCGGAGGTGATTTTTTTTTTTTTTTTATTGCTATTTAACTCTCCAATTAATAAGTGATTGTGAACACTTTAATTCTCTTAATTCGTCATTTTTCAAGGAAATGATTTATAAACAAGCAAATGTTATTGGACCCTAGATGGCATACCTAATTACTTCCTAAGTTACCTGATTCTAAACGGTATTAAACAAAGCGATAATGAACAGATCTTTACAAATTTATTTTAGTGCCCATGTCTTTGTATTAGGGCCTTTGAATCTTGGAAGTGCAGTTCCATTGGGACCTAGATAATTATTAGGGAATGATTTAGAACATACTTCCTAAAACTGATATATCTAAATGGAATAGTAATGGAAGACAGTGATCTTATTCACTTATTTGCTTTTATTTGTTGATATAAACATTTTGTTGTTATTTTTATTGTGCTTGAATCCTAAAACCTTCATAAACAAAGGGTAAAATTTAGGACTTTAGAAGTGAGTCACATAATATCGTCTGGTTGGTGTTTATTGTGCCTCTGTATTAATGGTGTGAGACAAAGCTGTTGAAAGGGCCAAGCTGTTTTCCAGGATCATGTACTGTTAATGATGGCTATAGACCAAAGCCAGTGTTTTCTCTTAAAAAATGTGTGGGCTGCTCTTGTTCAGAAAGATTAAATAAATATTAATAAAGATTAATAATTATTAAATAAAATAATTCCTACAGATTAGGAAAAAAATTGTTTCCCCCAACTGTAGCATGGGAAGAATTAGCTGAAATCTTTTCTTGTTAATGTATCTAAACTTTTATGTTATTCAATTCCAACAAATAGTAGTTATGGTTCCTTTTGCCAGGGGTGGGGGCGTTTAACCAAAATCAGTCTTTGAATGCCTTTCTTTCCTGTGAACAAGTTTCTTCAGTAGAGACTAGCTAACTGAGAGGCGTTTAACTAAGATCCTAAGTAACTTTCAAATGATTTTCTTGATTTCAGTAGAGAGTGAATTGGGGAAAGTATAGGTATTATTAAAAGCAGCAGCAGATTTAAAGCATCTGCAGTATATATATCTTTCAATTGCATAATGTTTTTATAAAACCTTTTGGTCTTTTTACTCAGAAGAATGATTATCACAGATGAAGTCTTTATTTTTTACTTTGCAAAACTCCACATAAATTATGTTTAGCATGTTTGATAAGTTTGTGTTTAACCATGGTCTAGTCGAGAAAGCTTTTGTCCACTTATTTGGTAATATATGACCGAAGAGACAGGTGAGTTAGAAGTTCTCGTTAATGCAGTAAGTATAAGTTGGAAAGCCCTAACCAGTTAATAACTAATAAGTCTGATAATGATAAATAATAAATCTGATACCGAAGTCCTTTCTTTTTTCATGTAGGTGAACTAGTTGATAAGGTTTTGTTGTTTATAAGATTGGTTGTCCTGACTTAATTGAAATAAATCTTCTTTTGTCCTTTTTATGTTTTTTATAGGCAGCACTTTGTGCTGTTCATGTCATCAGGAAGGTTCCTGAACTTATGGAGATGTTCTTACCAGCAACAAAAAATTTATTGAATGAAAAGAACCATGGTAATGTGATTTAGATGCACTCATGAAGTACTGAGGAAGAAGGGGAAAGAGAACAGGTTTCAGGCAGTGTTGGCCTTCTGTCTCATGCAGTGGACTCACCTTTCTACTGTGCTTGGACACTTTTCCAGGAAGGGCTAATGGGTTGAATCTCTCTTCTACTCCCATATCCTAGTTTTTGTAGTTAGAGATTGATTCCTTTACAGTAAGCTTGTTGTTTTTCATTTCTGGTCCTCTTTTACTATATTAAAAATACTATATTAAGTAATAGTGTAATTACAAATGATCCTAGCCTTGATTTTCATGTGTAAAACCCTTTGATTTCCTGGCTATTTTATAATAGAAGAAAAAGTTATTTTTTTATTGCTTTGCCATAGTAGTGTAAGAGTTGTGAAACTACTTTTAGGTTACTTGTAACAGGAATTTGTAATGGTTACCCAGATATATTTTTATAAAGCTTGAGAGAAATTAAATGAAATGTGGCAGTTCTTTACCGAGCATTTTATTCTTATTTTGAAGTCAGTGAAACAAGTTCTGAGTGAAGAAAATTCTTGTGTCCTAAATGCTAAGAGAAAAAATGTTAACGTGTATTTAATTTGATTAATGCAGTCCTGTGCCTAGAAGACTCAAAATATACTTGTTGAACAAATGAATGTTTAGGGTACTTATTTATTATTTAGTGAAAAGTATGGTGTGATTCTTTTCACTCACTCTTGACCAAGCAAATTTACTTTGTCATTCACAACTACCTTGGGTTTTTTGTATATTTTATCTGGAAATTTAAAACCTTAGTAAGATTTTTCTTCTTGAAATATCTATCAAAACTCAGCTAAGAGCTTATTAAGTCTGGAGCAGGTGATGTCCAGTTTATATTGACTAGGAGCATGTCTTTATGGATATTCTCAAATGTAGAGACATGTGTATTGGTTCTCATTTTTTAGCAATTATTTTGGTCATATAACTTTAGAATATTCTGTTTTGATTGACATCACCAGTATTAAATCAGCAGGTATCTATTAATACCTTCTTTGTATTCACCTCAATGCTTAGATTCTTTGAGAGATTAAAAAAAAATAGCAGCTATCCTTTTGGAATTGACCTTCAAAACTCAGAGCCCTGTACTATGAAGTTGAATAATATAGCCTCATTATTAGTTTTCATTGGTTCTTTTCTTTCAGGTGTCCTTCACACTTCTGTAGTCCTCCTCACAGAAATGTGTGAGCGAAGCCCAGACATGCTTGCACATTTCAGAAAGGTAGGTGCCATTCTGTATATCTAAGCCTTTCTTGATTGAAAATGGCTTTCCTGAAAAGTACATGATTTTCTCACCTATGAATTTTCTTTTGAAAGAAAGCTGTGGAGCTGAATAAAGGACTTAAACAGCCCTGCTGTGTGGTAGGGCTGGAAGCCAGATTTAGGCATATAAGAACTGGCAATAGTGCAGTGTTTTCCCTTTCATAATAGAAGTCTTCTCTCATTGTTGGCAGACACACCAGTCTCTCACGTGCTTTACCTGCTGTTTTCACATTGAAGTTAGGAAATGTAGCCTGAGGTCAGATTACACACAGGAAGTGTGTGTGTGTGTGTGTGTATATGTATGTAGTTTAAGGCAGGTAATTTTTTTTATTAAAGGTGAAAACTGCAAACTGAAATTTGACATTACTTTTACCTCACATAGGGTCCCCCACTATTCATTTTACGCTGTGGTGACTCCAGTGATGGAAGTCTCTAGCTTTCTTAAGTCCCTCCCTCCCTTTCTTAGAGCATTCTAAAGTGGAAATTTTTTTCTCCACTTATGTTTAGAAGGGACTAGTAAGGAGGACTCAGAGAAAGACTGTTCTTTGGGTAATTACATGCATTTCAGTTCCTTTTATAGGGTGCTGATCACTCCATAAATTGGGCTTACTTTGTACTTTAGATCTAGTGAAGCTCTAATAGCAGCTCTTTTTTGGGGAGGCTTTTTTGCCCCCTTAGGTGTTCATGTATTGATTAAATTATTATAAAATAGTATGAGGCCCGTATCTGTCCCTAATGCTTGCTTTGTATGTTTTGTTCCTGTTGTCTGTTTGGAATCCTGCTGTATGTTAGAATGAAAAGGTAAGAATTAACCCTCTTTTAGATGGTGCATGCTGGCATTAGGTCCTTAGTGGCTTTTGTGTATCCATCCACAAATGTGGCTTTTAAAAATATACTAATGCTGAAGCTGTGCTTAATACTATGTTATTTGTCCTAGCATTTTTGGCTAACTTCCTAGTCCAGGTTTTGTCTTGTCACTTAAACTCCTGACTCCAAAGTCAGCCTTGGATTTCAGTTGCAGCCTTTCCTGATTTGTAAGCCTCCTTCTCTGCCTTTCCTTTGTCTTCACTTGAGAAACTTTGAGCAGTTTCCCATTGGTGATGGCAGTTCCAGATTAGTTTGGATCCTTGACACCAAACACTGCTTCTTCTTGAAGCAGATATTTTAGAGCCGCGTGGGTAACCCCATGCTTTAAAAAGCTCCGTACGTACTTCTGAACTTTCAGTTCAGACTTAGAGCTTTAATTTCCCCCTTACTTGCCCTCAATCTTGCCTTGAAGTTTTGGAATATTAAAAGTTTTTTGAGGTAGAGTGGGTGGGCATCAACTGATTTTCATGGCTGCAGCCTTTCCCTTTGTCATTTTATTTTGTTTGTCTTGTCATCAGTTTTAGTAACTTGCATTTTTGTCGGAAAAATAAAGCTGGGTTCCAGGAATTTGTATGCAGAACACTTAGACATTTGTGCTTTTTGTCCCGGGGTGCTCTTATGTGGTCTGAGTTTAGTAGCTGAAGGAAAAAGGACTTCTCTGAGACAGAAACCAGATTTTTTAAAAAAAATAATTAATTAATTTTTTTTGGCTGCATCAGGTCTTAGTTGTGGCACGTGGGATCTTTCTTTGTGGTGCACTGTCTCTTCATTGTGGTGCATGGGCTTCTTTCTAGTTGTGGTGTGCGGGTTTTTCTCTCTCTAGTTGTGGCACGCGGGCTCCAGGCTGCATGGGCTCTGTAGTTTGTGGCATGCGGGCTCTCTCATTGAGGCACGTGAGCTCAGTAGTTGTGGCACAGGCTTAGTTGCCCTGCGGCATGAAGGATCTTAGTTCCCTGACCAGGGATCGAACCTGTGTCCCCTGCATTGGAAGGCAGATTCCTTACCACTGGACCACCAGGGAAGTCCCCAGAAACCAGATTTTAAAAAGTAATTGAGGATATGGGTAGTACAAAAAAGGAGACCATTGGGAAGTATGCAAGGCGAGCTACTTTTTGTGCAGAGCTTGGTAATTAGATGATCCCGGTTTTATTACATTTTAAAGCAGTTTATACAGTTATATTATTCTGACCTCTAATATGAATCTGTCCACAGTTGACAGATTTAATGAGGATTCTGTTTAGAATTTACAGGTCATTATAGCTTAGATTTGTTTTAATCTTGGAATTGTCCAAATTAGATTTTTGTTTAGGTGACTTATGAAGTGCTTAATTGAAGTGTTATGGCCAAACTTATTTAAATTCCCACAGATTATGTTGTCTTGTATTTAGCAATAGACTTAGTGTTGTAAATGCTTTGAGTGTGTACCTTGGGCAGAGCTTGGCTTTTGTTTCAATCTTGATCCCCTTTTAGAATTGGAGAGTAGGGAGGAATCCAAATATGATGAGAAAAAAATAATTGAGTTGCAGCAAAGTTGGGGCTGTTTTGACTGCCTCCAAAAGAGATAGGATTCAGTTTGCTTTGGACACTTCTTAATGTTAGGTGATTAGAATTGTTTATATAGCTAAATTGAGTTTGTATTAGAGACTGGAAATGTTCTTATTGTGGCAAACATTTTGGAATAGGGTTTTAACCTTAAATGATTGATCAACAGAGTTTGAAATGAATGATAATATTTAAAGCATTTTTAAGCTCAGCTTGGCAGTAAAATTGCCTCTACTATGTGCTGTCAGTCAGTCTAATGGACAGAGTAAAAAGAAGAAGGGCATTCTGACCATAGGGAACGTATAGTTTCATCAGTGAGATAAGACAGGCAACAAATGTATAATTAGGTGCTGAAATTAAATTTTACCTAAAATTGTGTCATATGAGTTAAGAATAGGAAAAGGACGTTATTCATGGCCTTGCTGTCTTCCTAAAGTGAAGGATACAATTTTTCATGTGTCTTTTCCACTTAGTCAGTGTTGGAGGCTTTTGTATTCCCTGTTGTTTGTTGGAAAAGGATATAACTAGCCAAATATTAAGAGGGGAGAATTTTTTTCTCTATTTGAGATAGTTTGTTTTAAGACTATAATTTTAATAAAATCACCAGTATTTTGGGTGTGGTAACATTTTATATCCACATGTGTTGAATGTATTAAAAACTGAATATATTTGTGCAACCTTGGTGTGTCAAGTCCTATAGAAGTAGAAATGCAATATGCCCCATAGGTACCTGTTTTACTTGGTTCTCAGAGGCTTTCTAACCTACTGTTATTTATAGTACCTTTGCATGTATAACTCTGGAGTAAAAATATCTGGTTTGTTT
This sequence comes from Delphinapterus leucas, assembly GCF_059928025.1. NCBI lineage: Eukaryota > Metazoa > Chordata > Mammalia > Artiodactyla > Monodontidae > Delphinapterus > Delphinapterus leucas. The sequence continues at coordinate 46,399,403 of NC_143148.1, forward strand.
TTAATTCAGATATTCCTTCTTGAGTTCTTGGCCAAAATGCTCCTAAGTTATATTTATCAAACATCAACAGTATAGTAGTATATTGTATCAGTAGAATTTGCTTGGACTCAGACCCTTGCATCCTTTTTCTAAGTCAAATTACCTGCCTATTCATGAGAAATTCTTTGATGTTCACTGTTTTTTGATGCATCTCTCTTCCCCCCAGCTTGTGCCCCAGTTAGTTCGTATTCTAAAGAACCTCATCATGTCCGGATATTCACCAGAACATGATGTTTCTGGGATCAGTGACCCCTTTTTGCAGGTGAGGTCGAAAGAAAGTTTTGGATAAATGATATATTTTGGAATAGATTTTTCCTTCCTCTTATGTTTGTGTTGGGTAGAGATTTGGTAGTTAATTGATTAAACTAATTACATTAACAAATGAATAGTGACACAATTCTGTATGAGATTAATAGGGTAAAATTATAGTTGTAATAGTCAAATCGTATACTACATGGAGACTTGATTTACCAATATAATACAGCTCTGCAGGTGGTGGTATCCTTTGGCTGTGAAGTGTCAAAGTGTGGGTTGTCTAATGACTTCACTAAGACATAGAACCATATATAACTTCTCTAAAGATAATGTTTAAATTTCTTCTGTTTGAATTTTACCATTTCTATTGGGATCTAAGACTTCATTTAAGTTATTTGAATTTCATATCAAGCAAAGTTCCTTTGTGCCAGGCGGAATTTGTTGACATTTGTCGTATTTTGCACATTAGGTACGAATTTTGCGGTTATTAAGAATTTTAGGACGAAATGATGATGACTCAAGTGAAGCTATGAATGATATATTAGCACAGGTGAGTACTTAAACTTGCATTTAAGTAAACACTCATTTTAGTAAAGCAAGGAGTAGAATGATTGTGAGTATATGGAGCAGTTTTTATTTGTGTTTTCTCATTGGTGGCTGTAATCAGTCACAAAATGTCTCCTGTTATCTCTGGATATCTTTTGGAAGCATTGTTTTGTCACTTTTGTAACACCCTCTGTGTCTTTTCAGGTTGCCACTAATACGGAGACTAGTAAAAATGTAGGAAATGCTATTCTTTATGAAACGGTTTTGACTATCATGGATATTAAGTCAGAGAGTGGACTGCGAGTAAGTCTTTTTAATTTTTTTTCTCTAAACATTTTATTTAAAATAATTGACTTGGATTTTGGAAATGAATTCCATTTGGAAATTAACTTTAGTAAAGAATGATGCAGAATGTATAGTGCTTTTTTTTGGTATCTGAAGTATCATTTTCTCCAATGAAGGCTTAATATTGATTATAATAGAAATTGGAAGAGCTTAGGTATGGTTAGATACATAGATAATGTTAAGTGAAGGAAAAATTTCTTTCTTTCTCTTTTTTTTTTTTCTTTTTTGACCACACCATGTGGCATATGGCATCTTAGTTCCCCGACCAGGGATCGAACCCATGTCCCCTGCATTGGAAGCGGGGAGTCTTAACCACTGGACCGCCAGGGAAGTCCCAAGGAAGCATTTCTGAATGAGCTTTTTTTAGAGCCATGATTTGAGTTGGGCTCAATCACTTCAAATAAGACATGATATTTGAGTTAATTCATTTCTCTAAATTTTTATTTGAGAAATAAACACAAAGCAAAAGAATTCAAACAGTACAAAAGGTATGCAGGGAGGAAGATGTCTGTCTGTAGCTTTCACGTGTAGACTCTCAATTTTTCTAGTGGGAAATATGGTTACCATTTTCTTTTTTTTTTTTAACATCTTTATTGGAGTATAATTGCTTTACAATATGGTGTTAGTTTCTGCTGTTTAACAATGTGAATCAGCTCTATGTATACATATATGCCCTCCCTCTTGTGTCTCCCTCCCACCCTCCCTACTCCACCCCTCTAGGTGGTCACAAAGCACCAAGCTGATGCAGCTGCTTCCCACTAGCTATCTGTTTTACATTTGGTAGTGTAAATGTGTTAATGCTACTCTCACCATTTTCTAATGTACTTTTTTTTGGAGATATTTTATCCATATTTAAATGTGTCTGTACATGTGTATTTCTTTTCTATCCCACTTTTAAAAACTTTTTATTTAAAATAATTTTAGACTTACACAAAAGTTGCAAAAATAGTTCAGAGTCCAATATTACCGTTCGCTCAGCTTCCCCTAATGTTAGCATCTTGTATAACTGTAGTATAATTATCAAAACTAAGAAGTTAATATTGGTTCAGTACCATTAACCATATTACAGACTTTATTCAGATTTCACCAGTTTTTCTATTGATGACTAATCCTTGATCCCACATTGCATTTATTGTCATGTCTCCTTAGTCTCCTCCAAACTATGACATTTCCTTCGTCTTTCCTTCATTTTTGTGACTTTGACACTTTTGAAGAGTACTGATCAGTTACTTTGTAGAATGTCCCTCAATTTGGCTCTGTCTGATATATTCTTTTTTTTTTTTAATATTTATATATTTATTTGGTTGTGCCAGGTCTTAGTTGTGGCATGCGGGCTCCTTGGTTGTGGCATGCGAACTCTTAGTTGTGGCATGCGTGTGGGATCTAGTTCTCTCATTAGGGATTAAACCCGGGCCCCCTGCACTGGGAGCACGGAGTCTTAACCACTGCGCCACCAGGGAAGTCCCTGATATATTCTTTTTTTAAAAATTTTTTCTAAATTTATTTTTTAGCTGCTTTGGGTCTTTGTTGCTGCATGCGGGCTTTCTCTAGTTGCGGCGAGCAGGGGCTACTCTTCGTTGCGGTATGCAGGCTTCTCATTGCAGTGGCTTCTCTTGTTTGGAGCACGGTCTCTAGGCACGGGGCTTCAGTAGTTGTGGCACACGGGCTCAGTAGTTGTGGCTTGCGGGCTCTAGAGCGCAGGCTCAGTAGTTGTGGCAAATGGGCTTAGTTGCTCTGCAGCATGTGAGATCTTCCTGGACCAAGGCTCGAACCCGTGTCCCCTGTATTGGCAGGCGGATTCCTAACCACTGTGCCACCAGGGAAGTCCCCCCACCCCGATACATTCTTTTTTTTTTTTTTTGCGGTACGCGGGCCTCTCACTGCTGTGGCCTCTCCCGTTGCGGAGCACAGGCTCCGGACGCGCAGGCTCAGCGGCCATGGCTCACGGGCCCAGCCGCTCCGCGGCATGTGGGATCTTCCCGGACCGGGGCACGAATCCGTGTCCCCTGCATCGGCAGGCGGACTCTCAACCACTGCACCACCAGGGAAGCCCCCGATACATTCTTATAATTAGTTTGAGGTTATGCTTTTTTGGCAAGACTACCACAGAAGTGGTGTGCCCTTCTCAGCTTCATCTCAGGAGGTACCTGCTATCTGTTTGTCTCGTTACTGGTGATATTAAGCTTGATCTTTTGGTTAAGGTGGTGTCTCTCCACTGTATAATTGTTTTTTTTCCCCTTTGTAATTATAATATTTTGGAGGAAACACTTTGACACTATGCAGATATTCTATTCTCCTCAGACTTTTACCTACCGTTTCAGTACCCATCAGAGGATCTTGTCTGCAACAGTTATTAGGGTGGTGTTCTAATGATACCTTTCTATTTCCCTCATTTTTTCCTCATTAAATAATTGGAATTCTTCTATAAGGAAAAACTCTCCCTCAAGAATTTATTCATTCTTTCAACCATTTATTAGTATAATAATTGCTAACCCATAGCTTTGTAAGAAACAAATTTACTAACTACACTACAGTATTTGTGTATAGTTCTTTTTGTCATCTGGGTTGTTCTGCACCTTACACATTTCATGTTAAGTGAAAACATTATGTTGGAGCTAGTTTATATTCATGTATAGAGACCATTCTCATTTTTAAAAAGGTTGTGGTAGAATATTCATAACATAAAATTTATCATTTTAACCATTTCTAATTCTGTAGTTCAGTGGCATTAAGCACATTCACATTGTTTTGCAACCTACACAGCCATTTATCTTCAGAACTGTTTGGCCTTCCGAAACTGAATCTACGTACCTATTAAACAATAACTCTCCCTTATCCCCTGTCCCCAGCCCCTGGCAACCACCGTTCTACCTTCTGTCTCTATGGATTTGCCTGTTCAGGACATTTCACATAAATGGAATCATATAATATGGGGTGTTTGTGTCTGGCTTATTTCACTTAGTATAATGTCTTCAAGGTACATCCATTTCGCAGCATGTGTCAGGATTTATTCTTTTTAATGGTCGCATAGTATTCCGTTGTATGGATGTGCCATAGTACATGTAGCAAATTTGCTATTAATGGACTCTCCTATCATTTGTGATTATAGATAGTGTTGCAGTAGATTTTTGTGCATATGTACAAGTACATTTGTCAGCTAAATTCCTAGAAGTGAAATTGTTGAAGCAGAGGATATAGTTTCATTTTGTAGCTTTTATTTATTTATTTGGCCGCACCATGTGGCATGCGGGATCTTAGTTCCCCAACCAGGGATCAAACCCATGCCCCCTGCAGTGGTAGCACCGAGTCCTCATCACTGGACCACCAGGGAATTCCTCATTTTAAATATTTATAGTTACTGCCAGGTTTCCCTCCAGTGAGGCTGTAACAATATTATTTTTCTGCTAACGATATAAAAACTTTAAAACAATCTTTCAGCAGAAGTAAAATATGGTTTTAGGAGTTTACCTTCAGAATTTTTTTTTGGCTAGCAATCTATAGAAGTACTAACTAAACTACCACCTTTAAATAGTTTGCACCTATCAGAGGCCAGAAAGTGACCCTTAAACAATATAGATATTTGATTTTCCTAAATTTTTAAGCTGTGCTGTTTCTCTGTAGGTCCTAGCCATAAATATCCTGGGTCGTTTCTTATTGAACAACGACAAGAATATTAGGTAAGTCAACTGGAAAATGTCTTGTATCTGGCTATTATAAACTCAGTGTACTCAAGAGTGACTTTGCTCAAGATCACACATGTATTGAGTGACATACCTAGAACTTCAACTCAGGATTTTTATTTTTAGTCTGGTCTTAAAACCGTTTTGATAAGAATTTAAGTATTTGCCTCATGAGTTAATTTTTAGTCCTGTTTATACTTTAGCATTAGGAGTCAGCAAACTTTTTCTGTAAGGGACCAGATAGATGGTCAGTATTTTAGACTCCATGGGCCTTAGGGTCTATTTGGCAACCACTCACCTCTGCCTCTTGGTGTGAAAGCAGCCATAGACTGTGTAAATGATGTGCATGGCTGTATTGCAATAAAAATTGATTTACCAAACCAGACAGCAGAGGACTGGGTTTTTGCAGATAGGCTGTAGTTTGCTGACCCCTGCTCTAAATTAAGAAGAAAAATATAACATTTCAGTTGCAAACCTGGAACATGTTTGTGAACTCCAGCTACTTTTTTAAAGTAGATGAATTTATCAGTATTACCTTCTATTCTTTCTCGTCATGTTAACGATTGAAAAAATGTGGAAATAATCATTATGGTACCCTGAATTATCTTCTCCTTCCAGAAGAATTTTTAAATACTTGGATCATAAACTCAAATTTTTGCAGCGGCAGTTTTGGTACTGGTATCAAACAAAAGCAGAGGAAATATAAATGGTAAAATTGAAATAATTTCCTCTTGTGTTTTGGGGCTCAGACAGCCTGAAAAGGCATACTATATACTTATTTTGTTGTACTATTTGAAAGAGTTTGGAAGAATCAAGTCAGTCACTTTTAGAAGTTTAAATGGAATTGACCATGAATACAAATCTAAATCCAAGGCTTCTGGTTGCCACAGCTTTAGATTATAGTATTTTTTATGGCTTTACTGTGTTTCCATTTTACTCACTAATCTGTCTTGTCTTTTAAATATTTAACAATGTATGCTTTCCCTTAGTCATTGGACATCTTCTTTGTCGTTAAGCAGAGAATTATCCTGAATTTTACATTTTAATTCTGTTCTTCTGCAACTTTATGTCATCCAGATATGTAGCTTTAACATCTTTGTTGAAGACTGTGCAGACAGATCATAACGCAGTACAGAGGCACAGAAGTACCATTGTGGACTGTCTAAAAGATTTGGATGTCTCAATAAAACGGTAACAGATTATTGAAAATTCTGCTCCCCACCCATCACCTGATAACTTTGTAATAGTTTTGAGAGGGAGAATGTAGGCATTTATATATTTAGTCATTATTTTCACAGAGTAAATCCTTTTTTCCGAAAGGATTGGCAGGGAGAAGTTTAGATTAATGAAAGAGGCCAGTACGGAATACTGAAGTGCACACTGAAGTTGTCCTTGGTTCTTCGATGAGTAAAACAGGTACAGATAAGCTGGGCATATGTTTACTCAACAGAGGTACTGTGTTCTGTGTGTTGGAGGATGAAAATACGGAGTGATCCATCGGCTGAGTGTTTTATCACAATGCTGAAACTCAAATTGCTGACAGCACACGTTTTCTCACAGTACTTCAAGATACTAGAGGCGGCCGTGTTTCTTAGAACAGTGCATCTAGGAATGACTTCTAGGCAGCACATAGGACTTAGAAAAGGCATGTATATTTTTTCCTTGATGTAGTAATTCTACTGGTTCTCGTCTTAGAATAACTGTAGTTGTTTGTAAAACCTAGTTATAGTTGGCCTCAGTGAACTTTTGGTTTACTGTTCAAACCAGAAAAAATTAGATTTGAAATGATCTCTGAAACTATTCACTTAACAAACATTCATTGATAATTGTGTTCCTTTTATTTGCAGAGAACAGGTGCTAAGTGCTTGGGCAAACTAAAGATAAGACCTAGAGTCAGTAATAACAACTTTTACATAGTGCTTTGCAAAGGATTTATAAGCACTCTCAGTTGGTTCTCAGAGCAAGCCAGTAAGAGAGACTAGGCAATTACTTCTATCCCTAGTTAACAGATTAAAATATAGTACCAAAGGAATCAAATGACTTACTCCAAACCTTACCCCTTGGACGTGGCAGACGTGGGAATAGAAATCAGACTTTCTGACTTCTATTGTGTTGTTTCTGTATAGCTCATGACTGGGCTTTGCATTTCAAAAGTAAAACCTGGGTCTCTTTGACAGGTTATATAACAGTAGGAGCTTAGACTCTGGAGCCAGAAAGCCTCATTTCGAATCCTAGCTCTGCCCTTAATAAACTTTGTCTAGTTACTTAGCCTTCCTGTGCTTCAGTTGTCCCATATGCAAAATGTGGATACAAGAGCACCCACTTCAAAAGGTTATATGCAGGATTAACTGGATTAACATATGTAAAGTACTTAAGCACTGTGTAAGAATTAGTTATTATTGCATTTCTGTAAGGATTGAGTTTTTGTTGCTTGTAGATTAACTAAGATGAAAGTATTATTAAATTGGGATTTTTGAAAGTTAATTATATGCCATGTTTGACATTATTGACCAAATGTGAAAAGATGCCTGTAGTAACCTTATAACTTTTATATGTAAAACATGTCCATATTTGCCTTCATTGCCAAATTTGATAGGCGGTTTTAGAAACTCCTATTTGCTCTCATAGCACATACCCTTTTTTTCCTTTTCATGGCTCTTATTCTCTTTTTCAGTTTTTTTCCCAGCTTTATTGAGATATAATTGTGTAAGTTAAAGATGTCCATCACATTGACTTGTCACACTTATCTATTGCAAAATGATTATCACCGTAGCATTAGTTAACACCTGCATCCTATCACATACTTACCATTTCTTTTTCATGGTGAGAATATTTAAGATCTATTCTCTTAGCAACTTTCAAGTATATAATACATTGTTATTAACAATAGCCATCATGCTATACATTAAATCTCCAGAACTTATTCATCTTATAGGTGGAAGTTTGTGCTCTTTGACAAACATCTCCCCATTTTTCCCACCCCTCAGACCCTGGTAACCACCATTCTAGTCTCTGTTTCTATGCATTCGGCTTTTTTTAGCTTCCACATATGAGTGATACTGTACAATATTTGTCTTTCTCTAACTTATTTCACTTAGCTCTCAAGGTTTGTTTTTATTCTACTCTTCTATGTACCTTTTGATGTAAACTGTGTTACATCATCTTTGGACTAAAGTGGATGTAATAAAAGGAGAGTATGGTGACTATATATCATGTTTTTAATGAATAACGCAGAGGTATTATCATTGGGTAATAATTTTGTTGCCTCTCTTTTTGAGCCTTTTAAGTATTCTAAATCTCAGCTTCATAGAATAGATTGCTGAACTCAAACTGCATTTTTGGTCTTTAGTAGTATATCTCTTGGGGATTTTTGAAGAAAAGTGTTGATGAACGTTCAAAATAAATTTGATAACTTTGGTTATCTCATGTGCAAAGATTGGGATCATAAGATCATGCAAAGACATCAATACATCCACTAGTGCTTGGTGTTCAAAGACAACATACTGGGTCTTTGTTTCATTCCCACTGTAAATATCATAACTTTTTTTCCCTCCCCCCTGCAAGGCGTGCAATGGAATTGAGTTTTGCCCTGGTAAATGGGAATAATATTCGAGGCATGATGAAGGAATTGCTTTATTTTCTGGATTCATGTGAGCCAGAATTTAAAGCAGACTGTGCATCTGGAATCTTCCTTGCTGCAGAAAAGTAAGATTTAATTTTTATATTCATGGGTAAAAAATGCTTGGAACTTTTTGGAAAGCATCTTTAAAACATGGGGGGAATGTTGTAAACATGTTTAAACATGTAACATTTATTTCAGGCTTCCCATTAGAAATTAGGTTTGAGAAGGCCATTCTGGCCAGTATCTAATGTTAAGCCTTATGCTAAGACCAAAATAATCCCACTTTTATAAAATCTCCTCTTTTATCTGTTCTTTAACCTCTCATCTATGATGTCCTTTTGATGAAAAGAATAGAAAAGTTACAGCATCTGGATGGTGGTTCTGTGTAAAACTTTTAGGAAGAAGTACCTCAAGATTTTGGTAGTATGGTTGTTTCACCTCTTTTCACTGTGAATTTAAGGGAGCAAGTTTCTAGTCCTGGTGTGCCTGGGTCTCGGAAGAGTCCCTTTTCTTCTTTCTTCTCTATCCTCTCCTGTCCTGACTTTATGATTTATTTTCTGAAAAACTGGAGACAGAGTCCCTAGTTCTCAGCTCAGCAACTCCTATTGCATATTACATGGAACATCTGAATTTGACTATGTACCACTTCATCACCCTTTGAAATGGGAATTGCTGCTAGTTTTGAAGGTGAAATGGGTCCAGATATAATCACTTAACCTGTGAATCTAAAAAATGCTGTAGGACAGGATTTTTGAAAGTCACTGAGCAGAGCTTAGTTTATAGGTTCCAGTGTTTTCACCTAGTGCCATTATTTTCTCAGGTATGCACCTTCCAAACGGTGGCATATAGACACAATTATGCGCGTTCTGACAACGGTAAGTAGTGTTCTTAAGTCAACATATACTAAGGGCTGGATGTGTCAATTAACGAGTCAGACAAAGCCCTTGTTCTCATGAAGCTTATATTCTAGTGGGGGAGGTAGGAAATTCATGGGGAAATATGTAACACTCTCTTGTCAGGCAGGGGAAAATGCTATGAAAAATACTAAAGTAGCATATGGGACTATATTGATGGCAGAAGAGGATGGGATATGGGGCAGTGGGCCAGGTGTCTTAGGTAGAATAGGGCAGGTCACTCAGAGGAGGTAACATTTGAGTAGAGAACTTGGTTAAATGAGGAGCTGTGCAAAGATTTGGGTGAAGAGTGTACAAATCAGAGGGAACAGTAAGTGTTGCAAAGCCCTAGGGTAGCAAACAATCTTGACCTGTCTGGAGAGCATCAAGAAGGCCAGTGAAGCCAGTAGGGTGAGAGAGGCAGAGAATGGTAAGCTTGATGCAAGGGCTAGATTCTATAAGGCTTTACAGGAGTTAGGATTTTATTTTGAATATGATAGGAAATCATTGGAAAGTTTTGAATGGCTAAATTCTGGATTTTAAATTATGATTTTATAGAATATCCTTTCTTTGGTAGTCTTCCAGAATTTTGGAGCTTCTCAGTCGATCAATTAATAGACAGGGATTAGAGATTTAAGAGTAAAAATGAAAATGTAGTGGCATAACTATCTATGTCTAATTATGTCACCAGAAGTAAAAAACGTTGACAAAGTTGACCACATTAAAATTTAAAACTTGTATAGCAGAAGGAAAAAAAAATCTACAAAGTTAAAAGGCAGATGACAGTTAGGGGAAAAACCATTGTAACATATGACAGTGTGTTAATATTTTTAATCTATAAATACTTTAAAATTAATAGGAAAAAGTGAAACACTAAAGGAAAAACTGGCATTTGAACAGACATTTGACAAAAGAAGAAATGGCTAGTTAACAGTGAAAAATACCCTTACTCTTAAAGAGATAGTAAATAAAATAAAAGTGAGGTGTCATTTTTCACTTGTCATACTTTTTAATCTAATTCCTAGTGCTAGTTAGAAAATAGAGAACAGGCAGTACTTTATTAATTATGTTTTTAGGACTTTCTGTTGGAAAAGTAAAAGGACACTGTACAAAAATGTATATTACAGAAGTGTTCATCCTAATCTTATTTATAATAGGGGAAAGCTGGAAACAACCAGGAGTCTCCAAATGGGCATGGGTTAAGTAAATTATGAAACATCTGTAGGAGGGAATGATACCATTGAAATTTTTAAAATTTCAATTTAATAGTTTACCTACAATGAATTAATTTTGTAAAAGTTTAAAAGTCAGTATACTTAATTGGGAAATTATATTCTAACAAAAGATACGATGGTTTTTATAAGGCTCAAAAGAAGGGAAAAATTAGAGCTCCTGAAGAAAAATGTTTATCGAAATCAAAACCTTTTTTAAAAAATTGCTCCAACTTTTCAGTTTTCCAATCAATTTATGTTCTCTTTTTATATGATCATATGATTTTTCTTCTTCAGCCTATTGATGTGCTAGGTTAAGTTAATTGATTTTTTAAAAAATTATTTATTTAATTGAAGTATAGTTGGCTTATGTTAATTGAATTTTGAATGCTGAATCATCCTTCCATATCAGGAATAAATCCCACATGGTTGTGACATATAGGTTTTTTAATGCATTATTGTTGTATTTGATTTTCTAATTTTTTTAAGGATATTTGCATCTGTGTTCATGAGAGATATTGGTCTGTAGTTTTCTGTTCCCGATGTTTTCTTTGATCCATGTGTTATTTAGTAGTGTGTTATTTAATTTCCAAATATTTGGGGACTTTTCAGCCATCTTTATATTACTTATTTCTAGTTTAATTTTGCATGATTTCTATTCTTTATTTATTTTAAAATATTTATTTTATTTATTTATTTTTATCTTGGTCTGCATTGGGTCTTCATTGTGGCACACAGGATCTTTTTGTTGTGGCACAGGGGCTCATCATTGCGGAGCTTGGGCTTCTCTCTAGTTGTGGCACAGAGGCTTCTCTCTAGTTGTGACGTTTGGGTTTTTCTCTCTCTAGTTGTGGCACGTGGGCTCCAGAGCGTGTGGGCTCTGTAGTTTGTGGCACTCAGGCTCTCTAGTTGAGGTGTGCAGGCTCAGTAGTTGTGGTGCGTGGGCTTAGTTACCACGCGGCATGTGGGATCTTAGTTCCCCGACTAGGGATCGAACCCGTGTCCCCTGCATTGGAAGGCGGATTCTTTACCACTGGACCACCAGGGAAGTCCCTCTGTTCTTTTAAATTTATTTTTAATGGCCCAGAATGTGATCTGTCTTAATGAATGTTCTGTGTGAGCTTGAGAAGAATGTGTATTCTGCTGTTGTTGAATGACGTGGTCTATAAATGTCAATTAGATCATGTTGATGAGTTCTCTTATTTAAAACACTCTGCTTGTGCTTCCCTGGTGGAGCAGTGGTTAAGAATCTGCCTGCCAATTCAGGGGGACACTGGTTTGAGCCCTGGTCCAGGAAGATCCCACATGCCATGGAGCAACTAAGCCTGCGAGCCACAACTACTGAAGCCCACGTACCACAACTACTGAAGCCCCCGCGCCTAGAGCCCGTGCTCTGCAACAAGAGAACCACCGCAATGAGAAGCCCGTGCACCGCGACGAAGAGTAGCTCCCCACTAACTGCAACTGGAGAGAGCCGGCTCGCAGCAACGAAGACCCAATGCAGCCAAAAATAACAAATAAATACAATAAATAAATTTATTAAAAAAAATAATAAAACAAAACACTCTGCTTTTTCCTATTAGGGAAGAATGTAAATATCTAAGTCACACCACTAATTACCTGCTTTTTAGCTTCTCACCTTTCCTTTTTGACCATTTCCCTAAACTTCTCCCTCTGTCTTTGTGTTTCTTTTTTTTTTTTTTTTTTTTTTCTTTTTTTGCGGTACGCGGGCCTCTCACCATTGTGGCCTCTCCCGTTGCGGAGCACAGGCTCCGGACGTGCAGGCTCAGCAGCCATGGCTAATGGGCCCAGCTGCTCCGCGGCACGTGGGATCCTCCCAGACGGGGGCACAAACCCATGTCCCCCTCATCGGCAGGTGGACTCTCAACCACTGCACCACCAGGGAAGCCTTGTCTTTGTGTTTCTTAACAGGAGTGGGTATCCCAGCCACCTAGGATTTTTTCTTTGTCTTTTTCCTCTCTAAAGTACACATGGGTAGGCCTGGTCTCAGTCTTGTAAATCCGATCAACTCTTCTGTCCAGTAATGGGAGATTGACCAAGGTGGGCTGATATTAGGCACAGGTTCCACTGTTTATATGTCCTGTGCAGCCTGGTTATCATCATGCTCTGATAAGGCCAAAATTTAGTTTCCTCATAGGTTAAGTAGCTGTATTTTGTTTTTATGGTTGTAAATCTCAAGATTCCACTAGTAAAGAGGACAATAAAGAGATCAAGGTTTTCTTTTTTTTTTTTTAATGTGGATAATTAAATACAAAATATTTCCTATTCCTGGGACTACTTATTGGTTGTATATTTATAAACTAGTTTTTAAAGGAGTGTGAATAAACTCAGATTTTTTATTTGTTTGTTTGCTTATTTATGTATTTATTTGGCTGCGTCGGGTCTTAGTTGCAGCACACAGGATCTTCTTGAGGCACTCGGGATCTTTCGTTGCGACGTGTGGGCTCTTCACTGTGGTGCAAGGGCTTCTCTCTAGTTGTGGTGTGCGGGTTTTCTCTCTCTAGTTGTGGCACGCAGGCTCCAGAGTGCGTGGGCTCTGTAGTTAGCAGCATGTGGGCTGTCTTGTTGAGGCACACCGGCTTAGTTCTAAGCCCTGCAGCATGTGAGGTCTTATTTCCCCGACCAGGGATCGAACCCACGTCCCCTGCATTGGAAGGCAGATTCTTTATCACTGGACCACCAAAGAAGTCCCCTAAACTCAGGTTTTTTAAAAGTTACTATTTATTTCAGTCTCATCTTATTTAACAAGCCTTTTTGAACTGTTCATGTACACTCCTTTCTCCATCCCCCAGAGTAGCGTGACTACTATAGCTAGCTCATGTGATTTTAACACCTGTGTTGGGGAGTTGTGGGAAGGGAGAGGTTGTTGTAATTAAGTTCCCAGTGAATGTATTTCTTAAATTTTTATAATCGTAGACCTTACCTGTTTTGAGTAGAGAAGGCTTCTTAAATTTTAAACTTTTTTTTTTTTTTACTTTGGACAAAGAGAAGTTTTTATTTTTTATAAAATCTTAAAACTTTAGAATATTCATTTAAATAAGACTTTAAGGGGGGAGGGATAAATTGGGAGATGGGGATTGACATATACACACTACTATATATAAAATAGGTAACTAATAAGAACCTACTGTAGAGCATAGGGAACTGTACTCAATACTCTGAAATGGCCTGTATGGGAAAAGAATCTAAAAAAAGAGTGGATATGTGTACATGTATAACTGAATCACTTTGCCGTACACCTGAAAGTAACACAACATTGTAAATCAGCTATACTCCAGTAAAAAAAAAAGACTTTGAAGTTTGAACTGCTTATGAACATGAGAATTGGAAACAACTTTATCTTTGAGGGTGTTTTGTAGTAGTCTCCTTTGAACAGCAACAATACTAGCTAACATTTCTTATTATTACTGTGTGTTTCTAGGGATAACTGTCCGCATTTCCTTTTAGGCAGGAAGCTATGTTCGTGATGATGCAGTTCCCAACTTGATCCAGTTAATAACCAATAGTGTGGAGATGCATGCCTATACTGTCCAGCGCTTGTACAAAGCAATTCTTGGTGATTATTCTCAGGTAAGTACTTTCACTTTTGGGGGGAAATTGCCCTTTATTTTCCTGATATGCTCTTACTGCTGTCACTCTAGAGGTGCCTCAGTTTTCACCTTTATGATTAGATGACCTGTGATTTGTATTAATCCTTTAAAGGACTGAAATCTTTGACAAACGGTGACTTTCTTTTGACAGCAACCTTTGGTGCAAGTAGCTGCCTGGTGTATAGGTGAATATGGAGATCTTCTTGTGTCTGGCCAATGTGAAGAGGAAGAGCCTATTCAGGTACCCTTTGTCACTCTTGGTTAAGGAGGGGGAAAAACAATGTTTTTGGTTTTAAGAGAGTAGTGTTTAATCAGTTGCGATTGATTCCTTGAAAACCTTTTAAAGAAGCAATTCCAGAATTACATTGGAAAACCTGCTGATTTTTGAGTTGGAACTTACTGGCCCATTGTGAGATACTAAAACTGCGTTTAGGACCTACCCTCCATCCCATCAGACTGACTTACATTGTTTCTCTTACCCTCTGGCTGATAAGAAATGAGAGTGTATCCATGTTTCCATTTGCTCATTAAAGGACTGGATTTCAGAGAAGTTGTGGCAACAACACTTTAACTCTATGTATCTTTTTCCTTTCTTCCTCTCCTTCTGCCTTTGAAAGTCATAAAATGCCTCTCAGCCCCCAATGGGTATTTTCCATCCTTTTTACCTCCTCCTACATGCTTCTGGTTGGTGGGTTAGGTTGTACAGTTACCCTGGCAAAGCACAGGTTATGTTAGAAGCTTTGGTAATGATGATGGCAGGATTGTCTTTCTAGTGACATCCTGTGACTTAATATCAGATGTAGATATTTACAGTTAAAATTCATCTTACATTGTCTTTTTTTTTTTCTGCACAGGTAACAGAGGATGAAGTGTTGGATATTTTAGAAAGTGTCCTAATCTCTAATATGTCCACCTCAGTGACACGAGGTTATGCCCTCACTGCCATTATGAAGCTTTCTACTCGATTCACCTGTACTGTAAAGTGAGTATGGAGAAAAAGTAGGGTGAACATGTTGTTTTGTAATTTTTAAAAACTTTATTATGGAAAATTTCAAGCAAAAGCAAAAGTAGAATAGTAAAATCAGTTGCATATACCTTTATTCCTCAATAACAATCATCATTTCATGGTTAATCCTTATTTTATCTATACTTTGCTCCCTGTCATCCCCCATGCCTGTTTTCTCTTTTAAAGTAGCGAAGTTATTTTCCCATATAAGGGTTCTGGTTTATTATAATATTTTGAGATGTCTGAATAGGAAGAAAATTGTGAAGGTTTTGGTGTTTAACTCTTTAAAATTTTTTTTTTTTTTTTTGTGGTACGCGGGCCTCTCACTGTTGTGGCCTCTCCCGTTGCGGAGCACAGGCTCTGGACGCGCAGGCTAAGCGGCCATGGCTCACGGGCCCAGCCGCTCCACAGCATGTGGGATCTTCCCGGACCAGGGCATGAACCCGTGTCCCCTGCCTCGGCAGGCGGACTCTCAACCACTGCGCCACCAGGGAAGCCCTCTGCTTTAATTTTTAATGTTAAGCCTCGTGAAGAATGGTATTTTTTACTATTTAAATTGTGAAGTAGAAGAATTTGGTGTCAGGTAATGACCTTTTGTTGAAAGAAGTCTGATGCCATGACCCATTTGTTGATAAAAGCTTATTTTAAAGTTATTAAAGAAGAGAGTGAACACTATAAATTTATTCTTTTGTAGCAAATTAATAATCGGTACTTTTGTCTAGCAAATTTTAGGGTATGAGATATTTAACAGACAAAATCTAGTATTACAACTAGAATAAGTATGATGGTAATAAGTA
This sequence comes from Delphinapterus leucas, assembly GCF_059928025.1. NCBI lineage: Eukaryota > Metazoa > Chordata > Mammalia > Artiodactyla > Monodontidae > Delphinapterus > Delphinapterus leucas. The sequence continues at coordinate 46,415,408 of NC_143148.1, forward strand.
TGATGGTCTTGAGCTATATGTCAGATGAATGAACATAAAGGAAAAGTGTTTTGTTTTTGAAAAGTTATGTACATTAAGAAAAGAGCATTTCAAAATTTTAACCAGAACCCTCTGTTTCAAACATTATTCTCTCTGCTTGTTTATGAACTTTCTTTTGGGTATTTGAATTTGTTTGTCATTTTATCCCAAAGCCGAATTAAGAAAGTGGTTTCCATCTATGGAAGCAGCATTGATGTGGAGCTCCAGCAGAGGGCAGTAGAATATAATGCACTTTTTAAGAAATATGACCATATGAGGTAAGTAAAAGAAAGTAAACAATGCATGTGCCTCTTAGCATCTCAAACAAATTGTCACGATAAACCCGTAAAGGAGATTCATCCCTCGTGCTTTATTAGCCGGACTTCACAACTCTGTTTAGTTCTAACTGCTTGGCCCCTTGTGTTTTGTCCATCTTCTATTCTGCCTAGCCTCTAAAGAAATAAGTGAACTATGTTCCTTTAGTCCCCTTCTCACCTTTCTTTTGGTAGAGAAAGTTTGCTTCATTTTCCATTTTATTTGGTGAAGAAGTGGGAGTTGTTTTCTTCTCAAGAGAATCGCATTCAGATATCATTACTATTAACATTTTGGTGTGCAGTGTCTTCTGTTATGCAGTATCTTTTTTCCCTCTTCTGTTATGCAGTATCTTCTTTTTTTTTTTTTGCGGTACGCGGGCCTCTCACTGTTGTGGCATCTCCCGTTGCGGAGCACAGGCTCTGGACGCGCAAGCTCAGCGGCCATGGCTCACGGGCCCAGCCGCTCTGCGGCATATGGGATCTTCCTGGACCGGGGCACGAACCCGTGTCCCCTGCATCGGCAGGCGGGCTCTCAACCACTGCGCCACCAGGGAAGCCTCAGTATCTTCTTAATTGGAAACTGCTAATACGTACTTATTTGCTGTTCTTTCATTCCAATTTCTCTATTACTGAGAATTCCCAGTGTCTCGGGATTTAGAGGGACAGTTTGTCCATTCAGTGTTTCTTGCCTGCCCTTAATCCAGCCAGGAATTTAGGTCATGTATTCTTGTAATCCAGCTTCTATTTTAGTGTCTGTGTTGGGATGTGGGGAGGGGAGATGTCTCTACATGTTTGGCTCCAATATAGTTACAGTGATTGTTTTGGGTAGGGAAGCTAGGTTAACTGCCTAGAATTTAACCACTTCAGATTCTTTCAGGTCTGCTCTGCTTGAGAGAATGCCTGTCATGGAAAAAGTAACCACAAATGGCCCTACTGAGATTGTGCAGACAAATGGAGAGACAGAACCAGCTCCTCTAGAGACCAAGCCACCACCCTCTGGGCCACAGCCCACCAGCCAGGTAGCTTTTCCCTTGCTTATCTGGGGCTCTTCATGATCTTATAGTTCCTTAGAACCTGTCTCTTAGCTGATACCTTTCAGTGTTCCTGGATTGATTGATGGTTCTCTTCCTTATTTTTAAGTGTTGAAAGGGCTTTGCATCAGATACAGATAAGGCAATGACTAATGAATAAGATTTTATTTCCTTGTTTAGGCCAATGATTTATTGGATTTGTTGGGAGGAAATGACATAACACCTGTTATTCCAACTGCACCTACAAGCAAACCAGCTTCTGCTGGTGGAGAACTTCTTGATTTGCTGGGAGACATCAATCTTACAGGTGAGGCCAGACTAGAGTTATTTCATGCTTTGTTAGGGATAAGGGCCTTAGGGAAAAACTGTACTGAACATAGCCTTTCTATCTAGCACATGAAACAGTTGAAGATGGGAGAGGCTAAGTGAAAAGCAAGAGTCTTCACAACATCTGGGATATGTTGCCATACTAATACTCTAGAGATAATTAATAGGGATTCCTTAAAGTCTAATTTTTAATTTTTTGGAGAGTAAATTACTCATAGCATTTTAAGATAGAAAGGACTGTCTCAGGTTAGAAAAGAAATACATCCCAAGAAATACATTACTTTTTCTAGGTTTCTTTCTACTCATGGTTAGTTTCCAAGAACTGTGGCCATTTGTAGAGAGTGGAGAGATGTCGGCTGTTTTCCTCCTTCCCTCTCTCTCCCTGTCTCTCTCCTTGGTATTAAAGCAATGGAAGGAGAAAGTCATCCATGGTTATAATATTCAAATATAACTTTTCATTTGGGAATATCTTTTCTTATCTTTATTTATATGTAGTAGACATTTGTAATTAATGTGTTCAGAGATATTGTGAACACAAGAGTTCAAGAGAGTCCAAGAGGGCTTCCCTGGTGGCACAGTGGTTAAGTATCCGCCTGCCAATGCAGGGGAAATGGGTTCGAGCCCTTGTCCGGGAAGATCCCACATGCTGCAGAGCAGCTAAGCCCGTGCCACAACTACTGAGCCTGCGCTCTAGAGCCCGCGAGCTACAACTACTGAACCTGTGTGCCACAACTACAAAAGCTCACATGCCTAGAGACCATGCTCCACAACAAGAGAAGCCACCGCAATGAGAAGCCTGCGCACCGCAACAAAGAGTAGCCCCCACTCACCGCAACTAGAGAAAGCCCGCGTGCAGCAATGAAGACTCAACACAGCCAAAAATAAATAAATTAAAAAAAAAAAAAAGAGTCCAAGAGTATCACTGTAGCATTTAATTTCTATCTTAAGTGACTTCTTTAAAAGTATAATGGAGAGTTACAGCATACATGACCTTACGTAGAAAACAGCCATAGGATAAAGTTGTTGAATGCTCATCTAGACTGGCTATCGCAAGCTAAATGATTTTTTTCCTAACGTAGCAGCCTCCCAGAGCTTATGGTTTATATTCGTCTTAACAGAATTTAAAAATGTTACTTGTCATGTACTTAGAGCCATTTACAAATAGTCATTTTCAAATCTTGAGATGCCAAAGCTATCCTAGATATATGGAAAAACAAAAACAATCCCATGTTTAAAACATAGTGTATGGGGAATTCCCTGGCAGTCCAGTGGTTAGGACTATGTGCTTTCACTGCTTAGGGCCTGGGTTCAGACCCTGGTCAGGGAACTAGGATCCTGCAAGCTGTGTGGCATGGCCAAAACAAACCGTAGTGTATAGATGATATGCTTTATTTATTAACATAATAGCATTTCCATGTTAGTACATAATCTTACCAATTATAATTTTAAATGGTTGTCTAATATTTCATTAAGAAGTGTGAACCATTATTTATTCAGTTCCTTACTATTGGGCGTTTTGTTTGTTTCCAGATTTTTCTTATCATAACTGATGCCTCAACATATCGTTATTACATAAATTTGTCCAAATTTATTTTGGGTTTACATTCTTAGGCTAAGTTAAGTTAGGCTTAATCTGTCTGAATCTGTTTAAAGTAAGAAGGATAAATACTTAACGTCATAGGGTATTGTGAGGAACAGTGACTTAGTACATGCATGACACATAGTAGGCACTTGGTAAATGTTATTTATCGTTTCCTCAATGTATATGGCCATGAGTTTCACTGTATAGTCATAAATATTATCATCTTTTTTAAAAAGCCCTAACAGTTGAAAGATTGATGCTATCATTTTGTTAATTTTTATTTTTTCATTCAAGGGAATGTTTTATATTTATCCATATGTGCATTATACATGAATTTCCTTTTCGTACATTCCTTTTGTATCCTTTAACTCATTTATCATGGGGTCTTAATGTTTTGTTTTTGTTCTGACTTTCTTGTTTTTCTAGTCTTAAATGAAAAAGTAAAATGATAAAATGTTAAAAAGTCTAGATTTTCCTTTCCTTATTCATAATGAGTTTAAACACATTTTCCTATTTTTTTAATTTTTAAGTAAAAAAATTTTGAGTTCTAGATTCTTTAAGCCATCATTACAGTCATATCGCAATGCACAGTAATTTAAATCAGTAGAAAGTAGGAAATAAATTTAGTATGAGCTTTTAGAGGAACTGGAGCAGTGAGTTTCTGTTGTTTCTCAAAACTACGTATTGTACCATTGCAGGAGGAAAAAAGCTAAAATTTGGGGGACTTAGGGACTCATATGTTGCCTGTGTGTCTTGGGTAGCCTGTGATTTTCCATGGGAACACGTTTCTAAAGTTGTTTTGAAAATGGAAATTGTGGGAAAATTACTAGATTAGATTTATAAAAACTAGGATAACTATATGAATATTTGTTTATATTCTTCATTGGTAATCTGCTTGACTGCACATCCTGTAGTGTCCACATTTGTTTTAGCTCCTTGTGCTTTGCTTAGCCATATGTATTTCTACCTTCCTTGCTAATTTTTAGTATGTGATTTTTTTTCGAGTGTACTTGGGCATTATTTTTTTTAAGCTAATTCAGCCTTTATTTCATTTTGTGAATTTTTTAAATGGTGTAATTTCAGTTAATTTTATAAGTAGTTTGAAATCTATTTAAGCATAAAATGCATTCTCTTTCTTTTGCTGAATTTTCTTATGCCTCTTCTTAGAATCTTGATTTCTGTTAGTTCATGATCACGTTCTATCCCTGGCCCTCCTTAACTTGTTCTTATTTGGAAGGATCAAATAAGTATGATAATCTGATGATTTCTTTCCCCCACTCCACACCACCTCTCCCAGGGTGTGTGTGTGTGTTAAAATTAATAAATGCCTTGATCTACTTAGCTTGTAAAATAAAATGTTACTAAGAGAGTTGACATTCCCTGTGTACTGCCCCCTTATCTCCTTCCCTCTTGATCCCAGAGGTAACTACTATCTATTCTAAAATAGTGTTAGCTTTGGTGTTTACCATTCATGTGTATTTCTAGAATGATACAGCGTGTAGTATTGTTTTGCCATTTTTTGCCTTTTTAGAACTGGTATCCAACTGCATGAGTACTTTTATACCTTGCTTTTTTCTGCTAAACATTGTATTTGTGAATAATCCATGTTAAGTGCATTTCTAGTGCATTCACATTTTTACTGCTGTATATGTATAGTATTTTATTTTGTCAGTGTACCACAATTTACTTACCCATTATTTTGATGATGGACATTTTGTTTCCAGAATTTCATTGTTAGAAATTATCTTGCTATGCACACTTTTTGTAACATGTCTCCCTGTGTAAATATGCAAGAATTAATCAAAGCATTCCGTCTCTTGTGAAATGCTTGTTCATTTCTCTTACCACTTTTAAATTAGGTTAACTTTTTTCCTTATTGATTTGTAAAAGATATTTATAGTTCTAGGTAATCATCCATTTGTGATTTTGTAGCATACATTTTCTTCTGCCTTTGGTCTATTTTTTTATGGTTTTTTTTAAATGAACAGAAGTTATTCATTTTAAAGTATTTGGATTTTTAGTTATTTTTATGGTTTATGATTTTTGCATCTTGTTTAAGGCATCCTTCCCTTAATTTGAGATCATGATAATTTTCTTCCATATTTTCTTGGTGAGATTTGTCATTCTGGCTAAGATTGACCTAACTTTGGGATGTTTCATTTAGGTGCTCCAGCTGCTGCTCCCGCCCCTGCCTCAGTCCCACAGATATCCCAGCCCCCCTTCTTGTTGGATGGACTTTCATCACAGCCTCTCTTCAATGACATTGCTACAGGTACGATCACTGGTGTTATCATCATTAGAGCAATGAGAGAGAGTTGTTGAAGAAAGGAAGTAGTAATTTTGGAAGCATTAGGCTGACTACAATTAGACTGATCTCCCTGTGCTTTCCCAGGCATCCCCTCCATCACAGCATACAGTAAGAATGGCTTGAAGATAGAATTCACCTTTGAACGGTCAAACACCAACCCCAGTGTCACAGTGATAACAATACAGGCCTCCAACAGCACAGAGCTGGACATGACGGACTTTGTTTTCCAGGCTGCAGTACCAAAGGTACTATAATTGTCTTCTTGGCCTTTTTCCTTGAATTAAAAATTGGCTGATTATTTTTTATGTATTTGGTAAGGGATATATTTTAATGTTCAGAGATTAAACTAAATTTGCAGATTTAACTCAAACTAACAGTAATTAACTATTATGGTTCATTAAAGCATGTCATTTTTTTTTTTAACTAAGCATGTCATTTTTAATGAATACTTTCTGCTTAGTCAAAAATATTCTTACAGTTAGTATTGTCTACAATGGATAAAGGAAGGGCGGCCTAATAGCGACAGAGCAGAATTCTACAAGGTGATTCATCAATGCTCAGGGCACTGAGGATAGGTTGGGGTTCAGCAGTACAGTGGTAAAGACCTAAAAAGCACAAATTGTAATGTGGAATTAAAGTTCAAGATGAGAGACTTCATGTATTTGATACTCTCTTCTAGTCACTGGATCAGAATTAAAAGTTTTTGCCTCTTGATAATGTGAGAGAAACATTCCTCCTTCATTAACATCTAGTTTACTATTGATGCAATGACTGCTTGTTTTTGTAAATTGAAGTTTTGTTTATACCAAATCTTAGTTTAAGGAGTGTTTATGTTCATCATTGAATAATGAAAAGTTTTGAAAAAGGAAAATGTAGAATGAGGAGTGGGCAAAATTTTTCTGCAAAAGACGAGATAGTGAGTATTTTAGGCTATATGCTGTCATAGTGCCAAAACTGTCATGGGCGATATATAAAGGTGGTGGCTCTGTTCCAATAAAACACTTACAGAAAGAGGTGTCAGTTCATTCTTGGCCCATGGACCATATTTTACCAACCCCTGGGATAGATTAGGCTAATCTGATCTTTTCAGTGACATGTGAAGTATGACATTCAGACAACACAATTTTGGAAATTGAAGACCTTTTACTTGTGGTTACTGCTGACTTTGCAACCTTCTTTACTTGGATTTTTAGGAGTCAGAATAATGTAGATGTTTTACAAGCAGTAGTTAGTGGTTTCAATACTAGTTGTATGACATTAAGCAGGTTACTTAATCTCTATGCCTCAGTTTCTTCATTTGCAAAGGGGGTGTGTCATCGTGATATCTAATTCATAGGGTTCCTTTGAGGAATAAATGAGTTTTATGTGCCAGGTACTGTTTTAAGCACTTTTCGTATGTTCGGTGCTCAGTAAATGTTAGTTGCTACAACTTAGAGTTTTATACTTATTATTTTACGCTGCGGTTCTAGCAACATACTGTCTCTGCTTTAAAGTATGGCCTTCTTCTTGGTGTTGTACTATACAATGCCTATTTGCATATCATGATGTATCTTGAACTTCAAAACGTTGTATTTCGTAGATTCTTCTAATACTGTTTTTACTTTTTGTTATTTCTGAAATTGAGGTACATTTTAAAATTGATACCCTTGTCATAGTTTCATTGACAGCCTATTTTCTTTCTCAGTGGTATATAAAATAATGGTGTGAATTACAGTTGATGCCATGTAACATTTAATGAAATAAATGTAAATAAATGAATTTTAGCTTACATAATTTATCTTGACAGTAGACTTATGAATAAGTCCCAAAGTAATAAACCTGTGCATTGAGATTAAATTTCTGCTCTTATAATTTTTGGCCTTAGAGAAGACCTAGACCCATGAACCTCCTTCCCTCCTTTCTTCCTTCCCTCCCTCTCTTTCTCTCCCCTTTGCCCTTCTCTCTTTTCTCTCCCTCCATCCCTTTCTTTCTCTCTCCCCCTCTTCTCTTCTTTCTCTTTCTCTCTCTCTAATTCTCCTCTCTCTCTAATATTTTAGGAGACTAAACTTTCAGGAAAATTTTTGTAACCCTAGTCTGTAAAATAGCTGCATACGTACTATATAGTGCTAACTATGACTTACCTGTCTTGCTCACAGCACTTTTATCTCTCTTCCCTGTAAACAAACAAACAAAATCCACCAGCACTCAATAAATTATGGTGTTTGGCTTTTCCAGGTCTTTTGCTGTATGGGTTAGTTCTGCACATAATTTTTCTGTTAGGGCTTTGTGTCCCCAATGTAGAGATCCTGATGTGTTCCACATACGTATTAACAAACTGGCTTTTTTCAGCTTTTCCTTTACCTCTGTCCTGTAGGAGTAACCCTTGACACATTCCAGATTATATAGGCTTTAGAAAACAAAGGTTCAAGTCTCTGATCCCAACCGTCCAAATACACAAAAGTTTGAAGGCGTGTAGTTGGTGACTAGTGTGCTGGTTTACTATTTTTAGAAAGCTTTTCATTTCTTTCTAGTTTTTTTTTAACCGCAGGGACCCATTTTTTTTGTTGCTGTTGTTTGTTTTGTTTTGTTTTTTTAGTTACATAGTTGATCAGTTACTATTAAGTGAGGTTGCCAGAACAAGAATTGGTTACTTTTTGAAAAGTGGTAGGCTAAAGTTGCTTCTACCAGGAAGCAAAGAGTAGCTCATTGCTAGAAACAATGGCGTTTTATAAATGCCATGAAGTGATAGCCCACATGCTGTGAATTGCTGATATCTGAAAAACAAATAGAATTTAGTAGTAGGTAAATCTGGTAATTGAACCATCATCTGCGTGTCTGACTGTATTTGTTGACATCTCTGACATAGTGTTAAGTGTATTTTTCTGAAGAGTGCCCTTTGTTCCCCCCAGACATTCCAGCTGCAGCTTCTGTCTCCTAGCAGCAGCATCGTCCCAGCATTTAATACGGGGACCATCACACAAGTCATTAAAGTTCTGAACCCACAGAAGGTGAGTAGCACATTTGAAGACATTATCTGAGCAAGGTGTAAGCATATTCCCTGAAATAAAATTTGCTTTGTTTCTCAAAGCTTTTTCTGACTCACAGCAGAAAAGAAATCTTTTAAAATGTCTGGTCTAATCTCCTTGTTCTTTTGTAGATAATAAGTGAAGCCCAGACACACAAAATGGTTTAGTGGCATCTCATTAAAATGCACACTTAGAGGACTTCCCCACGGTCCAGTGGTTAAGACTTCACCTTCCAATGCAGGGAGTGCGGGTGTGATCCCTGGTCGGGAAGCTAAGATCACACATGCCTCATGGCCAAAAAACCAAAACGTAAAACAGAAGCAATATTATAACAAATTCAATAAAGACTTTAAAAATGGTCCACATCCAAAAAAAATCTTTAAAATGCACATTTAAAGAGTTCTCTATTTAGAGGCTTAAAAGTCTAGGTTTTTGCATGGGGAGGGGGACAAAGCAACCAGTATATCTGAATGTAGAGCATAAAATGAGTACGTTTACCTCATTTTTCTAGAAAATTGGATACAAGGGTTGAATCTTTGAGAAAAGCATTTAGCAAATGTTTCTGTGAAAATGCTCCTGAGTGGTTCTGTCCTGTTAATGTGGTTCTAGGATTGAAGCCAACAGTGAGTTCTGGAGATGCATTTTCTCTACTTGACTGCATGATGTTGGCTAATAGCTAGAGTATTAGGTGGTTTTTGTTGTTGTTTTTTGCCTGTGTTTCATTTTTAAGAGAGTTCTGCTTTAAAATAATGTGTGTTTTCTAAGATTAAAAGTCTATTTGTAGACTGTACAGATTCTAAAGATTTTATTTCAGTGTGTAATTTTTTATTCTCTTTTCTTCTGACAGCAACAGCTGCGAATGCGGATCAAGCTCACATATAATCACAAGGGCTCAGCAATGCAAGATCTAGCAGAGGTGAACAACTTTCCCCCTCAGTCCTGGCAATGAGGGTCCAGCACCATTCTCATTCTTATCCCACTCAATCAAAGGAACTCTGGGAAGGAGATTATGATCGCTGCAAGTCCCCCCCAACTGTACCATGGGCATGAGGAGCTGAAGAGAACTGTTGAGGAGGATTTTCCTAAAGTTATTGCTGACCTTGAAGCGTTGTTAAAGACTAATCTCCTCTCCTCCACTGTTGAGGCCGGCTGCTTCTGGAGGCTACTTTGCACTCTTCCTCCTCCTCTCCTTTTTCTGCACTTCTCCACCCCTCCTACATTTACAGCCAGAATCAACATTCCCTGAGCCCCTGAGGAAATAAGCAGCTGGTCTGGAGGAGAGGACTGGAATTCATGGCAAGAAGACACTCACTCTGTCTCTGCAGCAAAGAATTGCCCCTTCCTTTTACTGTGTTTCTCTGTGGACTGGGCGAGGTGGGGTATTTACTCCTCACTAGCTGGGTTACCATCTTCAGGCGCTTTTTACATCTGGCATTGAGAACGGAAATGTAACGGTGGACATCAGGGAGCCCTGCCTTTTTCTACTGGTTCCCCCGATGTTTGAAAGAGGCATTAGGCTCCTGGTAGCCTTTTCTGTGCATTGCTGTACACACACAGACACACACATGTATGTATGTTTGTTACCAAGAACTGGTCAGACCTTGAAAGGTTATTTGTAAACACTGGACAGATGCAGTTAAAAAGAGCTTTTGTTTAGATTTGGCATGAAGGATATGGTGCTCTATTTGTAATAGAAACTTCAAAGGCTCTTCCAGCCCCCCTTTCTCTGCATTCTTTAGCTGTAGTCATGAGTACTCTCCATGATTTTCAAAATTGATTCCCCTTAAAGTGCAAAGTGGACAATTTACAAAAGGTATATTAATAGTTATTAATGCCCCTATTCCCACTACAAATTTTAAAGTTTCTCCCAAACCCATGACTTGCCTGAACTATGGTAAATGGGTGGAAAGAGGAGTTTGCCACTTTTAAAGTACAGACTCCTTAACAAAAGCACCTTTGCCCACAGGAAGAGTGAGTATCTGATTCACTCTAGAGCATATTGGAGTCATCTTCTCCATTACTCAAAATCTCCCTTTTTATTTCCTGAGCCTGGCTTGACCTTGGCATTCCGTTTGAATTCCTTCTTCTAACTGGAACATTTGTGTTGTATCTGTAACACTGGCACTGAAATAAAGACCACGCAGTTAAAGAAATCTTTCCTATATCGTACTTTATGGTGTTGGAATGAAGCCTTGTAGCTTCCTTGCCCCCTATGTCAGAGGAAGTCTTATAGACACCATAGGGTAGGAATATCCTTTCCTGAGTGCGAGAAGTTGGTCTTTCAAGAGAGGCCAATCTTATGAGTATCTGCATCAAAGACTTGAGATCTGGAGCTTTTTAAACTAGTGAGAGTGCCGAGTGCTTTTAGAAAGGACCCTCATGTTATCAAACCTTAACACTGAGTTGCTGGCATGAGGTAAGGTGACCCTCCTGTGGCACGTGTTGAATGTACTGTGTATGTTCAGGTGCACAGGTGCCATGTCTGATGTACTAAAGAAAAGGAAAAGTCAGGCCCACCTTGCTCTTAAAACATTTGCAATCATTACTGTATTGAGTACAGTATAAGGACCACTTTGGCTTTGGTCTTAAAACTGGATACAGATATCCATTTTTTCCCCCTCCATTTCACCGAGCCTTTACTTAAAATCTTCAGTGTCTTGTCAAATCTAGCTCTGTATCAGATGCTAGATTATTCCTAACATTTGACAAACTGGAGTTGAACTAAAGGCTCCAAAGGGGGAACTTTCTGGTCTTATTTTAGTATTTAAGAGCAAGATTTGCTAAAACTTATTCTACTGGGTAAATGGTTGACTGAGTCAAGAACAGGATATTACCTTGTGCGTAGTTTTCAGTAAAGTAAGTGTGGTCTAGTGTGTGTTTCAAACAACTGCTCTGCCTGTGTGATGAAAAATAGTCTTTAAAGGTTTCTTTGCAGACTGATTTCATTGGATGGATACTTAATGCTGTGAAACGTGATAGGATTAACATAATATTGGTGGATTTCTTGAATAGAATTTGTCTAACATTCCTCTTGTGGTTGAGGCTTTATTTTCTCTCTCACGTGTATAGTTAACCAGCTCAAGTTTCTTTAGTTGAACTGATTTGAATCTCAGAAATCTGCTGAAGATCATGCTATGAGACAGTGCTAGCTAATGGGGCTGGAAAGGGTCTACTCTCAGAACAAAGTGTCTCCTTGGGTGAATGTAGTTTTGAGGTAGAGTTATGTGATCGTCCATAGCTTTGTCTAGACAGAGTAAAAATCATGGCCTTAACACAAAGGGTGCTGTGTAGAATATGAAATGATTCCAGAGAGTGAACCTGAGCACCGTATTGAAGGACTAGCGGCCAGGTAACTAACTGCCTAGGATACTGATGGTTGTGAAGACTGTTTCAAATGATTGGATCTTTGAAAGCTTCAGTGTGCCTTAGTTTCTAGGATCAGAATTCGTTCTCCTCTCATTTGGCCGTGCTGCTAAAGGAGAAATCTCTTAATTTCTATGAATACTTGCACATTTCAGTTATTTCTTTCCCTAGTATAACCATTCACGGGGGAGCAAAATTGTTTAGATTTACAACTTCAGAGCCATTGTGAGGAAAGGGTGATTTCCATGGCTGTTTTCATAACTCCAGGGTGATAAGCAGTGAGCCTAAACACACTTACTTGGACAATTTCACATGCACTTTTACCTCATTATTTCCCCTCTTCCAGAGTAGTTTTTATTCTGTACTCCCTCCCCACCCCCACAGTAATCCTAAAGGAGAATTCGTCTAAGTAATCTCAGAAAACTGTAGGAAGGGTGCTCTACCCGAGAAGCTTCTCCCACTATGCTCCGGTGCTGTTACCTCGAGGTAATTTGGACAGCCATGGAATGTTTCATGCTTTGTATAGTGATTATCTGTTCATTTTAAGGTCTTTCTAATTTAAAGAAACATTCCTCACTGTAACATTTGGGAGGGGATTCTTCCCTCTTGTAGATTAAAGATGTGCTTCGTACCCCTTGTTTGTCCCATTTATATAAGAAAACTGTCTAGCACTAACGGTTTGAGTATTTTCGTCTACTATATAACATGCTTTCCATTTTTATGTTGTTCTGAGAGGTTGGAAATTAGGGGATACTGTTTTCAAGGTTCAACTTCATTATCTTCTGCGTTGGAAAATATTTGGGCTATGAGAACTAGGGGAAGGAAAGTTTGAATGCGTATGTTTTTTTCTAGTGAATGTGTATTATCCACATTGTCCTAAACAGAGAGTGAGCTAGAGAGCAAAAAGTGGATACTCACGAGCTTTGTGGTTGGTGGAGAGGTGGTACACATCTGTGCACTCAGGAGTTTGGTAATGGGGAGGATCACTGAAAAGAGACGTGCTCAGAAAGTCCTGAAGTTTAAAACACTTTGACCAGCTCTGGCTCAGGAGGGTGGGCCTGCTTGTAGAACTGGAAGTGAATAACTCTTTTTCAAGCAATAGCAGTGAGTGGGTCCTATCTACAGGGTTCCAGGACCTGGAACATTCAAACAGAAGAAAAGGCTGAAGCAGCATGCACAGTTGCTTCTTGAACTTCCACGAGGCTGATTCTGACTTCAACATGGAACATTGGAGTTTTGTTTTTGTTTTTGTTTTTGGAACCTGCTGTTGCGCTTTGTGTGTTTTGTTTTTGTTTTCTCTTTGGGGGCTTCATGGGAAAGAGCTTCTGAACTCTTTCCTTTGTGAACTCCCACTGTGTCCCTGTATAGTCCCTTTTCTTTCATAATGTTGTAAGTTACATTTTCATTAAGCCCCATCACATCTTCTTTACTGTAAAGATATTAAAAGGCTGTTTCCAAGCGGGACGGCTAATGAAGTTCTAATTATTGCAGACATATTTTTGAGATGTAAAAAAAATTTTAAATTAAATGATAAGTCTTAGAGGCGAGAGGAATAAAATGGATGTAAACATTTACATGGGATGCATTAGAATTCTGCTGTGTGTATTGTCTTTTGGTTGAAACAAATTATGAACAGTGACTAATAAAAAGTCAATACTCAATGATTTAAATTTTGCTTCCTCACTTCTTACAAGTGGATTAGAGAAGCCTTTGATGAGTTCTTATTCCAGAGCTTTGAGCTAAACTTGCCTGTTAATGTTCCTTTTACACAGAAATCTCACCAAAAGAGGAACTTGAACAAATTTTTAAAAACTTGAAGTTACAGACAGTGAAAAGTGCAATTGGAAATTTTAACTAGTGATTGTTTCCATGCTGGTATTCTCCACATGGGTGAATTCTCAAACAAGGCAAATAAATCATGTCAAGATGAATTGTGTGTTAGAGGTGGTCATGAGCTTTTAGTTTAAAGCGTCTATTTGTGACTTGTTCAAGTTTATCTGTGTCTAAGAAGAGGAAGGCTTGACCAGCCAAATGAATTCTGTTTCATGATCTATTTTATATGAACTCTTCCATAGAAGTGAGAGTGGTTGAAAGTTGGGAGCTTATGTGTTCTAGTACTCAGATGATCCCTGATAGTCCCTTATTGAAAAGAGGGAGAGTGTGATAGTCCCCTAACTGAGAAGTAGAAGGAAGTAGGCCTTGGCAATTATCTAATTTATGCAGAAGTGCCCTTTGGTGCTGTTTGATAAGTGACATTTCTATAATCTTATATGTGGCTTAGTTAAAATGCATCTTTGTTTCTAATATTAAATTTACTGGACACCTTCATCTCCATGTAACGAGAGGAAAATATAAAAGCTGCAGTAGAAAACGTTAGCCAGTAATAGACTCTAGACATTTACTTAATACAGTGAATAGTGTTCAGATTTGAACTTCCATCCAGAAGGACCAAATTAATTTTTATCACTTTTTTTTTTTGCTGTACGCGGGCTTCTCACTGTTGTGGCCTCTCCCGTTGCGGAGCACAGGCTCTGGACGCGCAGGCTCAGCGGCCATGGCTCGTGGGCCCAGCCGCTCTGCGGCATGTGGGATCTTCCCGGACCAGGGCACGAACCCGTGTCCCCCGCATCGGCAGGCAGACTCTCAACCACTGCGCCACCAGGGAAGCCCAATTTTTATCACTTTTTTAAAGTATTTTTCATGCTATTTCCTTCCCTAGTTCAGTTGTCCCCATATTCAACAATACAAAAGTGTTCAAGGAAAAAAAATCCTTCAAACCTGGAAGCCAGGTAAATACAGCCTGTTTATTTGAAACTAAAATAAGGAATATCTAAATCTGCTCAATCTGTGGTAGAAATAACAAAGGATTTAGGCCTAAAGATGACTTGTGATCATCAAAGGAGTGGGAACTAGCTATAAAGAAGCAAATGTAGTAAGCTCTTATGGCTCCTCTACCAAAATCTTACAGACGTGAACTCTCCTTCTCCAGACCTTCTTTCCATTTTGTAGTGAAGATTAGGAAGAGCTACTGGGATAAAGTGTGTGTGTGTGTGTCCCTCCCCAACCCCTTCCAGGTGGAAAGAGAGGTATGCACTTACAGGAAGGATACAGAAAGGAGGGAGTCTAATGACTTCTCTGTCTCTTGGCTTGATTCAAACTGATTTTTGTAATGATGAACCTGCAGTGAGGGCAGATGGATATTTGCACAAAAAATCCCAGAGGAATTTATTTTTAGGGTTAGTCTGAGCTGTTTACCATTTCTAGAAATTGTAGTTACATAACCCTAGGCATACGTAATGCACAGTGCCTTGAACTGGGGGAGAACATGAATATGTGACCTTTGAAACAGTATAAAATGTTAATGGCAATACATGATCTGAAAAGAAAACTCAGAATCAACTGGTTGTCACCACTTAACTGAATTGGGTCTTAAACCATGGAGACCTTTAAAGAGAGCTGCGTCATAAATTATCCCCTGCAACACCTGGGCTCCTAGCTTTTTTGTTCTCTTTTTGAAAGAGGTACTACTGTTGTTGAAGAAGTAGTAAATACATAACTTTTAGCATATGCTTGTATTCTGAATTGATGCTTTAGCCCACTCTCCCATTAATTACAAAAATAAAAATAAAAATCATCTACCACTGCTGTTCCCCAGCATGAACTCAAATGCTGGTCGTGTGACAGGATCCTTCCCCTTCAGATGATAAACTAATAAAGAGCTTCTGCTCATGAGATCTGGAAAATGTAATGTGTAGTACCTCAAGAAACAGGCTTTTAGAAGCACTTAATTCTGAACCACATTTTCATTCTTTTCTCTGCCTGTCTGCCCTTGGTCAACTCCACTTCTGTCTCCATATTGGTGCTTACCCCTTACATACCAGTGTTCTTGCTGGAGGAAGTTACCCAATAAGCACTGAAATGGGAATCCAACTACTTTGAGTAGCTTTCTTGAAAGTAATTTCAGGGTAGAAGGAAAACCCAGGAGGTAGACAAAGAGTTTTTTTCACTTTACACCAGACTCACAGAGACATCATTTTAAATTCACTAGAATGAGACAAAGAAATGAAGATGACTGGAGATTGGAATTTTGGTATATACAAAGTAACTCAGAGGGGAGAAGGTAGTGACCAAACTTTCACAGAAGAAATAATTTGTACAGAGTCAGAATCTTTGCAAGAGTCAAATTTTGTCTTGGAATTTAAAATATCTATAAACGCATACATAGAAGAGGGGAACAGACTGCACTGACAGATGTCAAACTCTCTTGTTCTAAACCTACAATTAAAATATTCTTAACATATAGTTGGTCTGTACTAGGCAAGCTGAAGCAATGGTTAATAGGTGATACCAATTATTCAAAGCACAAGAAATTGTTTTTTTCTGCTAATTCCTTAGAAGTTGCCTGAAGATTCAACACCTGTGTAGGAGGGGGAGACCTAAAAATCCAGAGGTCTAGAAGGTTTCCTAAGACAATTTAGAGCAGAATTAACAAGAGAACTCTAAGGAATTGAGTGTCTCTTAAATTTGGAAATTCAGAATAATAGTGACACCTATGAATCACTACTATGTGTCAAGCACTTTGTATGCATTTGCGAAATCTTCATAATAACTACTATACAGACTAATTTCTATTTCACAGCTAAGAACCAAAGGCTTAGATAAAATAGCACAAGGGTATAGATCTAATAATAAGAGGTAGAGCTGAAATTTGGAATCTGGCTGTCTGATTTGGCCCACTGACCAGTCACAAAACTATCACTGCAGGAACTAAAAGAAAATAATAAAAATTTTCTGAACTAGAATTGCAAATAATAAAATGGCTTTCAGACCAGACCACATTACTGCTTGAAGCAGAGAACAATGTTCTGATAATTTTACTAAATGAGGAGAAATTAAAATGTGGCTGGGAGGTGAGATGACATTTTGTACATGAGGTGGGGTCGAATTTGCTGAAGAAGGCCGTGAGCATCTCTAATAAGGAAGAGAAAGGGCCTTGCTAAGGTGAGTATTCTCAACAATTCGTTCAATGGCTTTGTACGTGAGGGTGACAGTCCAGTTTTTTTTTTTTAATTGAAGCATAGTTGTGTTACAATATTGTGTTAATGTCTGCTGTACAACATAGTGATTCAGCTATAAATATATATACATTATTTTTTCATATTCTTTTCCATTATGTTTTATCATAGGATATTGAATATAGGCATCCGGTTTTGAAGTACAGAGGGAAGGTCTGGGAAAGGTCAGTTACAAGAGGCACCCTTGGCGGAGGGCAGCGTCCTCGCGTCACTATTGACAGGTGCAGCCCTCCACCCCCCCTTCCTTGTCCAGCCCATACTTCGGAGGCGGGGACAGCAGCAAATAATCCTCCCTGTACCTCAGTCCTCCAAACCGAGGGCGGCCGACAACGGAGGCCCAGCCCTGCGGTGGCGCCGGGCTCCGCCCGCGAGGTCCCCGGCAGCCCGCCCAGCGGCTTGCGGCTCGCAGCGCCCAGGACGCACCGGGCCCGCGGCTACGCAGGGCCGAAACGGCTGCGGGTGGGGCGGGGCCGGCGGGGCGGCGGGTGGCAGGGCCGGCAGGGCGGCAGGGGGCGGGGCCGGCGGACTGCGGGGGGCGGGGCCGCAGGCTGTTCGCGCTCGCCGCCGAGGCTCCGTGCGGCGTAGCGCCGGCCGGGCGTCCCTGTGCAGCCTCCACCAGCCGCAGATGGGGGAGGTGGAGCCGGGCCCCGCGGGCCCGCTCGAACCGCCGGAGCCGCCCGAAGCGCCCGCGAGCCGCCGGCCGGGCGGGATCCGTGTCCTGAAGGTGAGGTGGGCGGGCGGGTTGGGGAGGGAGCGAAAGCGGGCAGAGGCCGCCCCTACCCCGCGCGGTGGCCGAGGCAGCCGGCGACCCCCACCTCGCGTCGGTCAGTCAGCCTTGCGGCTCAGTCGCCCCCAGAACCCGGCTGGAGGGGCCGCGGCACCCGCGGAGGCCTCTGCAGCTGGCCCCCGCCGAGGCCGCGGCCGCCTCCGTCCCCACCGCTGTCCATCCCTGGCCGCGTGCCACCCGCCTCGCAGGCCCACGCCTTGGGGCCGGCGTCCACCCGGTCGCCGCCGCCACTCGGCTCCTTTGGGACCCCGGGGCCCGCCTGTGCCTCCCCCGGTTGCGCACGGGGCCCCAAGGCCGGCGGCTCCTGGCCCGACAGCGGAGCTGATAGTACGCAGGGCTTTCTCCCCGGACACCTGAAGACATCACCCCAGCGGGAGGATGGCGGCGGTGATTGGCCGGGCGCTGCGGTGTGCTGGGGCTGCGCCGGCTGGAGTGGGCCGCCTCTGCCCTCGGAGCTTACCACCGAAGTTAAGACCCGCTTCTCGCTCCGGAGCGCGGGCCTGGAGGGAGAATCCCCGGAGGAGCTTAATCTCGGGGAATCGCTGGGCGTGCTGCAGAAGGGAGGAGGGGTTGGAGAAAAAGGGGCATTCCTGCTGGCGGGAGTGGGGCTGACAATCCAGAGAGACGGTGACGGGGGAGCAGTTATGCAACAGGCAGCTAACGGGGCTTTTGGCAGGAATTGGGGGGGAGTAGGAGGAAGTGAAGGCAGATGCAGGCAAGGGGGGGAGTGGAGTCTTGAAGGTGATGACAAGAAGTTGAAATGCACAGGAATGTAGGGTGGGAAGGGGACAGTGAAGGTGGTTAAAAGGAGGGGTTGTGGGAGACACACTGGATGGAGTTTTCTACTAGCCTTCGAAATAGTTGGAGAGAAATTTTTCTGTAGGTCAGATATGTAAACTAGGTGTCCTGGAGATGGAGTGGAATTCCTTCTAAAGTTCTAGAAGAGGAATCAGCAGCCTTTAAAACTTGCCAGAGAAAAGGAAGAGAGAAAAGAAAATTTAGATTTGACGTGTTTCAAAACTACTTTGCAAAACAATGAAAATACATAATGTTTAAAAATTCATTAAGTAATAGTTGTTCTTTGGGATTGAGGATGCGACTGTATACTCGCTACTAAGATTATACGTAGGGCATCACAAAGAAACAACAACATTGGAAAAAAATAATAGATTTGAAGCATCTGGTGAATCCATGAAACAACATAAATTAGAACTCTAAAATATAAAACTTTTTTTCTGCTGCTACCTCCCAGCCTTAATGCAGCAACTAAAGAAATAACTTTTCATAGTTTATCTCTACTTCTGCATAGACCTTATACATATTTACTTTAATCATGTTTTATATTAAATATAATTACATTATATTAAATATAATTTATATTAAAATTATATTTTAATTAAATATAATTACTCAAAGGCTTTTGGATATTTACTTAAAACTGTAAGGTCACAAAAATGTAAATTGTGAATGAACTTAATAAAGTTCTGCTGGCCTGGCTTATCAGGAAAAGGCAGGTCTGAGAGATAGGTAATGCCCTCTGGCCTAGAAGGTAAACAGCCTTGGCTATTTTTACAACTATTTTTTGGTGAAGAGAGAGTGAGTTGTGGGAGGGAAGGAATTGAGAAATGAGGATCTTTTTTGAAGGGTTCGACCTTCCTGCACTTCCAGGAAGTGGTCCAACCTACCACTGGTTCCGTGGGGTTCCAATCTGGGGACCATTAGAAAGAGTCCAGAAATTAATCTTGATTATAGTGCTGAGCTGGTGATGTGGGAGGCTAACAGTGTTTTAGACCTTTGCATCCTTGCAAATAAATGGGATCGGCTATGAAGAATAGGTGCGGTGTGTTCTACAGACAGAAGTTCCCTTCAGTAGCTGAGTGGTTGAATTTTGTGTCAGGTGAAACTGGAAAGGAATATGTAAGTAGAAGACTTTCAGAATCGGGAAGAAAGCCATAGTTTCCTACATGTTCTTCTCTGAAAACCGTTTTAAAAAGGCTTACCATTCTTTTCTGTAACTCTTCTATACTTAATACCAAATCATGAACATCATTATTGTCAAAGAGTATAGATCGTCATAAAAAGGCTAATATAGCTAAACTGGTGTAACTTTAGCCAGATTAGATCTAGGTCCACCGTATGGCCTACTGGAAAATTTGATTCAAAATCTGCCCCCAGATTTATTTAGCAAATTGCTATTTATTTATTTATTTAAACATCTTTATTAGAGTATAATTGCTTTACAATGGTGTGTCAGTTTCTGCTTTGTAACAAAGTGAATCAGTTATACATATGTCCCCATATCTCCTCCCTCTTGCATCTCCCTCCCACCTTCCCTATCCCACCCTTCTAGGTGGTCACAAAGCACCCGAGCTGATCTCCCTGTGCTATGCGGTTGCTTCCCACTAGCTAGCTATTTTACGTTTGATAGTGTATATATGTCCGGGCCACTCTCTCACTTTGTCCCAGCTTACCCTTTCCCCTCCCCGTATCTTCAAGTCCATTCTCTAGTAGGTCTGCATCTTTATTCCCGTCTTGCCCCTAGGTTCTTCTGACCATTTTCTTTTTTTTTTTTAGATTCCATATATATGTGTTAGCATATGGTATTTGTTTTTCTCTTTCTGACTTACTTCACTCTGTATGACAGTCTCTAGGTCCATCCACCTCACTACAAATAACTCAGTTTTGTTCCTTTTTATGGCTGAGTAATATTCCATTGTATATATGTGCCACATCTTCTTTATCCATTCATCTGTTGATGGACACTTAGGTTGCCTCCATGTCCTGGCTATTGTAAGTAGAGCTGCAATGAACATTTTGGTACATGACTCTTTTTGAATTATGGTTTTCTCAGGGTATATGCCCAGTAATGGGATTGCTGGGTCGTATGGTAGTTCTATTTTTAGTTTTTTAAGGAACCTCCATACTGGCTGTATCAATTTACATTCTCACCAACAGTGCAAGAGGGTTCCCTATTCTCCACAGCAAATTGCTATTTAGAATATAGTCCTTTATAACTGTAGTTGGAATATAAGTATGAGATTTTTAATACTCTTTAAGATTATTAGGAGTATCCTTGAAGCAGAAATTTCCAGATGTTTGGAAATTTGGAGAGGTTTTTTTTTCTTTTTTTTTTTACTCAGTCTGTAGAAGAAATGAAGTTATAATTAATCTACTCAGTGGATTCTGTGAGACGTGTTTTTTCAATAATAGTTTCAGGTTTTTATCAAAATAATGTGTTTGTATGGCTTTTAAAATCAGTTACTACCAAAAAGATTTTAATGAACTGAAATATTCTTCCCCTCTTTATCTCATCCACCCCTTCCAAAATATTCCTTAGCATGTATATTCCTAGAGATGAGCCCATATTCTAAAGTTTTGAATGCAGAAACATATCTCCTACTTTAGGATATTTCACAGTCTAGTAGAACTCACTGAGTATGAAGAGTTACTTCAGTAAATCCTGTTCTACCATGCATACCTTAGAGTTAGTTCATTGGGCGTTTAATAGTTTATCACCTTTGAACTGATCAGAGCCCTCATTTTTAGAGGGTTAAAAGTGTAAAACTGAAGTGGGTGCTTAAATCATGGCTTACTCTGAAGATTTCGGCTTTCTAGAAATATCTTTAAGTCTTAAATGTGCTCTTTATACACTTGTTTGATGTGAGGGTGATTATAGTTATGTTCCCTTTTAGAGAAACTTGTCAATAGTTCTTATATAAGAGTAAAGGGAGGAAATAAAGTGTTCTCCATCTAGCATTTCCAGTGGAATGGTGATTCTAAAAGCTGCAAGCATCTCAGAGGACAGAAGTGACCTTTCCAACATTTACCTGATGGTTTAGGCAGTGGAGAAGGAAGCACTAGGTAATTCAGCAGTAACTAATGATAGCTAAACAGTCCATCTAGATTGTTGCCAGAAGGCTATGCTTGCTTGGTATCTAGGCCGTTAAATGCCCATTGAACAGGTTTAAGAGAATGATATCTACTAAAGTTCTAACTCAGCAGTTTATTTTCATGGGGTGGAATATATCATATAAACAGGAGATACATTCTTTGACCAACAACACATGGGTTTCAACAGTGTAAAGTTCTTAAAACTTTATGTATAGTCTTTTTTTTTTTTTTTTT
Source organism: Delphinapterus leucas (assembly GCF_059928025.1). Taxonomy (NCBI): domain Eukaryota; kingdom Metazoa; phylum Chordata; class Mammalia; order Artiodactyla; family Monodontidae; genus Delphinapterus; species Delphinapterus leucas. The sequence goes on from NC_143148.1 coordinate 46,437,343, forward strand.
TTTTTTTTTGCAGTACATGGGCCTCTCACTGCTGTGGCCTCTCCCGTTTCGGAGCACAGACTCCGGACGTGCAGGCTCAGCGGCCATGGCTCACGGGCCTAGCCGCTCCACAACTGTGGGATCTTCCCGGACCGGGGCACGAACCCGTGTCCCCTGCATCGGCAGGCGGACTCTCAACCACTGCGCCACCTGGGAAGCCCTATGTATAGTCTTAAGGGAAATAGATATACACATTAAAAAATGACTGTTAAAAATCCTCACAGAAGAAAAATCATGGATGAACTAATGTAATACTTCCTGGGGTCTGCCTTGACTTTTCTAAGATTGATAAGGTTAGTGGGATATTATTTGACCTTAAAAAGTTTTTTTAAAGAAGCTTTTTGGTGGATGTGTGGAGTGGTGTCCACTGGCCCTCTCTTAATAGCAGTGAGCAAAATTTCTCTCCACTGAGTGCAGAATGCAGAGCTTCCTTGTATAAATGTTACTGCACTGTATAGAATACTGTTTTCAGATGGTTCAGTTGACCTTTACCAAAGATTAAAAAATAAGGAATATTTAAAATCACTGTCTAATTATGCAGTGGTTAAGATTATTTAGTGGTGCAAATATGATGGTCCCTGTGTTTATAAAATATGTGCTCAAAAGCCCTTTGTTAATTCTGAGATGTTCAGCTTTGAGAAAATGCTCTTTATGAGAAGAAAGACGCCTAGTTCCCACTTGTAGCAGGGGTTTATCCTATTTATCTAAAGTTAGAATCAGTAATAATCCTCATGGTTTTGATTAGCTGTACTTAAATCCCTAAGATCTGTAAAATGATTGATTCACCTATTATCATAAATTTAAACAATGAAGCCATTCTCGATTTCTTGTTTTTCTTTTTCTCCATGTGGGGAATACCTTCTAACTTTTCCTTCCCCTTTCTTTATCATCTTCAGAGATTTAATTTTAGGCGCTACAGTTATCCTCAAATATTTAATCTCAGTAATTACAAAAATAATATTTGCTTTATAGATATTTCTGTTTTCCAATGAGGAATAGTAGCAAAAGTATTTTATTTACTTTGTGGCTGATACAGAGGAAAGGTGATAGGGTTTCCTATAAAAATGGAGATTTTTTTCCCCAAGTTTGTTCAACTTCTTGCTAAAGCTAATTAGGCTAAAGTACAGACTGGGAATAAATGTCTGTGACATCACTGAGTTCTGCATGCATCTCTGGGCCACCCAGGTGCTAAGGTACTGTAATAGGTTCTCAGTGTATAAGAGAAGAAGAAATACCAAATAAATAATTAAAAACTCATTGCGATTTACATGGGAATGGAAGTATGTTTAAGGTGAAGAAGTTCTGTGGAGGAGAGTGCAGAGTTATTAATTCTTTTTAATTAGTAGGAGAAAGCAGGGATGGGAGACATGGAAAGCTCCACAGAGAGGGTGACGTTTGAGTAATTTTGAAGAATAACTACTCAGATGGACAAGATGGAGAAGGACATTTCAGGCAAGTCACAGAATTGTGGAATAGTTGGTGTGTTCGGGGAGTTGGATATGACAAACAGAGTGAAATACAGTGGGGAGTGGCCCTAGAAAGGTGGGTCAGTGTAATTCTTTGTGGAAATTAGTTTTTTATTAATGGGAATAGAAATGGCCCATTTAAAAAAAATAGAGCAGGTAAATATTGATCTTTAGAAACTTGTTATATTGCTGTAGCAGTTGTTTTTGCTCTGAGATAATGTGACTTCACAATGTATATGCATACCTAAGTTATCAAATGCAACAGTAATTTTTCTTTTGAAACATGAGGATAATGGAAAGAATATTTGTGCAGTATTGTGTTGATTCTGTAGTTCCTTATTCGGGATATGAGGCAGAGGACTAGGACCCTAGAGGAACTTTCAGTTTGCATATGGAGACATACGGAAATGTTTATTGCAGCATTGTTTCCGACACTGAAAAATTAGAAACAAACTAAATGCCCTCAGCAGGAGAATGGATAAATTTCAGTGTATTCGTATAATGGAATGTTATTCAAGAGAATGAGCAGGGTGTATTAATCATAGATACATCTCTAAACCAATGTTGAATCAAACAAAAAAAATTGCAGGGTGAAACATAAGTATGTTAGGTTTTAGATAAAGTTTTAAATCATGTAAAACAATACTATATAGAGTTTATAGATATATACGTATATGGCAAACATAAAAAATGCATGGGAGGACTTCCCTGGTGGCACAGTGGTTAAGAATCCGCCTGCCAATGCAGGGGACACGGGTTTGAGCCCTGGTCTGGGAAGATCCCACATGCCATGGAGCATCTAAGCCCGTGAGCCACAACTACTGAGCCCACATGCCACAACTACTAAAGCCCACGCACCTAGAGCCCGTGCTCTGCAACAAGAGAAGCCACCACAATGAGAAGCCCGTGTACCGCAACGAAGAGTGGCCCCCGCTCGCCACAACTAGAGAAGGCCCATGCGCAGCAACACAGACCCAACGCAGCCAAAAATCAATCAACCAATCAATCAATAAAAATCAGAAATTAAAAAAAAATGCATGGGATGATAAACACTATAGTAGAGTGTTTATTTCTGGGGAGAGAGGGAGGTGAATGGGATTTTTTTTAGGTAATAGGTGGCTTTAGCTATATATGTAAGGATATATCATATATATGTTCTTTAGAATAATGATCTGAACTAAATATGGCAAAATATTAAAGTTTGTGAAAATTAGATAGTAGGTACACTACTGTTCTTGACATTTTTATGAAAACATAAAGAAAAAAAAAGGTCAGAAGATGACTGACAGGGACTTTCCTGGTGGTCCAGTGGTAAAGACTCGGCCTTCCAATGCAGGGGACATGGGTTTCGATCCCTGGTTGGGGAATTAAGATCCCACATGCCACGAGGCAACTAAGCCCATGCGCGTCAAACTACAGAACCCACATGCCCTGGAGCCTGTGCGCCACAATTAGAGAAAGAAAACCCGCACACCGCAGTGAAGTTCCCGTGTGCCGCCACTAAGACCTGACGCAGCCAAAAATAAAAAAGTAAAAAAAAAGTAAAAGTAGAAAAAAAAAGATGATGGACAGAGACATGAACAGCTAGCAGTAAAGAGAATGAAAATTTTCAGTTTAGGGCTGGGCATGGCAGGTGCAGAAGGCTCTGTGAGAGCAGGCGGTACTGAGTCAAGTATTGGTGACTACGGAGTGGAAAGGTGGGCTGAGGACTGAATGTGTCTAATTCAGTCACACATTTGAGCTAATGATTTCTTTTTCCTGACGTTTTTAGAGAACTATGAAACGCAATGGGAGCAGACATTGTCTGAATAGGAGAAGTAGGTTTGGTTCTCGAGAGAGAGACTGGCTGCGAGAAGATGTGAAGAGAGGCTGTGTTTACCTGTACGGAGCAGACACCGCCACGGCCACTGCAGCCAGCGCCTCCGCCACTGCCTCCTCCTCCTCCGACTTACATCTTGTCCTTTGCACAGTAGACACGCCAGCGTCAGAAATTTGTGCTGGAGAGGGAAGGGAACGTCTTTATTTGCAGCTTCATGGAGACCTGGTCAGGTGAGGTCAGAGTTTTACCACTAATTCTCCTGCAGTATAAGTCACATGTGTTTCTGCTTGGAAGTGGGCTTTAGGACTTCATTCGTGCTGGAGCTGATGATGGTTATGGGGTCACTAGGCTTGAAAAAAGATTTCTCCCTGGAGAAATCTGACATTAGGATTCTTGAATTTAAAAACTGTCAGTTTTTAAAGGAAAGGGAAGGAAAATTTGATAATTACTTCATTTGGATTATATCATAGGTCGGATATCTAAATTTAAAATAAATTTTTTTTAAAGATTTTTTAAACATTAAATTTATTTATTTTTGGCTGCATTGGGTCTTCGTTGCTGTGTGCGGGCTCTTCTCTAGTTGCGGTGAGTGGGGGCTACTCTTCGTTGTGGCACCCGGGCTTCTCATTGCGGTGGCTTCTCTTGTTGTGGAGCACGGGCTGTAGGTGCACGGGCTTCAGTAGTTGTGGCTCACAGGCTCTAGAGCACAGGCTCAGTAGTTGTGGCTTGCGGGCTTAGTTGCTCTGTGGCATGTGGGATCCTCCCGGACCAGGGCACGAACCTGTGTCCCCTGCATTGGCAGGTAGAGTCTTAACCACTGCGCAGCCAGGGAAGCCCAAAATAAATATTTTTAAAGTTTTTAAGCAATACATATAAACAGAATGAAATAGAAATGTATAAAAGGAAATAGAATGAGAAGTACCTATGGTCATGCATGAGTATGTGTCATTATTTGTATATAAATTTTAAAACTAATGGTGCTACATGCAACATGTCAACTTAATATCTCTTAGAAATCTTTCCATATTAATGTTTATATAATTTTCATTTATTTAATGGCTAAATAGTATTTCATTTTATGAATCTACCACAATTTTAGCTAGTCTCCTGTTAATGGACATGTAAGTTGTTACCAGTTTTTTTACTACAAGTACTGTTGCAGTGAATATCCTCGTACCTGTGATATTTCTCCCATGTGGAAGTCATCTGTAGGGTAAAGTCCTAGAAGTGGAATTGCTGGCTCAAAGGGTATGTGCATGTTTAATTTTGAGAGATTTTGTCAAATTCCTCTTCATAGAACTTATACTTCGATGAATAATATAAAAGTATACCTACTTCCCCCTTACTTTCTCCAGAATATGTTAAATTTTACATATACAGACACATCCTCATGCATGAGCACATACTTGATTGTGAATAGAAATGATTGTCAACAGTTTTTAGAGAATCATAAATTCAGCATTCCAAGGACAACTCTTTTTTCAAGGCTGATGACTTAGATTTTTGCAAATCTGATAGGAATTTTGTTATTTTGTTTTAATTTTCATTTATATTAATGAGTTAGGTTGAGCATATTTTCATAGGTTTAATTTATTTAAAATCTTTAAAAAATTTTTTTTTTTGCTGTACGCGGGCCTCTCACTATTGTGGCCTCTCCCGTCGCAGAGCACAGGCTCCGGACACACAGGCTCAGCGGCCATGGCTCACCGGCCTAGCCGTTCTGCGGCATGTGGGATCTTCCCGGACCGGGGCACGAACCCGTGTCCCCTGCATCGGCAGGCGGACTCTCAACCACTGCGCCACCAGGGAAGCCCTGATTCAGCTTTTAAAAAAAAACTATTAGTTCTTTGAGTTAGACCTCAAATAAGAGTTCCTTAAGTGCCTGACCATTGACTTTCTCTCCTCCCCTTTCCCTGTAATAAATAAATGTCTCAAAACAGAATTCAAAACTGTGGATTCAGTACTGTTGAAAGTGAGAAAGGAGGCTCCCACTTACACCTAAAAATGTGGCAATGATAGTAACACCTTTAGCTGAGCTAAACATTGATATCATTTTAAAGTCTAAACTGGGGTTTATTATTATTTTCCTTTAGGATTTGGACTAATTCCTGAAAAAGTAGACTAGCACTTGAATGTTTTCCTTGTTCACCAGTTAACTACATTTCCTAAATCCATTTGTAAAATGAAAGGATCGGACTAGGTGACCCTTAGGCTTTTCTAAATCTTAACACTGATTCCGATCTAATTTTATCAGGTGGAAAGCCTTGACCTACATTATAGCTGGTAGTGATTGACGGAGTTCAAGTATTTAAACCTAAGACTTATTACTCATCTGTATACCAATGTGTGTATACACAAAAATACTAGAAAAGTGGAGAAAACCCCACTTGAATTGGCTTGCTACTACTAATTGTGTAGTTAAGAGTCCAAATGTGATACAATTTACTTTAGTGAATCTAAACTGTACTTAAAATGGAGAGTTTGTCTCCTTTTAGTCCTGTAGCCTTGATAATTTCTAATGAAATAGCTCTTTGAAAACATAATTGATTATAAAATAATGAAAACACTGTTGAACTGTGGTTTGAAGATATGAATATATTTTCTTTTTTTAAAAATTTAAAAAAATTTGTACAATTTTTAAAGGTTACACTCCATTTGCAGTTATTATAAAATATTGGCTGTATCCCCTGTGCTGTACACTACATCCTTGTAGCCTGTCTGACACCCAGTAGTTTGTGCCTCCCACTACCGCCTCCACTCCCCCCGCCCCCCTGCCCTGGCTGTGTTGCTCCTCCACCCCCCACTGGTAGCCCCTAGTTTGTTCTCTATATTTGCAAGGCTGCTTCTTTTTTGCTACATTCACTAGTTTGTTGTGTTTTTAGATTCCACATAGAAGTGCGATCATACATTATTTGAGATCCGAATATATTCTCATTGCTGGAATAGGAGCTCAAGAAGCCTCAGCCAGCCAAAGAAATGATGATGATATATTTTAGCTAACACTAAGTGCTTTCTTTTGCTAGTTAACGGGCTTACTGCTTTATGCACATTTTCTCATTAAATCCTCACAGTAACTCTAAGAGAGGTAGGGTTATTCCTTTCCAATGAGGAAAGTTGAGGCTCTTCGAGAGGTCCAGTAACTTGTTCAAGGCCAGGCAGGTACTGCCAAGCAGTTGGAATGTTGACATCATTCATGATAGATGGTGGACTTCCTTCCGAGTAAAGGCCCTCCCGGAGGGGAACTGGCACAGTGTGCCTTGCTCAGTTTCACTATTTAATCATAATTGTTTAAAGATCTTTTTTAGACCTCTTACTCAACGGTTAATTGCTTGAGTTCAGTCTTACGTTTATCGCATCAGAAGAATAGGTACTTTCTTTGTAATAGCCCTTCATAAGATAGTTGACAGTCTAACACAATATCTTTTTTAATAACATTTTTTGCTGCTTAATGAAGTGTGATTTATATTCATTGTAGAAATTTTGGAAAAATGAAAAAGTATAAAGAGAAATAATTTTCATTGCTTATGCTTTTTGTAGATTATCTCACTTAATCCTCATAACAATCTTGTTAGGTAAATACTTTCCCTATTTTATAGATGAGGAAAATGAGTCTTAAAAGAGTTAATCATCTCACCTAGAACCACTTGGCTGGTAAGTGTAGAGCTGGAATTTGAACTCTGGCATTCTGACACCAGATTCCATATATTACCTCCCCCTTCCCCCGCCACGCTGACATTTTTTTTTCCAGATCTTTTTCAGAATAAGTGTGTGTGTGTGTAATTTTTTAAAATTACGTATTTGGACCCACACCATATATTCAATTTTATTTACTGCTTACTTCAATTAATTTCCTTGTGTCATTAAAAATTCCTTAGATACCAGTTTTAATAACTACAGAATATTCTATTTTATGCATATACTATAACTTGTTTAAAATTTGAGAAATTATGTGCAGTAATGGTGTAGAGCTTGGATTCTGGATTGAGAGTGTGTGTGTTCAAATTGGCTGTGTTACTATGCAAGTTGCCTAACGCTTTGTCCTCAGTTTACTAATCTGTACAATGGAGGATGGTAATATTTACATTATAGAGTTATCACAAGGATTAAATAGATTATACATGTTATGAAGATTAAGTGAATTAATACTTGTAACGCTTCTTAAACTCGAATGTCCAGCTGGGGAGCTTGTTAAAATGCAGATTCTGATTCAGTGGCTCTGGGTGGGGCCTGTGGGTCTATATTTCTATTAAGCTCCTAAGTGATGTGCTACACTTTGAGGAGCAAGGAAGTAAACTTCTTAAAATGATGCCTGGACCTAGCAAGTGCTCAATAAGTGTTACCTGTTTGGGTTGTTTCAAGTCACTCAACCCTTAGAAGTAGTGTGATGACTACCTTTGCCCATGACTCTTTACATTGTTGATTTCCGTGAACTAGGTCATAGTAATGGGATTACTGGCACTAAAATTACCCCATGTTTTTCCTAAATCATCCATGATTTCCTTCTTTCCTTACTCTTTTTTAATCATGGACTTGTCACTTGAATTTAACAGAGGGATTACTAGTTTATAGAATTTTAGCACTTGAAGGAACCTAAGAGAGATGCCTACTAGCAGGGGTCTCCAACCCCTGGCACTGGGCCGCACAGCAGGAGGTAAGCAGTGAGTGGGTGAAACTTCATCTGCTGCTCCCCATTGCTCACATTACCGCCTGAACCCCCTCCCGCTGCCCCCCACCAGCCTCCCTGCCACTGGTCCGTAGAAAAATTGTCTTCCACGAAAACGGCCCCTGGTGCCAAAAAGGCTGGAGACCGCTGCCTACTAGTAAAATGAACCCAACCTACCAACCTCACCATCCACTGCCCTTTCCATCCAGAAATACGTGTGGGGGCAGGGCTTTTGGTTATCACAACTACAGGGGAGGGTTACCAGCATCTAGGGTCAGCATTCAGGACAGGGAGCCTTAATGTCCTCAATGTGTGGGACCATCTTGTACAGCAAAGAATTGTCCTACCTAAAAGGCCAGTTACTTCCCCATGGGAATCACTGAAACCATTTTCTTTCGTTTTATGGATGTGAAACAGAGGCCTGGAGAGGTCAGGTCCAAAGCACATTCCTGCAGCTGCCTGGTGCTAGTGCTCGAGTTGGAACACAAGTATCCTGTCTCCCAGTCCGGTGCCCTTTACATGATACTATTTGGTCTGTCTGTTTTATTGGACTGTTAAAGTGACAGATGACTCAGTAGTGAAGCTTAGTGTAGTCATTGCCTTCTCTTTGAAAAGTTGTAAAAATATCACATGTAACAAAATGAAGTGCCCTTTGGCTCATGGTCATATTTTTACTTTTATTTTCAGTCATCAAAATGACTAAGATTTCTGTGGTTGATACACTATCTTTTAAGATAAGCTAAGAATAGATAAAATATATCTAACAGAAAATTATGCCCTCAGGATTTGGGATCCTGAGTTCTAATTCCTTTACTATCACTGACTTGCTGGGTGACCTCTTAACAAGTCACTATAGTTTTGTTTTACCATATTTTGATATTGTAAAAGTGGAATGAAAAGTCCTGTTTCAGGATACATACTGAGCCGATTAACCCTGAGGAAGGAAAAGGATTATTTTTGTTTTGTGTTTCATATTTCTGTAGTATTTTAAAGCTTTAAAAGAATGTGTTACACATTAAGTAATTTGTTTTTATTAAAACTTTGTTTTGTTTTTACATTTTAATACTTCTAAAATCAGTGTGTATCTTACAGTTGTTGGTAGGTCATAGTCTAACTGGCAGTGTTTTTTCTTTCTTAATGGTTGTTACAATGCCATCTGGTTTACTGCAGTACAGTTCTGACACTAACCACGCAGAGTTTGCACAAACTTCCTTCACAAGTTAAAGGACATTACACCTGAGACTAACACAACGTTGTTAATCAGCTATACTCCAATATAAAATAAAAATTAAACAAACAAACAGACAAACAATTTAAAGGGCCTGGTCTCCAACAAGACCGCCCTGACTTTACACTCTGGTTGCACTTCAGGCCAACTGGATAAAAATTTAGGGGGCTCCCATGACCCCTTCAGGTTCAATAATTCACTAGAATGTCTCACAGAACACAAGAAAGCAATATTTTTTTTTTTTTTTTTGCGGTGCGTGGGCCTCTCACTGTTGTGGCCTCTCCCGTTGCAGAGCACAGACTCCGGACGCGCAGGCCCAGAGGCCATGGCTCACGGGCCTAGCCGCTCCGCAGCATGTGGGATCTTCCCAGACCGGGGCACGAACCCGTGTCCCCTGCATCGGCAGGTGGACTCTCAACCACTGCGCCACCAGGGAAGCCCAAGAAAGCAATATTTAAGATTACAATTTTCGTATAAAGGATACAAATCAGGACCAGCCAAATGAAGACACACATAGGGCGAGGTCTGGGAGCATCCTTGTTACCCTCCCAGCACATTAGTGTGTTCATCCATCGGGAAGCTTCAGTACAGAGTTTTTATTGAGGTATTATAGGGTAGGCTTGACTGATTTAATCATTGATCAGGTAGGTGCTTGAACTCAAATCTCCAGCCCTCCCCTCCCCCAAGGTCGGGCTCACTCCAAGCCCCAGCCCTGTCTTCACGTGGTTGGTCTTTCTGGTGACCAGCCCCCATCCTGAGTCAGCTCATTTCTTAGCATAAACCTAGGGGTTATCCAAGGGGCTCATGAATAACTAAGACACTCCCATTACTCAGGAAACTCTGAGGATTTAGAATCTACCCCACAGGAACCAGGGACCACGAAGGCTAGAAAGACTCTCATACAACAATGATGCATAAAAATAGTCTATCTTTCAAATGATGATGTATTAGGCTAATGACGTACAGTAATTTTAAAACATAACTTTTTATGTTTCTTGATGTAAGTTAACATATGAAGTGCTTTGAGCTCTCTTCTGCATACATTTTAAATCTACATTTAGAAAATAATACTGTTTCCCTAAAGGAGGCTAGGCTTTGTAAGGAAACCGACACAGGTTCAAACCCTGATGCCATATGTACTAATTGTGTGACTCTCTGAACCTCATTTTTCTTATTTCCTAGTTTTGTAAAATGTGAGATACTTCCCAGCATAGTGTCAGGTATGGGGTAAACATTCATCGAAGTATCCTTGTTGTTTGTATCATGATCTGTATTGTCGGTCTTCAAATTTTGCAGATTTTACCTTTATAGATGGCCAGAGATTGAGTTTTAACCTGACTTTGATGTAGAGAATGCTGCTCTGCTTCGTTAGGGTCTTGGGTACAATATGTTGGGTTTTAATAATGTATACTTTTGGGCTTCCCTGGTGGCGCAGTGGTTGAGAGTCCGCCTGCCGATACAGGGGACATGGGTTCGTGCCCCGGTCCGGGAAGATCCCACATGCCGCGGAGTGGCTGGGCCCGTGAGCCATGGCCGCTGAGTCTGCGCGTCCGGAGCCTGTGCTCCGCAATGGGAGAGGCCACAACAGTGAGAGGTCCGCGTACCAAAAAAAAAGAAAAATAATGTATACTTTTGCCTCCCACTATTAACTAGAATTCTTGTGAAATGATACCTGGAATGAAATGTACTCTTCTCTTACCTCTAACTTAACTGTGGGCGCTGTTCAGATTGGCTAAGAGCTGCAAACACTGTTGATAGCATTACTGTATTGGTTGGCTGGTTTGGAGAAAAATAACCATATGCACATATATTCAGATTTACAAGGACTATTGTGCTCCTTGAAGCATTAGAAGCAAACTAAAACTGCTAACAATAGTCATATTGTCTCTTCTTAAAGCGCAGTGGAAGTATTTCAAATGCTGAATGGAACCTTTCTTTGCTAACATACTCTCTCCTACACCTGTTTTGCAGTATATATATTTCCTTTGATTTGTGAGAGATTTAACACACAGCTAATTAGCAGCCTGTTAAACTTTTGGAACTTTGAAACACAAAATTGATCCGTAAGCATATTATAGCATTTCCCTCCCCCATACTCTACTCTCTTAAGCAGATGAGTTTAATGAGTAAATGGAATTAGTCCCTCGTTTTACTTGTTTTTGCAGTTCTTGAACTATTTCTTGTTTGCTCATTTATGCTAAATTAATAAGAGCAGATGTTGAGATTCTCTTGATTTTTTTTTTCCCCGTCCCACCAGGGAGAATACTTTCTTTAGGTGGAAATATATAAAGAGGTTTTCCAAAATCTACAGAGCCTTTTTAGACCAGGACATTTGATCAGGTAAAATATGTCAGAATTAGGATATTTCCATTTCTCCTGGTTTTCCAGAGAGAAATAGGAAAATTGAGTCAGTGAGCTTTAGCCTGAAAGTATTAATAATGTTTCTTGGTCTTGAATATGTCATCATTATATGGAATTATATTTAAATACATTGATCTCTGTATCCAAAAATAATAGCAGTGTTCACGTAGAATTTGTATTATATTAGCAAGGTGTCTTAAATACCTGAAAGAGCCCTGAGTTTTAAAAGACGCTGAAGATCATCTGGCCCAACTTGGTTCTTAGAGGAGACTCGTCTAAAGTGTCCGTGACAGAGGGCTCTCTAGCTCTCTGTGAACTATTTTGAGAGGTAGTCTGTTTCATTATTGGGCTTCTCTAATCATTAAGGTTTTTCCTCATTTTTTAATCAACTCTACCTGTGCAACTTCTCCTTGGTCCTAGTCCTATTCTTTGGAGCAATCTAGATAGAGTAAGTCTAATCCTTCTTGACATTGGAAGGTAGAGAGGGCTCTTTATGCCCTTGGTCACCTTGTCTTCAAGTTAATCCTTCAGTCAGTCTTCCTATTACATGGCTAATTGACCCGTCCAGGATATAGTTTATTAGAAGTCTCTCTTAAAATGCATCCTTCTTAGAAGAATTCTACCATTGTACTGGGAAGGTGCCTAATTGTCACAGCCCTTTGTGGATTTTTATTTTATTTGGCTAGAGATTAATTGTAACTGATATTTTTATTCTGAAAAGTTTATTTTTCATTTCTATTAAATTCAATATTTATTGGTCTTTGTAGGCTTTTAGTTCTTTGGTCATTCCCCATGTAGTAGTTCTGAGCTGATGGAAGCTGAAAGTCAGAACTGAACAGTCAGGAGGGGCCAGGAGGTGGTTTTACTTTATTTTTATTTATTTATTTTAGATTTTTAAAAACATGTTTATTTATTTGGCTGTGTTGGGTCCTAGTTGCGGCATGAGGGATCTAGTTCCCTGACCAGGGATCGAACCCTGGCCCCCTGCATTGGGAGTGTGGAGTCTTAGCCACTGGACCACCAGGGAAGTCCCTATTTTTATTTTTTACTTTCTGTACTCATCAATATGATTTCCATTCCTAAATTACCATATTTTTACAGTTGTTTATATTCCACTTTGCAGTATTTCCATTTCATGTTTTTTTAAATTAAAGCATATTACCAACCAGTATTTTCTAGTTCTTTAACCACAAAACACAGAGTTCTTTCATATCTTTTTGCCATGATGGAAGGTTTATCATGTTTCTTTTGATTAATACAAGACTTAAGTTTTCTAAACAGAATCCTTTTAGGATATGAATAATGTTCTTCAAGATCTTTTAAACATACAGGCTTTCCTATACTTGTTTTTTGGTTGTTGTTTCAGATAGGGGAGACATTTTATTTTTATTCTAATTAAACTTTTATTCCATTCCTAAGAATTTTTTTGAATAATGTCAGTACATTATTGAACACTACTACATGCCAAATAATTTGCTAAGCACTTTATATACTATGTGATATCTTCTTGTAAGCAAATAAATAAATACTTCTAATAACAACTCTGTGAGTTAGGCACTACCCATTATACTGATGGGTATTTAAGACAATGAGGTTAAATAACTTGTCTAGGGGCATACATGCAGTTGATAAGTGGCAGAAGTGAGACTCAAACCCAGGCAGTCTGACTTTTGGAGCTCATGCTCTTAGCTGGTGTATTTATGACTCTTTGCTTTCTGATAAAAGAATTGTAAATGAGCTGCCTTAAGTCTGTGTGATTTTAAAATATGCAGTGTCACCAGAAGCCACAAGTGATTACTAACATTCTGGTTTTACCTAGCTTTCAGTCAGAACCATGTAATCTAATGATTTCTGGGGAATTACTGGGCAGTTCATTCCTAGTTTTTATGGAAAAATCATCTGTGAAGCCAGAGGAAATATATAGGATATAGTCAGCAACCCAAAGTCTCCATTTATAATTGTGTTGCAGCTTATGTGAAATCACTTATGGCCAGGTACAATCTTTTATATCTCATAATTTCAATTCGATGCCTTTAAGTTTGAAACGGAGGTTCTCAAAGGGCCCTCTGGGGGTCTCTGAGACTTTCTGAAGAGGTGCATGAGGTCAAAACTCTTTCATAATAATGAGGTATTAATTTTCTTTTTCACTTTCAGTCTTGTAAGTATACAGTGGAGTTTTCTAGACGCTACATATCTGAGAATCTAGCTGTCTTCTATTAAACCAGCTGTTAAAGAGATTTATAAAATATAAAATAATGCAAGTCTTCTCACTAAATTTGTTTTATTCTGAAAATATAGTTTTCAAAAAATATTTGTTAACATGTAATGTGTTTATTGTTATTTTAAAATGAATAACTAAATATTTAGAAATTCTTAAGTTTAGTTTCTCATTCAGTAAATGTCAATAGATACACCCCGTGTAAACAAAAGCTCTTTGGGGGCCTCAAAAACTATAGAGGGATCCCGAGACCAAAAACTTTGAGCACCACTTGTTTAGATTAGTTGTATCATGTGATATTAGAGAAAATCTTGATATAGAAGTAAAAATCTAGCACGTATTAAAAGATTTTAAAAATCAAATGAAGTGTGTTTATTACTTAACAAATATTTTTCTTTTGAATTGTATAAGCAGGAGACTGGAACCTACTGAACGACCTCTTCAGATTGTTTATGATTACTTGTCCAGGCTGGGGTTTGATGACCCTGTGCGCATACAGGAGGAGGCGGCAAATCCTGACCTTGGCTGTATGCTTCGATTTTATGGTGGTAAGGATTTATCATGGCTGTGTGTATACATTAATGACTTTTAATTGATTATTTGTACCTCTGTCTGTCTTCAGCCTTTTAAAAAGATTTTATCCAAAGCCATTTTTAAGCCAATTTACTAATGTAGTTAGAAAACAACAGCAAAAACAGCCTTCCCTTTTTATTTTTGCTCTTTTTGTTCTGGTGTTTTGCTGACTTACAGAATTGTTATGTACTTTTGCCAGCATCTTGATCAAATCATAGCTTTAGTATCAGTTATATTTTCAAGTTCTTTATAAAGTCCATGAACTTCTGGATAGTTCGAGAATGTTGAGAAGTAGGTGGTTATTATCATATATGACTTAACATTTGATGAACACATCAGACGTGTATATTGTTGAATTTAGTAAGCTTTAAATCTTGGATATTTTACATGCTCTTCTCTTTTGGTGCATTTTTTCCTTATTGACTATTTTTCATCTGATCACTTTAGTCATAAAGTTAGCCTTAAGGAAGTCAGAATATTTCTGAATATTACTCTCCAAATACACATCAATAACTAATAATACTACTGAGTACCATTTTTTGAGTGCTTACTGTGTGCTTTTATGCTTGTGAATTACCCAGTTTACTCAGTATAGCCACCTTATGCTCTAGGAACTGTTGTCTCATTTTACAGAGACAGAGAAGTTAACTTGTTCAAGGTCATACAGCTAGTAAATAACAGAGCTATTTAACACCTAACAGTTTTGAGTTAATATGACCCATTTATCAAACAGTTGAACTAGTAACTAAGTTATTAGTGTATGTAGGCATAACCATTTACTAAGATTTCCTGCTCTCATTCCTCAAATTATTGATTTAATCTGAACTCTTGTGAGACATGTCACAAGCCAGTTTTATTAAATGCACTTCACAAAAGATTTTATTTATAATTTTTCACCACAACAATATTTTCTGACATGTCCCTTAAAAGTTGGTTTCATTTTATTTTATTTCCATTCATTTCTCTCCTTTGTTAGTTCATGGAGGGAGAATAGTTGCTAGGTTGATGTTAAATCTGAGGAAAATCTTTTAAGACTAATTTGAGGAACACAACCGATCTATTACTGTAAAGCTTGGTTAAAAAATAACAATAAATCTTGGATAGTAACATGCTCTTTATATGTGGTTGCACATAAGTTCTTCACTCCATGTTTTCATTCTGGGATGAAAGTTGAGCCTTGAGATGCTGGCGAGCTCCTTTATAACCAGTGAGATTGCATTTGAAGTCAGTTATAACACAACAGTTGGCATGATTGCATTAATTTATTAATAACACCTGATAAATTGTAGCATGCCTAGGATCTTAATATTCCCTTAAGAGGATATTTCCAGTAAAGTCAAAAAGAGTACCAGTTTGGGGAGCTTCCCTGGTGGCACAGTGGTTAAGAATCCACCTGCCAGTACAGGGGACACGATCCGGGAAGATCCCACATGCCGTGGAGCAGCTAAGTCCGTGCGCTGCAACTACTGAGGCTGCGCTCTAGAGCCCGTGAGCCACAACTGCTGCAGCCCACATGCCTAGAGCCTGTGCTCCGCAACAAGAGAAGCCACCGCAATGAGAAGCCCGCGCACCACAAGGAAGAGTAGCCCCCGCTCACGCAACTAGAGAAAGCCCATGTGCAGCAGCAAAGACCCAACGTAGCCAAAAATAAATAAATTAAAAAAAAAAAAAAAGAGTACCAGTTCGTAGTACTTACTATATTTGCGGGGGTGGGGGAGTCATTAACACAGAACATTTACAAAAGTGAGCTCTTTTAATTCAGAGAAGCTAGTATGATTTGAGTGAGAAAATTACATTTGAGAAAGAGGTTTTTAAAGCTAGTTACTTTTGAAAATAGGCAATATATGTATATGGCACCAGAAATAAAAGGTTAAAAAAAGTATGTATGTTTGTGTAGGTAGATAGATAGATAAGGGTATTTTCTGTTGGCTGTGTAACAAATTGCCTCAAAATTTAGTGACTTAGGACTTCCCTGGTGGCGCAGTGGTTAAGAATCCACCTGCCAATGCAGGGGACGCGGGTTTGATCCCTGGTCTGGGAAGATCCCACATGTTGCGGAGCGGCTAAGCCCATGCACCACAACTACTGAGACTGTGCTCTAGAGTCCGCGAGCCACAACTACTGAGCCCACATGCTGCAACTACTGAAGCCCATGCACCTAGAGCCCATGCTTTGCAACAAGAGAAGCCACCTCAGTGAGAAGCCCATGCACTGCAACGAAGAGTAGGCCCTGCTTGCTGCAACTAGAGAAAGCCCACGCACAGCAGTGGAGACCCAATTCAGCCAAAAAAAAAAAAAAAAATTTAGTGACTTAAAATGATATTAAATATTTATTTTTAAATTTATTTTTATTTTTTGGCCGCGCCATGCGCAGCGTGTGGGCTCTTAGTTCTCCGACCAGGGATCAAACCCATGCCCCCTGCAGTGGTAGCACGGAGTCTTAACCTCTGGACTGCCAAGGAAGTCCCGATATTATATCATACAGTTTCTATGGGTCAGAAATCTAGGAGGAATTAGCTGGATGGTTTTGGGTTGAGTCTCAGTGAGATAGTACTCATTATATTGGCTGAAGCTGCAGTCATCTGAAGGCTTGAGTGGGGCTGGAAGATTCACTTCTAACATGGCTCACTCATGTGGCTGTTGGTAGAAGGCCCCAGTTTCTCACCAGTTTTTGGCAGGAGATCTCAGTTGCTCGCTATGTGAACCCTTCTCTAGGGCTGCTTAAGAGTCTTCACGATGTAGCAGCTAGCTGCCCCCAGTGATGAGAAACACACACATTCACATGAGTGCATGCATGCATGTGCATGCAAACACATAACACACACACACACATACACACAACACACAGGCTTCAGTGTTTTTTATGACCTAGCCTCATAAGTCACCATTGTTTTCACCACTTTCTATTAGAATTGAGTCACCAAATACAGCCCACACTATATAGAGAAGGGAAATAGCCCTCACCTCTTTTTTTTTAGGCCTCTCCTTTTGAAGAGAGGAGTTGTAAAGAATTTGAAGTATTCTTTTTGAAGCAAATAGCTTAGCAATCAGCTTTCAATATTTCTTGCATAGAGTCTTTGGTGCGTTAGCTTAGCATGTACTGTTAATGAGGCCAGGGTCAGAGGGCCTAAGTTCAAACCAGTGTTTTGCTTTGTTTGCTAGATATGAAACGTCTCCGGTACTTCAGGGGCCATTGTGCAAATGCTAGTTATCAGTCTTTCTGGGGGGGTGCTGGGGGAAACTGAGTGGAGTGACTCAGTACAGATTCATGATATAAAAGCCTTGAAATAACATATGTAACTAAAGATGAGTGGGTAGCATGATCAGTCACAGAGATTAAGAGAGCCCATTAATCAACTCCTTATTATGTAAGAGGAAGTGGCATCTAGAAGGTGTGATTTGCTAGTGATGTTGTAGTTCTGGGGTTGAATAGCTCAGGTAGCATAGCACCCAGCCTGAGCATTTCTTTCTGTTTGGTATTCTCTGTACACGTTGTTTGAGACAGCTTCATCCAAGGAGCATAAACACAAACAAAAGAAACCAGATACAAAAGAATTGCATATATAGTATGTTTCCATTCATTTAAAGTTCGAAAACAGGCAAAACTCAGCCGTATTGTTTAGAGATGTGTGACAGTACCACTCTCTGTCCATCCAAAGCTGCTCTTTCCTTCCTCCATAATAAGACTTAGAGGTGGGCCCATGACTGCCCAGCTACATCTCATTTCTCAGTCTTTTGTGCAGTTTGGTGTGCACCTGTGACAAAACTTTCTAAAGTGGTATGGAGTGGAATTGTTGTGTGCCACTTTCATACCTGGTTCCTAAAGCCTCCCATGCATACTTCTTGCTCTTTTCCTCTTCTGTAGGGTAGGCAGGCAGTCATCAAGAGCAATATTGAAGTCATGTGTTGAAAATGGCAGAGCCACCATCAGCTGGAGTTTCTCGACAGAGTTGACCCCTGGGAACCCAGACTGCCCACCCTAGCAGAGAATTACATTTATCTTGTGTTTGGGCCAGTATATTCTTTTTGTTACAGTAGTTAAAAATTGCTATAACTAATACATGAGTAGCAAAAACATAAAGAAAACAAGGAAATTACTATTATAAAAGTGAAGAGAATGGCTGACCTCTGGGGTAGAGGGAGGAAGTGATTCCTACAAGTAGAATTTTTGAGTTAATACAAGTATATACCGATAGTGGTTATCTATTAAGCAGTGATATATAATGTGATAATTATGATGTAATAATCAACTTGGTATATACCCGTTGAGAATTTTCTAACTTTTATTCCTATCTAATGTGTATTTGCAGAAATATATTTTGTTTACATAAATGCTGTCATTTGGTGTTAGTCTTCATCCTTTTTTTCTCCCAACAGTGTTTTGGAGGTCTTTTCTTAACTATCTTCTATATGCATTTCTTTATGTTGCGTACTATTGGATGTCATGTATGTATTATAGTTTATATAACAATTTCCCTAGTGATGGACTATTACAAATAGCACTGTAGTAAAATTGCATCTTTGTGCACCTGTGTTTCTTTTTTTTAATGATGTAATCAGAATTTTTATTTTATTTATTTTTAAAAATTTATTTATTTTTGACTGAATAGGGTCTTCGTTGCTGTGCACGGGCTTTTTCTAGTTGCGGTGAGCAGGGGCTACTCTTTGTTGCAGTGTGCAGGCTTCTCATTGCAGTGCCTTCTCTTGTTGTGGAGCACGGGCTCTAGGTGCACGGGCTTCAGTAGTTGTGGCTCATGGGCTCAGTCATTGTGGCTTGCAGGCTCTAGAGCACAGCCTCAGTAGTTGTGGCGCACGGGCTTTGTTGCTCCACGGCATGTGGGATCTTCCCAGACCAGGGCTCGAACCCATGTCCCCTGCATTGGCAGGCGGATTCTTAACTACTGCGCCACCAGGGAAGTCCCTGCACCTATGTTTCTTCAGGGTAAATCTCTAAACATGAAGTTATTGGGTCATAGGATATTTATTCTCATTTAAAATACTAATAGTTACTACTGCAAAACGAATGTATATCCCATCAGTATATCAGAGTACCTCTTTGCTCACAATATCACCTTTTAATATTATTAGCATTTAAAACTTATACTACTCTAATGGATTAAATGTTGGTCTTGTTGTTTTGATTTTGTTTTCCTGATTACTAGTATGGTTGAATATTGTGTCATATTTACATTGATCTTTAAGTTTTCTTCTCCTTTGAATTAACCCTTGATATTTCTGTTGTTTATCCTTTTTCATATTGATCAGAAGGACTTTTTTTTGTGTGTGTGTGTGGTACGCGGGCCTCTCACTGTTGTGGCCTCTTCCGTTGCGGAGCACAGGCTCAAGACGCGCAGGCTCAGCGGCCATGGCTCACGGGCCTAGCCGCTCCACAGCATGTGGGATCTTCCCGGACCGGGGCACGAACCTGCGTCCCCTGCATCGGCAGGTGGACTCTCAACCACTGCGCTACCAGGGAAGCCCCAGAAGGACTTTTGTATATATTCTGAATATACATCCTCTGTATACTGTATTTGTGACACATTTTTTTTCCAACCTGTAACTTGTTTTGTAGTTTTGCGTATTGTTTTTTATTGTGCAGAAGTTTTATTTAATCAGATTTAGTCAGTCTTTTCCTTTAATACCTTTACGTTCCTTCCCTATCCTAGGAAATAAACATACTCTATATTTTCTTCTAGTACTTTTATATTTTTAGAATGTGATATGAGGTAGGGATCTAACTTTACTTTTTTCTCTGTTGATAGCCAGTTGTCCCAACAATACTTATGAAATAGCTCATCCTTTTCCTGCTGATTTGAAGCACTACCTTTATTATTATTAAGTTCCTATACAGGTGGGGGTCTGTTTTTGGACACTGTCCTATTACATTGATGTCTTTGTCTTATGCTAATACCAATGCTATTTTTAATATACCTATATGATAGATTCTGATAGTCGATAAGGAAGTTCCCATTCACTTTTCTTCTCTGAAAAATCAGGGATATCTCTAGAATCAAAGAAATCTTTCTGAAGATGTAGTATTCGGGTTGGTTCTTTAAAAATCGACAGAATTTCAGTAATCAGAAAGGAAAAGGAGCACTCTGTGCTCCTGTGGGGTATTAGGAATTTCAGTGCATGTTCTGTGAATCACACACACAGATAATTTGAGTTCAGATTGTTTTGGGCCTTGAGTGCAATATCAGGAGTTTAGCCTTCATTTGGCAGATGGTAGCAGAAGTGATGGGATCCAAGTGAGCCTGAGAAAGATGAATCTGGCACCAGAGTGAATAATAATTGAGGCGTGAATTAGTAGGGATCTGAACTAGGGAATGGGAAGGAATCATTCTATAGAGACTTTTTGAAGGAATAGTCAGTAAGTGTTGATGGTTGATTGAAAAAAGGAGTTGAGGAAGAGAACCTAAGAGGCAAATCTGGCTCTGAGGTTTTGAGGCTGGGTGGCTTCCGGAGACTGACAGGACTTGAGCTGTGAGAACTGTGAGAAGGATCTGGTTTGCAGGGATGGTGATGACTTGGTTTCAGGCATGTTTAATTGTAAGTGGTGGTAGACATCCAGTTGGAGATGTCTGGCAGGTAGTTGGAAGTGTGAAACTAGGAGCTTTGGAAATACAAGTCTGGGAGTCAGGTACATGGGAGTGTTAAATCCGTGGAAGTTGTTAAGATTATCTTGAAAATAATACTTAAATATAGGAAAAGAAGGAGGCTTAAGGCAGAACTTTCATTATAACAACTAGCATTTGTTTTATACCCTTACTATGTGCTGAGCATGTACTAAGGTGCTGAGCACTCTATGTACCTTTTCTCATTTAATCCTTACAACCATGTAGGTAGATATTATTACTCTGGAGAGGTCTTAACGGGTTCTAAATCTCTTTTTTTTTTAAATTAATTAATTTATTTATTTTTGGCTGAGTTGGGTCTTTGTTGCTGCCCGCAGGCTTTCTCTAGTTGTGGCAAGCAGGGGCTACTCTTTGTTGCAGTGCACTGGCTTCTCACTGCGGTGGCTTTTCTTGTTGCGGAGCACGGGCTCTAGGTGCGCGGGCTTCTTTAGTTGTGGCTCGTGGGCTCTGGAGTGCAGGCTCAGTAGTTGTGCCGCACAGGCTTAGTTGCTCCGCGGCATGTGGGATCTTCCCGGACCAGGGCTCGAACCCATGTCCCCTACATTGGCAGGCGGATTCTTAACCACTGTGCCACCAGGGAAACCCTAAATCTCATCTTCTTAACCTCTAAGGTACTCTACCATATAGTTGATGGAGAAACAGTTTAGAAGAATAAGAGGGATCCATAAAATGTGAGAACTGGGAAAGACTAGGGATCATCTAATCCAACTCCTTGGTCTTAAACTTGGGAAACTAAGGCCTAAAAATATGGAACTTGTTCAGGGTCACGAAACCAGATTGTGGGATTGCTTAGCCACCACTGCTTCACAAGATTTTCTACTGAAATACTTCAAATCAGAGTGTGTTCTTGTGTTGGGTGGGTGGGGGGGTGGCTATTGCGAGTTTGAAATTTGTTTTGAGGTTTCCTGTTTTACTCTTTAAATGTAAGTAAATGTTTCATTTTTACCCCAAAATATATCAGCCAGTATTTATTTATTTGTCTGTTTAACTTTTTATTTTGAACTAGCTTTAGATTTTCAGAGCAGTTGGAATGATAGAGCTCCTGCACACACTTTATACAGTCATTTGAGCCGTTGTTCCCGTATATAAATAGTGCTTCATCTTTCTCTGGCTTCTTTAAAAATTTTTCCTTTGTCTTTAATTTTCAGCAGTTTGATTATGAAGTGTCTGGGCTTGAATTTCGTTGAGTTTAGCCTGCTTGGGGTTCACCAGTGCTCCAGGTATTCTGTCCAGGTTTTATAGGTGAATTCAGTGGGAGACACAGGGTAGAGTGGGCTTTCTCTGTTTAACTCAGAGCCAGAACCTTAATGGCATCTTTTGATTAAAAGAAGTATTTTATTTTGATATAGTCCAATTTAACAGTCTTTCCCTTTATTCTTTTCTAGAAGCTATATTGCTTTGCCTTTCAGATTATATTCACAATCTGTCTGTGTGACTTCATTTTTTATTGTCTGTTTTGAGTTATCATCATGAGCTCATGGGCTTATTTATATTTGTTTCAATTCATTTGCAGCCATTTTTCTTTCTGATGCTCAATTTGTCCCATCTCAGCTAGGGGGAGCTCTTTCAGGTTGCTTTCTATGTCCTTCCAACATGACCCAACTACTGTCTTTGATAGCATTCTAGATTTTCCATTAAGTTCTTGATCTTTTCATCATCTGACTCACACCAGGAATAGATTATTTTTCTAAGGACTGGTTCATTTTAATGAAAAATGGTATTTAGAGACTATCCTATGGGCAATAGACGTATTCATTGCTACAGGGTTGTCCTTGATGCTTTGTTTTCGAAGCTCTTTTTTTTTAATTATAAAAGCAATCCATTTTCTTTATAGAACATTTCAAAGTATAAATGTATAGGGAAATTAAAATTATCCCTGATTTTCCACTTAGAACCTTGGCTTTCGAGATTATAAGTCTGTTTTTTAATTAGAACTCTTAGACATTCCAAACATTTATTAGAACTTCCTCATTCTGTTTTTTACCACTTTCAGAAGATCAGAGACTTGAGGCACTCTGAATATCTAGCAAACCCTCCATAAATAATAATAAACAGCATGTTATTTCATGTATAAATAACTTATCCTCCCCAAATTGAATGTTCCTTTCTGAGAGTGGTGATGGATAGATTTAGATGGATAGATTAAATATAAAGAAATAAGGCCAAGGAAAGAGAGACTCAAAGAATTGTACATCCATTGATTTAACATCTGTTTCATGTAAACTTCAAAAGAGACTATTAGACAATTTGGAAGCATGAGAAGCTGTAATGAAGTCCCATTTTTATTTGATGTAGCTAACTTTGTAATATATCATGCTGTTAACCAGGATGGGGAATATAAATGCAATAGCAAGTTTCGGAAAAATGATGAGATTAAAAAAAACCCAGCTTCACTGAGATATAATTCACATACCATAAAATTCACTCTTTAAAAGTGTACAATTCAGTGCTTTTTAGTATATTCAGAGAGTTGTGCAACCATCACCACTATCCAATTTTAGAACATGTTTATCACTGTAAAATGAGACCCCCATATCTGTTAGCAGCCATTCCTTATTTCCCACTCCCACAACACCTGGCAACCATGAATCTACTTTCTGTCTATATAGATTTGCCTATTCTGAACAATTGATACAAATGGAATCATACATACTTGGCTTTCTGTGGCTGGCTTCTTGTACTCAGCATAGTGTTTTAAGGTTCATCCATTTTGTAGCATGTATCAGTACTTAATTTCTTTTCATGGCTGAATAATATTCCATTGTATGCATATACCACATTCTGTTTATCCACTCATCAGTTGATGGACACTTGTGTTGTTTCCTCTTTTTGGCTATTATGAATAATGCTACTGTGAACATTCATGTACAAGTTTTTGTGTGGACATATGTTTTTAGTTCCCTTGGATGTAGATGTAGGAGTAGAATTGCTAGATTATATGGTGACACTATGTTTAAGCTTTAAGGAACTGTCAGACTGATTTCCAAAGTGATCGCACCATTTCATAATCCCCCCAACCATGAAGGGTTCTAATTTCTTTACATTCCTGCCAACACTTGTTATTGTTTGTCTTTTTTGATTATAGTCATCCTAGTGGGTGTGAACTGGTATCTCATAGTTTTCGTTTACATTTATCTAATAACTAATGAGGTTGAGCATCTTTTCATGTGCTTGTCGGTCTTTTGTATATCTTCTTTGGGGAAGTACCTGTTCAAATCCTTTGCCCAATTTTTAATGGGATTATTTGTCTTTTTATTGCTGAATTGTAATAGTTCTTTATTTTGGATACAAGTCTCTTATTAGGTATATGATTTGCAAATATTCTCTCCTGTTTTGTGAGTCTTCTTTTCACTTTCTTGATGGTGTCTGTTGAAGCACACAGCCTTTTATTTTCAAAGTCCAGTTTATCTGTATTTTCTTTTTCGTCACTTGTGCTTTTTATGTCAAATCTAAGAAACCATTGCCTATTCTAAATTTACAAAATTTATTCCTATCTTTTCTTTTAAAGTTTTATAGTTTTAGTTCTTACGTTTAGGTCTATAATCCATTTTGAATTAATTTTTGTATATGGTGTGAGGTTAGGGATTCAACTTCTTTCTTTAGCATGTGGATATCCAGAATTCCCAGCACCATTTGTTGACAAGACTATTCCTTCCCCATTGAATTATCTTGGCACCCTTGTCAAAAATGAGTTGTCCATAAAGTAGGGGTTTTTTTGGTGAACTCTCTATTCTATTGCTTTATGTCTATCCTTATATCAGAACTGCACTTTATATGCCAGCTCCTTACTTTGTAGTACGTCTTGAAATTGAGAAATATGAGTCCTCCAATTTTGTTTTTCTTTTTCAAGATTGTTTTGAGTTGAAAAGCCTGTTTTCAACTGTTCAAGCTGTTCTGAGTCCATTACATTCTATGGGAATTTTTGGATCAGTTTGTCAGTTTCTGTCATGAAGTTATCTAGAATTTTGATAGGGATTGCATTAAATCTGTAAATCAATTTGGGGGTTTTGCCATCTTAACAATATTAAGTCTTTCAACCCAGGGACACTGGCTGTCTTTCCATTCATTTATGTCTTTTATAATTTCTTACAACTATGTTTTATAGTTTCAGTATACAAGTTTTGTAGTATTTTCATTTTATTCTTTTTGATGCTATTATAAAATGCAATTGATTTCTTAATTTCACTTTTGAATTGTTTATTTCTAGTGCATAGAAATACAACTGGTGTTTTAAAAATCTTGTATCCTGCAACCTTTCTGAACTCATTTGTTAGTTATAATAGTGTTTTTTTGGTGTGGCTTACCTAGGAAGGTAATTTTCTATATACAAGATCATATTTTCAAATAGAGGTAGTTTTACTTTATTTTTATTCTGATACTGGTTTTGTATCTGTAAAATTTTATTTTATTTTTTTGAAGTATAGTTGATTTACAATGTTTCAGGTTTACAGCAAAGTGATTCGGTTTTGTGTGTGTGTGTGTGTATTCTTTTTGAGATACTTATTTTGGTGGTGGTGGGGTGCCGTGCCACGTGGCTTGTGGGATCTCAGTTTCTTGACCAGGGAGTGAACCCTGTGGCCATGGCAGTGAAAGAGCCAAATCCTAACCACTCGACCACCAGGGAACTCCCCTCAGGTACTTTTCCACTACAGATTCTTATAAGATATTGAATATAGTTCCCTTTTCTATACAGTAGGTCCTTGTTGTTTATCTATTTTAGATACAGTGGTCTGTATCTGTTAACCCCAAATTCCAAATTTATCCCCCCCTGCCCTTTTCCCCTTTGGCAACCGCAAGTTTGTCTTCTATGTCTATGAGTCTATGAATCTGTAAATTTGAGGTGAATGGGGACATCTGTTGGACATGTCTAGCAGGCAGTTGGATATATGAGATCAGAACTAAGGGAAGATTGGGGCAGGAGATAGAAATTTGAAAGCCCTTATCAACATATGAATAGTGTAGTTTTTGGGAAGTGGAAGCCAGATTGAAGTAAATTGAGTAAATAAAAGGTGAGGTAACAGAGATAGCTAATATAGAAGCACAAATGAGAAGAAAAGACCCTCAAAAGGTTAAACTTATAGTTTCTTAAAATATCGTCTGTGGGCCATCTGCATTTAAATTACTTGGGATACTTGTTAAAAATACATTTTCCTATGTTCCATCCCAGACCCTCTGAATTAGACTCTCTGTGGGTAGGTCTTGGTGTTCTGCATTTTAAACTAATTCTTAGATAATTCTTGGGCACATAGGAATTAGAGAATCCCTCAACTAAAGGAATTCTGTTGAGAATGAGAAGGAATGGGAGAAAACTTGAGTGCTTTTGTAGCTTTGATAGAAACAATAGGGAGGGTGGAGTTGAAGAGTGAGAAGAATGAAGAACCAAACTCCCCAAGGAAGGTGGAATTTAGAAAAGAGATGAAAGGATTGGCCTAGAATAGAAGGAGAAATGACTCTTCCATACATCTGGTGTTAACATACAAAGTTTTAAAAGCTTTGAAGTAAGCTAGCCCATTTCTTCGTTTTTTTTATATGGGAAAAACATAGTTAATAGGGCAAAGCAATGCTCAGGGTTCCATAATCAATTATGTAATAATACTGAGTACAACCCAGTTTTCTCAGTTCCCCGTTTATTGGTGTTTGCACAGCCTCGTACTGTTGCTGATCCTGTTCATTTCTGTGTAGAGTTACTGTCTGTTTCTAGTAGTGCTTTAACCAAGAACATCTCTTCTGTCATAATGCTCTGTTTTGTTCACTATACCTCAGTCATATAAAGATTTCTAAAGGGTGGCAAAAAATAGAGAAGCTCTTGCATGCATGTATTGCTTCTGCCACCATGATTGGGATAGTTGACTGAAATATCAGCCGAAAGCTTTTCTTCACAAAGAGCAGCAGTACCCTAAACCGTCCCCATTCCCTAAACCTAAACCTAACCCCAACCCTAACCCTAACCCTAACCCTTAGGGGGTTCTGTGTACAGAACTAGCTGTGAACAGAACTAGTTGTTCATTTCTTCATTCCAGAATAGACTAAGCACAATAGTGGCTGTCACTTATTCCATACTTGTTTTGTATCTAAAACTGTGCTTAGTATTTTACATTCATTATCTTAATTTTTTATAAGAACCATCTGAAGGTAGATAGTATTAAGATCCAAACTCTATAAATGAGGAAAGTCAAGGTCAGTGAGATTATCTAGTTCAATGAAACAAAGTGAGTGGCAGAACCAAGATTCAAACTCAGGTTTGAGCGTCTGACTCCCAAGTCCATGATCTTAACCACTCTGTCATTCTGTCTGTCTTTGTGTACATGGGAGATATGACTGTTGGAAGAAGGATTAACAATGGCATCCAAAATAACATGTTGTTCTCTAGACCACAATTTGTAGTGCTTCCATTATATAACTTAGGGATGGACAACATTTTAAGACTGAGAGCTTATTTTGTAATACTTATTGCTTGGTTACCTAAATCTATACTAGGGTTGCTGAATGTTAACGTGTAATACTTTCTTTTTCCCTTTCATTATTTTTATGCTACTTTAATGGTGGCTTTTGAAGTACTCTTTTCTTTTCAGAAAAACCATGCCAGATGGATCATCTGGATCGAATCCTTCTGTCTGGCATCTATAATGTACGAAAGGGAAAGACCCAGCTGCATAAGTGGGCTGAACGCCTGGTTGTTCTCTGTGGCACCTGCCTCATCGTTTCCTCAGTGAAGGATTGTCAGACTGGAAAGATGCACATTTTGCCTCTGGTTGGGGGAAAGGTAAGACTCACAAAGATGAATTATTCTTCTTCTAAGCATCTTAATTAAAAAAATATCACATATGCTTTTCAGAGCTTTTTCCACATCTTTTCAAATAAACCAATATGAGCATTATTAAAGATTACGTCACAAAGTTTTTGTGTTCTTAGTTTTAAACAAAACCACTCAGGCTAATTTAAGCATAAAACAAGTTCATGTACATCACAGACTCCCTGGGAGGTCCAAAGACTATCCATGCCCCAAATTCTGCTGCAGGACCCGTCTGTTGGAGAAACCCCTGCGTCCACTGCTAGGCACTAAATGCTCTCTCATTGGTACCACCAAGAGTAGACAGAGGATGCTACCACTAGAAGCTGCCTTTGTAAACTAGGAGTAGCTGTTAGCATCCCCTCCAAAATAGATTCTTTCCTGTTTCTCTTTTTCCCCCGTTAGACTGAAATTCAGAGTCTGGAGTGGTCGTAAGCTCCTACCCAGCAGCATCTGTACTAGAGAATTCCCCATCATAGGAAAGGCATTTCCAAGTCTGGAAAACAGATAATGTTTATAGGAAGTTATACATAATTTTATTTCCTTTATGTTGAATCTTGAAGATCATAAAACAATCTGAATTGAAGAGAACTTCCAGACAAAATGACTTTGTGAATCATGCTTTGAGATAGCCAGTTTGATCCAGATACACAGCAATATAGATAAAATACATATATTTAAAAAATAAACATATGAAAGGACATAGCTGGACTTAGGAATGTGGAATAGAAATGTAAGTGGTGAGGGCCTACTGGGCTCTGGGTCTGAAAGGTGGCAGCCTAGGGGTTTAGCTCCTATAAGTATCTGGGTCTAAAAGTACTCTGGTTATGATGGGGGACCTGGCCCAAGCTTATTGCTGGAAGCTAGGAAATGAGTGGTATTCTTTGTTCCTGATAAAAAGCTGGAAAAAAACAAAAACCCAAACAAAAAACTTCTGTAAACCACTGACTGGAACCA
This sequence comes from Delphinapterus leucas, assembly GCF_059928025.1. Classification (NCBI taxonomy): domain Eukaryota; kingdom Metazoa; phylum Chordata; class Mammalia; order Artiodactyla; family Monodontidae; genus Delphinapterus; species Delphinapterus leucas. Next base: position 46,466,092 of record NC_143148.1, read on the forward strand.
AGGCTTGTTCCTGGCTGTGGTTCTAAACAAATGGGTGGACCCAGTTGTATGCCCTGTGACTAGGAAATGAACAAGCCCCACCTGGCCTAATAAATGAATGTGTGTCACTCCAGTATCATCCGTGGAGCAGGAACCCACTACTACCAATATGAGACCTGGTTCTATTCTTGGGGGCTGAAGGATAGTGAAGAAAGTAAGTGAAATTTCTCCAAAGGGAGAAGGTGAGTGAGGACAAGGTTGGAGGATTGGCGGAGAGGAAGTGGGAAACAGAGCAAGAAAGAGAAAGAAAAACAAACCTCCCATTTACGTAATTCTTGTCCGTTCTCTCTCTTCCCTCACTAACAGAATAGAATTGTGTTCAGGGTGGTGATGTGACCAAGATCAAAAACTCCCCAGCCTCCCTTGTAGCTAGTGGTGGCTAATAAATATAAACAGAAGTTTGCAGGTGGGACTTTTGGGAAAGGCCTTTAAAGTGGGAGAGACGTGGATGGCTTGACCCTTTGCCCTGCGTTTCCTTCCTTTATGGAACATAGTCTCTTGGTATTGGAGATGGAGCAGTCATGTGGTGGCTGGAAACTGCAGGCATTTGCTGAGTGTGGCCTTCTGGAAAGCAGGAGGCGCCTGGGCCCCTGGTGGCAGGTCAGAGCTGCTGTAGCACTCCTGAACTGATGCTGTGTTTTTAAGCCACTACTTCACAGCTGAATGTAATGAACCAACAAACGTACTGAAGAATTTCACAGATAAAACGTATAAGAGAGCCCATAAGGGAGGGTCCAGTATACATCTAATAGCAGTTCCAGAGAGGAGAGTAAAGGAGAATGGATAAGCAATATCTGAAGAAATAACGGTTGAGATTTTTCTAGAAATAAAGACAGACATGAGTGTTCAGATTGAAAAGACACTGGGTACTGAACAGGATAAATAAAAATAAGTTGACACGTAGACACATTGCAGAACGTGAAGGAGCAAATCACAGAAGCTTCCAGAAAGAAAAGATTACCTGCAAAGAACTGACAGGCTGACAACAGCTTTCTTTTCATCAACAATATGTGTAGAAGACTATTTGCAGAATTGCTGAGAGAAAATAAATGTCAACCTGTAGTCTATATCCAGCTGAATTACTTTACAAAAGTCAAGGCAAAATAGGACATTTTCAGGCATATAAAGACTAATGAGGGAGTTCCCTGGCAGTCCAGTGGTTAGGACTGGGTGCTTTCACTGCCGCGGTGCAGCCAAAAAAAGAAAAAAAGACTGGTACTTCCCTGGTGGCGCAGTAGTTAAGAATCCGCCTGCCAATGCAGAGGACACAGGTTCAAGCCCTGGTCTGGGAAGATCCCACATGCCATAGAGCAACTAAGCCCGTGCGCCACAACTGCTGAAGCCCGCGCACCTAGAGCCCGTGCTCCGCAACAAGAGAAGCCACTGCAGTGAGAAGCCTGCACACCAGAACGAAGAGTAGCCCCCGCTCACTGCAACTAAGGAAAGCCCGCGTGCAGCAACGAAGGCCCAATGCAGCCAAAAATAAATAAAAGAGTGGACATGAATTTCATTTAAAAAAATTACAAAACAACACCCTTCCAAAAAACAAAAAAAAAAGAAAACAACAAAGGAAAGTAAATTCAAAGGGAAGGCATGAGATAAATAGAAGATGAGCGCAGACACTGACAAGATATGGTAGTAAATTTAATATTGATTGTAAAAACGTTTAAAATTTTTAATATTTTAAATATAAATTTAAACAACTAAAGCTCAAACTATCCTGAACAGTATTCAAGATGTGGTGGTGTGTTCAGTAAGGAAAGTGTGATGCAGTTTTGGGATAAGTGATTTATGAGTATAACTTGGAAGTTTCCAGCTGACTCACCAAGATTCAGTAGCTATGACATACTAAAGTGAGATGTCAGACAAAGATGTAAGTGGTTCCATAACTATAAAAAGACTTCATCCTCATCAAAGCTATATAGGTTGGGTTGTTGAAGAGAGCTGTTGTGCAGTGAATCCCTGCCACCACCCCAAATGGTACTGAGGGAGGTTTCTGCCTCTTTCCTCAAGCCTAGTGAAAGAGGTTTCAAAAGGACCCAAGAGAGCCTGATATGGGTCCCCTGCAGTAAGGGGGACATAGTGCGCTGGTGTCCTGCCTTCTAACCAGGAAGTCTTGAGGACGAAAGATAAGCTGCCGGCTGCTTTGGTGATAGAGCAAAGCGCCTAACTCATGTGTTGGGATCACTGTGTACTCTTTGGGTTTGTTAGTATGTGACCCAGATGGGTTGAGAGAGAGCAGGAGCCATTGGGTAGGTGGGTGGATTCTCTTAGAATATGTCCAGTGGGGCCACCTGGAGGGGCAAACAGACTTCACTGGAGGGTGGGCTGTCAGTGGACCACCAGATTCCTTCAGGTCTGAGGAGGGAGTGGTCACCTGCTAGAATAGCATGCATTAGCCTGGTCAAGGGATCTGTACGTGAGAAGCCATCATTGGTTGGATTGGGGGGGGGGGGCCGGGTATCCAAAGAATCCTCAAAAGGACCTACTGAGGAAGATCATCCCCTTTAAAATCTGGTAGGCCCAGAGAGTGTGAAGTCAGGTTATGACTCTCCTAGTCTAGTAAGAACCTTTGGGCTTGCGTCTTCCCTGTCCTTCCTCCTGCCCCACTTCAATGATGGAGGGAGTCAGAAATGGCTTCTATCCCAGCACCTAGTAAGTAAGGGGGGAGGTGAGTCCAAAAAGTAGGCCAAGGTACCCCTTGCAGGCAGGCAGCTACCTCCAGTGTGCCGCAGTGGTGGGGAAAGGGTTGGAGCAACCTTACCCTTGAAGTGGAAACTTTGGCTTTTATCATGTGGGCCTGCAGACTCTCCTGTTCTGAAACAGGCATGCATTCTTGCATTACCGGGACTCGTACTGACTGTTGCTAAGCTGGGAATGCTCCTTCCCCAGGAGGTTTCCACACCTTGCTCCTGAATAAAATAAAAGACTTGTGGGGTCTTTGCTCACATGTTCCCTCCTCAGTGAGTCCTTCCTTGACTGTCCTATTCATAACTCAGATCACCTACCCTGTTCCCCTCCAAGCCTGTACCCTGCTTTATTTTTCTTCATGTTACTCATTCTGTATTTTAGCATATTATGCTATATCATGTCACCATTTTTTATTTATTTATTTGTGGCTGCATTGGGTCTTCGTTGCTGCGTGCGGGCTTTCTCTAGTTGTGGTGGCTTCTCTTGTTGTGGAGCACAGGCTCTAGGTGCGTGGCACACGGGCTCAGCAGTTGTGGCTTGTGGGCTCTAGAGCTCAGGCTCAGTAGTTGTGGTGCATGGGCTTAGTTGCTCCACAACATGTGGGATCTTCCCCGACCAGGGCTCGAACCTGTGTCCCTTGCACTGGCAGGCGGATTCTTAACCACTGTGCCACCAGGGAAGCTCTCATGTCACCATTTTGATATATAAACTCCATTGAGGCCAGAGGGTTTGTTAATTTTTTCCCCTGTTATGTCCCCAGCACCCACAATAGTAAAAAGTATTCATTCAGCAGATAATTATCAAACTGAGATTGTTTTGTGATTTAAAGAGTAATAAATAAATTTACTTATGGCTATGCCCTATGGATCCTACTCCTTCAACATATCTGTTAAATAAGTATTCCTTTGTTTTTTTCTCTTTTTTTTTGGCCGCACTGTGCGGCATGCGGGATCTTAGTTCCCTGACCAGGGATCGAACCCGTGCCCCCCTGCAGTGGAAGAAGCGTGGAGTCTTAACCACTGGACCACTAGGGAATTCCCCCTTTGGTTTTTTTTTAAACAGCTTTATGAGACAGAATTCATATAGTGTACAATTAATTCATTTAAAGTGTACAATTCAGTGACTTTTAGTATATTCACAGAGTTGTACAACTATCACCATAATCGATTTTAGAATACTTTCATGACCCTTTGAAAAGAAACCCTGCACTACTTAGCCGTCATCTCCCCATTCCTTCTCCAGCCCCAGGCACCCATTAATCTACTTTCTGTCTCTATAGATTTACTGATTCTGGACATTTCATATAAATGGAATCATATAATATATGGTTCTTTGTGACTGACTTCTTTCTCTTAATATAACGTTTTCAAGGTTCATGCATGTTTTAGTGTGTATCAATATTTTATTCCCATTTACAGCTGAGTAGTATTCCATTGTATGGATGTACTACATTTTGTTTATACATTTACCTGTTGATGAACATTGAGGGTATTTCCACTTTTTGACTATTATGAATAATGCTGCTAATAATTCACATACAAATTTTTGTGTGGATGCGTCTTTTCTTGGGTATATACCAGGAATGGAATTGCTGCGTCGCATGGTTGCTTTTGAGGAACTGCCAGGCGGTTTTCCAAAGTGGCTGCACCATTTTACATTCCCACAGCAGTGTATGAGGGTTCCAGTTTCTCTGTATGCTTGCTAATGCTTGTTACCTAACACTTGTTATTATCAGTGTTTTTGATTTTAGCCATCCTAGTGAATGTGACATGGTACTTTGTGGTTTTGACTTGCATTTGTCTAATAACTAATGATGTAGAACATCATATCGTGTGCTTATTGGCCATTCCTCTGTCTTCTTTGGAGAAATATCTGTTCAGATCTTTTGCCTATTTTAAAAAATTGAGTTGTTTGTCTTGTTATTGTCCTTTGATTTTGATTGGGATTGTTTACTTTAATTGGTTCTGGTTTTCTCCCCTTCTCTTCTTCAGGTAGAAGAAGTGAAGCGACGTCAGTACTGCCTTGCATTCAGCTCAGCTGGCGCCCAAGCTCAGACCTATCACGTCAGCTTTGAGACTTTGGCTGAGTACCAGAGATGGCAGCGGCAATCATCCAAGGTGATAAGCTGTCAGACGTCCTGATGTGGAGATAAGAGCAGAGAAACCCAACAGAAGTACATTTTGAAACTGAACTTACTCCCGAGAGATCAAATTATAATTCTTATGCACATCACTCTAGGCCTTTCTGAGTACATAGTGAATGAAATGGAATTCTCCCAGATCCTTAACCTATTATTTATATTTGCAAAGTACAGAATGCTTACAAAAGTGTTTTCAGGTGCATTTACCTTTATACCATCTCTGTGAAAAAGGTAGGGCCTTGAAGGATTTGAGACACAATGAAATTCAAATGACTCTCCCTCGACCATAGTGGTCAATGATAGATGGAGCTGTTCCCTAACTCATAGCCTAGTGTATCTGTATGTGTTTAGCACAGCTTTGATGAACCACTTTAAATTTGAACTTATTGATGGAACATGGCCTGTGATCCTGTCACAAACCATTACTCCTGTATGCTGAGGATAATTGGCTTTTTAGCATAATTTCTGCTTTCCTAGCCTTTAAAGATGAAGTGCTCTAAAATTGTATTTCATTTTCCAAATTCTCTTGTTCTCCTAGCCATCTTTTCAGAATTTAAACACATTTTTCTTTATGGAGCTAAATAGCTTCATGAAGGATTGTTTCAGTATAATGACATGCCATCAAAACATGAATGACTTTTGCAGTGATATTTTGTTTGTTTTAGACCCATTTTCACAGTCCATGTTGTATTAGCCTACTATTATAGTAATATAAATCTTGTTTTGGCTTTATTGGATTTTCTGTACTTGTGGTGGTATAAAATCTCTGAATAAAACTAGTTTCAATTTTAAATAGCTATTTCATTCTTCTGCCATTGTAAAGAGAAATTAATATTTTTTGAGCACCTTTTGCATGCTAAGCAGTGGTGCTGTGTGCTTGGTTATTTAATTTTCCTCGTGACAGATGAAGAAATCGCACAAGTAAGGAACAGGGCTTGTGTGGCTGCAAAAGGCTGTGTCTTTCAGTATCACACTCCCTCCTAAAGTTTTGTACAGTTACTTTGAATCATTTTAACTTCCTGCATGAACTGTTAACTTTCCATCTTTATGATTTGTATTTTTTTTTTTACCTTTTACTTGTAAAGCTTATACCTTTCTGTTTTTCAAGCATCTCATGGTTTTAGGAAAAAGTAAAAATTAACTGTTTCTTATAAATGAATAATCGGATCTCATGACCTTTCTTTTCTTTCCCATCTTACTTTTTTAAATAAATAAATTTATTTATTTATTTTTGGCTGCAATGGGTCTTCGTTGCTGTGTGTGGGCGACCGAGGGCTACTCTTCATTGCAGTGCGCAGGCTTCTCGTTTCAGTGGCTTCTCTTGTTGCGGAGCACGGGCTCTAGGCATGCGGGCTTTAGTAATTGTGGCACACAGACTCGGTAGTTATGGCTCGCTGGCTCTAGAGTGCAGGCTCAGTAGTTGTGGTGCACGGGGCTTAGTTGTTACGTGGTCTAAGGGCTTCTTCCCGGACCAGGGCTTGAACCCGTATCCCCTGCATTGGCAGGCGGATTCTTAACCACTGCGCCACCAGGGAAGTCCCTCCCATCTTTTTAATCGGTGCCTTTTTGTGTCAATGCCGTTCCGTCCTCTGCTGGGTGGGAAACATTTGGGGCTGGCTCAGATGGCTCTTCTCTTTGACCTTGTCCAGGTGGTGTCCCAGCGTATCAGTACCGTGGACCTCTCGTGTCACAGCCTTGAGGAGGTTCCTGAGCATCTCTTCTACAGTCAAGATATCACCTACCTCAACTTGCGACACAACTTCATGCAATTAGAAAGACCAGGGGGCCTTGACACTTTCTACAAGTATGTGGGGCATAGGTTTCCAGACTAGCTTACTAAAACTGAATCGTAATCAGTACCTATAAGCGAGAGTGTTTACCATCATATATATATTTGAAAACTTCCCCTCCGTTTTGAAGAGGAAGTAAGAATTGTTATTAACAGTTTTCCCACTCCCCTTCTCCCCTCTGTACAAGAGAAGGTAGATGCACAGTTTCTGTTACGGAGGCAACATTGAGCTGCCCTTGGTTTGGATAATCCTTTTCTATATGTCATTGACAGCAATGTGTGATCTGCCTCCAGGGTAAATCGAGAGATTCTGTATATGGGAAGTTTTTGAATCAGAAGTTTCAAACTTAACTAACTTAAAGGAAATAGGCCAGATTTCAAGAATTCCACTCCAAGGTTAGGGCTTTTATCTTTCCTTTACACCTGCTACTGCCAACTCTGAAGTCTTTTGTCAGGTATGAAACCTCTCTCTTCTAATACAGGAACCATTTCAGTCCTAAGGGGCAATGACCCATATATTTTCCCATCTCCTTTGTTAGAATATATTCCCCATTTCCACCCTCCACCCATTTCATCTCCTTCCTCCCTTTAAAAATGGACGGAAGTGAATAAATATATGGTGTAAGTAATTGTCTGGGCTTCTTGTGGGGAGGAGAGAAATTGGAAATTAAAGCGTTCAAATTATATGGTGATTAAAAAGATAAATGCACATTGAAATGACATATTTTATATACTTAGTAACTAATATTTCTAGAATAATTTTCAGAAAGCATGATTTTTACCTCATCTGAAATGTTTTGCAAAGGTTTTCAAATATAAGCCTATATTTAGTAATGAAATAATTATTTTAATAATATTGATATTTAAAAATAAAAAGCTATAATTTTAAGGAAGTGGGTTTCTAGTATTTCCTTCTGTTTCTATGAAAAGAGGGTTAATCTAGTTTGAGGGCTGGATTAGCAATTTGGAAGTCAAGGTGCCAAGCCAAAGGAACAATCAGTACTCAAGCTGAAATTTTGGAAGAGGAACGTTAGAGAGAGGTACCAAGGGTTCAAATCTAGAAGCAGATGATATAGTTCATCATCGTGGAGAACACCACCTCAGCCTTACCGTCTTGTAATAGTATAGTAATGAAGTATAATACTTCTAAGTAGAGTTACAGGAGTGGATCCAATTTATGATGATACTATCTCTCAGTGAGACATTATATAGATACTTCTACAAAAAAAAATTGAAGCATTAAAAGTTAGTTCATGTTGTATATCATCACATTACAGTAAAACTCAGTATCACCTACATATTTTTAAGCTCTAACTGGCCCATTCATTTCAAGTGACTTTTGAGCCAGCATAGTTTCAGTACAAAAAAAGAAATTGCTTATAATGGGATTTGATCTGAAGGTTTGTTAGCTATTCCTGTGTCCATGGGTTGATTAATTATTGTTAAGGCTTTCGTATATCGCACGTAGAAATTTAATAAAGGAAAAGATTTGAAGCATATCAATAATGATTGATTCACTTTGATAGAAGATAATTGTACCAATGTGAGCTTTTCAAGATTTTCTGCATTTTTAAGGAGAAGAGAGAACAACTCCTGTCGCACCAGACCTGGTTTTCTCAACAGCTTGCACTGGGTATTAGTTATCTTAGTGTCTATGCGACACATAATGTTCGGCACATACTGAGTGCTCAGTAAATATTTGCAGAACAAATTCTTTGATGGACATTTAAAATAGATCACTTTTTCATTCAGTACTATAATATGCCTTTGCTTTTTAGATTTTCTCAGCTTAAGGGCCTGAACTTGTCCCATAATAAGCTTGGGTCATTTCCTGTATTGTTATGTGAAATTTCTACCCTGACCGAGCTCAACCTTTCCTGTAATGGATTCCACGACCTGCCGAGTCAGATTGGCAATCTGCTGAAGTAAGTATCTGACTTTTACTAGATTTGTCTTTTCCTGTGTTTGCAGAGTAAGGAACTTGTCTGGCATTTGGAATGAAGGTAGTTCCATGAGCTCTTGCAGTGAAATAAATCATGTAATTATGAGGATTCTGGTCAGCAGCAGCTACTTGCCTACAGAAGTAACTAGTCCCTCAGTTTTAACAGCAGAGGCTCTGATTACCCTTGATGTTAGAGGGACCATCTGTATTTCAGTTATCTTAGTAAGACTCTATTTAGATAGACCTAGGGCATTTTATCATTATTGGATTCATAATAAGTTAATGACAAGTCAAAATCCATGATTCTAGTTCTATCCATTCCAGTTAAAACTTTTCATCAAGTTTTGTTTTCTTCCTGCAGTCTTCAAACCCTCTGTCTTGATGGCAACTTTCTGACTACTTTACCTGAAGAATTGGGAAATCTGCAACAGCTTTCCTCCCTGGGTATTTCCTTCAACAACTTTAGTCAAATTCCCAAGGTTTATGAGAAACTCACTATGTTAGATAAAGTGGTTATGGCAGGAAACCAACTGGAAGTGTTGAACCTGGAGGTGCTGAACTGTATGAGCCATGTCAAACATGTGGATTTGAGGTGAGGTCATTCTTCACCGTGCCTTCCTTTCGCCTGACCTGTAATAGACCTTTACGTTTTCTTTTTATGAAGACTTTTTAAAACATTAGGATTTTAGAACACTGTATGTTTTCAAAGCTGTAGTTAAGCTTCATTTTTCACTCAATGGCAGAGAGATTATGAATGAGGTAGGTGTACCATGTGGTAGAGACAAAGGTTGTTCTGACTTACCCTCCCGGCAATGTTTTATGAGAACTCCGATTTCGTCACATTCTTATCACGTTGGATTTTAGCAGTCTTTTCCCTTGTTGTCAATGTAGTAGGTAGAAAATGGTATTTCATTGTTTTAATCAGCATTTATGGTGAGTGAGTTGAGTGTCTTTTTGTATACTTATTGGTAGTTTGTATTTTTCCATAAACTTGACCATTTTTCTATTGAATCATTGGGTTGCTTCTTGATATCTATTGTATTATAATTAAAATGTTAACAGTTTTACTACTAACAATTTTTAATAAGAGTTTTATTCCCTTTTAAAATATATTATTTATTATTTATTTATAATCTTTTCCTAAAGGAAGCTAGTAAAATATGCATACTGGATGTTCTGTCATTTACACTAAGTCATCGATGTCCCTTATAAAGACATAGTAACAGAAAAATTTATTGAAATGCAGGAAAATGAACAGGCCTGCATGCATTAAATCAGATACTTATATAGAAGAGAACAAAGAAGTCATTTTCTATAATTTGCCCTTGAACTATTCCATATTGATACAGAGTATTTTCCTCTTCGTTAATTGAGGTAATGGGAATCTTAGCACTAGAGAGAGTAGGCAGAGCAGTGAGAGGAAGCATGACTGCTTCCTCTTGCTCTTACCCAGTACTTACTCCATGAATGCCTTGCTACTCCTAACCCGACAAGTTATGTTCATCTTCTTGTTCCTTTGTCCTATTCCTTCATCCCTACCTAATGTACTTGGTATTTGGGTGCAAGTTTTAAACTGTTCGTGGGCATGGTGCCCTTTCCTTTCTCTTTATTTAATTTGTACATGTATTTGCCAATCTGGATTGTCTCTGACTTAGTTTATAAACAAAGAACTCAAGGTACAGCTATCTGTGGTTATTTACTTAGTACCTTGCAAAATGAGGCAAGTAGTGAAATTCTTATGCTGTTTAGGAAAGAGAAAAAAGGATCATACTTCTGTTTTTCTTTTGGTCAGCACATTTAGTAAAATTTATTTCTAATGATTTTCTTATTTCTGAATATTAAGGATGAACCATCTGAAAACCATGGTTATTGAGAATCTGGAGGGAAATAAGTACATCACCCACATGGATCTGCGGGACAATCAGCTGACTGACTTAGATCTTAGCTCCTTGTGCAACTTGGAGCAGCTGCATTGTGAGCGGAACCAGCTGAGGGAGCTGACGCTCAGTGGCTTCTCCCTTCGAACTCTCTACGCCAATTCGAACAGTGAGTTCTCTACGCAGTCTCCTGTATTTCCTCTTGTAGCTCTTGTCCAAGCTTTCCAAGAATGATGGCATCTGGGGTGTTCCTCAGATACTCTGCGAAGCGGAGTTTGAGGTTCACTGAGACCTAGCTTTATGTTTGCCGTCAACACTTCAGTGGTTGAGATATGCATAAAAAGACATTGCAGGACAATTTGAGATTCACTAAGTGAACATAATAATAAGAGGCATTCTGCAAAATGACAGGAAGTCAGGAGGGTGGGCAAGCACGTTCAAAAGAGAATATCAGTGATGGTCTAAAACAAGGGTTGTCCAGCTACAGCCCAGGGGCTAAATCTGGCCTACCATCTGTTTTTGTATGGCTCACGTGGAATGGGTTTTTACATTTTTTAATGGTTGGATTTTAAAAAAATCAAAGGAAGAATAATTTTGACATGGGAAAGTTATATGAAATTCAAATTTAAGGGAATAAAGTTTGATGGGCACACACCCACATTCATTTGTCTACATATTAACCACTCTCATGCTACAGTGGCAAAATTGAGTAGTTTTAAGAGAGACCACGTGGCCCACAAAGCCCAAAATATTACCAAATATTTAGCCCTTTACAGAAAAAGTTTGCCAATCTCTAGTCTAAAACCTTGTGCTGCCTCAGTTCCAGAATGAGAAGCCCTTCATTTCAATAGTGATTTGTTTGCCCCAGGAATATTTTTCAATGTAAAAGGCCACATATTTGTTGAGGCCATTCTGTTTATAGAGAGTTCTTCTTTACCAAAGAAATTATACAGTTGACCCTTGAACAACATGGGTTTGAGCTGCACAGTTTTTTTTGCTTTGTTTGTTTTGTTTTGTTTTGGCCACACTGTGCGGCTTGCAAGGTCTTCGTTCCCCAACCACGGATCGAACCCGGGCCACAGCAGTGAAAGCACTAAGTCCTAACCACTGGACAGCCAGGGGATTCCCTGCACAGGTCCACTTAAACATGGATTTTTTTCAATAGTAAATACATTTGACCCTTGAATAATGCAGGGTTTAGAGGCACCAATCCTCTAAACAGTCAAAAGTGGGAGTATAACTTTACAGTTAGCCCTCTGTATCCGTGATTCCGTATCTGTAGATTCAACCAACCACGGATTGTGTAGTATTGTAGTATTTACATATATGTATATAAAGTTATATGCGGATTTTCAACCGCACAGAGGGTCAGTGCCCATAACCCCCACATTGTTCAAGGGTCAACTGTAACTACTTTTTCTGTGTTTAAAGAAGTAAAGGAAAAGATGTTTAATTTCACTAAGTATCAGTCAAAGAAATGCAAATTTAGATAATACCATTTTATACTCATCAAATAAAAATAATAACACTAAGTGCTTACTGAAGATGTGGAGAAGCAGTACCTCTCAGACGCTGCCAGGGGGAGTTGGTAAAGCCAACATGGAGAGCAGCATGATGGTGTCAGAGAAGGCAAAGATACGCAGAGCCCGTGTTCTAGCAGCTTCCCTGCTTGGAATATCTCCCAGACACTCACATAGGAGATGTGTCCTAGAATGTTTATCACAGCATTGTATGTTATAGTGAAAAAAACTAAAAATATGACTATAAATAGGAAAATGGGTAAACAAAGCAATGATAAATTTATATAATAGAATATTGCACAGCAATGGAAATGAATGTACTAGAGCTTTGTGTATTAGTATGGATAAATCTCAGAAATCTTTTGAGCAAAAAAAGAAAGTGCATATTTTGATATCCAGCAGTGAAAAGAATGGTCCTCTTGAAACAGAAAGGTACCTATGAATTACTCATTCTAAAAGCCTGTGGATTGGACTTCCCTGGTGGTGCAGTGGTTAAGAATCCACATGCCATGGAGCAGCTAAGCCTGTGTGCCACAACTACTGAGCCTGAGCTCTAGAGCCCACGAGCCACAACTGCTGAACCCACGTGCCACAACTACTGAAGCCTGTGCACCTAGAGCCCGAACTCCACAACAAAGAGAAGCCACTGCAGTGAGAAGCTCGCACACCGCAGCGAAGAATAGCCCCCCGCTCGCCTCAACTAGAGAAAGCCTGCATACGGCAATGAAGACCCAATGCAGCCAAAAATAAATAAATAAATAAATTTATTTAAAAAAACAAAAACAAAAAAAAGCCTATGGATTTAGAATGAGATACCAAGATCTGTTACCCCTCCCTGGTGTTATTTCCTTTTGGCCAATTGTAATCAGATAATTCTTGGGTTTTCTGACTTTTTAAAATTTTGTTCCCCTTTTTGATACTCTTGTGACCCATATTGGTCTGATTTTTGGAGAGATTAATTATATTCAGGATTTTATTACTTCGACTGGTGGTCAAGAATAAACATAAATGAGGTTTGCTTTCTTATTTTTAACACTATGTTAGGTATTCAGGAGTCAGTGGTTGAGTACACTATGATAGTTATATAAAATTTTAAAACACATAAAAATGTTGTCTGCTTAGCTCTAAGTATGCCATGACAGTATGAAAGAATCCATGGGAACGATAAAAATCATATTCCGGATGGTGTTTGCCTCTTGGTATGTGCAGTGTTTTAATTCTTAAAAAGGCTGAAGCATATAAGGCAGAATGTCACGATTTGTTAAAAGCTAGGTGATGGGTGAAAGAATATTCATTACTTTATTCCCTTTTCTGTATCGCTAAAATATATTATTAGGATAAAAGAGAGTTAAGACTTCTCTTTTCATTGCCTTTTATCATGTTATAGAAGCTTCAAATTGTAGCTTAGATTAATTGTAAGGGCTGTTTGTTGAGTCGTGCTGTTTATACATGTTGTGAGATGGTAGTAGTTCTTTTGTCCTGGAAATACTTATTATCAGGCCTAATGTGTATTCTTAAAGTATCTAGAGACTCTGAATGACTGGCCCTCTGGGAGAAGACCCATTGACATACATGTAGGCCTTCTTAGTAGATTCTGTCACAGTACTGTTAATGGGGCTTGTTCTGTTCACAGAATCCTTAAATTGTACAACCTGGAAGAATTCACATCAACACTTGAAGTTTTGACACCTCAAAAGTAAAGAACTCAGCTTTCAGCTTCACAAAAGAATTTTTCCAAATGGCCAGTTAGCATAGGGAAGTGCCATCACACCAGGGTCATCAGGGATATGCAAATTGGAATCTCACTGTGACACCACTGCACACCTACCAGAATGACTAGAATAAAAAAGGCTGAAAATACCAGTGCCAGTTGTTGGGCATGTAAATTGTTGCAACCGCTTTGGAAAACTGCATGGTAGTATCTCCTGAAGTCACACATACGCACCCACTGCACTCAGCAGTTCCTCTCCTAAGCTTGTGTTCAACATAAATGCTTATGTTAGTCCACAAAAGACGTGGACAAAATGTTCACAGAGGCACTATTCATAGCAGCCCCAGCTAGACAAGACCTAAAATGCCCATCAACTCTACAATGGGTAAATAAATTGTGGTACATTCCCAGGAAAAATTTTATACAGCCATGAGAATGGATGAACTACCACCATATTCACTAATATGAACAAATATCTCACAAGCACAATGTTCAGCGATGAAGCCAGACAAAAAAATTATATATAATGGTGTGTATATTTATATAAATAGGTAAAAGTAATCTGTATGTGGGGTAGTGACTAGAGGGAGGGGGGATGAGGGGAAGTTTCCGGGCAGCTGGTACTGCTCTGTTTCTTGATCTGCCTACTGGTTATACCAGTGTGTTCTTTTGTAAAAATTCATTGATCTATACATTTAAGGTTACTGTACTTTTCTTTATTTGTTTTGCTTTAATTAAAAATTAAGATGTTGGGCTTCCCTGGTGGCGCAGTGGTTGAGAGTCCGCCTGCCAATGCAGGGGACACGGGTTCGTGCCCCGGTCCGGGAAGATCCCACATGCCGCGGAACGGCTGGGCCCGTGAGCCATGGCCGCTGAGCCTGAGCGTCCGGAGCCTGTGCTGTGCAACAGGAGAGGCCACAACAGTGAGAGGCCCGTGTACCGCAAAAAAAAAAAAATTAAAATGTTGCCAGGGAAAATTCAGTTATTCATTTTTAAGGTTAATAAGCTAAGCAATTATTATTTACATTTAACAGCTGCCTGATCCAGTGTGACTCCATTGCAGTGCCCAAAATCCTCCAATTAGTTGTTGTATTTGGTTTTCAAATGGGGACCAAGCAGTTAAATAAAGTTAGTCAATGTGAGTTACCCACTGTTTTTTTTAATTTTAATAGATCTTTATTGGAGTATAATTGCTTCACAATACTGTGTTAGTTTCTGTTGTACACCAAAGTGAATCAGCCACATGCATACACACGTCCCCGGATCCCCTCCCTCTTGAGCTGGGACGAAGTGAGAGTAGCATCAACATATATACACTACCGAATGTAAAGTAGCTAGTGGAATGGGCTTCCCTGGTGGCCCAGTGGTTAAGAATCCACCTGCCAATGAAGGGGACATGGGTTCGAGCCCTGGTCCGGGAAGATCCCACATGCTGCGGAGCAACTAAGCCCGTGTGCCACAACTACTGAGCCTGCACTCTACAGCCCACGAGCCACAACTACTGAGCCCACGTGCCACAACTACTGAAGCCCGTGCACCTAGAGCCCGTGCTCTGCAACAAGAGAAGCCACCTCAATAAGAAGCCCACACACCACAATGAAGAGTAGCCTCCGCTCACCACAAC
Source organism: Delphinapterus leucas (assembly GCF_059928025.1). Taxonomy (NCBI): domain Eukaryota; kingdom Metazoa; phylum Chordata; class Mammalia; order Artiodactyla; family Monodontidae; genus Delphinapterus; species Delphinapterus leucas. The sequence goes on from NC_143148.1 coordinate 46,481,425, forward strand.
CAGAGAAAGCCTGAGTGCAGCAACGAAGAACCAACACAGCCAAAAATAAATTAATTAATTAATTAAAAGTAGCTAGTGGGAAGCAGCAGTGTAGCACAGGGAGATCAGCTCGGTGCTTTGCGATACCCACTGGTTTTCATCTTTAGTTCATGTCAGTAGGTGACATCAGTTTTCATTAGCTTTCCCCCTTGTTTACTCTCAGTTACATTCTTCTTTGGAGAACGTCACTAACACCAATCTGTTTTCTGATTAGGGCTGACAGCAGTGAATGTCTATCCAGTACCCAGTCTGCTCACTTCTCTAGAACTCTCCCGGTGAGTGTGTCTCATGAGGGTGGTGCTTGCTTGATTCCTGTATTTAAGAGATGTCTGTGGGCACTTTGACAGTTTTGAGGTACAAGAAATGCTAATACATTGAAATATTTGGATAACCAGGAGAAGAGCAAAGGTTGAGTGAAGGAATAAGTTTAATGGCCATGCTATTTAGATAAAGGAAGGTCCTCTTGAAACAGGAAGGCGCCTCTGAATTACTCGTTGTTAAAGTTTGTGGATTTAGCATGAGTTGTAAACAAAGATCTCTTTCCCCTCCGTGGCAGTGATTTTCTTTTTCCAATTGGAATCAGATAATTCTTGGTTTTTAGTGACTTAAAATGTTGTTCTCTTATTTTTTTGATACTCTTGTGACCCATGTTAATCTGATTTTCAGAGAGATATTAATTATATTCAGGATTTTATTTCTTCTGTTGGTGGTCAAGAACAAATGTAAATGAAGTTTGCTTTCTTTCCTTCATTCATTTTTAATACTGTGTTAGGCATTCAGGAATCACTGGCTGAGTTTTACAGTCTAGTGGAGAGTTTGACCATCAGATAAGTGGTAAGAGGGCAGCATCATAAGTGCTGTGAGTATAGAGTGCTAGAAGCAGATACAAGGGGCAGTGGACAGAGTCCTATATGCTCAGGGTTTTCATAAAGATTAAAGGAGGGCTCCCCTGGTGGCGCAGTGGTTGAGAGTCCGCCTGCCGATGCAGGGGACAGGGGTTCGTGCCCTGGTCAGGGAAGATCCCACATGCCGCGGAGCGGCTGGGCCCGTGAGCCATGGCCGCTGAGTCTGTGCGTCCGGAGCCTTTGCTCTGCAACGGGAGAGACCACAACAGTGAGAGGCCCGCGTACCGCAAAAAAAAAAAAAAAAAAAAAAAAAGATTAAAGGAGACAGTAAACGCAAAATATGTAGCATAGTGCCTGGCATAAAATGAGTCTCTCAAGAAATATTAGCTGTGATAGCCAGGTTTCTTTTTGTTGTTGTTACTTTATCATCATTATTATTAAGCTATTGTTCTAGATTCCCTTCCATCCATTTCTTTCTGTCATATCTTCCCATCAAAACCCCAACATGGATCAAGACTAAGATTGACCTTCCCCACTGAGCTTGATCATTACTGAAGAAGATCATGTATTTAGTTTCCAGCCTCATCTGGAGTCTCTTCTGCCATCAGCTCCTTCGAGTGTCCTGACATCTGTTCCAAATTGCTTGGCTTCTCTCAGCCCCACTGCCCCTCATCTCCTTGGCTCCAGGGCTCAGTTTCCCACTGACTGGGAAAATAGAGGTCATCATGGGTGATCTCTCTCAGCTTCCTACCCCCTTGCGTAAATTCATGTAGATTCATATCCGTTCTCTGCTTCTTTCCTCTGTTCAAGGCCAGTCCAGCCATCTGTGCCTTTGATCCCGTGCACTCCCACTGCTCTGGACCTTGCTCTGTTAGTCATCCTCCTCCTCCTCCTCCTCTCACGCGTGTTCGGTGTTTTTCTTTTTCTTTTTCTTTTTTTTGCGGTACGTGGGCCTCTCACTGCCGTGGCCTCTCCCGTTGCGGAGCACAGGCTCCGGACGCGCAGACTCCGCGGCCATGGCTCATGGGACCAGCCGCTCCGCGGCATGTGGGATCTTCCCTGACCAGGGCACGAACCCCTGTCCCCTGCATCGGCAGGCGGACTCTCAACCACTGAGCCACCAGGGAAGCCCTGGTGTTTTTCTTTTCCTTGGTCTCTACGCACACTCATAGCTCCTGTCTTAACAAACAAAAAATGTTCCCTTTATCTTGCAACCCCTCTAGTTATTGTCTGTTCCCTTATCCCTCTCATCCCTTTTTGTCCAAATTTCTCAAGAATTATCTGCATTTCTTGGCTCAATTTCCTGTTCCCCTTCGTTCACCCCACCACAACTGGCTTTAGATCTCCTCTTGTGGAACTTTTCTGTATTGACTCTGTTCATCTTGTTTTCTTTTCTTCAAATGTGCTGTTGCCTTGGCTGGTTGAGACAGTGTGATTTTTTTTCATGCTTCTCTAACCACTTCTTCTGTCTCTTCCTTAACTCCTCTTTCTTAGCTAGCCCTTTAAAGGTCAGTTATCCCAGGGTCTCTCTTTGGCCCACTGCGCTTCTCATTTGACATGATCTCATTTACTCCCAGGATTTCACTACACTTCAATGTCAGCATCACCCAGATCACCAGTCCAGACCTCCTTCCTTCAGCCTCAGACCTGTATGTCCAATTTCATAACAGATGTTTCAACCTGTACTTCTCCAAGTACCTCAAATATGTGCAAAATTAAATTTATTATCCACCCCTCCACCCGTACTTTAACTGATCTTGTTTTCTGTTTTGGCTTTTGGCATTATCATAAGACAATCAGATCCAGATGGACACCACTGAAATTCATGATTCCCAACCTCATTTGGAGCTTATCAGTCCTTTCTCTGGATAGGATTTCCTCTCTGGTCATCTAGGCTAAAGCCTAAATATCACTTTTGATTCTTCCCTCTGCTCCACTCACATGTCTAATCCATCTCCAAGTCATTTTGATTTTTGTCTCCTACATGTTTCTGGCGCCCCTCCCCTCCCTTCCAGGTGTGTTACTACTCATTGAGGCCCTCATCATTACCTGTCTGGAATTCTCGTTATAACAGCTTCCTGATTACGCTTCCTTTTACTAATATCACCACCTCAACCAGACCTCCGTGTATGCACAGAGTGAGCTCTTAAAAGTGCAAAACTGCTCACCAACCCTTCAGCGATCCCCCTATGTCTGCAGGATAAAGTCACAACCTCCTAGACATGATCAGATATTTCTAGCCTTGTTTCTTCCCACTCTGTGCTCCGTATTGGCTGTTCCAGCATCACCAAACTGCTTATTATTCTTTTCTTGCCTCTGTGCTCTAGCTCATGTTGTCACCTCTTGCTTGGAATGTCCACCACACCTCCGGTGTGTACAGCATTCTTCAAATTCTACCCCAGATGTCATATTTCTTAGGGAGCTTGCCTCGAAGTGCTTCCTTCACTAAGCAGTCAGAGCAGCATCTGCACTTCTCTTACAGCACTTATTTCATTCTGCCTCATCGTATTGATCCATCGATCAGTAGGTACTTTGAGGCTTGGGGAAGCTAAGTAACATCTGAAAATAAATTCCTGTGACTGAATATCTGCCCAGTGCTCTAGTAAATATTTGAATTCACATTCTAAATGATCCGGAACTTTTCCCCCACTAGTTATCTTTTGTCCTTACTTCCTCACTTTTATTCATTTGGTTCATTTTTTCCCAGAATTTGCTTCTCTTCTCCCCGCATCATTACTTGAGGAAATCCTACTCATCTTTGAAGATTTGTTTAAAATGCCTTTTCTTCCTTTAAGGCTTTCCTCCCCATCCCATCCCACCCCACCCCACTGCTTTTCTATACCGAAGGCTTTTGTATCTTCATTGAGCCCGCAGCACGCTTGATCCAGTGTCAGGTATGTATGTGTGCTTGTCTCTCTCCACGTTTCTATCAGTGACATTCATTGAGCACCTACTGTATTCCAGGCAGTGCATCAGGGATGCCTTGGGGATAGTGCTTCTGCCCTCAGGAAGCTCAGGGGACCATTAACGGTACATTACAGACTAGTGAAATGGAATGAGTTCCACTCATTATCTTAAATGATGCCTTTTAATTATTTATTTTCTGCAGAAACCTGCTTGAGTGTGTCCCTGACTGGGCCTGTGAAGCAAAGAAGATAGAAATATTAGATGTGAGCTATAATCTCCTGACAGAGATTCCTATGAGGTATGCATGTGTTAACATATATATTATGTGTGTATTTAATTAATTTTCCTATATTTGGGTTGCCTTTCAAGGGTACTTCGATTCATTTGTTCAGTAAATATTGAGTATCTGCTAAGTGCAGGGCAGCGTGAGTGCCGTAAGGAATACAGTAACGCCTAAGGCATAGTCTTGGCCTGCAAGGAACTTAGTAAACAGATAGTTGGGTTGACTTGTGCAGAGATAACTGTGATAAAATGTAACAAGAGTTGCTGGCATAGGTCGGTGACATGATAGTGATAATAGAACATTTGTATTGGATGATTTATTATGAACTGGGCAATGTTCTAAGACCTTCACTTTCATTATCTTATTTAATCCTGTATCAACCTTATTTTATAAGTGCTGTTATCCTCCTCTTACAAATAACGAAACTAAGGCTTAGAGTGGGTAGGTAATTTGTCCAACATTGCACTTAACTAGGAAGTGATAGGAGCTGGCATTTGAATGGAGTAGTCATTCTTACTCCAAAGCCTCACCCTTGGTCACTACACTATATAAATAAAATGTTTTAGAAATTCAGAACTTTGGATAATTAGAGAATGCTCCATGGAGAATGCTCCATGGAGAATGCCTGTTTGAATTGACCTTTATAAGATGGTAGGATTTCTGTATGTGGAGGGGAAAGATAAAGGTGTTGGGAGGTGTGGGGGGGTATATTAAAAAGTACCAAGATGTGAAATGTGAGGTTATTACTTAGTGGAGTCTTTAAAAGTAAATTCGAGGGTTTGTAGCATAGTAGGTATGAACACAGCTTTGGAGTCAGACTTTAATCCAAATCCTGACTATACCATTTACTACATTTGATGTGAGATCTTTGGCAAATCAAAGTCACTTAACCCTTCTGGACCTAATAGTTAAATGTCCTGGCACATTTTAAGAATTGAATAAGGAGTAGTGTTTGTTATAATAAATTTTGTTATTAGCTTATGATAATCAATTATATTAATAATAATAAATTCACTGAATTTTTGGTGCTATCTGTCTAGACCTAAAATCTAAATTGATTTATTACACAAATTGCTTTTTTTGTTTAGATGTGTTCTGGGCTGTGTGCTTTCATTAATTCACCTTTTCCCAGAATGACCTGAATGACTTCCCGGTGGGTGGTGGGTAAACATATGGTTGTGGCTGCTTTCTTGGCTCAGGTACCTGTCAGTGATTATACTGTCTAGAAGAACACAATTCTATTAGTTTACTGATTTTAGTTAAAGAGCCAAGGGAAGACTCAGGAAGAGAGATTTAAGTCCGTTTTTTGTTGTTGTTTCTTTGTGCTCTATCCTCCTAGAATCCTTAGTAGCTTGAGTCTTAGAAAACTAATGGTGGGACACAATCACGTGCAGAACCTTCCAGCACTGGTGGAGCACATCCCTCTCGAGGTGTTGGATATTCAGCATAACTTGCTCACCAGGCTGCCAGATACCCTCTTCTCTAAGGCCTTAAAGTAAGTACTGTACATTTTATTTAGAAGAGCAGAGAATCATTGGCTAAGCAAATTGCCTGGACTTGTCATTGGAGTAACATTTGGAACCATCTTTACAAAGTGTTTATCTCATAATCCAGCTATGGGTGAAGACTTAGTTGCAATTTGTATGGAATAAAATATGACACTGTCTTTTTTTTTATATAAATTTATTTATTTAGTTTTGGCTGTGTTGGGTCTTCGTTGCTGCATGCAGTCTTTCTCTAGTTGTGGCGAGCAGGGGCTACTCTTCGTTGCAGTGCACGGGCTTCTCACTGCAGTGGCTTCTCTTGTTGTGGAGCACAGGCTCTAGGCGCGCAGGCTTCAGTAGTTGCGGCACACGGGCTCAGTAGTTGTGGCTCACAGGCTCTAGAGCACAGGCTCAGTAGTTATGGCACACGGGTTTAGTTGCTCCATGGCATGTGGGGTCTTCCCGGACCAGGGCTCGAACCCGTGTCCCCTGCATTGGCAGGCGGATTCTCAACCACTGCGCCACCAGGGAAGCCCCATGACACTGCCTTATGAGGCAGGAATCTTCAACTCAAAAGGTGAAATAACCATCAAGTACTTAGGAAGTTACAGTGTTGTAAACAGATTTAAAGAGCTTAGGAAGGTTCAGGCCTTCATCTCAGAAAGCCTCTTTGATCTTCAATTAGAGGTTTCAGCATTCTAATACAGCTTCTTTGGGTACTTTTCAGCTTTTGCGTTAGGAGAAATGGGCATACCACTGAAGTTAATTTAGTTTTTGCTTCTAGCTTTGCTAAGCTATCACTAAGTTATATTCTTTATTTGCAGGGCTTTTTTACTCCCTACTTTGAAAACCGTGCATTTAAAGTTATGTTGTTCCAAAAGTATTATTTATTTTCTCATTGTAAATTAACAAATAGATAGTATGTCTTCCTATTTTAATACCTGTAATCAGGTTTATTTAACACATATGTCACCATTAAATGAAAATTCGTTTTCAATTATAGTTTTCTGCAATATGGAGAAGGCAGTATTGTTCTTCAGTTCTGACGTGGAGAAAGCAGAGAGAAACAGTGGTAGTTTAACTGGGCGGCAGGAGGCACACAAAAAGCATTTAGCCCTCAAGTGTCTGGCTTGTTCTCTGGCAGTTAATACATCTCTTAATGTGTAATATGCTTGGGTGGAGTTTCCTAAAAATAAAATCTTTGGAAATTCTAAAAAAACATTTGAGGGAAATTTTCTTTTTGGAAAGTTTTAGTGCAGTAACATTTGTTAATTAATAAGTATTTGTTAGTAATGCATTACAGTGCATTTCATTCTGATGACAGTCTGAATAAAATTAGTTTCAGCTCTAGAATCTTTAGTAAGGAAGTTACCTAGCAGTTGTAGCAAATTGTCAATAATATTTAACACTAACTCTGCACGGAGCACTTTTGGAATATATGAAGACACAAACAGACACACAGTTCCCTCAACAACTTAAAAGCTAATTAGCAATGTGGATCATACAGTTTGAAGAAGACTTAAGAACACAGAAGTTTAATAATATTAGCTGCCTTTTGCTGAGCATGTTCTGTATGTACCAAACACCATGCTAGGCAGATTTTTTAAATCATACCATGTTTTACTTCTTAGATTGGTGAAGATTAAAATGAATTATGATACTCAGTGTTGACAAAGGTGTGAGCAAATGCAATCGTATATCCTTCTAGTGGCATAGCCTTTCTGGAGTATACTTTGATATAGCCTTTCTGGGGCTCATTTTGGCAGTATATGTATAAAAACCTTAAAGATATATGTAGCCTTTGACCCCACATATTCTGCTTCTGGGAATATGGCCTAAAGAAATAATTGGGTGAGGACTCGAAGGTGCTCATTATAATGTCTATGATGGCAAACAATTGGAAACAGCCAATATGCCCATTATTAGGGGATTATAGGGGGATTGGCTAAATAAATATGATCCTATTAAAATCAGACAAACATTTTTCTAAAGGGTGCCCTCACAGTTCATATATTTGTGCACATGATACTCAACAACATCGTTTCGGTGGTCATGCAGACAGTAAAACATGAAGCTGGGTTAGAATTAGACCACCACAGAATCCCGGGAACACAACTAAGCCTGCATTCTTCCCTCTCTACTTGGCTTACATGAGTTGAGTAGAAGGAATTTTGTTTGGGTAGGATCAATCAGAAAACTACCTGGAGGAAATTACTTTTGTCATGAGTTTGGGAGCATGGAAAGGCAGTGTTACATACTGAGATGGCATGATGGTTTCCACACAAGAAGGCAACCAGTAGCCATAAAGGAAATGATTTGCATGTGTTCTGTCAGTCTCAGATACTTGAATGCATCTGCAAATAGTCTGGAGTCTCTGCCCTCTGCTTGCACTGGGGAGGAGAGTCTGAGTGCACTGCAGCTGCTCTACCTGACCAACAACCTCCTGACAGATCAGTGTGTGCCTGTCCTGGTGGGGCACCCGCACCTGCGAATCTTGCATCTTGCAAACAACCAGCTACAGACTTTTCCCGCAAGGTAAGCAAACGCGAACTTTGATCGTATCGGATACATAACATGATTCTGCATTTGTCAGACTACATCACAGCTATTTTACTGGGAACTCTTGCTTTATGTTGACCGACTTACTGGTGCTGTGATGCTACTACTTGAATGGGAAAATCTGTACCCTGTTGTTAAGTATCAGTAACCACAGACATTGTGGTTAAAATGTGTTTAATTCTTAGTTCTATTTACTTAATAGTGGACTGAGAATTTTCAACCTAGAAAGTACAGGCTTATGAAATAAATTAAATTCTGAAGATAATTCTTTCTTTTCTCCTTTCAGCACTGATATATAAAATACTGTTGAGTCCATTAATTTGTTCATTTTTATATATGTTGAATGCCTACTGTATGTCAAGTACTATGTAAGTACTAGGGAAACAGTGGTGATTAAGTTATAGTCTCTGTCCTCAAGGAACTTGCAGTCAAATTAGGGAAATAGACAAGTATATAGGCAGTTGCAATGCAGTGTAATAAATGCAGGATGTTAAAGATATGCATGGGTAGCTGCACTGAAGAGATGAATAGTATTTAGCCAGGCTACATTTATAAGACATAAGAGGGATATTTAGTGTTGTCAGAGTTTTTTTTTTTTTACATCTTTATTGGAGTATAATTGCTTTACAATGGTTTGTTAGTTTCTGCTTTATAACAAAGTGAATTAGCTATACATATACATATATCCCTCGTCAAAGTTTTAAACAGTGTCAGTGGAGAAATAAGTATCTTCCAAAATACATTTGATTAAAAAAATTTTTTTTTAGAAAATTTGACACCAGAGGCACTTCCCTGGTGGTCCAGTGGCCAAGACTCCATGCTCCCAATGCAGGAGGCCTGGGTTCGATCCCTGGTCAGGGAACTAGATCCCACATGGCACAATTAAGAGTTTGCATGCCACAACTAAAAGATCCCACATGCCACAACTGCAGATCCCACTCGTGGCAACGAAGATTTCGCATGCCGCAACTAAGACCCAGCACAGACAAATAAATAAATATTTTTTAAAAAATATATTAGGGGCTTCCCTGGTGGCACAGTGGTTGAGAGTCTGCCTGCCGATGCAGGGGATGCGGGTTCGTGCCCCGGTCCGGGAGGATTCCACATGCCGCAGAGCGGCTGGGCCCGTGAGCCATGGCCACTGAGCCTGCGCATCCGGAGCCTGTGCTCCACAACAGGAGAGGCCACAGCAGTGAGAGGCCCGCATACCGCAAAATAACAAACAAACAAATTATTAAGAAAAAGAAAATTTGACACCAGAAAAATCCATTTATACCATAAAGGTAGTCATTAAAAATCATGTTTTCAAAAACTAAGAACATAGGGAAATGACATTTGATATAATTTGAATGAAATTTTATATATATATTTCATATAAAATTATATCATGTTTGATACAATTTGAATGAAAAGAAAACTATTTTTATTCTAATTTTCTTAGAAATGTGTTAAAGTAGAAAAACGTAGAAACTGTAATTTTTGTGATTATAAAATGAGATATTTGGAGATATTGATTGCTTCCTTGAAAGAATTTGAACAATGGCTTTTATTAATTAATTTTTTTTCTTTTTTTTCCGGCTGCATTGGGCCTTCATTGCTGCGTGGGGGCTTTCTCTAGTTGTAGTGAGTGGGGGCTACTCTTTGTTGCAGTGTATGGGCTTCTCATTGTGGTGGCTTCTCTTTTTTTTTTTTCCAGTACGCAGGCCTCTCACTGTTGTGGCCTCTCCCGTTGCGGAGCAGAGGCTCCGGACGCGCAGGCTCAGCGGCCATGGCTCACGGGCCCAGCCGCTCCGCGGCATGTGGGATCTTCCTGGACCAGGGCACGAGCCCATGTCCCCTGCATCGGCAGGTGGACTCTCAACCACTGCACCACCAGGGAAGGCCTGTGGTGGCTTCTCTTTGTTGTGGAGCATGGGCTCTAGGCGTGCGGGCTTCAGTAGTTGTTTCTCGCGGGCTCTAGAGCACAGGCTCTGTAGTTGTGGCACATGGGCTTAGTTGCTCTGGGGCATGTGGGATCTTCTTGGACGAGGGCTTGAACCTGTGTCCCCTGCATTGGCAGGCGGATTCTTAACCATTGGGCCACCAGGAAAGTCCCTGAACAATGGCTTTTAAAGTGAATACAGAATCTTAATTTCAGGATGTGATAGATCTCTTGAAATCCTATCAGATTAATTCAGTTGGCCTCAAATATGTTCATATAAAGTGCAAGTGACGCACCACTGACAAGTTACATTAGTTTATGAAGCTGTTGGGAGATACCAGATGTAATACTCTGAAACTAATGAATTCCACCTAATTTGACGACACTCTTACTGTTGGAGTGGTCAAAAGCAGGCTGTTAGAAAACTTAAAACACACCTAAGAATATGAAGCTAAGAAGTTAGAAGTAAGGACAAGGATCAACAGGAGATTACACAAAATTAGAATAATCTGAATACAGATGATAAAACTAAATGGGTGACTTCCCTGGTGGCGCAGTGGTTAAGAATCCGCCTGCCAGTGCAGGTGACACTGGTTCGAGCCCTGGTCCAGGAAGATCCCACATGCCGCAGAGCAGCTGAGCCCATGCGCCACAACTACTGAGCCCATGAGCCACAACTACTGAAGTCTGTGCACCTAGAGCCCATGCTCCGCAGCAAGGGAAGCCACCGCAATGAGAAGCCTGCGCACCACAACGAAGAGTAGCCCTTGCTCGCCACAACTAGAGAAAGCCCGCGCGCAGCAACGAAAGACCCAACAGAGCCTAAATGAATGAATAAATGAATGAATGAATGGAATTTAGAGCATTATTTTAAAGAAAATGTATGTTCTGTACTGAATAATAAATCTCCTGTCAAGTTATCTCCTGAACAATGTTATAATTGCACAGGCACAATCCCAAGTCTTCTGTTTCCTTTGGACTATTTTCAGAATCTAGCACAGTTCTGGGTGCTCAGTAAGACACTGAATGAGATACTGCATTTCTATCTATAAGTCAGAAGGATCCAAGTACGGAATTGTGTAAGAGAAAAGCGTGAAATTTGGACATGGGAATATTTTAAAAATATATTAAGTAAAAAAAAAAAGTTATTAAACAATACATATGATAAGCATCATGTTTTAATTGGAAACATAGAGTTTCATGCATTAAAAAGGCCAAGACTACTCTCCACCAAATTGTTGTCGGAGATTAAATCTGGTTGTGGGATTAAAAGGTTTTTTTTTTTAATGTTCATCTTTATTTTTCAATTTTTTTCAGTGAGTATTACTATTGTAATAAGAAAGAAAACAATTTTACTGAGCTTAATTATTACAAAGTATTTATCAATTTTCTAGCAATGAAAATTATCAATATTTATGATATATGAAAAGGACAGGATATAAATTTCATGTAAAATCTACATATGAAAAATTTAGCAGGAAATTCAGCAAAATGAAAATAGTAATTTTTCCAAATTGGTATTATCATTGATTTATTTTCTTTATTTGCTAAACTTTCTATGTTACAACAGTTTATTATTTTTACAGTGTTTAAAATTGGTAGATAAAGAGAAATCAGAGCAATTTGTAATAATCTGATAAAGGTGTTAGGCCATCTTAAGACGTTTTGCTTACTGTGTAGAAAACTTTGCTTACTGGAGGGACAGTGTGAATCGCCTGCATCACAGTCCCTAGCACAGCGCTGTGTGCATTCTAGGCACTTGATAAATGTTTACTGTAGGTGGATTATGTTATGAATAACTGTAGAAAATTTTTTTTAATTTATTTTATTTATTTAGTTTTGGCCGTGTTGGGTCTTTGTTGCTGCGCAAGGGTTTTCCCTAGCTGCGGCGAGCGGGTGGCTAGTCTTCGTTTCACTGTGCATGCTTCTCATTGCGGTGGCTTCTCTTGTTGCGGAGCACGGGTTCTAGGCGTGTGGGCTTCAGTGGTTGTGGTACGCAGGCTCAGTAGTTGTGACGCACATGCTTAGTTGCTCTGCGGCATGTGGGATCTTCCCGGACCAGGGCTTGAACCCGTGTCCCCTGCACTAGCAGGAGGACTCTGTACCACTGTGCCACCAGGGAAGTCCCTAGAAATTTAAAACTAAAAGGAGGGAATTCTCTGGTGGTCCAGTGCTAAAGAATCCGCCTTCCAATGCAGGGGACGCGGGTTCAATCCCTGGTCGGGGAACTAGGATCCCACATGCCTCGGGGCAACTAAGCCCTCGCACCTCAGTGAGCCCGCGTGCCACAAACTACAGAGCCCATGCTCTCTGGAGCCTGCGCACCACAACTAGAGAGACGCCCACGCGCCACAACAAAGAGCCTGTGCATGACATCAAAGAGCCTGCGCGACACAACAAAGATCCCGCTGTGCCGCAACTAAGACCCAAAGCAGCCAAGAATTAAATTAATTAATTAAATTTTAAAAAATAAAACTAAAAACAATCTTAGTGATGATTTAGTACAACTTCTTTACGTTATAGCCAAGGCTATTGATGTCCGCTGACACTAATCTACCCAGTATTTTGCAACTAGTTAGTGGCAAAGCAAGTACTGTAACGGTCGACCAACCCTAGGCTGATGCCAATTCAGCCACTTCCTAGAAGTCAGATAATAGGAAGATGTTCATGCCCTAAAGATCCAGCAGCTGCAGTAGAAGCGCAAGGAGGGTTCAGCCCTTGAAATGCACTGAGAGGGAGGGAGATGCGGCTGAGGCTCGGCGAGAGTGTTTGTTCACCCTCGTGGCTGTTTCATTCTGGCTGGTCATTGGGCAGCAGGTCGGTCACCTCTGTACTCTGGCAGCTGTGGAACTTGTTTGGCAGCTGCTCATTTGGGTGCAGTATGGTATTTTGGTGTTTCCTTTACAGCAAACTAAATAAATTGGAGCAATTGGAGGAACTGAACCTAAGTGGCAACAAGCTTAAAACCATCCCCACGACCATCGCAAACTGCAAAAGGCTGCACACTCTGGTGGCGCACTCCAACCACATTAGCATTTTCCCGGAAATACTGCAGTTGCCTCAGATACAGGTACTTCTGTGCGCTGGAATGGTGTCTGGGGGTGATGGGAGGGGTGTGACTGAGACGGTTCTCTTCTCCTAAGGAAGAGGAAAGTGGCGGTTTGGGATCACAGTATATTTAATTGACTTCTGAGAAGAAATTAAATTCCCTTTGAGGATATAGTAGGACATTGACCCTTAGGGAGTTAAGAATTAACTTAATCTCTGTGTTTTCCTCTCAGTTTGTAGACCTAAGTTGCAACGACTTGACCGAAATCCTGATTCCAGAGTCTCTGCCTGCTACTTTACAAGACCTGGACCTAACTGGAAATACAAATCTGGTTCTGGAACACAAGACGCTAGACACATTTAGGTAGGAAGACTTATGAAGTTGAATCCACATGTGCTGTAACTCCCACCAGCCTTGTGTGGTTCTTCTTAAGGACTGTGGAGACCTCAGTTCATTAAAGGAGTAGAATGAATTAGATCATAAAGCCCCTCAGTTCTCTTCTTCGAGTCAGTTTTCGATGGGTGTTCTGTCCAGCAGTCAACCCATAGATATTCGAACTCAACATCGTGGGTACTGCTCAGCCGTACCCCAGTATCTTTACAGGGCAGGTGTGGGGCTGCACCCCACAGGCCTGCAAGCCCTGTACTTGCCCAACCTCGAGACCAAAGAAAGAGCCCAGAGTCAGCAACAGAGACATCATGTTTTAACGGGTAGGAGGATCTTACATGTCTGAAGCAAGGTCCCGGAGCAACACCCCACCGTGTGCAGCATCTGGTGGGCAGGACATGGTAGTGTCTTTACTACTGGGGGAGAGGGAGGTTACCAGCTATAGAGGGAGGTTGGCTCATCAGTTACCTGGGAAACGAGCAGAGGCACGCCCCCTTGCCAGCCCTTTGATAAACTCTCATAGTAGAGAGAGTTCTGATCTAAAGATGAGAACAGTCACTAGCTGGGGCCCAGTGAAGTGGGGGTGGGGAGGTAGGTATGCAGGCATTTACCGATCAGGCTCTGTGATTCAGAGGGAAGGTCAGTCAGGCGAGTAGGGTGTGGGTGAGGCACGCACTGGTTGGGCAGGGTCATACAGAGAGCAAGAGAACAGCCATCCTGAGTGGGTGTGATTATACAGCAGGCATAGGTAATTTAGGTGGCACAGATCGCATTACATTACATCTAAGACAATGCAAGCTCATTCATTGTACCAAGGCTTCACTGTATCAAAATACTTAAAATAAGTAGACAGTTGAAACTTAGAAATCTTTGTTGTGCTTAGTTTTTCATTGAAATGAACGGCATCAATTATAACAAAATTGGTCCCTATTTCTTCCTCCTACCCCTTTCCTTTCTCTCTCTTCTTTTTTTTTTTTTTTTTTTTTGCGATACGCGGGCCTCTCACTGCTGTGGCCTCTCCCGTTGCGGAGCACAGGCTCCAGACGCACAGGCTCAGCGGCCATGGCTCACGGGCCCAGCTGCTCTGCGGCATATGGGATCTTCCCGGACCGGGGCACAAACCCGTGTCCCCTGTATCGGCAGGCGGACTCTCAACCACTGCGCCACCAGGGAAGCCCTCTCTCTCTTCTTGGCCAGTGGGTCAGCATACTACTTTCTTTGGTCTCTCTGGTAATTAGTCTTGGTCTGTCAACAGATTATTTTTTAAAAACGTAAATTATTGTTGGGATAGCTTCTGTAAAGTACAGAAGCATATACGGTTTAAACTTCCCTTCCTCCACTTCCCACAGCCATATCACCACCCTGAAAATTGATCAGAAACCTTTGCCAACCACTGATTCTACAGTTACATCAACCTTCTGGAGCCATGGACTGGCTGAGATGGCAGGGCAGAGAAACAAGTGAGTATCATGGCCATGGAGACTGAGAAAGTTCCCCTGACATCTGGGAAAGGATCTGGTGCTGAAAGCTAGGCTATGTTGTTCTCCTGTTGGACATAAACAAATCACAGAATGCCAACATCAGATAAGATTCCTCTGAGACCATGATCCAGTAAGACAAAACAAAATGAATGTGCAGTCCACAAAATACCCACACCCCATCTCATGACTAAGATGGGTGACTGCTACTTTCTTTATCAATCACAGCTTTGCCCCCATGCTAATCTTCTTTCCCTGTAGATAAGATTTATTGAGGTACCCAACCATAGAATAGCCCTGCTTTCTGACAGCACCCAATCTAGTATGATCCCCCATTTTGTTAGATCTTCCCCAAAATGACCCAGGCAGACACAAATCCTGTACTAGAGTTTTCCAATACCCTCTTATATACCCCAGAGTCCCATGGTGTGCTTTCTCTTGTTGCAAGGCATAATAAACTCAACTTCTGCAACCACAGGTATGTTGTGCACCTGGGGGAGTGTTTGGCTGAAGGGTGTTGATACTAGTCCTTAATCACTACAAAGAGAAAACATCTAATTTTCCCAGCCTTCCACAGCATTGCAGAGCTAATATGTACTGCTCCTGAATGTGGCTGAATTCCCCCTTTTCTTATGGCATCAACTCTTTAAGATGCTGCTTACTTATCTTCTGTAACACTTTTTTCATGTGTAGATTAGGATTTACTACTGTTCTTCTCCACCCTCAATCAATACTTACTTTTTTAAAGAAGCCTCCCTGGATAAGAATGCTTTACCACTAACTTTTTTCGTTGTTTGTCTTTCTCCTGTTTCTGTGATAGGCTATGTATATCTGCTCTAGCTGTGGATAACTTTGCAGAGGGCGTGGGAGCTGTGTATGGCATGTTTGATGGGGACCGAAATGAGGAGCTCCCTCGCCTACTCCAGTGTACCATGGCAGATGTGCTTTTGGAAGAGGTACAGCAGTCAACAAATGACACAGTTTTCATGGCTCACACCTTCTTGGTATCTCACAGGTAAGCAGGTGGGTTGAATAATTCCTAACTCGGCCCTGCTTTTGAAAAATAAATCTCACTAAGCCAGAAGGTCAGGGTCTCAGTTATAAGTACAGGGGCAAGGTGAGATCTTGCTCTTTGTTCTGTGACCATTCTCTCCATCAGCATGGAATGTGGGGACTTTGGCTCTTTGAAGAGCCTGTGGAGGCATCTGTTTTCTCTGTTGAAACCGAAGGCTGCTGAGAAGCTGGAAAGCCCAGAAATCATGCGCAAAAGGTTGTGTGTGTGTATGCGCATTTCGGGGAAGGAAGGTGGTAATCTTTTATAAGAGACCTACAAAAGGTTAAGCACTCATCAGATTCTTGTGTTTAAAATACTTATTATTGGGGATTTACCAAGTAATCTCCTCACTGAAATCTAAGCCACTTAAGGGCAAAAACCCTATAAACCAAACTGTTGAAAATCTCTTAGTGGCTAATAGAGCATCTTGCACATCATGTGGGCTGCATAAAGGGTACGTACAACTGAGAGGGTGTACCTTCGTATAATCGAGGTTGAAACGGAACAACCTGGAGCCCGAGGTGGTTTTATCTGTCATTATAACACAAAGACGTTGGGAAAGGATTCTATTTTTCAGTAATAGAATTGAGCCTAGGGACTTGGCAAAATAAAGGGTGTGGGAAAGGAAACTCAGTTTATGAAGCACTTCCCAAGAGCTGGGCACTGTACCAAGCATTTTTCATACTGTATCTTTAATTTTCAAAACAAGCCGTGGAGGTGGGTATTTTAATCAGAAAAATTTCTCGGAGCATCAACTTGCTGAGGATCTATAGCCCATAAATGGCAGAGCTGGAATTTGAAACCAGATCTTTCTGATAGCATCTGCTCTGTACTTAGCATTGTGCACCAAGCGCTGAGGGGGATGGATGCCATGTGTATGGGAGAAATACAAGGAAAATTATGGGCCTTCCTTCAGGGAACTTACAGCCTAAGTAAGTGGTTCACAAAGTGTTGTTCTAGGACTAGCAGCCTCAGCATCACCAGAAACTTATTGGCCAGCCCCTTACCCACTGAATCAGAAACTCTGGGGGTGGGCCCAGAGTTGTCTTTAACAAGCCCTTCAGGTGTTTCTGATTTGCTACGTTGGAAGCCACTGAATTAGGTCATTGTAGTCTATGATCAGACAAGCAGAAGCAACAGAGAAAGCCGCACCTTGTCTCCTCTACCCGGATCCTTTTGGTAAAATTTCTCAGCTAAGAGTAGAAGGCAAGGCTGTCTTCACCATCATCACCCACATCAAGAGGCTGCCCTCAGACGGAGGAGGGTGAAGCGGCTTCAGTCACACGGCAAAAAACGAGGGAGTCATGGACAGGAAGGACCGCTGCTTCTAAAACTAGCTGCCATGTTTTCATTTTCTTTTCTTTCTCAACAGGAAATTAGGAATGGCTGGCCAGAAGCTGGGCTCTTCTGCTCTCCTTTGTTATATCCGCCCTGACACTGCCGATCCAACAAGTAGCTTTAGCTTGACCGTGGCCAACGTTGGCACGTGCCAAGCAGTCCTGTGCCGAAGTGGGAAGCCACTGCCCCTGTCTAAAGTCTTCAGCCTGGAACAGGACCCAGAGGAGGCTCAGAGGGTGAAGGACCAAAAAGCCATCATAACAGAGGTGAATCTTGCTCTCCACCGGTCACTTCCGCTCCCCGAATCTAATGAGTGCTGGTCTGCATAGAACAGTGAACGTCCATTTTCTTCCTATCAAGCCCTGTAAATTGTATCCAATCCTGAAAATAGTAATAAAAGAAAATCTAATGAGCAGCTAATGACGAGCAGAAAGAAAAAGCAAATTAATTAGAAATGAAAAATCCTAATTTGTGGTCCTTGAGACATATATAGCATGTAAAATAAATGTAAATGTCCTCCTTGGTTAATTTTCATCTGGTTTGTTATTCCAAACAGAAGAAAAAAAGTTTTATAGTTTGACATCCCTGTTCTGAAATGAAAAGTTTCACAGTATTTTTCCTTTTTATATTGTATATGGCTTAGTATACTCTGGTATTTTTTTTTTTAATAAAGAAGCATCAGTATCTCTATAACTTTTCTCCCTTTTCAGAAGTTAGCATAACGTTTTTTGCTTTCAAAAAGACTTTAGCAATTACATGTGGACATTGTTTACTGCAAAGCAGAATTTTGTTCAGATCTTTTGCCCATTTTTAATTGGATTGTTTGTTTCTTTATTGTTGAGCTCTTTGTGTATTTTGGATACAAGTCCTTATCCGAAATGTTTTGCAGATATTTTCTCCCGGTCTGTGGCTTGTCTTTCATCCTTTTAGCTGTCTTTTGCAGAGCAGAAGTTTCTAGTTTAATGAAGTCCCACTTACCAGTTTTCTTCTTTCATGGGTCATGCTTTTGGTGTTGTATCTAAAAACTCATTGCCAAACCCAAAGTCACTTAGATTTTCTTCTGTGTTATCTTCTAGAAGTTTACATTTAGGTCTGTGTTTTGTTTTGAATTAATTTTTGTGATAGGTGTAAGCTGCTCCGTGTCTAGGTATTTTTTCTTTTTTGGCATGTGAATGTCCAGTTGACCCAGCACCATGTTTTGAAATAGACTGTCCTTTCTTCACTGAATTCCCTTGGCTCCTTTGTCAAAGATCAGTCGACTATATGTGTGGGTCCACTTCTAGGCTGTCTGTTCTGTCAGAATTCTGTAATAAGGACTATAAAAGATTCCATCCAAGGAAGCACAAAACCAAGAAAAGTATCATTATAATGTGGTTGATGCTATGGAGATTCTGGAAATTTGGTCTTAGGAGAGTCTTTCAGTCAAGACAGATGAAAGATAAAAGATAACTTTTTGCTTGATTAGTCTATTACAGAATTTAGATAATGTTCAGATTTTTCTTAGGGAGTCCTGGACAAGTAGGAAACACTTTTATAACTACAGACATTTATTGTTTTCTTGTTATTTGCTAAGCATTGTACTTTGACTGTTTTGTTTAAGCTTCACAATAACCCCTATGAAAGAAGTGCTTTTATTTTCATTTTACAGGTAAGGAAAATAAGATTATAAATTTCGAGAATTTGTGACAAATTCTGATAAATGAGGCAGGATTTTCACCCAAAGAATGACTGCAACTATGAAATTAGTATATTGAGGGCTTTAGCAGTTTTGTTTGGTTTTATCTTGAGAAGAAATCAATATGAAGCATCTGGCAGATAAACATTCCCAGCCTGCAACCAGGGTTATTTTCCTCTGAGTTTAGAATTACATCGTTCTTGGTACAACCATTACAGAGTAGGTAAATTATGCCACTGATTTCAGACTTTAGGCATTATTCAGTGCTTTAGCTATAAAAATTCTCTTAGCCATTCAGTATCTTCAGTCCCAACTCTGCCTTTAAATGAGAAGTCATATTTAGTGACCCATCTGAGTTTTGGCCCTTCCAAGAATACTAGTGATGGGGAATTGATAGTTTTGCTTATTGTTTTTCTAACAGATGTTTCTCTATTTAAGAACATGCTGAGGCCTATACTTCATGTTAGAGCAAATATCTTTTGAGACGGAGGTGCCTTTTAGCCACTTAATTTTAATTGGTTTTAACTCAGTCCTCTGAACTATTTGCAGAATAATACCCATTTGATATTTTGTCCTTTTAGAATTCTATACATTTATTTTTCGTAAGTCCACTTAAAATTACACAGATCCTAGGAAAAACCACATAACATGTCAATTCTGTTTTATTGTAGAGCCCTAAGCATTGTGATCTAGAGAGATATAAAATTCGGTGTCATTGTTGCTTGTTTCTCAGAGTTTGCATTCTGCTTGTCTCTAGGACAACAAAGTGAATGGGGTAACCTGCTGTACCCGGCTGCTGGGCTGTACATACCTCTACCCTTGGATCCTCCCCAAGCCCCACATATCTTCCACTCCACTTACCATTCAGGATGAGTTGCTGATTCTGGGAAACAAAGCATTGTGGGAACACTTGTCATACACAGAAGCAGTCAACGCAGTATGCCATGTACAAGACCCATTAGCGGCTGCCAAGAAGCTGTGCACATTAGCACAGAGCTATGGTTGTCAGGACAATGTGGGTGCGATGGTGGTTTATTTGAACGTTGGCGAGGAGGGCTGCACTTGTGAAATGAATGGGCTCACCCTCCCAGGTCCTGTGGGATTTGCTTCAACCGCCGCCATCAAGGACCCGCCCAAGCCAACCACTCCTTCCTCCAGTAGTGGTATTGCCTCTGAGTTCAGCAGTGAGATGTCTACTTCAGAGGTGAGCAGTGAGGTGGGATCCACTGCCTCTGACGAACATAACACTGTTGGCCTGGACGCTGGCTTGCTTTCAAGGCCAGAGAGGCGCTGCAGCCTCCACCCAACGCCCACATCAGGGGTGTTTCAGCGCCAGCCGTCCTGTGCGACTTTCTCCAGTAACCAGTCCGACAACGGCCTGGACAGTGATGACGACCAGCCCGTTGAAGGGGTCATGACAAATGGCAGCAAGGTGGAAGTAGAAGTAGATATCCACTGCTGTAGGGGCAGGCAGCTTGAGAACTCTCCCACTCTTAGGGAGAATTCTCCTACCCCATGCCTCGAGGAACGTGCTAGAGGGTTAGTTTTTGGGATCCGAAGACAGAACAGTGTGAGTAGTGGCATCCTTCTGCCAGTGAGCAAAGACAAGACGGAGTTACAGAAGTCTCCCTCCACTTCCTGTCTCTACGGAAAGAAGCTCTCCAATGGCTCGATTGTGCCCCTGGGAGATAGCCTGAACCTCATCGAAGTGGCCACAGAAGCACCCAGGAAGAAAACTGGCTATTTTGCTGCCCCCGCTCAGCTGGAGCCGGAGGACCAGTTCGTTGTACCTCGTGACCTCGAAGAAGAAGTGAAGGAACAAATGAAACACCACCAGGAAAGCAGGCCTGAGCCTGATTCCAGCGAAGAGGGTCGGACCGAGCTCGCAGAGGAGTTTGACACGGCGCTGTAGTACTCCCCTGGGGGCCACGGCGCTGGGAAGGCTGTGAGGTGTGGGGTAGGGCACCCTACCAGGGGCACTCTGCCTCTGCATTTCTAAACCACAGATGAGAGGGGGGTAGAACTCGGAGCCAGACATGGTGAGAGCTGTCAGGGTCTTGCTCTGGATAAGCTATAAACACCATCAGTGTTCAGTTTCACATTTAACCTGCATTGGGATCCCCAGGGCTACTGGGGAGCAGGCAGGCATTGCCCTGTACCAGTCCTACCACCTGCCATTAACCCTTTCTCTCCTAGGATAATTTTGAGAATTTGCCTGCCTGGGCAGGAAAGGGACTATTTCTGTGGAGGAAATAACTGAAGATTGATTCCCTTTACTGATTGCTGCTGTTGGATCTCTGTGACAGAGAAATCACCTTATATCTCAACCTGACGGGATGCAACGTGACTAGTCACATGGCTTTTCCTTCTTCTCTACGAGAATACAGCCTATCAAAATGATGTTTATTGGAAATGTAGAACCAATCAAACAGATAATTTATGTATGTGATGTAGTGAGAGCACTTTTCATTGACTGTGAACTTTTTATTTTTGAATCTGCACTCGAGCCAGTCTTCTTAGAGGCAGCCCAGCGCCTTTGTCCACAGGCAGGATGGTCGTCCGGTGTTGGCGCCGGCTGTGAGGGTTCTAGGAGGGGCCCTGGGAAATTGATTTAACTGTTGGATGTCAGGCTGTGAACGTTCCTGAGACACAGGGGAGTAGGACCTTCTTTTGGGAATGAAGATGGGGAAGGAGTGAGGACTAAGACTACTTCCCCCCAAATCACAAAAAGAGAATAACTCCTTGACAAATGTGACACCTGCTAGGAACCTCCCAGCAGGTCACAAGAGAGGCATTTGGGGATTGGCCTCTTTCCATAACATGTGATGGAGGTGGCAGTCAGCCTCCTAGCACGTAGGGCCAAGGCTGCTGCTGCTTACATGCAAGTAACCTTGAGTTATAGATGACTCTGAACAGACTGAGGCCGAACGAGCACAGATGGATGGATGGAGCTTCCGGGTTAGGCAGGTTCCTTCTCTTACTCTAGAGCAGAGAGATGGTTTTCTAAAACATCAGGAGTGAGTTGAGGGTTCACCTCTTAATGTTTAACAGAGTCTTCTTCTGAAAATGCTTATCCATCTCACATGGTTTCACAGTACTGGGCTTAATTTCTGAAAGACTTAATTGAGAAAATCCTAAGCTTACAGAAAACCTGGTTTACTGATTTTTTTTGCACATTCCATGTAACCCTTGCAAAATGCAGTTCCTTCCATAATTCTGTTCTGTTGCCTTTTCTTTTAGAAGATGTACTTAGGAAAATTAATTCCTCTTTATTCCTGCGAAGTTTTGACATTGCTTAATGTTACCCAGTGGGGAATGTGCTTTGAATTTTTAAATACTTTCACAATTAAAAAGAAAATAGAGTGGAACCATTTTTAATTTGTTTCATGAGAAACAAAATGTTAAAGATAAGGTTAATCTATACATATATTTGTCTTTTTTTTTTGGGGGGGCGGAGGGAAGTTTTGTTAAAGCAGTGGTAGAAAACCAGATGACCACTCCACAAATGGTTATGTATCCTCATCTTCTCAGAGGCCCCGTACCCATGTGCGTGTGTCAGTGGGGTACACTCTTGGGGGGGTTCCATACCAGTGGCTGTCTAGTGTTCAGCCCATCAAGGATCTGAATTTGAGTCCCCAAATTACCAGGAACACAGCTTTTCTGTGTCAAACTACTGGTTAGCTACTGCAAAATTTTAGAACTCAGGTCTTGATTTGAAGTGGGGAACATAGTGGTTCATGCAAAGTTCAGGTGCTGTAAGAAAGACGGGAACAGTAGTATGTTGCCGCCTTATTTTTTAATAGAAAAATTGGGAGGGGGAATGAAAATGACGGAAAAAACCCAAGATGACAGTGTTGGAAATTATTTTGGGAATATACCACTTCAATAGTATAGTCTTTTAAAAATTATCCTTTATCTGTGAACCTTTTCTTGTCTTAGCTTCCCACCCTACTAATTGGAACCACCACAAAACCCAGTTATGAAATGACTTTACTAAAAGTAAATGTATTTACTTTTTAGTCAGAAGGACCCTAAAGTTCCAGATGTTCTTTTATGTGGTAGATTTATGTTCAGGAAATGTTAGGTTGTATTAAAACCTTTAATATAGGCTACACCAAAACTGACTACTCTTTTTTGTAACTTCCTTTGATTCATTTCCCTCTATAATTGCTCTTTGTTAAAACAGAGGATGAAAAGGCCATAGCCCATCACCAAAAATACACAGAACTCTTTTGACCTATGAAGTCATTTACAGTTATTGTGTGATCTGATTAGGTTGTCAGATGGTGAAAGCCAGTAATCTGCCTCCAGGTGAATGTAATCTACTTCCCAGGACTTCACCCAGAGATGTGTTCCCCAGGTGGGCAGAGGCCCGTTGACCTCTAGCCCAGAGATCCCGGCCTCTGCATGATTCTCAGGTCCTTGTGAGTACCTCCCATTTAATAGAGACGTTTAAGAGAATTTCTGAAAGAACATCACTCCTGCTTAATGGGAGCAGTCCAGGAGTCCCATGGAAGAAAGAAAAATACACAAGTCTTGGCAGCCATGGTATTTTTATTTTTATCCAAATGGATCGAAAATACATTTGAAAATTTGAATGCTAGTATGTCATACATCTACCGTGCTACCATAGAGTCATTGAATTACCACTCCTCATTACAAGAGAGGGCTTTATTATACTACTGTAGAGTGTATGTGTGCAATAAGTTGATGAATTCATTTTCCTGGTGTATAGAAGAGCCAACACGAGCAGCTTGGTGATCATTGGGTGCTATTTTCTAGGAGATGGAGCCAGTGAGGTTTGGCTGATCTACTGAATATCAAATGATGCCCTTCTTTCCATGTAGGCTTTCAGCAAAAGCAGGTACTTGGAAGCCACAGGCTCACCTTCTCTATCTACTCAATAATTACTAATGAAGAGACCTCCATAAGGGAGCACTTGGCTGTTATTGATAAATGTACCAACTATTAAATAGTCTCCAAGCCATTCAGTGATGTCCTCAGCATCACTATAGAACTGTCTTGTGTCACTTTTTACTTCCCTCTGGGTGGGGACTTTCAGACTCCCCCAATGGCAAGTTAATCTTTCTCTCCAGTTAGTGACTTTTGCCCCATAGTTGGGTAAGCACTTCCTGGGTTGAGAAAAGCAGCTACAGTAAATCCTGCTCTGTTTCCCTCATTTGATGATCATTCAATCACACATAAGCTCCTTCGAAATTTCACGCACATCTCTCAGAAGCTGTAGGGTTTTCTCTCACTGTTGCCAGTGGATGTCATCCAGACAGTGAGTTCATATCTTATGGTTTTGTGCAATCATTGTCATATTGTAGTCCTAAGACTCATTATAGTGTATTTTTGATATTTTTGAAATGTGTTAAATTTTTTAATTCAATAATATGAGCCAGAGCATGTTGCAGCAAATCTATTGTTTGTAAAAAAAAAAAATAATAATAACAATAATAATAAATAAAATAAAATGGAATCTTTTTCATGGCTTTGTTTTAAAATGGAGTACCTGTTATTTTATAAGTACTTTATTTTAGCATGAAACTGTAATTTTCTCTAACTTGTATGTGAAATTAGTTTCTTAACCAAAAGCACCTTTAGGATTTTTCTGCTTTTTCTTGTTGTAGGGGAAGATAACAAATGAAACCACATTCCATAACACTCTATGAAGCTATGAGTTAAGGCAAGAATAAATATTTTTGATCACCATTTAAGCTGAAATAGCAATAAAGATATTTTACATTAAGAAATATTATATTCTAACTTGGTTTATATGTTTAAAGAAATCCCAAAGACAGGAAGCATGGTCCTTATTTCCATGCAGGTTATTAGCTGACTAGAGGGAACTTAATTTGTAAATAATCTACAGCTCCTCTTAAACAAACCACAGAACTACCAGTGATACAGAGGAACTAAGTGGGTAATCTGGCCATCTTGTCTGTCCTAATGGCTTTGGTGTTAGAGTTTAAGACAGTGGTGAGTTTTGGCTCACACAGTACATCTAATCTAGCTAAGCCTCTAAATTGTTCCCCTCCCCTCTCCCCATTGGTTGTCTCCCATAATCTCTGGACTTCCAAGCAAGATTAGCTACCTCTCACTCCAAATAAAGGCCCAGTTGAAATCATTTTGCCGGTTTCCTCCTCGTTTAGCAGAATGAAATTTTGAAAACTTGGTTCACCAACTGTTCCTTGAGCACCTCCAATGTGCTGGGCTCAATGCCACCATCTACTTTCATACCTCGGTTCCATGACACGCACACCTGCCTACAGGGTGGCAGAAGTGAACTTCTCTTGAGTGTGTTCTCTCCTTCATGTGATATTGTCTCCCTGGTACATCACGCACCACAAGAGCACGTTAGTCACTCAGAACACTTTCCCGTGTGTGATTCACTGGGTCTGAGTTTTTCCTCTGCTACTTAAAAAGATTTGACTTTAGGCAAGTTCACCTCTCCAAGGCAGGTGTTTTTTTCTCGATTGTTAAATGGAGATAATAGTCTCTCTCTCAACAGCTGTGAGCTAAAATGAGATGATGTCAACAAATGCTTCCTTAGCTCAGTACTGGACCTGGCACAGTGAGCACTCAATGAAATGTCAACCATTGGGCGAGCCACTTAGCCTTCTTGAACCTTCATTTCATCTGTAAAATGTGAGTAAGAAATCTTGACCTGCCAACCTGCCAAGTGGTAGTAACTAAGGCAAGTTTTGCTAAGGCATTTTGAATGTCGCTACAGTGATTTGAGAGGAGCTGAGCTGGACCAGTGCACCACACAGGGGTCGCAGTGGCCAAAGTCCTCATTTTTCCAAGCCCCGGACCCAGACACGGGCAAAGCTCTACTCAGGGTATGTTTCAGGGAATAAATCCTAGGTGGGAATAGTGGGTGTTGGGAAGGTTTTTGGGGGGGTTCGGGTGGGAAATGGGTTGTTTGATTTTTGCTGCTGTTAGACTTGTCTTACCACTCAGTGAAAACTCTGCGGGACTCCAGCCACTGCCTCGGGCTAAGGTGGTGGAGCAGAAGCGGCTTTCTGTGGCACTGGTGTTTGTATTTTAAGCTAGCAGTGTAGACTTCTAGTTGTTGTTTTCCTCCAAGCTTTACTTTTTGTAAAAGTAGAATCTAGATATTTTCTCATTTCTGTTTGAGGTTTAGTTTTGATCCTTCACCTTGGATAGGTTCTATAAGAACTAGCAATAGGAAGGATTTAAGAGGAGAGAGGAAAGGTAATATATTCCAGAGAAGAGAGTCAGCAAACATGCAGGGGTAAAAATGGCCAACACACATCAGAGGAAAATGACATTGACTGAATTTTTTTAATAGCCACTTTGGCATACATTGAAATGGGCTTACGTTTGCTGATTTCTTACTAACTGTATAGACAGTCTGAGATTTCTGTCAAAATTGCTGTTTTTAGAAGTGTACTAAAAATTTGGTTTGAACTTATTAATAGTTTAATCTCATTTGTAATATGAAAATAAAACAATGTTATAAAAAAAGATGGCAACTAGAAAAACTACCCTTTATAATAAGAACATGTATATTTCTAGTTGCATCTTACATGAACGGAATATCTGAGACTAGTTGTAAAGTATAAGCACAGCTATAAAACTTTAGGTTAAAATTACTGAAAGAACTTTATTTTTGAGATTCAGTGTTAATGATCTGTTACATTATGGAAACAATTCAGAATTGTGAGAGATTACAATCGACCTTTGAAGGCCTACTCTGTAGGGCGCTGGAAGGGATGCAGAAATAAAGAAGGCTCCAAAATGCCTGTATAGTCTAGTAAAATCAACTGCTTTATCTTTGTACTCAGCTGAATAACACGTTTAAGAAGTTTATGAATTTTATTTCTCACTATTTGGAGGCGTCATATTTCAGGAAATTATAAAATATTTCAGGAAAGTGAATTCCAATCAAATGACTTGAAACAAGAAAGCAACTAGCTTGGAAAGGTGGCAAAAACCATTTTATCTGAGCCCTACCCCAGGAATCCCGAGGAGGAACATGCATGCTAAAAGCACCTACCTGTCTTCAGGTTTCAGGGATCCAACCTCTGGGACCCATACAGTCATGGTATACTGTCGAATGGGCAGGAGAGTTTTCTTCCAGGAGAGAGCCAGAATGTAATTACTCATTTGGAATCTAATCACACAAATGCTTTATAATCATTCCCCTGGGATCAAATACAGGGGGAAACGGCATGTTTTTCTTAGTGACTTTAGTTTGGTCAGGCAAGCTATTTCCACTGTAACACTGGGCCTGCTACCCCTGATGTGTTGTTCTCATCTTTCAGAATTTCTCTGGCTACTTAGTATTATTACCTTACCATTTGGTAAGAGAGTCAAACCATAAGCGTATATGCAAACTTCCAATGTTGATCTTTGTAGCGAAGGTGGAGGTATTTTTTTTCTAGCTCTCAGCCAACAAAGACATTGATAGAAAAATGGGATGATCATTTAGCTTTGCATTGGTGCCAAAGGGAACATTTGTAAAATCAAGTACATGAAAACCACATTTATGTAATGTGGTTTTTGAGAGAAATAAGGAAGCTGGGTTGACTTCTAGGTTCCAGTAGTAGATCTCAGAGTATCCCAGACCACAGGTATTCTGGTGCATCATTATAATTGCTGTGCTGTTCTTGGCTGTCCTTGTAGTGCTTCTGTTCTCGGTAGCTCCGCAGGGCCAGCACCACGCTGGCGCCATACATCACCACCAGAAGACAAGCAAAGGTGGCTGCTGCTCCATCAGTGCCTGCCAGCTGGCAGTTCATCCAGGTGAGACCCCTGCGGGCATAGACCCTCTCTCTTGTCCTGCAGGTGTCTGTGGCATTGATCCGCAAGGCCGCGTGGAGGTAAAGGCCGATGCCTACGCAGTAGCCCAATGCCGCGAGGAGGCTGAAGGCGGCCTCAAAGAGGAGCCACTTCCCCGGCAGTTTGTTTAGACTCTTGGCTCCTTGGAGTAAAACACCCAAGGTGAGGACACCCAGCCCCAGAGAAACAGCCACGCCGCTGTATATCAGGGGCGCCCGGAGGATCGTGTACTGCTGGTCCAGCTGCCGAACCTGCTCCAGCTCAGTGCCCTCAAACGGTGAGTAATAGCCGTTCCCAAAGCCACCGCCGCTGGCAAAGCTGGCACTGAATCCAGCAAGGACAAAGTAGGAGGCCACGATACACATGAGAACCATCCCATTCAATATCACCTCCACTATCTGTATCACACCTAGGAGGAGAGAGAGTGGGAATTTAA
This sequence comes from Delphinapterus leucas, assembly GCF_059928025.1. Taxonomy (NCBI): domain Eukaryota; kingdom Metazoa; phylum Chordata; class Mammalia; order Artiodactyla; family Monodontidae; genus Delphinapterus; species Delphinapterus leucas. Next base: position 46,509,691 of record NC_143148.1, read on the forward strand.
CACTGACGTCACTTACCCAGGAAAGCTCTCTAGGTCAGGCAAGAGAAATACCACCTGATTGTGAGGACATGGTCAGACTCAACATTAACATCCTTGGTTTTTGTTTTTTAATACTCATATTTGAAAATCAAAATGCCACTGTGGAAAAACTTTTGGCCGTTACTTTAAAAACTATACATACATTTACCATGTGACCTTGCAACTGTACCCCTGAGCATTCATCCTAAAGAAATGAAAACTTCGGTCTACACAAAAACATGTACACAGATGTCACAGTAAACCCTAATGCCCTCCAACAGGCGAATGGTTCAACAATCTGGTACAGCCATCCCCGGGGGAAACTCTACTCAGCAATGAAAAGGTATGAGCAGCTGATACTCGGAACAACTCGGATGGATCTCAAGGGATTCATGATGAGTGAAAGAAGCCAGTCTCAAAAGGTTACATACTGTATGATTCCATTTACATAACAGTCTCAAAATGAGAACAGATTAGTGGTTGTCAGGGAGGAGTGGGATTGGGGGAGCGGGAGGGGGATGGGTGTGACTATAAATGGGGAGCGTAGGGAAGTTCCAGTGATGGAACAGTTCTGTAGCTGATTGTGGCAGTGGTCACACGAATCTACACAGGTGATAAAACCGCACAGACCTACACTCACACAGACATGAGTGCATGTAATACTGGTAAAATCTAACTAAGCTCTGGAGAGTGTCAATTTCCTGGTTGTGATTTTGTACTGTAGTCACCACTGGGGAAAACCAGGTTAAGGATACACAGGATCTCTGTTCTATATTAGCAACGTTTTGTGAATCTATAATTATTTCAAATTTTAAAGTTTAAAAAAAATCAAAATGACATAAAAGGGCATAAACTGAGAAAAATCACCCATGTCCCTGTCCACCCTGTTCTCTACCCCCAACCACTTTCATTATTTTCTGATATAACTTTCCAGCGTTCGTTTATGCAAGTAAAAGCACTCAAATCTGAATCTCATCCCCCCTTTCCCTGCTTGTGTCACAGGGAGGACACCACACACACTGCTCTGCATTGTGCTTTACTCTTCCTGGAGATGTTTTCAGATCAGCTCCTACAGTGTCCACATGCTCTGTTACGTGGCCTCCAAGCCCGCTGTGTGGGTGGACCAGTCTATTCAGCCAGGATCCTCCTGCTGGATACTTGGCCTCTTCACTTGGGGGGGTTCTTACAAGTTTAAGGAACCCGCAAATGCCATGAGGCAGTGGAAGCCAAGAGGTGAATGGAGATGAATGTCGACTTGTCCAAAGTCACCTTTCATTTGTCACTGACAGGGGCCCCAGCCTCTCGTTAGGCGTCTTCCTGGGAGAAGGTCTCCTGTTGTTCTCTCAGGGGTCAGAGATGAGAATGAAGAGAAAAGCATATGAACCTAGAGTGGGAATGCCAGGCTCGCATCCCCGCTCTTTACTGCCTTGTGACCGTGCCCAAGTCACTGACTCTAAGCCTCAGACACTTCATCTGACAAATGAAGGTAATGCCTCCCTGTCTTATCCCACAGGGCTGGGATGAGGCCCAAATGAAAGCAAGTATGTGAAAATACCTGGAAAATTATAAAATGTTATACAAGTGGACGGTGATGCTACCCAGTAACATATATAAAATGGAAGGGAGGGGACTTCCCTGCTCGTGCAGTGGTCAAGAATCCACGTGCCAATGCAGGGGACATGGGTTTGATCCCTGGTCCAGGAAGATCCCACATGCCGCAGAGCAACTAAGCCCGTGAGCCACAACTACTGAGCCTGTGCTCTAGAGCCTGCATGCCACAACTACTGAGCCCGCATGCCACAACTACTGAGCCCGCATGCCACAACTACTAAGCCCACATGCTGCAACTAATGAAGCCCGGGCACCTAGAGCTTGTGCTCCGCAACAAAAGTAGCCATCACAATGAGAAGCCTGGGCACTGAAATGAAGAGTAGCCCCCGCTCGCCGCAACTAGAGAAAGCCCGTGCGCAGCAATGAAGACCCAATGCGGCCAAAAAAAAAATAATAATAAAGGGGATTAATAAGAGATTTAAGAAGAAAAGGGACAGGGACTTCCTTGGTGTCCAGTGGGGAAAACTCCACGCTCCCAATGCAGGGGGCCTGGCGTTCAATCCCTGGTTGGGGAACTAGATCCCGCATGCCGCAATTAAGACCCGGTGCAGCCAAAATAAATAAATATTAAAAAAAAAAAAAAGAAGAAGAAGAAAAGGGACAAATTTATGAAAAGCATGGTTTCCCAGAAGTCAGGAAAACCCTCTGATACACAAGGGGGTACCACAACGATTATAAACTGGGCAGCTAAAGACCAGTATGTCTAATGTACTTAGGCAACAGCTACTGAGCTTGCTGATTCCATCTCCTGCTGGGCCCACACAAATTCCTAGGAGGTCCACGGAACGCAGCAGTTACGGGCTCTGACAGTTGAGAAGCTACATTCCTCTAATTTAAATCTGAAAATAACATCAGACCAGAACTGCCCACTCTCCTCCCAGGCACCATAAGCTACTGGCTACTCTCTCCCTACAAACAGCGCAAATTAATTGACCCAGACATCATTCTAATTCACGGGGAGTGGCTATCTCCCCCACCCAACACCTTTCTCTGCCTTGGTTTTCCTTCTGCATGCAGTTAATCTCTCACCCCCTGAAGGGAAGCAGGGATACCGTGCTACTACAAGATGTGGGCAACCTGAATGTTTCCTTCTGGGACAAGATTCTGCCAAAACAGCAGCGGCATAACCCACGCAGCCCATATCTGCCAGGCTGAAATGTAATATATCTATTGATAGATCTTGTCAACCACTCCACTGACTGCAACAATCAAGAGGAATAATGGTCTGTTGCTGGGGCCAATGATGAAGAAATATGGCCACTGGATATTATCAGAGCACCAGCCAGGCCTGACCTGGCTTTGCTGAAAACATTGAACAGGTTCAAGTATTTCCAAGCATGTTGTTAGTGCAGAAAGATTCACAGACATCAGGAGAAAAGAAAAGAGTGGGCTACTAGAGCTAGCGGTTTATCCCTATGGAGGGATAAACTGTAGAGGGAAGTGGAAACTGAAACAGACAGGAGATTTTTATTGTAAAATAGCATCTTTTGGGGTGAGGCTGCTTTTGTGGCTGATCATTTAATACTCTGCTTAACTAAACATCTACTATCTGCCTTTTCACTGTAAATGTGAAAAAACTGAGGAAAGCAAATCAAATTAAAACATATTTTTCTAAAATAAAACTAAGACATGTGCAGTCAAGTCTTAACATAAAATGAAAAAAAATTTTTAATTTCCTCTCCAGAAGCAAATACTGTTAATACATTCTTATATATTCTTCAAGAAGTTTTCTAATCATATACAAGCAACAGTATGTATTTCCTTTTGTAAGCCCAAATGGAACTCATCTTTTAAATGTGACAAGAAAATAGTATTATAAACATATTGTAAAGAGAACCATCACCTCCAAATTAAAATTTTTCTTTGGATTTTTATTGGAGTCACATAAAGCAAAGAACATATTCACTTGTACCAAGAATATATTATAATGGGCCATAAGTTCTAATTTAACATGCAGTAAGAACCCATGAAGTTGTCTGGCCAGAAGTAGCATACTTATCCTGGGAAAGATTTTACTTTCTTTAATTTTGGATGGATCCTGAATTCCAGATGTCGGGTTGAATTCGTCGTACAATGGTACATTTACAAGAGGTACAAAACACTTATTGAGCTTTCAAGCCCATTGTAAGGGGCTTGTTAGAATACCTCCTTTGCAACCCAGTGAATTAATCTGATTCCTCTTTCCTCAGCCCACGTCTCCCTCCAGCTTACATCTTACAGCAGCAGTTTCCCAGGCATCCCTATCCCCTGCCATCCAGAGCATTAAGGAAGTGAAGGGCCTAGAGTTCAGTGAGGAAAAAATTCGAGGCTAATCTGCTTAAGACCGCTGTGTTTAGAGAACTTCAGGCTGAAATGTTTTTTCATGTCTGTGTGGCTTTTCGTGAACTTTGAGGATAAGTTTCTTCAAATTCACTTGGTTATCTCCCTTTATTCACTCAAGAAGTGCATTTTGCTGCAGCATATGCCTTTTCCTTGTGGGTCTTGGGCTCTAGTTTTGGTTGTTTTTTGTTGTTGTTTTGTTTTTGTTTTTTAAAGTAATTTTGGTTGGTCCCTCACCAACAGAGGGCTCCAGGACCAGGGTTTATTACATCAGGCAGTGCTGCTCTATGTACCCTGGAGCTAGGCCCAGCAAACTAAAATTGGTCTGTTACTTTCCAGGGGTTGGCAAGTTCTGCAACAAAATATTCCACGAAAGACAGTGGTTCAGAGTAACTTCCATCACTCAAGTTTTTCGGAACTTTTTTATTTTTTTTTGCAATACGCGGGCCTCTCACTGTTGTGGCCTCTCCCGTTGCGGAGCACAGGCTCCGGACGCGCAGGCTCAGCGGCCATGGCTCCGCGGCATGTGGGATCTTCCCGGACCCGGGGCACGAACCCGCGTCGCCTGCATTGGCAGGCGGACTCTCAACCACTGCGCCACCAGGGAAGCCCTGGAACGTTTTAAAAAGCCTAAAACTCCAGCATTTCCGCAGGCTTCTCTTTCAGCTTCCTAACCTTTCGGTAACCCCTTATGGCCAGCACGGCCCCCAGGGCAAAGACCCCGATGCCCAGGGCAGCAAAGATTCCAGCACCTATGTCTCCCCCATGGAAATTGCAGCTGAAGCCACTGTATCCTTTCCTCTGGTACAGCGCCTCCCTCTCCTTACACACGGGAGAGGCGTAGGCAGCCGAGAGGTAGTGGAAGTAGAAGTACAAGGCTGGGATGTATGCCCCGGCAATGAGCACGTCCAACAAGCCTTCAATCACCAGCCATAGGGGGCAATGCCACGGGACCCGCAGGACGCCCATGGCGATGAGGAGGCAGCAGAAGGCCATGAGGGCTCCGCTGCAGGCCATTGCCACGGTGACCATGGGCAGCTTTAGCTGGTAGAACTGGACGTCCAGCTGCTGCGCTTTCTCCCCGTCAGCACCATCGAAACCACTGTAAGCCCCTCCGTACTGGTAGTAGTAAATGCCCCCCAGGCTGGTGATGCCCGTGTAGCCCCCTGTGGAACTGTAAGACACAGAGCTGCAGGCCAGGATCAGCAAGTTCAGGAGAACCTCCAGCATTTGGCAGCAGGCTGCAAAAGAAGGGCGTGTTACCATTTTGAGAGATGCTACTTTGCACTTGGAGACTTCCACCTTGAGGCTTATCTTCCCCGTGGCAGCTCACACCACAGCCAGCTCTTTATTCTGCCCCCTGGAAGGCCTGAGCAGCCAAAGCTACATGATTAGCATTAGATGGTAGCAGGGAACTGTGGTCTCCAGAAATGATGTCAGAGGTACTTTGGACTCCAAAGGGTAACTCTCAAAAGAGCAAAGCAGCCTGCTCCAGGTGGGCTGCAGGACGATGGGGGCAGAAATCAGGCCAGTGAGCAGAAAGAAAGGTGTCCTTTATGGAAGCCAAGAACACTCTCTGCCCTAGCCCTTCCCTGCCAAGAAGACTGAAAAATAGTTATATCCTCTTTAGATATGTTTTGTGGCCATCTTCAGTTTGAAAGAGGAAATTTCTCCAAATTTGAAGGAACTTATAGTGCTTAAAAAATATAATGACGTTAGAAAAAAAGCATAGAAGTTATCCATCACAATGTTAACCGCGGTTCATATATATTAGGGATAGGAAAGGTTAAGTTAATTAAACCTATAAGGCTTACTGAATTAGAGAAACATAATTGGTTTTACTGTTCTTAGACTTTAATTCAGTAAGTATGTTTTAAAGTTTAATTTTGTTTTCTTTTCATTTCCCTAAAGAGCAAATCTGGGCTGTGATATTTTACCAGGGCTGGAGTTTTTCAGGACTCTTGGCTGCTTTATCTTGGACGATGAAAGAGCCCCAGATCTTCCACCAAAGCTGGCTACTTTCCTTAAAGTCAGCTTTACTGTTATATAACTTATACACAACAAAATGACCCGCGTTAAGCAAACAGCTTAGTAAGTTTTGACAACTGTGTATGCCATGTAATCATAATCAAGATATAGACTGTTTTCATCCCCCCAGAAAGTTCCCTAGTCACCCCTTGTGGTCAACCCCTCACCTTCCTCCTCAGGCCACCACTGATCTGCTCTCTGTCATTAGGAACTAGGTTTGTCTTTCTCGAATTTCATGCAAATGGAATCATACAGTTAATGTACTCTTCTGTGTGTTACTTCTTTCTCTCAGCATAATATAAAGCTGGGTGCTTCTGAGCTGGGAGTTGTACGTGCTGACATAGGCTCAGTCCCATAAGCACTGAGTTAGGGTATTAAATAAGCATATAAAAGGGGGAGGGAGAATGCAAGTTGGGGGGCAAAACCCCCACCACTGCCCTCTGAACCTTTTCAGTGTGGTCACAAGTCAATGCCACTGGCAGTGAGAAGCCATCTCAAAACCTAAACCTCCAGGCTCTGAGTGAGAGACAGCACCACTGACTATAGAGATTACAACGTTTGGAGAGAGAATGAAATTAAATTTTTAAGGATGGTTTGCAAGTAAGGGAAACATCAAGCCCTTGCATGAAGCTGAATGCACACATCACCCTTTTTCTTTTTTCTTCACAATTTCCTTGTTACACTGGCCTAGCTCTCCTTTTACAATCTTCTCCATCATGATTTGAGCACCAAAGGTCTAAAGAAAGAGGAAAAGGACAAAAGGGAAAGGGGAAGCTGCTCCAAATGCAAATCATCGGAGGGAGCCAGGAGGGGAGCAGGCCATGTACCTTCTCCCCAGGGAACTTGTAATTCCTCACCAGTCCCTCCAAATAATAAACCTATAACACAACCTATATATGACAGGATTCCTAGTGATCTGATATGCACATGTGACGTCTGTACTTGCTGTTTATCTGATCTTTATCCTCAGCCTTTAAAGATTTTAGTAGCTGAGGAGTCTTGCCCGTAACCGTGAATTCGGGGCTTATCTATTTTTGTCAGTGTTCCACTGAACTTCCTAAGGGTGACTCAGCCCAAACTGCAGGGTCTCCCTACGAAGTTAGAGAGAGCCACAGCTGCCTCCCATTTTTGCCAGTTTGCTGGAGGAGGACATGATTTCACTGATGAGGAAAAGAAATCACAAAGATCTACTCTAAGACGAGGCTGAAAATCTTCAGGTGACCTTTACCCAGGTGTGAATTTCCTGTTTGAGACAAGTTCCCAGTGTTTAATGGCTGTTGCTCTCAACACAACACAGCATTGTGTATTTATATGGGTCCCTGCATGTCCAGAGATCTTTATAAGCCCTCATTTGTTAGCTTCTGACTGCTGAACTATCCTTTCACTATCTTGACTCAGAAACCCAACATCTAGGCCCAACCAAATAGCCAGAAGCAATCAAAGCTAAATCAGGGGCCTCAAGCTCTGCCCTCTCCTCTTGGTAAATCAATCGCTGAAGAAGAATACGTCTAGAGAGAAACCTGTTAAAGAGCGTCTGGCTTGTTCCTATTCTTTATATCATCGAGAAAAGAAGGTCAAGCACGTAAACCACTTCAGGCCTTAGAGTCAGGCTCTAACTTTCAATTCCAGCTCTTCCACTTAACTGCTGTGTGACTTTATATAACTTACTGTACCTCTCTGAGCCTCAGGAGTTATTGAGAGAATTAAAAGCAACGGGGTGTGCCAACATACGTAAACTAGAGCGAGGATTCTTGTACCTGGATTGCCTAGAGCTCTTCCATGAAAGTTCTACATAATCCCATAATAATTTATCTCATTGTAATCACTCTAAGAGACATCTTCAGGGGCTTCCCTGGTGGCACAGTGGTTAAGAATCCCCCTGCCAATGCAGGGGACACGGGTTCGAGCCCTGGTCCGGGAAGATCCCACATGCCACAGAGCAACTAAGCCCGTGTGCCACAACTACTGAGCCTATGCCCTAGAGCCCACAAGCCACAACTACTGAGCCCATGTGCCACTACTGAAGCCTGCACACCTAAAGCCTGTGCTCCACAACAAGAGAAGCTACCGCAATGAGAAGCCCGCACACCACAGTGAAGAGCAGCCCCCGCTCGCCGCAACTAGAGAAAGCCCGCACGCAGCAATGAAGACCCCATGCAGCCAAAAATAAATAAATAAAAAAGAGACATCTTCAGGTATAAGTTCCATGATTTCTCCCCCTTAGGCCAAGAAGTTTTCCCCTCTTAGTCACAGGTAGCTGAGGAAAATTTCTTACCCAATCATGTGAGCCATAAGGGTAAGATTTTCTTCACCCTGACAAACCAGATTTTCTTCATTGTTGGCAAGGCCAGGCCTGGTGCTAGGATGGGAACTCTGGGAAACCACACTTGGAGCTGACACATGATATTATTTAAGTGTTCTTCATACTGTGGATTCTAATAAGTGTGGTTTTTTGTTTTTGTTTGTTTTCAATGAAATAGAAGTTACTGCCCTTCGTAGGTGATGGCGTGTTGTTTCATGACGTGTGTGTGCACATGCGCGCACATGTGAACTTGTTCTTAATGTGAAACCTATTTCTTACTGTGGGTCTCAGTCAACAACATTTAAAAGCCATGATGGCAGGTTTAGGCATCAGATCTCCTGTCCTGTGGCATGAGCTCAACCTGGCTGCCATCTCCGGTGATCTCTCTTTAACTCGGCCTGCCTTGCCAGAGGGGTCCCCCTCTGACAGCCGGCAACTCAGAGCTGGCTCTGAAAACTGCAGGCATGACTGCCTCACCACATCCGGGCCCATCCGAGGAGAAACACGGGAAACCTAGCCGCCCCTTTCAGATGTTCCTACCCTTCTTTAGAAAGTGTGAACTTCACGCAGGTATGAAAACGAAAATACGAGGAAACCAAAAGGGAAGTCGGCTTGAATTTTTGCTCCATCATCTCGGACCCCGTCCAGAACCACCAGCAACGGTAAGCAATTGGTCAAACTGCCTTCAAAATGGCTCACCTCTCGCGGTGCACAGGTATCTGCACTTGTGGCATTCCAGGAGCCCTTCAGCCTCTGACTGGTAATATTCCACTTCCTGTACTCCAGGCCTGGGGGTCGAAAGCGGATATCTCCCTGAAGTGGGCTCACTATAATCAAACACATGTGTGGCCATTAGCGGGCTTCAAATTCAACAGCTTGTTCAGCATTAGAACTCTGGACACCTCACGCTGGGCTCAGACATTAAAGAACGCACAGAACAGAAAATCTGCCACAGATTGCATATTCCAGAGGATTTTCTGGTTTATTGGCTATACAAGGCCTGCAAACACTTGGCTGAGTTCTACTAATTAAGCACGTCACTTATCTCAGTAATTCTGAGCCCCGCCTCCCATGCTGGCTTGGCCTGCGGGGGATATCTAACAGGTAGCTGGGAGCCACCTGGGGGAGCTTTTCAGTTCAGTGAGGACTAGGCCCTCTTCAAAACTAATTTGCATTCACAAGACTGATGCCCAGGCTGGCATTCTCTTCCTTCCCTTGTTACTTTGGAAAGAGTTGAATCCACAATCATTCTCTAGGCTATGGGTGGTACAGACAACTTTGGACATCTTCACATCTCTCCCTTTTCCTCTGCCAGCCCTGGAATATTCTGTTCCTTCTCCTCACTGCCCCCCCCCCACACCCTTCCCTATCACTTTATCCAGCACATCCTGGGCTTTGTCCAAGATTCAGTGGTGAACGGTGGGGGCTGCATTCTACTAGCTGGGCTCCAGGGATCCTTCTAGAACATAGATCTCACCATGTATTTTTTGCATTTGAAATCCATAAAGTCCAAACTTTAAGCACAGCAAGGGAGGGCCCGTGCTCATCTCTCTCCACTCACAACCTCATGTTCACAGACCCAGCCATAGTGAACTGCCCCTCTCCCCGCCCCAAAAGATGACCTGCATTCCCATGCCTCCAGGTCACCGTGGAAACTACTTCTCTGCTTGAGACAGCCTCTTGCTCCTTCTCCAGAACTCAGCTTTGAGGCTATCTCCTCCAGAAAACATTCCAGAGCCCAGTCAGGGCCCCAGTTCTGTTCTCTTTGTGTCTGTCCCCCCACTGGAGTGGCACGTTTCACAGGTGCTGCAAATTGGTCTGTTTACTTGTCAGTGTCCTGTGGACACCGTGAGTAGATCTCTGTAGTTCCTGGCCCTACCTCCCATCCATTAAATACATGCTTATTATGTGGAGGAGAGACAGAAATAAATTGCTCTTGGTTTTAAACCACCAACTGTGAGCAAAAGAAGCAAAAGTATTCCCTTCACTAGCTTTGGGGCTTGGCGGGGGTGGGACAGGGGGGCCAGGACACCAGTTTAGAAGGAAACCTAAACATGAAGCTCTGGATTCTCCCAGGCCTGGCAGTTGCAATGCAGTGTGGCTTTAGGCAGGGAGACAGTAGCCAGTGCCTGTGACTGTAACTGGGCACACCCTTTGTCATAGTTTGGCTAGTTAGTTCTAGATAATGTAACATAAACTCAGGATAATAGCTTTCCCGCTGTGTAGACACAACCAGAAGAGAGACTGGGCTTAAGCCTCTAAGTTCCATAGCAGAGAGGAGCCTGGACTCCTCCTAGGGACGAGGGCAAAAACCAGAAGGCAGTCATCACTCCAGTACCTGCCTGTCTCCTTCTTGGCCTGGCATCTAATCTGGGCATTCAGCAATATTTGTGGAGTTGGATGGAATGTGCAATGGAAAAAAGACCACTTCCCTAGAGGGGGAGTGGGGTCTAGGACCACCACCTCTCTTTCCTTCCATCCTTACCCTCTCCCAGCTCACAGTCTTCCAGAACGTCATGATGCTCTCACCCCACAGGCCTTATGGGAACTCTGTTCTACAAGGTAGTGATGGCAAAGTTTGTTCATTCAGGAGGGTGGGGTCTGAAACAATCATGGGGTTTGAATGAGGCTGCCCAGAAAGACCTCACTGACAAAGGGGGGAAAAAATCTCTGCCCTTTTGTGCAGAGTTTTAGGTACATTCAGTTCTTTGGCTAAAAGTGTATCTTCTCCCAGCTGTCTGGTTTTGAAATGCATATACCCCTGGAAGGGATTACACATTAAGCTATTAGCTTTTCATTGGTCTTTTATTAGGCCCGGGCCTCCAGGGAACGGGACTTTTGGGGAGGGCTGGTTGTGGAGCACAGGACAAGGGTCTGAAGCCCCAAGGGGCAGTCCTGTGACCACATGGGTGGGGGTCAGAGAGGGGCCTCAGATTAAGCCAACCCACCCAATCTCCTTCCCACCCCTTCCCTTTCTAGTCCTGAAGTCCTCTCTTCCTCTTTACCTGGTCCCCGGTCCTTCCACTGCTAAAGGGGGAGTGGGGGGCAGGGGGGTGGAGGGTGGAGGGAGGTGGGGGGTAGGTCTCTGCGTTGTTCATCAGGTTCAGGTCAAGGAGTGTGTGTGTGTGTGGGGGGGGCACTGTAAGGTCTTCCTTCCCTCCCAGGTCACCTCTAAGAGCTCAAAAGGGAAGAATGGCACTTCCTTTAAACCAGCTTCCCAGGACAAGTAGCCGGGACAGCAGAACCGCGCCGAATGGCCTCAGACCCAGGCTTCCTCCGGGGCGAGGTAGAGGGCCCTCGCTGCCCCACCTCACCTTTCTGGTCCTCGGCGTCCGAGGCCCTCCTTCCGCAGGGGCGGTGGCTCCGCGGTTTCCCAAGGCGCGGGCCAGAGGGGCGGGGCCGCGTCCCAGGTGGGCCGCCGGGGTCCGTCCCGCGTCCGACTCTGGCGGGATTGTTCCCAAACTCTTTGTTCACCGCCACGATGGTCCCCGGCCCTGTGTCTGTCCTGGCGGGGTTCCCGGTCCCTCCCCCTATCCCGGTCCTCGTCTCTCCGCCCGCCCCCGTTTCTCTCCCTGCGCCGGTCCCCGGCTCTGTCCCGCTGTCTCTCGGGGTGGCGTTCTCGGTCCGGGCGGGGGTGCCGGTCTGGGTCCCGCTCTCTCGGCCGGGCCCGGGACTCGCGATTCCCCGACGTACGTTGTTCCATGGCTCTGTTCCGCGTCCCCGCCCCTGAGCGACCCGAGGGCAACAATCCACAAGTTTCCCCGGCAGGTGGCCAAGCCCGGGGGCGGGGCAGGGCGGGGCGGGACGGGACGCTCACCTGCGCGCACGCGCACTAACCCTGCTGCGGGCCAGGAGAGCGTTCACTTGAGCGCGCGCGCCGGCAGGGGACGCTGCTGAGCGCGGCCCGGGGTCTGGGCGCGCGTGCGCCTGGATGGGGTGCGAGCCTGGAGGGGCTTGCTGCTTCACACACAGAGGAGGGGACTCCCGCCCTCCCGCCGTGCCCCGTCGGCCCTGAAGTATCCGCTTCGCGACCCCTCAAGATGGGCTGCCTAGGGAACTGTGCTCTCAACTTAGCACCTTGGGTATGCTTCCCCAGAGTGTTCACCCATCCGCTCTCTCACCCATCCGTCCACAGCCACCCAGCTGGCCCCCCAGCCACTGTCCGTCTCTTCCTCCCTCTCCTGCTATCCTTACAACAACTATGTTTGGGGGACTTGAGGCCAGTTCATCCAAGAGTCCTGGATTCATAAATGTTTTTTTTAAAAAATGATGAACCACACAGAATTGGCAGCCTTTTCTTTTGCCAAGGAAGGATATTTAAAAACATACAAAATTGCCGTCTATTAATGAATTCTTTCAACGAATATGTGTGAGCCCCTAGCCTAGCAGGCGCGGGAGATCCAGCAATGAACTCTCCTTGTACCGTGCGTCCATTCTACTGTGTGTGGAAAAGGAGAACTGGCAAGAAACAGAGAAGACAATTTGACGTCTAAATTTTGACGAAGCAGGTTTCTTTATATAGATCTGGGAAGGGGACATTTGAGTTGAGTCCTAGAAGAGAAGGAGGCAGCCTTGAGGAGAGCTGAGAGAATGTTCCAGAAAGAGAGAAACCCTGACTTACGCAGAGAGCTGTACAAGAAGGTCACTGCAATCAACTATGCTCCAAAAGTTTTTAAATGAAAAAAAAAAGAGAATGTCACTGCAAGCAGAGTGAGGGGGCATGAGATGAGGCTGAGAAGTGGAGCAGGAGATGGTGTAGGGTCTTCATGGTGAAGAATCTTCATTTTCAAAGAGCAACAGGGAAATATTGAAGTGTTTTGAAACACTGAGTGGCTTGCTCTGATTTACGTTTTTAAAAAATAAAGATTACTCTGGCTTCTGTGAGGAAGATGGACTGCCTGGGCCTGAGAGCACAGTCAAGAGATAAGTTAGGAAGCTACTGAAGAAATCCAGGTGAGGGGTGATGGTGGCTGAGTCGACGGTGAGAAGTGGACAGATCTGGGTTGAAGTTTGGAGGAATAACTTAAAGGATGGGTGGATGGAGGTACCATTTACTGAGATGGGAAGACTGGAGAGAACCAGGTTTGGGGAAACTTGGAGAGTTCCGTGTTGGATGTGTTGAAACCACACGACTTCGTCCCATGACTTAATGAAGCTCAGGTTCTTTATGTCTCGGCACAGGAGGAATTCAGCGAGAGGCAAAGCGGTAGGTAAGATGTAGATTTGTTAATATAGGATGCTTGTGAAGGATACAGGCGAGCAGGCAAGAGGGCTCTGCCTCGAGAACTAAGTGGGCTACATATTTATAATCAAAGCAAAAGCAGGGAGGGAGAGAAGACTACCTTCTTCCTCGTCCTTTGTATAAAGATGTTGCAGGAAAATGGGAGAGGATGGTCATGTCCCAGGTCTCAGGCGAGTTCCTGGGACAGGCCACCAAGTAAGGATCCTTGGCTTCTTGCAGGAAAGAATTCAAGAGCAAGCCATGGTAAAGTGAAAGCAGGTTTATTCTATAGGCAGAATGTAGTCCATCTCAGAAGGAGAGAGCAGCCCCGAAATATGGGGCGGTTAGTTTTTATGGGCTGGGTGATTTCATAGGCTAACGAGTGGGAGGATTATTTGAACTATTTGGGGGGAAGAGGTGGGGATTTCCAGGAATTGGGCCGCTGCCCACTTTTTGGCCTTTTATGGTTGGTCTGAGGACTGTCATGGCACCTGTGAGTGTGTCATTTAGCGTATGCTAACATATTACAATAAGCATATAATGAGGCTCAAGGTCTACTGGAAGTCGAATCTTCTGCCATCTTGGGCCTAGTAGGGTCTAACTAGTTTTTGTCATATCCTCAACAGCTATGTTATTCTTTTAAGGAGAGACGGAGTTAGGATAGAGGCCCAGGGAAAACTAACATTTAGAGCTAAAAAGCAAGAGGATTAAGAAGTGAGGAGTGAGATAGGAGGAAACCCAGGTGGGTGGGGTCACCAGGCCTGTCTGCTCAGACACCAACCCCCATCCCACAGAAGCACTCCTGTGAGCTCCAACAGCTTTCTTCTCAGAGTGGAGAAGGTGGGGCCAAATCCTGGGACCTTCTACAAATATTTATTTGCACAAAACCCTGTTCTGAACCCGGAACAACTATGGCTAGAGAAGAGTTCTGTGAACAAGCAGACACAGGATGGTCCTTTCTCTCTCAGACCTTCCCTCTGGGCCTCTGGAACCTTCTTTTTGAGTAAACAAACCCTTATACCAGCTTACCTTTTTGTTTCATTTGCTTTATTTTGTATCTTTACCTTGATAAACATTGTATTTTGCCACATTTGTTCTATCTTTCTCTACATAGCTATAAACTTTTTTTGATGAAACATTGGAGTGTAAGTTCCAGACACATGACTCTCCCCACTGAATACTTACTTACTCAATTTGAATTTGTCTGATCATTTCCTTATGATTAAATTCTAGTTTACTACTTTTGGCAGGAATATTAAAATAGGTGATGTTATATCCTTCTTTGTATGTTCTATCAGGAGGCACAGATGTCAGTTTGTCCCATTATTGGTGATGTTACATTTGATCACTTGGATAAGGTGGTGTCCATCAGCTTCTCCATTTTAAAGGAAACCCCTCCCATTTGTATTTAATAACTTTGAGACTGTATGTTCCTTCTTAACCTTTCTTGCCTGAATGAATTATTACAATGGTGGTTGCAGAGGTGTAGTTTCTAACTCTATCAATCTTTCTATATTTATTGATTTATTGGCATTCTTCTATAATGAAGAACTTTCCCTTCCATCTTTTGTGATCATCCTGCAGAAGCAGTTTGTACACCCGACCCCCAATTTGGTTCCAATGTCAAGACTGATGATGTCAAAACTGCACCAATGGGGTATGTTTGTTGCTCACATAATGAGGCTTTCTGGTGAGAGCAGAACAGTTTCCCAGGTTGGTTTGAAAATGGCTTGAGAAAGCAGGAAGAGGTGACTAGCTTTGGGGTTTTACTGTAATTTGGGAATAGGACTGGGGTGAAGGTTCTTATGTGTGGGCTAGAACTTGCATGGTGTGAACTTCCTGCCATTGTCAAGGGCGCACCTGGGCTTTCTTATCAGCTTGCGCAGACGTGGGACAGAAGGGGAAGGGGAGTGATGGGGCTTGAAAGATGTCAGCAGTCAGATGTCGAAAACGGAGTCAAACTATTATATTAACTTGATAGATATTAACTTTTCCCTAATAATGTGTTATAATCTATTAATTTTTTTGATACTTAAAATTTCCTGAATTTGGCCAGTGGGAGTCCCTCCAAGCTGCCTCTGACATGCTTTTGACGCCAGGAGAAACATGCTGATATGCTCATCAGTCTTTGTGGTTTCATCTTGTGCCTCATGGCCTGACCTGCCTCTTCCCTGAAGATCTCACTTCCCCTGATGCTCCCTCATTTGGAGAATGCTCGCTCCTGAGCCCCACATAGGAATGTTCTGTTAACTTCCATATTCAGAGTATCCCCTGTTCCTTTGAGGCTTGTCAGAGTTAGGTTATAAGATGGGCTGGATGAGCCAGTGACCCAACACAACAGTATCTTAAGCACGATAGAAAGTTATTTCTCTCTTGGAAAAGCCCAAGCCCATTTGGTGGCTCTGCTCTCTGAAGTTCTTGGAAGTCCAGGCCCCTTCTATGTTGTTGTTCTGTCACTCTTCAGATGCTGCCCTCATCTACAAGGTCCAAAATGTCAACACTGTGTTGACATTTCAGCCCATAGGAAGGGAAGAAAATTAGGGATTGGTAAGGGCTCTCCTCATTTCTTTAAGAGCGAGACCAACAAGTTGGAGACATCACTTCTGCTCACATCTTGTTGGCCAGAAGATAGTCACATGACCATAGGTAACTGCAAAGGTACCCAACTAAAAATTTGGGCATAAAGCTGTGAGAGTGAGGGGAAGAATGGAAAACATGCATTTCATCTGTGGGTCTCAAACTTTGAAATTTTACATTTATTTGTGTTGTCTCTTCCTCTCTCTAGTCTGTCAGCCCCCTGGGACGATGTCTTTGCCATTATACATGGCACACAGTTGCTGCTTAATAAGTAATTGTTGAGTGAATAACATTAGTTCTTAGATGAATCTGTGTACTCAGGAAGATGACAGGGACCTTATATTTTCCGTAACATCTTGAATAAGGTACAAGATGGCATAAAATGCATTAAAAGTAAAACAATCCTAATGTGTGTAATTTTTAATAAATCCATCAACAACACAGGTAAGGAGGAAATAAGTAAATAAGATATTTCAGAGTTAGAGACCAATGAAAATATGGTGTTTTTATTTAATTTAAAGTTTATGTCCTTTTATTTTAGTTTTTGTAGGAGGTTAGGAACCAATGCTCTGACCTCACTTTTGCCCTGAAAAATGTAACATCTTTTGGTCATTCCACTATTATTCCAGGAATGCTTGGTTAGACGTTATGCAGATGGTAGAAGGTTATAAGAGTAGCGGCTCTTTTCTGAGGAAACCCTTTGAGTTTTCAACTAAAGCAAAGAGCACAAGTAGCAGATGAATGAAGAGGAGGGAAAAGGAAAATACTTGCCATTTGTGTATTAAAGATAATTTTCCAAAAAAAGGTAAAATGACAACTGTCATTCAGATATAAAATGAACACATGCTAAAGATTTTATTTAACTCAATAATCAGTGAGGGAATCAGGCAAATGTTACAGTAGGTTCAGAAGAGAACCTGAAGATAGACTCATCATAAATCAGGAATAAGGAAATCAACGTACAAAGGAGGCAAAACTGATTTCTTCCAAAGAGGGAAAGGAAAATCAATTGAACCTCTATCAGACAGGGTAGAATTTGTGTGTCTACAGGCAAGAATTTTCTTTTCATCCCTTATCAATTACCTGCAATTTACAGAGTTGAAAAACTAGCATCCTTTTCTACTGAAGCACAAATGGAAAGGCATTGCCTTTGCTTAAACTGGAAAAGTGGGATGTTAAATGGTCTTAGAGATTTGGGGGTTTGGAAAAATGTGACATGAGGAGAAATAGTAAAGCACTGGTGCTTCTGGCTTACCAGGCTTGAGGTGGAGCCTGGGCGTCTGCATTTTTCACTCATTCCATGGGGCAACCCATATGCGAACCAATCTGTTAATATAAGTTAGCATTCAATTTTTTATCCTAAAGAAGAGCCTAATGTAAGAATAATCCAAATAGTTACCTAATTTTTTCCTTAAAAAATAAACATTTGTATTGGTTTTGGGTAAATTCTATGGCATTTGGTGGCAGAGAGTTTACTTTCCCAGTTGTAACTCTGAGAGGTTTCATTCAGCATCCCTGTCAGGGAGATGGCCTTCAGGTGTGTAGATCAGGGGAAATCCCTGTATATTCTCCACGTGACCTTCTGGCTTCCTCTCTCCCTCAAGCTCAGGTGGCAGGGGGCACTTCTGAGCTGGTTAAGCCTGCAGAGAGGGCAGAGCTGGCCAGCAGGGGGCAGCGCAGGCTCAGGCTGGGGCAGCCCACACTATACACCCTCTCCTGGGCCTGGGTGACTCTACTTCTTTCATCACAGGTGGATGGAAAGGATGCAGTTCAGTTTAGTTCAGTACTTTCTGAACTTTGCATACTACATAAATGACCTCGGGAGATTACTTAGCCTCTCTGTGCCCAAGTGTCCTAATTTGCACAACAGAGATAATTATACCCATATCATAAGATTAAATAAAGCAAATATGTCTACAACAAACTTGACTCAGTAGTTGGCATATATTAACACTATAGAAGTATTAGCTGTTGGGCTTCCCTGGTGGCGCAGTGGTTGAGAGTCCGCCTGTCAATGCAGGGGACACATGTTCGTGACCCGGTCCGGGAAGATCCCACATGCCGTGTAGCGGCTGGGCCCGTGAGCCATGGCCGCTGAGCCTGCGCGTCCGGAGCCTGTTGCTCCACAGTGGGAGAGGCCACAGCGGTGAGAGGCCCGCGTACCGCAAAAAAATAAAAAATAAGTATTAGCTGTTATTATTGTCATTGTTATTGTTTATCAGTCACTCTGGACTCCTAAGTGAGCTAGACAGTTTGTTACAGAGCTCACAGCTTAATGAAAAAGGCAGAGAAGTAAACATTGTGTTTTACTGCAAAAGAAAAGATGTGCATGGGGTGTAGGTGGGGTGTGAGGCAGAAGTAACCAAAAAACAGCTTCCTAGAGGAAGGAGTGCCGGATGAGAGCTTTTAGGAATAAATAAGACAGAGGGGCTTGGGGCTTCGGGAGCCAAGGCAGGGGACAGCCTTCTAAACAAAGAGGGCAACAAATAGAAAGCAGGCAGATTTGGGGAGCTTTAAGTTCAAATCCTTCCATTAGGACCAAAGCATTAGGAGCAAGAGAGGAAGCAAAGGGAGAAGAGAGAAGAGATAGGCAGGGGCCAGATCATGAGAATCCTTGAAAGTCAGCCATATGTATTTGGACTTAGCCACTGTGGGTCTGTGGTTTCTGAGCAAAGCGCATACAACCTCCACTACAGTGTAGGGAAAGAAATTAGAACGTCTATTTAATTTGTAAATGCCATTTCTTTGGGAATTTCTTTTTCCATATCTGATTTATGATATGTAAATATAAGCAATATATTAGTACAGTGGTACACGGATATAATTTATAAATAAATATTTGCATATTGGCGTGCATGCTAGGTTTGTGACTACAGGCTGCGTGGAACCATCAGAGATGGCTTTTTATCAGGAAAGTACCTCAGTCAAATTTGTTATAGAAATAACCTTCCAGGATGTTTGGGAGGGAAAGCTGGTTCAAGCCAAGGCCTTGGCATTGGGGATGGAGAGGAAGTGGATTTAGGCAATATTAAGGAAGTATATTGTTTATAAAAAAGAAGGGGCAACAGATCAGTAAGTAGTGCCAAGTGGCCGAGAGCATGGTCACTGAATGTTAAATACTCAATGAAAGACAAATACTCAAAGAATGTCAAGTGCTCAATGAAAGTCAGATATTGGTAGCTATAAACATTTTTCATCATAGAGAAGTTAAGTGATTTCAAGATTGGAAAGTGTCCATTGTATTTGGATGGTGTCAGTGAGTTTGGCTAGATCATGAAGTTGCTAACAAGGAACCAGATTGCACTCTTGGATGAGAAGAGTAGGAGACAGGCCACGGCCAGAAGGAAGGGAGGCTATTTTTCGGGAAGGATGAGACTGAATCATATTTATAAGCTCAAGAGGAAGGGGATCAATAAAGGCATGAAAAGTAGAAACGGCATCTCTGGTACAGATCTTCAGGGCCTGTTCTCCCAGCAGCACCTCCCCACTTGCCCCCTCACCAGAGAAATCCCTTGTCTTGTCAAAAATACTCATCTTTTTTTGATTTTTTTAAATTGAAGGATAGTTGATTTACAATGTGTTAATTTCTGCTGTACAGCCAAGTGATTCCATTATATATATATATATATATATACATATATACATACATTCTTTTTTTTAATATTCTTTTCCATTATGGTTTATCATAGGATACTGAATATAGTTCTCTGTGCTATACAGCACGACCTTGTTGTTTGTCCATTCTATATATAAAAGCTTGCATCTGCTCACCCCAACCTCCCACTCCATCCCTCACCCAACCCCTTCCCACTTGGCAACCACAAGTCTGTTCTCTATGTCCGTGAGTCTGTTTCTGTTTTGTAGATAGGTTCATTTGTGTCATATTTTAGATTCCACATATAAGTGATATTATATGGTATTTGTCTTTCTCTTTCTGTCTTATTTCACTCAATATGACAATCTCTAATTGCATCCATGTTGCTGTAAATGGCATTATTTTGTTCTTTTTATGTGGCTCAGTAGTATTCCATTGTATATATGTATCACATCTTCTTTATCCATTCATCTGTTGATGGATACTTAGGTCGTTTCCATGTCTTGGCTATTGTGAATAGTGCTGCTATGCACATAGGAGTGCATGTATCTTTTTGGATTAGAGTTTTGTCTAGCTATATGCCCAGGAGTGAGACTGCTGGATCATATGGTAATTCTATTTTTAATTTTCTGAGGAGCTTCCATACTGTTTTCCATACTGGCTGTACCAATTTACATTCCCACCAGCAGTGTAGGAGGGTTCACTATTCTCCACAACCTCTCCAGAATTTGTTATTTGTAGAGTTTTTTTTTTTTGCGGTACGCGGGCCTCTCACTGTTGTAGCCTCTTCCGCCGCGGAGCACAGTCTCCGAACACGCAGGCCCAGCAGCCATGGCCCACGGGCCCAGCCGCTCCGCAGCATTCAGGATCCTCCCGGACCGGGGCACGAACCCGCGTCCTCTGCATCGGCTGGCGGACTCTCAACCACTGCACCACCAGGGAAGCCCCTGTAGAGATTTTGATGATGGCCACTCTGACGGTGTGAGGTGGTACATCACTGTAGTTTTGATTTGCATTTCTCTAATAATTAATGATGTTGAGCAGCTTTTTATATGCTTATTGGCCATAAGTATTTCCTCTTTGGAAAAATATCTATTTAGGTCTTATGTCCAGTTTTCGATTGGGTTTTTTTTTTTTCTCATATGTTTGTAAAATTTTTTAACACCTTTAATGGAGTATAATTGCTTTACAATGGTGTGTTAGTTTCTACTTTATAACGAAGGGAATCAGCTATATGTATACATATATCCCCATATCCCCTCCCTCTTGTGTCTCCCTCCCATCCTCCCTATCCAACCCCTCTAGGTGGTCACAAAGCACCGAGCTGATCTCCCTGTGCTATGCGGCTGTTTCCCACTAGCTATCTATTTTACGTTTGGTAGTATATATATGTCTATGCCACTCTCTCACTTTGTCCCAGCTTACCCTTCCCCCTCCCCGTATCCTCAAGTCCATTCTCTAGTAGGTCTGCATCTTTATTCCCATCTTACCCCTAGGTTCTTCATGACCAATTTTTTTTTTTTTTTAGATTCCATATATATGTGTTAGCATACGGTATTTGTTTTTCTCTTTCTGACTTACTTCACTCTGTATAACAGACTCTAGGTCCATCCACCTCACTACAAATAACTCAGTTTTGTTTCTTTTTATGGCTGAGTAATATTCCATTGTATATATGTGCCACATCTTCTTTATCCATTCATCTGTTCATGGACACTTAGGTTGCTTCCATGTCCTACCTAATGTAAATAGAGCTGTAATGAACATTTTGGTACATGACTCTTTTTAAATTATAGTTTTCTCAGGGTATATGCCCAGTAATGGGACTGCTGGGTCATATGGTAGTTCTATTTGTAGTATTGTTTTTTTTTTTTTGTTGTTGTTGTTGTTTTTTGCGGTACACGGGCCTCTCACTGTTGTGGTCTCTCCCGTCGCGGAGCACAGCCTCCGGACGTGCAGGCTCAGCGGCCATGGCTCACGGGCCCAGCCGCTCCGCGGCATGTGGGATCTTCCCGGACCGGGGCACGAACCTGTGTCCCCTGCATCGGCAGGCAGACTCTCAACCACTGTGCCACCAGGAAGCCCTATTTGTAGTTTTTTAAGGAACGTCCATACTGTTCTCCATAGTGGCTGTATCAATTTACATTCCCACCAACAGTGCAGGAGGGTTCCCTTTTCTCCACACCCTCTCCAGCATTTATTGTTTGTAGATTTTTTGATGATGGCTATTCTGACTGGTGTGAGATCATATCTCATTGTAGTTTTGATTTGCATTTCTCTAATGATTAGTGAGGTTGAACATCCTCTCATGTGTTCGTTGGCAGTCTGTATATCTTCTTTGGAGAAATGTCTATTTAGGTCTTCTGCCCATTTTTGGATTGGGTTCTTTGTTTTTTTAATATTGAGCTGCATGAGCTGCTTGTAAATTTTGGAGATTAATCCTTTGTCAGTTGCTTTGTTTGCAAATATTTTCTCCCATTCTGAGGGTTGTCTTTTTGTCGTTTTTATGGTTTCCTTTGCTCTGCAAAACTTTTAAGTTTCATTAGGTCCCATTTGTTTATTTTTGTTTTTATTTCCATTTCTCTAGGAGGTGGGTGAAAAAGGATCCTGCTGTGATTTCTGTCATAGAGTGTTCTGCCTGTGTTTTCCTCTAAGAGTTTGATGGTGTCTGGCCTTACATTTAGGTCTTTAATCCATTTTGAGTTTATTTTTGTGTATGGTGTTAGGGAGTGTTCTCATTTCATTCTTTTACATATAGCTGTCCAGTTTTCCCAGCACCACTTATTGAAAAGGCTATCTTTTCTCCACTGTATATTCTTGCCTCCTTTATCAAAGATAAGATGACCATATATATGTGGGTTTATCTCTGGGCTTTCTATCCTGTTCCACTGATCTCTTTTCTGTTTCTGCGCCAGTACCATACTGTCTCGATTACTGTAGCTTTGTAGTATAGTCTGAAGTCAGGGAGCCTGATTCCTCCAGCTCCGTTTTTCTTTCTCAAGATTCCTTTGGCTATTCAGAGTCTTTTGTGTTTCCATACAAATTGTGAAATTTTTTGTTCTAGTTCTGTGAAAAAGGCCAGTGGTAGTTTGATAGGGATTGCATTGAATCTGTAGATTGCTTTGGGTAGTAGAGTCATTTCCACAATGTTGATTCTTCCAGTCCAAGAACATGGTATATCTCTCCATCTATTTGTATCATCTTTATTTCTTTCATCAGTGTCTTATAATTTTCTACATACAGGTCTTTTTCCTCCATAGGTAGGTTTAATCCTAGGTATTTTATTCTTTTTGTTGCAGTGATAAATGGGAGTGTTTCCTTAATTTCTCTTTCAGATTTTTCATCATTAGTGTATGCAAGAGATTTCTGGGCTTCCCTGGTGGCGCAGTGGTTGAGAGTCTGCCTGCCGATGCAAGGGACACGGTTCATGCCCTGGTCCGGGAAGGTCCCACATGCCGCAGAGCGGCTGGGCCCGTGAGCCATGGCCGCTGAGCCTGTGTGTCCGGAGCCTGTGTTCCGCAACGGGAGAGGCCACAACAGTGAGAGGACCGCATACCCCCCCCCCAAAAATAGAGAGATTTCTGTGCATTAATTTTGTACCCTGCAAGTTTACCAAATTCATTGGTTAGCTCTAGTAGTTTTCTGGTAGTGTCTTTAGGATTCTCTATGTATAGTATCATGTCATCTGCAATCAGTGACAGTTTTACTTCTTCTTTTCTAATTTGTATTCCTTTATTTCTTTTTCTTCTCTGATTGCTGTGGCTAAAAATTCCACAACTCTGTTGAATAATAGTGGTGAGAGTCGGCAACCTTGTCTTGTTCCTGATCTTAGTGGAAATGGTTTCAGTTTTTCACCATTGAGAACCATGTTGGCTGTGGGTTTGTCATATATGGCCTTTATTATGTTGAGGTCAGTTCCCTCTATGCCTACTTTCAGGAGGGTTTTTTTTTTTTTTATCATAAATGGGTGTTGAATTTTGTCAGAAGCTTTTTCTGCACCTATTGAGATATCATATGGTTTTTATCCTTCAATTTGTTAATATGGTTTATCACATTGATTGATTTGTGTATACTGAAGAATCCTTGCATTCCTGGAATAAACCCCACTTGATCATGGTGTATGATCCTTTTAATGTGCTGTTGGATTCTGTTTTCTACTATTTTATTGAGGATTTTTGCATCTATGTTCATCAGTGATATTGGTCTATAGTTTTCTTTCTTTGTGACATCTTTGTCTGGTTTTGGTATCAGGGTGATGGTGGCCTCGTAGAATGAGTTTGGGAGTGTTCCTCCCTCTCTGATATATTTTGGAAGAGTTTGGGAAGGATAAGATTTAGTTCTTCTCTATATGTTTGATAGAATTCGCCTGTGAAGTCATCTGGTCCTGGGCTTTTGTTTGTTGGAAGATTTTTCATCACAGTTTCAATTTCAGTGCTTGTGATTGCCCTGTTTAAATTTTCTATTTCTTCCTGGTTCAGTCTCAGAAGGTTGTGCTTTTCTAAGCATTTGTCCATTTC
This sequence comes from Delphinapterus leucas, assembly GCF_059928025.1. Classification (NCBI taxonomy): domain Eukaryota; kingdom Metazoa; phylum Chordata; class Mammalia; order Artiodactyla; family Monodontidae; genus Delphinapterus; species Delphinapterus leucas. The sequence goes on from NC_143148.1 coordinate 46,533,879, forward strand.
TTCCAGGTTGTCCATTTTATTGGCATGTAGTTGCTTGTAATAATCTCTCATGATCCTTTGTATTTCTGCAGTGTCAGTTGTTACTTCTCCTTTTTCATCTCTAATTCTGTTGATTTGAGTCTTCCCCCTTGTTTTCTTGGTGAGTCTGTCTAACGGTTTATCAATTTTGTTTATCTTCTCAAAGAACCACCTTTTAGTTTTATTGATCTTTGCAATCGTTTCCTTCGTTTCTTTTTCATTTATTTCTGATCTGATCTTTATGATTTCCTTCCTTCTGCTAACTTTGGGGTTTTTTTTTGTTGTTGTTCTTCTTTCTCTAATTGCTTCAGATGTAAACTTAGGTTGTTTATTTGAGATTTTTCTTGTTTCTTGAGGTAGGATTGTATTGCTATAAACTTCGCTCTTAGAGCTGCTTTTGCTGCATCCCGTAGGTTTTGGGTCGTCGTGGTTTCATTGACGTTTGTTTCTAGGTATCTTTTTATATCCTCTTTGATTTCTTCAGTGATCTCTTGGTTATTTAGTAGCGTATTGTTTAGCCTCCATGTGTTTGTATTTTTTACAGTTTTTTTCCTGTAATCGATATCTAGTCTCATAGCGTTGTGGTCAGAAAAGATACTTTTCAATCATATCTTTCAAAAGATATGATTTCAATTTTCTTAAATTTACCATGGCTTGATTTGTGACCCAAGATATGATCTATCCTGAAGAATGTTCATGGCACTTGAGAAGAAAGTGTAATCTGCTGTTTTTGGATGGAATGTCCTATAAATATCAATTAAGTCCATCTTGTTTAATGTGTCATTTAAAGCTTGTGTTTCCATATTTATTTTCATTTTGGATGATCTGTCCATTGGTGAAAGTGGGGTGTTACAGTCCCCTACTATGATTGTGTTACTGTCGATTTCCCCTTTTATGGTTGTTATGATTTGTCTTATGTATTGAGGTGCTCCTATGTTGGGTGCATAAATATTTACAATTGTTATATCTTCTTCTTGGATTGATCCCTTGGTCATTATGTAGTGTCCTTCTTCGTCTCTTGTAACTGTTATTTTGAAGTCTGTTTTTTTCTTTTAAAGATTTTTTTTAATGTGGTCCATTTTTAAAGTCTTTATTGAATTTGTGACAATATTGCTTCTGTTTTATGTTTTTTGGCCACGAGGCATATGGGATCTTAGCTCCCCGACCAGGGATTGAACCTGCACCCCTTGCACTGGAAAGCGAAGTCTTAACCACTGGACCTCCAGGAAAGTCCCTTGAAGTCTATTTTGTGTGATATAACTATATGATGGTTATAACTATCACTAAATATTTAACTGCATTTTCCCCATTTTACTGGTAAAAATAGTACTGAAACTGAGTAATGAAAATTTACCGTGTTAGAATTCATTAGAATATTCAGGAATGTAAAAAAAAGTAATAAAAAAAAGAAGAGAGCAACAAAACCAATAAACAAATCCATCAACGATAAGAAGCGCTAAAAACTATACTAAGATAAACATAAAAATCAGAAACTAGTCTGTTGCATACAGCAAACCCCAAGCCTACAGTTGCTCCCAAAGTCTACCGCCTCAATTTTGGGATGATTCATCGTCTATTCAGGTATTCCACAGATGCAGGTACATCAAGTTGATTGTGGAGATTTAATTTGCTGCTCCTGAGGCTGCTGGGAGAGGTTTCCCTTTCTCTTCCTTCTTTGCAAGCTCCTGGGGTTCAGCTTTGGATTTGGCCCCGCCTCTGCATGTAGGTCGCCCTCTGGTGTCTGTTCTTCACTCAGACAGGAGTGGGTTAAAGGAGCAGCGGATTAGGAGGCTCTGGTTCACTCAGGCCAGGGGGAGGGAGGGGTACAGAATGCAGGGTGAGCCTGCAGTGGCAGAGGCTGGTGTGACGTTCAACAACCTGAGAGGCACCATGTGTTCTCCTGGGGAGGTTGTCCCTGGATCACGGGACCCTGGCAGTGGCAGGCTGCACAGGCTTCAGGGAGGGGAGGTGTGGATACTGACCTGTGCTTGCACACAGGCTTCTTGGTGGCTGCAGCAGCAGCCTTAGCGTTTCATGCCCATCTCTGGTGTCCACGCTGATAGGCTCACACCCGTCTCTGGAGTTTGTTTAGGCAGTGTTCTGAATCCCCTCTCCTTGCGCACCCCGAAACAATGGTCTCTTGCCTCTTAGGCAGGTCCAGACTCTTTCCTGGACTCCCTCCCAGCTAGCTGTGGTGCACTAGCCCCCTTCAGGCTGTGTTCACGCAGCCAACCCCAGTCCTCTCCCTGGGGTCTGATCTCCAAAGCCCAAGCCTCAGCTCCCAGCCCCAACCCGCACTGGTGGGTGAGCAGACAAGCCTCTCAGGCTGGTGAATGCTGGTCAGCACTGATCCTCTATGTGGAAATCTCTCCGCTTTGCCCTCTGCACCCCTGTTGCTGTGCTCTCCTCCGTGGCTCCGAAGCTTCCCTCCCCACCCACCCACCATCTTCACCAGTGAAGGGCCTTCCTAGTGTGTGGAAACTTTTCCTCCTTCACAGCTCCCTCCCAGAGGTTCAGGTCCCGTCCCTCGTCTTTTGTCTCTGTTTTTTCTTTTTTCTTTTGCCCTACCCAGGAACGTGGGGAGTTTCTTGCCTTTTTCGAAGTCTGAGGTCTTCTGCCAGCGTTCAGTAGGTGTTCTGTAGGAGTTGTTCCACATGTACATGTATTTTTGATGTATTTATGGGGAGGAAGGTGATCGCCACGTCTTACTCTTCTGCCATCTTGAAGGTCTCCCTCTGATTGGATTGTTTGTTTTTTTGTTGTTGGGTTGTGTGAGCTGTTTTTATATCTTGGAAATTAATCCCTTGTGAATCTCATCATTCGCAAATTTTTTTTCCATTTTGTAGGTTGTCTTTTTTTTTTATGGTTTCCTTTGCTATATAAAATCTTGTCAGTTTGATTAGGTCCCATTTGTTTATTTTTGTTTTTATTTCTATTGCCTTGGGAGACTGACCTAAGAAAGCATTGCTACAATTTATATCAGAGAATGTTTTGCCTATGATCTCTTCTATGAGTTTTATGGTGTCATGTCTTATGTTTAAGTCTTTAAGCCATTTTCCGTTTATTTTTGTGTATGGTGAGAGGGTGTGTTCTAACTTCATCGATTTACATGCGGCTGTCTGACTTCCCTGACACCACTTGCTGAAGAGACTGTCTTTTTCTCATTGTTGAGTTGAAAATACTCATTTGAAACCATTAAAAACATGTCTTATACCAATATGAAGTGAGTCTTTATATTTGTCAAAGATTTATTTAGCTCATTAATGATAGAACAGGAAGAGGAGAAAACTGGTTCAGAGGCATATGGGAGAGACCAAAGCAATTCTGGCCAATGCAAGACAGAATGTTGAAAGAAGATGGCCAAGTCAGTTCCCAAACTGCCTAAGTCATGCAGGTAGAGTAAACAACTGCCCCTGTTTGCCCAAGATGGTCCTAGTTTTAGCACTTGAAGTCCCACATCCTAGGAATCTTCTCAATCCTGGGCAAATGGCAACTGTTGGTCACCCAACACACATGGTAATAAGTTATAAATTTTGAAGTTATTCTTCCTACTAGATAAGAAATCATTTGCATCTTTACTTTACAAAAAATAATTGTAGGGACTTCCCTGGTGGTCCAGTGGTAAAGAATCCATCTTCCAATGCAGAGGAACACAGGTTCGATCCCTGGTCGGGGAACTAAGATCCCACATGCCGCAGGGCAGCTAAGCCCACGTACCGCAGCTACAGAGCCCACGTGCTCTGGAGCCTGTGTGCCACAACTAGAGAGACCCCCATACACCGCAACTAGAGAGAACCCCATGCGCTACAACAAAGTGCAGGCACGCTGCAACAAAAGATCCTGTGTGCTGCAATTAAGACCTGATGCAACTGTACACTTGAAACTAACACGACATTATAAACTGACTATACTTCAATTAAAAAAAAATTTTTTTAGAAAGCACTTATAATTGGCAAATCTAAAAGAGCATCCAACTTTACAGAGCCTGAGCCTGAATCAAGAGCAAGTGATAAATCAAACAAAGGTGCACTACCCTAGAGAATCAATAGTTTTGGGCCAGCCTGTTAGTGCTCTGTGTGACATTGAAGACATACAGTTATTTTCCCCCTTACATCCAAGTGTTGAATAATTTTTCTACACCTCATCCACAAATACCCATTTCTCTAGAGGAAAGAGAAGTTGTCAAGGGCAAGCTCAGTCCTTTGAGCCTGGGGGACTCCTTTCGGTGTAAGCCATCCACTGGCATAATTAAGATTTATCCCTCCCCAGGACTTCACTGGTGGTCCAGTGGGTAAGATTCTGCGCTCCTAATGCAGGGGGCCTGGGTTCGATTTCTGGTCGGGAAGCAAGATCCCATGTGCATGCCACAACTAAGAAGTCTGCATGACGCAACTAAAGACCCCGCATGCTGCATCTAAGTTCCCAAGTACAGCAACTAAGACCTGGCGCAGCCAAAATAAATAAATAAATATTAAAAAAAAAAAAAAAGATGTATCCCTCCCATAATATCCACCATTTCCAAAGGCTGCAATGGCTTTAAACTCAGGCAGGTTAGAGTTCAAGTCCAAAAGACTGGGCCTACCCAAATAATCCAGGATAGTTTCCTTATTTTAAGATCTTTAATCATATCTCCAAAGCCACTTTTGCCATGTAAGGTGACATATGCACAGGTTCCAGGGAGTAGGATGTGGACATTTTTGGGGGGGCCATTATTCTGTTTACCACACTGTGGGTCAGAAATTCAGGAGTGGCTGGGCTGGATGGCTCATGGGTCTCCCACAAGGCCTTAGTCCATCTGCTCCAAAGGTCATTTACTCAGGTGGTGACAAGTTGCTGCTGCTGTCAGGAGGCATCAGTTCCTCTTCAAGTGGGGCTCTCCATAGGGCTGCTTGGGTGTCACCATGACAGGGCGGCTGGCTTTTCCCAGAGCAAGAGATCCAAGAGATGAGGGTGGAAGCTGCATTGCCTTTTTTGACCTTTGCCTTGGAAGTCATACATTATAACTTCCACAGTATTCTATTGGTCACACAAGTCTGCCCTTATTGAATGTGGAAGGACCATACCAAGGCTTGGATACCAGAAGGCAAGCATCACTGGGGCCATCTTGGAGACCGGCTATCCTAATGGTTTTCATCACTCATTGTTTGGTGTATGGTATCCTTAAGAATTTTCCCAGATTGTGAAGGCTTTTTCACAGCAGTCTCTGTTTCTAGAAAAACTCTATAAAAGCATGTGCATATGTTAACTGTAAAAGTAATGTCACATAAAAAATAATCCCTCTCCTGACTATAAACTGCTTTTGCTTTTGCATATTTTATTAAGGCTCCATCTACAAAAATATTTTTTGCATATTTCAGTATTGTTGGAATCATAACTTCAAGTTTTGCAGTATGGTGACAAGGTTAAGTGTATGGTCTCTGGAGCCAGATTGCCTGGGTTCAAAGCCTGATTCCACCATTTATTACCCATGTGACCTTGAGAAAATAACTTAACTTTGTTATACCTCAATTTCCTTATCTACAAAATGAGGATAATGATACATCATAGGGGTGTTGTGAGGATTGAATGAATTAACATATCTAAAGCATTTGTAACACTATCTGATACATAGAGCTGAATGAGACTTTGCCGTTATTTCCCTTTGACATCCAATCCTATATACTTGCTATTGTGAAAGTGTTTTTAAAGTGCTTTTTTTAAAGTGTAAGGTGGTATTTAAAAATAATAATAATTCATAATTTCCTAAAAATGCTGATTAGGGTGGTCCCAAGTATTCTTTCCTCCAGCCATTCCTGTGCCCATTGGTGATCTGCTTTTGTTTACATCCTTGACAGAGGGGTAGAATTATCTTAGGGTGTAATGAAATTTGCAAGACCTAATAAGTCCATGTTTGGCAGTTCCTCTGGGCTGGGGCTGGGGCTCGGGGGAAGAAGGAAGCTGTAGGAGGTGGAGGATGATGGGAAGTGTCACAAAACCAGATAAACAACCATGACATGTTGGGTGTTGCAACTCCAAAAAAGTTGGGAATGATAACAGTCTGAAGGCAATGATCCTGTGACAACGCATACATGAGGGCAGCCCTTCTCACAAATCAGTCCCAAGACCACTGCACCTTCTGTGCTGGGCCTCTTCATACCGCAGTCCTCTCAAAAGGCCTCAATTTTGAGTTGATGCTTTTCTTAAAATCCAAAATCTAACTTAAAGCTTTATGTTTTAAGTCTTCTCACAGCAGTGCTATTTTGAGAACAGGACTAGCACAGAAACTCTGATACCTTCTGTAGGAACTCCCTTCTTTTGCAGGTGAGGAGACAGGCCCAGTTTGCTCAAGGTCAGCAGCACAATGTTGACAGACTAAGACTGGAACCCAAATTCTGTGGCATCTTTCCATCTTGTCACACCAACACTGCTGATTGCTCCCTGTTATGGGTTGAATGATATCACCTCAAATGTAATACACTGAAACCCTAACCCCCAGTTCCACAGGATGTGACTTTATTCAGAATAGGGTCATTACAGATGTAATTTGTTAAGTTACTGAAGTAAAGTGGGCCTGTAATCTAATATGACTCATGTCAATATCACTACAGATTCCGTGATATTAAAAGGACAATAAAGGTATACTATGAACAACTCTGTACCCCAAAATTTGATAACCTAGGTGAAATAGAGCAATTCCTTGAAGGATGCAATCTGCCAAGAAAAAGATAGACAATCTGAATGGGGCTCTATCTACTAAAGAAATGGACCCAACAATTTATAACCTTCCAAAACAGAAAGTGCCAGGCCCAGATGGGTTCAATGGTGAATTCTACAAAACGTTTATGGAAGAAAATTGTATCGAGTCTCTCCAATTGTTTTCAGAAGGTGGAAGCAGAGGGAATACTTCCTCACTCATTCTATGAGACGAACATTACTCTAATACCAAACTCTGATAAAGAGATTACAAGAAAACTACAGACCAATATCTTTCATGGACACAGATGTAAAAATCCTCAACAAAATATTAGCAAATTGAACCCAACAATTATATAAAAAGAATTATAAACCATGACCAAGTGGGATTTATCTCAGGTATGCAAGGCTGGTTCGACATTTGGAAAATCAATTAATGTAATCCATCACATCAATAGGCTAAAGAAGAAAAACCATGTGATCATATCCATAGATGTAGAAAAAGCATTTGAGAAACTGCAACACCCATTTATTGTAAAAACTCTCAGTAAACTAGGCTAGAGGGGAACTTCCTCAACTTAGAGCATATGTATTAAAAAATTACAGCTCATATCATACTTAATAGTGAGAAACTTGAAGCATTCCCACTAAGTCCCTTCTTACCACTACTTTTCTGTACTCCTACAGATTAGAACCAAGGCAAGGATTTTCCCTCTCACCACTGCTTTTTAGTATCATACTGAAAATTCTGGGACTTCCATGGTGGTGCAGTGGTTAAGAATCTGCCTGCCAGTGCAGAGGACACGGGTTTGATCCCTGGTCTGGGAAGATCCCACATGCCGCAGAGCAACCAAGCCTGTGTGCCACAACTACTGAGCCTGAGCTCTAGAGCCCGTGAGCCACGACTACTGAGCCCGTGTGCCACAACTACTGAAGCCCACGCTCCACAACAAAAGAAGCCACTGCAATGAGAAGCCCACTCACCGCAACTAGAGAAAGCCCGTGCCCAGCAACAAAGACCCAACGCAACCAAAAATTAAAAGAAAAAAATTATACTGAAAATTCTAGCTAATGCAACAAGACAGGAAAAGAAATAAAAGGTATACATATTGGGAAGGAAGAAATTAAACTGTCTTTTTTTTCACAGATGACATGATTATTTATGTAGACAATACAAAAGAATCAAACAAAAAACTCCTGGAATTGATAAGCAGTTATAGCAAGGTTGCAGGATACAAGGTTAATATACAAAAATCAACTGCCTTCCTATACACTAGTAGTGAATAAGTGGAATTTGAAATTTAAACATAATACCATTTAAGTCAGTACTGCAGAAAAATGAAGCAGACATAAATTTAATAAAGTATGTACAAGATTTATATGAAGAAAATACAAAACTCTGATGATAATATCAAAGAAGAACTAAATAAATGGAGAGATATTCCATGTTCATGGGTAGGAAGAGTCAACACTGTCAAACTGTCAGTCCTGGAACAACTGGACATCCACACGCAGGCAAAAATGAAAAGACCCAGTACTTACACCCTTCACAAAAATTAAATCGAAATGGATCACAGACCTAAATGCAAAGTTCAAAACTATAAAACTCTTAGTAGATAACAGGAGGAAACCTAGATGACTTTGGGTATGGTGATGACTTTTTATCATCAGAGGCATGATCCATGAAAGAAATAATTGATAGTTGGACCTCATTACAATTTAAAACTTTTGCTCTGAGAAATATAGTATCAAGAGAATGAGAAGACAAGCCACAGACTGGGATAAAATAGTTGCAAAAAATGCATATGACAAGGTATTGTTATCCAAAACATACAAAGAACTCTCAAAACTCAACAATAAGAAAATGAACAACCTGATTTAAAAATGGGCCAAAGACCTTAACAGATATCTCATGAAAGAAGATATACAGATGGCAAATAAGCACATGAAAAAGTGCTCCATATCATGTCATCAGGAAAATGGAAATTCAAACAACAGTGAGGTAGCTCCAGGCCATCCCTACCATAATGGCCAGAATGCAGAACACTGAACACCAGCCGCTGCTGAGGATGTGGAGCAACAGGAATCTCATGCATTGCTGAAGAGAATGAAAAATGGTGAGCCACTTTGGTTTTGTTTTTGTTTTGTTTTTGTTTGTTTTTGCGGTACGCGGGCCTCTCATTGTTGCGGCCTCTCCCGTTGCGGAGCACAGGCTCCGGACGCGCAGGCTCAGCGGCCATGGCTCATGGGCCCAGCCACTCCACGGCATGTGGGATCTTCCAGGACCGGGACACGAACCCGTGTCCCCTGCATCAGCAGGCGGACGCTCAACCACTGCGCCACCAGGGAAACCTGGTAAGCCACTTTGGAAGACAGTTTTTGGCAGTTTCTTACAAGACCAAACTTACTTTTATCATATGATCCAGCAATCAATCACTCTCCTCGGTGTTTACTCAAGCTGAAAACTTATGTCGCAGCAAAACCTGCACAGTGATGTTTATAGCAATTTTATTCATAATTCACAAAACTGCAAGCAACCAAGATGTCCTTCAGTAGGTGAATGGATAAATAAACTGGGGGATATATTCAGACAATGGCATTTTATTCATTGCTAAAAAGAAATGTGCTATCAAGCCATGAAAAGACAGAAAGGAAACATAAATGCATATTAGTAAGTGAAAGAAGCTAACCTGAAAAGGCTACTTTCTGTATGATTCTGACTATATGGCATTCTGGAAAAGGCAAAACTATGGAAACAGTAAAAAGATCAGTGGTTGCCAGGGGTTAGGCAGAGAGGGATGAATAAGTGGAGCACAGGGAATTTTTAGGGCAATGAAACTACTCTTTATGATACTATAATGGATGCATGTCATTATATATTTGTCCAAACCCATAGAATATACAGCACCAAAAATGAACCATAATGTAAACTATGGACTCTGGGTGATTATGATGTGTCAATGTAGGTTCATTCTTGGTAAAAGAAAAAAAATGTGCCACTCTGGTGAGTGATGTTGATAATGGAGGAGGCTATGCATATGTAGGGACAGAGGATATATGAAAAATCTCCATACCTTATGCTCAATTTTGCTGTGAATCTAGAATGACTCTAAAAAATATAGTCTATTAAAAATATATCAGGAGTAATTTTTGTGTGATAAAAATAGTTGGATTTTTTGTTCACCAAGTCTTTTTTCTCTACAAGTTTCCTTTAGAATATATATTTTAAATCTTTTTTTCTCAATAATGTAAGGTTTAGAACTTTGTTTTTATATCTCCTTTGATATTAAATTGAATTGTCATGAAGCAGTGTATTTTGGGTGATGCATGCATGCATTCATTCTTATTGAGCTAAGAATGCATTCATTCTTGTTGAGCACATACTATGAGCTAAGTGTTGGAGATGCAGAGGTAAAACATGGTTCCTACCTTCATGAGCATACAATTCAGTGGAGGAGACAATGGAAATCAAAGAAATAATCACACCATGAATGTGATATTGCGCTTACAGTTAGTGCCAAGAAGTAAACCATAGTGGGAGCTGACATAGGAGATGTCAGGGAAGATTTCCCCAAGGAAGTGATGTTTGCACTGAGGTCTGTGGGATAAGAGTGAGGCTTAGTTTGATGAAGAAGGACTGGGGAGTTCAAGGCAGAAGAAAAAGCACGTGCAAAGTCCCTAAGGTAAAAAGGAGAATGGGACAATCCCAGAATGATCGGACGACCAGTGGAGTCTAGAAAAAGAAGCTCTACAGTGGGCAGTCAGACAACTCAGGTCTTCTGAGAGAGTGTTAGGGATTTTTTTCTCTTTATCTTAAGAGCAATGGGGAGTCAGTCAAAGATTTTAAGCAAAGGGTGAAGGAGATGAGTGTGACATGATTAGAAAACACCTTTGGACAGTATGAGTGGCTACAATATGGAGAAGAGATTAAAATGAGGGTAGGGACTTCCCTGGCAGTCCAGTGGTTAAGGCTTCGCCTTCCAATGCAGAGGGTGAGGGTTCGATACTTGGTCAGGGAGCTAAGATCTCACATGCCTTGTGGCCAAAAAACCAAAACATAAAACAGAAGCAATATGGTAACAAATTCAGTAAAGACTTTAAAAATGGTCCAGTTAAAAAAAAATTGTTTTAAATGAGGGTAGATTTCCAAAGAGGTGATTACAAATAGTTCGGTCAAGAGATGATGGTAAGGGTAAGCTGGGACGAAGTGAGAGAGTGGCATGGATATATATACACTACCAAATGTAAAATAGCTAGCTAGTGGGAAGCAGCCGCATAGCACAGGGAGATCAGCTCGGTGCTTTGTGACCACCTAGAGGGGTGGGATAGAGAGGGTGGGAGGGAGTTGCAAGAGGGAGGAGATGGGGACATATGTATATGTATAGCTGATTCGCTTTGTTATAAAGCAGAAACTAACACACCATTGTAAAGCAATTATACTCCAATAAAAATGTTAAAAAAAAAAAAAGAGAGAGATGATGGTAACTAGGGCTAGGAGGAGGTGGTGGAGATAAAGAGAAGGGAATGGATACCAGAGAGATATGACAAGCAAATTTGCTAGGACTGGGCGGTTGATGATATCTGAGAATGAGGGGAGCAGGACTTCTGGAATGGCAGAGTGAGGAGCATGGCAAATCCTCTTCCCCCAAAGGAGTAATAAAACTGAGAAAATTGTCAAAAACAATCCACTTGGGGCTTCCCTGGTGGCGCAGTGGTTGAGAATCTGCCTGCCAATGCAGGCGACACAGGTTCGAGCCCCGGTCTGGGAAGATCCCACATGCCGCGGAGCAGCTGGACCCCTGAGCCACAACTACTGAGCCTGCGCGTCTGGAGCCCGTGCTCCACAACAAGAGAGGCTGCGATAGTGAGAGTCCCGCACACCGCGATGAAGAGTGGCCCCCACTCGCCGCAACTAGAGAAAGCCCTCGCACAGAAACGAAGACCCAACACAGCCATAAATAAATAAATAAATAAATAAATAAAATTAAAAAACAAAAAACAATCCACTTAAGGATTCTGAAAGTTGACCAAAGGTGAACAACAAATTGAGAAATGTTTATTCAGGAAAAACTCCTCGGCATCAGGTATGAGCAATGAGAGTTTATGACTTTCTTGTCTGGGACAACTCCCACCCTGGCACCCAATTCTTTTGGCTGGTAATTCCACCAGAGTGAGCTAAGCTATAAAGTAACAGCTACTTTGCCAGAGGGGACTGACGTGATTTGGAGCAGGACATGGGGAAAACCAAATGCCCAGGGGTTTGGTAAAAAACCGCAATGATCTTAGTGGCAGACAAATAAGGAAGGCAAATGCCATAGCTGTCCTGAAGGTTTGGGCAAGCAACAGGACAGTAGATTGGCCAGAAAGTTGATAGGGAGATCAAGAACTGAAACAGTCATAGCGGGTCTTGATGAGCTCCCATGGACCTCTGGTGATCCAGAAGGCCGTGTGCATGAGCAGCTATCTAAATGGCTCTGGATCATTGCTGAGTATCAAGTTGTACTGATGAAGGGACAACTCCAAGGAAGCCAGACTTAAAAATAATGAAAAAGAAAGAAAAACCAAAACATGTCTAGATATCAGGGGCTGCCCTCTGTAAACAGCCGCTACAGCATTAGTCCAGGCAAGTCACTAAACAACCAAAAAGAAAAAAACACACAGCAATAGCAACAACCCTTAGGGAGAAAAATCAGAATTTAGAGTTGCTACAATACATTGTATGAAATGTCCAGCGGCTGCTGCCATTTGGTCTGACTACTAGGGACATGTGAAGTTTGTTACCTCTGAGATAATCACGTGTGGAATTGTAAATGACAGATGGTTGGAAGAAGCTGCAGAAATAGCTTGAGTATCATCAGAGGTCCCTAAGCTTCTGGGGAGCTTCCATTCTAAGCTATCATGTTACCAAAATTCATGTGACATACACACCAACATATCAAATAAAGTAAGTTTTATATATTTGGGTTGGCCAAAAAGTTCGTTCGGGTTTTCCATAAGACGTTCTGGAAAAACCCAAATGAACTTTTTGGTCAACCTTATACTTTGGCATTTTCATTGCTGTTCCCTTTTTCAATCTGTGATTTAGCCATGGCTTTTAAGAAGTTTGAGAGTTATTTACCACTTACTTAACACCCAGGTCAAGACCACTCACAGTAAAGATAAAGGTAACTGGCAAATTCTTGAAGGGCTTTTTTCTGGTCATATATTAGTGGTTAAGATAGATCTGGGAGCCAGGCTATCTGGGTTTGTATCCCAGATCCACTACCTGATAGATTTGTGAACTTGAGCAAGATATTTATTCTTTCTGGACTTAAGTTTCTTTCAAGGAAATGAAAAGTTTTCCTTCGTTGAAAATGAGCTAGTAATAGAGCTGACCTCATAGGGTAGTTGTAAGAATTAAATGAATTAAGATATAAAACACTAGAATTGGGACTGACATATAATAAGTTCTATGTAAGTGTTAGCTGTCATGTTTATTTTCTCTCTGTCACTTTACACCTGAACCCTCCCATATTTTGCACAGAACCCTCCCAAATTTTGCACAAAATTTTAAAAACTTGTTTTTAAAGAGAAGGAAAAATCATGATAGATATGACTTGAAGATGCATGGAGGACAATTGGAAGTTGGAACATTACTGTTGTGCTGGAATTTTCTTCTGATCCTGCCTACATCAGACGCAAGTTGTGGTTCCCTGTTGGGGATTGTCAATGCCGAAAAATCTCAATGCTGAAAAACCAAGACATATGAACTTGCCCAAATTGTCATTTTTATTAGTTAGTATGTATATTTTGGTCTGATTTATTTGGCACTTGTAAATCATATTTTTTATGAGTTTAAAAAAATGAAATGTATGAATGTGTTATATCTTACTTCCTCTTGGAAATAAACATTGACCTCTTGATTAAATTGGATTAAGTACTCCCTTGTGCATGGAACTGTCTAGAACTGTATAAAACAAGTTAAACAAATACGGCCCCTGCCCTCAGAAATTCACAAACATGAAAAGAAACAGAGATATATACACTTTCCCGGAGTCCACACTTTGGCACAAGCCAGGAACACATTGATCAAATATTTACAAGACACATAAGCGTTACAGTTAATAATTTTCATGTTAGGGCTCACTGACATCTAAGTGGGAACTTAGTGGTAGTTAAAAAATCAATAGAGCAGTAAAAATCAGAAACTTTTTTTTTTCAACATGTTTATTGCAGTATAATTGCTGTACAATGGTGTGTTAGTTTCTGCTTTATAACAAAGTGAATCAGCTATACATATACATATATCCCCATATCCCCTCCCTCTTGCATCTCCCTCCCACCCTCCCTATCCCACCCCTCTAGGTGGTCACAGAGCACCGAGCTGATCTCCATTTGTAAGCAATTTTATTGGTCACTTTGATAGATTGATCATACATAAAATCTCTTGAGAAAACACTACTGTATATATGTGTGTGTACTTATAATTGTGATTTTATTTTTAAAATTTATTTTAGAGAAAGGAGACAGCGGTTCCTGGGAGATCCCAGAACAGCTAGCATTCACATACCTTGTAGTTATGGGTTATTGCTCTGATGTCAGGCAGTATTCCATCACCATCTCCACAAGCCCAGGGCCCTTGTGGGTGGGAAACTTCACAGCGTTAATCTCCAGCCACTGTTTTTTGGTTCTTTCCTCACTCTCTTTATCCCTTGGCAGCCCCTAGTTATCCCCCACCTCATTTACTAGGATTTAGCTCTGCCTCGACTACCTGATGCTCATTTTGGGGGTCAGGGGGCAGGAGAAGAGATTTATTCTGTGGCACACGCAATAAGGTGCAACACTGAGTCATTGAGTCTGTTTCTTAATATTTGCTCTGGCAGAGATAGGCGGCCAGAGCTGATCTCTTGTTGCAGGGCAGTGAAAACCAATCTGTAAAGAGAGGGGAATGAGTCCATCCAGCCTCGGGTCTGGAGGGCAGGAGGTTTGCCTGGGAGTGAGTCCAGCCTTCCTTTGCTCCCACTTGGCAAACTGACTCCTTCATGTTTCAACCCAAGGGTCCACAGAGTCCTCTCTCTTCCTCTGGGCTCCTCCTGAAGCCTCCATGGTGGCTATCGTTGGTTTACCTCATTTGTGAAACAGGGCTTATGATAGTACCTACCTTGTGTTGTTGTGAGAATTAGATGAGTTAACATTTGTATATAGAACTTGCAAAAGTGCCGAGAATATAGAGGTGCTCAATCAATATTTGGTGATGAATAAAATTATTTTTTTTTAAAATAAATACATTTATTTATTTATTTTTGGCTGCGTTGGGTCTTCGTTGCTGCACGTGGGCTTTCTCTAGTTGCGGCGAGCGGGGGCTACTCTTCGTTGCGGTGCATGGGCTTCTCATTGCGGTGGCTTTGCTTTTTGTGGAGCAGGGGCTCTAGGCACGCGGGCTTCAGTAGTTGTGGCACGGGGGCTCAGTAGCTGTGGCTCGTGGGCTCTAGAGCACAGGCTCAGTAGTTGTGGTGCAGGGGCTTTGTTGCTCCGCGGCATGTGGGATCTTCCTGGACCAGGGCTCAAACCCGTGCCCCCTGCATTGGCAGGCAGATTTATAACCACTGCACCACCAGGGAAGTCCCGGACACAGTTTCTTTGTAATATATTTTATCCAGTAGGCACACTCATGCATGCAAACAATTCTGGATTACAAGACTAAAAGGTAGAAAAGACAAGAGCTTCGGGAACCAGAAATAATAACTGTTGACGTTTATCGAACATTTACAAGGTCCCAGCATTGTTTGAAGTCCTTTACACGTATTAATTGACCAAATCTCACCACAACCCCATGATGTTGGTACTATCATTATTCCCATTTTTACCAATGAAAAAACTGAGGCACAAGGATTAAGTAATTTGCCCAATTTATACAGTTAGGAAATGATGAAACTGAGATC
This sequence comes from Delphinapterus leucas, assembly GCF_059928025.1. Classification (NCBI taxonomy): domain Eukaryota; kingdom Metazoa; phylum Chordata; class Mammalia; order Artiodactyla; family Monodontidae; genus Delphinapterus; species Delphinapterus leucas. The sequence goes on from NC_143148.1 coordinate 46,549,490, forward strand.
CAAATCTAGCTGGGGCAATGGTGTTCAGGTGGGGATGAGCTTGGCTTGCTCAAGGACCCAAAAAGCCAGTATGGCCAAGCTTGGAGAGGTGGGGGCGGAGGTGTATGGTAGGATGTGGTGTTTTGTCCACAAAGGACACTTCTACTTCCTAAAAGAAAAACAAACCACCCTCCAGGTGATGATATCCCATCTGTTTAATCTGCAAAATTACTTTCAGTGGCACTCTTCTCAGTACAGGTGTTTTAGTTTGGGTTGGGGTTTTGTTTTATTTTTTGTTTTTTGGGCAGTAACTTGGTATTCTTCCTTTTAAAAAGTTAAGGTGTAATTTACAAACAGTAAAATTCACTGGGTTTTTTCTGTGTGTGTACAGTTCTGCAGTCTTTGTCAAATGCATACAGTCATATAACCAGCACCAGAAACAAGATACGGACAGTATCCTTCAAAATTCCTATGTGTAGCCCTCCCTTCCCCAGCTTCCAGCCCCTGGGAAACCTCTGAGCTGTTTCTTATCCCTGTAATTCTACCTTTTCCAGAATATCTTATAAATGAAATCATACTATATGTCACCTTTTCAGTCGGACTTCTTTAACTTATCCTAATACATTTGAGATTCATTTATGGTGATGTGTATACTGGTAGTTCTTTCCATTTTATTGTTGAGTAGTATTCCATTATATGAATGTACTACAATTTATTCATCCACTAGCTGAAGGACATGTAAGCAGATTCCCATTTTTGACAATTATGAATAAAGCTACTATAAACATTCACATCCAGGGTTTTGTGTGAAGATAAGTTGTTGGGTTTTTTTCCTGTGAGTAGGATGCCTTTCCTTGGTGTTGTGTGACTAAGGGTATATAACTTTATGAGAAACTTGTTTTCCAATCCAGAAGACTCATCTTAAAAAAGAGCATCAGTGAGAACTGGTGTTATCTTTATATGTGCTCTCAAGCAGTGGCTGCTAGTATCACAATAATAAACAAATTTGGGTTAATGGATCATTAAATATTATCTTGAAGGAGCATTGAGGTGCTTTTCTTTTTTCTTCTTCTGTGAACCTCCTCTGCCTTTCACTCAGAGGTACCCACTGCACAGGGAAGACCAGGACTGTTACAGCAGAGGAAGGATCTAAGCTCAGCTTCTGACTTCCAAAAAGGATTCTCAAAGTCCATTTTAGACATAATAGCTGTGAAAGCCAGAGATTTTGATCCTCTTGGCTTTCTGAGAGAAAGGGAAAAGGCTTTTGGCAAATCAAATGAAGGGCCAGGGTTTTTTTGTTTTTTTACATATATTTTATTTTTTTAACGTTTTTATTGGAGTATAATTGCTGTACTATGGTGTGTTAGTTTCTGCTTTATAACGAAGTGAATCAGTTATACATATACATATATCCCCATATCTCTTCCCTCTTGTGTCTCCCTCCCTCCCACCCTCCCGGGCCAGGGTTTATCTCTAGGCAATGGATTGAGAAGAGAGACAAGAGGAGGAGGGGGTAAGAGTGGGAAGTGAATTGGGTGGGGGGGGCGGGCAAGGAGCTAGGAACTCTGTGGCCCTCTTTGCCTGTCCCTAACCCTCCTGCAGAAGACTTCTCACCTAGAGACTGAACTTGGAGGACCAGCCCTTCAGTAGCCAGGAGTGCTCACTATGCCCCGAATATGAGAGATGGGCCCAGTACCTGGGGCAGGGAGAGGGGAGAAGGAAGGAGGGAGGCTGTCTTTGCTTGGATGGGAGAATCCCAGCCCCAGCATTTGGGTGGGATGCAATCCAGTCATCCCAGGTGATGTCCTTCCATGCTCATGACAGTCTATGACTGCCTAATAATTTCTAAAACAAGAGTAAGATATTTTAAAATAAATGAATATATTAATAGCTTTCCCATTCCTCTTATAAAACCTGTCAGGGTCCTACAGCCATAACCACTGTGATCAAACCATCACTCTGCAGGGCTCTCAGGTGAGGGCCAAGGGAACAGCTGGATTGGAAGGCCCTTGGGTGAGATGGAGCAGGGTGTATGGAAAATCCCTGTGGGGTGGAGTCACTTCCTGGGGGTGGCTGCAGGGATGTCCCCAGCAGAGCCCCAGTTCTCTGTAGACTCAACCAGAAGGATAGCCCCCTAATTCCCATCTGCATCTCTGTCTGGTCCCTCCGGTCTGTGCCCAACAGCCAGAGTGCGGTGACCCTGCTGACCCACCGCCAGCAGCACATGCCTTTCACAGGTTTTATTTTAGTTTGCGAGGGCTCAGCACTGATGCAGACACGCTCCCAACCCCCCATGTCCGAAGGCATTTATTGATGGTGAGTTGGAGCTAGAGGACCAGTCTGGGGCCGTGAAACAAATTTTCCTATGTTAAACCAATGGCCTAGTTAGTCCTCTTGGTAGCAAGACTAAAGCACTTTCTCTCTTACTCCATCTCCTGCCACCCTCCACTTTGCTCACTCAGCCCACTGGCCTGGTCACGCCCTAAACACACCAGGTACTACCCCACCTCAAGGCTTTGCCCTTGCTGTTCCCTCTGCCTGGAACGCTTATTCCCCTGTCATCCGCTGGACTCATTCTCTCTCTTCGTTCCCATCTCCATTAAACGTCACTACCTCAGGGAGGGCGTGCGGGATTGTTCTAATGATGATACACAAAATAGCACCCCTTCTAATCCCACACTCTGCTTTATTTTTCTCTGTGATATTGATGCCTCCTGACATATATTTCTTTGTTCATTACTTCTCTTCCTCTACAGGAATGTCAGTTCCAAGAATGTAGGAACAGGGCTTGGTTTGTTTCCTTCCCTGCTGCATCCCCAGTATTAGGAAAGTGCCTGGCTCATAAATACTTATGAGTGAATTTATTAATGAAAATTGGCTGCAGAACTCTTGCTGTGGAAGAGCTTTAAGTGACAAGTAGGCACAGTACCCCACCTCTCCCCATGTTTTGGTTCAAACCTGAATCCTATTATCCTGACTCGTTCTTTTTTTTTTTTGAATTGAAGTATAGTTGATTTACAATGTTGTGTTTCTGGTGTACAGCAAAGCGGTTCAGTTATATATATATATATATTCTTTTCCATTATGGTTTATTACAAGATATTGAATATGATTCCCTGTGCTATACTGTAGGACCTTGTTTTTTATCTTTTTTTTTTTTTTTTTTTTTTTGCGATACGCGGGCCTCTCACTGTTGTGGCCTCTCCCGTTGCGGAGCACAGGCTCTGGACGCGCAGGCTCAGCAGCCATGGCTCATGGGCCCAGCCGCTCCGCGGCATGTGGGATCTTCCCAGACCGGGGCACAAACCCGTGTCCCCTGCATCGGCAGGCGGACTCTCAACCACTGCGCCACCAGGAAAGCCCTATTTTATATATAGTAGTTTGTATCTGCTAATCCCAAGCTCCTAATTTATCCCTCTCCCACCCCCTTTCCCCTTTGGTAACCATATTGTTCTTTTTTATTCTCTCCCTCCCAGTCCTCCCACTGAGAGAGTTGTGTACCCCGTGGCACTCTTTTCAAGTACTAGAGACTCCATTGCGTCTCTTTGTTTCGTCAGGGTCTTGTGGGAACTTGATGTTCCCAGACTTGGGTAATTACTGTGGTTTGGCCCCCGTCGATGGTCCTCTCCCTTCTGTGGATCCCAGCAGTGAATCTGGATAAAGTTTGCTGAGTTGCGTCACCTCTGGCACTTGTTTCCAGGCAGAAGAGTGAAGGAGTGTCCTTGAGGCCTCATTGGGGGATGGCAGCAGCAAACACTTTAACCTTTGGAACATTCTATGCTTCTTGGCTGAGAAACTTCTTCGGAACTGCAGACCCATGGAAATGTACTCGGGACTTTCTGCAGCACAGAAGCCAGGCTGAGCACCTGCCTGGTCTGGAAGGAAGACCCTTATTACCCACTAAGGCACAGGGCAGGGGATGCTTAAGTCTGTGTTGGGCTACCAGGAGATGCCCTTCCTCATAGAAAGTCTGTCTTGTGACTCAGATCTCTGACTGCAGGAGGTAACGTAGGCTAAAGGATGGGTCTCCTAGGCTTTAAGGATCCCATGGAAGGTCAGCAAGAGAGAGAAACGCTTTGTATTTCATATTATTATTTTAGCTATCATTTTAGTTGGCTGCTCAGAGCTCAGACTTGTTGGGAAGAGAATCCCTTTTTTTCTTTCTTTCCCTTTTATGTATGTGTTATATCTATATCTATATAGCCTACTCCTATCTACAGAACTAGGTAGACATTTACAGGAGGGGCTGAGCTCCTTTTTGGATACCACCACCCATGAAATTGTTCCAGGAAGGACAAGGAAAAAAATGCAAGGATTGACCAATTAATTATAGAGCCCTTGAAGAAGCTATAAAGACCCAATATGTTTGGCCTGGAAAAGAAAAAGTTGACACTTTTCTTCTGCTGCCCTTGTTCTGTCTGTGCAGCTGAATGATCTGTTCTCCTACATGTGCTCTTGAAAGTGGCTTGTGAAAAGTCCTGAAACAGGTGACTGAGGTCCTGTGTTTAAAATAAAATAGATAGAGACAAATGGATGCAGGATGACTTCAAGCTGATGGCTTTCCAGGATTATCCCAATCCCTGTCACTCATAGGGATTGTGTGATCCAGGTTAGAAGTTAGAGTGGGCTTTTTGTTGCCAGACGCTTTTGGTTGTCATCTATGGGGTCCCAGCAGGAAACAGAGGGTGCATACAAACTAGGCAATTTGAAGAGAGTTTAATAAAAGAACCATATCAAAGGTTTTCTGGCATAAAATAATCTACTTTGGATCTCTTATGGTTCTGAGGGTTGACTGGAATAGTTGGGTGAACCTCTTTTGGGATTTCTCATGCAGTCGTAGTTATCTTGACCTGGTAATCTGAAGGCTCAGATGGGCTGGACACCCAGGATGGCTTCCTCACTTACCTATGTGGCACCTCAGTGCTTCCCTAGGTGTCCTCTCTCTCCAGCAGAGTAAACTGAATTTCTTACATGGAGGCTCAGGGTCCCAAGAGCAGGGAGTAGAAGTTGGTAGACCAGTTAAGAACTATACCTAGAAATGGCACAGTGCACTTCCCTCAGATTCCATTGGTCAAAGCTGTCACAGTGTCCAGATTCAAGAGTGTGGAGGATAGACTCCATCTCTCAAAGGAGAAATGGCGAAGCCACGTTGCTGAGGAGCATGTGAGTGGGAGTATTGTTGCAGCCATTTGGGGGGACTACGTCTGCTATAAAAGGTATAAATAGGGCTTCCCTGGTGGCGCAGTGGTTGAGAGTCCGCCTGCCGATGCAGGGGACGCGGGTTCGTGCCCCGGTCCGGGAAAATCCCACATGCCGCGGAGCGGCTGGGCCCGTGAGCCATGGTCGCTGAGCCTGCGCGTCCGGAGCCTGTGCTCCGCAACGGGAGAGGCCACAACAGTGAGAGGCCCGCATACCGCAAAAAAAAAAAAGGTATAAATAGGGTTTAGAGAAACCAACAGGGGAGCTGTCCCCACTGAGGCCTAAGGGGGCAAGGGGAAGAAGTGGTGACAAGAACCTGGAGAGGGTGGCTATATGGAGACAGCCTCCTGATAGTAGCTATGGTCTTCAGAAGATGAAACCCAACCAGAAGGGAGCTGACCTCATACACCCCTGACCCCACTTTGGATCTCCTACCAGTGACCCACAGTGGCCAAGGGATCCCACTGATGGGTCCATGCAAGTCAGGTTCCTGGGGCACAGAGAAAGGAGAAGGGCAAAGAGTGGATCTGAAGAGACAAAGGGAAGATATCCAGCATCCCAGTGGATAACAAAATATCTAGGATATGTAACCCATGGGCAAGAATTAGATTTGGGACCAGAATTGCTCCTCTTAGGACTGGAAGAAAAATTGCCTAATTTTGAGCAGCTTGAAAAATTTCTAAATGCCCTGGAGTGTTGGAAAATAGTGTTAAGCCTTTTTCTTTGGTAAGAAGATGGTGCTACATTTTCTGATCACCTTCTCCATGAGCATAAGCTGGTCAGAGACTCCTCTGTACTTCCCTAGCCTCATTGTCCACTGCTCCCCTCTTATTCACAGTGCCCCACCACGTCCTCTCAAGCCCCTAGCCCCTCAAGGCTTTCAGCATGCTGGTGTCACAGCTTGGAATCTCTCTCTCTCTTTTCTTCTGGCCAAATCCTTATCTTCCCAACCCAACTTAAACACAGCTTCTTCAGGGAAGGCTCCTTCAACCTCTCTCCTCACTCATGATGTTCTCTCTGCACTTCTCTGTGGCACTTATCCTAATAGCCATTTAAATATCTATTTGTATAATGATTTGGTTAAAGTCTGTCTTTCATTAGACACTAATAGTAGTACCCTGAGAGCAGGGTCTATATCTGTCTTGTTGAACCCTATATCTGTAGGACTTAGAACAGTGCTTAACAAATAGTAGGTACACAGTAAGCAGCTGTGAGTCAATTACTGAATGAATATGGTAGAAAAATCAGCAATGATTTCTATAGATGTGTTTTTTTTGGTGTTTTTCATGTATTTGTTTTCAGCGATAGCTGCTGTTGGCTGTTTTCATGGGGCCTGGAGGTAAAACATGAGTGGGGATTAAGAATTAGGAAGATAAGGTATGACGCCAGGAGCTGAGTCAATTGGTAAATAACGAACAGCTATCAAAACACAATCAGTTAAGGAACAACCTCAATATCTATCAGCTGATGAATGGATAAACAAAATGTGCTGTATTTCATCCAATGAAATATTATTCAGCCATACAAGGAATGAAATCCTGATACCTGCTACAACATGGATGAAACTTGAGGACATTATGCTAAGTAGAAGAAGTCAGACGCAAGAGGCTACCTATTATACAATTCCATTTCTAGGAAACGTCCAGAATTGGCAAATTCATAGAGATAAAAAATAGATTAAAGGTTGCCAGGGGCAAGGCAGGATTGAGGGACTAGAAAGTGACTGCTAATAGGTACAGGGTTTCTTTTTGGAGTAATGACAATGTTCTGGAATTAGATGGTAGTGATGATTGTAGAACATTGTAAATATACTAAAAACCAGTGAATTGTACACTTGGAAAGGATAAATTTTATGGAATATGAATTATATCTCAATTTTTTAAAACAAGGCCAAAAATAATATTTTTATTATTAGAAAAATAGTGAGAAATTGTAGTCTAGAGATAGGCTGATGGATTGGAGCATAGTTGAGACTCTAGATTATTCTGAACATTGGAATGGAAAGAACACAGAATCATTTCCCAAGAATCTAAGCTTATTTGCTTGTTGACTCCCCCTGTAAGTACAAATGACACTCTTTCCTGATGAATGCTAAGAATTGGAGTGAGATTGAAGTTCTGGCCATCCTCAAATGAAAGAACTCCAAGTTCTGACTGAAGAGAAATGACTGAGTTAATGGGAGAATGGTTTAAATGATTATGCAAAGCACAAAACAAACAGGATGGTACGATTTGCTAAACTCCATGAGAGAAGTAGCAAGCAGGTGCTTTAACCAGCAAACAGATGAAAGCTTTATTTCCTCTTTAACCTTTAGAGCCCTGATGTGAAGTGAGTGGCCATAACATTAAGAGCTCAACTTGTCTTCCCTTTTACCATGAGAAAAACATCATACAAACCCAAGTTGAGGAACATTCTACACAATACTGCCAAGATCATGAAAAATAAGGGAAGTCTGAGAAACTGTCCCAGATTAGAGGAAACTGTTTGAGATTAGATTAGACTCAGGGGACATGGCCACTACATGTAATGTGGACTCCTGGATGGGACCCTGGAACAGAAAAAGTGTGTTAGTGGGAAAACCTAGTGAAATCCAAGTGAAGTATGGAGTTTGGTGAAGTTTAATGGACCAATGTTTATTTCTTAGTTATGACTAAGAATATGCCATGGTAATATAAGATGTTAAAAACGGGAAAAACTGTGTGAGGTGTATGTGAGAACTCTTTGTATTATCTTCACAACTTTTCTGTAAATCTATTCTATACAAGTTTTTTTTAAATAAATTTATTTATTTATTAATTTTTGGCTGCGTTGGGTCTTCATTGCTGCGGGTGGGCTTTCTCTAGTTGCAGCGAGCGGGGCTACTCTTCATTGCAGTGCACAGGCTTCTCATTGTGGTGGCTTCTCTTGTTGCAGAGCACGGGATCTAGGCGCGCAGGCTTCAGCAGTTGTGGCACGCAGGCTCAGTAGTTGTGGCTAGCTGGCTTAGTTGCTCCACAGCATGTGGGATCTTCCCAGACCAGGGCTCGAACCCCCGTCCCCTGCATTGGCAGGCAGATTCTTAACCACTGCGCCACCAGGGAAGTCCCTCTAAATCTATTCTAAAATAAAAAAGTTTACTTTAAATTTAAAAAGCTCAACCAGGTTCACCTATCTGTTCTGATAGCCTTCTATCTGTCTAGCTCACAGGTCTGTGGTTTGTTTGCGGGGGTTTTTTTGTTTTTTTTTTTTAATTACATGAGATGGTAAAAGTGGGAACAAACTAGGACCTGAATTCCTCACCTCCTCTTCTATAACTGTACAAAGGCTTGGGTTTCCTCTCATTTGACCACCTCTCCTGCCATTCCTTTCCCTCTGGTTTATGTACTATTCACTGCCAACTGGCGAGCAAGTATTGAGTATGGCTGATAAAGTCACCACGCCAGACCTGAAGGAGGATGTAGGGAAGTATAAGGAATGCTCCCCACCTGGTACTTCCTCAGGGAGCTTACTATCCACCAGGGGAGTTAAAACATATGCATTCCTCTGTACCCAACAGATGAGTGATCATTGGGAATGGTTCAGGATGAAAAGTTACAAAGTAACTAATTATAAGCAATAAAAGGCAGGTGAATCCTTCATGCTTAATCCACACAGTTCATTCATTATTTTCTTAAAGTTAGCCCCAGCAACTCTCCATGTTTATTTTTTTTTCTTTTTACTATTTTAATTTTTTTCTATTTAGGAAAGAAAGGACTGTATTTCTCAACTCACTTGGTCCTCTAAAGTGGGGCAGGGCTTCCCTGGTGGTGCAGTGTTTAAGAGTCCGCCTGCCAATGCATGGGACATGGGTTCGAGCCCTGGTCCGAGAAGATCCCACATGCCATGAAGCAACTAAGCCCGTGCGCCACAGCTACTGGGCCCGCACTCTACAGCCCGTGAGCCACAACTATTGAAGCCTGCGCACCTAGAGCCCGTGCTCCGCAACAAGAGAAGCCACCGCGATGAGAAGCCCGCGCACCACAACGAAAGAGTAGCCCCCCTCGCCACAACTAGAGAAAGCCCGCGCACAGCAACAAAGAGCCAACGCAGCCAAAAATAAATAAATAAATAAAATTGATAAAAAATTTAAAAAAATTAAAAAATAAAATGGGGCAGACTTCTGTAATGGGATCTGGAGCTGGATGGCGAAACTGGAACTGCAACTCACCACTCACTACTGTGGGACTCGCTTTCATCTGTAAAGTGGAGGTGAAACAGGCCCTACTTCTGGGATATAGATGAGGATTATGAGTTGATTTGGGTAGAGCATATCAAACAGTGCTAGGTATGGGATAGATACCCAGTGAGCATAAACTCTTATGCCTGGGTCGAGAAAAAAAGGATGTGGAAAGAGATGTATAAAAATGGGAGACCCTGGGCTTCCCTGGTAGTGCAGTTGTTGAGAGTCCGCCTGCCAGTGCAGGGGACACGGGTTCGTGCCCCGGTCCGGGAAGATCCCACATGCCGTGGAGCGGCTGGGCCCGTGAGCCATGGCCACCGAGCCTGCGCGTCCGGAGCCTGTGCTCCGCAACGGGAGAGGCCACAGCAGTGAGAGGCCCGCGTACCGCAAAAAAAAAAAAAAAAAAAAGGGAGACCCAGGGTTTTAGGCGATCCCTAAAAAGAAATTCAAAAAAATTTTTACAGTCTTAGGAAGATCACAATATCATGTAAAAAGAGACTCGTGGAAAACCAGATTCTGATATAGAAAGCCTGTGGGTGTACCCCTAGGAAAAAAAAATATTTCAAAATATTAATTATGGGCAAGATGGTTAACAGTGGTTATCTCTGGGCGGTGTAACTATTTTTAAAATACTCTCCCGTCAGAAAATAGAAAGGTAGAAAGTAGAAAGGTGGTTGCCAAGGGCTGTGGGGAAGGGAGCGGGAGAATTAGTGTTTAACGGTATAGAGTTTCAGGTTTGCAAAATGAACAAGTTCTGGAGATCTGCTGTGCAACAAAGTGAATATACTTAACACTGCCGAACTATACACTTAAAAATGATGACGATGGCAAATTTAACGTTATGTGTTTTTTTACCACACACATAGAAACACTTTTCTATGGCAAACACAATAGTGTTATACTTAAGAACAAACTCAATGCAAGTTTAATTTTTAAGTGAAAGCCTTAATGGCTGGTTGGTGTAGCTTTTAGTGAGTATTTCCATGGTTTACTGGGCCCTGACTGTCCAGTGAAGGTTACCTGGTGGCAGTTAGGCTCCGTAAGCAGAGTTGGGCCTTCTCTTTTGTTTTCCCCCCTCAGCTTTCTATTGAGAGAAAACATGAGCTACAGAAGAAGGGTGTGACCAAAACTTGTTTGCTTTGTCTGTTTTCCCGTCTGATCTGGGTTCGCTTGTCAGCTACTGAATGAGGGCGTGCCGTGGGGATGACCTTCTGATACAGAGCACCTGTCCCCTTCACACCCCCTCGGCCCTGCTGGTTCTGCGTCAGCTGCGCTATTTGCAGGACCACCTGCCCAAACCCCGTGCTACTCACTGTTCTTTGATCTGTAAACCGGAGTCTGAGCCAGCTGGGTTGAGACAGAGGAGGCTGGGCCAGTGATCTCAGTGCGGCTGTTTTGTTGCCTTGCGGTGGCTTCCTCTGTCCAGGTCTCACCTAAGAAAAAGTTGAGCCCCTGGGCAAGACAGGTGAGGGATGTGAACAGGTAATTCACAACATGAGAAGAGCTAATATTAAATCATGAGAATTGACTGCCCTCACTAGAATATAAAGGAACAGAAATAACGGCAACCTTTAATATCCTTTTTTCCTATCAATCAATTTGGCAAAGATTTTTGTGGAAAATAATTCCCAGGGTTTGCAAACAATTACCGATAGGAAGGTTATTGGCCATTCGGAAAGGAAGCTGCCAATGCATATCAAGAACTGTAAAATTTTTCATTCTAGAATATAGTATTCCATAAAGGGTTAGGAAGATAGAAGAATTTAGTACAGGATAAAGGTGACATTTCAAATTAACGAGGAGAGACTTTCATTTTTGGTGGTATTGAGGTCAGGAGGACCTGGAAGATCTCCAGTTATAAAAATATCTAAAAATGTTGGGTTAAATATAACAAAATACGTAACTGAGCTCCAAAGATAAAAATGGAATGCCCCAGGGGCCAAGCAATGAGAAGGACTGAAAACCAGAGATATAGATGAGCTGACACTGCTGCCGCCCCAGGAGGGATTATCAATCTGAATAATCTAAGGCTCCCGGTTTATAATGTCGAGGTGGGAACAGGACATCAAGCCTATTGTCTGTGTGTGTGGGAGGGCAAGTTGAACCTGAGTCTCCAGTGTAGCTGGGATCTTTGAAAGTCTAAACCTTGAGTGGCAATAGCTTCTAACATTGAGACAATCGCATCCTTGCCTGACTTAACTCTTGCAAAGGCCAATATCAAGAGGAGGTCTTAATCTCTGAGATTCTTTCCATCTGGAGAACCACTGCTATAACATTCAGTTGATTCCCTGTGTCACCTCTCAAGCAGGATATGTTGTTCTGACAGCTGGTCTGAACTCCAAGAGGTTGTCAAAATAAGACATATTTGTGTTGTCTCTTCTCCCTATAGTCTATTATTTGATCAATTGGCAGGTCTATCAGTGTTTGAAATGTGATTCTTCCTCTAGGAAATTATCCCACAAATTACAGGATATTCATAAAAATTCCCAGTCATAAATAATGTGTGTTCAATATGATTTATTTGTAATAGAAAGAAAAATTGGAAGCTGCCGCATAGCCAACAAAAGTGGAATGGTTAACTGAACACTATGTAGCCATTAAAAGGAATTAAGTTGATCTCTATGTACGAAAATGGAAAGAATGGCCACACAACATATAATTAAGACTTTTTTAAAAGCAAGCTATATAATCATTAGAGAAATGCAAATCAAAACTACAATGAGGTATCACCTCACACCAGTCAGAATGGCCATCATTAAAAAATCTACAAACAATAAATGCTGGAGAGGGTGTGGAGAAAAGGGAACCCTCCTACACTGTTGGTGGGAATGTAAATTGATACAGCCACTATGGAGAACAGTATGGAGGTTCCTTAAAAAACTACAAATAGAACTACCATATGACCCAGCAATCCCACTGCTGGGCATATACCCTGAGAAAACCATAATTCAAAAAGAGTCATGCACCACAATGTTCACTGCAGCTCTATTTACAGTAGCCAGGACATGGAAGCAACCAAGCTGTCCATAGACAGATGAACGGATAAAGAAGATGTGGCACATATATACGATGGAATATTATTCAGCCATAAAAAGAAACAAAGTTGAGTTATTTGTAGTGAGGTGGATGGACCTAGAGTCTGTCATACAGAGTGAAGCCAGAAAGAGAAAAACAAATACCGTATGCTAACACATATACATGGCATCTAAAAAAAAAAAAAAAAAAAGGTTCTAATGAACCTAGGGGCAGGACAGGAATAAAGATGCAGACATAGAGAATGGACTTGAGGACACGGGGAGAGGCAAGGGTAAGCTGGGACGAAGTGAGAGAGTAGCATTGACATATATACCCTACCAAATGTAAAATAGCTAGTGGGAAGCAGCCGCATAGCACAGGGAGATCAGCTCAGTGCTTTGTGACCGCCTAGAGGGGTGGGATAGGGAGGGTGGGAGGGAGATGCAAGAGGGAGGGGATATGGGGATATACATATGCATATAGCTGATTCACTTTGTTATACAGCAGAAACTAACACACCATTGTAAAGCAATTATACTCCAATAAAGATGTTAAAAAAAAAAAAGCAAGCTACAGAACATTATTCAATAGAAATGGAATGCAAACCACATAGTAATTTAAAATTTTCTAATAGAAATATTTTTAAATGTCAAAATAAATAGATGAAATTATTATTAATTTTTTTTTTTGCGGTACGCGGGCTTCTCACTGCTGTGGCCTCTCCCGCAGCAGAGCACAGGCTCCGGACGCGCAGGCCCAGTGGCCATGGCTCACGGGCCCAGCTGCTCCGCGGCACGTGGGATCCTCCCCGACCGGGGCACGAACCCGCATCCCCTGCATTGGCAGGCGGACTCTCAACCACTGCGCCACCAGGGAAGCCCCAATATGTTATCTTTTGTGTCTGACTTCTTTCACTTGGCAAATATTTTTCAAAGTTCATCCATGTGGGATCTTCATGCCCCGGTCTGGGAAGATCCCACATGCCGTGGAGCGGCTGGGCCCGTGAGCCATGGCCGCTGAGTCTGCGCGTCCGGAGCCTGTGCTCTGCAACGGGAGAGGCCACAACAGGGAAAGGCCCGCGTACCGCCAAAAAAAAAAAAAAAAAAAAAGATAACTTATGATTCCATTTGTATGAAACGTCAGGAATAGGCAAATCCATGGAGACAGAAAGTAGTGGTTGTGGGAGACTGGCAGGCGGGACGTGGGGAGGGGCTAGTTCGTGGGTATGGAGTTTCTCTCTGGAGCAACGAAAATGCCTTGGAATTAGATGGTGGTGATGGTTGCACAGTGTTGTGAATGGACTAAAAAAATCACTGAATCCTACACTTTGAAATGGTGAACTTTATGTTATATAAATTTTAAAGCTATGTATATAGAACAAGATCCAAACTTTGTGGGGGAAAAGTAAGACTAATGTATTAAGAGTGGTGGTGGATTATAAATGCTTTTAATTTTTTCTGATTTTCTCCAGCACATACATGTTATATTTTACATGTTATATTTTAAATGGCGGCGGTGGTGGAATAAAAGCATTTAGGAAAGAGTGGTCTTCTCTCTTGACAAAATCTGTGTGCTTTGGAAATAACACCATGTTCTCACTTGGCAACTTAACCAAGGGCAGTCCGTCCAGCCTGTGAAGTATACTTCTTTCTGTATAATGTTTCACTGCATTTAGTAGAACAAGCCATTCACTTTTTGCTATAGGGTGCCGAAGAGCAGAGCTGACTTAAGCCTTTCCTTTTCTGTCTTTTTAGATGTTGTAGACATAGCTTTTTGAAGCAGAGCAGTCTGGATTAGCTAGCTCAGGGCTCAGAGCTTCAGAACCTAAATTCTCTTTGACCTGACTGGCTTCCTGCCCTTACCTGGTGCTTCTGCTTCTCCACTGGTGAGATGAAGTGGTAAATGCTCACTTCACTGGAGTGGGGAAGAGAATGCATTAGGTAAGTCTTTCAAAGCACTAAGAGATAGAAGGACCAGAGAAATAAAAGGTTATTCAACCCCACTGGAGACTCAAATCACTGATAAGCAGCTGGAGAAGATGGAGCTTATGTAACAACTCTTTGTCTCTCAATAAATAAACAGATAGGATCTGAGTCATGGGGTCACTGAGGCTCCTCTTAACCCTTGGGTGGGTGGTACTTTTCATAGGCTCACAGGAATGCTGAGATCTCTGCTGTGCTTGCTTAGCAAAGTTTTTTATTTAGATCTCACCTGACATCTTATTTTTCCAGTAGCTCCACAACAGGAAAATGAAGGAGAATTCACAATTGCACAGGTTTTGGTTGCCTTGGAGACCGTGTACTTTTAAGATATTTATGGAGGAAGCCTTAGTTTACTCTAACTGTGCAGTGTGTTCCAGCTGGAGTAGAACTTTGTGGACTGACAAGGAAAGGAGCCCAAGATGTAGGAAGTAAATAAGCATGCTGCCCGATAAGTTGTAGAGCATGATCTCAGCTGTGTTTTGAAAATACATAAAATTCTGTAACTATGTATCTGTCATCTAGTCTATCATCTGTCTATCTATCTATCTATCATCTGTAGATCAATTGATCTACTATCATCTATCCATCTTGGTGAATGGATAGAAATGGCCAAATCATTACAACCGCCTGGCCCTGGGAGTGAGAATGGAACATACAGATAGCAAGACTCTCACTTTTTACTCTATATGTTTCTGTACTATTGAAATTTTAATAGATTGTTTTGTAACAAAAAAGTTTTAACAAAAGTTACCAGCTGTAATCCTAACTACCTCTCTGACAGTCCTTTCAAACATCTCACAAAGCACGCGGAAAGAGTTAACACAGAGCCAGTTCAAATTCCTGATTTGGTGGTGGAGGTGGAGGCAGGGCTAGAGGTAAAAAGAAGCAAAAAGTGGGGAGGGGAGGGAAGAGGAGGGCTGGCTGCTCAGTTCTCACCTGAACCAATAGCATGAAAGTTTCAGGCCCAACGCCCATTTGGGGGACTATTTCAGGAGTCAGAGGTTGCATCTGAATTCACTGTAACTTGCCAAAGAACTAAGACGACTTCCTGGTTTGGCTACTTGGAAGCTGCTTCTCCTTTACCCAGAAGGTAAAATCTCAAGCCTCAGCTAATCTGGTGACGGTGATTTGGAGTGCGCACTTTTTTCTTTGTGGTGTATTGACTTCTTTATCCACAGGACAGTAAGATGCTTATGGAATAGGGCTTTATTTTTACTAATGATGATATTAACACTAAATTTCTAACAATGTTGGAATGGTTCTTCCTGGTTCTTCTTTGCACAGGACAAGACACAGTCTGTTGAAGTGTTAGGGAGGAACACTTGCATGGAAAGGAAGGAACACATATGCTTTCATTGTTTAACAGTTCTCATGTCATTTTTCCTTGGTTTCACTGAGAGCATGGTTAAATTTTCATGGGGATTACAGTTGCACACAGCGAATCTCACAGTAGGTAAGTATTTGATGGAACGCTCTCAGCTAATATTGTAGAATGGGCTCTTGCTTATTTTCCTTCTCAGGGAAAAGTCTTAAAACTTCCCACATTCATAACAAAGCTACTTTACATGAGAAAGGAGTTTGGAAAGAGATGTCTGGTGAAATCACCCCAATGTTTTGGTCCAACTGCAGCCCCCCCAGGATGATGTCTGTTCTTAGTGTCACAGCGACCCCTTTTTTTCCCCATAGTCTTTGTTAGTGATGGACCCATACATGATTCAGTTACACGACCATGGCAACCTCCCCTCAGTGCTGGATGTGCATGTCAACATCCCTGGGAGAAGCTCTGTGCCGGGAAAAATGAAAGGCAGGAAGGCCAGATGGTCCGTGAGGCCCTCGGACATGTCCAACAAAACTTTCAATCCCATCCGGGCCATTGTGGACAGCATGAAGGTGAAGCCAAATCCAAACAAGACCATGATTGCTCTGTCAATTGGTGAGTTGGAGACACTTGACCGAGAGGCAGGCATTGTTCCTCCCACCCCCATCCTCATGGGTTGGTTGGAGAGGATGGAAGTGGAGGGTGGGTCTGAGCACTGGGCATGGAAGAATAACCTCTTGGCGGTTCTTTTTTTTTTTTCCCATGAAAAGGGGACCCTACTGTGTTTGGAAACCTGCCTACAGATCCTGAAGTTACCCAAGCAATAAAAGATGCCCTTGACTCGGGGAAGTATAACGGCTATGCCCCCTCCACTGGTAAATTCCTCCTGAGACTCTAATCTGGTGGCTTCCAAATCTTTAGTGCTCTTCTAATAGGAATACATTTCTAGCATTCTTCTTTGCTTTCCTGATGCATAATTCCTAAGGAGAAGCTAAGATAAAATGGCTGTTGGATTTGGGGAAAGGGGTCTCAGCATGCTTAACCTCAAGCCATCAAGGTCTAACTTCTTTCCTGGCTTCCTCTGGCATTATGGCACCTCCCTGCTCTAGGTTCCCATTACATACTTATTTCTCAAATAACACTCCTATTCTGTCATCGCTAATTCTACACGGAGGCCTTGAGTTTGGCTGCACCTGCTTCTTTACAAAGCCCGCTAGCTCCTAAATTAATTTAATTACTGCCCTGTGTAAATAGCTTCTTGGCCTTATTTCTCCTTCTCTACACATTCAAGGTTTAATTTAATTATGGTCCTAATCACACTCTCAATGTAATTGTGCTTGTTTCAAGGCAAAAACAAAAAACAAAACCCATAAAACCAAGAACAGCAAAGAATGAGCTGACCTACTGGAGGATAGAATGTTTGTTTAGGACAGAAAGAAATTATTCTTAGGTTTAGGTTTAACTCTCTCCATCTATTAAACATTTCTACCCTAAACATTTTGGTAAAATAAATGATTCCTTGACTTTGTTTCAGTGTTGCACATTTCCCCACTGTGTATATGTGCGCATAGAAACATATTCTTTTCTTTCTTTTTTTTTTTTTTTTTGCGGTACGCGGGCTTCTCACTGTTGCGGCCTCTCTGTTGCGGAGCACAGGCTCCGGACGCACAGGCTCAGCGGCCATGGCTCACGGGCCCAGCCGCTCCGCGGCATGTGGGATCTCCCCAGACCGGGGCACGAACCCGTGTCCCCTGCATCGGCAGGCGGACTCTCAACCACTGCGCCACCAGGGAAGCCCTAGAAACATATTCTTAATGCAGAATAAAAATCCAGTTTCATGCTAAAATAGAATTGTAATAACACTTAAAAGAGATCTCAGGGATGTGATTTTTAGGTTGATTATTTACATTTTATGAAGTTTCATAAATAAAAATCAAAACAAAATAAGACCAAAAGTTGTAAAAAAAGTTTATACATAATGGAAAAGAATATGAAAAAGGATGTATATATGTGTAACTTAAATCACTTTGCTGTACAGCAGAAATTAACACAGCATTGTAAATCAACTATACTTCAATAAAAGTTTTTAAAAGTTTATAATGACTTTTATATCCAAAGTATTAGGAAACTGACTTAACCTGAAAACCCAAAACCAAGTCTCCATTTGACAAAATGCAAAGGATATGAACACTTCATGCCAAAGGAAACACAGATAATAATATATATCTAGAAAATACTCTTCTTTATTAGTAATTAAGGAAGTGCTAATTTGTATAACATCAAGAGACCTATCTCTACCTATTAATTTAGCAAACATTAGGAAATACTGCCTCTAGTCTTGGTAACCGAAGACAATCTTTCTGGAGAGCAATTTTGTAAAACATAATAATTTGTATGAAACTGTCTATACTTCAAGCTTGTAAACCAACATTTGGAACTATTGTATGAGAATATAATTTAAAAGAAAAAAATTTTAATTTCAATATAATTTTAAAAATTTATTTTAATTTATATTATTTATTTTTGGCTGTGTTGGGTCTTCCTTGCTGCTCACGGGCTTTCTCCAGTTGCGGAGAGCGGGGGCCACTCCTCACCGCGGTGGCCCCCCTCCCCCCGCTGCAGAGCATGGGCTCCAGGCACAGGGCCTCAGCAGTTGTGGCACATGGGCTCAGCAGCTGTGGCTTGCAAGCCCCAGAGCACAGGCTCAGCAGTTGTGGCGCATGGGCCGGTTGCTCTGTGGCACGTGGGATCCTCGCGGACCAGGGCTTGAACCCATGTCCCCTGCACTGGCAGGCGGACTCTCAACCACTCCGCCACCAGGGAAGTCCATCAATATAAGTTAAAAGGAAAAATACTAATAGGTATACAGTACAATGTGAAAAAGTTAAAATGGACCCAAGGTAATGAATTCACTAATTACAAGTTTTCAAAAAATATAATACCTGGGGCTTCGCTGGTGGCGCAGTGGTTGAGAGTCCGCCTGCCGATGCAGGAGACACGGGTTCGTGCCCCGGTCCGGGAAGATCCCACATGCCGCGGAGCAGCTGGGCCCGTGGGCCATGGCCACTGAGCCTGCGCGTCTGGAGCCTGTGCTCCGCAACGAGAGAGGCCACAACAGTGAGAGGCCCGCGTACCACAAAAAAAAAAAAAAAAAAAAAAAAAAATATATATATATATAAAATACCTGGAAGGGATTTAGGAATAATCTAAATCCTAACTAATCTAATCCTATTTTAGATTATTTAATCTAAATTTTAGATTAAATAATCTAAAATAAAATAAAACATATCACAGTAACCAAGATGCTGCAGAGTATTTTATAGTTTGGGGAACTCTTTTTGTTATTATTTATATATTTGTGCTCATTATAAAATTGTAAGATATAAAGTTAATCTCCTTTATCTATAGTGACAGAGAGCTAAACTAAATTGTATGTGCTCTGAGCTGGGGCAGAAGGTAGCCTCGAAGCCCTGTTGACTTAAGGGCAAAGCTGTCAGTTGTGGAATGAAAACTTCCAGCTTCCTCATTCTGCTCTCTTCTCTCAGGCTACTTATCGAGTCGGGAGGAGGTTGCTTCTTATTACCACTGTCCCGAGGCACCCCTGGAAGCTAAGGTGAGCCCTAGAAAAGGAACCAGCTTGGGAACAGTATTGGGCAAACTCTACCCTTTTCCTTGTTTCTGTTCCATGAGGAATAAGGGTTTCAAGTGGAACAAAAACTAAGGATAATTTCCCTTTGGCAATTCGAGGACTTTTCATACGGGGAGGCCACTAATCAGTGCTTATATTTAATGTCATTATAGCATGATAATAACGTTGCATACAACTCGTATAGTGTCTGTCTCAAGGAGGCTTAAAGGACTCAGAGGTCACCCTATATTTTGCTTCTCTGCAAAAGATCATTGAAAAACAATAATTCATAAACATCAAATAATTGAAATTTTTAATTTTACCAATAGGTCTTTTATGAATCTGTAGCTTCCTTCACTGCCCTTAAGGTCACTTAGATGGAAAGATAGAGCTTCCATGGCATACTGGATTGATGGCAGGGCCAAGTTTAAATGCTACCCTCTGCTCTGTTGTCCACTGGGTGGGGGTCAATATTTCTTAACATTAAGAGGTGCCCTATATCTGTCTTTCAGAAGAGAGTCAGGTTTCAAATCTCTGGTCAAAAGTAAATAAATAACCAGGTGAAAAAGTCCAAGGGCATAATGATCTCTCGTGGAGGTCTGCTGAGTCACAACCAAGCCGTCCTTTTTTAAGTGATTTATTTCTCTTAAGTGGCCAACATTTTCAACAACTTTTAGATATGCACATATGTAAACATATTCACTTCTTTCAATTTTGGCTTTGTACAGTCCCCACTACTTTACATAGAGTTTGTAGAAATAAGGTTTTTTTTGCTTCCCACTCATTCATCTGATAACCTCTTCGCTCCTGTTGCTGTTGGAACCCCTAACAAAATGAAACTTTTCTGTTCTTTACAGGATGTCATTCTAACAAGTGGCTGCAGTCAGGCTATTGAACTTTGTTTAGCTGTGCTGGCCAACCCAGGGCAAAACATCCTAGTTCCCAGACCTGGCTTCTCTCTCTACAGGACTCTGGCTGAATCTATGGGAATCGAGGTCAAACCCTACAATTTATTGGTAAATGACTTTTAAATTTTAGACACAAGAGCTCAATTACTACTTCATAAAAATATATGACCATTATCTTAGCAGAGAAAGATCTGGAAGTGGGTGGTCGAGGCCACAGACACATTTTGTTATTTACATTATATCTTTGAGTGAAGTGAGTAGTCCTACATTTTTCAGAATCATCTTAGTCTCCCCCTTTTTTCCTCCCCAGCCAGAGAAGTTTTGGGAAATTGACCTGAAACAACTGGAATCTCTGATTGATGAAAAGACAGCTTGTCTCGTTGTCAATAATCCATCAAACCCTTGTGGGTCAGTGTTCAGTAGAAGTCATCTCCAGAAAATTTTGGCAGGTGAGTCCAGCAGACTTCACTTGACAGGGGAGAAGATGGGGATGGAATCCTTCAGGTGTTTCATGGAACGAGAAAGGAGTCCTTCACTAAGTTCCAAGCCTAGGATGGAGCTGGGAGGGCTCCACTGGGGTCTCTAGTGAGTGGTGTGCCCCTGGAAAGGTAGGAATTTCCTGAAAGAAGGATAAGAAGAGGAAATACTTGCCTCTTCACCACTCCCATCATGTGGAAGAGAGGGTTTGAAATATCTAGTTAATTAAAGAGCAAATTTAGGCTCTGTACCCTGGAAGAGTATAAGAAGAGTTTATAGTTCTTAAAGAGGAAGATGAAACATACAAACATGAAATGCAAAGTATCATAAGCCCAGGTAAATATTAAATGCTAAGGCAATTCACATTAAAAATGATTTCAGCATGTTTCTCTTATTTTCAGTGGCTGCAAGGCAGTGTGTCCCCATCTTAGCTGATGAGATCTATGGAGACATGGTGAGTTTTGGGTAGGATGCAACACTGCCATATTCTCAATCCCAAATTATCTCATGGCACCTTTAGATGTGGCACCTAGAATAATCAGAAGCAAATCCTAATCATTTCAGTACAGCACTAATCACTAGTATCCCTGCGCTCTAAACAGATATACAGATAACCAGCCCTTAGCCAGTTTTCCAAGATCCAAAAAGCTATAAAAATCTGAAGATTTTTGGAATTCATTTGGTGGCAAAACCTGACTTGGCCTGATATAAAGCTATTTGTAAATCTTTATGTATCTCACTTATGGATCTATATAAGAGTGTAAGGAAAGGGGCGGGACAGTTACTGTGCTTGATATAAAGCTATTTGTAAATCTTTATGTATCTCACTTATGGATCTATATAAGAGTGTAAGGAAAGGGGTGGAACAGTTACTGTGCTTGATATAAAGCTATTTGTAAATCTTTATGTATCTCACTTATGGATCTATATAAGGGTGTAAGGAAAGGGGTGGAACAGTTACTGTGCTTGATATAAAGCTATTTGTAAATCTTTATGTATCTCACTTATGGATCTATATAAGGGTGTAAGGAAAGGGGTGGAACAGTTACTGTGCTTGATATAAAGCTATTTGTACATCTTTATGTATCTCACTTATGGATCTATATAAGAGTGTAAGGAAAGGGGCGGAACAGTTACTGTGCTTGATTAGGAGTGCTGTCCCCGATTGGCCTGCGGCTGTTATATAATATAAGGTACATGTGCTATATAACCTTTCTAAAATCCAAACAGTTCTACATTTTGCAACACACTTGAGCCCAGGAATTTCACATAAGGGATTATGGACCCATACATTATTGTGAAATCTGTAACTCCAACAGTCATTCATTCCCTAGAGCCAAGGGTTGTACCTATTACTGGGCTGGGGTCAGTTTCCTCATTTTAGGCTTCCTTTAATCTAGACTAGATACTGGGTTAAATGTATTTGGGTGTCCCCTCTGAAGCCTCTTGAGATCCCAATCACGCTTCAGGGTAGGAATGAGCCCGTAAATCTGAGACCCTGTCCCTAGTGATATAAGGAAAATTTTGCAAGGCATGGGATTCGGAGGAAAGTAAACCAGAAGACAACTGTAACAAGCACCTCTTCTCCTCAGGTGTTTTCAGATTCCAAATTTGAACCTTTAGCCACCCTCAGTAGCAACGTCCCCATTCTGTCCTGTGGAGGGCTGGCCAAGCGCTGGCTGGTTCCTGGCTGGAGGATGGGCTGGATCCTCATCCATGACCGAAGAGATATTTTTGGCAATGAGGTGAGAGCAATGTGGTGAAATAGTATGTCTAATTTAGGGGTGATTATATTTATATATATTTTTCTAAATATTTATTTATTTACTTTGCATGCACAGTGGTAAGGAGGTAAGGAGTTTTTTTCTTTCTTTTTGGCCCTGTAGTTCCGTGTGCCTGGAAAGACACTGGATACAGACAGTACTAGTTATTCCTCTCCAAAACTCAGTTTTTCTGTCTTGGTGAGGAAGTTCCATCCACCTCCAATTTTAGTACCACAAAAAAGGAAACAATAGCGGTAATGATACCTAATATTGTTTGTGGGATTACAATGTGCCAGTGCTTTATGTACTTTATTTCAATTTAATTATCCTAACAACCCTGTGAGGCCAGTATTAGTATTACCTCCATTTCACAGGTAAGAAATATGAGACACAGAGAGGTTGTATAATTTGCCCAGAGTCACACAGCCAGTGCACGGCAGAGCTGGGCTACAAACCTAGGTGGTCTGATCTAAGAATGACACGAGGTACCATCACTTCTCCAGAGATTAAAAACTTGATAGAGGACTTCCCTGGTGGTGCAGTGGTTGAGAGTCCACCTGCCGATGCAGGGGACACGGGTTCGTGCCCCGGTCCGGGAAGATCCCACATGCCGCGGAGTGGCTGGGCCCTTGAGCCATGGCCGCTGAGCCTGCGCGTCCAGAGCCCATGCTCCGCAACAGGAGAGGCCACAACAGTGAGAGCCCTGCATACGGCAAAAAAAAAAAAAAAAAACTTGATAGAATTGGCAGAACAAGGATCTCCACAGTGGGGATGCCTAAGAAAAGCTAAATAATGTGTTTGCCGGGGGGCTTTTAGATCCGAGATGGGCTGGTGAAGCTGAGTCAGCGGATCCTGGGACCCTGCACCCTTGTCCAGGGAGCTCTGAAAAGCATCCTGCATCGCACCCCTCAAGAGTTCTACCACAACACTCTAAG
The DNA here is from genome assembly GCF_059928025.1 of Delphinapterus leucas. NCBI lineage: Eukaryota > Metazoa > Chordata > Mammalia > Artiodactyla > Monodontidae > Delphinapterus > Delphinapterus leucas. The sequence continues at coordinate 46,572,892 of NC_143148.1, forward strand.
CTTCCTCAAGGTAAGGGCAGCCCATGACTTTCCACTCTGGGAGTCAAGGAATGCCACCAGTGGAATTTGAAATAATGGGTCCTCATTTCTGGAGCAATGCTCCATTATGGGGCTTCCAAACCAGGAGGTGGCATCAGTGTAAATATCTACCCACACATTTCTCTAACTTCTGGCAGTCCACCCTGCTCCTGGCCAAAAGCTTCAAGTGGCAGAGTTTTTATCTTGTTACCCCTTATGCCAGGAGAGCAAACTTAGGTTCCCTGCCTTTGATGTGGGCTCTCCTTTTAATGACTTGGTTTTTCTTTTGCTTAACTTCTCATCCTTGATGTCTCTGTCTCCTCTCGTAGTCCAATGCAGATCTCTGCTATGGGGCATTGGCTGCCATCCCTGGACTCCGGCCCATCCGCCCTTCTGGGGCCATGTACCTCATGGTGAGTATGTGGGTGGCAGGCAGTTGGTGGTAGGCGGGGGAAGCCAGTCTGCAGGGCTCACGAAGACAACCACATGGGCTCCTGAGCCAGTCAGTTTAGGAACTGCCTTGTTCTGAATTGTCCCAACAATGTGGTTTAACCTCAGTGCTAAAAAAAAGAAAAAGGAAGAAAAAAATTCTTAAAATGACTTAATTCTTCATACAGAGACTCATTTTATATGTAGATACAGGGATGACATAAGACACAGATAAGAGGCTTTCCACACTACTGTAATTCTCACCTAGGAGAGATCTGGTTCCCTAGGAATATTTGGGGATATATAGGAATTTTGTCTGTTTTCAGAAAGACTGTGTGGGGTGCTATTGGCATTTTGTGGGCCAGGGATGCTAAATATTTTTCAATGGGCAGGGTAGTTCCATGCAATCAAGAATAGCCTGGCCCATAATGATAATAGTGCCTTTTTAAAAATAATTAATTAATTAATCTATTTTTGGCTGCGTTGGGTCTTCGTTGCTGCGTGCGGGCTTTTTCTCCAGTTGCGGCGGGCGGGGCTACTCTTCTTTGTGGTCGCAGGCTTCTCATTGCGGTGGCTTCTCTTGTTGCGGAGCACGGGCTCTAGGCGTGTGGGCTTCAGTAGTTGTGGCATGGGGGCTCAGTAGTTGTGGCTCGTGGGCTCTAGAGCACAGACTCAGTAGTTGTGGCACACGGGCTTAGTTGCTCCGCGGCATGTAGGATCTTCCCGGACCAGGGCTCGAACTCATGTCCCCTGCTTTGGCAGGTTGATTCTTAACCGCTGGGCCACCAGGGAAGTCCCAGTAGTGCCTTTTTTGAGAAACACTGGCATCCTATCTCCAGCTTTCATTTATCAGCATCCAAGAAGGAACCCTTCAGTAAACTAAAACATTTAATATAAATATATCCTCTCTTCCCTATGAAAAATTCTGTGAGTTCATAAGAGCAAGAACTTTTAGTTATCAGTAGTGGAGTTCCAAGATGTTTTTTAGAGTAGTCCCTATCTTAATTTGTGGCATAGGGAGTTGGCCTGTTTTCCCTCCTGATAAATTTGCATCTCCCTGTTATTGGTATAGGTTGGAATTGAGATGGAACATTTCCCAGAATTTGAGAATGATGTGGAATTCACTGAGCAGTTAGTTGCTGAGCAATCCGTCCACTGCCTCCCAGCAACAGTGAGTGCTTACGTCTCTCAGGACACTCTCAACGGTTTCTAGAGCCTCAGGAACTCTCCCTGAGCTGGTCTTTAGCCTGACTTTCTCTCCCCCAACAAAGCATACTGTCGGCCTTCATATACTCAGGTTCCTCATCCACGGATTCAACCAACTGTGGATGGAAAAATATGAGGGGAAAAAAATCCCAGAAAGTTCCCAAACTTGAATTTGCTGCAGACTGGCAACTATTTACCTAGCATTTACATTGTATTAGGTATTCAAAGTAACCTAGAGATGATTTAAAGTACACAGGAAGAGGTATGTAGGCTATGCAAATACTATGCCATTTTATATATGGGACTTGAGCATCCTCGGATTTTGGCACTCTCGAAGGTTCTGGAACCAACCCTCCATGGATACTGAGGGACTACTGTATTCTCTTTCGAAAAGATTCAAACTGATGGGTCTCATGACCTCTATTTAAAATTTGTTTCCCCCCCATCCAGGAAGAAAAATTGTGGTTGAACATTCTAGGTGAGAGGAAATCAAGCTCGTCCCACAAATTCCTTTTAAGATAAATTAACTCAGTTACTGGCTTAGCAGTCCAGTGGTGGGAACTGAGTGAAATGACAGCCTTGGGTAAATGGCATCACTGCTTTTTGCTGATTAGGGCCCTGGCCATATTAGGGTGGTCCAGTCCCTGATTCAATTGCTCTGAGAATAACAGGCTTTTGTTTTTGCAGTGCTTCGAGTACCCAAATTTCTTCCGAGTAGTAATCACAATCCCCGAAGTGATGTTGCTGGAGGCCTGTAGCCGGATCCAGGAGTTCTGTGACCAGCACTACCATTGTGCTGAAGGGAGCCCGGAGGAATGCGACAAATAGGACGCAGTCCATTCTCCTGAGTGTGTGTCCCATCGGGCTGGGGAGAGTGGGACTGAGCCCTGCTGCTCCTCAGGTGCCCCTGCTGGGAGAGGGGCCTCACAAATACCACGACAAGGGCTCAGAATTGCTCCAGCTTTCCCCCAGCTGTATCCACACACACACTCTGAACCCCAGATTTCATCGCATTCCGCTCTGCTGGAGTGACTCACTAATTCATTAATCCACCCCTATGACTTCCATCAATCCATCCTCCCATATGACTTCCTCCTTTTAGCTTGAGAGTACCAGGTGAACAAAGTTACCGAGGAAACGGTAGAGACAGGAAAATTAAGAACTCAGGATTAGAGAATCAAAAGATTGAGGCAAGTTGTGCCCCCAACCATTTCCTCTTACTCTAAGTAAGAACACATTCTCTTCAGTCAGGTCTGAAGCCCAACTCTGTTACTGGCTCACTTCAGGTATACATCACGGTATGCAATAATGCTATAATGAAAGAAGTTGGGGACACATGTATTTGGTTAATTCTAAACACATTAGGAAAGCTTGCCAATTTGAAGGATCACTTACAGAAACTTTTCGTTGATTTTTTTTTTGTAGAGAATTATTTTGTGATACAAAGAAATTTAATTGATAGAGATTCTAAACGTAGATATATGTGTATCAGGCTTTCTTAAAATGACGGCACATCTGTACTAAAAAAAGGAGGAATCAGAGGACCTTCCAGGAACGCTGCTGTGTAAGGGCCAGAATTTTCTTCATTCGTCATTGTTATAGAATCATTATTACTTTTGCTGTAACATTGATATTGATTTATTGATATATATGTTATATTATCTTTTCATATGTTTTCTAAGAAACATTTATATTGAAAGGATCTTTTATTTTGCCAAGGGCATAAATTATTGTTTTCCTTTTTCTTTTTTTTTTTAATAAATTTTACTAAGTATTCTCTTCTGTGATGTCATTTTTCTCCTCTGTGGGGAATTTCTATCCCCAGGTGCTACTTATTGCTCAGTCTGATTGATTTATTACCCACTAGGTTTCATTTATTTCTTTGTAGATGTACTGACATTTGGAGTCACTTAAGAAACACTATTCCTAAAATATTTTATTTGGGAGCTCAACTTCTTGCTTGTACTTACAAACACGACAAACTAAGAAGCAACATTATAAACACCTGGCCTCTGACTTCACACTTTCAACTTTTGGGATCCCCACTCTCCAAATTCCTACACTTCTCTAGATCTACTAACCACTCACTGGGTAACAAGTTGAACTGGTTCAGCTAACCAAGAGAATGAGGTGTGTCCGGTGTGCTCATCTTTCAGTATGAGCTTTTTGTCTGCAAATCCTCTTAAGCACAGTTGCCTAATTTTTTCCTAACCATTTCCCTTGGAGGAGGGAGCCTGAAGTTATTTTGCAAGGTTAGGGGCAGGAATATACCATAATCAATCTGGGAATTCTTCACTAAGGGATGTTTTCCTTATCTAGAATAGGAACTTCAAGTCTCAACTCTGCCAACCACGCCCAATTAATTTCCTTTACAAAAATAAACATCAAACATCCCCTTCCCATCTATGTCGGACTTCGTTGAACTAAAATTTACCCTTTTTTTTCAGCAAAACCAAGAGGAATATACAATGATTGAGATGAAAAACATTTGTTTCCTGTATGCCACTCCTGCCGATTTTTCGAAAATTCCTGGCTCCTCTTTTCCTGTACCTCTGGCCCCAACTCCCAAGGATATCTGTCCAGAGATAAACAGGAAGACTTAGTGGTTTACACAAAACGTTTTATCGTCACACGTATGTATAATTCTATCCAGCATTACTGAATCTAGACAGACTTCTTAAATTTCCAAATTTCCTTGATATCTACCATTTTGGTAAGGGAGTCAAATGAAAATTCAAAGATTTAAAAAACAAAACGGGGACTTCCCTGGTGGCGCAGTGGTTAAGAATCCACCTGCCAATTCAGGGGACATGGGTTCCAGCCCTGGTCCGGGAAGATCCCTCATGCCGCACAGCAACTAAGCCCATGCACCACAACTACTGAGCCTGTGATCTAGGGGCCGTGCCCTAGAGCCCACGAGCCACAACTACTGAAGTCTGCCCGCCTAGAGCCCGTGCTCCACAACAAGAGAAGCCACCGCATGAGAAGCACGTGCACCACAGTGAAGAGTAGCCCCTGCTCACCACAACTGGAGAAAGCCCCTGTGCAGCAACAAAGACCCAATGCAGCCAAAAATATATAAATAAATAATTTTTTAAAATAAAATAAAATAAAATAAACAAAAATACATGCACATTGGACATATTTCAAACGATGCAAAAAAATAAAAAAAAACACTCATGCCAGTCCTTTATCACCTTTTCTTCTCCCCTGAGGTAATCACAGTAGCAGTTGCTGATCCATTCTTTGAGATTATTCTGTGTACACATAAATGCTTTTGCGTGTGAATTTTTCCTTTTTTTTTTTTTTTCCTTTCTTCGAAGTAACTATTACTCAACTTTTTAATTCAGCTTCTGTGGAAGTCTAAGGAGGGATGACATTTCTGTCCATCATGTCCTGGGTGATTCTGAATAAAAAAGGGACCCCCTGGTCGGGGCTGCTTCCAAACAAGATTAAAATTCCCAAGAGACAATTCCCAGCTGCTTCGCGGATGGCGGCAGCAGGATAGTGGCTTCCGAGCGTCCCAGGATAAAACAAAGGATGCTTTAAAATGTCGGAGACAAGGGCTCGCAGCTGTGAATTCACCTTTCTGTCTAACCTACGGGATAACCGGCGAGTTACCACTGACCCGGTACCACACACCGTCCCACTCTAGTCCCTGGCAGTCACCAACGACCCAACCCTGCTCTGGGTGACCGTGTTGGAAGAGGAGGGGGTCGGGGGATGGAGCGGTGGGGGAGTTGGGGTGGGGTAGAGCGGGGGAAAGAACCCACGGCTGCGCAGGCACAAATGCTAATGAGGGCAGCGCACTACTCAGGGCGCATGCGCAGTCACGGGACTACGAGACGCCGCAGACCGTGAGGCGCCGGCGAGGTTGCGCATCTCTAGTGGGAGAGACTACCTTTTCTCCGGATGTTCGGTTTTGTTTCCTCCTTCAGCCTATTTCTCGGACCCGCGCCTTTTTGAGAGATTCCCTTCCTCCTTTGCCCCCTTTTCGGGCCACATCAGGCGGGAGGCTTCCAGAAAGTCGACAAGTCATCTTTAGGTATTGTAAACATCTGTTAACCTTTTCCTAGCTGTGGGCGGGTGCCAGTAAGTCCCATAAGTTGTGAAACAGAAGCAGAAGTTCCCAGGAGCTGTTGTCAGTTTTCAAAAGTATCCCTGGAAATTTTCTTAGAAGAATCGTATCCTTCATGGTCCCGAGTGCATGGCATATATGTTTGGATTTCTGCCGAGCCAGAAAGGTGAATCGTCTGCTGTGCTTCACGCACACCACACTTTACTGTGCAGGAGGGCCTGTATTTTAAGTACTCTAAAGGCTGAAATATTGAATCTGTTGGAGAAGTGAATCCCCGGTACATCTTATTCATACTCTTATTTACTTTAAACAGTTTGTGTGTTTACAAACGGGTTTCATAATGGTGTCATAGAAACCAAACATCTGGATGCTCTCTATGGGTCAGATTGTTGCAGAGCACCTTCCAAAGAAACAGTCACTTTCTGACAATCTAATTGAGGTGTGTTATGTAGGAAGCAGGTGATGCTAATTCTGCGAAGAAAACAGTCTGCAAACTAGCAAGTGTGTCTTAATTTTTGTCAGTGTTTCAAGCATAGAAAAGAATTCTTGCCCCTTGAGACATTTACTCATTTGAAAATTGAAATGCAAAGTACATTATGAAATTCAAAGTACGTTATCCCGGGCTTCCCTGGTGGCGCAGTGGTTGAGAGTCCGCCTGCCGATGCAGGGGACACGGGTTCGTGCCCCGGTCCGGGAAGATCCTACATGCCGTGGAGCGGCTGGGCCCGTGAGCCATGGCCGCTGAGCCTGCGCGTCCGTCCGGAGCCTGTGCTCCGCAACGGGAGAGGCCACAACAGTGAAAGGCCTGCGTACCGCAAAAAAAAAAAAAAAAGTACGTTATGCCGTGTTTAAAAAATAAAGCCGCAGGGAGTTCTTGCTTTGTCAGCACATATACTAAAATTGGAACAATACAGAGAAGACGAGCATAGTACCAGCAATCCAAATACAACAGCCCATTAAAAAGATTATGTACCATGACCAAGTGGGATTTTTTGTTTTTTAAATTTATTTATTTTTGTCTGCGTTGGGTCTTCATTGCTGCGTGCGGGCTTCTCATTGGAGTGGTTTCTTTTGTTGTGGTTCACGGGCCCTAAGTGCATAGGCTTCTGTAGTTGTGGCAGGCAGGCTCAGTAGTTGTGGCTCACGGGCTCTAGGGCGCAGGCTCAGTAGCTGTGGCGCACGGGCTTAGTTGCTCCGCGGCATGTGGGATCTTCCCGGACTAGGGCTACAAACCTGTGTCCCTTGCATTGGCAGGCAGATTCTTAACCACTGCGCCACCAGGGAGGCCCCGACCAAGTGGGATTTATTTCTGGAATATGGGAATGGTTCAACAAATGAAAAAAAAGTCAGTGTAATACACCTCAATAACAGAATGAAGGACAAAAACGACCTGGTCATCTCAGTGATGCTAACAAAACATTTGACAAGATTCTACACCTTTTTTTTTGCTGTACGCGGGCCTCTCACTGCTGTGGCCTCTCCCGTTGCGGAGCACAGGCTCCGGACGCGCAGGCTCAGCGGCCATGGCTCACGGGCCCAGCCACTCCGTGGCATGTGGGATCTTCCCGGACCGGGGCACGAACCCGTGTCCCCTGCATCGGCAGGCGGACTCTCAACCATTGCGCCACCAGGGAAGCCCCCTCTACACCTTTTTATGATAAACACACTCAAACTAGAAATAGAAGGAAACTACCACAACAGTAACAGTGGTGGCAAGGATGTGGAGAAATCGTAATGCTCACGCACTGCTGGCAGGAATGTAAGATGGTTCAGCAACTTTGGAAAACAGTTTGGCAGTTTCTCAAAAGGTTAAAAATATAGTTGCCATATGACCCATCCATTCCACTCCTAGAGAAATGAAAACTTATGTCCACATAAAACTTTTACAAGAATGTCCATAGCAGCATTATTCATAATAGCCAGAAAATGGAAACAACCCAAATATCTATCAGCTGATGAATGCATAAATAAGACGTGATATATCCATCCATGGAATATTACTTGAGAGGAAAAAAGAATGTTGTACTGATGCATGCTGCGACATGGATGAACCTTGAAAACATTGTGCTAAGTGAAAGAAGCCAGTGGAAAAGAGCATATTTTGTGTAATTCCATTTATATCAAATGTCCAAACTAGACAAAAAAGAGACTAGTGGTTGCCTAGAGTTGAGTGTGAGGATGTATGTGGTGGGGATGGGTAGGGGGTGGGGGTGGAGATCGACTGCTTACAGATGCAGGGTTTCTTTGGGGGGCAATGAAAATATTCTAAAATTGATTGTGTTGATGGTGGTGCGATTGTGTATATACTAAAAACCATCAAACTATACACTAAATGTGTGAATTGTATGGTATGTGAACTATACCTCCACAACACTGTTTTTCTTTTTTAAAGGTGCAGAGGAGTCAGACTTCAGGAAGACCAACTCAAATATTTGGCATTTAAAGGAATTTCAAGTTTTTAAAAGAAAGGTAAGAAACCTGAGAAATTACCAGTTTCATTCATCTGATCATGTTAGGAAAACAACTTTTTCTCATGTTAACCATATCCACAAAGATTGTGACATCATTTCAGACACTTGCATTCTAAAAGTCAGGGATAGCACCATTTTTTATTAGGGAGTCCACACTTGTAGGAATTACTTACTTTTTAAGTTTTTCCTCAGGACTGAAATTAGATGAGATGACTCCATCATCATTTGTTCATCTTGGGGTACAAAGTGCTTATTTCTCCTGATTCTAGCATTTCATAATGGAAGCAGGGCAAAGCATCGGTGGGGCTTGCACACTGGGAAAAATAAAAAATTTCTAGAAAAACATCTGGGATGTTTCTATAAATAGCAGAAATAGTTCGTATATTATACTAGTGCGGTTTTCTGTTCATGTGTTCTCTAAAATAATTTTGAACTCTGACTATGAAAATTTTAAATATGTATAAAAGAAACAATAGTATAGTTAATATCCGTATATCCATCATCCATTATCAAGACTTTGCCATATTTCTTCCTTCCTCCTTTTCCTTGTTTTCTTTGTTGAAGTATTTATAAAGCAAATCCTAGGCACATGTCATTTCCTCTCATGCCCGTCAGTATGCATCTCCAAAAACCTAATTTCTTTCTTTTTTTTTTTTTTTTTTTTTTTTGCGGTACGCGGGCCTCTCACTGTTGTGGGCTCTCCCGTTGCACAGCACAGGCTCCGGATGCGCAGGCGCAGCGGCCATGGCTCACGGGCCCAGCCACTCCACGGCATGTGCGATCTTCCCGGACCGGGGCACAAACCCGTGTCCCCTGCATCGGCAGGTGGACTCTCAACCACTGCGCCACCAGGGAAGCCCAAACCTAATTTCTTAATTACAATGCCACATTGCATCAAATAATCAGATCTCTTCAACTGTATACAAAATATCTTTTTATAGTTGGTTCATTTGGGGTAGGATCTGAACAAGGTTCAAATATTACTTTTAGTTTTACATCTCTTAAATTTCTCTTAATCTTTTCATGCCATTGACTTAGTTGTCAAAACAGTTGTCTTATGAAATTTCCCACATTCTGGATGTGGCAGACATTCTTGTGGTGTCATTTAACTTGTTCCTCTAAGCCCCAAACATCCATTAAATGGAATTTAGCTCTAGAGCATGTATTTTCAACTGGGGCATTATTGGAAATTTTACATTGTTACTTTTCTCTCCTGATCTTGTGTCTCTATTCCACGTTTCCCCCCAATTTTATGTTAATGTGATACTTCTTTATCCTTAAAAGTATTTTACTGATTATTTTTCTGTGCAACAGAAATATGGACAGACGTGGCAGACTGCTAGACATTCCCCAGTACCCATTCTCCCCTTCTTTTCTGGTATTAAAACTCCTGGACTAGGACCACTTTTCATGTGAATTTCTCAGCTTGGGGTCCCAGACCATGCAGGCAGAATGCATTTGAACACCAAATCCACGTAAAGGAATGCCTATGGTTACAGATTCTCACGGGAGAGGTTTTTTCTTCCCAGAGGCCAGACCGAGAGAGATTTCTTTCTTTTTTTTTTTTTTGTATTGCCTGTTCGATACAATCTTACCTGTGTAGCTTGTATTTTTTTTAACATCTATTGGAGTATAATTGCTTTACAATGGTGTGTCAGTTTCTGCTTTATAACAAAGTGAGTCAGTTATACATATACATACGTCCCCATATCTCTTCCCTCTTGCGTATCCCTCCTCCCACCCTCCCTATCCCACCCCTCTAGGTGGTCACAAAGCACCGAGCTGACCTCCCTGTGCTATGCGGCTGCTTCCCACTAGCTATCTATTTTACGTTTGGTAGTGTATATATGTCCATGCCACTGTCTCACTCTGTCCCAGCTTACCCTTCCCCCTCCCCGTATCCTCAAGTCCATTCTCTAGTAGGTATGGATCTTTATTCCCATCTTGCCCCTAGGTTCTTCATGACCATTTTTTTTTTCAGATTCCATATATATGTGTTAGCATCGGTATTTGTTTTTCTCTTTCTGACTTACTTCACTCTGTATGACAGTCTCTAGGTCCATCCACCTCACTACAAATAACTCAGTTTCGTTCCTTTTCATGGCTGAGTAATATTCCATTGTATATATGTGCCACATCTTCTTTATCCATTCATCTGTTGATGGAAACTTCGGTTGCTTCCATGTCCTGGCTTGTAAATAGAGCTGCAATGAACATTTTGGTACATGACTCTTTTTGAATTATGGTTTTCTCAGGGTATATGCCCAGTAATGGGATTGCTGGGTCATATGGTAGTTCTATTTTAGTTTTTTTTTTGTGTGTGTGTGTGTGTGGCACGCTGACCTCTCACTGTTGTGGCCTCTCCCTTTGCAGAGCACAGGCTCCAGACGTGCAGGCTCAGCGGCCATGGCTCACGGGCCCAGCCACTCTGCGGCACATGGGATCTTTCTGCACTGGGGCATGAACCCGTGTCCCCTGCATCGGCAGGCGGACTCTCAACCACTGCGCCACCAGGGAAGCCCCTATTTTAGTTTTTTTAAGGAACCTCCATACTGTTCTCCATAGTGGTTGTATCAGTTTACATTCCCACCAACAGTGCAGGAGGGTTCCCTTTTCTCCACGCCCTCTCCAGCATTTATTGTTTGTAGATTTTTTGATGATGGACATTCTGACCGGTGAGAGATGGTATCTCATTGTAGTTTTGATTTGCATTTCTCTAATGATTAATGACGTTGAGCATTCTTTCATGTGTTTTTTGGCAATCTGTATATCTTCTTTGGAGAAATGTCTATTTAGGTCTTCTGCCCATTTTTGGATTGGGTTCTTTGTTTTTTTAATATTGAGCTGCATGAGCTGCTTGTAAATTTTGGAGATTACTCCTTTGTCAGTTGCTTCATCTGCAAATATTTCCTCCCATTCTGAGGGTTGTCTTTTGGTCTTGTTTATGGTTTCCTTTGCTGTGCAAAAGCTTTTAAGTTTCATTAGGTCCCATTTGTTTATTTTTGTTTTTATTTCCATTTCTCTAGGAGGTGGGTGAAAAAGGATCCTGCTGTGATTTCTGTCATAGAGTGTTCTGCCTGTGTTTTCCTCTAAGAGTTTGATGGTGTCTGGCCTTACATTTAGGTCTTTAATCCATTTTGAGTTTATTTTTGTGTGTGGTGTTAGGGAGTGTTCTCATTTCATTCTTTTACATATAGCTGTCCAGTTTTCCCAGCACCACTTATTGAAAAGGCTATCTTTTCTCCACTGTATATTCTTGCCTCCTTTATCAAAGATAAGATGACCATATATATGTGGGTTTATCTCTGGGCTTTCTATCCTGTTCCACTGATCTCTTTTCTGTTTCTGTGCCAGTACCATACTGTCTCGATTACTGTAGCTTTGTAGTATAGTCTGAAGTCAGGGAGCCTGATTCCTCCAGCTCCGTTTTTCTTTCTCAAGATTCCTTTGGCTATTCAGAGTCTTTTGTGTTTCCATACAAGTTGTGAAATTTTTTGTTCTAGTTCTGTGAAAAAGGCCAGTGGTAGTTTGATAGGGATTGCATTGAATCTGTAGATTGCTTTGGGTAGTAGAGTCATTTCCACAATGTTGATTCTTCCAGTCCAAGAACATGGTATATCTCTCCATCTATTTGTATCATCTTTATTTCTTTCATCAGTGTCTTATAATTTTCTACATACAGGTCTTTTTCCTCCATAGGTAGGTTTAATCCTAGGTATTTTATTCTTTTTGTTGCAGTGATAAATGGGAGTGTTTTCTTAATTTCACTTTCAGATTTTTCATCATTAGTGTATATGAATGCAAGAGATTTCTGTGCATTAATATTGTATCCTGCTACTTTACCAAATTCATTGATTAGCTCTAGTAGTTTTCTGGTAGCATCTTTAGGATTCTCTATGTATAGTATCATGTCATCTGCAAACAGTGACAGCTTTACCTCTTCTTTTCCAATTTGTATTCCTTTCATTTCTTTTTCTTCTATGATTGCTATGGCTAAAACTTCCAAAACTATGTTGAATAATAGTGGTGAGAGTGGGCAGCCTTGTCTTGTTCCTGATCTTAGTGGAAACGGTTTCAATTTTTCACCATTGAGAAGAATGTTGGCTGTGGGTTTGTCATATATGGCCTTTACTAGGATGAGGAAAGTTCTCTCTATCCCTACTTTCAGGAGGGTTTTTATCATAAATGGGTGTTGAATTTTGTCAAAAGCTTTCTCTGCATCTATGGAGATGATCACATGGGGTTCTTTTTGTTTGTTTGTTTGTTTTTGTGGTACACGGGCCTCTTACTGCTGTGGCCTCTCCCGTTGCAGAGCACAGGCTCTGGACACGCAGGCACAGCGGCCATGGCTCACAGACCCAGCTGCTCCGCGGCATGTGGGATCCTCCTGGACCGGGGCACAAACCCGTGTCCCCTGCATAGGCAGGCGGACTCTCAACCACTGCGCCACCAGGGAAGCCCGATCATATGGTTTTTCTCCTTCAGTTTGTTAATATGGTGTATCACGTTGATTGATTTGCGTATATTGAAGAAGACTTGCATTCCTGGGAGAAACCCCACTTGATCATGGTGTATGATCCTTTTAATGTGTTGTTAGATTCTGTTTGCTAGTATTTTGTTGAGGATTTTTGCATCTATGTTCAACAGTGATATTGGCCTGTAGTTTTCTTTCTTTGTGACATCTTTGTCTGGTTTTGGTATCAGAGTGATGGTGGCCTCGTAGAATGAGTTTGCGAGTGTTCCTCCCTCTGCTATCTTTTGGAAGAGTTTGAGAAGGATAGGTGTTAGCTCTCCTCTAAATATTTGATAGAATTCACCTGTGAAGCCATCGGGTCCTGGGCTTTTGTTTGTTGGAAGATGTTTAATCACAGTTTCAATTTCAGTGCTTGTGATTGCTCTTTTCATATTTTCTATTTCTTCCTGGTTCAGTCTCGGAAGGTTGTGCATTTCTACGAATTTGTCCATTTCTCCCAGGTTGTCCATTTTATTGTCATATAGTTGCTTGTAGCAATCTCTCATGATCCTTTGTATTTCTGCGGTGTCAGTTGTTAATTCTCCTATTTCATTTCTAATTCTATTGATTTGAGTCTTCTCCCTTTTTTGCTTGATAAGTCTGGCTAATGGTTTATCCATTTTGTTTATCTTCTCAAAGAACCACCTTTTAGTTTTATTGATCTTTGCTAGCGTTTCCTTCACTTCTTTTTCATTTATTTCTGATCTGATCTTTATGATTTCCTTCCTTCTGCTAACTTTGGGGTTTTTTTGTTCTTCTTTCTCTAATTGCTTTCGGTGTAAGTTTAGGTTGTTTATTTGAGATTTTTCTTGTTTCTTGAGGTAGGATTGTATTGCTATAAACTACCCTCTTGGAACTGCTTCTGCTGCATCCCATAGGTTTTGGGTCATCGTGTTTTCATTGTCATTTGTTTCTAGGTATTTTTTGATTTCCTATTTGATTTCTTCAGTGATCTCTTGGTTATTAAGTAGTGTGTTGTTTAGCTTCCATGTGTTTGTATTTCTTACAGATTTTTTCCTGTAATTGATATCGAGTCTCATGGCATTGTTGTCGGAAAAGATACTTGATACGATTTCAATTTTCTTAAATTTACCAAGGCTTGATTTGTGACCCAAGATATGACCTATCCTGGAGAATGTTCCATGAGCACTTGAGAAGAATGTGTATTCTGTTGTTTTGGGGTGGAATGTCCTATAAATATCAATTAAGTCCATCTTGTTTAATGTATCATTCAAAGCTTGTGTTTCCTTATTTATTTTCATTTTGGATGATATGTCCATTGGTGAAAGTGGGTTGTTAAAGTCCCCTACTATGAATGTGTCGATTTCCCCTTTTATGGCTGTTAGTATTTGTCTTATGTATTGAGGTGCTCCTATGTTGGGTGCATAAATGTTTACAATTGTTATATCATCTTCTTGGATTGATCCCTTGATCACTATGTAGTGTCCTTCTTTGTTTCTTGTAATAGTCTTTGTTTTAAAGTCTATTTTTTCTGATATGAGAATTGCTACTCCAGCTTTCTTTTGATTTCCATTTGCATGGAATATCTTTTTCCATCCCCTCACTTTCAGTCTGTATGTGTCCCTAGGTCTGAAGTGGGTCTCTTGTAGACAGCATATATACGGGTCTTGTTTTTGTATCCGTTCAGCCAATCTGTGTCTTTTCGTTGGAGCATTTAATCCATTGACATTTAAGGTAATTATCAATATGTATGTTCCTATTACCATTTTCTTAATTGTTTTGGGTTTATTATTGTAGGTCTTTTCCTTCTCTTGCGTTTCCTGCCTAGAGAAGTTCCTTTAGCATTTGTTGTAAAGCTGGTTTGGTGGTGCTGAATTCTCTTAGCTTTTGCTTGTCTGTAAAGGTTTTAATTTCTCTGTCGAATCTGAATGAGATCCTTGCTGGGTAGACTAATCTTGGTTGTAGGTTTTTCCCCTTCATCCCTTTAAATAGGTCCTGCCACTCCCTTCTGGCTTGCAGAGTTTCTGCTGAAAGATCAGCTGTTAACCTTATGGGTATTCTCTTATGTGTCATTTGTTGTTTTTCCCTTTTAATATTTGTTCTTTGTATTTAATTTTTGATAGTTTGATTAATATGTGTCTTGGCGTGTTTCTCCTTGGATTTATCCTGTATGGGACTCTCTGCACTTCCTGGACTTGACTATTTCTCTGCACTTCCTGGACTTGACTATTTCCTTTCCCATATTAGGGAAGTTTTCAACTATAATCTCTTCAAATATTTTCTCAGTCCCTTTCTTTCTCTCTTCTTCTTCTGGGACCCCTATAGTTTGAATGTTGGTGTGTTTAATGTTGTCCCAGAGGTCTCTGAGACTGTCCTCTATTCTTTTCATTCTTTTTTCTTTACTCTGCTCTGCAGTAGTTATTTCAACTATTTTATCCTCCAGGTCACTTATCTGGTCTTCTGCCTCAGTTATTCTGCTGTTGATCCCTTCTAGAGAATTTTTAATTTCATTTATTGTGTTGTTCATCACTGTCTGTTTGCTCTTTAGTTCTTCTAAGTCCTTGTTAACCGTTTCTTGTATTTTCTCTATTCTATTTCCAAGATTTTGGATCATCTTTACTATTATTACTCTGAATTCTTTTTCAGGTAGACTGCCTATTTCCTCTTCATTTGTTTGGTCTGGTGGGTTTTTACCTTGCTCCTTCATCTGCTGTGTGTTTCTCTGTCTTCTCATTTTGCTTAACTTACTGTGTTTGGGGTCCCCTTTTCGCAAGCTGCAGGTTCGTAGTTCCGGTTGTTTTTGGTGTCTGTCCCCAGTGGCTAAGGTTGGTTCAGTGGGTTTTGCAGGCTTCCTGGTGGAGGGGACTAGTGCTTGTGTTCTGGTGGATGAGGCTGGATCTTGTCTTTCTGGTGGGCAGGTCCATGTCTGGTGGTGTGTTTTGGGGTGTCTGTGGCCTTATTATGATTTTAGGCAGCCTCTCTGCTAATGGGTGTGGTTTTGTTTTGTCTTGCCAGTTGTTTGGCATAGGGTGTCCAGCACTGTAGCTTGCTGGTCATTGAGTGGAGCTGGGTCTTAGCGTTGAGATGGAGATCTCTGGGAGATTTTTGCCGTTTGATATTACGTGGAGCTGGGAGGTCTCTTGTGGACCAGTGTCCTGAACTTGGCTCCCCCAGCTTAGTGGCACAGCCCTGATGCCTGGCTGGAGCACCAAGATCCTGTCCTCCACACAGCTCAGAATAAAAGGGAGGAAGAAAATAAATAAAGAAAGAAGAAGATAAAATAAAATAAAGTAAAATAAAATAAAGTTATTAAAATAAAAAATAATTATTAAGAAAAAAAATTTTTAAGTAAAAAAAAACAATACATGGACAGACAGAACCCTAGGACAGATGGTAAAAGCAAAGCTATACAGACAAAATCACACACAGAAGCATACACATACACACTCACAAAAAGAGAAACAGGGAAAAAAATATATATGTCATTGCTCCCAAAGTCCACGTCCTCAATTTGGGATGATTCGTTGTCTATTCAGGTATTCCACAGATGCAGGGTACATCAGGTTGATTGTGGAGATTTAATCCGCTGCTCCTGAGGCTGCTGGGAGAGATTTCCCTTTCTCTTCTTTGTTCACACAGCTCCCAGGGTTCAGCTTTGGATTTGGACCCTCCTCTCTGTGTAGGTCACCTGAGGGCGTCTGTTCTTCACTCAGACAGGCCGGGGTTAAAGGAGCAGCTGATTCGGGGACTCTGGCTCACTCAGGCCGGGGGCAGGGAGGGGTATGGATGCAGGGCGAGCCTGCAGCGGCAGAGGCCAGCGTGACGTTGCACCAGCTTGAGGTGCCCCGTGCGTTCTCCCGGGGAAGTTGTCCCTGGATCACGGGACCCTGGCAGTGGCGGGCTGCACAGGTTCCCGGGAGGGCAGGTGTGGACAGTGACCTGTGCTTGCACACAGGCTTCTTGGTGGCGGCAGCAGCAGCCTTAGCGTCTCATGCCCGTCTCTGGGGTCCGCGCTGTTAGCCGCGGCTTGTGCCCGCCTCTGGAGCTCCTTTAAGCCGCGCTCTTAATCCCCTCTCCTCACGCACCAGGAAACAAAGAGGCAAGAAAAAGTCTCTTGTCACTTCGGCAGCTCCAGACTTTTCCCCAGACTCCCTCCCGGCTAGCTGTGGTGCACTGACCCCCTGCAGGCTGTGTTCACGCCGCCAACCCCAGTCCTCTCCCTGGGATCTGACCTCCGAAGCCCGAGCGTGAGCTCCCAGCCCCGCCTGCCCTGGCGGGTGAGCAGACAAGCCTCTCGAGCTGGTGAGTGCCATTTGGCCCTGATCCTCTGTGTGGGAATCTCTCCGCTTTGCCCTCTACACCCCTGTGGCTGTGCTCTCCACCGCGGCTCCGAAGCTCCCCGCTCCACCACCCGCAGTCTCCGCCCTCGAAGGGGCTTCCTAGTGTGTGGAAACCTTTCCTCCTTCACGGCTCCCTTTTGTCTCTGTTTACTCTTTTTCCTTTTGCCCTACCCAGGTACGTGGGGAGTATCTAGCCTTTTGGGAGGTCTGAGATCTTTTGCCAGCGTTCAGTAGGTGTTCTGTAGGAGTTGTTCCACATGTAGATGTATTTCTGATGTATCTGTGGGGAGGAAGGTGATCTCTGCATCTTACTCTTCCGCCATCTTGAAGCTCCTCCGAGATTTCTTTTTAATTCATCCTTTCATTCAAGCTTAGCACTTGAAGGGTCCTGACTTCATGCAGAGTTTAAATTACAACTTCCTGCCTTACATGGGCCTAAGGTTTCCTCTCTAGTCTTAAAATCCAAACCTCTTGGTTACTGAGATAGCACCAGCATAACCATAATCTTTTTTCCTCGTTTTCAGTTCCCTCTTTATTTGTGCTCCTTGGGAGTTACCCTTACCCTCTTGCAAAGTTAGCTCTGAATCTGAAAAAGTGTATGTTAGATTTTATCTAATATATCTAGGTGTTTTGAAGCGCACACATTTTCGCATTATCTAGTTTGTGATATTGCTATAGAAATTCCCATACTTTTAGCTCCCTCCAGCCTGATGCTTCCTCTTTCCATTCGTTCCCCCTGGAATTCTTCTTCCATGGCAGGTTAAAATTCCCTGCCATTCCCAAATTGTTGAGCATAGTTCCTTCACGTCTTTGCTTTAACCATAACTTGGCTGTTCCCCCAAAGATACTGCCACCCCTACAGCCAGCTTGAAATTGCTTTTTTTTCACCTAGTCTAGAAATCTAACTTACTGTCCTTTCAGGATTTCTAGTCTCTCAGAGTCATGCAATAACCATCCTTTAAAACAGACTATAACACAACATTTTAAACCAACTATACTCCAATAAAAATTTTAAAAGTAAATAAAATATAAGCTATATTACTTTATACCCTTTCTGTACACTCTCCTTTATTTATTTAGGGCCTTGACATGTGGGAAATTTCAGTATTTCTGTGGATAACCCAACCAACACCTATAACGGCCCCCTGCCTATCTCGAACTTGAGGAGCTATATATAAATCTTACTGCATTATGGCCACCCACTCCCACAGACACACCTTGTTCTTTTTTTTAATAATAAATTTATTTATTTATTTATTTTTGGCTGCATTGGGTCTTCGTTGCTGCGTGCAGGCTTTCTCTAGTTGTGGCGAGCGGGGGCTACCCTTTGTTGTGGTGCATGGGCTTCTCATTGCAGCGGCTTCTCTTGTTGCAGAGCACAGGCTCTAGGTGCATGGGCTTCAGTAGTTGTGGCTCAAGGGCTCTAGAGCGCAGGCTCAGTAGTTGTGGCACATGGGCTTAGTTGCTCCGCGGCATGTGGGATCTTCCCGGACCAGGGCTCGAACTCATGTCCCCTGCACTGGCAGGCGGATTCTTAACCACTGCGCCACCAGGGAAGTCCCCACTCCTTGTTCTTTATCATGATCTTGAACTAGACTGTTTTAGGAATCTTAAATCCTGATGTATAATTAACTCACTACAATCTTCTTCCCCTCCAACTGAATCACAGTTTACACCTAGACATTATTCAACCTCTGATCTCTCCACACTTTCCTCCTAAGTCCGTCAACTCCCCTGTATTGTTACTCTTCTCTTTCTTTCCAACATATACCCCATGGTGCAATACATACCCACATTCTTGCCAGCCACTTGAACTTAACTTTGTTATCTTTGTGTAGCATCTACTGTGGAAAGTCTCTACCTGAGATTAATCTAACCCTGAACTCTCCATTTCTATACCTAAAAAAAGAAAGAAAGAAAGAAAAAAGGTAAATTGGTGCTATTGGTGCATGGTGTCCAGCCTCACTGAAAATCCTTTTACAAATACTGGACCAGTGCCGCCTTAGAAGCCTTGAGTTGAAGTTGGCAGAGCACATAATGGAAGGAGCCCAAGTACCTGCATTACTGCTTAGAGAAGAGCCATTTACTGAACATGTTGGGCTTTATCTGTGCAAGAAAGAAACTTCAATTGTGTTTGAGCCATCAAACATTTGGGGATTTGTTATAGCAGCTTCCATTGCCTTAACTAATGCAATGAGATACCATTTCAAAATTTTAATTTTCATCAGTAATAAGAAAATTTTATTTAGGAGCAGTAATGTAAAATTTAATCCCTCTGTTTTAAAATACATCATCAATGATACAATTAAAAATAGCACATGCTTTGGAGGCATTTCTCCAAAAAAGATACTCAGTGGCCAATAAGCTCATGAAAAGATGTTTGACGTTGTTGATCATTAAGGAAATGCAAATCAAATCCACAATGAGATAACACTGCACACCCACTAAGATGGCTATGATAAACAGACAAATGATAAAATAACAAGTGTTGGCAAGGCTATGGATAATTAGGAGCTCTCATATGCAGCTTGTGGGACTGTAAAACGGTACAGCTGCTGTGGAAAACAGTTTGTTGATTCCTCAAAAAGAGAACCAGAATTGCTAGCAATTCTACTTCTACATTTATATCCAAAATAATTGAAAATAGGAGTCCAAACAAAAACTTGTTCATGAATACTCTTGGCAGCACTGTTTACAATAGCCATAAGGTGGAAACAACCCAAATGTCCATTAATGGATGAACAGAGAAACAAATTTTGATGTATACACAAAATGGGATATTATTTAGCCATAAAAATGGATGAAGTATTGATACTGCTACAACTTGGATGAACCTTGAAAATATTATACTAAGTGAAAAAAGCCAGACACAAAAGGTCACATATTGTGTGATTCCTTCTGTATGGAATATCGAGAATAGGCAAATCCATAGAGATAGAAAGCAGATTGTCAGGGGCTGGCGATAGGAGGCTAGCGAGTGATTGCTTAATGGATATGGGGTCTTCTTCTAGAGCGATGAAAAAGTTTTGAAACTAAAAAGAGGTGGTTGTACAACATCATGAATACACTAAATTTCACTGAAATATACAGTTTAAAATGGTTAATTTTATGTTGTGTGAATTTCACCTCAGAAAACAGAAAACTACCATGAAACTAAAAAGGCAAAAAAAAAAGTTAACCCCCCTGTATTCCTCGTGACCAGAGATGAACACTGTTACCACTTTGTTGTGCTGAATTTCCTTCCAGACTTTTTTTTAATGTGTACTAAATGCACTGATTTGTAAAACATGTTATTTTATTTAATAGACCATCCATCTTCAAGATTTAAAACATAGCACACAATGGTGATGGAAATTGTCTGTATCTTGACTGTATCAGTGTTAATATCCTGGTTGCGATATTGTATTATATGTCTGCAAAATGTTATCTTTGGGGGTGGGAGCACTAAAGTCAGTTTCATTATAAAATATAAAATATGAAACATATTGGAAAATAACATTTTTCCATATTTTAAAATTTAATTTTTTGAATAGGTGATACAATCACAAGGTTCAGAAAATTTTAAGTAAAGAGTCATAATAAGTTTCGTCCTTATTTATCATCTCTGCAATCCACCCTGCCTTATCCCCTATGGGGTCACTGTTTTTAGTGTCCCGTGTATCCTTCCACACTTTCTCTAGGCGTATACAAGTAAATTGTAATACAGATTTATATTCCCCATTAGTACAAAAGATAGCATAAAATCACAGTTTTGTACTTTTCTTTTTTCTTTCACAGTGTATGTATATTGGGGAATTGGGGAGCTTTCCATATATGAACACAGAGAAATACCTCTCTCTGTCTCTCTGTCTCTCTCCACCTCCCTCCCTCTCTCTCTCTCTCTCTCTCTCTCTCGTGCTGCATAGTATTCCAACGTATGGTTACACCATAATTTTTGCCCCCAAATGTTGCCTATCACTAAGGCATTGGTTAATCAACTAATTAATTGCTTAATAAATAAATTATGGGGGCTTCCCTGGTGGCGTAGTGGTTGAGAGTCCACCTGCCGATGCAGGGGACACGGGTTCGTGCCCCGGTCCGGGAAGATCCCACATGCCGTGGAGCGGCTGGGCCCGTGAGCCATGGCCACTGAGCCTGCGCGTCAGGAGCCTGTGCTCCACAACGGGAGAGGCCACAACAGTGAGAGGCCCGCGTACCGCAAAAAAAAAACAACAAAAAATTAAATTATGGTATAGTTGGAAGGACACTGGGAGAGAAGCCCGGTGGCAGAGCACCTTCCCCCAGGAAGCAGTGGCAGAAGACATGGGGGCTGCCAGCAGAGGCTTGCCTAGAGGGTGAATAGTAGAGCCCACCAGGTAGAGGAACGCATGAGCCATCCTCCAAAAATAGTGAAGGTGACCCCACTGCTGGCAGGAACACATTGCTTCTAGAAGCAGTGAGGGTGACACTGAGGTTCTCTCCCAACACACACTTCTCGCTCAGTCTTGTGACTCAGCCCCCCTACTGCTCCCTTCCAATATTTCTGCATCAAAGCCTTCCCTTTAAGAATCAGAGGGTCCCATTGACTAAATCCTCCCTTTCTGAGGCCACCTTATCCATGCTTCAGTAGCCATAAGTTGATGACTCCCAAATGTACGTCTCTAGTCTAGACTTCTCTTCTGAACTTCAGAGTTGCACATCCAGCTGCCTTCTTGCATCTCCACTTGGAGGTCTCAAAAGCATCACCAATTCTTCATTTCCAAGATATGACTCACGTTACATCTTCCCATATCTGGCCTTCTTCCAAGTGCTCCTTCTCTCAGAGAATGGCATCTCCATCCAACTGCACAAGCTACAAACCTAAGACATCTTCAGTACCTCCTTTTCCTGCATTTCCCCATATCCAGTCTGCCCAAATATCCTCTGGATGTGGCCCCTTCCATCTCCACTGCTCATTCTAATACAAGTAACCACAGGTTACCACAATCTCTTAACTGGTACGTTGCAGCCAAAGTGTTTCTTTTTTTTTTTTAAACTTGAAATCTCATGTTGTCACTTGCTTAAACCCTTTAGTAACTTTCCATTGCTTTTAAAATTGAACAGAATTCCTAGCATGGCCTTTAAGGTCCTACATGGTCAGACCCTGCCTATTTCCTCCATTCTTACCTTGCACCACACACCTGCCGGCTCTTGGGCCTCTCCTACTGCAAGGTCATGCTCCCTCCTGCCATAGACCTTTTGCTCACACTTTTCCTTCTGTCTGTATCATTAACTTCTATTCAGTCTTTAAAGCACAACTCATAGAAGTCTTCTGCTGACCTTCTGCTTTGGTCAGCTTTCTTTTCTTCATTGCTGTGATCTCCTTTTGTTTTATATATATATATATATTCCTTTGAGCGTTTCCAACATTTGATCAACATCTGTCTCCTCCACTAGGCTGTAAGCAACCTGAGTCTAGGGACTGCCTGTTTTTGCTTATCATTGTCACACAGAAATTAAATTTTGAATAAATGAACGACTGCTCGTGGCATAGCAATGCACCCTTACCATCTCCTTGGAGACACAGCCCTATCTCTTGCTGCCTGGGGATGCTGCAGAAGAAGAAGCATCCACCAGCCAGGAGCTTGTGCTTTGGAGTCAGGGAGATCTGGGCCTGTTTTGGCGCTGCCATTTACCAGCTGTGGATTCTTGAGCAAGTCCCTTTATCTCTCCGAACTTAAGTTTCCCAGTCTCTACAAGAGGGTTACCACTTACCTCATAAGGTTGTTGTTGTTGTTTTAGTCACACCCAGTACATTTAATATATATTTTTTAAAGAATCATCTTGGGGACTTCTGTGGTGGTCCAGTGGTTAAGACTCCGTGCTCCCAATGCAGAGGCCCAGGTTCAATCCCTGGTCAGGGAACTAAGATCCCACATACCACAACTAAGCCCGCGCGCCACAACCAGAGAAGCCCACGCACCGCAACGAAGAGCCCTCACGCTGCCACAACAGACCCATTGCAGCCAAAATAAATAAATAAATAAATTTATTTATTAAAATAAAAAGTCATCGTGGGGACAATTAGAAACTTGGAAAATGGACAGCGTATTAGATGATTCTTTTTTTTTTTTTTGGCCACACCGCATGCATGCCTGATCTTAGTTCCTTGACCAGGGATCGAACCTGTGCCCCCTGCATTGGAAGCACGGAGTCTTAACCTCTGGACCACCAGGGAAGTCCCCACAATGACTTTTTTTAGTGTTTCTTTTTTGAATCTAGGATCCAATCAAAGTTCACCCATTGCATTTAGATGTCATACCTCTTTAGTCTCCTTTAATTTAAAGCACTTCACCTTACTTTTTAAATCTTTTGTCTGTCATGATGTTGACATTTTTGAAGAGTCCAGGCCCATTGTCTGGTAGAATGTCCTCTGTTCAGCGTTTGCTGCCTCCTGTTTAGATTCAGGTGAGACATTTTTGGTGAGAGGACCGCATCAACGAGGATGTGTACTTCTCCATACTCTCCACCGGGGGGCATACAGTACCATTTTGTCCCAGGATTGGTGATGCTAAATTCAATCACTTGGTTAAGGTGGTGTTACCTAACAGAGCTGTGATGGGGGATTAAATGAAGGAATGTACCTAAGGGGTCTGGTCCATAAACCTTAGTTCTTCCGCATTCCCCTTCAGCCTTCACTTTGCGGCAGATGCACAACATTCTTTTTTTTTTTAAGATTTTTTGATGTGGACCATTTTTAAAGTCTTTATTGAATTTGTTACAGTAATGCTTCTAGGGGCTTTCCTGGTGGCTCAGTGGTTAAGAATCCACCTGCCAATGCAGGGGACATGGGTTTGAGCCCTGGTCTGGGGAAGATCCCACATGCCGCGGAGCAGCTAAGACCATGCGCCACAACTACTGAGCCTGTGCTCTAGAGCCCACGAGCCACAACTACTGAGCCCATGAGCCACAACTACTGGAGCCTGCGTGCCTAGAGCCTGTGGTCTGCAGCAAGAGAAGCCACCACAGTGAGAAGCCCGTGTACCACAATGAAGAATAACCCCTGCTCGCTGCAATTAGAGAAAGCCCTCGTGCAGCAATGAAGACCCAACACAGCCAAACAAATAAATAATAAATAAATAAATAAATAAATTCTTTAAAAAAATAATAATGCTTCTGTTTTAGGTTTTAGTTTCTTGGCCCTGAGGCATGTGGGATCTTAGCTCCCTGACCAGGGATCAAACCCACACCCCCTGCATTGGAAGGTGAAGTCTTAACCACTGGACTGCCAGGGAAGTCCCAAGGTACGCAACATTCTTGACTACACTTTCTCACCACAAGTGCCTCTTGGTGGGACTGGTAGTTATCACTAATTTGAGACTACTTTTTTTAAAATTAATTAATTTTTATTTATTTGGTTACACTGGGTCTTAGTTACAGCACGTGGGCTCCTTAGTTGTGGCATGCGAACTCTTAGTTGCGGCATGCATGTGGGACCTAGTTCCCTGACCAGGAATCAAACCTGAGCCCCCTGCATTGGGAGTGCAGAGTCTTACCCACTGTGCCACCAGGGAAGTCCCAAACTTGAGACTACTTTTTAAAAAAATATTTTATTATGAAACTTTCAGGGGACTTCCCTGGTGGTTCATTGGATAGACTCTGCACTCCCAATGCAGAGGGCAAGGGTTCAATCCCTGGTCGGGGAACTAAGATCCCTCATGCCACACGGCATGGCCAAAAAAAAAAAAAGATAAACAAGTGTGAATAAAATACAATTAAAAAATTTTTATTATGAAACTTTCAAATATACACAAAAGTAGAGAGAGTAGTTTAATGAATCTCAATGTATTCATCACCCAGTTCAAAACAATTATCACTATTTTACCAGTAACCTTTGTAATTACTTTTGAGTTTTATCCTTTGAGCCTCTTCTTTTCTTTCCCTAATACACAGGTCTTTGAATTCTACAGGAGACATTTGGGAAAACTTTTCACTTATGAATTTTCCTTGTTCCATTGGTCCAGCTTGCAGGTAAGTGCTAATGATAAGTGCATGCTGTTGGAGATAGTAGGCACTGGTTCAGCATGTCCAGAAGTGCTGCGGCACTTCTCAGACTGCACACCAGTCACCTGGGGGTCATGTGAAATTACAAATTCGGACTACATAGCTCTGGAATGGGGTCTGAAATTCTGCATTTCCAAACAGACTTCTAGGTAATGCCAGTGGTGCTGGTCTGAGAAAAAGCTTTGAGCAGGGAAGTGTTCTTAGAAGGTAAAACCTTGATATTTTGGATACAGACGATAAGAAATATCTGATAAGAAAGAAGGAAGCTAAGTAATGCCTGAGGTTCCTTCCAGCACTTAAATTCTTTGAGTCTTTGTTCCTAACCTCTAGCAATTGCAGAAGTAACTAAGCACAATGACTTCACTCCTACTTCTAGGAAGAAGCAAGCTTGAATTAAAGACTTGAAACCCCTGCATAAAATTGCAGTACATTTGTTCCAGTTCCTCCTATATAATCAACAATCCTAGTGTCGAGTTCGAGGCAATGGAAGCACTGCCCAGACTGTCACACAGATTTTTCCTTACCTTTTAAAATGTTTGTTTCTGTAGGCAGGCAGATGTATAGTTAAAGCACAGATGAACCAGTCTGTGGAGGTGTGACCCAAGAATTTTTAATTCTCTAAGCACTGAGGTGACAGTTCGTTATAGTCCCGAGAAATGAGAGGAGTGGTTAGAAAGTTCCAAAATATTTGCTCATGCTTTCACCTTAGATTATCATGTTGGTGTGGAATTTGGTCAATCAGCCACCACATATTAAGCATCTACTATGTGGACAAACAGGACAGAAACATCCTAGTGGTAGAGGAGACAGAAAATAAACATGCAAACAAATAACTAAGACAATTTCAGATACTGAGACATGTTCTAAAGAATTGAAACAGACCCTGCTTTTCCTTGTTTCAGGCTTTACCTCCTTTTTTTTCTTTCTCCTTTCCTTTCCTTTTTTTCCCCTTTCTGTCAGTCCTTCCCATGAACTTAATTAGCATTAGATGATTGAGAAGGCTTACAAAGATAGCTCTCAAAAGAACCCTTTCAACTGCTACCAAAATAAGACTACACCAGCAATTACAAGAAAGAGGCATGAATATCCCAATATATCCCACCCTTTTAAACTGCAGTGTTTTGCAGCAGTTACAGATAAAGAAAATTGCAGCTTGGGACAGTACCATAACCATATACCCCTTTCTGCTTTTGCCTTATAAAAACTCCAATTCTGCTTCAGCTCAGGGAGTTAGCTAATTTTGAGGTGCTACCTGACACGCATCAGCTGAATATCTGAATTACTTTATTTTTTAGTTCCTTGACAGAATATAAAAGAGACCATTTTAAGGGGGAGAGACTGCTTTACTTGGGATGGTCAGGGAAAATGTCTCTGAGGAGGATTCATTTGAATCGAAAGTAAATAATAATAAGGTCAGCTTGAGATAATTTGGGGTAGAATGTTCTAAGCAGGAACCACACATACAAAGTCCAGGAAATTTGGTAGAAAGTGGAGAACATGGATGCAGGTGAGTGAATGAGGAGAGAAGGGCCACGTAGGTTGGAAACCCCTGGAGGTTTCTGTTTTGTTTGTTTTAACAGCTTTATTAAGACATAATTCAGAGAATTCCCTGGCGGTCCAGTGGTTGGGACTCCGCACTTTCACTGCCAAGGGTCCAGGTTCAATCCCTGGTCAGGGAACTAGGATCCCGCAAGCTGCACGGCGAAAAAAAACAGACATAATTCATATACGATTCACCCATTTAAAGTGTACAATTCAACGTTTTTTAATATGTTCACAGAATTGTGCAACCATCACCACCATCAAGTTTAGAACATTTTCATCACCCCCAAAAGAAATCCCATAGCCATTAATATTCACTTTCTACCTTCACACCCCGCTCTCACCCCCAGCCCTAGGCAACTACTAATATATTTTCTGTCTGTATGAATATGCCTATTCTGGCCATTTCATGTAAATGGAATAATACAATATATAGTCTTCTGTGACTGACTTTTTTCACTTAGCATAATGTTTATCCATTTTTATGGATAAAACATCCATAAGGTTTATCCATGTTGTAGCATGTATCAGTGCTTCATTCCTTTTCATGCGGAATAGTATTACACTGTATAAATATGCTACTTGTGTTTATCCATCCATTGGTTGATGAACATTTGGGTTGTTTCCACTTTTTGGCTATTATGAATAATGTTGCTATGAACATTCACATACAAGATTTTGTATGCAAGCGTGGGTAAAAGGTTGCATTTCTCTTGGGCACATAACTAGGAGTGAGATTGCTATTTCATATGGCGACTCTATGTTTAACCTTTTGAGGAACTGCCGAACATTTATTATCTTTTTATTTCAGCAATCTTAGTGGGTATCTCATTGTGTTTGCTTATGTACTGTTTTTTTTTTACAGTTTTATTAAGATATAATTGACATATAGCACTGTATAATTTTTATTTATTTAAATTGAAGTATAGTTGATTTACAGTGTTGTGTTAGTTTCACGTGTACAGCAAAGTGATTCAGTTACACATATATACATTTAAATTAGGTTATTTATCTTTTTATTGTTGAAGTGTAACAGTTCTTCATATATTCCAGATACAAGTTCCTTATCAGATATATGACTTGCACATATTTTCTCCCATTCTGCAGGTTGTCTTTTCACTTTCTTGATGGTGTCCTTTGAAACACAAAAGTTTTTAATTTTAATTAAGTTCAACATCTCTTTTTTCGTTAGTTGAATGTGCTTTTAATGTCATACCCTAGAAACCACTGCCTAACCAAGAGTCGTGAAGACTTACTTCTATGTTTTCTTCTCAGAGTTTTATAGTCTTAGCTCTTACATAAGAGGCCTATGATAATAGATAATAGTTAATTTTTGTATATGGTGTGAGGTAGAGGTCCAACTTCATTCTCTTACATATGGATATCAAATTGTCCTAGCACCATTTGTTGAAAAAACTATTCTTTCCTGGTGGCACAGTGGTTAAGAATCCACCTGCCAGTGCAGGGGACGTGGGTTCGAGCCCTAGTCCAGGAAGATCCCACATGCCGCAGAGCAACTAAGCCCGTGCGCCACAACTACTGAGCCTGTGCTCTAGAGCCTGCAAGCCACAACTACTGAAGCCCGCCTAGAGCCCGTGCCCTGCAACAAGAGAAGCCACCGCGGTGAGAAGCACACGCACCACAAGCAGAGTAGCCCCCACTCGCCGCAACTAGAGGAAGCCCACTCACAGCATCAAAGACCCAACGCAGCCAAAAATAAAGAAATAAAAATAAGTACATTTATAAAAAACAAAAAGAAAAACACTATTCTTTCCTCATTGTATCGTCTTGGCACCCTTTCAAGGATCATTTGACCATTTATGCATGGATTGATTGATCTATTCCATTGATCTATTTGTCTGTCTTCATACTACTACTACATTGTCTTTTTTTTAAAAATAAATTTATTTACTTATTTTTCAGCTGCGTTGGGTCTTCGACACTGTGCATGGGCTTTCTGTAGTAGCGGTGAGCAGGGACTACTCTTTGTTGTGGTGCGTGTGCTTCTCACTGCGGTGGCTTCTCTTTGTTGCGGAGCACAGGCTCTAGGCACATGGGCTGCAGTAGTTGTGGCTCATGGGCTCTAGAGCACAGGCTCAGTAGTTGTGGTGCACGGGCTTATTTGCTCCGTGGCACGTGGGATCTTCCCGGACCAGGATTCGAACCCATGTCCCCTGCATTGGCAGGTGGATTCTTAACCACTGCCCCACCAGGGAAGTCCCCACATTGTCTTAATTTCTGTAGCTCTGTAGTAAATTTTGAAATCAGAACTTTGTTTTTTCCCACAGTATTTTAGTATCAGCTTGTCAGTTTCTGCAAAAAAAAGCCACCTGGGATTTTGATAGGGATTACAATGAATCTGTAGATGAGCTTGGGGAGTATTACCCTTTTAACAGTATTAATTCTTCTTCTCTATGAACATAGGATATTTTTCCATTTATTTAGATCTTTTTATTTCTTTCAACAGTTTTTTATACTTTTCAATATACAGGTTTTACACTTCTTTTGTTAAATTTATTACTAAGTACTTTATTTTTGATGCTATTGTAAATTAAATTGTTTTTTGAATTTCATTTTTGAATTGTTTGCTAGTATGTAGAAGTAGAATTGGTGTTTGTTTATTCATCTTGTATCCTGCAACCTTGCTAAACTCCTCTATTAGTTCTAATATTTTTTTAGTGGATTCCTTAGGATTTTCTATATATAAGATAATGTTATCTGCAAATAAAGATCATTTTACTTCTTCCTTTTCGATCTGTATGCCATTTCTTTCTTGGTCAATTGCCCTGGATAGAATCTCCAATATATTATTGAATAAAAGGGTGAGAATGGACATCCTTGTCTTGTTCCTGGTCTTGTGGGGGGAAGTATTCATTTCTTCACCATTATGATATTAGCTGTGAGTTTTTTATAGATGTCCTTTGTTTCAGTTTAAGGAAGTTCCCTTCTAGTCTTAGGTTACTGAGTATTTTTAATCATGAAACGCTTTTGGATTTTTGTCAAATGCTTTT
This sequence comes from Delphinapterus leucas, assembly GCF_059928025.1. Taxonomy (NCBI): domain Eukaryota; kingdom Metazoa; phylum Chordata; class Mammalia; order Artiodactyla; family Monodontidae; genus Delphinapterus; species Delphinapterus leucas. The sequence continues at coordinate 46,602,483 of NC_143148.1, forward strand.
TTTTTTTTCCTTGCACCTATTGAGATAATCAAATGGTTTTTGTCCTTTATTCTATTAATGTGGTGCATTAAATTAATTGATTTTCCAATGTAAAATCAACCTTGCATTCCTAGGGTAATTCCCACTTAGTTATGGTGTATAATTCTCTTTATATACTACTGCATTCAGTTGACTAGTATTTGTTGAGGCTTTTGTGTCCATATTCATAAGAGATATTGGTATGTAGGTTTTTTTGGTAACATGTCTTTCTGGTTTTTGTATCAGTAAACTGGCTTCATAGAACGAATTGAGAAGTGTTTCCTCCTCTCCTATATTTTGGAAGAGTTTGAGAGGATTCATATTAATTCTTTAAATGTTTCGTGAAATTCACCAGTAAAGTCATCTGGGCTTGGGATTTTCTTTGGGGGAAGTTTTAAATTACTAATCCAATCTCTTTACTAGTTATAGGCCTTTCCAGACTTTCTGTTTCTTCTTTAGTCGATTCTGGTAGTTTGTGTCTTCCTAGGACTTTGTCCATTTCGTTTGTTATATAATTCATTGGCATATGTTTCTTCATGGTATTCTCTTATAATTGTTTTTTTTCCTGTAAGGTCAGTAGTAATGTCCCCTCTTTCATTTCTGATTTTAGTGATTTTAGTCTTCTCTCTTCTTGGTCAGTCTAGCTAAAAGTTTGTCAGTTTTGTTGATCTTTTCAAAGAATGAAATTAGGTTTTATTTTTTCTTTTCTTTTTTTCCCCCTCCTGTTCTCTATTTCGATAATGTCCACTCTAATTTTTATTCTTTTCTTCTTTCTGCTTGCTCTGGGTTTTGTTTGCTTTTTTTCCCCCCTGTTACTTAAGGTGGAAATTTAGTTTATTGATTTGAGATCTTTCTTTCTTTTTTTTTTTTTTAACATTGGCATTTATAGCTAAAAATTTCCCTCTGAGCACTGTTTTAGCTCCATCCTATAAGTTTTGGTATTTTGTGTCTTCATTTTTATTTATTTATTTATTTTTTAAACATTTTATAACTCTCTTATTGATATTCTCTGTTGGATGAGATGTTGTCAACATACCTTCCTTTAATTCCTTAAATATGGTGTCCTTTAGTTCTTTGAACATATTTACAATAGGGGCTTTGAAGTTTTTGTTAAGTTCAACATCTAGGCCCCCACCAAAGCAGTTTCTGTTGCCTACTTTTTTTTTTCTTCTTGTCATGGGTCACATTTTCCTGTTTCTTTGCATGTCTCATAATTTTTTTGTTGAAAATGGAACATTGCTACAATAATATGTTGTAGCAACTCTGGATTTTGATCCCTCTCTCACCTGGGGCTTGTTTTCTTATTTATTTCTTCAGTGACTTGCCTGGACTAGTTCACAGAAATCTATCAATATTTTCTCCACAGTGCGTAGTCTCTGATATTGCTCCTCAAAGAGTGAAGCTTTGACTATGTACACAATCTTCTGACCACCAGGGATTACTGTAGTTTTAGCAGTGCTCTCTTTCCCTGGTCTCCCTGTTAAGCTGCTAGGTGATCTGACTTTACTGTAACACTCACAGCCTTTAGCCTTCAGTAATTGCTAGCTGACTGCTCTGTTGTTTTTGGCAAAGTCTGGGGCATAAATTGTTCCACAGTGTGATCCAGCTAAAGTCAGACCCCTTTGTGGGGGCAGTCTTTGAGGCTTGCTCTGAGCTCAGAAAAGCCCTTCTTATCTGTCTCTTTCCCTGGTTTACTCTCTTAAACTTCTAGCTGGGCTACTATTTTGTTTGTTGCTGCCAGTTTAATGGAGCTAAGAGCCTCCTCTTAACTGTTTACCACGAAAATCTCCATTGTTTTTGACAATACCCTTATGCATGAACTTCCCCACATTGTCCTCCCAATAAAATATGTCCTCTTTGGGAGAGCTACTGAGCTCTCTGTTCTTTTTTTTTTTTTAATTTATTTTTGGCTGCGTTGGGTCTTCGTTGCTGCGTGTGGGCTTTCTCTAGTTGTGGCGAGTGGGGGCTACTCTTTGTTGTGGTGCTCAGGCTTCTCATTGCAGTGGCTTCTCCTGTTGTGGAGCACGGGCTCTAGGCATGCGGACTCAGTAGTTGTGGCTCGCGGCCTCTAGAGTGCAAGCTCAGCAGTTGTGGCACATGGGCTTAGTTGCTCCATGGCATGTGGGATCTTCCCGGACCAGGGATTGAACCCGTGTCCCCTGCATTGGCAGGCGGTTTCTTAACCACTGCACCACCAGAGAAGTGTCTGAGCTCTCTGTTCTTATGGCCTCCCTCTCCCCCACCTTCCAACAGAATGCCTGTACTACTGCATTAGAGTAGGGCATGGGCAGGGACTGTTGTCCACCTCTTCTGAAGTGATAAACCTGGGTTGCTCCACGAGTGGGGCGTTGGGTGTGGATGGCAGCCCCTAGTCTTTTGGGTTTGCCCTCCTGGCATGGAATCTATGAGTGAGCTGGGGTGGGGGCAATTGGGACCCAATATTCTCAGCTTTCTGTGCCTAGGTAAAACTTCCACCTTATGAGTGGGACCTGGGATTTGGAAGGGAGTCCCAGTCCAGGCCCCTGCCAGAAAAGGGGATGACATGCTGGCCACTTGCCCTTCCTTGGGTGAAACCATACTCCTAGACTAGGAGCTGAAGGGAAAGGGAGTCCTGTCTTCTTTGACCTCCCTGCTTGAAGTGGAACTTATGTCACAGTGAGCTGGGAGGAGATAGAATCAGACAGTGGCTCAAATACCATAGAACTCTTACTGTTCTTATCAAGATTTACTAAACTTTCTTGAATAAATGTTTTTCCACTTTCTGTATACTCTTAGAACAATATCCAGAGATTTTAAATGGTTGGTTTTTTAAAAAATAATTTTCACTAGTTAAATGTTTCAGTGGGGAGGTGAGCTTCTCACGCTGCCATTCCAGAAGTGTGGTCACCTTAGGGGTTTTATTTCCCCATCATGTTTTAGTATGAAAAATTCTAAACAGCAAAGTTGGAAGAATTTCACAGTGAATACCCATATTCTCCTTACTAAGATTCTACCATTAACATTTTGTTATAATTGTTGTATCGTATCTGTCCATTTATCTATCATTCACTCTGATGTATTTTTGGATGCAATGCAAAGTAAGTTGCAGACATCAGTAACTTCTAAATTCTCTCGCATGTGTATCATTAACTAGAATTCAATATTTGTTTGCAGTTTTTTTTTTCTTTTGAGGTAACTTTTCATACAATGAAGTACATAAATCTTAAGTGTACAGTCATTGAGTTTTGATAGATTCATGCACCTGTGCAACCCAAACTCCTGTCAGGATATGAAACATTTCTATCACCCAACAAAGTTCCCTCATATCTCTTCCCTGTCAATCACCATGACCCCCCCCACCCTCAGAGGCAACCACTGTTATTATTTTTTTCTACCGTATATTAGTTTTTTCCTGGTCTACAACTGTACATATTAAGAAATCATATCGTATGAACTCTTTCATGTAGAACTTCTTTCACTTTAGCCTAATGCTTTTGCGAGGCATCCATGTTGCATGTATCAACTATTCAATATTATTACTGAATAGTATTGCATGATATGAGTTTACCAACTTATTTATCCATTCTCCTTTTTACAGTCACCCGGACTATAATTTCCTGGAGGACTTTAGGCGGAGAATTGGCATCTAATTTACCCTTTAGATAGGTCATTCTGGTTAGTAAATGGGAGGTGAACTGTGAGAGCAGGGCAAGAAGGGGCCTGTTAGCAGGCTCTTGCGGCAGTCCGGGTGAGATTTGAGGTTGCTTTGGATGAACATTGTAGCAGTGCGATGTTGAGTGGAGATGGTCTGATTCAGGGTACATTCTGGAAGTCAAGCTAACAGGACTTGCTGATGGACAGGATTGTGGAAAGTGAAAGAAAAGAAAGGATCAAAGGTGACTCTATTCCCCCAAGACATTCCTTAAACAAAATTTTGCCATTATGAGGGTGGAGAGGCAATAAAAAAAGCAAGCCATAAACTTTCTGCTTGGAGATTTGGCTAAGAAACAGCTGCAAGGCAATCACTAAGCAAATATTTGCCAACTGCATCCAGAAGGCAATTGGTTAGTTCATACACCCTGTGAACACATGCAGCTCTTTAGACAACCAGCATAATTTGCAGCTTCTCTTGCTATGATAATATGTATCGCTATATATATATATATATATATATATATATATATATATATTTTTTTTTTTTTTTTTTTTTTTTTTTTTGCGGTACGCGGGCCTCTCACTGTTGTTGCCTCTCCGGTTGCGGAGCACAGGCTCCGGACGCGCAGGCTCAGCGGCCATGGCTCACGGGCCCAGCCGCTCCGCGGCATGTGGGATCTTCCCTGACCGGGGCACGAACCTGTGTCCCCTGCATTGGCAGGCGGACTCTCAACCACTGCGCCACCAGGGAAGCCCTTGTATCACTATTAGAAATACAATTCAACTTAATTTTTGAATCTTTGCTTTATCCACCCTTCCACCTGCCACCCCACTTGACCTAGCACTTCAGAGCTGTTGGCTTTAAGATTCAACTTCCCTTATTTCACTCAGACAGGAAACTTAAATGTTGGTTATTTCTTATCTGAATCTTTAAATATGTCACTGTGTTTCTGTGATTGGCCTTTTAAAAAGTATTACATAAAGACTGATCCCTTTACATATAATGAGGCTGAGATCAAGCTTTTGTTTATTAAACAAATATTTATTGTGTGCCTACTAGATGCTAGGAACTGTGCTAGGCATTGGTTATACCACGGTGAATAAGATAGACTCTGCTCTCAAAGAGCTCAAAGAACACATAAATTGGGCAGTTTTTTTTTAACATCTTTATTGGAGTATAATTGCTTTACAATGGTGTGTTAGTTTCTGCTTTATAACAAAGTGAATCAGTTATACATATACATATATTCCCATATCTCTTCCTTCTTGCGTCTACCTCCCTCCCACCCTCCCTATCCCACCCCTCTAGGTGGTCACAAGGCACCGAGCTGATCTCCCTGTGCTATGCGGCTGCTTAAATTGGGCAGTTTTATTACAGTGTGATAAATGCTATAATAGAAAGCATGTAAAAGTGGCATTCAAGGGCTTCCCTGGTGGCGCAGTGGTTGAGAGTCCGCCTGCCGATGTCAGGGGACACGGGTTCGTGCCCCGGTCCGGGAAGATCCCACATGCCGCGGAACGGCCGGGCCCGTGAGCCATGGCCGCTGAGCCTGCGCGTCCGGAGCCTGTAGCTCCGCAACGGGAGAGGCCACAGCAGTGAGAGGCCTGCGCAACGCAAAGAAAAAAAAAAAAAAAAAAGTGGCATTCAACAGAGGCTTAAGGATCAAGCCAGGAAAAACTTCCAGAGGGTATGTTTTAGTTGAGAACTGAGGGATCAAAAAAATGAGCCAGAGAAGTTGAAGGTGGGACAGAACAGGGTATTCCAGGTGGGAGAAGCAGCATGATCTAAGATCCAGACATGGTACATTGGTAGAACTTCACATTTGAGATGGAGGAAGTGGAGTCTAAGAGGGAGTTATTAGAGAAGGATGCAAGGGACGGATCTTGAAAGGCTTTCTAAACCTGCAAGTCCTTATGGAGAGGGGGAAGGGGTTGCAGGTGAGTGTTGAAGTGATCATAAATTGATGGAGGTGATTATAACTGCCTGTGAACCAAGCTGCCCTCATGTGATTTTCTCCATTCGTAATTTGCCTGCTTGGGCTTGGGAGAAGGCAAGGAGAAGGCAGAGTGCTGGGAACGTCCAGGGTTATGAGTGCCGAAGATAATTCAGCGTTTCTCCAACTGCGCTTCCTCTAAACATTCTACTGACAGATGTTCACAGGATGAAAACATCCTTGGTCAAAGAAGTTTGGGAGAGCTGCTATATACTCTAATCCCTTCTTAATATGCACACAAACATATTTGAAGTTCTGAGGGTCTCACATTTGAAAACCCAGTTAAATTTAGTGTAGTCAACTTTTTAAAGCTTATTTGCGTCTAGAATGGCCTGTGTGTGTGTGTGTGTTGCATCTGCTAAGGTCTCATAGTTTGGTTCATGATGGATCAGATAATCATTCGCCTTACCACTACATAAAATAATAGGAGCCTTTATTTCTTTTCATTCAGCATGTTTAAATTATAGGCAGTTAGTCATTTAAGTCCACATTGATTTAGGGTAGAGCAATGGCTAACTTTTTCTGAAACGTACCTCATTCTTTATGAACCTATTTTACGTGCCTATTCCATTTGTTACCAACTCTTGTCATAAATTTAAAAAACAAACAAAGCATAAACTAGCTTCCTTATTTTTCATCCAGGATCATAAGAAGCCAGTGTGAAAATTGGCAAGGAAAGCTGGACCATGCCAAATGGTTAGGATTAGGGCTGGCGGGGAGGACAGCAGTCAAGAATTACTTGTATTATTATTTTACTACTAATAATAACCAGCGTTTTCATGGTCTTTACAGTTTACAGATTACACTTATATGTGTTATTTTACATAATCACATTCAATTATTGATGAGCAGGGTACAGCTATCATTGGTGAGAGCAAGGAACATAATTTGGGGAGATGACAAATGAAAAGACATGTTGAGGAAAAAAAAGATAGGAGCTGGGTGGGAAAGGAGTTTAAAAAATACTGGGGACAGTAGTCTAAAGCATGCATTCCCAATGGAGGTGAAAATTACCAAGGGGGTGAAAAGCAGTTTGGGGGAGGCCAAAAAAAAAGAGTAGATATTATGGTGGTTTGTGACCCTCCAAATGGCCACCATACAAAAACAGACATGCAGTGTATTTGCGGTATTAACATTTCATGGCAGAGGTGCAATTAGGGAAAAAATGTCTAAAAAAGCTTGTTGAGGGTGAGGGGGTGATAATAAAAAAAAGGTTGAGGAACTGTGATGTAAACTCTGTGGTGCCCATGGAACTTTTTGACGTTTGTCAATGATTCTTCTATTCTCAGACATGTTAGACAACTCATTTGTCTAGCCCAGTGTCTGCTCATGGCTTCATTTGTCTGCCCATCTTCCCCAAGGCCCTAAATGACCATGTTTTGCCCCTTTAAACTCTTCTCTTCAAGCTACAGCTAACTGAATTAGGGTGCACGCAAGCAAAGACCGGTTAAGGCATAGATTGGCCAGTGAGTGACCGGGAAGCCTGGCTGCACTCACTTCCTCTCATCAGACTTCCGTGGTGCTGTATTGGTATAATGTCTCCTCCACTTCTCCCTTTCAGATGACTTGAGTGGGTATCAAAAGAGCCCAGGTTATGACATCTCCCCAGTCAAGACGCTTTCAATCTCATTTGAGTGAGATTGAATGTAATTGAATGAAGATGGAAGAGAAATTTATTTGAGTCATTAGCTCTTTGTCCTTTATATACTAATCATATATTAGTTAAGGGAGGGCTTTCCTGTACATTGTAGGTTTAGCAGCACTTTAGGCCCCTCCCCAGTAGATTCCAGAAACACCCCCCTCCCAAAGTGTGACAACCAAAAATGTCTCTAGGCGTTGCCAAATGTCCACTGGGGGGCAAAGTCACCTCTGGTTGAGAACTACAGATATTGAGAAACTAGAATATCGGAAAATTATCAATCTCCTAATGGTATCATTATGATCAGAAATGCCATAAAGGGTTTGTGATCTGCTGTTAAACATCACCTTAATAAGGATGTTACCAGAAATTATGGAAGACAGTCCTTGAGAGCCGAGACTAGTGTTGTTACCAAGATATTCACAGCTAACAATAGTGAGCAGCAGATGCTTTCCAAGCATGTTCCGTGTATTAACTCATTAGTTCTCCTGGCAACTCCAAGGAGTTGATACTACTATTATTCTACCCACCCTACAGGTAAGGGAACCGAGACATGAGATGTTAAGGGACTTGCTGAGGTCACCCAACTGGTGATAGCAAAGTCACCCAGGCAACCCAGTTCTAGAGCCCACATTCTTTTTTAATTTATTTTAATTAATTTATTTTTGGCTGCGTTGGGTCTTCGTTGCTGTGCACGGGCTTTCTCTAGTTGTGGCGAGCAGGGGCTACTCTTCATTGCGGTGCGCAGGCTTCTCATCATGGTGGCTTCTCTTGTTGCAGAGCACCGGCTCTAGGCGCGTGGGCTTCAGTAGTTGTGGCACACAGGCTCAGTAGTGGTGGCTCGCGGGCTCTAGAGCACGTGCTCAGTCGTTGTGGCGCACGGGCTTAGTTGCTCTGTGGCATGTGGGATCTTCCCGGACCAGGGCTAGAACCCATGTCCCCTGCATTGGCAGGCAGATTCCCAACCACTGCGCCACTGGGGAAGCCCCCAATTAGGCATTTCAGGCCATTATGTTTTCTCTAGACATGAAAGAGCTCATTCCCCAAACCTAATTACTAGCCCTGAGAAATTTAGATCAAATTCATCCCTCATCTATGTTCAAACTCATCCTTAGATCTCATGCAGCTCAATAGGCTTGGGAGGCAAACAAACGCCTGCCTATTTGGGGGTTGGGGGCTGGAACAGATACCTCCAAAGTGGAAAGGCTGTTTTGCAGAGCACAGTCCTCTATACCCATCATGGGTTCTCAGCTCCCCGAATTCCCCATGTTTCATAACTGAGTGTACTGCCGCTCGCATCCCTGAACTCTGGTGCCAGCCGCCTGAGCGCTTCAATAGGAGATGTTCCTTTGCTCTCTAAATCTCGCTCAGCACTGGGTCAGAGTTTTATTTATTTATCTATTTATTTTAAAGTTGAGGAGTTTATTAGGGAAATATGAAAGGTTAAGACACTTCAAGTGACAGAAAGAAAACTCTGAAAATGTCCCTTTTCAAGCCAAGTGGAGGCCTGGCCTTGACCTTCCCAAAAGGACAAGAAACTGATGGGTTAGCAACAACATTCTCTGGCAGCCACCTCACCAGGGCTCCTCAGCCAGGAATGCTTCCCACCCCCGGCCAAAGTTGGGGAGGAGACAGACTATTTATAGAAGCAATGCAGAGGCAATGAGAGCTGTAAGGAAAGGCTGAGAGAGAGAGAGAGAGAGAGAAAGGTGGGGAGGACCTGGACAGAGTCTCAGGCTTTTGGCTCTTAGTGCCTCAAATGTGTTGACAAGTAGTTGTACAAAGTGTTACTGAAGAGGTAAAGTGCCTAGTGTTGTTTCTGAGAGTTCCCCTGGACTCCTCCCCACACGCCACATCACACTGCTGGGTGTACATGGCAGAGCCCAAAGGTCACAGTTTTGAAATAAAGAAAGACAAGAATAAGCCCTGTTGTTCTTTAAGGAGAGAGGAAGGAACTGAAGACTGCTGGGGCCTTTCCCACGAGGCCTTTTTGTTCTGCAAAAGCAACTTCCTAGCAGCAGCATGGCACAATTATAGGTGAGGGTCTCACCGCTTGTCACCCTCGCTTCATTCAGTGTACTCTATTCTTTGTTCAAGAGCTGTCAGTTTCTCGTTTAGTGTTGCGAGTCCTGAGTGGAGAAAGTCTGCAATTTTCTTGCTGCTGCTGGTGATGACCTCAATGTACTCCCAGCTCGCCCCGTCCTGGTGAACCTTGCGCTGCACTGGATCCTCTTGTCCCACCATGGCTGCTGCCTAAGGAAGCGTGACTAGGCCAGAGTTTTAGAGGTTATGTAGCATGATTTTATACTGCACAGTTTTATGTTATATAAAAGTGCCATTATAGTATTGTTATATATTCTCTAAACATTTTTGGGCAGGGTGCAATTTGAGGTTAAGGATAAGATGCTACAAACAAATAGAAATTAATTTAGACCAGAACTGTCCAATAGAACTTTTGCAGTGATGGAAATGATTTATATCTGTGCTGTCTGGTACAGTAGCCACTAGCCACACGTTGCTATTGAGTACTTGAAAGATAGCTAGTGCAACTGAAGAACTGAATTTTATTTTAATTTTAACTTATTTAAATCTAAACAGCTGCCAGTGGCTCCTATATAGGGTAGTGTATAGGCTGTCTTTCAAGAGGATGGCTACTAGCTGTCTGGACCTCATCTGACTTAGGACTTGGAATATAGGAAATTTAAAGCTGTTTTAAAGTAAATCTTAAATAAGATCCTGAGATTTCCATGTGGCTAGTCTCTTTCCTTGTCTTGGGACGGATGACTCATTTGGAGATGGAAAAGCAAGCAGCTCTGTACTCCAGCATCCCACAGAGATGGTTCCTAAGGAAGTTGCTAACTTTAAGACAATTCAGGTAGAGGCTGAAATGTCAGAGGGGAAATCAGAGATGGTCAAGTCTATCACTGTCTCTCCCCCTCACTGGCCCTCTTCACTCTGTTTGCACCCTCACCTACTGCCCTGGCCTTATTTTCAACGTTGGGGAAATTTTCATAGTTTTGGAAGGTTTGGAGAGGCAAGAAGCATTTACCTGGGAGATTCTAGGCTCTCGAGGAGGGTCTAGAGTGGCTTGGGTTTAGGTATTAGGATAAATTCACTCCTTTAAAGCCCATATAAATTAACATCAAAGACCCAGTTGGCAAAGGTGCCTACTCAAGCATCTCAGGTGGTGGTGCAGCCCAAGAGCTACTCGGTGGAATGGAGTGGGAGAATTCCCATCTGCCATCAAGGGAGCTTTGTGAAGCGAGGACCATGTCAAAAGTGGGCGTGGGAACAAAAGGAAAGATGAAATAATGGTATCTCTCAGAATTGAATAAAGTGAAATGTTTCAAAAGTCAGGACCCAGAGGTTCACGCAGTTCCAGACATACAGAGACCTTCCTATTCCTTCCAACCTGAGGACAGCACCTGTGTGAGGAGGAAGCGCTTAGATACTTGGCGTGTGCTGAAAAGTCACCTGTCTTGGAACAAGAAGGCAGAGAGTGCTGTTGCCCAGGGCAGGGTGTACCATCATCAGGCTGGCTGTGGAAGAGTTACACAGAGTCAGCTGATAAACATACAGAATCCCAGCCTCTCCTGGGAGATTCCATTTCCAGCAGATCTGAGGTAGGGCATGGCAAAACACATCTTTCACAGGTGATTCTGATACACAAACTAGATCTGGGGAATCCTGCAAAGATTGGGGGAAACAACTTTTCTTGTTAGGGGAGGTGACCAGGAAGAGCTGAAGAGCACCAATCGTATTATAACCGAGGTCCTCTGGCTGAGGTATGAGATTAAAAGAACTCCAGAACCTAGAGTGATCCACCTGGTATTACTATAGCTTACGCTGCACACAAGAAAGGGCTTAGCTGCTAGCTGTCTACTTTCTACAAACTCTTAAGAGGATCAGTATTGATCAGTTCAGACCTTAGTCCATCATCTGAACCAAACACTGTCTTAACATGTTTTTCTATGTGTGGGTGATAGATAATAATAAAAGATGAGAATATATATATTTATATATATATGTATAACTGAATCACTTTGCAATACACCTGAAACCAACACAACATTGTGAATCAACTATATTTCAATAAAAACTTTTTAAAAATTAAAATATTCCAGTCAAAAAAATCTGTAAAGATGTTTAGGCTCTTAGTTAGGATCCCATAAGAATGAGCATTTACTACTAAGTAATTAGAAAGCATAAAAAGGTACACTCCAAACAGAATCTTATTTTGGAATTTTAGTGTTAACAGATGGCAGCTTCACAGGTTAAAATAGGAAAACACTGAGGGGAACAGATGTCCAAATTGGGCCCAGCCATCCCGTGAACTTAGAGGCTTCCTCTGGGGGCTTCCCTGGTGGCGCAGTGGTTGAGGGTCCGCCTGCCGATGCAGGGGACACGGGTTCATGCCCCAGTCCGGGAAGATCCCACATGCCGCAGAGCGGCTGGGCCCATGAGCCATGGCCGCTGAGCCTGCGCATCCGGAGCCTGTGCTCCGCAACGGGAGAGGCCACAACAGTGAGAGGCCCGCATACTGCAAAAAAAAAAAAAAAGCTTCCTCTGTTGTGCAGAGATTTTGTTCCATATTTGTGGTAATGGATAGCTGTGATGGCCAAGCTCACAGGTAAGCATCCAACCCTGTTGCCCATTCTCTGAGGGCTCAGAGTTCACATCCCTGTTGAATGTGCTGGTGGACTGTTTGGTGGGAGACCTATTTCCCTGTTTTTTCCTGTGTCTCTCCTTTCCCGCCGGGCAAGATGTGGACAGAAGAGTTTATGGATTTACTCCAGTGATACTGCATGGTGCCACATAGGACCCAGGCCACAAAGTCTCTGAGGTATACATAGGTAAGAAGGCCAAGAAGAGAATAAAGACATTACTTCTGTTTTGTTGCTGGATCGTGCCCCTCACATAAGGTTCCTAAGCCTCTTCTCTAGATATGAGCAGAGACACAAAGATTTCTTGACTTGAACATGTTTGGGCACAACTCATGCTCACACGTACGCTGACACACACGGTCGAGGCTCAGAAGCTGCCATCAGTTAACGTGGCTGAAGCGGGTGCCAGGTGGAGACAGAGCCTCCTCAACCCTCTTGGTAGACTTGCTCAGCGGGGCTCCAGGTAGACAGAAGATTCAGTGACAGGTTTTTCTGCTCTTGCTGAGATGTGACAAGGTGGTAGCCCAGCAAATTCATGGTATTCCTGCAGACTTTCTGAAGCCGAGAAACCTTTTCATAAGGCAAGGACCAGCGCCAGGCCTGAGAGACATTGAGGGCATTCCTGGCATTTGTGTGGAAGGCATGCTCACCCATGCCCTTGCCTCGAGTGATGTTGTGCACCCAGGTCTGGAGCTGGGGCAAGAATTTCAACCCTGCGTATTCATACATTCGGGCAGTCTGGGCCAGGGGGTCCCGGACCAAGTCCTCATAGCGCACGAGCAAGTAGCGCTGCCTCAGGGCTTTGGGCAAGGACTGCACAGCCTTGTAGATCTCCAGCTGGCTTTGGCAGATGACTTGCATTGCGTAGTAGGGTTGCTCCTCCTTTTTGAGTTTCTGCAGATGCTGCCCCATCACAATGTGGCTGTCAATCATGAGTTCCTTCGCGGTGTGTTCTCGGGAGCGGAACACCGCCCGGGGGTCCCGGACCAGGTGCACAATGTGCAGATTGAGGGAAGGGTCTCTCAGCAGCGGGTAGAGCACCTGCAGTTTGAAGAAACGTACCTCCTTGAGCACCACGTGGCTGTAAGTGCGGCAGGCCTTCTCCACCACCTCAAAGGGCTCTTGATTGCACAGAAGCCTACAGTGAGCCTGGGGTATGATGTTATCTCGCGGGAAGATGTTGCAGGCAGGTGGAGAACACAGGGCCCGGCTGCCTTCCCACTGGAAGAGGCTGGACTGTTTTCGGGGGCCAGGTTTCATGTAGGCATCAAAGACGCTCATGTCACACAGAAAGACGGCCCGTATGAGATCCCGCACTGCCATATGCAACCTCTGGGCAGTACTTTGTGTGAAGGTCATCCAGACGTGCCAGGCAGGCTCCATCAGGTAGAAGACATCTGGGTGCTGCCCAAAAAGCTGCCCTACGAAAGAAGAGCCAGAGCGCCACGAAGACAGGATGAGCACATGCATGTACGCGGGCTGGGGTTCTTCCTTCATCTGCAGGGAGTTGAAGTTGTGGGAGTATAGAAGGATGAATAGAGCAAAGACAGCCGTCTGGGAAGCCAGGAACAGTAGTAGCTTCATTTTTGGGGGCAGCGTCATGCTGAAGTAGAAGACCTTCAAGGAACAAGCAGAGGGGCTATGTTAGGCTAATGTTTGGGTATCTGACTTCCATCCCCTTTCTAGCCAAAGCTACTTTCTTCCTGACCCGCACCAAGGGGCAATGTAGAATGCTGGAGCCTTCTTGCAATGAATTGCACAAATCCTTCTCCAAATTCCTGTCCCTTGCAGTTAGTGTGTCAATAAGCACTATTTCTTTCTTTCTTTTTTTTTTTTCCGGTACGCGGGCCTCTCACTGTTGTGGCCTCTCCCGTTGTGGAGCACAGGCTCCAGACGCGCAGGCTCAGCGGCCATGGCTCACGGGCCCAGCCGCTCCGCGGCATGTGGGATCTTCCCGGACCGGGGCACGAACCCGTGTCCCCTGCATTGGCAGGCGGACTCTCAACCACTGCGCCACCAGGGAAGCCCAATAAGCACTATTTCTTTTTAAGCTCTTTCTTTTTAGGCTCTTTACTTCCTCCCTCCTGGTCCTTCTTGTCCATGGAGCTACAAAAATGTGTGAACTCAGCCATATTTCATGAATATAGGGAAAACAGGTTCACCCTGGTGACACACATGTCTTCACACAGGCCATGTAGGCAAAGCTTAACCACAGTCTGACCCAAGTTTTGGTTGAATGCCCCATGATTCCTTCAGAAACTACGGGAGATAAGCTGACTTCTGAGGAACTGCCTTGAGGCCCGCCCACCCACCCCCATCTTGAGGGATAGTGCCAAGGCCATTTCTCACTATCCTCCTTCATCTCAGTTAAGCACAGGACTTTCAATACCCTGAAGGATATGGCTGCAGACTATAAAACTGCTTGGCTTTGGTTTGGAGTTTTCTCCTCAGCGGCAAAGTGCCCGTGGCACCTATCATCTGATCCCCTCTGATTTGGTCTCATCCTGTGGGACTAGGGACATGAGGAGCTGACCCAATGCTGTCCTCGTGTCTGTATATGTAATAAACTATGAATCTATTTGGGTTGAATCGTTGTTGCATTAGCAGCCAACTGTATGAAACTGTGGCAAGCCAACCTAAGAGCTGCAATAGTGATGCTGTGGCCTGTTAGCCACTGTGCTGCTTCTTGGGGTAATGTTTGACCACTTGACACAACTTACTCAGGGTTGCTCAGTTGGGCATGTTGTATACTGCCCAACCTTAGGGAATGCCACTTCATCAAGAATTTAAGATATTTATTATTTAACAAAATGTCTGGTAGGTGACAGTTAAGTATCTTGGTTCAGTAGGATAAGTACATTAGGATGGTTTTCCAGTTCTTAGATGTTAAATATCTAGAGAAAGGAATTTCACTTTGTAATTTACACTAAGGCTCAAACGGACTGGTGGCAACGCTGAACTTACTCCCTTCACACCAGGGCTTTGTGTGAAAAGACCACTGTTCCCAGTGCCATGCTAGAATATTATTCCAGGGGAGCTCTTAACTCTCTTTATGGGTTGAGATGACTCTGGATCATTCTGGGTGACTTCCTGACATAAATAACTGTTGAGAAATATAATAGATATTTCACATAGTGTAAAATGTTAACAGTAGCAAGGTGCTAATTTGCATATCACTCTATACTCAAGAAATTCTTCCTTCAAGCTTTAATAAAGAAGAGAAAATATGTTTCTAGACAGTAATTGCAGCTGGGTTTAGGATGTGCTATTCTCCTGGTGATAGGTCTCATCACCAATTTTTTTTTTTTAAGTTTTGAATAGCTAATAGTCACATGGTTCAAATTGTTTTTAAGAGTATCATTATCATGAACATTAAATCAGACTCAGAATTTAAAAGAAGGCTTCCTAAGATTCCACATGCAGGAAGGGAATAAGGACAGTGCTTGCCAGCCTGTAGCCTAGCCTGTCACACTCCAGGTCTTTACATATTGAATATTAGGTGAGGGGAAATCCTATGACAACAGTTATGTCTCTGGAGACCTATAGTCATAAATTAGAAAATTTCTAGAGCTATTTGTATGACATACTTTTTAAAAGGGTCATAGAATTTTTCTAGGGGAAAGAACACCTAAGAATTTTACCAGCTGCTGAATCAATAATCTCTTCTCTATTTACTGACAGCTAGTATTTATCTACGAGCTGGTGTTTTATCGTCACTATACAGTGAAATATATACTTCCAACACCTGTCCTCCATCTGCCCATTTCCCAACTTGACCCCAAATAGCAACTGGGTTCTTTTTTTTTTTTTTTTTTTTTGTGGTACGTGGGCCTCTCACTGTTGTGGCCTCTCCTGTTGCGGAGCACAGGCTCCGGATGCGCAGGCGCAGCGGCCATGGCTCACGGGCCCAGCCGCTCCGCGGCATGTGGGATATTCCCGGGCCGGGGCACAAACATGTGTCCCCTGCATTGGCAGGCAGACTCTCAACCACTGCACAACCAGGGAAGCCCCTGGGTTCATTTTTTAATGTGTCCTTTCAGTTGCTTTATGCGTACACAAGAAAATTCAAATGTCTATGTATTCTTAATTTTTCCCCTTTTGATAACACAAGAAGTTGCAAGTTATCCACACTGTGCTGCAACTTGCTTTGTTAACTTAACAATATGCCTTGGAGAGCTTTCCATGGGAGTACATAAAGCGTTTCCTCCTTCCTTTTTACCACTGTGTAGAATTTTATTGTATAGATGTACCACAGTTTATTTAACCAGTGTCCACACTGATGAGCTTTTGGGTTGTTTCCAGTCTTTTGCCATTTCAAAAATTTCAATAATGACCTTTATGTTCACACATCATTATATAAGTATGTAAGCCTACTCCCCAGAAGTGGGATTGCTTAATCAAAGAGTACGGGTATGTGTACCTTTGGGATCTGTTGTCCAGACAGCCTTCATATTGGTCATAAACCATTCTGTGTGTCTAGAAGTCCAGAGATTCTAGAGAGTAAATTTTAGAGGAGGAATTGGGCAGTCACAGATGTGACTCTTGAAGTTTATAGCTTGCTTCCTGAAGAGGTAGAGAATGCTTTGCCAGCCCATGGACTTCCCTTGGAAGTCCCCTGAACCTTCTAGGAAGTGTGTAATGACCTCAACCAAACCTTGAGTGGCAATGGCCCAGAAACCCCTCTCTTTCATTCATTACAACAATGCATTTCCTCCACATGTGCCAGAAGATCCAGTGAGGATCATCTCTCCTACGTGCCAAAAAACCCACTTTGCTGTATGCCAGGAAAATGTCGATGAATGGGAATCCTTGTCTTGGCCCTGAAGGTTAGAATGGGGCCAGCTGAGATATGTTCCTATTCTTCTAAACTTGAGCCCAAGAGGAAATGATTAGAAACTAAGACATTTTTGACAATGGCTCAAGAATACCCACCCCCCAGCCCCCCAAGTATTGAGGAAATGACTAGCAAGAGATCTTCTCCCAAAGGCAGTTATGTGTATGAGGAAAAGTTTGGAACAAAGATAGGAAATAATGGAGCAAAAGAGAGAGGAAAGAACTTGACCTGTGTATAATTATAAGGATAGAATTTTATATGCAGGGCCTATAATCGGCTCAGGAAAAAGCTAACATTTCCTAAGGACTAGCAACGTAGACCTTTCAAAAGTACGTCCTCCCTCCCCCTATCTGGCTTTGGGCCAGCTCAGTGTTTGAGAGGGCTAGCATGCTCTGAGCCCTCCTTGCCTGCCAATAGCACCTGGTGTCATGCCCATTCTCTCCCAGAGCTGGAGCCTGGCCTTTGAACTCATCCCCAGTTGTCCTCAGGCTTTAATAGACCACGGTTCTCAGGAATTCCCAAGGAAACCCTCCGACTGCTTTCTCTGCTTTTTCTTTCCATGAGCAATTTCCCTGGCCAGAAGGAAAGTATGCTTTTGTAAAGTGAATCCCATCTCTTGTCACTGGGATCTAGACACAAGCTGGATCTAAGCAACCCATGATGGGCCTGATGAGAAGAGTCAGGGGAAACTTCAGGGTGTGCCTCAGGGAAAGATTATCCCTGCAGCCCCTGGAATCAGTGGTAGAGGTGGCTCCGGGAAGACAAGGAAACTCAAGGCTTTTCATGGCACTTCCCTCTATCCTAACCATCATCTCTCCCCAGCTGTGCTATATTAACTTCCTCTGCAGTCCTTGGGGTCAGGAAGCATTTATGAGCGGTCTGTGATGTGATTTCCATCTCAGAGTCCCTAGTCCACCTTCCTGAGTGTTCTTTTCTGGCTATTTGGTTGCATGCTTGAACCTGCCCTCCCTGTTATCTAATCCTGAATGTGCTAGCCTGGTCTTGATAGTAAGTGGCCTCTCTCTTCTGTCTCTCATCTCTCCCCCTCAGCTCTCCCCCTCATCCACTGCTGCCTTGAAAAACATCACGAAAGGGTGGTAGTGACGTAGCACCTACTTCAGGCACAGGGACTATAAGGCACCAGGATGGGTGACTCACCCAGCAGCCTGATTACAGAGGGCTGAATTATAGAGGACCCTCAAGTCCATATCGTGTAGCCTATTAGAAACAAAATGATGAATTCTGAGGAAAAACCAAACATACATCAATTTAAGAGCCCTGGATTCCAGCCGCTGACAAATTTCTAATTTATATTTCCCAGTGAGATTATGCCCCCCAAACCAGAAATTAGAGATGGCAGAAGACATTTGCACAGAGAGAGAGGAGAGCTGGATCGGGGAGACCTGCATCCACACATATAGCTGCAGAACCTGGAAACCTGTGAGATAAGCACCTGGGCAAAGGGTATCCGTACAATAACAAGCTCTAACTAGACTGAAGGGTCTTTGCAATTTCTGTGTCTCTAGTAACAACGACAGTGACTGGCGTCTAGTAGGGGCTCAAGAAACATCTATTGAATGAATGACTGAATGAACAAACATTTGTAGCGTTTTTTTTTTTACTATTTGAGGTGCCCTCATTGACCTGGGTAAGGAAAGCAGGACAAGATTTTTTTTTTTATTTTGCACATATAAAAGTATTTAACTTCCAATTAGAAGTTCCAGACTTATCCACAGCCTTACAAGATAGAAGTCTCTTCTACCTTGGCTGACTCACTGGTCTCAAATTTATTCTTATTTTACATCTGAACAGCGCTCCACAACTTTGAAAGCCCTTTTAGCCACCGTAATGACAACAGCCCGATTAAATATACAGAACAGTGATGAGCCACACCTCTGTGTTTCAGAATAAGTGAACTTTAGTTAATTGACTCAACGATAGAAATAGCCCTGCCTGATCAGACCCGGATCTTTTGGGTCCCAGGTCTGAGAATTCAGTTATCACACTAAATCTTACCTGAGCTAGAGAAAATTTGTAGCTCCCAGCACCTCCCGTCCCTACTCCCCAACACCTGAGCAGAGGAGAAGCTGCAAGTACAGAGATCCAAAGCCAGCGTCTGAATGAGTAAAACACGTCAGGGGGACTAGCTACAAAAATAGACATCGGAATAGCCCTACTCACATTCTAGGCTCTTTCTTAACTCTTTTAGGGATAGAGCTGGGTGGGGAGAGGGGAGCTGCTGGCAGGCAGCTTGTGCTTTTTGGGGAAGATTATCCTGGTGATTCTGATTCAACCCCCCACCAACACCTCCCCTCCGCCATCGCCCAGAAAATTCCCAGCTTAGTTGCCCCAGGTTATCTGATACTCCGCCCCAAGAACCTGGGAATAATGGCCCTGCTTTGGAGGTGTAGAGAAAATTCTCTCCTTACCTTGTTAATGGCTTAGGCTTCCCCACTGATCTAAAGGCTCACTGCTAGCCAAGTTGTGCAGCTTTTGTCCTCTGACTCACCAACTCTCCTCTCAGCTTCCTCCTCCTCCTTGCATCTTGCATAACCATCCCTACTCAGAGCAAATTCCACTGCCTTCTTTCTCTGGCAAAAAATTACCCACCTTCCAAGACAGGGTTAAGAAAGCATCGCTCCCAGAGAGACTTGATACTAGCAGCTTTAACCCTGAGATACTCAAGGGGTGGGGAGACTCTGCTGGAATGGGCGGGGCCCGAAGAAGCAAAGGAGGAAGCATTCTCTCCCACCACTGGGAGGCGATCCTGGAATGTAGATCCCTTGAAGGCAGCTGAATAGGTTAACTACCTTAGGGCAAAGTGGAAAAAGAAAAGGGACCCCAGAAGTAGATGAGGTTGATAGGGAAATCGCAGGACAGTGACAGCCAAAATGGACACAATGTGAAACCTTGCTCTTATCTCTGCTGCAAAAAGAGGAGAAAACCTGGAAGCGATTTCTGGATTCCACCTTCCTGCTCACTTCACTGGATTTAGGGAGAAAACCTTTTTTTGGGCCTCTGTGTCTTATTCAACATCTTCACCCTTCTTGCAGGAGGTAGTAACTAGAGGTATTACGTAGATGTAATAACTCGTTTTATGGGAGGACACATATGCATTGGCGTTTAGTTGGGGTACGGGAAAAGAAATTTCCCCCTCAAGAAAAAAAGAAACAAGTTGTCATGAAAAATTATATCTTCTTACTAGCTGTGTGTACTTGGGCAAATCACACAACTACTCTGAGCTACTTTACATGATTGTTGTGAGTGTAAAACAATAGGTGAATTTTTATTTTTATTTACTTATTTTTGGCTGTGTTGGGTCTTTGTTGCTGCGCGCGGGCTTTCTCTAGTTGTGGTGAGCGGGGGCTACTCTTCGTTGTGGTGCGCGGTCTTCTCATTGCGGTGGCTTCTCTTGTTGTGGAGCACAGGCTCTAGGCGCGTGGGGTTAGTTGCTCCATGGCACGTGGGATCTTCCCAGACCAGGGATCGAACCTGTGTCCCCTGCATTGGCAGGTGGATTCTTAACCACTGTGCCACCAGAGAAGTCCCAATAGGTGAATTTAAAAATATATATATGTATTTAATTGAAGTGTAGTTGATTTACAATGTTGTGCCAATCTCTGCTCTATAGCAAAGAGACTCAGTTGAGGTGAATTTTTTATTCAATTAAATTAAACTTAGAGCTTCCCTGGTTTTTTTCCAGGGAAATTTTTTTCCAGTAAGTTCCAAATAGCAAAACTGGAATTTGCCAGGCACAGGCAATTATTAATATAGCATTTACAGTGTATTTACAACTATTTACATAGCATTTACATTGTATTACAATGTAATCTCGAGATGATTTAAAGTATACAGGAGGATGTGTATAGGTTATATGCATATACTACACCATTTTATATAAGGGACTTGAGCATGGTATCAGCGAGGGTCCTGGAACCAATTCCCTTGCAGATACGGAGGAAGGGTTGATTGTACAGGCAAAAATATGCAGATCACTAAAGGGAAGTCTTCAGGTCAAAGGCCAGATTATATAAAGCAACACACCAGAAGTCCCAAGCCTTGAGTCAGCCACGAAAAATAGCCTGTATAGCTCCCAGGACACTGATTAATTCAGAAACTATTCGATAAATGTTTACTCCCTTTCATAGAGAGGGGAGATCCAGAAGAGAAGTCGCCTATAGTGTAGCACTGGCACAAACTGACTTCTCTTTCGTGGGCGGCTAAGAGCCTCTTACACTGTATATTCTTGGACTATGTCAGGTAGTCATAGATTCAGCCACTGGATTTGTCACATTATTAACTTCATAATCACTGTGTAATTCACACAGACCTTTATATAGTCCTTTCTTCCTGGAGGCGAGCTTATTGTTGGAATTAAATGGACTGTCACTCCCTGGGGAAGATAGAACCAACATTTCGCTTGGCTCATCTTGGCTATGAGGAAGGAAAAAAAAGATGAGGAAGCTCTTTTTACAACATGTACAGGAATAAAGGTAAATTGTGGTGGAGTGTAAAAGCGACTGATTTTGGAGTCAGACGTCTGGGCGAGTCATTCCACCTCTCTGAGCCCTAGAATATCACTGTAAAATAAGGTGTAAAGTATCAGTGTAAAATATATGTTCACCTAATGGAATTCTTGTGAATGTTAGGATTGGATTCATGCATATAACACCCCTAACGCAATATTATGACAATAATGAGTTTAAAAGTGGTAGTTATTATGGAATCATAATAACACCTCTTTTTTTCTTTCTCGGCTGTTGGCTTATTTTCCAAGGCCTTGAAAGAGAGAACAGACAGAGTTGTGTGAGTTCTGGGATAATCTAGGCAGTATATTTGCTGGTTTCAATCAGCTGAGCCCCCTAAGGCCTTATCATAAGCACAAATAACCAGACCTGTGGTGGTGCCTTGTATTGATTTCAGTCGTGTGGCCTTCTCTCCCTTCCTGTTTCTCTCTAGCAGGTGGAAGAGAAATTTCTCTTCCTCAGAGTGACTCCATTGCAGAGACGTAAATTGAAGAGCAAAACTGGGCCGTTGGTAGTTCTGCTTTTATTCTTACTATAAAAGTAATACTTGTTAATTATAAAAAATTTGAAAAATACAAAATGTATAAAGAAGACAACACAAATCTCTTTACATTTTGCTGCCGACAGAAGAGCACCATTGATCGTTTTACCCGTGCCTGCAGAAATCTGTATAATTGGGATCACACTGAAAATATAGTTTTGTATTTATTTTTCCTTAGTCTTTAAAACATTTTAAATTATGAAATTAAAATTAAGGTATAAAGGTACAATTTAACAAATAATATAAAGGAACTACCACTCCAAAATAAAACACCCAAAAAACAGAACATTGCCAAAGCTGGCTTAGTATCTCTTCACTCTCACGTCCTCCCCCTTCCCTCATCATTCAGAGGTGACCACTTCCAAGGTAAGCAGCTCCTTATTCTTCCATATAGTTTATCACCTTAAGCAGTACAATTGAATTTTCCCCAATTTGACCTCTTTCTAGGTAGAATTATAGCACATGTATTCTTTTGAGATTTGCTTTTTTCATTTCATTTTATCCTCGTAAGTTTCATCACATTGTTACATACAGTTATGGCTTTTTTTTATTACTGTGTAATATTCCACGTATAACGTGGAATAATATGCCACAATTTGTCCATGCTCATGGTAATGGACATTTGAGTTGTTCATAGTTTGGAACTATGACTGAATATTCTTGACATGTCTCCTGGCACACGTTTATACGTGTGTCTCTAATAGAGGCTGGGTCGTGGGGGTTAGATCTGCTTTTTTCACTCACATTATATTCTGAGCATTTACCCATCTCAACACATATTTCTGGGAGACATTACTTTGAATGGATTTATCATATGCCAGTATTCCAGGATTCTATTGACAGATGTTTAGATTGTTTCCAATTTTTCCTTATTGCATTTGCATATAATTCTGTGACAAATACAGTGATTTTTTTTTTTTTTTTTTTTTGGTTGTGTTGGGTCTTTGTTGCTGTGTGCGGGCTTTCTCTAGCTGCGGCAAGAGGGGCCTACTCTTTGTTGCAGTGCACGGGCTCTAGGCGCACAGACTTCAGTAGTTGTGGCACGCGGGCTTCAGTAGCTGTGGCTCGCAGGCTCTAGAGCACAGTCTCAGTAGTTGTGGTGCACGGGCTTAGTTGCTCCACAGCATGTGGAATCTTCCTGGACCAGGGATCAAACCCTTGTCCCCTGCATTGGCAGGCAGATTCTTAACCACTGTGCTACCAGGGAAGTCCCAAACACAGTGTTCTTAATGATTAATGAAGCACCTCCCACAGTGCTCAGTGCAAGTAGCCATCACACCTCCTTCCTTACGTGTAATACCACAGATCTTAACCTCTTTAATTTGTGATTCATAAGTCAGTTAGGAAGAACTTCTGGAAAGGCTGGCTGGAAGCAGTCGTTAAGAAATAGGTATTCATGGGACTTCCCTGGCAGTCCAGTGGTTAAGACTTCACACTCCCAATGCAGGGGGTGTGGGTTCAATCCCTGGTTGGGGAACTAAGATCCCCTATGCTGTGTGGCACAGCCAAAAAAAAAAAGAAATAGGTAATTAATTGAAAACTCAGGGTATCCAAAACAGAGGGCACTTCCAAAAAGGAATTATGGAGCGTGAAGGTTATGAAAGAAGATCATTGTAGCTACTGCTCCTTCAGAGCTTGCGACAAACCAGGTACTATACTTCACACTTACTTGGGTTATCACATTGTCTTTGCCATGGCCTTAGGAGATAAATTTCATAACTTCCAAATGATGGAATAGAGGTTTAGAGAAGTTAAATAATGTATCCACGGTTACATGGTTTATAGTGGCAAAATCTGGACTCAGCCCCAGGTCTGTTCAAAGCCCAGGCTTACTCATCAGGTAATGTTACCTTCCTACATGACCATGGACCATTTCTTTAAGGCAGCACTGTCCAATAGAACTTTCTGTGGTGAGGAATGTTTTTGCACAAGTACAGTGGCAACTACCACTTGTGGACATTGGACACTTGAAATGTGGCTAATGCTACCATTTTGGAAAGTGCAGTTAAGGTTGTACAGATCCAGTCCTTTTCTTTTTTTTGTTTTTGTTTTTGCTTTCAATTCTGTTTATTTTTTTAAGTCTGTCTTGAAAATACAACCAATGTGATTAATTGTGCCTTAAACAAAATCAGTGTCTAAACAAATTCAATATCTAAACACATCTTCACCAATGATATTAGGGAAAAGGGAAGGAATTTCAAAGCACAGACCAGGAAACAATCACAAAATATAGGTTTAATTACTACTGTTAAAAATTTTTTAAAAAATTAGAAAAAAGAAACTACCAAGAAAACAATTGTAAGTACTTGAATAAGTCTCGCTATTCTGAATAATGTAACATCTTTTCTAAATTGTAGATTTAGAAGTTTTAGAACACACAGACACTAAGGGAAAGAAAGGCTAGTTCCTTGGGAATTACTATCCAGTATGATACAATTACTTCAGGATAACAGAAGCAGAACCTTCCTTACAATTAGATTTTAACAAATGATTTTGCTGCTAATAGAAATGGGGAATGTGTGAATGACAAGTTTTGGAGGGTGAAAGAAAAAAAAATGGACTGAAGGTAAGCACTGGATACAGAACTGAGGTTTGCTTATTTTTCACAACCAAAAATGAGCAAGTTAAACTATCTTGTACAAATAAAGCTTGATACTAAGTATGCAAACAGAAGCATAAACATTTGTAACTAATCACACCCATGAAAGACTAGGTTAACGCTTCAAACACAGTATGGCTACTAGTGGACATACAAGGCAGAAATTTCTAAAATACTGTTACACAGATGAGTAACGATAGTATAAATTCTTTATTTACATTAAAATCTGTTTCAGGGGGCTTCCCTGGTGGCGCAGTGGTTGAGAGTCCAAAATAACATTTTCTGTCAGAGATAATATGGACAAAAATTGTGTGCTGAACAGAAAGTTTTGAAACTGCTTAAAATGCACCTACTGTTTAAAGCAAACAAGTTTAACAAGTATAAATTTATACTGCGAGTCCATAGTGGTCATATATGAATAACTACACATTTCTTTTTTGTAAACCTCAGCAACTATATTCACACATCAAGAGTTGTCAGTGAGCTCAGTCTTAAACTACACCTTTTTTTTTTTTTGGCGGTACGCGGGCCCCTCACCGCTGCGGCCTCTCCCGCCGCAGAGCACAGGCTCCGGACGCGCAGGCCCAGCGGCCATGGCCCACGGGCCCAGCCGCTCCGCGGCATGCGGGATCCTCCCGGACCGGGGCACGAACCCACGTCCCCTGCATCCGCAGGCAGACCCCCAACCACTGCGCCACCAGGGAAGCCCTGTCTGCTAAAGATTTTTACCTCAACTTTAAATCTTCCTAAAATGCCAACATCCCAAAATAAAATTTAGTATCACCTGACTGTAGACTGAATAAACCTTCAACATCAATCCTTAGCACCTCAAATAATGACACAAAGTCATAACACATTTTTTTTCATGTAAGGACCAAGCGGTTTTAAAAACAATCTAGGGCTTCCCTGGTGGTGCAGTGGTTGAGAGTCCGCCTACTGATGCAGGGGACGTGGGTACTGATGCAGAGGCCATAACAGTGAGAGGTCTGCGTACCACAAAAAAACAAAACAAAACAAAAACAATCTAAATGGCCTCAAAGCATTCCCAAACTTACATGAAAATTTGAGTACACATAATACTTCCAAAGAGTAGGATTGTTTTAAGATTCTCTTTGGATTCTAAGAATAACCATTTTGTTCATTTTTAAATAAATTATTTTATGAAAATAAACAATTGAGGACTTTTTTGTCCTTAGTTTACCCAGGCAAAGGCCTTTGTGTTGCGCAGGCAAAGGCAACCACAATGTACACACAGGCTAGATTGTAACCTGTCCGCACAGAACAAATCAAGAGCGAGCAAGCCAAAAGGGACAAATGAAGGCTCCAATCTGATTTAAGCTCTTGTAGCTATGGCTCCTAGGGCAGCTTATTCCTGCCCTCTAGGTCTAAGATTGTGGGGCGCAGTTCCAAACCTACCAAAAATGGAAGCCAAGGGCATAAGCTGACAGGCAGGCAAAAAGATCTTTTGACAGGAATCACTCCATGAGTTAGGGAAGTGGATGAAAGTGAAGGGAATATAACGAAGATTTTAGAATAAAGGCAGTGGCAGGATTAAGGAGAAGCCTTAGGAAGGGTTCTCACACTTCTAAAGTATACATGTTAACTGGGTGAGGACAAAAGTACAGTCCCCAGATTCAAATGAAATTTTAAATAATTATACGAGTGCCTACAGGCCAGAGTTAAATCCCTAGCAGTACTGTTAATATCAGATGTTATCAAGAGTGAACCGGAAACAGATTTTGTTTGTGCCTTTCCACAGACATTGAAGTCAAAGGAAGAGATTGCACCTACAACTAAGAACTAAGAGGCCCAAATACCACCTTCATAAACCTTTGACCATAAATTTCCAAATTTGTGCTCTCATTTAGTTGAAGTTGCATTTATCCTAATTTACTGACATTTTTGTTTAAGCATGCCTACATTTTAAAAAATGGTGATTAGTTTTGAAATTTAAGATAAAACTTCTAGAACCTTCACCGAGATTACTATTAAAACCCTTAGTATAAAAGATTTCTGTGATCCTTACAATTGATGGAAACCCTACTACTTTCACATTTTTTAATTTATATTTTCTGAAATATTACTGGTCAGATATCCCCAACTGCTAAAGAAAATATAGTATGATATGGTTTCCCAAAATCGAAACATGGTTAATAAAAATGAAAAAAATTGTATTTACACAAAATAGCCTGAAAAATTAAAAAGAACGGTGTATCCTAGGTCCTACAGGGGAGGGAAAAGCAGCATCATAAATAAGTTCAAATTGAAAATTTGGAGTTTTTGTCCTGTGCCCCACGCTATTTATTCACTGCCATATTTTAAAAACAACAATTATGTTATCTGCATTTCTTCCTCATTCAGGTCAGCTTGGCTTTCTTCTTCGCAGGTCCTTTGTGCCCTTTGGCCTTTCTTCTTAAATTCTGCCTGTCGACCACAGGCACTTCCACTTCTATCTCCTCTGAGCTGCTATCCACAGTCTTCTCTGTTGATTGTGTCAACTGATCCAGTTGCTCAGAATATGCTTCAGACTGCTCCTCTGACTGGCTCTTCTGTCCTGCATTCTGTGCAAATGGCACATCTTCAAGTTCAACCTCTATTAAAGAGCTCTGAGGAAGAGCTGGAGATGTTTCCTGAGGCTCGGCTACCCCCTCCTCACCCTGGTCTTCCAATGAGGCAGTAGTGTTGGGTGATACATTTTCAGGAATCGATTCTTCAGAAAATTCAGTTATCACGGAGTTTGGAAAACCATTCTTCATTTGGGATAGTAGCCACATTGTCTGAACTCCCAAAATGTGCTTTCTTTCTTGAAACTAGAGGCAGCCTCTCTTCAGTGTGCCCCTTGTCATCAGATGGGCCTTCATCTAGCAACATTTCTGAGTCAGTTACATGTGAAGTCTTATCCTGTGCAACAGCCTCAGGAGATTTTGAAGATTCTACCACCAGTGGAACAAGATTCGTAGAGTCTTCACTGGCATTAAAAGACTGCAATTTTATTATATTTTATTTTTTATTTTTATTATTATTATATATTTTTTTGCAGTACACGGGCCTCTCACTGTTGTGGCCTCTCCCATTGCGGGGCACAGGCTCCAGACGCGCAGGCTCAGCGGCCATGGCTCACGGGCCCAGCCTCTCCGCGGCATGTGGGATCTTCCCGGACCGGGGCACGAACCCGTGTCCCCTGCATCGGCAGGCGGACTCTCAACCACTGCACCACCAGGGAAGCCCCAAAACTGCAATTTTAATTCTTCACCTAAAACTTCACTAGTGGAGTCCTCCTCTTCTAAGTGAAGTCTTAAGAGTATCATCCATTATCTCATCATTCATAGGCTCTAATTGAGATTCCTTTTCACCTTCTTGCTTTTCCAGGCCTGGCTGGGTTTCTGGTGCTGGTCGAACATTTTTATCACTACTTTCATCTTCAGATTCAATCACAGTCTGTTCGGGTTCTTCTTCCAAGAATTTTTCTGAGCTCTCTGATATTCGTGCAGTAGACTCCAATTTGTTCACTGAAGCTGTAGGTGAAGTCTGGGGAGCCTTTTCATCTTCCCCTCGAGAACTACTAAATTCAGAATCCTGAAACCGTTTTCCAATCTTTGGCTGCTTTAGATGACTACTTCGAGTACGAGTGGAAACAGGTGTTTTATCGTGACCTTCAGAAGTGCTCGCAAAGGCATCTTTTAGAGAATCAATAGTTAGCTGCATCTCACTAGACAGAATGTCTTCAGCTCCTGCTTCATAGTCTGGAACAGATGCAAGACCATATTCTCCAGACACAGGTCTTTTAGCTTCATTTTGAGAAACTGCAGTCATTTTACATGTTTCTCTTTGTAATGCTCTGGTGATTGGTATTCTCTGGTACCAGTGTCCAACACCTTCAACTTCTCAAAGCAGTTCATGGTCTCCTGGATATTTTTCAAAGTACTGGTTGCAAGCTGTGTACATAAGAGAGGTCAGTGGATACCACAAGCCAAGTGCATCTTCTGTGAAGGAATCAACGAAGTCCTCCAGCATATGAAGCCCAAAGTCTTTGCCTCTATATTTCTTTCTTATGAACATTGTATCAACAACCGGCAGTTGGTAGCTTTGGGTAAGAAACGAGGCACATATGCTTCCTGTAGGCTTAACTGGATAAAACCCAGTGGCTTCTCCTTTCTTCCACAGAATCTTAGCATAATCAGTACTGCTATGACCCGGGAATGGGATCTCATTTCTCTCCAATTCCTGCTTTCTGTAAATAATTCGATTCAGTACAGAACCCCTTTCTCCCCAAGAGTTCTCACCTGCTTAAGTCTCTCTCTAGAAGGGACAGATGTTTTCACAGTATCATCTATAGCCCACCACTGACCAGCAAGGTAAAGTGCCGTGGCTGAGTGAGTCCTCGGGTGCAGAAAGAGCAAGAACTTTCTGGGTCTGATCTCCACCATAGAGAGGTACAAAGCCTACATTTGACAGGCTAATAGGAATCGTAATATTGAGAAGAGAAGAACATTCAGGATTTTCAGGGTCCCCACACCTGAGATCTGACATGTAATCTTAAGAAGAATTTTCCATTTCCTCATGACTGCAATTATCCAGCATATCCACAGGGAATGCCATCCTCTGGGACGTGCCGCCTGAGCCCGGGAAAGGAGGCGGAGCCGTGGGAATGAATGAAGCCGGCGGCGGCTCGCTGGCGACCCCCGGCCGGGACCGGGCTGCGCCGCTCGCGGCTGCCGGGGCCGGTACAGCTGCCTGCCCCTCGCCCGGGACGCCCGGCTCCTCCAGTCCCTTTACTTTTTGAGTCTCAGAGAATCTGATGAACGATAAAGACCTTCTCTCTAGAAAAACGCACATTTGCAAATCATCCAATTTCAAGGGGTCCCAAGTTAAGAATCCTTACAAAAGTCTGCACGCACTTCAGGTGCTTCTCAAACTGTGATTTTGTGGAGAGAGCTTTCTCCCAGGGACCACTATACAGCAGAGCTCTGAGCTCCATCAGTTGCTCTTGGATCTTTACAGTCTGGGGACCCATCTGAATGGTGAAGAAATCCTTGGTCAGCCCCTGAACCAGAGTCTGATTTTCTCAAGAGATCAAGAAGGATTTCTATGCTGGTTACACTACACATTCCTGCTACCTTCACCCAGACCATCACTCCTTGTGTACTAGGATTGGAGTTTCTCAACTGCTGTACTTGGCTACCTGTCTTTACTGTCCACAGTGACACTAAAAGCACAGTCCAGCTTTCCTTGCGTTTCTTTTCGTGTAGGGGCTCCAGCACTCCTCATTTCACTCAGTATGCGTCAGCCTGCAGTGTGGATGTTAAGGCCTGAAACTTGAGTGACGTTACACTCCCTCCATTGTTCACCAGCCCTGTGTGGCTTACCAAATCCTGGTGTCAGTCCCAACCAGGGTACTGGCTAAGCGGCTGGGTTTAAAGAATGAATTCTGGAGGACTGGAGATTTCTGTTTTGGCTAAGCATCTGTAGACTGTAGCAGTTAGTTGGACCTTAGCATCCTAGGGAGCCAAGACCTTCTGAAGAAGTATGCCAGGAAGGGAATCTTGTTGCTGTAAATCCTATTATCAAATGGACAACTGCCTTCAGTAGAACTTGCTTCCTTGAGCTGGGCCCTGAGGGAGGACACCTGGGTGGGGATCCCCTGGCAATAAGATAGCCCTTATCTCTGTATTAGAAGTATCTATTTCAGTCAACACTGGGAGAATAAGCTGAATTAAGGTAGGTCAGTAGGAGGTAAAAGGTAAACATGGTTTTAAGTTTCTTGTTGGTTCTTGCTTGCTTAAGTCTCCTTAACAGGTCAGAGTGGGTGAGAAAATGGGAAATAGAGCCAGGAGTTCCTTATAGAGCCCAAACTTGTAAGTTCTTGGTGGTTCAGGAGCTTGACATTGTTGGATGATGCCTTACCTGGGGTCAGGACAGGATGTGGTCTGAGGATTCTGCCTCCAGGCTTTCAAAAATCAATGGAGACTGCTGCAGGTGATCCATGAGGGCCAGTCAAGGAGTTTCTGGGGATGAAATCTGGGGAGAATAAAAGGGTGTCTTCTGTTGGGCTGTATTCCATGTATCACATTGATCGCCAAGGTCTGTCTGTTCTACCCCTAAGTAACTGTCAAATTTGCTCCCTTTCCCTTTATGTCCATAGCCACTGTCTTTGCTCAGACTCTCAGTTTTCCTTGCTTGAATCTCTGCCAACAGCCCCTCAACTATTCCCTCCACCTCCAATCCCACCCCTCCAGTCTTTGCTCCAGCCTACAGCTAGAGTGATCTTTCGTTGTACAGATCTGATCCCTATCACCCTTCTGCTGGAAATGCTGCAGTGGAGCTCATTATAGGCAAGATGAAAACTTGGCATGCCATTAAGTATTTTTTTCAAGTGCTGTTGTTTCTGTACTCTCCATCATAATCTCCTTCATGCAGTAAATTCCAGAAATACTTGTTGGGTGTCTCTTACACTCCAGGCACTACTCTAGGCCCTGAAAACAGCAGTGAACAGAACAGGCAAAATTCTCTGTGTCTGTGGAGCTTGCATTCTGTTGGGTGGGGAGCAAACACATAAATGTGTAGTATATCAGATTGTGATAAGTGCTATGGAGAAAAATAAGGAAAGAAGAAATTGTGACCAGGGGTGGGGTTGTTCCCATTTTTATTTTTTATTTATGTATTTATTTATTCATTTTTTAGTTGTGGCACACAGGATCTTCATTGTGGCATGCAGACTCTTAGTTGCGGCATGTATGTGGGGTCTAGTTCCCTGACTGTGGATGAAACCCAGGCCCCCTTCATTGGAAGCACGGAGTCTTAACCACTGGACCACCAGGGAACTCCGTTTTCCAATTTTTAATAGAAGGGTCAGGGAAAGTAACATTTTGGCGAGAACCTAAAGGAGGTGAGGAAAATACCTGAGGAAAGACCATTCTAGGCAAAAGGAACAGGCAAGTGCAGAGGTGCTAAGCCAGGAATCACAAGGAAAGCAGTGTGACTGATCAGAGTGAGTTAGCAAGGAGAGCATAAGAGAGGAGGTTGCAAGGAAGCAAAGGCAGGATGGGACAAATGGTGTAGGAATGCAGCAGACCTTATTAGTTGGAGTTTGACTCTGACGTAGGGTGAAATGGGAAGCTACTGGAGGGTATAAGTTTAGGAATGACATATTCTAAGGGATGATTTGGGTTACAGTGAGGGGAATAACCCATAAGAGGGTCAAGGACAGAAGCTGGGAGGTCAGCTACGAGGCTAGGCAACAGACCATTGTCTCGGATCAGGGTAGTAGCAGTGGAGGTAGTGGATTCTAAAATATCTATTAAAACATATATTTTAAAGGTAGAGTCAAATAATTCACTGATGGATCAGATGTGGAAATGAGAGTAAGAGAGGAGTCAAGGCTGACTCAAGTGTATGGTTGCCATTTTCAAAGATGGGAAGAATTAGACTTTGGTGTAGAAATCAAGAATTTGGTTTTGGATGTGTTAAGTTCAAGATGCCTATTGGACAACCAAGTGGGAATGTTGATCAGGTAGTTAGATATATGTATATGCATACATATATAGAATTCAAAGGAGAGGTCTGGGCTTGAAATGTATATTTGAGAATCATCAACATAGAGAGCCACAAGGCTGGATAAAAGCACTCATGAAGAGTGAGAAGTTGGAGAAGAGGACAAAAGAAACCAAGGAGTCCCCAGCAAGATAGGCAGAAAACAAAGTGTGTGTGGTGCCAAGAGAAGAAAGTGTTCCAGGGAGAAAGGAGTAATCAATTGTGTTTAAAGCTTCAGAAAGATTAAGGATAGATATTGACCATTAGATATAGCAATTTGGATGTCATTCATAACCTTGACAAGAGGACATTCTGTGGAGTCATAAGCATGAAAATCTGATGGGAGGAAAGGTTTGGAGATGGGAAAATAGCCAATTCTCATTGTCTGAAGGGGAGGAGAAATGGGACCGTAGCTGGAAAGAGAAGTGAGATCAAGAGACAGTTGTTGTTGTTTTTGAAGATGAGAGAAATAATGGCTTGTTTATTTGCTGAGGGAAATGATCCAGGAGAGAGAGGAGAATGGTTGGAGTGATGGAATCAGGTGTACACAAGTGGAGGAGTTGGCCCAAGTTAGGAGCACATACCATTCATCATTATTGATAGGAGGGAAGGCAGAGTAGATGAGCATGGATGCGGGGAGGTGGGAACCTTGTGGACTTTCTCTTCTTATTTTTATTTTCTCAGTGAACTAGGAGACAAGGTTGTCATCTTAGGATGGGGAAGAAGTTATGAAAAGTTTGAAAGGAGAGGGGAAGGTATGGAATGGCCATCTGTGAGAATGCGTCAATGCCTGTGCTAGGATAATGTAAGTAGAATTGATGAGTGACACTGAAGGCCTTCTTAAGGTGAGTGGTCATAAACAAGTGAGAGCAGTTAGCAGAGGCATGTGAATCTTCCAGTCATGTTCAGCCGCCCTCTTGTGCATGCATAGGTGGAAGGTTAGATTTTATTAAGGCTTGCGTTCTGTCAGAAGAGTACAATGAAACGGGAGAGAGGGGAAAGGGAACCAAGGTTATACTCGAAGGAGTGATTATAATAATAAGCCACAGAATCTAAGTGAGATAAGAGGTGAAACAAGGACACAAAGGGAATAACTGAGCTACAATGGAGGACAAACTTTTTAGAGGAGAGGCGGTCAGGGATTTTAGAAATTAGTGTTTTGGAAGCATCATCTATAAGGATACTGAGGTTATGTGGGAGCAGGGTTGGAGAGTGGTAGTGGCCACATGATGGCAATGGGGGTAGCACAGTCTGGTTAACATCAGAATCAAAGCTGGACACTTTTGGGAAGGAGGGAAGCAGAATGGTCTGGAAGCAGCAATAAGGACAAAGAGAAAAAATAAAGGACAAAGAGGATACCTATTCCACTGCAAGGTGCGGGGAAGAAACAGCCACCACTTGAGAGGGCTGCAGAGGAATCACTGTCCTCAGAGGAGACCCAGATCTCCTTTAGAGCAAGAAGGAAAAACTCAGAGATTTTGAGAAAAGAGGAATTTTGCTGATCCCAACAACCAATTCCTGAGAGTTTCAGGAGATGAAGAGGGTAGGAAATGGGGTTAGAAAACAGAATGTACAGGACCATTTGGGATGAAGTGCAAGGGATAATGAATGATCTAGAATCCTGGGGCTTCTTGTGTGACTAGCATAAACCAGGCTAAAGGGAATAATGATAACAGATAATGATGGTCTGAAGGCAGATAACGGTGGCCAAACTGTGAATACTGAGGAAAGGGAGGTATGAAGGACCTTCCAGGCGCGTCCAAGGTATGCCCATCTTTACTCTTCACAGTGATGAGGTCAGGGGAGGGGTGTTGTCTTGTCGAGGGCACCTGAAATTCTAGAAATTTAGAAATGTCATTCTGGAGATGAATAGTGTCACCATTTCTGCAAATGATGCAAAGCATCTGGAGTCAGCTTGACTGAACAAATGGGAGTTTTGATTGAAGGAAGAAAGGGGTGGAGTGTGGAACACTGAAGAACAAGGTCATTCTTCAGGGGATTTTACAGGAGTTTCTGGTGCTGACTCATATGACAAGAAGTCTGGGCATAGTCAGTTGGGGCTCTTAACAGTGGCTCAGTGATGTGTTAAGTGCCATCTTTCTGCAGACCTTCAACCTGACACTTACTGCCTTATGGTCATAAGAAGTTTGCTGCACATGTAGAACTCAAATCTAAATTCCAAATGGGAAAGGGGGTAAAGGTTAACAGGCAAAGGGTATATGCATCTATGAGGCAAAAATGTGGAAGTACTTACAATAGCTCATGTGGATTGCTCTGTTTAAAGCATCTTCTTTATTCCCTAGCTAACTTCCATCTTCTCTTTCAAAATTCTACTCAAGTCAACATAACCTACTTGGAGAAACCATTCCTCATCTCCCTAGGCTGAGTTAGGTGCCCCTGGTGTGTGTGTTCAGAGCCTGTGATAGATTGCAATGTCAACCTCCATTCTTCCATCTCTGTATCCATGCCCTGTGCCATATAACTCTGATTCTGGTCTCAGCCATGCAGCTTGCTTTAACCAATGGGATATTTTAAAGCAAAAGCTTAAAACTCATCAAGAGCATGCTCTTCCTCTTGTGTCTAAGCCAGTACCATGAGAACATACCTGCTGGAGGATGAGAGACACATGAAACAGAGCTAGATCAACATGGTGAGGCCATCCTAGATCAGCCAGCAGCACCTAACCCCCAGACACTTCATTGAGCTCAACCCAAATCAGCAGAAGTGCTGAGGCAGCCACCGAAATTAACAGTTACTGTTTCATCCACTAAAGTTATGTGGTTGGTTGCTACTTAGCATTATTATGGCACTGGATCATTGACACAGAGTCCCTTGGGTATAGCTCTGCTACAAGCCTTAGCCCTGTCTCCTGAACTAATGTTAGGGAGCTCCCTTAGGACAGGACACTTTTATCTGTGTACATCTGTCACCTAGCACAGTGCCTGGCACCTAGAAGGTGCACAGTGAAATCTTGTGAAAGGAATGAATGAATGAACCTTTGTTCAACCTTTACAAAGGGCCTTACTTCTTTGTGCACAACAGGTGCAAAATTCTCCATAGTTAAACAGTGTAATCAAATGGACACACCCACAGAAAACCTAGTTCAGCAAGATATGTGAAGCTACAGTATATAGTAAACACTCATCACAGATTAAAGCTTTTTTCTACCTCAAGTACAATGACTATTTCTTAAACATTGCGCAATCTATTTTATATTTTATTATGTTGTATAGATCTGTTTAAAGATAATCTAAATACTGTAAGTACACTTTAAAGGGTAGAGTGTAAATGGATATGACTCAGTCTAGATATCTTTACTATTATCTTCAGTACACAATACCAAACCATTGTGAACTACTGATATTTCCTAAATCATGTCAAAAAATTTGCATGGCTTAAAAAAAAAAGTATTTGTGTTAATATAAAAAAAAGAGAAAGAGAGAACTTCCTCTAGGGGTCTACAGAGGAAAATATCATATCTAGTAGCCTAGTCAGGTATGGGGGTGGGGAGAAAGGCAAGAATATTATCCTTATGAAAGGTCAGCAACAATCACATGGTATCGCATGTTTTGGGGACACTGAGCAAACTAGTTTTGCCTAGGAAGAGAGTTTCTACAGAGAAATAGTAAAAAAAAAAAAAAAAAAAAAAAAAATGCCTGGGAGTGGTAGGGCAGGATGGAGCCCAGTCGTGGAGATCCTTGAATATAAGGTTAGGGACATTTTAACATTATCTTTTACTCAGCAGGGGATAGTTAACTTTTGAGCAAGGGAGTGACATAATGAAGGGTTGGGTCAATCTTAGCTGCTAAATTCTAGCAGCATGGTGTGGGATGGTTTTTGCAGAAATATGGCTAATAGTCATATCAAATAATTTAATACAAAAATAATATTATGCTCCCATTTATCTTTTTTATTAATTAATCAATTTATTTATTTTTGGCTGCGTTGGGTCTTCGTTGCTGCACGTGGGCTTTCTCTAGTTGCCGTGAGCGGGGGCTACTCTTCCTTGCAGTGCACGGGCTTCTCATTGCGGTGGCTTCTCTTGTTGCGGAGCACGGGCTCTAGGCGCGTGGGCTTCAGTAGTTGTGGCTCGCGGGCTGTAGAGCGCAGGCTCAGTAGTTGTGGTGCATGGGTTTAGTTGCTTCGAGGCATGTGGGATCCTCCTGGACCAGGAATTGAACCTGTATCCCCCGCATTAGCAGGCAGATTCCTAACCACTGTGCCACCAGGGAAGTCCCCCGTTTATTCTTAAATCACATCTCTTATTAAAGTCTAGATTTCTGCTGGATGCCAGTGACCAAGGAATTATTTTGAGATGAAAAGGTTTGCTCTTGTCTCCCTGACAGTCATTTAGCCTGTGGTGCATTGGGGGTCCATGAATTGTTTCTTCCCCGCTCCGGCTATTGGGTTGTCTCATTTTCTTCTATTTTGCTTCCCATACACTCCCCTGGCCTCTGCTGGTCTAATTCGGTGAAAAACTAATTCCAGCCAGGGGTAGAGGTCAGGTGTAAGAATGAACGAGACTCCATGCAACCAAACCAGAATCAACGTTGGAATAAACTATTCTAGGTGCTTTTCTTAAGAGCACATCTCACCTGAGTTGTGGTAGCATTTACCTTTC
The DNA here is from genome assembly GCF_059928025.1 of Delphinapterus leucas. Classification (NCBI taxonomy): domain Eukaryota; kingdom Metazoa; phylum Chordata; class Mammalia; order Artiodactyla; family Monodontidae; genus Delphinapterus; species Delphinapterus leucas. The sequence continues at coordinate 46,639,082 of NC_143148.1, forward strand.
AGGTGTGAGGATGTCATTTTGTCCTCAAAAAGTGTTTCATAATCCACTAATTATATTTGTTAGGTGGGTGTCACTGTTTTCTATGCAAGTGGAATTTAGTCAGGAAGGATAAATACCTTATCTAAAACCTTGTGTCATGTTTTCTCTAGAATGTTTTCTCCATTTTGCTCCCATTCCACCTGACACACTCCTTTTAAGCCTTCTAAACTCTGTTCAGACATGCCTTGTCTGTGCAACGTTTCCTTACCCCGCTGCTCAGTTCAGTCTCCTCCCTCCCTGTCCCACTGCAGTGGTCTCTGGGTTGTACAGACCTCTGCAGTTATGCACGTTGCTCTACATGTCTGTCTCCCCTGTGAGATTACAGGGGTGATGAGGGGGTTGTGGAATCCAAAGCGAGAGAATCTAAAGGCAAAGTGGAAACTTCTGAACTTGGCCAACAGTCTGAGCAAAAGATAAAGGGTCAACACCTAAAACCATCCCCAGCTAGATTCATTTCCTTCCTGCTTTAAAATGTTTGGGAAGGGAGTTCTCACAGCCCCCCAGCAGCCATCAGGGCAATGGTGTTCACCTCAGGGGCTCCCAGGCCAACTCCCTGTGCTGTTTGCTGAGCATGTCTCGCTTCTCATGCCACCTTATCCCCTCCTGGGCGCTCCTCACAGCATGGCTGCTTTTTCTGCTTCACTGCGTTTCCAGCGTGGATGCTTACGCCTCACTTCACTTTGCCCCGCTTTCTCACATTTCTGTCGCCCGGGGAACTTTGTTTCCTCCTTTTGAGGAGATCTACCTTCACCACCACACCCTCCTCTACTCACCGCCTCACCTCCCTCCCACGGGCTCTTGCGGGCCTCCCTGGAGAGCCCGGGGAGGGAGCTAACTCCTCTGGGCCCCTGGGGCATGTTTTCTATTATGCGGTGAATGTTCCTCCTGACTTTTCAAATCTGTAATCAGACAGGCATGGAGTGTAATCAACAGGTGGCGAGGACTGAATGGAAGTGAGCACAGTTTATTTAAGGGGCAAGGAGGAAGTCTACACTGGCAGGCCTGCTCTTCCAGCTTCTTCAGGCTCCCTATGGACAAAACCACTGGTCGGCCGGCTTAGGGTTGAAACTGGCAGGTGGACCTTGGGGAAGCTGAGTCCTGAAGCTTCACACACAACCTGTCCTCAGGATGCCGAAAGAACCCAGTACAGGTCTGCTGCTCCCCACCTTGAATTCCTCAGATCTGTAACAAAGCGGGGGGCCCAGGTGGCCCCACTACTCCAGCTCTAGAGTCTCCTTCCAATAGGTGATGAGAAGGGATGGAGTGGGGAAAAGAAATATTCCAACTTCTCTCTCCTCCCACCCTCTGGTTTCTAATAGGTGCCTCCTGTTGGTTGAATCCTACTGGAAACCAGAAGGCAAAGAAGCCCATTGATGCAGTCCTCAGGGACGAGCCCCCCAGGGACCAGAGAAGGGCAGAGAATGGATCTGTTGGGAAGAAGGAACATACAGAAAAAAACCAAACACGGTCAGTGAGGCTGAGTGGGGCAAGCACAGGGTTGGAGCCTGCTTTTCTTTAAGACTTAGGTATTGGGCTTCCCTGGTGGCGCAGTGGTTGAGAGTCCGCCTGCCGATGCAGGGGACACGGGTTCTGTGCCCCGGTCCGGGAAGATCCCACATGCCACGGAGCGGCTGGGCCCGTGAGCCATGGCCGCTAAGCCTGCGCGTCCGGAGCCTGTGCCCCACAACGGGAGAGGCCACAACAGTGAGAGGCCCGCGTACAGCAAAAAAACAAACAAACAAAAAAACCTTAGGTATTGTGTCATCCTGGATTTTTTGCAATAATTTTGATTTTTTTAAAAATTAAAATATTACTGATTTTTTTTAGCGCTTTCCCCTCCCCTGAAATTTTGCACCTGAGGCAAAATTCACCTCACCTTAATCCTGGTCCTGAAGTGGTGTTCTGTGGATTAGGGAGATTATGAGTGGGTCTTATTTTGTCATTTTTGCTCATTTTTGCTGTATGTTCCAGTTTTTTTTTCAAGTGATCCTATATTTGTTATAAAAACAGTTAAATGCAAGATATCTTCTTTGAAAGTAGGGATCCTTCGTTTGTACAACGTGGAGCAGACTTAGCAGAAAAATCAAATGTTTGTTGGATGAGTAAATAAAAGAATGTGTATGTCAACTCTATCCCCAAATCCTACCTCTTCTCAAAATTCTAACTCAAATGGTACTTCCTCATAAAACATTTCCTTATATCCCAAATCACATTGGCCTACCAAGGCCTACACAGTGTGTCCATGGCCCACCCCCATCTCTCCATATCCCCCCTTACCTCCTGCCACCCTTCCTCTCTACTATATTGGCCCCCTACTGCGTGTCGCTCCTGAAACACAGGAAGCAATTCATTAATATTTGTTGAGAATGAGTGTGACCGCTCTCTCTTCTATCATTCTTGTCATAATCTTTTGTTCTTATAGTTATGCATTCATTTTATCTCCCCTACTCTTAAGTGACTCAGGCTATTTTACGCACTTTGATATGATCCTTGGTGCCTGGCACAATGCTTGGCATGTTGTCATAACAAATATTAACAACAGTAGTAGAAGAGTCATCATTTGAGTGATGACTATGGGCCAAACACTATATTACACATTTATCAGTATCACCTCACTTCTGTTTTTTCTTTGTTTGTTTTTGCGGTACGCGGGCCTCTCACTGTTGTGGCCTCTCACTGTTGTGGCCTCTCCCGTTGCGGAGCACAGGCTCCGGGCGCACAGGCTCAGCGGCCATGGCTCACGGGCCCAGCTGCTCTGCGGCATGTGGGATCTTCCCGAACCGGGTCACGAACCCGCGTCCCCTGCATCGGCAGGCGGACTCCCAACCACTGCACCACCAGGGAAGCCCCTCACTTCCGTATTTTAAATGACTGTGAGGACACACATTTATAGGAATCCACACAAGTCTGTTATTAGTCCAACTTCACAGCTAAGGAAGCAGAGGTCTAGAGAGGTCAAGTAACTTGCTGAAGGTCACATTGCTAATAAGTGGCGTTACAGGAAAGTGTAATCCTAAATTACATCAGATCAGTAGTTCTCAAACCGTAGTTCAGGAACTACTGACATTTCCAAGACATTTCAGGGGAGTCTGTACATTCCAAACCACTCTTGTATGTATACAGTGTTTTTCCTGAGGCTCCACTCCATGTGATATCAAACACCTTGAATACAGAAGCAGAGAGAATCCAGCTGTCTCCAGTTAAGTCAGGCACTAAAGAGATTTTCAAAAATAATGCTGATCTTTTCATTTATTTTTTTCTGTTTTGGAAAATATAGTTATTTTTCATAGAAAGTCTTATACATGTAATGTGTTTATTATTGTTATTTTAAAATATATTAATAAATATTTTTAAAAATTCATCAGTGTTCCTTTTTAATATAGTAAATATGGATAGACATAGCCTACATAAACAAAAACTTTTGGGGTCCTCAGTATCTTTAAGAGTATTATGCGGCCCTGAGACCAAAGTCCTTGAGAATAGATGTGTTAGATAATTTCTAAGTTTCTTCTCAGCTCAGAAATGTAGGGGTTCTCTATCCGTGAAGCAGTTTTGGAGGGTAGGGGCTCAAGATCATTAATCAGTCTGAGAAAAGAGGGGCAGTCTTGGGGCCTGACTCCATGCCTAGGTTCTACATTGACTGGTCTTTGTTACCTGGATTTATTCTGATCTTAACTGCTCTGTGGACTTCTGAAAACTCCTGTTCCTGCCTTGGGCTCACACATAACTCGTAGTTATAACTCAGCATTCCCGGACTCATTATTTCATTCCTTTGTCCCTCATCCTCTTCTTTGCTTCTGTGCCTTTTTTATGTTGACCCTGCTTCCAACTTTCTACACTTAGTCTTCCGTAGCAAAGGTTTTACAATACCCAAACACTTCCTGGGCTGTAGATTAGCCTCAAATGGTTTCTCTTATGTTGCCCCAGGCATGTACAGGATTACAACAGATTTCATGTTTTAAATTCTTTCTCATTGATAACCTCTGGTGAAAGGAACAGGGTGGAGGAGGAAAAGGGTAGAAGGGAAGCTTCTTTTGTACTACCTTTTGTATCTGTATAAATGCAAGCTTTGCTTCAAAGGAAGCAAAGAGAAAAACAAACAAAAAACCCAAAACTCTCCTGAAGTGTAATTCTTTCTTTCTTTTTTCTCTTTAAAAAAAATAATAAATTTATTTATTTATTTTAGCCTGTGTTGGGTCTATCGTTGCTGCGCACGGGCTTTCTCTAGCTGCGGCGAGCGGGGGGCTACTCTTCATTGCAGTGCACGGGCTTCTCATTGCGGTGGCTTCTCTTGTTGCGGAGCACGGGCTCTAGGCGCACGGGCTTCAACAGTTGTGGTTCGCGGGCTCTAGAGGGCAGGCTCAGTAGTTGTGGCGCACGGGCTTAGTTGCTCTGTAGCATGTGGAATCTTCCCGGACCAGGCCTCAAACCCGTGTCCCCTGCATTGGCAGGAAGACTCTTAACCACTGCGCCACCAGGGAAGCCCTCTAAGATTTTTGACAAAAAAGTATTTAAAATGTGGGATGAGACAAAATTATTTTTATTGGAAAAATATTGAATCGGCTGTGATGCACTGGAATTAATATTTTGATTTTCCCAATATCTTCTGAGTTTATCAGATTAAACAAGGTATATCTTAAGTGAAAGAGTAACAGATATAATTCATTGTAATTACATAATACTCAACATTAATAATTATGTAATATAATTCTTGAAATTTTAAAAAGTATACTAGTTTACAGAAATTAAGAAAGTGAATGACTCCAATAAGAAGGCAACAAATTATTTTGCAAGTTTCCAATGGTTTATTTTTGTCAAAAATGAAAAAGGAAAATAAAAAACGAACAAAAATAATGAAAGAGGAACTTATAATGAAATGATGGATCTAAGAAATGATCATTAATGATTGCTAAAACCATTAGATGAAAAGCTAATGGGGACCTTGATAATGAGTGGATACATTGAACCCACAGATTAATACTATCAGAAAAAAGAGATACTCAGACGTTATGTACCTCCAATGAAACAGGAAGCACACACACACCACCTATGAAGGATTCTTTTTTTTTTTTAAGTTTTATTTAGCAGCTAAAGATGACATTTTCAAAGTATATGGTTTTTGGGGGGTTTTCTTGGCTGTGCTGGCTCTTTGTTGCTGCATGCAGGCTTCCTCTAGTTGTGGCGAGAGGGGGCTGCTCTTCGTTGCTGTGTGTGGGTGTCTCATTGCAGTGCCTTCTCTCTTGTTGCGGAGCACGGGCTCTAGGCACGTGGGCTTCAGTAGTTGTGGCTCGTGAGCTCAGTAGTTGTGGTGCACAGGCTTAGTTGCCCCATGGCATATGGGATCTTCCCAGACCAGAGATCAAACCTGTGTCCCCTGCATTGGCAGGCGGATCTTAACCACTGGTCCACCTATGGAAGATTCTTGCCAAAGTATCAACTCCGAATCTGACCAGGCCTAAATATCAATTTTCAGGAAATACAGAGGCCAGGGAGATGTAACCAGCAAAATCCAGAATGCGGAAAACCCTACAAGAAAAATGACCCAGTTTTTCAACAAACCAATTACAAGAGGAAAGAAAAACAGGAGGAAGAATCTATCACTAAGAGACAAGAGAAATATTAGCCAAAAGCAATTTGTGGGCATTGTTAGGACCTTGAATTGAAAAACCAACACTAAAATCCAAACCAAAACAAAACAAAAAGCATGTATGAGACAACCAGGGGAGATCTGAATGTTGCCTGAATACTGGATGACTTACATTTTTTAGGTGTACTGGTTTGTTTTAAAAGAGTCCTTGTATTTTAGAGCTATATATAGAGGTCTTTACAGAAGAAGTGGCGTGATACTTGGCATTTGCTTCAAGATAATCCAGCAGTGGTGGGGGGGGGGATGGAGGGCAGACAGTGGGGGCGGATAGAGATCAAACAGGATTGGCCATAGGCTGGTAAAGCTGTTGAAAGCTTGATGGTGGTCACGTAGAGATTCATTTCATTACTCTTCTAAATTTGTATAGACTTGAACTCTTCAATAACAAAAATTAAAAGATAAATGAATAAATGAATCTAAAAAATAAACTCACTGAAGAAATACCTAACCTAGCTGTCAGCAGATAGATCACTGACACTAATCTTTTGATGATTGACCATTGGGTGGGTTTTGGCATATACCTCCAAAGGACTGATTGACTGACATTGCTATAACAAGACTCTCTATTCCCATCTACTTGTTTATGTGAACAGTACTTGCATGTGTAGAAGCAAAATCAAGAAATAAAGGTTTATGCTGAACTTTTTCATTTTGGCAAGAGGTAATATTTATCCATGAATTCAAGAATAAACAGAAAAAAAAAAAGCCCCATCCATGCTATTAAGAGATGTGTATTTTCGGCAAATTTCTTTGTGTTTAATAACTGTTTGTATTATTTATCAAAATTTGTAATACTTACGTTATTTTGATCAAATATATACTAATACCAATTATAACAACCCAATCCAGAAGAAATTTTTAATATTTGGGACCTTTGGTATCAGGAAACTAAAACAAAAACAAAAACCATAAAAAATTACACAAGGATAAAAATATGTGGGGAAATGTAATGGCAATATCATTTTAAGGAGAAAAAGGAGTGATGTAAAATAGTGATAGCTCTTTTTTCCTATGTGTATGAGCCATACATTCTGGTTTCTTTGTATATCTCATAAGTGGTTTTTGGTTGTTGAAAACTGCACATTTTAAATAAGATAATGTGGCAACTCTGGAAAAATAGATAAAATATCTGATAGTTAAAGAAGAGTTTATTCATGTATTTTTACAAATAGGTGATGGGGTATCAATTAGAGCATTAGGATTGTATGGATATATTTAAAAGAATGATGTTAACAGTTTTATTTTAAATTGTCATTATTTATAATATACTGGAGAGCTGCCCTCTTAGCGCAGCCAGCAGCACATCTGGCTTATATAATATACCAGAAGTTACATCCTTTGCAACTCTTTAAACTTCAGAAATGTTAAATATTAGCTAAAAACGAGTAGGGGGACTACTTAGGTCTTTTTTTTCTTTTATTGATTTTTTTATTGAGTAAAATTCACAAAACATAAAATTAACCATTAACCATGTTAAACTGTATAATTCAGTAGCAGTTAGTACATTTACAGTGTTGCACAACCATCACCTGTATTTCCAAGACATTTTCATCACCTCAAAAGGAAACTCTAGGGTACTTTCCTGGTGGCGCAGTGGTTAAGAATCTGCCTGCCAAGGCAGGGGTTACAGGTTTGAGCCCTGGTCCAGGAAGACCCCACGTGCCATGGAGCAGCTAAGCCTGTGCGCCACAACTACTGAGCCTGCGCTCTAGAGCCCGTGCTCTGCAACAAGAGAAGCCATGGCAATCACCACAACGAAGAGCAGCCCCTGCTCGCCACAATTAGGGAAAAGCCCACGCACAGCAACAAAGACCCAACGGAGCCAAAAATAAATAAATAAAATAAATTTTTTTAAAAAGAAAAAAAAAAGGAAACTCTACACCCATTAAGCAATCACTCCTCCTGGCAACCACTAATCTGTTTTCTGTCTCTATGGATTTACTACTCTGGACGTTTCATATAAATGGAATCATGCAGTATGTAACCTTGTCTAGCTTCTTTCACTTAACATGTTTTTGCTGTTTATCCAAGTTGTAGCATGTATCAGTATTTCAGTCCCTTTTATGGTTGAATAATATTCCACTGAATGGATATATCACATTGTGCTTATTCACTCTTCAGCTGATGGACATTTGGGTTGTTTCTACCTTTTGGCTATTATGAATAGTGCTGCTATTATGAACATAGGTGTACAAGTATTTGTTTGAATACCTATTTTCAATTCTTTTGGTTCTATACCCAGGAGTGAAGTTGCTGATAATTTTGTTTAACTTTTTGAGGAACTACCAAACTTTTCCACAGCCACTGCAACATTTTACATTTCTACCAGCAATGTATGAAGGTTCCAATTTCTCCACATCTTTGACAACTCTTGTTATTTTCCATTTAAAGAAAGTCATGGGCTTTCCAACCCTGGCCGGGCAGGATGGCTCCCGCAATGAAGGGTGGCAAGAAGAAGAAGGTCCGGTCTGCCATCAACGAGGTGGTGACCAGAGAATACACCATCAACATTCACAAGCGCATCGTGGAGTGGGTTTCAAGAAGCGTGCCCCTCGGGCACTCAGAGAAATCTGGAAATTTGCCATGAAGGAGATGGGAACTCCAGATGTACTCATTGACACCAGGCTCAACAAAGCTGTCTGGGCCAAAGGAATAAGGAATGTCCCATACTGTATCCGTGTGCGGTTGTCCAGAAAACATAATGGAAGATTCACCAAACAAGCTCTATACATTGGTTACCTATGTACCTGTCACCACTTTCAAAAATCTACAGTTAGTGTGGATGAGAACTAACTGCTGATTGTTCAATAAAGTTATAGAACTGCCAAAAGAAAAAAGAAAAAAAAAGAAAAAAAGTTATGGTTAACTTAGTGGATGTGAAGTGGTATCTCAATGTGATTTTCATTTTCATTTTCCTAACGAGTAACAATGTTGAGCATCTTTTAATATGCTTGTTAACTGCAACTACCTAGTATTCACAAAATTACCTTAGGAGGTGTACAAACAAAAAGTGTATGGCTCATGACTCTAGGCCTAAACTGCTGTGTTTCTTTCCTTTTCTTTTTTAAACATCTTTATTGGAGTATAATTGCTTTACAATGGTGTGTTAGTTTCTGCTTTATAACGAAGTTTATCAGTTATACATATACATATGTTCCCATATCTCCTCCCTCTTGTGTCTCCCTCCCTCCCACCCTTCCTATCCCACCCCTCTAGGTGGTCGCAAGGCACTGAGCTGATCTCCCTGTGCTATGTGGCCGCTTCCCACTAGCTAGCTATTTTACATTTGGTAGTGTATATATTTCACTGTTACTCTCTCACTTCGTCCCACCTTACCGTTCCCCCTCCCCATATCCTCACGTCCATTCTCTACGTCTGTGTTTTTATTCCTGTCCTGCCCCTAGGTTCATCAGAACCTTTTTTTTTTTTTTTTTTTTAGATTCCATATATATGTGTTCCATATGGTATTTGTTTTTCTCTTTCTGACTTACTTCACTCTGTATGATAGACTCCAGGTCTATCCGCCTCACTACAAATAACTCAATTTCCTTTCTTTTTATTAGCCCTCTTCTATTTTGAAGACATCATTATAAATGCTAAACTTCCAAGCCTACATGATGGAATTTGAATGCCAGTTAGCTAGCCCCTTGGACATAGTGAGCTTTTTCCACGCTAATTTGTTAGTTTGTCATGACAGCCCGAAGAGACCTTCAGCTGTGCCGAATTGTGGTTCTCACAGACTGAGTGGGAATGCTAAGGGAAAGACATTTTTGTGTGAGGCTGGAGGAGAGTGAGGAAATGAGGAGGGATCTGCACAACGTTGTGCCTAGGCAGGGATCTGTGAAAGCAACAGGGGAGTCTCAGGACCCCACGTCTACCCTAGGACAGCAGGGAGCTGTACAATTGGCGATATCCCCTGTATAGATCAATAGTTAGTTCTTTGAGGACAAGAACAGCATCTTAGTCTATATCTTTACATGTTCCCTAACCCAGAACCTGGCTCATAGTAGGTACACACAGGATGTTTGCTGAATGGGAAAGTGCACTGGCGACACTCTGACCCATGATGACTGTCTCCTTGGTGGGAATTAGGAGGTAGACATCCTGGTTGTTGCTCCGGATTCTCGCTCCTTCCTGTCCATCTCAGTCTGACAACCGGTAACAGCTCTTCATTGCCCCCACCACTGTGTTCCTAAGATCCCCAGCTTCAACATAAAATATCCCCTATATCCTTGATCATTATTTCTAGAGCATTCCCTCTACTTCCGTTATATTTCTGTTACCTTCGACCTACACATAGGCATGGCCATGCTTGGGACCTTAGAATCACATCCAACACTTTGTAGTAAAGAAGAACTCGAGAGACTGTTGAGTTTTTTGTCGATAGACCCTTACCACAGATGTCTGTAGGTTTATTGGGTGTTATTCCCTTTATTCCTTGCCTCTAAAGAAGGCCCTTCCAAGCTCCTGTGCAGACGGTATAAAGCCGGGTTGATAGAGTTTGAGAGCCAGGTGGGAGAATAGATCTGGGGGTGGGGGTGGGGGAGGAGAAGTTGAGGCATTGTGATGTTTCTCTGTACAGTTTGCAGACTTTCATTCATCCCCTTGTTCTAAATCCACTGCTTCAATCTGGCCCTCTGTAATTTTTTTTTCCCCCAGAGAATAAACCTCCTGTGTTACAGGGTTTGGGGGCAGAAATCTCTGGGCTGTATACATGGGGATGGGATCTATAGGTCCAGTTGTCCCTATACCTCTTCCCTCTTTCCTCTTCCCTGTGTCTTGTGTCTGCTGTGCAAAGTGTCTGGCGCCTGATTCCTGAGCCTTTCTGCTGGGTGAATCAGTTTGCTTTGTGGTATTATCCACGTTTCCTAGCCACCCTCCTCCCCACTCTTGTCACATGCAAGGCTTCTGGTTTTCTCTGGTTACCACTTCCTTCTCTCTTTCCATCTGCTCACGCTGTGTTGACATCTCTCATCGGTTTTCATCTCCTTTCTCATTCTCTTGTCCTTGTAAATCCTTATCCGTGTTGTACTTTTACTGTCATGTTATAGGATTCCAGGAATTCTTGTGTTCAGTCCACCCTTATTTAATAAGCAACTAGTCTTTAAGGTCATCAGTTCCACACAATGTAATACTCTGTAGTTGTTAGATGGAATAACATAGCTACATGTCTGAACCTGTGGAGTGGGCAATATAGAGAGTTAAATGAAAAAGAAAGTTGCAGGGAATTCCCTGCCGGTCCAGTGGTTAAGACTGAGCTTTCACTGCCGTAGCCCGGGTTCAGTCCCTCGTTGGGGAACTAAGATCCCGCAAGCTGCATGGCATGGCCAAAAAAAAAAAAGCAAGTTGGGCTTCCCTGGTGGCGCAGTGGTTGAGAGTCTGCCTGCCGATGCAGGGGACACGGGTTCTGTGCCCCGGTCCGGGAAGATCCCACATGCCACGGAGCGGCTGGGCCCGTGAGCCATGGCCGCTAAGCCTGCGCGTCCGGAGCCTGTGCCCCACAACGGGAGAGGCCACAACAGTGAGAGGCCCGCGTACAGCAAAAAAACAAACAAACAAAAAAACCCTTAGGTATTGTGTCATCCTGGATTTTTTGCAATAATTTTGATTTTTTTAAAAATTAAAATATTACTGATTTTTTTTAGCGCTTTCCCCTCCCCTGAAATTTTGCACCTGAGGCAAAATTCACCTCACCTTAATCCTGGTCCTGAAGTGGTGTTCTGTGGATTAGGGAGATTATGAGTGGGTCTTATTTTGTCATTTTTGCTCATTTTTGCTGTATGTTCCAGTTTTTTTTTTCAAGTGATCCTATATTTGTTATAAAAACAGTTAAATGCAAGATATCTTCTTTGAAAGTAGGGATCCTTCGTTTGTACAACGTGGAGCAGACTTAGCAGAAAAATCAAATGTTTGCTGGATGAGTAAATAAAAGAATGTGTATGTCAACTCTATCCCCAAATCCTACCTCTTCTCAAAATTCTAACTCAAATGGTACTTCCTCATAAAACATTTCCTTATATCCCAAATCACATTGGCCTACCAAGGCCTACACAGTGTGTCCATGGCCCACCCCCATCTCTCCATATCCCCCCTTACCTCCTGCCACCCTTCCTCTCTACTATATTGGCCCCCTACTGCGTGTCGCTCCTGAAACACAGGAAGCAATTCATTAATATTTGTTGAGAATGAGTGTGACCGCTCTCTCTTCTATCATTCTTGTCATAATCTTTTGTTCTTATAGTTATGCATTCATTTTATCTCCCCTACTCTTAAGTGACTCAGGCTATTTTACTCACTTTGATATGATCCTTGGTGCCTGGCACAATGCTTGGCATGTTGTCATAACAAATATTAACAACAGTAGTAGAAGAGTCATCATTTGAGTGATGACTATGGGCCAAACACTATATTACACATTTATCAGTATCACCTCACTTCTGTTTTTTCTTTGTTTGTTTTTGCGGTACGCGGGCCTCTCACTGTTGTGGCCTCTCCCGTTGCGGAGCACAGGCTCCGGGCGCACAGGCTCAGCGGCCATGGCTCACGGGCCCAGCTGCTCTGCGGCATGTGGGATCTTCCCGAACCGGGTCACGAACCCGCGTCCCCTGCATCGGCAGGCGGACTCCCAACCACTGCACCACCAGGGAAGCCCCTCACTTCCGTATTTTAAATGACTGTGAGGACACACATTTATAGGAATCCACACAAGTCTGTTATTAGTCCAACTTCACAGCTAAGGAAGCAGAGGTCTAGAGAGGTCAAGTAACTTGCTGAAGGTCACATTGCTAATAAGTGGCGTTACAGGAAAGTGTAATCCTAAATTACATCAGATCAGTAGTTCTCAAACCGTAGTTCAGGAACTACTGACATTTCCAAGACATTTCAGGGGAGTCTGTACATTCCAAACCACTCTTGTATGTATACAGTGTTTTTCCTGAGGCTCCACTCCATGTGATATCAAACACCTTGAATACAGAAGCAGAGAGAATCCAGCTGTCTCCAGTTAAGTCAGGCACTAAAGAGATTTTCAAAAATAATGCTGATCTTTTCATTTATTTTTTTCTGTTTTGGAAAATATAGTTATTTTTCATAGAAAGTCTTATACATGTAATGTGTTTATTATTGTTATTTTAAAATATATTAATAAATATTTTTAAAAATTCATCAGTGTTCCTTTTTAATATAGTAAATATGGATAGACATAGCCTACATAAACAAAAACTTTTGGGGTCCTCAGTATCTTTAAGAGTATTATGCGGCCCTGAGACCAAAGTCCTTGAGAATAGATGTGTTAGATAATTTCTAAGTTTCTTCTCAGCTCAGAAATGTAGGGGTTCTCTATCCGTGAAGCAGTTTTGGAGGGTAGGGGCTCAAGATCATTAATCAGTCTGAGAAAAGAGGGGCAGTCTTGGGGCCTGACTCCATGCCTAGGTTCTACATTGACTGGTCTTTGTTACCTGGATTTATTCTGATCTTAACTGCTCTGTGGACTTCTGAAAACTCCTGTTCCTGCCTTGGGCTCACACATAACTCGTAGTTATAACTCAGCATTCCCGGACTCATTATTTCATTCCTTTGTCCCTCATCCTCTTCTTTGCTTCTGTGCCTTTTTTATGTTGACCCTGCTTCCAACTTTCTACACTTAGTCTTCCGTAGCAAAGGTTTTACAATACCCAAACACTTCCTGGGCTGTAGATTAGCCTCAAATGGTTTCTCTTATGTTGCCCCAGGCATGTACAGGATTACAACAGATTTCATGTTTTAAATTCTTTCTCATTGATAACCTCTGGTGAAAGGAACAGGGTGGAGGAGGAAAAGGGTAGAAGGGAAGCTTCTTTTGTACTACCTTTTGTATCTGTATAAATGCAAGCTTTGCTTCAAAGGAAGCAAAGAGAAAAACAAACAAAAAACCCAAAACTCTCCTGAAGTGTAATTCTTTCTTTCTTTTTTCTCTTTAAAAAAAATAATAAATTTATTTATTTATTTTAGCCTGTGTTGGGTCTATCGTTGCTGCGCACGGGCTTTCTCTAGTTGCGGCGAGCGGGGGGCTACTCTTCATTGCAGTGCACGGGCTTCTCATTGCGGTGGCTTCTCTTGTTGCGGAGCACGGGCTCTAGGCGCACGGGCTTCAATAGTTGTGGTTCGCGGGCTCTAGAGCGCAGGCTCAGTAGTTGTGGCGCACGGGCTTAGTTGCTCTGTAGCATGTGGAATCTTCCCGGACCAGGCCTCAAACCCGTGTCCCCTGCATTGGCAGGAAGACTCTTAACCACTGCGCCACCAGGGAAGCCCTCTAAGATTTTTGACAAAAAAGTATTTAAAATGTGGGATGAGATAAAATTATTTTTATTGGAAAAATATTGAATCGGCTGTGATGCACTGGAATTAATATTTTGATTTTCCCAATATCTTCTGAGTTTATCAGATTAAACAAGGTATATCTTAAGTGAAAGAGTAACAGATATAATTCATTGTAATTACATAATACTCAACATTAATAATTATGTAATATAATTCTTGAAATTTTAAAAAGTATACTAGTTTACAGAAATTAAGAAAGTGAATGACTCCAATAAGAAGGCAACAAATTATTTTGCAAGTTTCCAATGGTTTATTTTTGTCAAAAATGAAAAAGGAAAATAAAAAACGAACAAAAATAATGAAAGAGGAACTTATAATGAAATGATGGATCTAAGAAATGATCATTAATGATTGCTAAAACCATTAGATGAAAAGCTAATGGGGACCTTGATAATGAGTGGATACATTGAACCCACAGATTAATACTATCAGAAAAAAGAGATACTCAGACGTTATGTACCTCCAATGAAACAGGAAGCACACACACACCACCTATGAAGGATTCTTTTTTTTTTTTAAGTTTTATTTAGCAGCTAAAGATGACATTTTCAAAGTATATGGTTTTTGGGGGGTTTTCTTGGCTGTGCTGGCTCTTTGTTGCTGCATGCAGGCTTCCTCTAGTTGTGGCGAGAGGGGGCTGCTCTTCGTTGCTGTGTGTGGGTGTCTCATTGCAGTGCCTTCTCTCTTGTTGCGGAGCACGGGCTCTAGGCACGTGGGCTTCAGTAGTTGTGACTCGTGAGCTCAGTAGTTGTGGTGCACAGGCTTAGTTGCCCCATGGCATATGGGATCTTCCCAGACCAGAGATCAAACCTGTGTCCCCTGCATTGGCAGGCGGATCTTAACCACTGGTCCACCTATGGAAGATTCTTGCCAAAGTATCAACTCCGAATCTGACCAGGCCTAAATATCAATTTTCAGGAAATACAGAGGCCAGGGAGATGTAACCAGCAAAATCCAGAATGCGGAAAACCCTACAAGAAAAATGACCCAGTTTTTCAACAAACCAATTACAAGAGGAAAGAAAAACAGGAGGAAGAATCTATCACTAAGAGACAAGAGAAATATTAGCCAAAAGCAATTTGTGGGCATTGTTAGGACCTTGAATTGAAAAACCAACACTAAAATCCAAACCAAAACAAAACAAAAAGCATGTATGAGACAACCAGGGGAGATCTGAATGTTGCCTGAATACTGGATGACTTACATTTTTTAGGTGTACTGGTTTGTTTTAAAAGAGTCCTTGTATTTTAGAGCTATATATAGAGGTCTTTACAGAAGAAGTGGCGTGATACTTGGCATTTGCTTCAAGATAATCCAGCAGTGGTGGGGGGGGGGATGGAGGGCAGACAGTGGGGGCGGATAGAGATCAAACAGGATTGGCCATAGGCTGGTAAAGCTGTTGAAAGCTTGATGGTGGTCACGTAGAGATTCATTTCATTACTCTTCTAAATTTGTATAGACTTGAACTCTTCAATAACAAAAATTAAAAGATAAATGAATAAATGAATCTAAAAAATAAACTCACTGAAGAAATACCTAACCTAGCTGTCAGCAGATAGATCACTGACACTAATCTTTTGATGATTGACCATTGGGTGGGTTTTGGCATATACCTCCAAAGGACTGATTGACTGACATTGCTATAACAAAACTCTCTATTCCCATCTACTTGTTTATGTGAACAGTACTTGCATGTGTAGAAGCAAAATCAAGAAATAAAGGTTTATGCCGAACTTTTTCATTTTGGCAAGAGGTAATATTTATCCATGAATTCAAGAATAAACAGAAAAAAAAAAAGCCCCATCCATGCTATTAAGAGATGTGTATTTTCGGCAAATTTCTTTGTGTTTAATAACTGTTTGTATTATTTATCAAAATTTGTAATACTTACGTTATTTTGATCAAATATATACTAATACCAATTATAACAACCCAATCCAGAAGAAATTTTTAATATTTGGGACCTTTGGTATCAGGAAACTAAAACAAAAACAAAAACCATAAAAAATTACACAAGGATAAAAATATGTGGGGAAATGTAATGGCAATATCATTTTAAGGAGAAAAAGGAGTGATGTAAAATAGTGATAGCTCTTTTTTCCTATGTGTATGAGCCATACATTCTGGTTTCTTTGTATATCTCATAAGTGGTTTTTGGTTGTTGAAAACTGCACATTTTAAATAAGATAATGTGGCAACTCTGGAAAAATAGATAAAATATCTGATAGTTAAAGAAGAGTTTATTCATGTATTTTTACAAATAGGTGATGGGGTATCAATTAGAGCATTAGGATTGTATGGATATATTTAAAAGAATGATGTTAACAGTTTTATTTTAAATTGTCATTATTTATAATATACTGGAGAGCTGCCCTCTTAGCGCAGCCAGCAGCACATCTGGCTTATATAATATACCAGAAGTTACATCCTTTGCAACTCTTTAAACTTCAGAAATGTTAAATATTAGCTAAAAACGAGTAGGGGGACTACTTAGGTCTTTTTTTTCTTTTATTGATTTTTTTATTGAGTAAAATTCACAAAACATAAAATTAACCATTAACCATGTTAGACTGTATAATTCAGTAGCAGTTAGTACATTTACAGTGTTGCACAACCATCACCTGTATTTCCAAGACATTTTCATCACCTCAAAAGGAAACTCTAGGGTACTTTCCTGGTGGCGCAGTGGTTAAGAATCTGCCTGCCAAGGCAGGGGTTACAGGTTTGAGCCCTGGTCCAGGAAGACCCCACGTGCCATGGAGCAGCTAAGCCTGTGCGCCACAACTACTGAGCCTGCGCTCTAGAGCCCGTGCTCTGCAACAAGAGAAGCCATGGCAATCACCACAACGAAGAGCAGCCCCTGCTCGCCACAATTAGGGAAAAGCCCACGCACAGCAACAAAGACCCAACGGAGCCAAAAATAAATAAATAAAATAAATTTTTTTAAAAAGAAAAAAAAAAGGAAACTCTACACCCATTAAGCAATCACTCCTCCTGGCAACCACTAATCTGTTTTCTGTCTCTATGGATTTACTACTCTGGACGTTTCATATAAATGGAATCATGCAGTATGTAACCTTGTCTAGCTTCTTTCACTTAACATGTTTTTGCTGTTTATCCAAGTTGTAGCATGTATCAGTATTTCAGTCCCTTTTATGGTTGAATAATATTCCACTGAATGGATATATCACATTGTGCTTATTCACTCTTCAGCTGATGGACATTTGGGTTGTTTCTACCTTTTGGCTATTATGAATAGTGCTGCTATTATGAACATAGGTGTACAAGTATTTGTTTGAATACCTATTTTCAATTCTTTTGGTTCTATACCCAGGAGTGAAGTTGCTGATAATTTTGTTTAACTTTTTGAGGAACTACCAAACTTTTCCACAGCCACTGCAACATTTTACATTTCTACCAGCAATGTATGAAGGTTCCAATTTCTCCACATCTTTGACAACTCTTGTTATTTTCCATTTAAAGAAAGTCATGGGCTTTCCAACCCTGGCCGGGCAGGATGGCTCCCGCAATGAAGGGTGGCAAGAAGAAGAAGGTCCGGTCTGCCATCAACGAGGTGGTGACCAGAGAATACACCATCAACATTCACAAGCGCATCGTGGAGTGGGTTTCAAGAAGCGTGCCCCTCGGGCACTCAGAGAAATCTGGAAATTTGCCATGAAGGAGATGGGAACTCCAGATGTACTCATTGACACCAGGCTCAACAAAGCTGTCTGGGCCAAAGGAATAAGGAATGTCCCATACTGTATCCGTGTGCGGTTGTCCAGAAAACATAATGGAAGATTCACCAAACAAGCTCTATACATTGGTTACCTATGTACCTGTCACCACTTTCAAAAATCTACAGTTAGTGTGGATGAGAACTAACTGCTGATTGTTCAATAAAGTTATAGAACTGCCAAAAGAAAAAAGAAAAAAAAAGAAAAAAAGTTATGGTTAACTTAGTGGATGTGAAGTGGTATCTCAATGTGATTTTCATTTTCATTTTCCTAACGAGCAACAATGTTGAGCATCTTTTAATATGCTTGTTAACTGCAACTACCTAGTATTCACAAAATTACCTTAGGAGGTGTACAAACAAAAAGTGTATGGCTCATGACTCTAGGCCTAAACTGCTGTGTTTCTTTCCTTTTCTTTTTTAAACATCTTTATTGGAGTATAATTGCTTTACAATGGTGTGTTAGTTTCTGCTTTATAACGAAGTTTATCAGTTATACATATACATATGTTCCCATATCTCCTCCCTCTTGTGTCTCCCTCCCTCCCACCCTTCCTATCCCACCCCTCTAGGTGGTCGCAAGGCACTGAGCTGATCTCCCTGTGCTATGTGGCCGCTTCCCACTAGCTAGCTATTTTACATTTGGTAGTGTATATATTTCACTGTTACTCTCTCACTTCGTCCCACCTTACCGTTCCCCCTCCCCATATCCTCACGTCCATTCTCTACGTCTGTGTTTTTATTCCTGTCCTGCCCCTAGGTTCATCAGAACCTTTTTTTTTTTTTTTTTTTAGATTCCATATATATGTGTTCCATATGGTATTTGTTTTTCTCTTTCTGACTTACTTCACTCTGTATGATAGACTCCAGGTCTATCCGCCTCACTACAAATAACTCAATTTCCTTTCTTTTTATTAGCCCTCTTCTATTTTGAAGACATCATTATAAATGCTAAACTTCCAAGCCTACATGATGGAATTTGAATGCCAGTTAGCTAGCCCCTTGGACATAGTGAGCTTTTTCCACGCTAATTTGTTAGTTTGTCATGACAGCCCGAAGAGACCTTCAGCTGTGCCGAATTGTGGTTCTCACAGACTGAGTGGGAATGCTAAGGGAAAGACATTTTTGTGTGAGGCTGGAGGAGAGTGAGGAAATGAGGAGGGATCTGCACAACGTTGTGCCTAGGCAGGGATCTGTGAAAGCAACAGGGGAGTCTCAGGACCCCACGTCTACCCTAGGACAGCAGGGAGCTGTACAATTGGCGATATCCCCTGTATAGATCAATAGTTAGTTTTTTGAGGACAAGAACAGCATCTTAGTCTATATCTTTACATGTTCCCTAACCCAGAACCTGGCTCATAGTAGGTACACACAGGATGTTTGCTGAATGGGAAAGTGCACTGGCGACACTCTGACCCATGATGACTGTCTCCTTGGTGGGAATTAGGAGGTAGACATCCTGGTTGTTGCTCCGGATTCTCGCTCCTTCCTGTCCATCTCAGTCTGACAACCGGTAACAGCTCTTCATTGCCCCCACCACTGTGTTCCTAAGATCCCCAGCTTCAACATAAAATATCCCCTATATCCTTGATCATTATTTCTAGAGCATTCCCTCTACTTCCGTTATATTTCTGTTACCTTCGACCTACACATAGGCATGGCCATGCTTGGGACCTTAGAATCACATCCAACACTTTGTAGTAAAGAAGAACTCGAGAGACTGTTGAGTTTTTTGTCGATAGACCCTTACCACAGATGTCTGTAGGTTTATTGGGTGTTATTCCCTTTATTCCTTGCCTCTAAAGAAGGCCCTTCCAAGCTCCTGTGCAGACGGTATAAAGCCGGGTTGATAGAGTTTGAGAGCCAGGTGGGAGAATAGATCTGGGGGTGGGGGTGGGGGAGGAGAAGTTGAGGCATTGTGATGTTTCTCTGTACAGTTTGCAGACTTTCATTCATCCCCTTGTTCTAAATCCACTGCTTCAATCTGGCCCTCTGTAATTTTTTTTCCCCCCAGAGAATAAACCTCCTGTGTTACAGGGTTTGGGGGCAGAAATCTCTGGGCTGTATACATGGGGATGGGATCTATAGGTCCAGTTGTCCCTATACCTCTTCCCTCTTTCCTCTTCCCTGTGTCTTGTGTCTGCTGTGCAAAGTGTCTGGCGCCTGATTCCTGAGCCTTTCTGCTGGGTGAATCAGTTTGCTTTGTGGTATTATCCACGTTTCCTAGCCACCCTCCTCCCCACTCTTGTCACATGCAAGGCTTCTGGTTTTCTCTGGTTACCACTTCCTTCTCTCTTTCCATCTGCTCACGCTGTGTTGACATCTCTCATCGGTTTTCATCTCCTTTCTCATTCTCTTGTCCTTGTAAATCCTTATCCGTGTTGTACTTTTACTGTCATGTTATAGGATTCCAGGAATTCTTGTGTTCAGTCCACCCTTATTTAATAAGCAACTAGTCTTTAAGGTCATCAGTTCCACACAATGTAATACTCTGTAGTTGTTAGATGGAATAACATAGCTACATGTCTGAACCTGTGGAGTGGGCAATATAGAGAGTTAAATGAAAAAGAAAGTTGCAGGGAATTCCCTGCCGGTCCAGTGGTTAAGACTGAGCTTTCACTGCCGTAGCCCGGGTTCAGTCCCTCGTTGGGGAACTAAGATCCCGCAAGCTGCATGGCATGGCCAAAAAAAAAAAAGCAAGTTGGGCTTCCCTGGTGGCGCAGTGGTTGAGAGTCTGCCTGCCGATGCAGGGGACACGGGTTCTGTGCCCCGGTCCGGGAAGATCCCACATGCCACGGAGCGGCTGGGCCCGTGAGCCATGGCCGCTAAGCCTGCGCGTCCGGAGCCTGTGCCCCACAACGGGAGAGGCCACAACAGTGAGAGGCCCGCGTACAGCAAAAAAACAAACAAACAAAAAAACCCTTAGGTATTGTGTCATCCTGGATTTTTTGCAATAATTTTGATTTTTTTAAAAATTAAAATATTACTGATTTTTTTTAGCGCTTTCCCCTCCCCTGAAATTTTGCACCTGAGGCAAAATTCACCTCACCTTAATCCTGGTCCTGAAGTGGTGTTCTGTGGATTAGGGAGATTATGAGTGGGTCTTATTTTGTCATTTTTGCTCATTTTTGCTGTATGTTCCAGTTTTTTTTTTCAAGTGATCCTATATTTGTTATAAAAACAGTTAAATGCAAGATATCTTCTTTGAAAGTAGGGATCCTTCGTTTGTACAACGTGGAGCAGACTTAGCAGAAAAATCAAATGTTTGCTGGATGAGTAAATAAAAGAATGTGTATGTCAACTCTATCCCCAAATCCTACCTCTTCTCAAAATTCTAACTCAAATGGTACTTCCTCATAAAACATTTCCTTATATCCCAAATCACATTGGCCTACCAAGGCCTACACAGTGTGTCCATGGCCCACCCCCATCTCTCCATATCCCCCCTTACCTCCTGCCACCCTTCCTCTCTACTATATTGGCCCCCTACTGCGTGTCGCTCCTGAAACACAGGAAGCAATTCATTAATATTTGTTGAGAATGAGTGTGACCGCTCTCTCTTCTATCATTCTTGTCATAATCTTTTGTTCTTATAGTTATGCATTCATTTTATCTCCCCTACTCTTAAGTGACTCAGGCTATTTTACTCACTTTGATATGATCCTTGGTGCCTGGCACAATGCTTGGCATGTTGTCATAACAAATATTAACAACAGTAGTAGAAGAGTCATCATTTGAGTGATGACTATGGGCCAAACACTATATTACACATTTATCAGTATCACCTCACTTCTGTTTTTTCTTTGTTTGTTTTTGCGGTACGCGGGCCTCTCACTGTTGTGGCCTCTCCCGTTGCGGAGCACAGGCTCCGGGCGCACAGGCTCAGCGGCCATGGCTCACGGGCCCAGCTGCTCTGCGGCATGTGGGATCTTCCCGAACCGGGTCACGAACCCGCGTCCCCTGCATCGGCAGGCGGACTCCCAACCACTGCACCACCAGGGAAGCCCAGGATATATTTTTTAAATAGACCTTTACTGGAGTATAATTGCTTCACAATACTGTGTTAGTTTCTTGTGTTAGTTGTAAGAATGGATATTTCTGATAAACCCTGAGGCTGTGAGCCACGTGGCAGAGCAGTTTTCCTGGGTTCCCTTACCCAGCTGCTCTCTGCCTGGGCGCCCCCTTCCCGATAAAGTCTTTTGCTTTGTCAGCAAAAAAAAAAAAAAAAAAGATATTTCTGGGTCTCTCCTTCAAGCATTCATTCTTCTGACTTTCTTAGTAAGCATTCAAAAGCATAGGGCTTAGGACTGAAAACCTAATAAGATTTTCTTTTCTCTACTTCTGTGCTGTTATCATGGTAGTCACTAGCTACCTGTGCTTATTAAATTAAACTCTTAAGCACTTGAAGTGGGGCTGATTCAGATTGAGAGATGCTGTAAGTACCAGAGTTTGAAGACCTAGTATAAAAAAATGTAATTGAGGGGACTTACCTTGCAGTTCAGTGGTTAAGACTCTGCGGTTCCACTGCAGGGGGCATGGGTTCCATCCCTGGTCAGGGAACTAAGATCCTACATGCCATGCGGCATGGCCAAAAAAAAAAAAAAAAAGTAAAAAGTAAAAAGTAAAAAAATGTAAATGACCTCATTAATAATCTTTATGTTGATTTCATGTTGAAATAAAATTTTGGATATATTGGTTTAAATAAAATATATTATTTAAATATATTACATAAAATGTATTATCAAAATTAATGTTGCCATTTTCTTTTTACTTTTTTAATGTGGCCACCAGAAAATTTAAATTACATATGTAGCTTGCATTTATGGCTCACATTATATTTCTTTGGACATTCCTCTTCTACTGCAGAGCATATCCTTAAGCCCCCTTACTTAGCCATCCGTGCATAAATGTTGTTGGTGCATGTGGAAAGTCTAGAACACAGAGTTTATGGCCGACCTGAAGAGTTCTGTCCTAGGGAACTTACTGCATGGGAACAGAAAATGAGAGAGCAGTCATGTTGTATGAAAGGAGAGAAGGTTAGCAGTCCGCTTGACAAGGATGGAAGAGGCCCTCGGACCTGACAACATGTATTCAGAAAATGAGAGAGCAGTCAAATGGGAGTGTGGAGCAGGGGCCCCACCGCGGTGCCTTTGCCATCGTGACAGAGTTCCGTAATGGGCTCTGTTTTAGAAATACTAACTCAAAATAGTATGTAATTTGATTGGACTGAGGAGAAAATGAAGGCATAAACCCCTATTCCATTGTCATTATATTGCAATTAATAACTTTGGAGGCCTACACAAGTTTGGGGACAGGGTGATGTAGGGATGGAAAGGATTGTGAGAAATGTCCTGGTACCACTGACAGAGCTTAGTAAAAGTGTTAGTGAATTGGGTAACGTAGGGGAGTCCTGATATAAAAACAGTTTTTATGGTAGATGACACTAGACTTAATGCCACGAAGTTTGAGTTTCCTTGGGACACCCACCTCCCTGGGTATAGCAGGCTGTTGAGAATGCAGCTCTGTAATCTTGGGGAGAGGTCAGGTCTGGAATTGTACAGTTATTTTTGAGCCAGAATAATTTTATTATTGCAGTGCGTGAGTTGTATGCCTATTTATACAGAGTAACAAACAATTATTCAATCATTTATTTATCATACTTATTTATTGTCCACTATGTGCCAGGTATTGTTCAAGACACCCAAGATAGCAGGAAAGAAAACAAAGTCCCTGCTCTCATGGAGCTTATGTTCTAGTGGTTTATGATCAAGGTCAGCTAATTTGTAAAGAAAAGGAAAAATAAAGCAGGTGTTCAGCACATAGTTTTATTTTGCAAAAGATATAAAAAGCTAATATTTTAGAATACAAATTAACAAAAGTGTACAAATTGATAAAGATCAACACTTGAATATAAAATTTATTTTTTTAACAACTCAAAAATTTAGAAATATTGGTTAAATTTTGTGCTTCCCTGGTGGTGCAGTGGTGAAGAATCCGCCCTACAATGCAGGGGACACGGGTTCGATCCCTGGTCAGGGAACTAAGATCCCACATGCCGCGGGGTAACTGAGCCCACTCGCCACAACTACTGAGCTCGCACGCCTCAGCTAGAGAGCCTGCGTGCCAGAAACTACAGAGCCCACGCGCTGTGGAGCCTGCATGCCACAACTAAAGAGAAAACCCGCACACTGCAATGAAGAACCCGTGCGCCACTAGGAAAGATCCCGCATGCCTCAAGGAAGTCCTGCGGGCTGCAACTAAGACCTGACACAGCCAAAAATGAATGTAATGAGTGCAGCAAAGCTTTTGCTGTTAAGTCAACATTAAGTCGGCATCAGAGAATCCACAGTGGAAAAAAACCATATGAGTGTAGCAAGTGTGGGAAAACCTTTAGGACTTCCTCCCAGCTACATCATCTTGGGTATGCCCACCCTAGAAAGAAGCCTGTCCTGGACCTTGGTTCTTTTGGCCTCCCAGCATTTTTTACCCCATTTTCATGGTAATTACTGCCCTACTTTTGGGGGAAATACGACTCTGCCCCAACACAACAGTTCATGTGGTTTGGGTGGGGCTCTGTTCCCTACTGCAAAGGTGGAACATGTAGCCTAACCTGGCCCATCTGTACTGTTCCTTCCACCCACCACAGTGGTGGGTTCAGGTGACCCAAGTTCATCAAATCAGAATGGACCCTTTGACTGTGCAAAACCTACCATGAAGTGACATTCTTTTCTGCTGGACATGGATGTTAGCCTTGACCCACGTGAAGGCTGAGAAGAAAGCCAGCCCTGCAAACAGAGATGCAGAGAACTAAACTTGCCTCTGGATTTTTCAGTGATGTAAATCAAAAAATTAAATTCTTTGCTTAAATAGTTTTGAGTTGGGATTTCTTTCACTTGTAACAGAATCCATACTGATATTGAGCCATTTCAATGTCTCATATGTTTCAAAACCTTCAGAGTTAACATAAACTTGATTTAGCTTCACTGATTCCACACTATGAAGAAACCTTTCATGTGAGTGATGTATTGGAAAAGATGTAGCTATGATTCTGATGGTTCATACAGAGGCAACCATTCAAGTGTTGTGAATGTGGGAAAGCCTTTAACCCTCGATTAAGCCAAGTCAACATTCAGGCATCCTAAATGGTTGGAAGTTACAGCAATTTAAGCACTTTAATGAAAATTTCAAGTTATTATAAAACAAAATCTCTATCGAATATTCTGTAGGATAGATGAATGTATTAATTAGAAAATATTTTTAAAGTATTTATTTCCTACTCAGTTTCTAATAGAAGTGGATGCTGAATTTTATCTTATTTTAGATTGTTAAAGATGATATTTCTTTTTTGACCTATTTATATAGTTAATTATATTAATGTTTTTCCTAATATTGAGTCATACTTATGTTCTCATAATCTTAGTTGGGTATAGTGTTGTTAAGTTTCTTTAAATGTTGCTGGATTATATTAATATGTTTAGGATATTAGCATCTATATTCATAAGTGTGATTGGCCTGTAATTTTTTTCACTCTTTGTCAAGATTTGGGACCTGAATTATACCACGTTGCTAAAAATAGTTAGGAGACTATTCTTTCTCTGTGCTTTGGAACAGTTTCAAAAGCCTAGCAATTATCTGTTCTTTGGAGATTTGAAAAAAGTTCACCTGTAAAGCTGCCTGGACCAGTTGCTTTTGTTGGGGGTAGTGTAGAGCAGAGTAGAACTTTCACTACTTTAGTAATTCCTTCCCTGGCATTGTCCATTACATTGTCTATTTCTTCTTGAATCAATGTTGGTAACGTATAATTTCCCACTGACATTTATAAATCATTAGCTTAGCATTGTACCCAAGTTATTTTTCTTATTTTAAAAAATATTTTCAAATATGCCCCTTGTCATTCCTGTTTGTTTGTCTATAGGAAGATTTTTATTACTCCTATTTCCGTGCAAAAGCTTGATATTATCATATAATGCCCAGCATAGCATGTTTGCCCTGCCCTTTGATCTGGTTAGGGGGCTTTTACACCCAAGGAAATGGCTTTGGTTCTCAGTCTGAAGCAGGATTTTACAAACGCAGCACTATTGACGTTTAGGACCTGTTAATTTTTTGCTGGACACTGTCCTGTGAGTTGTAGGATGTTTAGCCTACCCACTGGCCTCTACCCACTAGATACTATTTGTGATGTTCTCCCCTACCCTCATTCATAACAATCAAAATTGTTTCCACTGGTATAAAGAGATACTGAGGATATGTTTTTGTAAAAATAAGGAGGTGGTTCTCTTCTTTGGATGCCCATCAACCTGTGCCTTGTTACTTCCCATGCCACCTTGTACTGTCATCTACTGTCCTGGCAGTTTTTCAGTTCCAGATTTAACCTGTTGACTGAAATCTGGCCCTGAGAGAATGACTTCACCACTTCCTCTTTACTTGACAGCAATCTACCCCTGCCTGGGGAGGGGAATCATTTTTAGTAGTGGACTTATAATTCTGCCGAAACCAAAGTGATTCAGATAAAGAAATGGTTGAAGTCACTTGAGTTGAGGTTTGTTAGTTCCTGTTGTTGCTTCCCCAACAGAATACTAGCCTTTAATTTGCCATAGCTGTTCTTTAATAAATGCTACTAACCAGTAACATTTTGTGGCACTTATCTCTGCTAGGTGCTCCACAATGCATTAACTTACTAACTCCTAACAGCCTTTGAAGTACTGTTATCTTGTTTCAGTTAGGAAAGTGAGGAACAGAGAGGTTAAGTAGGTTGCCCAAAGATACAGCTAGTAACTGGAAGAGCAGAGATTCAAACCCAGGCAGTCTGGCTTCAGAGCCCATGCTCTAACTGTCACGGAGTGATGCCCTAAAGTCTGCAAGCAAGATCTGTAACAAATGTAATTCAGTGACCGAAAAGACACATTTGAGGTGACTTTGCTATGCTCTTTGTGAGTGGAAGACACTGGGGATCAGATCAAGGCAAAGGGAGGCTGTATATTGGCTTTGGAGAAAAGAGGGCAGTGAATGGGTTGAGATAAAACAGCGAGGCATATCTAGTACAGAGTGGCTCATTGTGTTTGACAGTCTCAAAACTGCTGTTGTCAGGGAGGTAGCATGTGCAGAAGTTGAAAATACAGCTCTAGGAGGCAGAGGACCTCGTCCTAGATTCCCCAGTAAGGCTTAGTGGCTGCGTGGCACTGGCATTTCTGTTGCTACAACTATTTGAAAGTAGTACCTTCATAGTAAGTGCCTGAGCCAGAGAGCTGGACCCCCAAGGTGTCTCTTATCTCTAAGGTAACGGAGTAGCTCCATCTTCCTGAACTTGAGTATCTAGCAGATTATCCATGATATGTGACCTAGGTGCCACTGCTGAAGTCCCCCTCTAACTGACTTACTGTCTTTGGATCAGGCTTGGTTAGGTTCAAGTGCACATAATTGAAAATCCAAAATAATAGAGCTTAAAATAAGAATGGAGTTGATTTTTCCTTTTTTAAAAAGAGATCTGGGGACTTCCCTGGTGGTGCAGTGGTTGGGAATCTGCCTGCCAATGCAGGGGACACGGATTCGAGCCCTGGTCTGGGAAGATCCCACATGCCGCGGAGCAACTAAGCCCGTGCACCACAACTATTGAGCACACGTGCCACAACTACTGAAGCCCACACGCCTAGAGCCTGTGCTCTGCAACAAGAGAAGCCACCGCCGTAAGAAGCCCGGGCACTGCAATGAAGAGTAGTCCCCGCTCGCCTCAACTAGAGAAAGCCAGCACGCAGCAACGAAGTCCCAAGGCAGCCAAAAATAAATGAATAAATAAATAAGTTAATTTTAAAATATATATAAAAAAATAAAAGAGATCTGGAGATAGGCAGCTGCACACTGGCAGCGGGAATCCTGCCTCCTTCCAGTTCACCACACTGCCATCCAGCAGATGGGGCAATATCCTCATAGTCTAAAGCAACAGCTCGAGCTCCAGCCATTCCAGGATGCAGGATGGAGGAAAAGAAGAAGAGCATGTCGCCTTCCTTTCAAGGAAATATCCTGTAAGTGCTGAGAACACTTCCACTTCCACTTCGCCGTGCAGAACTTAGTCCTGGGAGAGCCACAGACTCACAAGGATGGCAAGAGCTGTCCTTGGATGAGAGATAAGGTGCCAACCCCTGATGAACTTTTCTGTTTCTAAATAAGAGGGACAAATAGATGTTTGTACAGGCAACTAGCAGCCTCTAACACTGCCAGCATATCTTAACTTTATATGTCTAAACTAGTTTGCACGTACTGCCGTAACAACTACCACAGACTGTGAGGCTTAAACTACGGAGATTTACTTTCTCACAATTCTGGAGGCTGGAAGTTCAAAATCAAGGTGTTAGCAGGTTTGATTTCTCCTGAGGCCTTTCTCCTTGGCTTACAGAAGGGCAGGAGGGGCAGTCATAGAAGACAACACAGGACATGAAGAGGTAATCAGTGCCACTGGGCATTATGGCAAGGTTGGTGTCAAGTGGGTACAAACATGTACAGGGAGGCCATGCGAGATGCCTCTGAAGACACCACGTCCATCTGCCAGGGATGCTGGACTGTAGCTTGAGCAGCCCCATGTTGAGGTATCCATTACAGAGTTCAGGCATCAGATGTGTGGGCAGACAGTATTAACACATCTGTAGAAATCATACTGCTCATACTTTCTCATCAAAGATGTAGATTTGTTGCAATTAGATTTTTCGTCCACCTGGAATTTATTTTAGTGATGGTGTGAAGTAAGAATCTTATTTTTCTATTGGGATATCCAAATGTTCCAGCATAATTTATTGAAAAATCCCTCCTTTCTCCACTGCTTTTTTTCAGCTCTGTTAAATGATTGACATGCAATTTAATCAGCTTATTGATTTCTACAAAGGTCTTGCTGGGATTTTGATTGGCTTGCTTTGAATATATAGAGCAATTTGGGGGATAACTGACATCTTAATAATACTGAGTTTTTCAATCAATGAACACAGTATCTCAATTTATTAGGTATACATTCATCTCTTTTGTGATTATAGTTTCAGCATGCATATCTTGTACATATTTTGTTAGGCATTAAGTATTTCATGTTTTTTATGCTGTTGTAAATGGTACTATTTTTTAAAATTTATTAAGGTTGCAGGAAATTTTATTGCTGGAAATTTTGGTTTACAACAATTGATCTTTTTTGCACCTTTACTTTAACTCTGTGACCTTGAAGCCACACAACTCAGTTTGGGACTTGACCCACTGTCTTTTAATAAAAATCACACAGCTGGTCTCAGGACCTACTGAAGTTTAGGTTCTTTATGTCTCTGCGCGGAAGGAATTCAGCGAGAGGTGAAGTAGATTTATTGAGAGAAATACACACTCCACAGAGAGAGTATGGGCCATCTCAGCAGGCGAGAGGCCCTGAAATATGGGGTGGTTAGTTTTTATGGGCTGGGTAATTTCATAGGCTAATGACTGGGAGGATTATTTCAACTATCTTGGAGAAGGGTGTGGGGATTTCCAGGAGTTGGGCCACTGCTCACTTTTTGGCCTTTTAGGGTTAGCCTTGGAACTGTCATGGCACCTGTGGGTGTGTCATTAGCATATGGCAGTGTGTTATAATGAGCGTATAATGAGACTCAAGGTTTACGGGAAGTTGAATCTTCTGCTATCTTGGACCTAGTTGGAGTTTTTTTGTTTTTTTTTTTTCTTCCTTCCCACTCTGTGAGGCATGCGCAATCTTAGCTCCCCCACTAGGGGTCGAACCCGTGCCCCCTGCAATGGGGGCATAGAGTCTCAACCACTGGCCGGTCAGGGAAGTCCAGACCTAGTTGGTTCTAACCAGTTTATGTCGTATCCTCAACAGCTGTCATTCCTTTGAAGGTTGTACCCTGGCCCCTTCCCTCCTGTTTCAACCTTGGTAAACTCACTTGTTAGTTCTAGAAGTTCTGTAGATTCTTTGGGATTTTTTTGTGTAGACAATCACGTCCTCTGCAAATAGTAACCGTTTTATTTCTTTATTTCCAATCTCTATGCCTTTTATTTCTTTTTCTGGCCTTCTTGCACTTGCTAGGACTCCCAGGAGGATGTTGAATAGTAGTGGGAAGAGCGGACATACCTGCCTTGTTGCCAACTTTACAGGGAAGGCGTTCTCTCACCATTAAGTATGGTTTCAGCAGCAAGGAGATAATCACATCAAATATAGTCAATATAGGTACTGCAACAAAACATTAGGTTAACTTTACATTTTTTGTCAGCCAAGGCAAAAAAGACCGTGCATGATACTTAAGTTCCACTATAACTTCATCAATTGCAATGTGATATGAAAACATCTATGATTTCTATTGTTGACAAAGTCGCAAGGCACTGCTGATACTACTGTGGTTTTTGCTAACATATAATTGAAGGAAATGCTAAGTTTCAGCTAGAGGTTAGCTTAAACAAGGATAAGCTTTTTCTATTCTAGGTCCGTGGTTAAAGACGTGCGCCAGGGGAAGAAAGCCAGAGTCCACAGAGAGGAGCGTTCTGGCTTCCTAGAGAGGAAGCTCGTGGAGCTTGGGCGTCGCCCAAGCCGACGGCGTCGCGAAGCCGACGTAGTGACGCACTTCCGATCACGCCGCACATTGCACCTTTCCTGAGGTGAGTGTGGGGGGTTTGTGGCCCGGGCCACGCTCTTTACTCCCCTGGAGGAGGCTGTCCCCTTAGTCCCTGATGCCGAGGAGGAGGGAGTCGGGCGGCGCCACCGGATCCGGGGAGCGGGGGCGCCCGCCGGGCAGTCCAGCCCGCCCTGGCGCCTTTTCCCCAGCCCGCTGCGGCTGCCTTAGGAAATGGAGGCTGGGTATGGAAAGGAGACGCCCTTTGACCCGACACAGCCACAGCCTCCCCTGCTCCCTGGTCCAACAACTACTTACTGAGCAGCTAAATGCCAGCTGCTCTTGTAGGTTCCCAGGATGTAGCTGCGAATGAGACGGCCGTGGGCCCCTCCCCCAGGGAGCTTTCAGTTTAATGGAAAGCCTCCTGTTAATCCAGTGCGATCATTTCATTCCACCTGCTCTGAACCCTGTAGTTGCGGCCTGTTGCTTTTAGGATGAAGACGAAGTCCTTGACGTGCAGAGGCCATGGGGGACTTGGCCTCTTGCAACTTCACCTTCGTGTTCAGCACACTTCCCTTGGCTCTGCTACAGTCTTCTTGGACTTTCATATCGGGAACATGTTTTTGCACATGCTGTTACTTTCGGAAAGATTTTTCTTTCAACCTAGTTAATTCCTATTCTTAAGCCTCCCCATCTAGGATAAATTCTCCCTGGCACTAATCACGATTGTGGTCTTAAAGCTAACTATGAGAATCTTTGATTTCTTTAGTCTAAGCTCCGTGATGGAAGAGATCAAACCTTTCTCTCTCCACTGTTATCTCCTGTGTCTCATGCTTGGCCTGGAATGAAATAAATATGTGATAAATGTTTGTGGGATGAAGAAAACATACATCAGTGTATTATCTCAAACTGGGAGAGGTGGTATACAAGAAAGGGAATACAGTGCTAGTGGAGTGTGTAACCCAGGGCCCCCGACCTGATCTGTGGAGACAGGCGTGATCTGAAGGGTGAGCAGGCACTTACGTAGATGAAGAGAGGTCAGGCTGCTGGAGAGTATTGCACACACAGACTGTCAGTTCCAAAGGTTCTAAGGTTGGAGAAGAGTGGTTCATGCAGAGGAACAGTAGGTACAAAGATCCTGAATTAGCATAGTAGATAAACTGAAAGAAGATGAGGCTAGCAGGAAATTGCAGCATGCAATGAGTTTTGGAAGATGCTGGCTTTTTGGTAGAATATGACTGGTTAACAAGAATACAAAGTGTCTGTAGGGGATGATATAATTAAAGTAATAACCCAGACCTTTTGGCATGTTTTGTGGCCTCTTCAGGGTCCTTTGCTAATTTGTTTCTGGTTATTACTGGGTGTAGAGTGGGGTGATGATCAAAAAAGATGCCTGCCCCAAGGTCCAAGAAAAGGAAACCTTACTCTAAGATTCTTTTTCTGATTTTGGGGGGGCTACTTTTACCTATTTTTCCATATTAACCTTAGAAGCACTTTATCAAGTTCTAAAAAAAAAAAAATATCCTGTTGGAATTACTATTGGAAGCACTTGGATGTAGTTATTAAACGCTTGGCTTCTGGAATCTGGCTTATCTGGTTTGGGAATCCAAGTTCATTCATCCACTGGGTGACTGACCTTGGTAGAGAAAATTATTGTCTTAGACTTGTTTTCTTATTTGGAAAAAAGAAAAGGTTCAAAGGATTATTGTGGAGATTGAATGAGGCAATATGTATTTTTCCTCCAGAAACACGTTTCTATTTTTTTTTTACTTTTTATGTTTCTCAGTAAACTTTTATTTTAAAAAATGAAGGTCTGGATTTCCTCTTGTTAGGGTTTGCTCTGAGCTTTCTGGTGTCTTTTGCTTGTTCTGCTCTTTGTGTATTCATGTTCCCCTCTACTCATCTCTTAGGACAGGCAGCGTTGCATGATGTTGGTGAGTACAGCCTGTGGTGCTGAGGGCAAGTTACTTACCTTTCAAATTCTCCATTTCCTCAGAATTCAAACTTCATGGCATCGTGTGGATTAAAAGAGGAAATATTCATACACCACTTACCAAGTGGCGTTTAGTAAATGATTGCTACTGTTACCGGCAAGTTTGTTGTTTTAAAGGAGAGCCTTTGTCTGGGTTGGGCTCACTCTTGTTTCTCTTTGCTTCTTCCCTCAGCCCCTGCCCTTCATTGAGAGGAAGCCCAGGTGATGGCTGTCATGCCCCTGAGAGCCTGGCACCAGGTGAGCTGTGATTCCCTCAGGTCAGCCTTGGAGAGATCTGATTTGAAGGAAATGGGGGATGAGAGAGATGATTCTGGCAAAAGTCTTAGAGCCAAAGCAGTAGGAAGACCCTTGTTGATTCTCTTCAGTGGGACTGGACGCCAGGGAAAGCTGATGATGAGGGATCGAACAGCCAGAAGCCCAGCAAGTGATGCTGGAGAGAGTGTCCTTGGCAGCAGAAGCCTAGGCTCCTGTACTCTGAGGATCTCTGTTGAGCTAGATGGTTCCCAGGTTCAGTGGTTCCTCCTACAGAGGGACCTGTGAGAATGAAGGACTCAGGCTGGTGCTGTAGGTATTGATTACACAGTGAGAGTAATCGAGATTAGCGAGGTCACAAGGTTCTTGGGAAGTAGGGGCAGAGCGATGGCAGGAAGAAGACAAGAAAAAGTGGGCTTGTCCCATTTATTAAAGAAGTTGAGGGCTTCCCTGGTGGCGCAGTGGTTGAGAGTGCGCCTGCCCATGCAGGGGACACGGGTTCGTGGCCCGGTCCGGGACGATCCCACATGCTGCGGAGCGGCTGGGCCTGTGAGCCATGGCCGCTGAGCCTGCGTGTCCGGAGCCTGTGCTCCGTAACGGGAGGGGCCACAACAGTGAAAGGCCAGCGTATCGCAAAAAAAAAAAAAAAAAGAAGAAGTTGGCTTCAGAATCAGGGAAAATATATTTTCCTTGAGGTCAGTGCTGTTGGCTAATCAAGGCAGGGGGCTATAATAGGAATAATCTGCACTAGGACAGAACACCTGAAGTGAGGGATCTCATAAAGCCTCAGTGGCTTTGTGGCCTTGAGCCAGTCACTTAACCTCTTTGCACCTTAACTTCATCTGTGAGGTGAACATTAAGTACCTTACATTTGTGGGACAGGGAAATTGATTTCTTGAGTTGATTTTACTTTTTGAAACTGATGAGTTGCTGGGTATTCCTTAACCATTTCCTTCTTCCTGGGACTTATTTATCCAGTAACTTATCATCTATGAACTATATCCTAAGTCCCAATCCTGGATTTCTGGTATCTGGCAGGTCCTTCTGCCTACTGCCTCACCAAGACAGTTATCTTTCTTGTTGCTCCCGTCCTCTTCTGATCTTCTGTAAGTTGTTAGTGAGTTACTGGTATCACCATGTCGCAATCCTGACCACTCAGTTTCTAGGTTGCTGAGTAATTGTTGACTCTCTTCCTCCTTGATACCACTTTCAGAGAGTTACCAAGTCTCATTGCTTCTGCCTACTATCTCTTCCACTTGTCCCATCTTTTATATTGCCCTCATACAGGGTTTGTCATTCCTTTTCTGGGATTTTGTTTGCAGAGTTTCCCAGATAGTTTCTCTGTGTACAGTCTTGTGCTTTCCCATCTCCACCTGTTACCTGATAGAGCTTGGTTTCCTGAGCTCGGATTTTATCCTGTAGTCCAGGGTTCTCAGACTTTGGTGTGCGTCAGAATCACCTGGAGGGCTTATGGAAGAACAAATTGCTTTTGGATTGGGGCCTGTGAATTTGCCTTTGCAACAAGTTCCTATGTGATCCTGCTGCTGCTCTGGGGAACCACACTTGGAGAACCACTGTTGTAGTTAGTGGTGACTTATTCAAGGAAGTCATTCAGTTGACTGAGTCAGTTTGTCATTTTAAGTTGTTGATTGTATGGCTGGCTGAGGATGGATTCAGAACAGGACAGGCCTGGAATTGGAGTTAAGTATCCCCAGCCCATACTACTGTACTGATTGTACCATAGTGAAGAGGAGTCAGATTCCAGAAACATATAGACAATAAAATTGGCAGGATTTGATTACTGACTATTTATCGGAAATGAGTAGTGACTAGGGCAAGTTAGTCTAGTATGAATTTCAATTTTCTAACTTAGGAGACTGGGATGAAATTCGCACTGTTAAATGAGAAGCAACACTGTCAGTCACTGTGCCAGTTAGTTATGTGAATTGAAAATAGAGTCAGTTTGGCAGGGGGCAGGAAGGGGGATGTGTTTGGTGTTAGATGGGTCAGATGTGTTAGGTCCCCCAGGGAGTCTGAGGCAGTGCTGGGGAGATCTGCAGAATCAGTTGAGGTGTTGGAAGGTGGCAGGATATTCACTGTGCATTCAGGTAACCAGGTTTGATACCAAAGTCTGGGGAATGAATAAGAGTTTTATAAACCAGATCCTGAGCTCTCTGGGAAGGTAGAGTTGGGACCATCAGGGAAGGGAAAGGGTGACTATTAAAAAAGCATGAGCCTTAGTTGGCAGAAACAATTACAGATTGTCTTGGAGGTATAAAGAAAAGCAGTTAAAAGAACTACCCAGCAGCAATTTGATTCCAGAAGCATCTTCTCCCAGGAAAACGCATCAGGAAGCAGAATAGACTGCCCCCGGCAGCACTGAGCTGTCTCTACTGGACATTCTTGAGCACAGGCTGTACAACCCCTTCTTCAAGCAACAGATGAGGGTTGGATGAGACCAGTCATCAAGGCAAAAATGTGACTCTGTTCCTGTCATGTGGACTTGAGGTTTAGGGTAGAATGAGCATGTGTGGGGAACAGATGGATTGACTGGGCACTTGGGGCAGTGAAGGGGGCACAGGTCAGTCCTGAGATGCTACCTCTGAGTGGTGTCTGGAGAGACTGAAGCTAATTGTTTCCTTGTAGTTGCAACAATAAAAGACAAAGTTTTATAAAATCACAGAGATTTTGCTCTAGGAATATTAATTAATGGGAGACTTTCCAGGGTTTTCAAAATGTGTCGTGTTTTATGACACTAAATTTTGTGTTCAGATGGAAACTCTTCTGGTGGTGAGAGAAGTTCCAGATTTTTGGTTGTAGCAATAGTCATTTAACACTCATTTCTTTCACATTTTCTCATTACTCATCCTTAATAAGACCCCTCCCTCATACTGTCCCCTGTACCCCACACTCTGGCCCTGAGCCATAGAATTGGCTCTGGGGCAGCAGGAACCTCTTGTTTTAGGAGGTGGTGACCTTTGAGGACGTGGCTGTATACTTCACCCAGACAGAATGGGCTGGCCTTTCTCCTGCACAGAGGGCCCTGTACAGAAGTGTGATGCTGGAGATTTATGGGAACTTGACGTCTCTGGGTAAGGCCACTTTTCTCCTGGGACTCAGATCTATGCTTTCCCATTTCCTTCCTTTTTTCCTCCTTATCAGCCGGAGGTGTGGTGTGGAAAGGGAGGAGTCATCTCTTGTATCCTTTACTGATGGTTCTGGGACTGAGACCAAATGACCCACTTGAGAGCTTGCTGGGTAGGGACAAGTCTTGGGTCAGTTTGGTCTCAATATAGGGAATTGCTGTCGCCTGGTAAGAGTATGATCTGTCCTCCCAGGGGCTCTGCACAGTAAGGAATAAGTAGCATCCATTGCCAGATAAGTTCTCAGCTTGTTGCTGTCTCCCCGTAGTCTAGGGAAGGGTATGACCCCTTCCCTGTGTTTGCATATGTCCTGCAGGATCACTAACTTACGTACTCTTACGTGTTGTTTTAGGAAGAGGTCACAAATGCTCAGTTTCCACTTGAGCAAAAATCTTGGCTTTCCCCAGTCCTGAGCCCTATTCTATGGATCTCTTTTATTATCACTGAGACTCCTGAGCTTTTCCTTCTTTTGACACAGCAGACACAGGACTGAAAGGTGCCATTTTCTACCCCTTTTCAGGATACCCAGTTCCCAAACCTGCATTGGTCTCACTTCTGGAGAGAGGGGATTTGCCTTGGGGCCTGGAGACACAGGATGATCCCCCTGCACAGGGGACCAAACACATCTGTAAAAGTAAGTGAGGCAGGTTTAGGAACAGCAGCTACAGAGCTTTACAGAGCAGTATATTTTAAAATGAACCATGCTGGGAAGGATTTAAATAAAACAGATGATTTCTCAAAATAGGTAAAATATGAAACCATTTCCACCAATTTTAATTCTTCCTAACATATGTCCAATTAACACATCTCATAATTCTCGAATCTATTGCTCCTTTCTTCTTTTTTAATTAAAAAAATGTTTTTTATTGAAGTATAATTGACATATAACAAATTAGTTTCAGGTATACAAATAATGATTTGATATTTGTATATGTTGCGTTAATGATCACCACAAGAAGTCTAGTTAACGACCGTCCCCTTACATAATTACAAAATTTTTTTTTCTTCCAGTGAGAACTTTAGATTTACTCTCAGCAACCTTCAAATATGCAGTACAGTATTGTTAACTCTAGTCACCATGCTGTACATTACATTCCCATGACTTATTTTATAACTGGAAGTTCGTACATTTACCTATTTCTCTCACTCCCTACCCCTGCCTCTAGCAACCACCAACCTGTTCTCTGTAACTGTGAGCTTGGTATATTTGTTTTTGTGTGTGTGGTTTCCTTTTTTTAGATTTTAGATATAAGTGAGATTATACTGTATTTGTTTTTCTTTGTCTAACTTATTTCACTTAGCTAATGCTCTCGAGGTCCATCGACGTTATCACAAATCACAAGATTTCCTTCTTTTTTTATGGCTGAATTAACATTCTTATGTGTGTGTGTGTATGTATGTATCAATCACATTTTCTTTATCCATTCAGCCATCAGTGGACACTTAGCTTGCTTCAGTATCTTGGCTATTATAAATAATGCTGCAATGAACATAGGGGTGCATATATCTTTTCTAGTTAGTGTTTTCATATTCTTTGGTTAAATACCAAGTGTTTTCATTTTCTTTGGAATTCCTGGATCACATGGTAGTTCTCTTTTTAATTTTTTTTTTTTTTTTAAAGCTTCTTTATTTATTTATTTTTGGCTGTGTTGGGTCTTCGTTTCTGTTGCGAGGGCTTTCTCCAGTTGCGGGCAGCGGGGGCCACTCTTCATCGTGGTGTGCGGGCCCCTCACTGCCGTGGCCTCTCTTGTTGCAGAGCACAAGCTCCAGACGCGCAGGCTTAGTAGTTGTGGCTCACGGGCCTAGTTGCTCCGTGGCATGTGGGATCCTCCCAGACCAGGGCTCGAACCCGTGTCCCCTGCATTGGCAGGCAGATTCTCGACCACTGCGCCACCAGGGAAGCCCCTCTTCTTAATTTTTTGAGGAACCTCCATACTGTTTTCCATGGTGGGTGTACCAGTTTACACTTCCATCAACATTGCACAAGGGTTCCCTTTTCTCCACATCCTTGCCAATACCTTATTTCTTGTCTTTTTGATAATAGCCATTCTAATCAGTGTGAGGTGATATCTCATTTTGGTTTTGATTTGCATTTCCCTGATGATTAGTGATGTTGAGCATCTTTTCACGTGCCTGTTGGCTGTCTGTCTTCTTTGGAAAAATGTCTGTTCAGATCTTCTTAGTTTTTTTTTTTTTTTGTGGTATGCGGTCCTCTCACTGTTGTGGCCTCTCCCGTTGCGGAGCACAGGCTCCGGACGCACAGGCTCAGCGGCCATGGCTCATGGGCCTAGCCGCTCTGCAGCATGTGGGATCTTCCCAGACTGGGGCATGAACCCGTGTCCCCTGCATCGGCAGGTGGACTCTCAACCACTGCGCCACCAGGGAAGCCTCTTCTTATTTTTTAATTGAATTGTTTGGGGGTTTTTTGCTATTGAGTTGTATGACTTCTTTATATATTTTGGATATTAACCCCTTATCAGATATATGGTTTGCAAATATTTTCTCCTGTTCATAGGTTACCTTTTCATTTTGTTGGTTTCCTTTGCCTTGCAGAAGCTTTTTAGTTAAATGTGGTCCCACTTGTTTATTTTTGCTTTTGTTGCTTTTGCTTTTTCTGTCAGGTTCAAAAGATCATCTCTTAGACCTATGTCAGGAGGTTAATACTGCCTATGTTTTCTTCTAGGAGTTTTATGGTTTCAGGTCTTACTTATGTTCAAGTCTTTAATCCATTTTGAGTTAACTTTTGTGTCCATTGCTCCTTTCTGAGTTTCATCATTGCCTGTCTCAGAGGCCTTCCTTCCTTGGATGGGATAGATTTATTCAGGAGCAGTTTTTGAGCACTTGCCATGTGCCAAGCTTTGATTTAGGAGCTCTGGAGGATATAAGTTATGGAAACAGATGTTTAGAGCTGCAAAATGTGTGTCAAGTGCTGTTGTTGATATATAGGCAGTGGGCTGTGAAGCATAGCAGGAGGAGAGGTTAGAGTAATTTCAGTTTAGAAGCTCAGGTGATGCTCCTTCAGTGGCAGGGCCATTTGTTCTGAGTTCAACAGATAAGAATGGGTTGCAGATGGGAAAAAAAGGAAGGTAGTCTGACTGGAGGAAGGGAATAGAAGATCCACTTCAATTTCTGGCATAATATAATCTGACAGAGACCAGTATCTGAAATATATAAACAACTTTCCATCTCAACTGTTCTCTGCTTTTGAATGTTTGGCACTTTCGTTTTATTAGTCTTGTCTCAATAGCAGGCTGATGTTGGGAGTTTTAGTAATCTCTAAAATCTCTATCCAGTAGTCCCCCCTTATCTGTGGGGCATACATTCTAAGACCCCCAGTGGGTGCCTGAAACTGTGGATAATACTGAACCCTATGTAGTTGTTCCTGGGTATCTGTCGGGGATTGGCTCCAGGACCCCTGTGGATACCAAAATCTGCAGATGCTCAAGTCTCATACATAAAATGGCATAGTACAGTAGGCCTCCTGTAACTGCGGGTTCTTCATTCGTGGTTACAGAGGACTGACTGTGTATATGCCATGTCTTTTTCTATACATACATACCTATGATAAAGTTTAATTTATAAATTAGGCACAGTAAGAGAATATCTAAATTGCCAGCATCACTCCTCTTGCACTTTGGGGCCATTATGAAGTAAAATAGGGGTTACTTAAACACAAGCACTGCAATACCGCAATGGTCAATCTGATAACTGAATCAGCTACTTAGTAATAGGCAGGTAGCATATACAGAGGGATGATTTACATCTGATCACAGTGGGATGGCTCTAGTTTTCATCATGCTACTCAGAACAGTGCACAATTTAAAACTGAAGAATCGTTATTTCTGGAATTTTCCATTTAATATTTTCAGACCATGGTTGACAAGGAAACAGAAACTAGAGAAAGGGAAACTGCAGATAAGGGGGGGATGACAATAATTTTCAGTGTTCTTTTGTTTTCTAGTATAATCCTCAGGTGGCATTTTTGTTTTCTGTTTGTTATGTCAGATGCTGGGACCAACACTGACAATGAGTTAACACCAACATGGGGAGTTTCTGAAGAAAGAGATATGATGATGTCACATGGGCCACAGAAGAATGTTCTTAAGAGAAACAGCTTCCTAGAAACATGTGAACTGGAGAAGCACCAGGAAATCCCCACAGTGAAAAACATTAGAGGAAAGGTTCCAAGAATCCACTATAATAGGAAACCCTTCAGATGTGAGGAATGTGGGAAATGCTTCAGCTATTTTTCTTACTATGTTAGACACCAGAGAATCCACACTGGGGAGAAACCCTTTGAGTGTAATGAGTGTGGAAAAGCCTTTAATGGCAATTCTTCATTAATTCGACATCAGAGAATCCACACTGGAGAGAAACCCTATCAGTGTGAAGAGTGTGGGAGAGCCTTTAATGATAACGCAAATCTGATCAGGCATCAGAGAATCCACAGTGGGGACAGACCCTATCTCTGCAAGGAGTGTGGAAATGGTTTCACCAGTAGTTCTGAGTTTGTTATACACCAGAGGATTCACACTGGGGAGAAACCCTATGAGTGTAATGAGTGTGGAAAAGCTTTTGTTGGTAATTCACCACTGCTGCGACATCAGAAAATCCACACTGGAGAGAAACCTTATGAGTGTAATGAGTGTGGCAAAAGCTTCGGACGGACTTCTCATCTTAGTCAGCATCAGCGTATTCACACAGGGGAAAAGCCTTATTCTTGTAAAATATGTGGGCAAGCCTTCAATTTTCATACAAAACTAAATCGGCACCAGCGAGTCCACAGTGAGGTGAAACCCTTTGACTGTGTAGATTGTGGAAAAGCCTTTAGTGCTCAGGATCAATTAAAAAGGCATCTAAGAATCCATATTCAGGAGACTTCCTATGTGTGTGATGAGTGTGGAATAGTCTTTACTAGCAAAAGAAATCTGCTTCAGCATCAAAGAGTCCATACTAGAGAGAAAACCTGTGAATATGTCAAGTATGAAAAAACCTTTAGGACTTCTTCCCAGCTAGATCATATCCGCCCTGGAGAGAAGCCAGTGCTGGATGTTGGATGTTTTGGCCTCCCAGAATTTTTTACCCCCTTTTACTGGTAATAGTACACTAAATTTCCTTTTGGATTCCGTCTTCCACTCAGGGGTAGAATTTGTGACACAGCCCCAGCTCAGCTGCAGGTTCCTTCCCTCAAGCTATAGCTGTTGGTTCAGATGTCAGTAGATAACCCAAGATAGTCCAGTTAGAATCCCAGACTTGGCAAGAGTTAATAACCTTGTAAATGGTGAGTGTGGCCCTGGCACAACAACCAGATGGCAGACTGTGGCCTGGCAATCCTTTCGCCTTCCAGTTGTTAACAAACTTTTGACAGTCCTACTCATTAAGATCTTAATCACTCATACTCGTGAAGCAGCTGGGCCTCCTAATGGGCAGTTTCACAGTGGCTGAATGGTGTTGGAGAGCCACGTGCACCCATGTGGACTTTGGAAAGCCTGCCAATTATTAATTCCATGGTACTGAATAATCCTCGAACCTCCCAGTAAGTCACTGAACAAGAATTTTCTGCCACCGTTAGCATTTGGTGTCTGCTCTTTGTCATGGAGAGAGGAGACTGGAAAAATGAGCAATGTTTGTTCTTTGGGAGTGGTTGATTAATGTGGCTGGGGGGCAGGCATGAATTCTGGGCTACCACCCCCCAGGAACAAGAGTGAGGTCTGTGTGCCTTCCTAGGGCACATGAGCTATGCAAGGACCTGATGCCCAAGGCAGGAGCCTCGAGTTTACCATATCATCAACCTTGCTTTTCAGCAAATGGAAAAACTTCTTGCTGTCGTGAAAGGATAGCAAGAACATTAGATGGGTGGCTGCAGCCCCTAACCCTAAGTGAATCCCTTTCTATCTTGTGCTTCAGATTCTGTGCTGTGCAGTGGGTGGTCAGTGATAGGGAATCTGCTGCTTTCACCGAGCCAGCATCTGTCCTCATGTCCAAGTGCAGCACCTCAGCTTTCCTTTGGAAGCTACATCTTAACCTGCTTCCAGTCCAAATAGTTTCAGAGGGCTGACCCCACATTCCACCCACCTGGCCGATCCCATCTTCCATCCTCTGATTGCTGTGATCAGTGCAAGGATGAGAATGTTATCCAAGCCAGGCCAAAGGCATTCTAAGCCATGAGTTTTCAAGGAAGCCTACTGAAGGAGAAACCATTCCCAGTATGGACTTTAAGCTTGTGTCATTTTGGAGTTGCTGGATGCAGTGAGAGAAACTGTGCCTGTGAATGGGACCACAAGGCACTCAGCAGGCTGATGGTCGGAGAGGGACCAGGTCACACTACAAGCACGTGAGCCCTTGGACCTGACACCTCTGAACCCAGTTTTCAACTTGTCTCTTGTAAGGATTAATTTCTGTCATTTAAAATATTTATTTTACTTGAGTAAGCGTGTCTAGTCCCTTGTAATCAAATAAGTCCTGACACATCAGGATCATTTTTAAAATTTTATTTATTTACTTTTGGCTGCATTAGGTCTTCATTGTTACATGCAGGCTTTCTTTAGTTGCGGTGAGTGAGGGCTGCTCTTCATTGTGGTGCATGAACTTACTGCAATGGCTTCTCGTTGCGGAGCACAGGCTCTAGGCGTGCGGGCTTCAGTAGTTGTGGCACTTGGGCTTCAGTAGTTGTGGCTTGCAGGCTCTAGAGCGCAGG
Organism: Delphinapterus leucas; assembly: GCF_059928025.1. Taxonomy (NCBI): domain Eukaryota; kingdom Metazoa; phylum Chordata; class Mammalia; order Artiodactyla; family Monodontidae; genus Delphinapterus; species Delphinapterus leucas. The sequence goes on from NC_143148.1 coordinate 46,681,510, forward strand.
CTCAGTAGTTGTGGCACATGGGCTTAGTTGCTCCACAGCATGTGGGATCTTCCCAGACCAGGGCTCGAACCCGTGTCTCCTGCATTGGCAGGCAGATTCATAACCACTGTGCTACCAGGGAAGCCCACATCAGGATCATTGATTCCTGAGACTCCCTCTGGCATGGTGTCCTCATTGGGCGGGGCATGTCTGGGGAAGATAAAGACACTGGGTGGGGTCAGATTTAAGGGGAGCTGCCAAACAACTCTGTCCCTGTTTCCTCTGTGTCCCAGGAGGGGGAAATCCCAGAACACGGAGAGAACTAGCAAGGAGAAAGGGTCAGAGGATGGTTAATTGGTCTGCTTGTATTTTCCATATTAAATGGGGGTGTTTTTCATCTGTTGGAATCATCCAGAACATCTGCCAGGAACTCCTGACAGTCTATATACTTATTGGACTCCTACACTAAAATAATCCATGAAAATCTATCAACTTATTTTACCTGTAACAACTGGCAATTCTTTAAGGGCAAATATCTTCAGACTTCCAAGAGTCAGTTGCATTTATTGGCAGGCACCTTTTATCAACCTCATTGCTTTTTTGTTTTTAAAAGCCCCTCTTTCTCTTCCCCAGAAATTCTTTTGTTAAAGCAGGAAGGTAGCTAGATGTGAGCAGAGAAAGGGGGGGGGGCATGGGCCAGATGGCAGGAAACCATGTGTCTTGTAAAAGGCGAGGGTGGGGTGGGGTCCTTGGAACCTCCAAACTGGCAGGAAACCATACATTTTGGGATAAGTGTCCTGGAGGCAAAGAAAGGTAGGAAAAGGCGGGAATCTGGTGTCCGAATGTAACCTTTTGCTCATTATGCTCTCATTACAATAAAATTAGCCTTGCAGATAAGAAGTACCCATCATGCACAGAAGCCATGGCACTTCTGATCAAGGCTAAATAAGGACAAAAATTCCTCCTCCCCCCGGGAAGGTGGCACTGGGGTGAAAATCAGGGAATATGACCCCTAAATCCCTCCCTCCCCAATGAACATTACACCCCATGTAACGGGCTTGCCAAAAAAACTCAGGGCAGCTTAACTCACCTGAGCCTGCCCGCTCTCCCCAAGAGCATACTATAGCTTAAATAAATCCTCACTTTACTTTCTTGACCTCCCTGTCTCATCTCTGAATTCTGCCTGGGACGAGGCAAGAACCTTTCACTTTCAGGGTTACCTGAATCTGTGTCTCCCAAACAGCAATTCTTAAAGACCCCAAATAAATTCTTTTCCTGTTTGTTGTCTCCTGCATTATGTTATTTTGTTTTGGTTGACACACTTAGCAATATATACATAGAGTCATCTTTGTCTTTGCTTGGGCTTGTGGTTCATATCTTTCTATTGTTAAATTGTATTCCATTGCATATATAGGAAAGGAAAAATAAATTTTCCTCCACCCTTCTTTATTCTTGGTTCAGATCCCACCCTGTAACGACCTCATAAAAAGCAACTTCTAATGCGTTTATATTGTTCCATGTTTGCAGTTTTGAAAAAAAATCAGCCTAAAATCTTATATCAAACAGGCATATTTGGGGGTCCATATGCTCTTACCCTTGACATGTAGGTGCCCCAATAATCTTATGCGTTCATCTACAGAAGAACATCCTAATATCTTTAAGCTTTTAGCCATTATGAATAGAACTTGTGTATAATTTTATGGTAGTTTTTGTTTGAACACAGTTTTTCAAAGCAATTGTCTAAATACTAGAGGTCTGATTTTTCTATCCTATGCTAAGACTTTTTTAGTTTTGGAAAAAACTGCCAAACTGTCTTCCAGAGTGATTGTACCTGTACTCCACCAGCAGAGAAGGAAAGTTCCTGTTGTTCTTCCCCCAGTTGATATTGTCATTTTTTGGAGTTAGCAGTTCAAATAGGTGTGCAGTGCTAGCTCATTGTTGTTTTAATTTGTATTTCCCTAATGGTATATGAAGTTGAGTATATTCTTGTATGCCTGTTTACACTCTGTATATCTTCTTTGGCCAGGAGTCTGTTCCGATCTTTGCCCATTTTTAATGAGGTTTTTTGTTCTAGGGTTCTTGGGAAAATTTGATTATAAATCCTTTATTAGCTATGTGCTTGGCAAATATTTTTCTCTCAATTTGTGGTTTTTCTAATTTTATAAAATCCACATTATTAACTTTTTTCTTGTTGATAGGCTTTTGGTGGTGTGTGTTAAGTCATCTCCACACCCAAGGTCATGTAGATTTCTTTTCCGTTTTCTTCTAGAATTTTTATAGTTTTTTAATTTAAGTTTGTGGACAATTTTGGGTGAGTTTGGGTATAAGTTGTAAAGTTTATGTCTATATTCATTTCATTCCATGTTTTCTAATTAATTACTTGGAGAGTAGTGTCCAGTTTTCCCAATACCATTTTTTCAGGGGACTGTCCTTTCCCTGTTGTATGTTCTTGGCCCTACTGTCATGAATTAACTAACCACACATATGTGGGTTTATTGCTGGGCTCTCTATTCTGTTCCTTTATTCCATGTATCTGTGTTTGTGACAGTTCCACACTGTTTTGGTTACCTTAGTTCTGTGATACAGTTTGAAGTCAGAGGGGGAGATGCCTCCAACTGTTTTCTTTTTTCTCAGAATCCCTTTGGCCATTCAGGATCCTTTGTGGTTCCATACAAATATTATTATTTCTGGCTTTATGAAAAATGCAACTGGAAATTTAATCAAGATTGCATTGAATCTGTAGATGGCTTTGGGTAGAATGGACATTTTAGTAATAGTAATTCTTCCAATCCATGAGCACAGAATATTTTTCTATTTATTTGTGTCTTCCATTTTTAAAATCAGTGCTTGATAGTTTTCTGAGTACAGGTCTCTCATGTCCTTGGTTAATTTTATTCCTAGGTATTTTGTTCTTTCTGATGAAGTTATAAATGGGATTTTCGTAATGTCTCTTTCTAGTGGTTCATTATTAGTGCATAGAAACTTAACTGATTTTTGTGTATTGATTTTATAGTCTGCAACTTCACTAAATTTTATTCCAACAGTTTTTTTTGTGGAGTGATGTGGAAAGTTGTAATTCTAAAATCCCACTGTTTCTACTGTATCCCAGGTCATCCATAACACTCAAGACATGGTGGCTCCTAGTGTAATCTTCTTACGGTCTCTCTTAATAACATGTGGACTCCTACAAGGCCAATTAACATCACAGCTTTCGTTGAACTGGATCTGAGTAAGTCTTGGCATTTATAACGAAGTTCGATGTGTTCTGTTTTTCTGGCATGGTATTGACATGGTTGTTTTGAAAAGTAATTTCTAGTAATTTCACACATACAGAAAATTTTCCACAAAGGTAAAAAGTATTCACATTTGCCACTTCACACAAAATACTCCAGTGTGTTTTACCCAAAACAGGGATACTCTCCCTGAGAACCAGCACATAAGCCCCAAGTCAAGAAATTATATGGTACCCACATTATAATTTAATCCATAAGCCCAGTTTAACTTTCACCAGCTGTCCAAATGTTTGAAAGTATCTTTTTCCATTCTGATCCGGTTTTCTTTTTTTTGGAATGATTACTTAGATTTTCCCTTATTTTTATAACCTTAATGGATTTAAGGCACACAAGACAAGTATGTGATCAGGGTGGCCTTTTCTGTATGGCTTTTTTCAGTACGGATGTTTTCAGTGTTCATCCATGTTGTAACACTTATCAGTACTTAATTCATTTTTCCCCACTGTTATTAAAAATACATGACATGACATTTACCATTTAAACATTTTAAGTGTACAGTTCTGTGGCATTAGCTACCTCCATACTGTTGTACAAATAACCTCACCATCCATGTCTAGAACTTTAAAAATTTTTTCTCAAGTGAAACTCTGTATCCATTCACTCACAGCCCTCAGCCCCTGGAAACCACATTCTTTTTGTCTCTGAATTTGACTTCTCTGGACTGACTTATTTCACTCAGCATGGTGACTTCAAGGTTCATCCATGTTGTGGCATGTATGAGAATTACTTTAGTTTTAAAGGCTGAATCATGTCCTATTGTGTTTATTCGTTCATACCATATTTTGTTTACTCATTCATCTGTTGATGGGTACTTGGGTTTCTGCCACCTTTTGGCTACTGTGAATAATGCTGCTATGAATATGGTTGTACAAACATCTGTTTCAGTTTCTGCTTTCAAATATTTTGAGTATATATACTGAAGTAGAATTGACAGATCATATATTAATTGTCTAAGTTTTTGAGGAACTACCATATTGTTTTCCAGAGTGGCACCACCATTTTACTTCATTCCTTTATATGGTATAGGTTAGTTTATGGATTTACCCATTTTATTTATCCATTCACCCTTTGAAGGACATTTTACTTGTTTCTACCTTTTGGCTATTGTGAACTGCACTGCTATGAATATTTGTGTACAAGTTTTTGTTTGCACACCTGTTTTTATTTTTTAATTTATTTTTTATTGAAGTATAGTTGATTTACAATGTGTTAATTTCTACTATACAGCAGTGATTCAGTTATACATATATATATTAAATACTTTTCCATTGTTTATCATAGGATACTGAATATAGTTCTCTGTGCTATACAGTAGAACCTTGTTTATCCATTCTATATATAATAGCTTACATCTGCTCACCCCAACCTCCCACTCCATCCTTCCCCCACCCCCCTCCCCCTTGGCAACCACAACTCTGTTCTCCATGTCTGTCTGTTTCATAAATAGGTTCATTTGGGTCATATTTTAGATTCCACATATAAGTGATATCATATGGTATTTGTCTTTCTGACTTACTTCACTTAGTATGATAATCTCTAGTTGCATCCATGTCGCTGTAAATGGCATTATTTCATTCTTTTTTATGGCTCAGTAGTATTCCGTTGTATATATGTATCCCATCTTCTTTACCCATTCATCTGTCGATGGACATTAAGGTGGTTTCCATGTCTTGGCTGTTGTGAATAGTGCTGCTGTGAACATAGGGGTGCATGTATCTTTTTGGATTAGAGTTTTGTCTGGATATATGCCCAGGAATGGGCTTGTTGGATCATATGGTAGTTCTATTTTTAGTTTTCTGAGGAACCTCCATACTGTTCTCCATAGTGGCTGCACCAACTTACATTCCCACCAACAGTGTAGGAGGGTTCCCTTTTCTCCACATCCTCTCCAACATTTTGAATACCTGTTTTCAATTTTTTGGGGTCTATAGGAGTGACGTTGTTGTACCATATGATAATTGTATTTTTATCTTTTATTGGAAATGCCAAACTACTGTACACATGAGCTGCACCATTTTCCATTTCCACAAGCAATGTTAGGTTTCATTTTCTCTACAGTGTTAACATTTGTTAATTTCTGTTTTTTGATTATAACCATTAGTATGTGTGAAGGAGTACTGAATTATGGTATTACTTTGCATTTCCTGCACAACAACTGATGTTTTACACCTTTTCACGTGCTTGTTGATTATTTGCTTTTCTTGTCTGGGGACAGGTCTATTCAAGTCATTTTCCATTTTAAAATTTGTGTTGTCTTTTTGTTGATGTTTTGTAAACGTTCTTGATATATTCTGAAGAACAGATTCTTGTCTGATATAATACAATGTGCAAATATTTTCTTCCTTTCTGCCGGCTGTGTTTTCACTTTTTGGATATCATCTTTTGATGCACAAAAGTTTTTAAAATTGAGGAAATATAATCTATCCATTATTGCATGGTTATTGTAACCTTCTGCCTTTGCTTTTCTGTAACTATCGATTCCAAATGTAAGATGCCAGCCTACCACCTGTCCTACATTGAATTCATTGCTTGCTCCCTTTAGATTAGAGATATAGTAGTAGTAACTATTGTTAGGTATTACCACCATGGGAAAGAACTTACAGAGTCCAGTATTTATGTATAGCACATTTTGCCTTTGCTCTACAGAGTCCATTTATTTCCATAGTTACTTAAGTCAGCACCTTTTGCCCTACCAACAGTGAGTTTTTTTCGTACATTTCTAAATCAGTTAGATTCTTTGTCACATCCGTATTCCATCCTGTGACACTCCCATATCCTAAATAAATTTGATTATGATTTACTTGTTGGGTTGTAAAAACCCATGGGTTTAGATTAATGCATAGTGGCAAGTATCCATCAAAGTACCATATAGAACATTTCAAACCCCACACCATAACTTGTTTACCATCTTTTTTTTTTTAAATAAATTTATTTTATTTTTGGGTCTTCATTGCTGTGCGCAGGCTTTCTTTAGTTGCAGTGAGCAGGGGCTACTCTTCATTGCAGTGCACGGGTTTCTCATTGCAGTGGCTTCTCTTGTTGCGGAGCACGGGCTCTAGGCGCACAGGCTTCAGTAGTTGTGGCTCACAAGCTCTAGAGCGCAGGCTCAGTAGTTGTGGCACACAGGCTTAGTTGCTCTGTGGCATGTGGGATTTTCCTGGACCAGGGCTCGAACCTGTGACCTCTGCATTGGCAGGCGGATTCTTAACCACTGCACCACCAGTGGGAAGCCCTACCATCTTTGTTTTGCCTATTCCCGAATGTCGTATAAGTGGGGTCATACAGTGTGTACCTCCTCCTGGATTTTTTCACTTAGCAATACTGTATACGCGTAAGATTAATCCATGTTTTTTGCAAAGGTTGATGGTTTATTCCTTTCTATGTCTGAATAGTATTCCATTGCATGTGTATGAGAGGAAAAATAATTTTCCCTCTACCCTCCTAGGTTCTTGGTTGAGAAGTGCCCCCGTAATAAAAGATTACCATCAGAAAAACAAAGAGAAGTTTAATAACATTTGTACTTCCTATATGCATGGGCGATGCCCAGGAAAAGTTAGTCCCTGAAATGGCCTAAGTCATCACCTTAAATACCATCTTCACCTAAAAACAAAAGAAGGGCTTCCCTGGTGGCCTAGTGGTTAAGAATCCGACTGCCAATGCAGGGGACACGGGTTTGAGCCCTCGTCCGGGAAAATCCCACATGCTGCAGAACAACTAAGCCCTTGAGCCACAACTACTGAGCCTGCGCTCTAGAGCCCGTGAGCCACAACTACTGAGCCCGCATGCCACAACTACTGAAGTCCGTGAGCCTAGAGCCCGTGCTCTGCAGCAAGAGAAGCCACCACAATGAGAAGCACCACGACGAAGAGTAGCCCCTGCTGGCTGCAACTAGAGAAAGCCCGCGTGCAGCAATGAAGACCCAATGCAGCCAAAAATAAATTAATTAAATTAAAATTTAAAAATTAAAAAAAATTAAAAAAAAAGAAAACGCAGATTTAAGTCCCGGCCTTCTCTACTGATAAGTGTTTCATGAGATTTAGTCATCTGTCTATTCCTGGTACAGAGAGGGAGACAACTTTTTAAATGGAGATTTCCCTTATAAATGTAAATTTCCTTCACAAAAGTGTAATCTTGACTTGGTTTTCAGAAATTGTCTTTTTTAAAAACAATCAATCAAGCCAAAATAATCCTTACACCAAACAGGCATATTTTGGGGTAGCATATTGTTCCCCCAACATGGATGTACCCCAGTTTTCTTATATGTTCATCTGTTGAAGGGCATACTGATTTAAGTTTTTAGCCATTCTGAATAGAGATGCTGTGCTTAATTGCATCCTCGTTTTTGTTTGGACCTAGTTCTGCAGAGCAGTTGTCTAAATACTGGAGGCAGGATGTTGGCTCTTTAGGTGAGATTTGTTTAGCTTTGGAAAAATCTTCCAAAATGTCTTACAGAGTAGCTGTATATCCATTTTATTGGCAGTGATGTATAGTTCCCATTGTTCCTCACACTCCATCAATTGGTAGTGTCTTTTTTTTTTTTGAGTTCAGCAGTTTTAATAGTTGTGCAGTGCTATCTCATTGTTTTAATTTGTAAGTCCCTAATGATATATGATGTTGAGTATATTTTTGTATGCTTACTTACTATCTACTTTGGCCAGGTCTCCATTCAGATTTTACCCATTTCTAATGGAGTTGTTTGTTCTATAGTTCTTGATATAATGAGTACAAATCCTTTATAAGTGTTTTGCAAATCTTTTTCTTTCCGTTTGTGGCTTATCATGGGATTTGGGGCTCCACTTGAGTCTGAATTTTCAAATTTAGTGGATTCATCAGACCTGCCAGCTGAGAGCAGGGCCTCCAGTGGAAGGTAAGTGGCTGAGGCTTGCACTTCCAAACTGGCCAGCAGGTGGAGCCAAGTCCACCTCTCTGACTTTCGAGGCTAGTGAGTGTTCAGCCGGAGGACTTGATTCCATGCAGCTGACCGGGGCTTGGTGTTTTCAGGATTCTCCAGGGCTTTGGCTTCCGGACAATGACTGGCTGAGTCAACACAGACAGAAGGTTGGTCTCCTCCGGACATACTAGTCCATGCAGACAGGAGCCAGCGTCTTCAGGACCTGCTGGGAGGCACCACCACAGGAGTAAAAGGTAAAGAAAAAGTGGGGAGAAGCTTCCTGTATGCGGCTGACTGCTGAAAGGGGGTCTATTTTCAGAGAAGCCAGCAGACAATGGGCTTGATGTGGAAAACTGTGGATTTCAGGTCATTTTGTGTGTAGTGTAGACAGTTTCCAGTGTCTTTCTTTGGTGTGTGGTATCTAGTTTCTTTGGCATCAGTTTATTGAGGGGACTTTACCCCAGTGTATGTCCTTGGCAGCTTTGTCATAAATTAAGTGACCACATACATGTGGGTGTATTTCTGGGTTCTCTGTTCTGTTCCTCTGGTACATGTGCCTGTTTTTATGCCAAGTTTTGCTTTTGGTTCCTGTAGCTTCACAGTGTAGTTAGAAGTCAGGGGGGCGAGTTGACTCCAGCTGTGTTCTCTTCCTTAGGATTGCTTTGGCTATTTGGGGTCCTTTTTGGTTCCACACAGGATATATAGAATTGTTTGTTCTGTTTCTGTGAAAAATGCCACTTTCATTATGTTAGAGATTGAATTGAATGTGTACACTGCTTTGGAAGGATGAACGTTTTAAGAATATTCTTCCAGTGCCTGATCACGAATATTTTTATTTGTGTCTTCTTCGGTTTCTTTATTAGTGTCTTACAGTTTTCATTGTGCAGGTCTTTCACATCATTGGTTAAATCTATACCTAGGTATTTTGTTCTTTTTGATGCAGCTGTAAATGGGGTCGTTTTCTTAATTTTTCTTTCTGATACTTCTTTATTAGTGTATAGAAACTCAAATGATTTTTGTGTATTGCTTTTGTATCATGCACCTTTACTAAATTCATGTATTACTTGTAACTTTTGGCGGTTTGATGTGGAAAATTGTAATTCAAAAATCCCTTTGTTTCTACCACATCCCAGGTCATCCACAACCCCCAAGACACAGTGACTGCTAATAATATAATCTTCCCATAGCACCTCTTAATAATATATGATTCCTACAAGAGCAGTTAAGCAGCTTAACCATTTTGGGTGAAATGAATCTGGGTAGGGCTTGGCCTCCTCATGAAGTTTGATGTCTTATCTATTCTTCTGGCATGGTGTTGACATGTTTTGAAAAGTTATTTACTTTCTACTAACTTCAGACGTACAGAAAACTTGCAGTAGCAGTACAATGTAGTCTTTATCTGTAAGTTCAGATTCCCCAGTCATCACTGTTTTACCACATATGCCAATTTCAATGACTGTTTCCATTGTGTTTCCACCCCAAAAAGGGACACTCTCCCAGGAAACACCCCTATAACCCCCATATGAGAAATCATTATGGTTTTCACCTTCTAATCCAATCCACTGGCTCCACTTCCATCACCTGCCCCAAAGCATGAAAATGTCTTTTTCCATTCTGACCCAGTTTTCTTTTTCTGGAAGCAATCTTGAGACTTCCCCTCATTTTCACAGCCTTGATGGATTTAAAGCACACAAGATGAGTATGATCTGGGTGGCCTTTTCTGCATAGCTTCTTTCTCTTAGGATGTTTTCAATGTTCATACATGTTGTAACTTGTATCAGTACTTCATTCACATTTTCCATTGTGATTAAATATCGAACATAACATTTACCACTTAAACCATTTAAAATATATAGTTCTGTGACATTCACATTTATATTATTGTACAAATATCCTCACCATCCATCTCCTGTACTTGTTTTATTCCAAGTGAAACTGCATCCATTAAACATTAACTCCCTTCAACCCTTGTCAACCACATTCTACTTTCTGTCTCTGAATTTCACTTCTCTGGATACCTCATAGAAGTGGGATCATATAATATTCGTCCTTTTGTGACTGGGTTATTTCACTTAGCATAATGACTTTAAGACTCATACATGTTGTAGCATGTGTCTGAATTTCCTTAGTTTTTAAGGCTGAATAATGTACCTTTGTGTATATTATCACATTTTGCTTATCAATTCATCTATCCACGGACACTTGGGTTGCTTGTGCCTTTTGGCCAGTGTAATGCTGCTGTGAATATGGGTGTACAAATATCTGTTTAACTCCCTCCTTTCAAACCTCTTGGGTATATATCCTGAAGTGGAAGTGATGAATCATACTTTGTTTTTGATGAACTGCCATACTGTTTTTCCACAGCAGATGGCACCATTTTGCTATATTTCTATGTATGGCAGAATAATATGGAACTTTTTATAGATCTACCCTCTTTTGCTTATCCATTCATCCACTGATGGATATTTGAATTTTTTCTACCATTGGGCCAATGTAAGCAATGCTGCTATGAATATTCATGTACAAGTTTTTGTCTGAACTCCTGTTTCAAATTCTTTGTGGCATATATCTAGGCATTGAGCTCTTGAACCAGACTCTAATTGTATTTTACCTTTTTGGAGGAAATGCCAAACTATACATTTCCACAAGCAATGTGTAAGGGTTCCAGTTTCTCTACATTGTTGCCAGCATTTTTGTTTGTTCTTGATTATAATCATTTATTATATGTGAATAGATACCACTTTGTGGTTTTAATTTGCATGTCCATCATAACATTAAAGAAATACACCTAAGAGGGTTTTATTAGACTCTCAAACCTCAGGACACTGCTTAGTAGACATAGCTGTTGTATAACCAAAAACTATTCACATTCTCTTTAAACAAATCTTAAAAACCATTAAGCACAAAAACGATTCACCAAAATTCAATACAATATCACAACTACTCAGTTAACCCAGTTAACCCAAGCCCACCATAAATTTGTGAAGGTTTTGAAGACCTACAAAACTACCAAAATAGTACTCAAAACAAATACAATGTGTCATCATTATTCTTAAATGCAATGTAATCATGGCCAATGATCTGAAAAATCATCATTGTATTTCAGCTATAGAAACACTAATGACCAACATTTTAAAATCCCGCCCATTAATCAGAATTGTTAATAATGCATATAATGATCTACCAGCCCCATCAAATAGCTCATGATGAAAATTTCATCCCTGCTTTATATTTAATTTTACAAATCTTGACAGGGTTATTTTTTGAATTTTTTGGCTCTGTTGGGTCTTCGTTGCTGCGCGTGGGCTTTCTCTAGTTGTGGTGAGCAGGGGCTACTCTTCGTTGCGGTGCGCAGGCTTCTCATTGCAGTGGCTTCTCTTGTTGCAGAGCACAGGCTCTAGGGCGCACAGGCTTCAGTAATTGTGGCACACGGGCTCAGTAGTTATGGCTCACAGGCTCTAGAGCGCAGGCTCAGTAGTTGTGGTGCACAGACTTAGTTGCTCCGCATGTGGGATCTTCCCAGACCAGGGCTTGAACCCGTGTCTCCTGCATTGGCAGGCGGATTCTTAACCACTGCACCACCAGGGAAGCCCAACAGGGTTATTCTTAACAATACATTAATACATCAGATACAGTAACTGCCTTCTCATCTATAACTCATATCTACCGAAGCAAACTATGGATGAATTATCTGATATGTATATGCAGACGGACCTTTCCTATTCTTGTTCTTTGTTTGCTTATTTATCCATGTAGGGCGAGGCCTGTGTTATGGATCTTACACCTTCCTAGAAATATGAAACAACGGAATCACCCTACTATTTAAGGTAATAGTCCAGCATCCTTTTGAAGAACATCAGTCATGACAAGTCTCCTTTCAGTAATTCCTTACACTGGCATTAACCTAGTCAAATGACTCTTAGGAGGTGATAAAGCCACCCTTCCCCTATTCTTCACGTTCCACTTTATCCTCCTATTCATTATTGCAGCTTTAGGAGTTCTTCACCTATTATTCCTTCATGAAACAGGCTCTAATAATCCAACAGGGATCTCATCCTATATGGACAAAATCCCATTTTATCCACACTACACAATTAAGGATATCTTGGGTGCCTTGTTCCTATTTGTAATCTTACTAGTACTAGTACTAGTCTCACCTGACCTTCTAGGTAGAGACAGTTATACTCCACCTAACCTCCTCAGCACTCTCCCTCACATCCAACGAGAATAATACTTCTTATTTTCATATGCAATTCTGTGATCTATTCACAACAAATAGGAAGTGTACTAGTATTAACCATCTCATTCCTAATTTGATTGATTGTCCCAGTACTTCATACAGTGAAACAATGAAGTATAACATTATGACCTCTTAGCCAACGTTTATTCTGAGTACTTGTAGGGGACCTATTAACAGTAACATGAATTGGAAGACAAACCATTGATCACCCATTTATTATCATCGGACAAACAGCATCTATTCTATACTTTCTCATAATTATAGTCCTTATACCACTAAAAGCATTATTGAAAATAACCTCCTAAAATGAAGAGTCTTTGTAGTATATTTATTACTTTGTTCTTCTAAACCAGAAAAGGAAAACATTTTTCCCTAAGACTCGAGGAAGAAGCTCCAGCCCCACCATCAACACCCGAAGCTGAAATTCCACTTCAACGATTCCCTGAACAACTTGCTTATGGGACATTAACACTGTCTTTAAGTACTGTGTAAGTATTTAAAAGTGACATCTTGAAAACTAACATTACTGTGTACTTTGTGCATTTTGTGCCCTTCCACATATGTAAGTATATATACCTTCTTATGCATAATACATGATATGTAATCATAAATTAATTATCCCATGTATCTAAGCAAGTACATCAGCCTATTGATATTACATACACATTAAACAGTTCAACTCACATTAGATTCCAGGGGTAATTGAAGTGATTGATATTATACAGGACATATGTTTATTAATCATACATATCACATAAAGTCAAATCATTTCCAGTCATCATGCTTATCATAACCGATAACCAGAGCTTAATAATCAAGCCACAATCAACCCATCCACAAATATGTCTCTCTCCTCGTTCTAGGCCAATGAACCATGAGGATTTCTATAAATGAACTGTATCTGGCATCTGGCTCTTATTACTTCAGCACCATCTCACCTAAAATTGCCTACTCTTTCCTCTTCAATAATATACCTCGATGGACTAATGGCTAATCAGCCATGTTCACACATAACTGGTTTCATGCTTTTGGTATTTTTAAATTGGGGGGCATGCTGTGACTCAGCTTTGGCCATCAGAGGTCTTAACACAGCCGAGAAACTTGTAGCTGAGCTTGAATTGAGTATTATTTTCCAACATCATCTACCATAATATGTTAGTGCGTCAATGGTCACAGGATATAGAGCAGTTACACACGTACCACACAGGCACACTCATATCTGGTAAACAGCTTGCTTAATCAAACCCCTACCCCACTAATTCTCATACTTTATATACCATTATCACCCTGCCAAACCCCCAAAACAAGTCAAAGCATATAAGATTCAACTAACTCACCTAACAAACATACTGCTGTCACTTCACCAACCCAAAGTAAGTGTAACTCCAAACTTGCCTCTTAACTATACCATTGAATTATGTACATATATAAGGCTTATATAGACAGCCATCCCCCTCGATCTGTCATTTACCTCAAACAAAATTAAAATTACATTTTAATAATCTCCACAAGAAAAAAATTATTTCAGTATTTTAACACATTGTCAATTAATTACATAAATATGATACATACAAAATCCTACTCAACCTAATGATGAAGCTTAATAATTAAAGCGAGGCACTGTAAATACCTAGTTGAGTTTACTAACTCCATAAACCCATAGATTTGGTCCTACCCTTTCTATTAATTTCAAATAAAATTACACATGAAAGTATCTGCATCCCAGTGACAATATCCTTTAAATCAAAAAAGATTAAAAGGAGCAGGCATCAAGCACACTAAAAAGTAGCTCAAAACAACTTACTTAACTACGCCCTTATGGGAAATGGCAGTGATAAAAATTAAGCCCCAAACAAAAGTTTTTGAGTAAGTTATATTAACTAATTAGGGTTGATAAATTTCGTGTCAGCCACCTTGGTCATAAGATTAACCCATGTTAATAGAAATCCAGTGAAAAGCGTGTTAAAGATTACCCCAAAATAAAATGAAGTCCTAGCTAAGCTGTAAAAAGCCATAGCTAAAACAAAAATAAACTATGAAAGTGACTTTCACATTTCTGATTACATGACAGCTAAGATCTAAACTGGGATTAGATATCCCACTATGCTTAGCCGTAAATTCAAATAATTATAACAATAAAATGATTTGCTAGAATACTACCCGCATCAACCTAAAAGTCAAAAGACTTGGCAGTGATTCATACTCCTCTAGAGGAACCTATTCTGTAATTGATAAACCTCACCAGCCCTAAGTATTGTCATCCTCAGGAAACTTTGGTAAACAATAGTAAGCAAAATTATCAGACATCAAAACGTTAGATCAAAAATTCTGTAACACACACACACACACACACACACACACACACACACACACACACACACACACACACACACACACACACACTGATAACTTCATATCCCAGTAATAAGTTCCAAACATACAAGAGGAGATAAGTGAGCATACTGGAAAGTATGCTTGGATGAATCAAAGTGTAGCTTAAAGAAAAGTACCTGGTTTACACCCAGGAGATTTCATACTGCATGAACACTTTGTACTGAAACTAGCCCAAACTTCCCACCGAATTCAACTACCATAAGTGAATTAAACATTCCTTCAACATCTAAAGTATAGGAGACAGAAATTTAAATCTGGTGTTATAAAGTATGCTAAGGGAATGACGAAAGAAGTACTCAAAATACCAAAAAGCAAAGCTTACCTCTTTTACCTCTTGCATAATGATTTAACTAGAAAACTTTAACATAGAGAACTTAAGTTAGATAACCTGAAAGCAGATGAGCTACTTATGAACAGTTTACAAGAACAAACTCACCTGTATGGCAAAATAGAAGATTTTCGGGTAAAGGTGACAAGCCTAACAAGCCTGATGATAGCTGGTTGTCTAGAAAAGAATTTTAGTTCAACTTTAAATATTACTTAAGAAACATAACTTTTATTATAACTTTAAATGTTATTCGAAAAAGGTACAGCTTTTAGTATCAGGATACACAGTTCCCCAGAGAGTAAGCATAAACAATACTTGGCTTAAAAGTAGCCACCAATTGCAAAAGTGTTCAAGGTCGACCACACATTCATCTTAAATACCAATAGTAAATAAACCAACCCTAATTTAATACTGGACTAATCTATTAACAGAAGCAATACTGTCAATATGAGTAACAAGTAGTATTGCTCCTTGCATATGCTTATATCAGAACATTAACCTACTGAGAGTTAACAGTAAAATAAACCTAGACCAATACCTAGTTATTTATTAAAACAATTGCTAAACCCAACACAGGCATGCATTTAAGGAAAGATTTTAGAAAGTAAAAGGAACTCAGCAATCACAAACCCTGCTCCTTTATAAAAAAACATTACCTCTGGCACTTCTAGTATTAGAGGCACTGCCTGCCCAGTGACATCTGTTTAATGGTCATGGTATCCTGAGTGTGGAAAGGCAGCATAGTCATTTTTTCTTTAAATAAGGACCTGTATAAATGATCACACGAGAGTATTACTGTCTCTTTTAATCAGTGAAATTGACCTTCCTGCGAAGAGGCAGGAATAATATGAGAAGACCCTATGGAGGTTTAATTAATTAATCCAAAAAAATAATAACTGTACTTTAAGGAAAAACATAGCCTTTTTTTTAACATGTGTATACTGCAGTTTTATTTCAATTGCACAAACGAAGTTCATGTGTAGGAAATATAAATGAAACAGTACAGTAAAAATAGCAGAGAACCAAAAACTCTAAAAAGGACGTATACCTAAAGCACAAGAATTAGTGTTTAGTGTTTCATCTTCAGTTTTGACACTTAATGCTTGCAAATTTTGAAACAAACTTTGAGATCATAATGACTCTTCTGAAGAGATTTCAGTACAAGCACTAAGATTTGTACATTCAGTTGGTTTGCAATTGAGTTGTTAGCTATTTACATAGTGTATAGTACAGACTTCTCACAGGTCAGATCACCTTCCTGTAATTAGAAAGGATCCCCTAAACTGCACTCAGCTTAAGACATCCAATGTACAAGGGCATGAAAACCATCATAATAATGTGGGTCCAAGTAACAGTTTTGATAAGGAAAACAAACAAGCTTCTGTTTCCCATTTTAATTACTGAAATCTCTAACAATGACAAAACTGTCACAGGACAGTAACTGTATACAGTAATTCGATAAAACTTCTTGGAAAGAACACATCTAGCAATCTGAGATAATGCAGAATGACAGGAAATAAAACGTGATTCAACACTGGTTCTTTCTGTCGTTTTTACACAGACATCATGTTACTATTAGACCAAGGCACAAAACGTTTAGTGCATAAACCAGTTTCTTTTTTAAGATCTAGCATTCTTATTGTAGTCTTTTATCTTACTTTGGACCACTTGTACCCAATACTCTATCCTTCTATAGACTGTTTAACTTAACAAAATCCAAAGTGATTTCTGACTAGATTTATGGGGGACATAAACATTTATATCATCGGGACTTCCTTGGTGGTCCAGTGGTAAAGAATGCACCTTACAATACAGGGGACGCAGGTTCAATCCCTGGTTTGGGAACTAAGATCGCACATGCCGTAAGGCAACTAAGCCCACGCGCCCCAACTACTGAGCTCACGCGCCTCAACTAGGGCCTGTGTGCCACAAACTACAGAGCCCACGCACCCTGGAACCTCCCACCACAACTAGAGAGAAGCCTGCGCGCCACAATGAAAGATCCTGCATGCCGCAACTAAGACCTGATACAGCCAAAAATAAAAATAAATAAATAAATCTTTAATTAAAAAAATTCATATCAAAGTGTTTGCATAACCAAAAGTACAATAATAAAGATGAAAATGCCTATTTCTTTTAGAAAGCAGTACTTCATAAGCTTGCTGCATCTTTAATGTCTTTACTATTGGATGATAATGAATAGTTGGTAGAAAAAAAGAAATGTATACTTGAATTATGATAGCTTATCCATCACAAATTAATCTAAAAATGAAGTTTCTACAGAAACAGGAACTATCTTAACAAGGAAAAAAAATTCCTTCATTCAAACCTCTTTGAAGTGGTAATGGCTGCAAACCTGCAGCATTTAGAAAACTATGCTATCAACAAGATCTGTCTTATGAATTTAGATTAAGAAATCTAGAAAGCAGATGAAAGTGGATTATTTCTTCAAAATTTTAGTACAACTACTGATAACCAAAGATTTCAAAGCAAATATGGCACATAACAACTCAAGCATAAATCAAGATGGAGAGCCTGGAGAATTTTTGATTTCCTGAATTTTCAAAAAATTCTGTCATTGCAACATACAGGATTTCTCCCCTATTTTAATCTTAGAAGTCTCAAAGAAAAGGGAGTGGATAACATACACACGTGAGTGCCCACACAAACACGCACGCGCACACACACATGCACACGGTGGTAAGTAGAGTATCTAGTTCCTTCTTCCCACCACCTAAGTCTATTAAAAGAAAATTATGCAGGACCCCTCGTTTTCCCTTTAATGATTTCTGTGACATTGACTGCTGCCATCATTGTTACTTCTTTAGTATTTCAACCTAACAAAAATTCAAAAGCAGCTTTGTAGTCAGGAACGTGCACCTGAACACCTGTAAACTGCAGGGCCCCTAGGTAATAATAACTGCCAAATTCAGGGATCGAACTTTTGAGTTCCACAGTAAGATATAATGCATGTGAAGCTCAGAATCATGTTTCAGACCACTGAACTTACTGAAGTTAAAATACAAATAGCCAAAAAAAAAAAAATACAAATAGCCAGAGACATGATGTAGAAGATTAAGTACTTGGTTCTGTTAACATATTTATCAAAGTCACAAAATATTCCTCATTATTATTCATGCAGATAATTGAGAAAAAAGATAGTATGGAAGTTAACTTTAAATAAAAAATTATTCCTTCCCTTCCTCCCACTCCCCTATACTCTACAAAATGTTTTCCCTGGGACTAAGCCTTGAAAAGGCCACTATATATTAGTTTGACATGCATTACTGTCTGCAATTTAAAAAACTAATTTTGTGGAGGTTGTAATTACATTACAAAAACGTCTGCAGGCATTAATCTAAAAACGGTCAAAAACCTACAGTAAATCTACAATGTATTGTTTTACATTTGACCACTGGTTTGTTTGTGTTACGTAGAAGTCATAGATTTGGTAAAGCACTGTAACAATTCAGGAAGGCATCTAAATCTTTAAATTCTGGATGAATTTTATGTTTGAATCTACAAAATTGCATGAAGGCTAACTCGAGAGACTTCCTATCATTCTAAAATTCCTCACTCTGGACAAATCATTTCTAGGACTCTTTCGTATAAATATCACCCTTTGAAAGCAAATACAATTCCTTTGGTTCCACACTTTATGATCTTAACTACATAGGGCTGATCTCAATTATTCATGGAATATTAAATATGATAGGAAGACAAACCTGAGAGAAGCGTTTACAATACAATAGCATAACTTGCTAAATTCTTTATCAGCATTCTCTGAAAAAAACTTCTCAAGCCTTTCTCCTTTTTATTTTAGCAATGGATTGTGGAAAATGTGCGGTTTTCTCTTGACATGAAAATATTTCATTGCAGTCATCCTGCCTGATGGGTTTAGTATTTTCTGCAAAACTGATACAGGAACTCCTATGCGACTCTCTTCCATCCTGTTGTAAAGGTCAGAAAAAAGCAACAAACTGGGAGGGAAATGGCTTATCGCCAGAGTAGTAATGTCTGAAGGCTTTCAAAGTATGTTGGTTTTTCCCTCCTTCTGACTGTTTATTTCCATTTTCTTCTTACAGCTCACAAAATGTAGAAGTTTGTTGTTATTAACAGTTGCTGTTTGTAGGGTTTTCTTTTTTTTTTCACTCCAGATTGAAGTCCTATCTCTCCTTAGTTTGTTTCTCTACGCGGTGTTTGACTTGCTCAGTTCCTGCCTGATTGCATCAATGAGCTCTTCTTTTAGCTTAGTTAATTCTTTTCTCATTTCATCTAGAATGTCCTGCTTTAGCCTGTCATAGTCCAGTCCCTCTGTCTGGACTCCGTTGGCACTGGGCTGTGACGAGGGCGCAGATTTTGGTCTGGAAATAACAGGTGACTTGCTGCCATTCATTGTATTTGTTCTTTCCCAAGGTTTTCTTGTCGGTTCAGGTGTACTTGTTGAAGAGGCCTTAGAGGTTACAAACTCTGAATTTTCATGTTTGTCCTGTTTTTGTTCTTTTTGTATTGATCCCTTTTCAGCAATTCTCCTCCTCCTGGCCAGCAGGGCACTCACTTCTTCCATTAAACCACTACCCCTAAAGGAAGGGGTCCATTTCCACGACCCGTATCTGTTTTAGATGACGCTGAATTCACACCAATGGTAGTCCCTCCGCTTGGGAAGGAGGTATCCTCCATGCACAACAGTTTCCTAAGTTTTGTTCTAATAATTGCAGCTGCAAGTCCAGTTAAAGGGCGATTGTCTTCAGACAGGGATCCCGAAAAGAATCCAGATGCAGGGAGGGGAGAAGCAGGTGGTGGAGAAGGAGGGGGTATATGATTAAGAGGTGGTGGAGGAGGCAGAGGCGGGGGCCCTGAGGTTGGAAGTGGAGGAGGCAGAAGGGTCCTGGGGAAGGAGGGAGCGCGGCTGATGCCTGGGCAGGACCTGGTGGGAGTGGAGGAGGGGGTGGGGGTGCAGGTGGTCCCAAGACAATGTCCTGCTGGGCTGGAGTCTCGGCCGGCGGAGAGGCTGCCTGCAAGTCTGGCTCAGAAGCAGAGGAGTCGCCTCCACAGAGGCAGGGGCAGCAGCATTTGCCATTCTTGGCTCTCGCTCCCATTCCAGCTGCTCCCTTTCTAGCTGCTCTCGCGGCTCTCGTTCTGGCCTTTCCCAGGCCCGTCTCTCCAGCCCCTCCAGCTCTTGTCTTTCCCTCTCCAGCCTTTCCCTTTCTAACCTCTCCCTCTCCAATCTCTCCCTCTAGCCTGTCCCACTTCAGCTCCTTTTGTTGCTGTTCTTGTAGTTGCCTTCTTTGAATTTCCAATTCTTCTTGTGATGGGCCATTGTGAACCTGGGCAGGTAGCTGTGAATTTTGTCTAGGCAACGTTGGCCCTGTTTCCTGTGATTTCAACACTTCTAAGGCATGCATCATGGCACTTGCGAAGACACTGGCATCTTCTTTGCTGCCAAAGTTGAGACCGTACACCCGTCTAGTGTAGTGTCCCCCCATTGGTGGAACGTCTGTGTTCCTTGATTGTACTTCAGCCCTTTAGGAATGGCACAATTTACCACGACCTGATGGTCCTGAATCTTCCTGCCCACCACTCAATGTGTTGTTCCATGTATGACGATATATATGAACTGTGCTGAACCCAGCTGAACCACCAGCTGGTACCCACTTTTTATTGGCATCATTGTAAACCATCACAGCAGCTCTTGCCTGACAGATACACTTAAAATAATAAGTGAACAGAGTATCATGCCATTCCGTTCTGGTCTGCAGAGTCGCTGCTGAAAAGTCAGCTGATAACCTTATAGGAGTTCCCTTGTGTGTTATTTGTTGCTTTTCCCTTGCTGCTTTTAATATTTCCTCTTTAATTGTTGTCATCCTGGTCACAGTGCAGCGTGGTGTATTCCTCTGTGGGTTTATCCTGTATGAAACTCTCCGTGCTTCCCGGACTTGGGTGATTGTTTCCTTTCCCAGGTTAGGGAAGTTTTCAGCTATTATCTCTTCAAATATTTTCTCAGGCCCTTTCTCTCTCTCTTCTCCTTCTGGGACCCCTATAATGTGAATGTTAGTGTGCTTTATGTTGTTCCGGAGCTCTCCTGAACTGTCCTCATTTCTCTTCATTCTTTTTTCTGCTCCACAGTAGTGACTTCCCCTACTCTGTCTTCCAGCTCACTGATCCATTCTGCTTCATTTACTCTACTGTTGATTCCTTCTAGTGTGTTTTTCATTTCAGTTATTGTACTGTTCAACTGTTAGGTTGTTCTTTATATTTTCTAACTCTTTGTTAAAAAACACTTGTAACTTATCTGTGCGTCCATTTTTCTCCCAAGTTCTTGGATCACCTTTACAATCATTACTCTGAACTCTTTCTCAGGTAGATTGCTTACCTCCACATCACTTAGTTCTTCTGGGGTTTTATCTTGGTCCTTCATCTGAAACACATTCCTCTGCCACCTCATTTTGGGTTAATTACCTTTCTCGACTTTGGAGGAGTAGCTCTCTGTAGGAGACGTCCTGTGTGTCCCAGCAGTGCACTCCTCTCTCGTCACCCAAGGGCCAGGGGCCCCAGGGTAATGTCCGGCCTGCGTTTGAGACAACAGGCTGCTGGATCGTAGTTTTCTTCCTTCTGGTTTCTGCCCCCCAGGGGTGAGGCTGGTCTAGAAGCTTGGGTAGGCTTCCTGGCGGGAAGGGCAGATGCCTGCCCACTGGTGGGTGGAGCTGGGTCCTGGCCCTCTGGTGGGCAGGGCTAGGGGCATGTCTAGAGGCGGCTGTGGGATCAGGAAGTCTCTAGGCAGCCCGTCTGCTAATGGGTGGGGCTGTGTTCCCACCCGGTTAGTTGTTTGGCCTGAGGCGTCTGGCACTGAAGCCTACAGGCTGTTGGGTGGGGCTGGGTCTTGTAGCTAATGATGTCTGCCTCGACGAGAGTTCATGCAGATGAACAATCCCCTTCTGCCACCAGCTTCTATGACCCCAGCATGAGCCACAGCCACCCCCCACCTGCCCGGGAGACCCTCCAAGACCAGCAGGTAGGTCTCGCCCAGGCTCCTATGAGGTTACTGCTTTTGCCCTTGGTCCCGGTGCATGAGATTCTGTGCAATACCTTCAGGAGTTAAGTCTATGTCCCCCACTCCTGTGGAGCTCTGCATTAAGTTAAGCCCTGCTGGTCTTCAAATCCAGATGCTCTGAGGGGCTCTTCTTCCCAACACCAGACCCCCAGGCTGGGAAGCCTGATGGGGGCCTCAGAACTCTCACTCCTGTGGGAAAGCCTCTGCAGTGTTATTATTCTCCAGTGTGTGGGTCACCCACGGGCGGGGGTGGAGGGATGGGGGGGATTTGATTATATTGCGAGTACGCCCCTCCTACCATCTCATTGTGGTCTCTTCTTTATGCCTTTAGATGTAGAAGATGTTTTTTGGTAGGTAGGTTCCAGTCTTTTTTGTAATCAATGGTTGTTCAGCAGTCAGTTGTGATACTGGTGTGTTCATGAGAAGGAGGTAAGCTCAAGGTCCTTCCACTCTGCCATCTTGAAAGCCTCCAACATAGATTTTTTTTTTTTTTTTTTTTTGCAGTATGCGGGCCTCTCACTGTTGTGGCCTCTCCCGTTGCGGAGCACAGGCTCCAGGCGCACAGGCTCAGCGGCCATGGCTCACGGGCCCAGCCGCTTCGCGGCATGTGGGATCTTCCTGGACCAGGGCACGAACCCGTGTCCCCCACATCGGCAGGCGGACTCTCAACAACTGCGCCACCAGGGAAGCCCCAACATAGCTTTTAACGTTTTAACAATTTTGGTTGGGGTAACCTTGGAGAATAAAACATCGGAGTGATTAAGATTTAGACCAGCTAGTCAAAATGCTTTATCATTAATGATCCAAAATATTGATAAGTGGAATGAGTTACTCTAGGGGTAGCAGCACAATTTAGAGTTCATACTGATGATAAGGTTTATGACCTTGATGCTGGATCAGTATATCCCAATAGTATAACTGCTATTAACGGTCTGTTCAGTGATTAGTAAAGTCCTGTTTGATCTGAGTTCAGACTGGAGTAATCCCAGTAGGTTTCTATTCTATATTTCTTGCAGTATGAAAGAACAAGAGAAATAAGGCCTACTTTACAAAATGTCTTCAAACTAATTGATGATATAATCTCAATTCAATTAATTTATACATACCCCACTATAGAACAGGGTTTGTTAGGGTGGTAGAGCCCGGTAATTGTGTAAAACTAAAACCTTTATCCGCAGAGGTTCAAGTCCTTTTCCTACGGAAATATTTATAATCTGCATTCTTTCACTAATTCTACTTTTACTAGCTGCAGCATTCCTCACATTAATGGAACGGAAATTCCTAGGCTATATACAAATCCAGAAAGGGCCACACATCGTCAGCCCTTATGGATTATTATAACCCATTGCTGATACAGTCAGATTATTTATTAAAGAAACAGTATGACCATCAATCTCATCAATTTCTGTATTATCGCACCAAGTCTAGCCTCAAGCCTGGCTCTCACAAGATGAACTCCTGTCCCCCTACCCTTTCCACTAGTTAATATAAACCTAGGTGTACTATTTATACTAGCTATCAAGCCTAGCCATTTTTTCCATCCTCTGATCTGTATGCGTTTTGGATTCAAAATACACAGTCATCGGAGGTTTCCATGCAGTAGCACAGACAATCTCATACGATGTAACAGTAGCAATTATTCTCTTATCAGTTCTAGTGATAAATGATCATTTACACTTTCAGCAGTAATTATTACACAAGAATACCTATGACTAATTTTCCCATCCTGACCCCTAGCCAGAATGTGATTTATCTCTACTCTAGCAGAAACCAACAGAGTCCCATTTGATTTAACCTATATTTGGCTTCAATGTAGAAAATGTAGCAGGCTTATTCACCCTGTTCTTCCTAGCAGAATATGTCAATATCATTATAATAAATATTTTCACAACAATCCTATTTTTAGGAGCATTTAACAACCCCTACATGCTAGAATTCTATACAGCCAATGTCATCATTAAAACACTCCTCCTAACAATCTCCTTTCTATGAATTCAAGCATCCTGCCCACAATTTTGATAAGATCAGCTTATATATCTCATGAAAAAATTTTTACCACTAACATTAGTCTTATGTGTATGAGAAGTTTCACTACCTGTCATCACATCAGGCATCCCACCACAAACATAAGAAATATGTCTGACAAAGAGTTATTTTGATAGAGTTAGTAATAGAGGTTTAAACCCTCTTATTTCTAGAATCATAGAAATTGAACCTACCCTTAAGAATTTTAAATTCTTCATGGTAAAGTCAGCTAACTAACTATTGGGCCCATACCTCAAAAATGTTGGTTTACATCCTTCCAGTACTAATAAACCCTCTTGTGTTTACTATCATTCTACTAACCATTATCTCAGGAATTATAATTGAAATAACAAGCTCAGACAGGTTACTATTATCCCCATTCTAATTAAAAACAAAAATTTAACCCATAAGTGTGAACAATAGCACAAATACCAGTAGAAAATCTAAGGCAACCCAGTTATCTAATACTACTTGGGCTAAGGAATATAGGGATATCTGTTGTGCTGCAGTGCAGTCTTTTTGGCTGTTTGACTAGTGGTGGCTGATAAATTTCTGATCTTTTTGTTTACATACACTCCTGCATTAGGAACCAAGATTCCCAAAAGATTTGCCACTGGTATCTTGACTCTTTAATGAAGGAGTCATTACACAGATTGCTTGACTCTTTAATGAAGAGAGAAAGGAGATTCATTTATTTCCTGATGTATAGACAATGGGATAATGTAATATTCTAATAAATATATACCTTCTATTTGTCAGCTATTAAGACATTTTTCAATTAAGTAAGGGACAGAGGGAGGGGGTCCTGGGGTAAGTATTGCTCAGTCTCTAGGGACTGAAGATAGTATCAGACAAGGAATGGCCACATTAATACGTTGAAGAATTTAAACCTGAAAGATTAGGTCAGAGGGAGGTTGGTCTGGGTGAGTGGTAACATTAGCAACATCTGAAAAGTCAGTGACAGGTATTATGAGGGGCCTATCCCAGTAGCTATGCTTTGTGACAACTTTACTAAAGAATTTTCTTTCCATCTTCAATATTGGGGCAAAAGTATAGCTAGAAGTAGAAGAGTAACTTTCAGTTTTGATAGGGAGACAAACATTTGAATAACAGTTCAATCGAACTAGTAGGATGGGTCTTACAGGCTTGGCCCGGATTCTTGGGTCAGCTGTCCACTCACTGTTGTCATCGTCTTCTCGTCCTGGCTTGATGGTTGTTTTAAGGTGAGTTTCAGGTCAGCAGTCCCCTCTACAGACCAGTCTGATGCAGAGGCCCTTTTTAAGTGAGAAATAAAAATTGGAGAGTTAATTCCCTTCAGTTTTACTGTGCATGAGCCAGTTAAGAGTACCTGATAAGGATCCTTCCTTTTAGGTTTGAGATAGTCCTTTAAATGATATCTTTTCCAGTATGCCCAATCTCCTAGGTGCAGGTCATGGAGCATCTGATCTTCATCCAAAGATAGAACACTGTGATCGGCTTCAGAAGCAAGCTTGGAATATCCTTTTAATAATTCAATTACACTTTACAATAATGTGACATAACAAAGTGGCATCTCGGATGTAGGCAGTAAGTACACAACCTCAGTACATATAAAACCTCAATATCCACGAAGGTATATCATTGAAACTTAATTTTTCTATATAAATTATCTTCATTTTGACCAAACATAGTCAAATTAAGACTAATTTGTTTGAAGAATAAATCTGGTTTCTATACACTTACCCTGATTATTTACATAAGTGTAACTGATCATATAGGCCCTTTGAAATTTGGCTTTATTGCAACTTTTCATAAGGGACCTCAAATTGAACTTTTAAAAGGCCTCTCAAAGCCAGGAAAGCCATGCCATTAGATTCTACCTGCAATACCTACAGATTTAGGTGGATTCCTCTCTAACTATGTTCCAAAATATCTTGAGGTTCTTATTTCTGCCAGGAAGTGGACTTCCTTTTTCACCTGGAAAGGCTGTGAGGAACCTAAGAGATTCTACATTCAGGAGGAATCAGGTAGAGAGAAAAGATAAATGCTTCAGTTCTGCTTACAAAGGAATAATTTACTAAATTGCTGTAAGTCATACTTTGCTTAAGGTGAAAGGTTTCCTTATATCTGGAAAACAAAGGTGAAAAGCCAGTAATATTTCAGACAAAAAATCATAAAAATTATAATCATATTTACAAGCTCATTCAATCCCATATAATTAATTTTTGCTCTGCTTGAGTCCAGTTTTCCCATTAGTTTTGGTGACCTTGCCTGATGATTGAGGATATTTTTTTTAAAGTTTTTGAGGTTTTTGTTAAGGCTTATGTGATTTGTCACGTGAAGTGGGTGCCTTGTTCACTGGACATTGTGGAAAGTATACCCCAAGTGGAAAACACATTTTCCAACAGTTTCCTTGTCATTGTGAGGGCATCAGCCTTGCAGCCAGGGAAGGCCTTAACCCATCAAATAGAAATGGGGTTTGCCAGGAAGCCAGGAAAAGCCAAGCAGCCGTCTTGGTTTCCCATATCCCAGACTGTTTAATTCACAGCTGTTGTTTACCCATCTTAATTTCTCTGATTTAGGAGCAGACTGTTGTCATGTTATAAGGACATCAGGATGGCAAAAGCCTGACAATGAGGTGTTAATTTTTTGTAGACACAGAATGGACTTCACCTACAAGTGCCATCAGCTCTGTTGTTGCCTTTGCATGAAAGAGCAGAGCATCTCCCTAATACTCGGAGGTTCAGTCACTTTAGTGTGAGCCTCGATTTTGATGACAAAGAAACATTCTATGTCAGGACATATAAGATTTTCAGGAATTTCATATAATTTCTGGAACATTTACACTATATACTTATAGACATAAAGAAGGCTTAATGTTGACAATGCTTCCCATGTCAATTATGACCAAATAAGCATAATTAGTTGAATATCTCTCTCTTTGAGACACTTCAGGACAGTATCACTTCATTTTCCATTAACTAAATCCATTTTCTTTCTTCAATCCTCCTTTTACTGAAAACACACATCTTTTTTTTCCTTGAATACTCAAATGTTTACCTTATTATTTCTACTAACTTTAATTACAAATATAATATTTAACCCTTGAAAACCTTAATCCCTAACAAAAACCAAGAAACAGTACATTGTGAACTGTTATACCAGCGTTTCCTGATTGGCAAGCTTATCAACGTATTTCAACAACCTTTAGAAACATACATTTTCTCATAGCATGATTTCTTTTCTCATTGTGGTACAAGACATGTGTCCAATAAACCCAAACATCTTTAGTTTTTCTCTGATAAGACAAAGTAGGTAAATTTAGACATGCTGAGCAATTAATGTATTAGTATTTTTATCTTAATTGGCAATGATCTGGATAGTTAGTGAATTCCCATCATTTAATTTAATTTAGCACAACTCCAAAGTTTCAAGTTACCCAAAATCTGGAGAAACTCTTTTTAGGTATACATACCATAAAGCATAATCATTTTTAAAGAGTTCACCTAAAAGCTTTTATCCCATTTATCTCAATTTTATTACTTATGAAAATACTACCATACTAAGTTAATTTTCTTGTTGACAAATTTTGTAACAGAGGTAGCATGAGCTTATTGACTTTTAGGAAACCTAGGTACCAAATAAAAGTATTATACTTCATACTGATGACCCTAAAGGCATGTTTGTATTAATCAAGTCAACAACTTAAACTTATTTTCATGTACTGAAGATTAATCCTAGATCGCATGCTCCTCTAAAAATTTGGGTTAGCTTTTTGTTACAATTAGAAATATCTGATTTGTAAGTCAATTAAATAGAGCTCTTTTATGAATTCTTTTTTTTTTTTTTTTTCGGTACGCAGGCCTCTCACTGTTGTGGCCTCTCCCGTTGCGGAGCACAGGCTCCGGACGCGCAGGCTCAGCGGCCATGGCTCACGGGCCTAGCCGCTCCGCGGCATGTGGGATCTCTCCGGACCGGGGCACGAACCCGTGTCCCCTGCATCGGCAGGCAGTCTCAACCACTGCGCCACCAGGGAAGCCCTATCAACTCATTTTGATGATATCATCTGGAAGTAGAAACATACTTGTAACGGACATACAGACATACACACATCCAGATAGACACAGATATCTCATAGTTTTCCTGCCTGAGGTTTAAAAAGCCTTTTTATTCCCTTCAGTTTTACATTCCACTAATTGAGCCAAGGCTGTAGTCTCAAACAATGTGGGCTGCGTTAGCACTTCAAGGACATGATAAGAGTCATAATTACAAGTTTTCTCCTAGGAGTACTTTTATTCTTAGAGTCAGAATTTTGAAAAGATGTTGTATCAAGCCAGCTTTCTTTAATTGTGCACACAAAAATCAGTTTTGAATGTCAAAAAAGTTCCATCCTGGCCATTTTTGGATTAGGTAAGTACTTGTAAGTATTAGCTCCATACCAATTGTCGAAGCCAGCTAGAGTGTCAGTGGGCGGATGCCTGCCCGGGAGCTGGTAGGTTTTAGAAGCGCAATTTCACGCTTTCTTCTAGTTTCATTCTATTATAAAGTACACATCTAAAATTAAATTTAAATGTCCAATTTTAAGCCATTTTTTTAAAAAGTCAACAACACAGTTCACTCCAAAATTTCTTCCAGGCCTTCCTGCTTAGAAATTCCCCCAGGTCCTCTCCCTGGAAACTTACCCCTAGGACCTCTTCACCTAGAAAATATACCAGTATCCCCTTAAGACTCCAAGTCTTAAGATAACAGCTCAAATAAAAGTCAAACTGTCACTTAGCACAAGGAGATCCAGATATGAGGAAGAACTCACCAAAGCACCTGAAGGGTGCTTTGAAGCCAGAGGGGCTCAAAGGGCCCAGGCTTGGTCTCCCGAGCACCGGTCCAAAGTAGATCCAGGTGACCTCAGGCGGGTTTTTCTGATATCCTGCTGACTATGCCAAGTAATTTCAGTGAAAATAATCTAAACAATCTAGAATAGGAATAGAAAAGAGTTTTGTTTTATAAAAGAGCCAAACTGAGGACTACAGATCCCAGAAGACAACCTCTCAGGTAACTCTGAGGAACTGCTTCAGAGAAGCATGGTTTTCAGTACAGTTTTATATCTTGTCAGAACAAAGAACATTAAAGCCAGGAATACATTCCTTTAAGGTTTCAAAAATAAATAAATAAAAACGAAAAAGAAAACTACACATGTACACAACAAGTCAGTATGGCCTTGACACCTGGGAAAGAGTCTTATCATTGAAGGGTCTTACCAGAATTGGCATCCCAGGAAGGGAAGCATTTAATCTTTATTTTTAACGTAGACATTCTTTACTTCTGGTCAGTGTGCCCTTTTCTTTAACAATTAAAGCAGGTGAACAGTGTATGTTTGATAGCCCACAAACTGGCTATTTTTAAGTTAGCATAAAATTTGAGTTAAATCATGTATAAGCCAGAATGACTTCCCCGTACCTCAATATGTGAAAATTTCTTTTATCGGTGCAGAATAACACTACCTTCTTACTATTTATGCCCAGCTCATGTACTGCAACACTGTCATTGTCACACACGTTAAACAAAACACCTTTCAACACAACCCTTATCATTACCATCATATTATCACTGGGAGGTCTCCCACCCCATCAGGGTTTTTACCCAAATGAGTAATTATCCAAGAGAAAACAAAAAACAACCACATCCTTCTGCCAACACTAACAGCCATCAGAGTACGACTCAACAGGTATTTCTACTTTCGGCTAACATACTCCATGTTACTAACTATATTCCCTTCAATAAATAACTTAAAAATAAAATGACAATTCAAACATACAAAACAAATAACCTTCCTATCATTACTAATCCTCAATATCCACACTATTACCACCCTTAATACCCATTCTATCAGCGCTGGACGAGGAATTTAGGCTAGTATAGACCAAGAGCTTTCAAAACCCTAAGCAAGTACAATTTACTTAACTCCTGAAAATAAGGATTGCAAGACTCTATCCTACATCAATTGAATGCAAATCAAACACTTCAAGCTAAATCCTTACTACATTGCTGGGCTTCCACCCCACAAAATTTTAGTTAACAGGTAAATTCTCTAGTCAGCTGGCTTGAATCTACTTCTCCCACCATCAAGAAAAAAAGAGGTAGAAGAAGAGCCAGCAGAGCTGAAGCTGCTTTTTTTTTTAATTGAATTTTTTTTTTTTTTTTGCGGTACGTGGGCCTCTCACTGCTGTGGCCTCTACCGTTGCGGAGCACAGGCTCCAGACGCGCAGGCTCAGCGGCCATGGCTCACGGGCCCAGCCGCTCCGCGGCACGTGGGATCCTCCCAGACGGGGGCACGAACCCATGTCCCCTGCATCGGCAGGTGGAGTCTCAACCACTGCGCCAGCAGGGAAGCCCCTAAAATAAATTTTTTTATACATCTTTATTGGAGTATAATTGCTTTACAATGGTGTATTAGTTTCTGCTGTATAACAAAGCGAATCAGCTATACATATACATATGTCCCCATCTCCTCCCTCTTGAGCCTCCCTCCCACCCCTCTAGGTGGTCACAAAGCACCGAGCTGATCTCCCTGTGCTATGCGGCTGCTTCCCACTAGCTAGCTGTTTTACAGTTGGTAGTATATATGTCCATGCCACTCTCTCACTACATCCCAGCCTCCCCTTCCCCACCCCACCGTGTCCTCAAGTCCATTCTCAATGTCTGCATCTTTGAATTTGCAGTTCAATTTGTTGATTCACCCCAGGGCTTGACAAAAAGAGGGCATAACCTCTGTCTTTAAGATTTACAGTCTAACACTTGCTCAGCCTTTTTTACCTATGTTCACAAACCGCTGATTATTTTCAACAAATCACAAAGATATCAGGACTTTATTATTTGGTGCTTGAACTGAAATAGTAGGCACCACTTTAAGTCCATTAATCCGTGCTGAGCTAGGCCAACAGAGTGCTGCTTGGAGCTGACCAAATCCATAATGTAGTCGGAACATGCATTTGTCATAATTTTCTTTATAGTTATACCTATTATGATTGGAAGGTTCAGAAACTGGCTTCTCTCCGTAATAACTGGGGCACTCAATTTAGCATTTCCCCGAATAAATAATATAAACTTTAGACTACTTCCCCCATCAGTCTTACTCCTACTCATATCATCAATAGTAGAAGCTGGTTCTGGTACCGGTGGAACAATATATTCAGCCCTAGCCGGCAGTCTGGCCCTTGCAGGAGCCTCTGTCCACCTCACCATTTTCTCCTTACATTTAGTAGATGTTTCCTCAATTCTTGGTGCTGTTACTTTTATTACTGCCATCTTTAATATAAACCGCCAGCCATTATCCCAATATTAAACACCATTATTTGATCTGCCCTAGTTATAGCCATATTACTATATCACTCTCGGTTCTAGCAGCCGGAATTACCATACTGTTAACAGATCAAAATCTAAACACTGCTTTCTTTTACCCCACAGGAGGAGACCCAACCCTACACCAACAGCTATTTTGATTCTGTGGTCACCCTGAAGTCTATATTCTTATCCTACCAGGGTTCAGAATAATCTCACATATCGTGACATACTATTTGGGACAGATATATGGGAATAGTATGAGCCATGTCCACTGGCTTTTTAGGATTTATCTTGTGGGCCCCTCATATGTTTACCGTAGGAATAGATGTTGACCCATGAGCATGCTTTTACATCAGCTACCATAACTATTGCTATTCCTTTAGCAGTAAAAGTGGCTGATAAACAACTCTTCATAGAGATTATGGTATAGTATAGCATAATGAGACTTATGCTTTATTTTTCTTTTTACAGTAGGTGGCTTAACAGGAATCATCTTAGCCAGTTCATCCCAGGACACTGTCTTCCACAATACAGACTAGGCAGTAGCACATTCCAGTATGTAATGTGAATGGGAGCAGCCTTCACTATTATAGGAGGCTTTGTACACTGATTTCCAATAACCTCAGGTCATACACTTAACATGAGCAAAAATTCACTTCACAATTTTATTTGTAGTAGAAAATATGATTTTTTTTTCCCCTGCAGCACTTTCTTGGCTTTTCAGGGATGCCACGACTTTACTCCAGCTACCCTCAAGCACACACAAGAAATATTTCACTCATTCATCTCATTAACAGCAGTAATGCTAATAATCTTCAAATTTTGAGATGTATTTGCATCTAAATGAGAAGTTTCAGAAGAGGAACTAACTACTACTAACCCAGAATGGTTACATGAATGCCCTCTACCATATTCTATACTTGAAGATCATACCTATGTAAATGTAAAATAAGAAAGGAAGGAACTGAATCCTCAACCAGTTTCAAGCCAACACCATAACTATTATGTCTTTCTTAATAAGTGAGATAATAGCAAAAAATTATGTAACTTTGTCAAAGTTGAATCATAGACAAAAATACTGTATAACACGATGGCAAATCCATTTCAGCTAGGCTTTCTAGATGCAACATCACCTATTATGGAAAAACTTTTATATTTTCATGATCATACATTAATAATCACTTTTAAAATAAGTTCTCTAGCCCTCTGTATTATTTCATTAATACTGACAACTAAACTTACTCATGTACACACAATAGATGCACAAGTAGAGACAATTTGGACCATGTACCGGCCATCATTCGAATCTTAATTGCCCTATCCTCATTACAAATCTTTTACATGATACATGAAATCAGTAACCCTTCCCTAAACGTAAAAACTGGGGGTCATCAATGATACTGAAGCTATGAACACACAGATTATGAAGATTTAAAATTTTACTCCTCTATAATCCCCACATTAGATCTAAAACCAGGAGAATTATGACTAATTCAACAACGAAGTAGCATAGTCATTGAATATTAGTTTCATCTGAAAATGTTTTATACTCGTGAGCTGTTTCTTCTTTAGGCCTAAAAACAGATGCTATTCCAGGACACCTAAATTAAAGAACCATAATATCGACAGGACTAGACCTGTATTGTGGACACTAATCAGGAGAAATCATTTTCCTTCATTCAAAGACAGGACACAGGGAGATGGCGTGAGCCACGGGGTGAATCCAGAGCCCACAGAGGATGCGCTCTCTGAGCTCCAGGACAGGAAGGGGGTCTCTGGGGGTCCCGGGCCACCCACCACTCCCTCCTGAGCGGGGTCTTGGGAACATTCTGTCGGTGATGTGGCAGCCTAAGCATTTGCCACAGCCCTCACGCTGTGGCCCGCCCCCCAAGCTCCAGGGATTGCATTCCACACTCTGTGGGTCCCCCCTGCAGGGCCCTTCCTGCTGCAGGAGCAGAGACCACCCAGCTAGCAGCCCTCTCCCCAACCAGCGGGAAGAGCAGGTGGAAGGCGGTGCACCAGAGGAGTCTCACTCACTCAGACATCAGTGCCCCAGGGCTGCCAGCGCGGACAGCAATGATGCAGATGACGAACAGCCCAAGACACGGGAGCAGAGGGCCCCAGAGGCGGCTGGTCAGGTCCTGGCTCATCTGTGGCCCGCACGCCCTGTCCCTCCTACAGCCTCTTCCTCACACGCCCTCTCCCTAAATATAGGGTATTCAGATGCAAACAAGCAGAGCGTCGATGGGCAAACACTGCAGGATTCCACTCAGATAGGGGCCCAAGAGTCGACAACTCATGGACCTAAGTGGTCGTTGGTAGCAGGGCTTCGGGAGGGGATGGAAGTGAGACTTTCATGGTCGTGGAATTTTCTAGAGATGGTGGTAATGGCTCCACAACAAGGTGAATGTACCTGATGCCTCAGAAACATGCACTTAAAATGATGATGATGGTAAATGGTGTGTGATGTGTGTTTTATTTCATTTAAAATTTTAAAATGTCTGGTTAACTGAGACTCCAATCTGACCCCTTTGTTACAAATGTGCAAGGTCAAAGCACTGTCCCCCACCTCGGGCACATGGCATGTGGAGGACCATTCTTAGGGGGGGCCAGTCTGTGTTACCTGAGCTCTGTCCACGGGAACCCAGACAGCAGCAACCCCATAGATAAGACATATGATCTGCTATGATATTAACATGATACCACCAAGGGTTGTCACTCAGCAGGAGGACCACCCTGCTCAAAGGTGCCTGTCCTCATATGAACATGACAAGGTTAAGAGAAGAAAAGGGACCACAGGTTAATCAGGGCGACACCCTCAATTCGGATGTTGGAAATCTCAGAGGGGACAAGACACACTGCAGGCAAAGAGCAGACATGGGGTCTGCACATGAGCCTGACCCACACGGATGGGGTGAGCCCCACACAATCCCCAGACACTGCAACTAGGGTCACACATCCCCCTGGTCAGGATACCATGGCTGTGCTGCATGAGCCCCCAACGTGGGAACAAGCCAGGTCCCTGGGACCAGAGAAAGAAGTGTAGGGTCTGTCTCCTCTCCTAACACTTGCCCCAGAGAAGTCAGTCCCCTCCTGTTTTCACTTTTTTGTGCTGAAGTTGAACACACTACCTTGGTTCTGGCAGGCTTGGTCCTCTCCTGATTTGCTGGGGTGTTGAGAAAACTCACAGGACAGCAGGGCTGAAAGAGGAGGGGCAGGTCCGGACTCTGCTGAGCAGAGATGGTTGACCAGAAGGAGATTACAGAGACACATCTCACCTGCTGCCGATCGGCCTTACACCTAGATCCATGTGCCCGGCAATCAATTCACCAGGTAAACCTGCCTTCCTACTCGCTCTGCGTGTGCTGGTGAATTGGAATAATCATGAGGTAGCCCACCTGAGGAGTCTCCACCAGCCACAGGGAAGGTGAACCTTGCAGGGGTAAGGACTAAGGCCCTTACCATGGCTCCTTTGGGAGGGCCATGTAACCACACTCAGAGCAGAGCGCTGTCACCCAGACAAGCCCACCTCAGCTCCAGACCCCAGACGTCTGAGCACTGACATTCGGACAGAGGCGTGGAGCTTCTCAGTACTGAGGCCAGGCCAGGTCTCTATGTCCCCCTGAAGCTCCCAGGACAGAGGCCAGGCCAGGTCCCCATGTCCTTGTGCACAAAGAACACGGTCAGGTCTATATATTCTCATTGTAGACAGCACATGGTCAGGTCTAAACATACTCAGTGTAGACAGGACATGGAGCTGTCTAGCCCTACCGTGTAGACAGAACTTGATCAGGTTTAAACTAGCTTAGGGCTGCTCTCCCAGGAGGCACAGATCACACATGTGGGGTCTCTCATCTCTGGACAGGGGCTCACCCTCGTGCGGGAACCAGGATGTACATTTCTGGGAGAATAAATCAACATTGGGCTCGCACACTTTACCCACATCAGGAAACTAAACAAAATCTTTCTGACATTAAACATTTCAACGTGCAAAACAAAAACGTTACCAATTTCTCTGGCCACGTGATGGTCAGGATCCCGGGCTAACCCTGGAACTTCTTGCAGTGCAGCCCTGTCCAAGAAGTGGCCTGATTCCAGCATCCCAGGCCCCCAACAGGAGGCGGCCTCCATGGAAGCCCAGGAAGGACAGTGCATCCCGCGGGCCAAATCGGGGGAGCACGCTCACGGCAGCTGAGGGCACGGCGCACAGGTCCTGCTTCCTGGCAGCATGTACCAGGGGGTGAGGGCTCCTACAGCACCCAGCCAGGCTGCTTCGTGCACCAGGGCTGATTTGAGGGGCGGACCCAGGGAGAGGCTGGAGCACAGAAGCCATCTGAGTGCAGAACTAACCCACTTTCTGTCGCTACGGGTTTGCCTGTTCTGGATGTCTCATGTTAGTGGAATTAATAAATTGTCCTTTTGTGTCTGGCTTCTTTCTCTGAGCATCATGTTTTCAAGGTTCATCCATGTTGCAGCCGATGTCAGCGCTTCACTCCTTTTCATGGCTGAGTTAATACTCCCTGCCCCCGCCCCCTTACTTTTAACTCTATAATTTATTGTGACTCCCTGCCCACACTGTATAGGGCCGATGAGAAATTCACCTCCTGTCATTCTTGGGCCGTAACCTGCATTTTTAACCGACACCCAGGGGTCCTGTGCAGAAGCTGAAAGCCCAGCCCCACACGGTGCACAGTCATCCTGTGTGACCGGAGCCCAGGAGGAAGGGTGAGACAGGCCTGCATGTTTAGAGGACCAGCCCTGCAGTCTCATGTGAAACCAACTTGCTGGTCAGTGTCCTGTGAGAGCTGTCCTCAGGGCACCATGTGGGGAACACAGAACGGTCAAGGGCCACAGCACTGCAGTCAGTTCAGGCCCACCCACTGCAACTGTCTACTTGCAAAGTGCTGAGGCTGCAGGGGACGGTCCTTCCTGCCTCTTCCAGCTTCTGGGGACTCCAGGCATCCCTAGACCTGTGGCTGCATCTCTCTCATCTCTGCCTTCACCTTCACGTGGCTTCTCCTCTGTGTCTGTTATCTCCCCTCATCTTATAAGGACGCAGTCACACAGGATGAGGGCCACCCTAATGCCCTTGTCTTAACTACTTACAGCACCAGGCCCTACTTCCAAATAAGGTCATGTCCTGAGGCCCTGGGGTCAGGATGTGGCTGTCTCTTTCCATGGGTGGCGCTGGGGTGGGCAGACACAATCCCCCTTCACTCTAAGGTAACAGATCCCATATGACAGGTGTCCTTATAGGAAGAGGATATCAGGACACAGAGACACCAGGCACATGCCCAGGACCACCCGAGGTGACCAAGACTCTCCTGAACCATATCTCACCCAGACCCTGTCTGTGGCCTCCACCTTGGCCCCATCCTTGCGGGGCCTGCACAGCCCGGTCTCAGCAAGAATCCTGCTCAGTCAGCGCAGAAATGAGGGCACCAGAACACACCACTCCAGAATGTGCCTCTTTGGCATGTGGATTACTTTGAGCTAAAGGCCACCAAGAACCAGCAGATGCAGGGAAAGCTCTAGAACACGCCAACGAGGGAGACGACAGGACAAACCAACCCTGCCAACACCTTGAACACGGAGCTTCAGCCCCCAGAACCTGGGAGACAATGAATGTCTGTTGTTTAACCACCTGGTCTGTGGTGTTTGTTATGGCAGCCCCAGGAAACACGGACACCATCCTCTATGGAGAGCGGTGAAAAGCTGGGTTTGCACCTGAGCTCCACCACCAACAAGCCTCCCTTGGACCAGTTACCCCACCATCCAGGCCTCGGTTTCTCACCTGTAAAATGGGATTGGTTATAGTGCCCCATCTCACAGGGTCACAGGGTGGATTCCGTGAGCTAAAGCATGTGAGGCACTCAGAACTGAGGCGCACAATAACCATGCAGCATGTTGGCCATCACCCCAACATTCTGGACCCTCTCCTCTGGTAGGGAAGTTTTCCCTCTAGTCTAGAGGAGGCCCATCCACTGGTACCACATCCAGCTGTTATAAACTCTTTGTATACAGCTGAGGGGGTTCAGAATTTGCCACCCCAAATGTCACCTTGGCATAAGGATTATTTGGAGTTGAGGTGATTGAGAAGCTGCAAAAAGAAAAACTCTGCCCTCCTCCATCTGCCTGATCCCTTGGTGAGGATGTCCCCCTCCCTCTCCTGTTCCAGGAAGGGAAGAAACAATCTTATCATCTGAGATGGTACTGACTTCAGTCTGCATAACAAACCTCACTAAGTCAGCTCTGTCCTCTCTTATTTTCCCCCACTTACTTACCTTCCCACAACTTCCTGTCCCTAGAAACTGAAACCTGTTTTCCTTTGTCTTGTCACTTCTCCAGAAACTTATCACCCTGTGTTAACATGGCACATAAATCCTTAAGTCTAACTGTCTCTTTGCATCTCCACTTCTTTTCTGTGCAGGGCTCTGTACACAGACATAATAAACCTTTTGCTCCTGTTAATCTGTTGTTTGTCAGTTTAATTTGCAGGTCCCTGGGACAGAACCTAAGAGAGTAGAGTAAAAATTTTTCATCCCCTATACCGCGTCAAATACACCAACAGCCAACCCCCGCTTTGTTCTTGTTCTGCCTCAGCAACAGACACCAACCCTCTCCCCACCCGTGAGACACTCAACTAGCACCCCGTCTCCATCTTCTCTCGCAGCCTGTCCCATGGCTCCCTCAGTCACACTCTGTCTCATAAATGTTCCCTGAGGCGAGAACCCGGGACCCCAGGCCACCTGGGGGGTGTGTGACATTCCAGCATCAAGTGTCCAGGTGGCTGGAGCTGGACTCTGCCATGCAGCACACCCGGGGGTGATTCCATCCCAGTGCCCTCCAGCTACAATGGCCCGCACATCGCCCACGCAGGTTTCTGAAATGCTGGCGGATCAGGGCCAGGGCTCAGACCCCAAAACCCCACACTCAGGGCTCTGTAGTGTGGGATGGCTGCATCATAGGGACCCCAATTAGGAGTGTGGTCAGCCTCAGTGTAGGGAGACACACCTCTACTGTCCTTAGGAGAACAAGGGTGGGTCTGCGCCCCTCCCAACCACGCACCCCAGTGGGCCCCCTTCACAGCCAACTGGATTACTGATTGGAATCCAAGCCCTCGTGGATCCTATCCAAGTTGGGCCAGGTCGCAATGATCCCAGACCGAGGGGCTCAGGTGACTCCTGGGACTTCCCCATTTTGCTTTTAAGGGAAAACCGCTGAGTTTCAAATGAAAGGAACCAGGACTCACCAACCCAAATGTGCATGTTTGGCATAAGGATTATTCTGAATAGAAGGCCGCTGAGAACCAGCAGACTCAGGAAACGCTCTGAGAACAGGGCACAAACATTCCTTCCATAAAGGAAATTCACATTTATAAAGGAAATGCCCACTTGTAGGGACCTCTTCTCCCACACCTGGAAGAGGAGGCTGCGTAACAACTCTCACCAGTAAAAAAGGCACCGACTTGAATCTGCATCACAAGCCCCACTAACCCTCTTGTTCACCGGGCTTTCCGGACTGACTTCCCACGGCTTATCCCCGCCCCACCAACCCCTACCCTCTGTCCAGCCCAGGACGGTATTTCAGCCCCCAATTCTCACTGCCTCCTTGAGGAATACTGCCTTATAAACTCCCACACATTCCATCTTTTTTCCCCCTCTTGTTAGTCTGCCTTTTCTCAGTTTAACATCGGGGTTCCAGGCACTGAACCTGGAAGGGGAGTGGGCGCTGGAGCGGGCTGCCATCCATCGTGAAAGCCATCTCGGAAACTTCAGAAATGGCGTGAGCCACTGTTAACCACAGCTAGCGTTAGCAGTTAACTTACGGCCTTACACTGAATAAACTATATTCAGAATAAACGCAGCGAATTCTCAAAACTCACTACCATTACTGTAGACCTCACTGGTTATCGTACTGCATTTACTACCATCTCTGCTCACTCTTACCCTCTCCCACCCACAGTGTGTGCGGTGGAAACTCTCTCTGGGGTTCTTCCCGGCTGCGCGTTCACGAACATCACATCGGAAACTCAAAACTGGCCACCGTGGGAATATCTACACCACAGAAACGGCAGATGCCACCATCCAGCCTTGGGTGATTGTTTTGTTGATGGTCTAGACTTAGAAAATGATGTGAGAAGTGTGACTCATGCAGACCGGATGTGCAGGGGTGTGTCTGCGGTGCTGCATTGTAAAGACCGAGAGAACACTCTTCCGCATCCGAAACCCAGGACGCGATTCAGCAGAGGCTGCTGACGTCATGGAGGAAGGAGTGAGGTTCTACACACGTGGAGTTCGTAGTCTTACTCCTTAATTACAAGAAAATTCCAAGCAATACCAGAACTGCTCTCATGTGTCGACTAGGGGAGCACGGGTGGTGGGGGAACAGGAGCCAGGCAAAAATCCACAAAAGCATCCCGTGAAGCCCTGGTCTCTCTGGAATTTACACCAAAGTCCTGTCCACTAGTATTTTTTGTTAATTGTTCGCTACATCCTGGGTATCAATTTAGCTAATAAACGTATGTGCCCATATATGCACCTTTTGGGGGAGCCCTTGAGAATCAGGATTGTGTGCTGTTATCACATGATATCAGCACAGCATCATCTTTGTTATCTGTGTACCACTGTCCTTCACATCATCTTATATCAAACTGTGCAGGCATACTGGCTCTTCTTTCCCTGGAGAGCAGGGTCCTGACCATTGGCCAGTACGTCCTTGCCCATGACCCTGTCACCACCCCCTGGGAGAACTCAGACCCTGAAACATTGGCTGGACTCACACCCAAAACCTAGGTGTCCAGGGGTATGGATTTTCCAGATTTTCACCTCAATTCCACAACTTGCCAAACTGGATAAACACAGCCACCTTGTACATTCAGATGTCAGCAAGAGCAGTGGACAGAGCTCCTACGAGACGGAAGAGGAGGAAAACATTGTGTCCGACCAGCAGGTCCGTGATTATGGCCGTGGTGAAGCCGGACACCCTCACTTGAGAACCAGACAAGGATGCTGTTGCTTCAGGATGTCTGCGTCTGGGTACTGTCACCACAGGAGAAAGGGTCACCCCAGTAGACCTCAGCCTCACTCATGCCTGAGTGAAGAAAAGAATGAAGGAAGGAAGGAACTGGTGGTAACCCAGCAGGGCATTCACAGGGGCCCCAGCCCCTCCCCGAGAGAAATTCCAGAGTCACTCCCAACAGGGAGCTCACCCGACACCTGCATTGCAGGCCCTCACACACGCTCCTTGACCCCAAACATGAATATGTTGAGTAAATGAACAAATGTCACTCCCAGATACAGTCACAAGAACCCCCACCTTTTAAGATGACCCCTGTACCATAGAAGCACACAGACATTTCTATTTATAGGATCCAGTGTTGCTCCAGGAAAATCCATCAAAAACGTGGCCTTGAAAACGGAAAGATCACCCCTTCCCTGTACCTACCTCGTACCTCCCCTAGGCCCGCCCACCTGCTCGGCATCCTCAGGTACACACACCTGATGATGTGCCTGTGACTAATATTAGTGGCAGCTGTTCCAGAAGCAGGGACGGTGGTGGTAATTGTTCCACTACAGTACTCGCACATTGCTTTGCAATTTTAATCCTCAACCGAGTGAAATAATTCCTGGGGCCTCATCTACACTGAGACAGAACAAAAAACATCCAGCCACAATGCAGATGAACTTGCAAAGCAGGCTGAGGAACTCGGTTCCTACACAGCCCACCCGGGACGCACAGTAGGCAGTGTACAGCAAATCCGACTCCAAACCACGGGGCTTAATTTCGCCGGAGAATAAAGGAAGACTCCCTTCTTCTGCTTTTGTAGGACATTTACTTTAGAAAGTGTGGGAATTCCTTCTCTGTCTCTTTGAAGCGTGTGCACATCTTTTAAAGGCAGAACACACCTCTGACACTACCACAGCTCAGAATGTTTCCTGCAGACGTGGGCGTGTGTCTGAAATGTGATGGAGGAGGAAACCCCGTCTCCCTGCTCCTGGGAGGAGAGGCCTGAGTCCAGTGGGCCCTGGCTCCAAACACAAAACCGCCTCCATTATCAAGACAACAGTGATTGTTTATCTGGGACAGCTGCACGAAGGGTGAGACTCTTCCGCCTCTGCAGCCTCTCAGTGGGTCTGCCCCGACGCCACCTGTGATGCACGTCACACTATGGTTTCATGCTGGGTCCAGAGTA
Organism: Delphinapterus leucas; assembly: GCF_059928025.1. NCBI lineage: Eukaryota > Metazoa > Chordata > Mammalia > Artiodactyla > Monodontidae > Delphinapterus > Delphinapterus leucas. The sequence continues at coordinate 46,723,223 of NC_143148.1, forward strand.
AATGGTTTGTGGAATGTCCCCTCCCTCCTGTCACAGCTCAGGTCTGAGTGTCCCGCCACCTGTCACAGCCCAGGGTCTGAGTGTCCCCTTCCTCCTGTCACAACCCAGGGTCTGGATGTCCCCTTCCTCCTGTCACAGCCCATTGCCTTTCGACAATGTTGGAGGTGACCTAAAGGTCCAGAAATCCTCTCACCCTCTGTGTCTGGGAAATGGCTTCCTGAAAAGACCCCTCCCCACAAAGACTGCTGAGACTCAGGAGCCCCCCTTTCCTGACCAGGCCACACAGACCCAGTCCCTCCCCGGGCTCATCAGCCAGGAGCTGACCCGCTCCTTCCCAGGATCTGTCAGAGCAAGGGCTGGTGACCCACGCGTCTCCCTCCTCCCTGGCCCAAACTGCAGCCGCCGGGTCAGAAGCCCTGCTCAGGGCACCTCCTGAGTCAGGGTCCTTGATCCACGTGCCGTCAGGCCGCCTTTCGTGCCAACCCCTCGCCTGGGCCTTTGTACTTGTGTTTATTTACTCCTCTCCACAGAGAAACCGCCTTTGCCCCAACTCTCCAGATGCTTCCAGACCTTGTCAGGAATTCTCTCTGTAGTCATAGTCCCCCCTCTACAGCAATAGTCCTCCCCTATTGTTATATCCCCCCTCTACAGTAACAGTCCTCCCCTATTGTTATATCCCCCCTCTACAGTAACAGTGCTCCTCTATTGTTATAGACCCCACTCTCTAGTAAGTCCCCCCTCTAGTTACAATGCTGCTCTATTATCATAGTCCCCCTCTGCAGTAATAGTCCTCCTCTATAATAGTAGCCTCTGTACAGTAATAGTCCCCCCTCTACAGTGATAGACCTCCCTCTATTGTAACAGTCTCGCCTGTACTATAATAGCTCCCTTTCAACAGCAACAGTTGTCCTCTATTGTAATAGTCCCCCCCTATGGTAAGAGTTCCCTCTCTACAGAAATAGTGCTGCCTCTATTGTAATAGGCCCTCTCTACAATGGTCCCCCTCTGTTGTAATAGTCCCTCCCCCTACTAGCACACTCTCATCTCCTTGTTATAGTCCCCCTTCCTCCTCGCAATAATTCTTTTGAAATGAAAGTCTCCTTTCTAACCCAGACTTGATTTTATTTTATAGGCCTAAAGGGACTGCAAGGATGACATAAAGCAAAACACTTATTGCAGGCCCCAGGCGTGGGTGGTGCAGAGGCGCCTGTGGATGTATGTCCCCCATCATGTGGGGCACCTGTGTGTGTGACTCACCACTGTGGGGACATCTGTAGGTGTGTGTCTGCATCCCCATCACAGAGGAGACCTCTCCCCAAACATAAGTCACACGACACTCAGGGTGTCTTGCCAACTCCCGTCCCCATGTCCCCAGGCCTCTCCCCATAATTCAGGTCACTTGAGCACTGAGTGTCATGTTCCTTCCTGTCCCACATCCCCCAGTTTCATCAGAATCTGGGTCACTTTGTAACAAGTCCCTCATCCTCCCATTTGCCCCCGCCTGAGAAGGTCATGGGTTTGTCCATGGTGGGAAGAAAATCGTCCCATCCCCGTGGACACCAATCCTGCACCTGCCAGGCACTCACCTCCTCCAGGTGCACAGGTGTGAGTTACCCACCCTCTCCCTCGACCGCAGACCCCAGCTCTCTGGTTTCCAAGTACAGATTCAGGTGTGCTCAGGAGTAGTGCAATCCCAGAACCGGCCAGGCGATCCCCACTCCCCAGGTGCAGCCGCAACCTCGAGCCCTGGGACAGCACCCCGGGGAGTAGGCCAGGTGCCCCCCGCACACCCCGATGCCTTCCCCACCCAGCACTTCCTCAGCTGGATCCACTCCACCCTTTGCCTCCTCAGTCAACACGGGACTCAGGTGGGCACAAGGAGACACTTTCACAAAATGCAGCGGGTGCGAGGTGAGCTAAGGGCCCAGTGCCGCTGACCCTCCTGGATGGCCAGGTGAGACACCTGAGCCGCCAACCTGTGACCATGGCAGGAAGGCTCCTTCTGTGACCACACTCACCTGCAGGTGGTGGCTGGCACAGAGTAGACACTCAGGAAATAGCTCTCAGGTAAAGGAACGGATGGGCGTGCTCACTGCTGGCAAACCCACTGGAGTTCCCATCGTCCTCCTCACCTGGGCCCCCGGACGCTCAGCCGGCCCCCCAAATGCTCACCAGCCCCCCCGGAATGCTCAGCGGTCTCCCCAAATGCTCGCCAGGGCCCCAGGAATGCTCAGCGGGCTCCCCAAGTGCTCGCCAGGCCCCCCCAAATGCTCACCAGCCCCCTGAATGCTCACCAGGCTCCCCAAGTGCTCAGTGGGCTCCCCAAATGCTCACCAGTACCCCGGAATGCTCAGCGGGCTCCCCAAATGCTCGCCAGGCCCCCCAAATGCTCACCAGGCCCCTGAATGCTCACCAGGCTCCCCAAGTGCTCAGTGGGCTCCCCAAGTGCTCAGTGGGCTCCCCAAGTGCTCACCAGGCCCCCCGGAATGCTCAGCGGGCTCCCCAAATGCTCACCAGGCCCCTGAATGCTCAGTGGGCTCCCCAATCTCCAGGCCCCCAGAATACTCTGCGGGCCCTCGAACACTCAGCAGTCTCCCCGAATGGTCACCAGGCCTCCTGCACACTCACTGGGCCCCCCAAATGTTCACCAGTCTCCCCAAACACTCAGCGGGCTCCCAAGATGCTCACTGGGCCAATCAAGTACTCATCAGACCCCCTAAACGTTCAGTGGGCTCCCCAGATGCTCACCCACACCCACCTGCCCAGATTAGATGGCCCTGTCCCCGCAATAAGGATAGGAAAGGAGGCCTCAGCCAACAAGTTCCTGCCTGACCCAGACCTGTCCTACCGACTAGGTTAGCGGCCCAGCAGACAGTGGGCTTGTCAACGCCCCCTGTGAGCCACTGTCCAGGGGCTCCTGCCGGTTCAGCGGCTCTGACCCAGCGGGTCTCCTACCCTCTGCGCTGGGAACACCGGAGCCTGCGAGCGGACGCTTCCCCCCGGGCCCCCCCCCCACGCCGCCCTCCATGCTCTCCTGCTGCCCCTCCAGCCCCTGGGTCCCAGGAAGGAAGGAGGAGTCTGGACCCGAGGGGAGCGCGGACCACCCTTCACCACCGCCCCATCTCGAGCCTCTGAACTGAGGCAGGGAGGCGGCACTCACCACGACAGCGGACTACGGAGAGTTTCCGGCTGCAGCTCCGCCTGTCTGCCAGTCCCCCGGCACTTGCCGAAACACTCCTGCGCCGTGATTGGATGTGAAACTCCCACTCCTGTGAGGGTGTGGGAGGAGCCACCTCCCAGAGCTGACCTGCCCCAAGCGCAACACAGGGAGCAAATCCCCACCTTCAGAAGGGACGTCATTGTGGGGACAGCACTGCCCAGCTGGAGGGTCCACGGATCCTCTCCGCAGGGACCAGGAGCTGAGAAGTGGAGAAAGGGAGCCACTACTCCCTCCGAAGACTTAAATGTGTTCTCTATTTTAACACAAAACTTCGCATTACAACACCCTCGTCAAATCAAAGAGTCAAAATAAAATTGGAAAGGGCAGATTACACCTGAATTGATGCAGCTTTCCTAACAGCCAAAGAAGATGCTATCGACGGTGCCACTGTTGTCTATGAAGAAAACAAAAGGAGGCTCACCAGCCTCCCTATAGTCACTGTGTACTCAACATTCCAGGTCTCCTCACAGTTTGCACAGTTTGAGATAAAAAAGACAAAGCCTCCTGAAAGATAAGCCATTGTTGCATTTCACCAAAGCCAGATCTTTCTAAAGATATCCATAGCATGTTGGAGGTAGAGAGGATATTACACTCATCAAATCCAGTATCCTCCAGGTGGCCCATGTGATGCTAACAGCTTTCTCAGAAGAGAGGGTCTGTAGTCAACACTATCTGTGGCTCGTTGTTGTTTTTCTGACCCCACAGACTTCTCAGAGCCTCGTGGTTGCTAAAATGCACAGGTTTATACATTTTACAATATTAATAGAATGCATATCACAATATATAATACTATAAACTTTAATATTTATCATGTTAAAATTCTTATGTCATGTACATAATATGATATATATCTTAGATATTATCTATATAAACTTTAATATTATACTTTTGGGGGGAGGGCGTTGGTTTGGTTTTTTGCCACCACTCGCGGCTTGTGGGATTTTAGTTCCCTGACCAGAGACTGAACCTGGGCCCTTGGCAGTGAGAGCAGAGTCCTAACCACTGGACGTCCAGGGAATTCTAATATTATAGTTTGAATACCCCATGGAGTATGCAGTTGTTTTTTTAACAACTTTCCTGACCCCAGAAGCGCTGTTACAAAGACGGTTTTTAGAGCACCCTAATACAGATGTAGTCCAATTGCCTTGTTTAACAGATTAAGAAACAGAGACACAAGATTGATGCCAATTTCCCAGGGGCAGTGCCAAGATCAGGACACAAATATCCTAATTCCCAGTGTCCTTTCTTCTCTGCCATTGAACTTCTTCCTAATGAATACTGGTCTCTGGACTTGGACAAAAGGCCTGTGCAGGAATCTATTCAAGAAATCTGATCCCTCAAGTTGGAATGTAACATCTGACATAAATGATGTATTTAATCCCCATAAACTATGCACTAAACATTATGTAAAATTTTAGATTTGGGTTATAATTGGGGTATTAATATATCCCAATTCATACGTCACGTGCCCGGGTTTGCTGCAGGAGCCCAGATTGGTCAGGTGCCAGGCATTACCTCACCTGTGATTTACGGCACTTCTCCAAGGCTTCTTTTACGTCAATTACCCAACGTTTATGGCCGGTGACCCTGCTTTACGGCACACACAACCCCCCCCCCAGGCTTTGTTTACATCAATTTCCCGGGTTTTGCGTCATCCGACCCTGGTTTACGTCACCTGGCGCTGCTTTACGGCACTTGACTGTGCTTTACGGCACAATCACAGACTTCGTTTATATCAATTTCCCAGGCTTTATGTCACCTAACCCTGATTTATGCCACGCCTGACCCTCAATCCTGCAAAAGCTGGAGGAGTTAAAAAACTGGAACTTCCTGTTGATTCCAGGGCCTAACATAGCTTTTGGCATAGACGCTATCAGTGATTGTTCAACAGACGGATAAGTGAGAACCTTCTGCTAAGGGGAGGAGTGTGGGGATGTAGGACCCTATGGGGCCTTTCTGAGACAGGCCTTCCCCCGTATCCTCTGCTTTAGCTCCTCTCTGAAGTCCTTAGATGATAGTATTTGATGCACATTTCCTGAGTTGTTTTGCAGATCTGAACCCCCGGCCCCGTCCACCACCACCAGGTGGAAGAACTACTTGATGACCATGAGTACATAGCCCCAGGCCTCCGAGAGCCTAAGGCTTGATAATGTTAACCCCTGTGACACCACCCTGCTACCTCACCATCAGCCAGAGAACTGTGCACAAGCTGATCACATACCATTTGATCCACCCCTCCCTCACCTGGTTTTAAAAATGCTTTGCTGAGGGCTTCCCTGGTGGCGCAGTGGTTGAGAGTCCGCCTGCCGATGCAGGGGACGCGGGTTCGTGCCCCGGTCCGGGAAGTTCCCACATGCCGCGGAGCGGCTGGGCCTGTGAGCCATGTCCGCTGAGCCTGCGCTCCGCAACGGGAAAGGCCACAACGGTGAGAGGCCCGCGTACCGCAAAACAAACAAACAAAATGCTTTGCTGAAACTCTTCGGGGACCTCGGGGTTTTGGGGGGGCATGAGCCACGTCTCCTTGCACAGCCCTACAATACACCCTTCTCTGCTCCAAACTCCGTTTCGGTTTGTTTGGCCTCACTGTGCATCAGGCCCACGAACTTGTGCTAACAGGGACAGGAGAAAGAGGCTCAGACGTAAAGGGGGAGAAGGAAATTTGCGGAGAACTCTCAAGAGAAGGCACAGGGATGAGCACAGCCTGCGCACCAAAATACCACGGTTTTTACATGCTCCGTATTCACGACCACCAGCACCATTTTCCAGATGCCAAAACCCACGCAGGCCTGCAGCTTGAAAACTGCAAGCCCAAGAGTCAAGCTAGGTATTTCTGGGTCTAGAGTTCTGCCTCTAGAGAAACAAAGGGCAGTCAGACCGCAGACAGCCTGTTAGGCTGTCCGGCCAGTGGGCCACCTGGCCAGGCTAGAAGTGCCCCATCAGGTGCTAAAGGCAGACCTATGTCCCCTCTACGAGGCGAGGCAATTTGGGCCGGAGAGTCAGAGGAGCCCGGTAATGAACCCCTCCTCTCTGCACGTCCTTGGGGTTCTGCCAACCCCATAGATCCGGAGGAAACTCTAATTTGAAAATATACATGTACCCCAAATTCATAGCAGCACTAGTTACAATAGCCAAGTCATGCAAGCAACCTAAATGTCCATCAACAGAGGAATGGATAAAGATGTGGCATATATCTACTATGGAATATCAGTCATAAAAAAGAACGAAATAATGCCATTTGCAGCAACATGGATGGACCTAAAGATTATCATACTAAGTGAAGTAAGTCAGAAAGAGAAAAACAAATACCATATGATATCACTTGTATGTGGAATTTAAATTATGGCACAAGGAACTTACTTACAAAAAAGAAACAGACTCACAAACATAGAGAACAAACTTACAGTTGCCAAAGGGGAAAGGGAGGGGAAGGATAAATTAGGAGTTGGGGAGTAGCAGATACAAACTACTAAATATAAAATAAACAAGTCCTAATGTAGGGGGGAAAAATCAGGAGAAAGAGCCTCCCCCCAGCGTGTGTGTGCACACTCTCACACACACACTTAAACCAGCCCAGAGAAAGAGCCCAGGCACTGACTTTGATGTCACAATGATCAGGATCTAAAAAGCAATTACATTGCCAGGCATTGTGCTAATACAACTATTGAAATCGCTAGTCGAAAACACTTAATTGAATAACTTAGATAGACTGATCTAAAAGCTGATTTAAAATTAACCTGGCACGTGCATACCATCTAAATTACTCTCTCCTATGATCTAGTCTCTCATTAAAATCAAATTTCATTAGGAGAAATTATACATTTTGTACCATGATTGGGAAGAAGCCACATTCACTCACCTGCTGATGAAAGTGGAGGGTTTATCATTAGAGCTAAAGGGGAAATGAGTGTCCCGCCTTCCCAGGTGCAGTGAGATCCGTCTCTGCAACAAACCACCCTCCCTCCCATTTTTCCCTCAGGAAATGATGGAAACCTATTAAAATTGCATCAACTGAGAACCCCAAACCAATAGGTGCCTGAGTGGGAAGGAGGGGCCGTGGGGCTGGGGGGGGGGTCTCGCAGGAGCACCTCAAACTCAGAGGAAACTCAATAAGCCGGCATCTAACGCATTTCTCCACAGGTAAGAAAACCCAGGCCAAGGGGGAAAGGGGCTTGTTGGAGACCAAACACCAAGTCGGCGGCAGGGGTGGAAGCAGAAGTTATTTTCAGCAGAAAGCTCCCCCCGGCCCCCTCCCAAACACCTCTCCTTTCAACTCACAGTTTCCTGCCACACGCCGGACCAGAGAAGCTCCTGGCGCCGCGCGTTGCTCCGCAGAGGAGCTTTTGGCTTGGACCAGGCTCCTTAGGCCACGCCCAGGGGTGGTCCCAGGCTGCTGAGCAGTTTTCTCTCGTTCGCAAATGTAGCCAGCTGCCTGCCATTGGCTAATCTGGGCCCGCTTGAAGAGGCCCACGTGTGGGAGGAGGGTAGTGACTGACCCGCCGTCCGACGGGCCTGAGGATCCAGGCGGGAAGCTCGCAGCCAGTGTCTGAGCACCGGGCGCTGTGTCCTGGTTTTTTGGAAATCTTTGCAGTGACCTTGATAATATTTTATAAGTGGATCTCCCACTCCGCATATTTATGAGATAAAGAATTTTCCCCCCTTAAAATTCAAGAGGGACATTCTCTTAGAATGAACAGGAAGACACAGGATGCTCCCAAATGATCTATTACTTGGAGGATTTTAAAATTCTAGCGAGAAAATGTAACGGAGCAGGACGCTATGGGGCCTTCCTGGGACAGGCCTTCCGCCGTATCCTCTGCTTTAGTTCCTCTCTGAAGTCCTTAGATAATAGTATTTGATGCACATTTCCTGAGTTGTTTCACGGATGTGAAACCCGCCCACCCCCCACCCCTCCACCCCCCACCCCTCCACCCCCCACCCCTCCACCCCCACCCCCCATCCCCCCACCAGGTGGAAGAACTACTTGATGACCATAAGCACGTAGCCCCAGGCCATCTGGAGCCTAAGGACTGATAATGTTAGCCCTGTGGCGCCGCCCTGCTACCTCACCATCAGCCAATCAGAGAACTGTGCACAAGCTGACCACACACCCTGCAACCCGACCCCACCCCACCCCACCCCCTGGCCTTTAAAAATGCTTTGCCTAACCCTCCCGGGAGCTTGAGGCTTTGGGGGACATGAGCCACCTCGACTCCTTGCATGGCCTTGCAATAAACCTTTCTCTGCTCCAAACTCCAATGTTTCAGTTTGTTTGACCTCACTGTGTGTCAGGCACAATAACTTGCGTTAACAAAACACTCATTCTCTTCACCCTCTTGGGCATCAGCACCAGGTGGGAAGGCTGCACTCCTTATTTAACCCTCCGATTTCTCCAGAACCTTTCCTTCAAGGAGAAATCTCTGGGCTCTGCAGGGACTGTGAGTGGTGACAGGTAACTCTGAGACTGATAATCTGGAGGAAAAGAGACAAGGTCTGGAAGCATCTGGAGAGTTGGGGCAAAGGCGGTTTTTCCGTGGAGAGGAGTAAATAAACACAAGTATAAAGGCCCAGGCGAGGGGTTGGCACGAAAGGTGGCCTGACGGCACGTGGATCAAGGGCCCCGACTCAGGAGGTGCCCTGAGCAGGGCTTCTGACCCGGCGGCTGCAGTTTGGGCCAGGGAGGAGGGAGACGCGTGGGTCACCAGCCCTTGCTCTGACAGATCCTGGGAAGGAGCGGGTCAGCTCCTGGCTGATGAGCCCGGGGAGGGACTGGGTCTGTGTGGCCTGGTCAGGAAAGGGGGGCTCCTGAGTCTCAGCAGAGTCTTTGTGGGGAGGGGTCTTTTCAGGAAGCCATTTCCCAGACACAGAGGGTGAGGGGATTTCTGGACCTTTAGGTCACCTTCAATATTGTCGAAAGGCAATGGGCTGTGACAGAAGGGAGGGGACACTCAGACCCTCGGCTGTGACGGGAGGGAGGGGACACTCAGACCCTGGGTTGTGACAGGAGGAGGGACACTCAGACCCTGGGTTGTGACAGGAGGAGGGACATTCAAACCTGGGCTGTGACAGAAGGGAGGGGACATTCATACACCTTGGTCACACCCAGGACATCCTCACATCCTGTCCTCTGACCTGTAGCCCCCGAGGTCACACTCAGAATGTCATCACATCCTGTTATCTGACCACTGGATGTCATCGCCACAGTCAGGACATCCTCTGGTCCCCTGTGAGGGTCACTATTATTCCTGTTATTATGATTCGAGTTTGGGGTATTTTCTCAATTCATATTTATGTCACATAAGAGCTTAGAAAACTGAGATCTTTATTTTGCAGTCAAAATCTTTCTCTCCTTAGGTCTTCTGGCTTTCAGCAGAAAATCATCAGCTTTGTAAGTCATTCATGTGGCTTCTGAGAAATGGGACTACTGTGATTGATGTCTTGGCTGCAAAATACCCAGCCTGCTCAGAATATGGTAGAGAGATGAGGAAGCATGAGTATCCAAACAGTCTTATGATCCGAATTAGATCTCCTAAAATTCACATGTTGAAATCTTAACCCCCAGTACCTCAGAATGTGACTGTATTTGGAGATAGGGCTTTAAAAGGTGTAATTTACTTAAAATGAGGTCATTGGGATGGGTCCTAACTCAATTAAGAAGCAGAAATTAGGACACAGGCATGTACAGAGAAAAGACCATGTTAGGATACAGGGAGAAGGTTGCCATCTTCAAGCCAAGGAGAGGGACCTCAGAAGAAATCAACCCTGCTGATACCTTTTTGTTTTTGGCCATGCCACGTGGCATGTGGGATCGTAGTTCCCGATCAGGGATCGAATTCGTGCCCCCTGCAGTGGAAGCGAAGAGTCCTAACCACTGGACTGTCAGGGAATTCCCCAACCCTTCTGACACCTTGATCTCAGACTTCCAGCTTCCAGACTTGAGAGAAAAACTTCTTTGTCGAAGCCACCCAGCCTGTGGTATTTGTAAATTCAGCCCGAGCAAACTAAAATACATAGGTATCGCCTGGAAGCAGAGTCCCACCTCTTCCCACATACAGGTGAGACGGTTGCCTTGAAAATGTGATATTTTTGGTCAGAGTAACGTTCAACTGGCTTCTCAGCTCCTGTGCTGATGTAATATGTTGGCAGTATCTTTAGCATGCTTCCTAGAAGAAGGATCAGTGAATAAGCACCTTGATAAAGAAATAGCATCCAAATAAACAGGTGTTTCTTTTCACAGACGCCATCCATTGTGCATGGGAACAGTTCTTCTGGTCCGTTTTCTTTTCTTTTTCTTTTTTAAATAAATTTATTTATTTTATTTATTTATTTTTGGCTGCATTGGGTCTTCATTGCTGTGTGCGGGCTTTCTCTAGTTGCGGTGAGCCAGGGGTACTCTTTGTTGTGGTGCGCAGGCTTCTTATTGCAGTGGCTTCTCTTGTTGTGGAGCACGGGCTCTAGGTGCACGGGCTTCAGTAGTTGCAGCACAGGGGCTCAGTAGTTGTGGCTCACGGGCTCTAGAGTGCAGGCTCAGTAGTTGTGGCCCACGGGCTTAGTTGCTCCGTGGCATGTGGGATCTTCCCGAACCGGATATCGAACCCGTGTCCCCTGCATTGGCAGGCAGATTCTTAACCACTGCACCACCAGGGAAGTCTATGTATCTATATTTTTAAAGGATTTTTTTGAGCAGTTTTAGGTTCACAGAAAAATTGAGAAGAAACAGAGATTTTGCACATTTGTTACAGCTAATGAATCTACATTGACACATCATTATCAACCAAAATCCATACTTTACATTAGAGTCTGTTCTGGGTGTTGTACATTCTATGGGTTTGGACAAATGAATGATGACATGTATCCACCATGACAGTATCATAGTGTTACGGTCTCGCAAACACACCTGCAGTTGCTCCCGGGGAGGGAGCAGATTCAAAAGAGAAACAAAAGCTTGCAGTAGGATTAGGTCATTTATTAAGCGCAGAAACACAAACCAATCGATCGGGGCCTCTCCCAAAAGAAGGGTGAGACCCCTCACTCAGAGGGTGATTTGGTTTTATACCCCCTTGTAAACAGGATGTTCATCTTAATTTCAAACAAAAGAACTGATCAAGCGTCTCCGAAACCCACTTTTCCCGTTCACGGCGGGCTGGCAAGCCAAGCTCAATTTCACAGAAGCCAAGTCATGCGGTTAGCAATAAATCAGTCACAGCACGAACAGTTTTTGGAAAATAACATATTATTTATACCAGGTATTTGAATTGTATGTTCCGGGACATCGTGTCCCGCCACAATAGACAGCATTTTCACTGCCCTAATAAACCTCTGTAATATATTTTTAACTATAGAGATCATACACATTTTACAATAATATGCTTTTTTCAGTTGACTATCTTGGTCTCTACACATCAATAAATTTTATCTCACCTAACACCTGAAACATGATATAAAATTTCCAAATGTTCCAATTATGTTTTTATAGCTGGTTGTCCAAATTAGTATCTAATCCAGAATCACACAAGTGCTTGTGTTTCAATAATTTTTTGTGTTTTGAACAGGTCTATTTCAGTCTAATAAGTACTTATCTCTGTTTTATTAAGGTTTAGTTCTGAGGTTTTATCTTGTTCTTTTGTTTGGAACATATTCTTTTGTTTCTTCGTTTTGCTTGACTCTCTGTTGGTTTCTATGCATTAGATAAAGCAGTCAGACTTAAAGCAGTGGCCTCCTGCAGGAGATGAGCCTGACCGTTCAATCCTGCCTCACTCTTGTTGTCTCTCAAACCTCAGTGATTGTCCAAGCAGCCTATTTTATTTTTAATAGCTCGTAGTAGATGAGGGTGTGCTAAGACCAGTCGGTGTTCCAAAGCAGGGGAATCTCAGTCAGAACCTAGGTTCAGGCTGATTGGAAGCCAGACCCTCAGGCAGAAGATTTTAAAACTTGCAAATATAAACAGTGCTGTGGGGCTGAAAGCATAGGCCAGAGCCAGGTGATGTAGAGGTGTCCCCTGGAGGGAGCCTCAGTTTTATAGACCCATATTTTTATTTCCCTGGTAACAAGCTAGTCATGATTTATTTTTATTTAGTAGTGTCTTATTTTTTTCAGTTAAGTTCTCTGAAATTATTTTTAATGCTATGAGTAAGCAAGCTCCAAACACCATAACTAAGTGAGGTTTGATGTTTGCTTAAATATAAAACTGACACATGACTGCAGACTATTAGGAGACACTCAAAGTCAATCCAGGGATTTGAGATCAAGTGGCTAGCAAGTTAAACCCTAAAATTCACCATGGTCAATTTTCAGGATGCTGAGCCATTTTAAGTAATACAGATGAGATTTATGCAAAACCAGAGCACCAAACCGCAGTCTGAAAATATTAAACGGAAAATTCCAGAAATAAACAATCCATAAATTTTAAATTGTGAGCCTTTCTGAGTAGCGTGATGAAATCTCACGCCCTCCTGCTCTGTCCCAGCCGTTATTCAGCTAGCAGCCGTCGTAGTTATCACATCGACTGTCACTGTGTTACTGAACCACACTTGGGTCCACTTGCCCACGGACAGTAAAACCAATCTACTTGACACCGGGTTATGGTGAAGGAAAGTGTAGTGTTTATTGTAAGGCATCAGACAAGGACAGCTAATGTTCAAAAACACCTGAACTCCTCAGTGGGTTTCAGGGAGCATTTTAAAAGGCGAGTTGAGGAAGGGGAATTCCAGGGTAGGTGATCAGCTCGGACACAATTCTCTGATTGGTTGATGTGAGGTAAGAGGGCAGTGTCACAGGGGTTAACATTATCAATACTGAAGCTCCTGTCAGTCTGGGGGCTACGTGCTCATCATGGTCATCAAGTAGTTAACTTCTCCCATTTAGTGGTGGTTTTAGCATTTGTAAAACAACTCGGGAAATGTGCATCAGATACTGTTACCTAGGTACTTCACAGAGGACCCAAAGCAGAGGACTCGGGGGGAGGGGTCTTTCCGGGGAAGACCCCGTAGTTCCTGCTTGGTTACTACAGCATCACAGTGCTTGTGTTCAAGGAAGCCTTATTAATGGCCCCAAAGTGCAAGAGTAGAGATGCTAGCAATTCGGATATGTCAAAGAGAAGCCATAAAGTTCTTCCTTTAAGTGAAAAGGTGAAAGCTCTTGACTTAGTAAAGGAAAAAAAAAAATCCTATGCTGAGGTTGCTAACAACTAGTAAGAACAAATGTTCTATGAAACTGTAAAGAAAGAAAAAGAAATTTGTGCTAGTTTTGCTGAACCTCAAGCTGCAAAAGATATGGCCACAGTGTGTGATAAGTGCTTAGTTAAAAGATGGAAAAGGCATTAAATTTGTATAATAAAATATTTAGAGAGAGAGGGCACTTTCACATAACTTTTATTACAGTATATTGTTATAATTGTTCTATTTTACTATTAGTTATTGTTGTTAATCTCTTACTGTGACTAATTTATAAGCTAAACTTTATCATAGGTATGTATGTATAGGAAAAACTTTATACATAGTGTCCAGTACTATCCTTAATTTCAGGCATCCACTGGGGGGTCTTAAAACATATCCTCCACAGATAAGGGGGATATACTTATATGCTTAGGTATTTAATATTTTTTCATGCTCTTACAATGGAATTCATTTTCAAATTCATTTTCAAATTCTTTTGTTTTAGATACATGGAAATACAATTTTTGTTTATTGATCTACCCAGGGACCTACCTAGCTAAAATAATTTACTAATTCTATTAGCTTGTATGTAGATCCTTTTGACTATTTTTTTCATCTACATATTCTGGTTAACCACAAGTAATAATAGTTTTATTAAAAAAAAAAAAAAACAAAAAATACCAACCAGGGCACACGACATAAAGTTGGGGCACCTGATGTAAAGCCAGGGGACCTGACATAAAACTGGGCATGTGACTATATTTCTCCACATAGTAAGTTGAATGATCTGCTAATTTAATTCACAATATCAATAAATAAAGGAAGATTTTATAATATTGAAACATCCTTGAACTCTTGGAATGAACCCCAACCGGGCTCTTATTTCTTTCCCACAATTTTCAAGAGGAGACACAGGCAGAACCATCTTTACTCTGTCATCTTAAAACTGGAAACACCAAAAGAGATTTTTTAATGTGAGAAGACCATCAGGGGAAGCCTGGGATTTCGAGGACAGAGGGTCCAGGAGAATAAGCCTTAGATCTGAGTGTGAAAAAAAGTGGCTATAGGCCCAGTATAGAGATGGACTTGCAGAACACTGAACTATTGTGTGATTCTTTTCACCAGTCCTTATTTCTAAGGGTATTAGCTAGGATTTGGGCTGCTAGGGCTGATATAGCAGCTCCATGACTCTTCCTTCTGGCTGCTCTGTCATCTTCAGGGGCCACATCCTCATTCATAGTCCAAGATGCTCACACCCCTGCCAGCATTCCCTCGCTGAGGGGCAAGGGAGAGCATGCCTCTACTCTTTAAGACCAAAGCATTGCTTTTTCTTATAGCTCATTTGCTAGAAGTTACTCACATGTCCACACTTTGCTATAAAGGGGGCTGGGAAGTGTGTTATTTTTTCTGGACTGTCTTTGCCTTGCTAGAGATTCTGTTACATATAAGAAGGGAAGAACAGAGGTTGGCAGACGAGGAGTGGTCCCTGCCTCTGCAGGCCTTCTGTAGAGCCTTAGAAACTTGGCATGCACCTGTCCTAGCACCCCTAGTAGTAGAAGATTCATGATTATTTAGGAGGACTTATTTTTACTTATTTGTAAAATTAGGCAACTGGTTTATGATCCAACACTTGGGGCCATCATTTCTGTGACACTGTGATCTAATTCCTTATTTCTTTAGACGAGTCCTCATTCCTAGCTAAAGGTCTAGGAAGAAGTGGAAACAGCAGTTCTTGCCAAGAGCAATGTAATCCCCAGCTATCACTGTGCCCAATCATGAGACCACTTTTCTATCTGAAGGAGATGAGCCATGTAAAGTGCTCATTTTGGGCAACAGTGATGATCAGAGTCAGGGCGAAGCAGAGATGAGTTCCTGGTCAGTGTCATGATCCCAGGCATAAGACGTATCCTACCTCTAGTGGCACAGAAATAAAGAAAGCTTCTACCCGGGAGTTGGGGCTGAAGCCTTTGGATTATGTCAGCAACCAACGTTTATCGCACACCTCCTTTGTGCCAGGCCTTGTGCTCTAGCTGAGGACAATGGTGTTGAACAAGATAGATATAGTTCCTGCTCCCTGGAAGGAGGAGAGAAAACAGAGATTTAAATAAACTGTCACCATTGAATAATTACACATGTGCCATGTACTGAAAAGTACAGGGTGATGTTGGCATGTGACTGGGGACCCGCCTTATTCTGGGTGGTCAGGGAAGACTAGCTTCCCATGGTAAATGGGATATGAGCTGAGACTTCAAGTAACAGTCAAGACAGAGGGTGAGAATGGGAAGTACATTCTAGGTTTAGAGAACAGCATGTTCAGCAAGTGGGGCTGAAGTTGAGAGGAGAATGGGAGTGCTAAGAGGCTGGAAGAGAGTGAGGGCTGGCCACCTTCCAGTGCAGCAGCACTGAGGGATCAGAGCTGAAAGAACAAAGGCCAGCTTGGTCACGGTTGGGAGGGAACTTAAGGGTGGTCAATCCAGTGGCTTTTGGTGCTGTCCCCCTCCCCCAGGCCTCATTTTGGAATTTTATGGGGCCATTTTTGTCACAAGATTTGGGGGTGTTGGATGGGAGCCAGGGGTACCACAAATCCTGCAATGCACAAGACAGACCTGTCTATTGAAAAAGTTTTCACAGACTTTCATATGTCTTGCTGAACATTCACATAGGTAAAAACTGTTCATAAATTACCTGAATCTAGAGCTTTTTTTAAAAAAAATCAAGATGAACGCAGTGTATCTTTGCACAGTTTTAACATAACTGAGTCTCCAGAAATATAACTACTGTATAATCAAGAGAAGATTCTGTGATCACCATTTTTTTTTTTTTCTATTTATGCCCATCTTGCAGGATCTTACTTCCTGGACCAGGGATCAAACTCGTGCCGTGCCCCCTGCAGCTTGCATGCGCTGAGTTCTAACCACTGGACCGCCAGGGAAGTCCCTGTGCTCACCATTTTGGATAACAACTTGTGATTTTTGAAACACCAATATGAGATACAGCACTGTGGCATTCAGGCACGTTCTATGTGTAGAACAAATGATCTGACCACTTATTAGGTCTCCTATACCAGTCACGACCAAACCTATACGTTCTGAAATATATATTTTAAATTATAATTTTCCTTTAATTTCTCCTTTATTACATAAATGTTAGCACATAACATTACTTTTTATAATGCACGTTGTTTATACTGTCTATGATCTTCTAAGCCATTACCTATGAGTTTCATGCCAGGAGAGTATGCTGGTCATTAGGAAATATTTGTTCCAGAAAGGGGGCCTTGGGTTTGACAGCATGCGATCCAGGCGTCCAGTCCGGAAACTCCCAAATCTGGTTGCACGGCAGCTTTACTAAGATACAAATCCCCGGCGCCACCCCTGGTTTGGGCCCAGCGCTCGCCGCATTCTTGTCTTCCCTAGCTCACCGCGAGGAGCAACTGCTTCCTCGTTGCGATCCGCATCGGGGAGAAGGGTGCCAGGCTTCGGAGTACCAGGGTTTCGGTTGCAGGGGGCGGGGCCAGAGCACCGCCGAGAAGGAGCGAAGCTGCTCCTAGAGAGGCTCGGCCGGGGCCTGGTGACGCACTTCCGGCCGCCCGCCGCCGAGCAGCCCGCTTTGGAGGTGAGTACGGGCTGCGGGAGGCGGGGGCGGTGCCTGGTTCCGAGGCTCTGGGTGCGGCTGGGACGCTCCTTCCCCCTGCGTTGGCGGTGGGTTTCCTGTCGGGGGTGGTCCTCTTCCCCCCTCCTCGACTCCCGCTTTGGACTTGGTGGCCGATGACGTTCTGTCTCGTGGAAGGCGAAGCCCGGGTTACTGCCACAGCCACGAAGCCGCGAGCATTTAGCCCTTTTGGGAAGATGCTACTCGTCTTTTGGGAACTTGTGTTGGAGCAGCCAGGGGGTAGAATATTTGCAGGGGTGAAGCGGTCTGAGGTGATATGAGTCTTTTGACATGCTGAGGTCGTGCAGGGGCTTTTACCTGCACGTTTTATGCATTTCAAGTATGGACTGTATGCGCCCCGCCCTCCTAACTCAGGGTGTGAATCGAGGCCAGTGGGGGAGCAGAAAAAGCAGAGCCCCTCCAGGCTACAGAAGAAGCCCGACTTTTGAGGGCACTGTCTGCAGGAGCCGTGTCAGTTCCAAAAGGTAACCCGGCCCAACTTCTCTTGGGCGGTGGGATGACAATGACCTGGGAATGATTTCTACAATGTAGAATATACTGATTTACTTAGTCCTAGAATACACAAAAAGTTCCAGAATGACTCATTCATACCCTCATGAAAGCAAGTTTACAAAAAAAAATACTATAAAACAGTAACGAAAACATGAAGTGTGGCTAGTAGTGTATTCAGAGGAAATTTTGTGGCCTTATAGGTTTTAATTGCCAAATAGGAAAGAATGAAAATAGATTTTAAAAATCATGCAACCTCAAGAAGTCTTTGGCTACAGGTCTTTTTAGCCTTAGAGAATTTAGTTAAAATACTGTTTTAAAGAGTTACTTAGTTCTTTTCTTTCCCATCACTTCACTGTGGTTATGCTGTGGTATAGTTAGGCTTATTTACTGTTGTTTGTATTTTTTGGACGTCGTCACCCCCCCATCCCATTCTGGTTGGTTGATTTTTATACATACGTATAGATAGATAGATAGATAAATACAGGTATAGATTTGTGAAACATTACTGTGGTTATGAAAGTCAGAACAAAAAGGCACAGGGAAGTATCATTTCCTTCTCATCCCTTCTGCACTGTTTCCTTCCATCCTGTTTCAGTTCCCAGGTTCCTTTCACCTACTTCCCATCCACACCTGAGGCCCCTATTCTCCTTAGTTTCTTGTTTTTCCTTCTGTTTCTTTTTGCACAAATCACCAGATACACATGTATTTTCTTATACTCCCTTTTTTTCTTACACAGAAGATAGCACACTGAAAATCATTTCATATCATAGAGATAAGTATGTATATTTTAAATGTTATGCATCTAGCATGGCATTTATGGAGCATAGTGGTAATGTGAGCACGCATTAAACACACCACACCATTAAGAAGAGCACTGCCCATACGGCTGCATCTGTGTGCTCCTCCCCAACCCAGTTCCCACATTCTCACCCCTAGAGGTAACAGCTCTCTTGAATTTTGTGTTAATCATATTTTTGATTTTTGATAACACATATCATATTTGTGTTAATCATATTTTTAAAAATGATTTTATCATATATACATGTGTCTGTAAATAATGTGATTAATTTTGTTTTTGAGCTTTATGAAGATGGCATTCATGGTGTCTGTAGTCTTCTGGGACTTGCATAACTCAATATTAATGTTCCTAAATTCATCCATATTTTGTGTGTAGCTGTGAGTCGTTCATTTTTGCTACTGGGTAATGTTCCATTGTAAAAATGGTATGACAGCTTATTTGTGTATTCTCAGTGGACATGTGAGTTGTTTCCAATTTTTTGCTATTAAAATACTGCTGATAATAATTTTGTATGTATATCACCTACATATGAGAGTTTCCCTAGGGTATAAGTTTTAAAATTTAGGCATGAATATTGAATTTATCCAACACTTTTGACATCCACTGAGATGGAGAGTATGTTTTTCTTTGATTTATTAATGTGGAAAGTACAATCTGTGCTAATATTGAACTTTACTTGCATTCATAGGATGATCCCTCTTAGTCATGATATGTCACATTAAGGAACTACTGGAGTCTAGTCCTCAATATTTAGGATTTTTGCATCAGTATTCATAAATGAGACTAGTTTATGGTTTTTGTATCCATATTTTGCTGGCATCATAAAAAGGTCTGGGAAACTTACTTTGCTGTTCTCTGCTACAGTTTAAGTAGTGCTAGAATTATTCATTTCTTAAAGATTTGAAAGGCTTTTCCCATGATACATAAGGGCTCAGTGTTTTGTGAGAGTTCACTCTTTACTGGCTCTCTAAACAATTAGGTAAAAGTAATCATGGGTTATGGAGAAAAATCTATATAATAAAATTGGTAGAGTTGATTTATTAGATTCAGATAGATTATATGTTCTTCCATCACAGGATAAGTTTTCTTTTTTTAAATTAATTTTATTGGAGTATAGTTGATTTACAATGTTGTGTTAATTTCTACTGTACATAACAGTAATTCATTTATATAGGTATATGCACATACATATACACACATTCTTTTTCATATTCTTTTCCATTATGGTTTATCACAGGATATTGAATATAGGTCCCTGTGCTATAAAGTAGGACCTTGTTGTTTATCCATTCTACATATAATAGTTTGCATCTCCTAGTCCCAAACTCCCAGTCCATCCCTCCCCCACCGCCCTCCCCCTTGGCAACCACAAATCTGTTTTCTATGTCTGTGTTTCTCTTTCACAGATAAATTCATTTGTGTCATATTTTAGATTCCACGTATAAGTTTTATAATATGGTATTTGTCTTTCTCTTTCTGACTTACGTCACTTAGTATGATAATCTCTAGGTCCATCCATGTTGGAATAAGTTTTCTTTTTAAGCATCCATGGAATATTTTTAAAATGGACACTGCAGCCACAAAAGAAAACCTTTAAAAATCTGTAAAGCAGAAGTAAATAGATCAGGTTACTTAAACACCATGCAATAAAGCCAGAGAATAAATTAACAACAACAAATTATCCTGAACAGTTCTTTGTCCAGAGACAAAACACAGTTGCTGACGAGTTATAAAATAGTAATTAAAACATGAAATATGAAAAGCCTCTGGAATGTAGGGAATAATGTATTCAGAGGAACATTTATAGGTTTAGATTGCTACACAGCAAGAATGAAAATGAATGAATCATGTAGCCTCAAGAAGGTAGAAAAAAGCTTTTTGTAGTCTAGCTTCCCCCGAAAGCAGAACATAGGACAGAGATTTGTGTGCGGCCAGTTTATTTGGGAATGTAGTCCCAGGGGCAGAGTGAAAGACAAGGAGAGTGCAATGGAGAAGGAGGGACAGCCAATACAAGGATGTGCTGTCAGGCTGGCCCCTCCACAGGCGACTGGTGCTCTGACTTGCAGGATCTTTGAGGAGCCTTGGAATCTCATGGCTGCCCACATGGGGGACTAAAGCTGGAAACGTTTATCCACTGACCTCTGTCTCCTGTTGGTCAGTGGTAGCATCACAGGCATTAACTCCCCTATCCTTCAGGACCCAGCAGGTGTCCGCAGATGTCCCACACAGGACAGAGAAGCCCTAGGGCAGGAGCCAGGCATGTGTGGTGTAGACCCTTGAGGAGGCATTTGTAGGTGGTACTTGTGCAGAGCTGGTCAAAGCCTCTGGAAGTGGACTAAGAGTGGACAAGAGGATTTGGTGAGGTACATAAGGTGTCTCTTACAGAGCTAAAAAACAAATTTTAAAAAGCAGAGTTTAATTTAAAACAAGTAGAGGGGGCTTCCCTGGTGGCACAGTGGTTAAGAATCCACCTGCCAATGCAGGGGACACGGATTCGAGCCCTGGTCTGAGAAGATCCCACATGCCGCGGAGCAACTAAGCCTGTGCGCCACAACTACTGAGCCTGTGCTCTAGAGCCTGTGAGCCACAACTACTGAGCCTGTGCGTCACAACTACTGAAACCCGTGTGCCTAGGGCCCGTGCTCCACAACAAGAGAAGCCACCACAAGGAGAAGCCCAGGCACCGCAACGAAAAGTAGCCCCTGCTTACCGCAACTAGAGAAAGCTTGAGCGCAACAACGAAGACCCAGTGCAGCCAACACTAAATAAATAAGTTAATTAATTTTATAAAACCAAACAAACAGGTAGAAAAGGGAGTGGTGTTCTAAATAGAAAAGCTAGTTTTTTGAAAATAAAACATTAAACTAGATAAACCATGGTTCAGCCTAATGTTATTAGTCTGCTTGGGCTGCCATAACAAAATATCATACACTGTCTGGCTTAAACAACAGAAATTTATTTCTCACAGTTCTGGAGGCTGGAAGTCCAAGATCAAGGTACCAGACGATGTGGTTCTTGGTGAGGCTGCAGGTGGCTGCCTTCACTGTGTCCTCACAGCAGAGACAGCTCTGGAAGACTCTTCCTCTTCTTACTAGGGTACCCGCCCTATCAGATTATTACCTTGTTTAACCTTATTACCTCCTCATGGGTCCTGTCTCCAAATACAGTCACATTGGAAATTAGGGCTCCAACATACGAATTTTGGGGGGACACATTCAGTCCATAGCATTAACTAAGGCTAAAAGGTCTAGAGAGCATATATATTCAAAGAAGAAGTAGGAAAAGCAAGGTATACCTCAAGGTATGGAGGAAATGAAAAAAAATCATGAGCCACTGTTTCCCATAATTCTACACTCAAGTTTAAATTCTGGAAGATATAGACAATATTTTAGGAAAATATAAAATTTCAAGACTGACTTTGGGAGCACTAAAAATCAGAAAATAACCGGTCCATGTGGTCTTGAATACAATGAACAAGGAGTGCTGGGTCATGGGACCAGGGACGGGATGCTATAGTGACCCCCTCTCTCAGGCAGCTGAGGCCTTGGCTTCTTTGCCATCAGAAGGCTGGAAGGTATGAGGAGCCATCCGGTACCTCACTTGTGGCCTAGCTTCCTCACAGTAAGCCTGGGCTGGGCAGGAGCCTAACCTCCGAAGATCTCTACAGAGGTATCAGGACTCTTGAGAGCAGTCAGCTGTGTGAGGGAACGGGCATTATGGGAGAGAGCAGCTGTCTCTTTCTCCAGGAGGTGCCTCCCTGGGGCCTGACTCAGGCCTATGTGCTGGGGCTGCAGCCCGTCCAGCTGGCTTCTCTTGCAGTATAATAGAGAGGGATGCTTGTTTAGAGCATCGTGTTGCTACACGAGTCTTTGTTTTATTATTCTTTAGACTCTGCATTTTATGCACACTCGTGTGTGTGTATGATATGTGTCCAGAATTGTAAAAATCCTAGGGTCCGTGGCAGTGAGTGTCAGTGTCATGGCCAGGAGGAGCCCTGGGCACAGAGCCAGTGAACAGATCACTCCTTCCCATGGCAGCTCCTGCTTGCACTTCTGTCTGGATGCTGGCTGCCTGCATCTCAGATCTTCTGTGAGGGGCTGTATTGTTCGTGGTGGGGGTGGCTTGTCTCACACCTGTCCCCCTGTTTTCCCTCAGCTCCAGTCCTTCTCTGAGAGGGAGACCAGGTGATGGCAGCCATGCTTCTGACAGCCTGGCCCCAGGTGAGCTGTGGGTCCTTCAGCTCTTCCTCTGAGCAGTTTCACATTGAAGAAAACTGAGAAGGGAATCTGGTGAGCCTTTCTATGAAAGCTGGAGGGGCCCTCCAAGCTTCTGCCTGCCAGATTGGAGCTTGTGGGAAGAGCGATGATATGGAGGGATAGGGGCCAGAGACCAGGACAGGCAAGACAGAAGTGTCTGGAAGGCAGAAATATAGTCTTCTGCACACCAGTTTGCTTTGCTCCCCCAGCAGAGGGCTTTGGTGAATGAGAGACATGGAAGCTGCCCATGAATGGAAGAAGATAGCAGGGGACTAGGATTCCAGGGAGGGGGGTGTAGATAAAGAGGAATAGCAGGACCAGATCCACATAAAGAATGGCTGTGCCTCTAATTCCAGGGGAAGGGGGCATAAGGAGAGTGGGATCAAGGGAGGGAAAAAAGAAAGTCCTGTGTCTCATTGTGTCCTGGAGAGGCTTTCAGGGCTTGGGGTGCAGTGGCCAAGCTTTAGGTCTCTGGATCCTCTCCCCAGAATAACATGCAAACGAAAATTTCCATACGATTTCAGGGATTTCATGGACCTCCATGGGCTACAGTTTGGGAATAATCATAGTCACAGTAACTCCAGTTACACCATTTGAGGCTTACTATGCCGCAGGCACCATACTAAGCACTTTACATGGATCACTCAGTCCTGACAGCCGCCCTGGGAGATAGGCGCTGTGCTGCGTTCATTCTACCACAAAAGAAACAAAGGCAAAGGGGAGTGAAGTGACTTGTCATTGTGTGACTTAACTGTTCAGTCCTATGACACGTATGGAGCCAGTGAAGTTAACGTGGTCAGGTTTCTGATGCCTGTGTGGGGAATAATTTTGAGGAGGGGTTTAAAAGCAAGGTGACCACTTCAGAAAGAGTCCTATTGGTCTAGGTGACATAGGCTTCATTAAGGCAAGTAGTTGCTAAAGAGGGAGACCCAATTCAAGTAATGCTTAACATAAAAATCTCTAGGAGGAAGAGTCAAAAGATTGGGGTGGGGTAAGGGGGAGGGAGGAGTCAGGAACGAATCCCCAGGTTTCTTTCCTGCGTGGATGGTGGTGCGTGACACCAGCTGAGGTTTGAATTAAGGAGGAGGCACCAGTCGTGGGCTAAAAGGGGATGGTGGGCGACAGCGAAGGCTTTTCATTTTGTACCAAGGATTCCTTGTCTTATCCAAGTCACACGATGAATGACTCACAGAAGTGCCCACAAGTTGGACTAGAATTGTTGATGGGTGGAGGCCCGTAGAATCAAGCAAGACAGGTCCTGGCAGAGAGCAGCTGAGAGGCAAATCGCCGCCAGTGTGTCCCCAAGGTTGTTACAGAAGGCCGAGGTGGGTAGAGCGAGGGCAGCCAGAAGAGGCAGCTGCCCGGAGGGGAGGGGGTGGCCCTGGGAGCGGCTCGGCCATCAGCCCTGATGGTGGAGCCTGTGCTGAGCGCCGAGTGCCGAGTGATGCAGAGGAGCAGCTGAAAAGATGGCTGACCTCCCTTCTTTCCCAAACCTCCTTGGAGAGACAGTGAAGCCTTGGGTGAAGTTGGACAGGATGAGGCTTGACTGGGAGAGGGTAACAGAAAATGGGTTTTTGGCGAGATCCATTTGCAAGCAGGATGGGCTGCCTGCTCTCACCCCTCCCTCCACCTCCACGGTGCCCAGCCGATCTAGGCAGCACTGAGCTTTCTCTGCTGAAGGCGCTGGAGCAGAGGCTATGCAGCCTTTTGTAGGGGGGTCTGTGATAGAAATCAGGTGGGACTGGGTGAGATGGAAGCCATGCCTGTTCTTTGGGCGTGGCTTGAGGTTTGAGGGTGAGGGCGAGGGCGAGGAAGTGAGAAAGCCTGTGGGTGGGTCCAGAGCTACTTCCCCCAGTGAGGGCACAGCCTGACTGAAATAAAGCAGTTGCGTTAGGGGAACTTGGTCATGGGAGGTGTTTTTCTTTCATCTCAACTTATGTCATCCTTTGTAAGTGTGAAATATGGCATGAGGTTTCTCTGCTGTGAGCCAGGTCTGATATTCCATGCTTTACCTTCCAAGTGTTTTTCTCAAATCTTTCCCCCTGTTATTAATTTTGTGCTCTTCACAAGCCCCTCCTCAAGCCCTCATACTGCCCTCTGCCCCTCACCTAGGGCATGAGCCATGGAATTGGCCCCTAGGGCAGCAGGAACCTGTTGTTTCAGAAGTCGGTGACCTTTGAGGACGTGGCTGTGTACTTCACCCAGACGGAGTGGGATGGCCTGTCCCCTGCACAGAGGGCTCTGTACAGGGATGTGATGCTGGAGAATTATGGGAATGTGGCCTCCCTGGGTAAGGCCTTTCTCCCCCGGGGACTCAGACTCTGCTGATTAGGGTTTCCTGGCTTCCTTTCCCCTTACTGGTTGCAGGTGGGGCCTCTGGTAATCCTTCACTGAGTGGGAACCTCAGGGGCTGATTCCTAATCCCCTAGACCCGGGGTTGCTGGGAGGGGTGAACCCCAAGCCCTTTTTGGGCCAATATAGGACTTTACTGGGACTGTTGTGCACTCTTGATCCCCCCGATAGAGGCTGTGTTTTGGACACAGTGTGGAAAAAAAGTAACTTCCTGTTCTACAGCATTACCTTCAGGTTCCCCCTCACCCTACCTGGATATCTTGAGTGTTTCCAAGGATCTCGGTGTACTTGTAATATTTTAGGCCCTGGTCAAAAAATGGTACCTATCCCTTTAGGCAGAATCTCCCTGTTTGCCCTGCATGAGGTCTCACAGTCTGGGCCCTCCCCAACTCCTCCCGCATCTTCTCAAGCTTCTTCCTCCCACCCCCCCCCCCGCCCCTTTCCCATAGTTCTTAGGCACGGGACCCTCTGGGGCTCTTTCCTTCCCTCCGCATTGCTGACACAATCTGAGAAGAGGTTTAGGAAATCAGCTGTGGGAGATTATTCACCTATCTTTCCTATTTCCTTTCCCCAAAACAGGATTTCCCCTTCTCAAACCTACTGTGATCTCACAGCTGGAGGGAGGAGGTGAGCTGGAGGGCCCATCTCCACTGGCCTCTGGAACAGGCACAGGCCCCCAGGGCCTCTGGACTGGTAAGGAGGCACACATTGCCCATTATGCTGGAAAAAGTAATCCTTTAGGAAGAAAGTCAGCTTTAGCAGCATATAAAAGTGCCACATTTATTGGCTAACCGTACAGAGTAACATTTAAATTTTTAAAAATTAATTAATTAATTTTTGGCTGCGTTGGGCCCTCGTTGCTGCACGCAGGCTTTCTTTTTTTTAGTCGCAGAGAGTGGAGGCCACTCTTGGCTGCGGTGCACAGGCCTCTCACTAAGGTGGCTTCTCTTGTTGTGGAGCACAGGCTCTAGGCACACGGGCTTCAGTAATTTTGGCACATGGGCTCAGTAGTTGTGGCTCGCAGGCTCCAGAGCTCAGGCTCAGTAGCTGTGGCACATGGGCCTAGTTGCTCCTCGGCATGTGGGATCCTCCCGGACCAGGGCTCGAACCTGTATCCCCTACATTGGCAGGTGGATTCTTAACCACTGCGCCACCAGGGAAGCCCCATTTAAATAATTTTTGATGATTTCTGGAGATAGCAACAGTTGAGACCTTTCTGAGTATTTTCATAGTTTGCTATTTCTTTCTAATTCCAAGAAGAGATCTTTTTTTCAAATGCTTTATTGTAATTATTTTCAATCCTAATTTTGGAATGCTACCTTTCTCAGACAAAATGAATGGATTCAGTACTTTTTTCAGGTCCTTGCTACTTTCTAAGCACTGTCCACTTAATGTGAAGTGTACAGAATTAAAAGTCTTTTTACTTAGACTTTGGAGTAGACTTTCTGAGTTCCAATCCCAACTGTGCTACTTCTTAGTTGTGTGACTTTGAGCAGGTCAGTTATCTGCATTCTCTAAGAGTTAGTGTTCTCACCCTTGAAAATGGAGTAATAATTACAAAATGAGGTAATGGTGCTAGGTTTGATGATAAAATGAGATAACATGTACCAAGTGCCTAGCTTATAGTGTGTGCTCAGTTAAATTCTGTTTTTATTATTATTATTACTATTATTATTATTATTGGGGTGGGGAGAAATCTATATATAATAAGCTCTAGGAAATAAGGTGGGAGGAAGTAATGCTGTCAATTTGGTGCTTCTCAAAATATGAACAAATGCATCACCTGGGCATCTTGCAGATGTGCAGATTGTCATTCAGTTAGTTTGGGGCAGGGCCAAGATTCTGCATTTCTGTTAATGCATTCCCAGGTAATGCCAGTGCTTCTGCTTCCCAGACCACTCTTGAAATAGTGAGGTTCTCATTGGCTCACGCAGAGTAGCTGCCAGGTGATTTCCCATCTCCCATGAGGCCCAGCTTTACTTCCTGCCTTTGGGGTCCATAAGATACTCTTGCATGCTTTTGATGAATCCTCTTTTTTTAAAAGATGGTTTCAGTGGCTTTTTGTTCCTTGTAATCATTCAACCAGATGTTCACTGACCACGGAAGACATGTTTTGGAAATGGAGAGCTTAAAGTGCTTGACATATAGAGGGGGATGAAAGTGATATTGTGGAGATTCTTAGTCAAAGAAGTCTGGATTTCATTCTGTAGGCAACAGACAGTCCTGAAGTCTTTGAACAACCCATCATGATGTCAGGTGAGGATAGAAACTTTCATCTAGTCAGTGTATGTAGGTTAATTGGGGTCAGGAATCAAATGGGTTCTAGGCAGGAAGAAAGGGAAATCACAGGGCACAAGACCCATGTCAGCAGTGTTGATTTTTTAAAAAAATTTTCCAGGTAATTTGAATTTTTTTCTTTGTAAGTTTCTGATACTACAGATGAATATTATTTCTATAATCAGGAAAAGACCAATATTATTTTGAAAATGGTTGCTAGGGAAGTCCAGGTCATTTGGGTCTGTTGAGGACAATTATAATGAAATACTGGGGTAGGGGGCATATTACATGTGGCTGAGGAGAGATGAGAGATGAAAAAATAAAGGAAGCATTTTGGGGCCAATTTTGAGAAATTTGAGAATAAATGTAGAGATCATTGGTTCTACTAGGACTATGGGATTATAGAAAGACTAATAAGATTATAGAAAGAATTTTAGGGAGTGACCAATTTTAGGATTGAGGGAAGAGGTAGAAGGAAAGGCAAGGAGAATGCTGCAGTGTTCTGGAGGGGTGGGAAGAGATGGGATCAAAGGGATCAAATGGGCCTGAACAGAGCCTTTCTGAAGTAGAGAAAAAAGAAGTTAAAGGAGAAGTTTTGGAAAGCCTAGAGTTTAAGTTCTAAGAAAATAAACAAGATTTGTTCCCATTTGCTTCCTAGTGCTAATACCTGCCATCCCTTGTTGCCACATGTTGTTGGATTCTGTGCCTTCTCCTTCTTAAGCAGTTTCCATTTTTATTAATAGAAACTGAAGAGTGTAGTAAAGTATGGTGTGATGGAAAGAATGCTGATCTGGCAGATAAGACCTAGAATTTTGTTCCACTGCTGTCACTTTTAACCTTCTTGTTACTGGTTATTGGTTTAGAGACTGGTGATCTTTTACAATCATTACTTTAAAATTTGTAATATTGGTACATGCTCAAAACAGTATAGAAAGTGCATAAAGTGGGAGCAGTGGGGAAGTCTCCCAAACTTCCTGTGCCAGTTTGCTCAGTTTCTTGTGTATTCTTGCAGTAGTTTTCTAGGCATATTCAAATATATGTGTTTATGTCAGCCCTTTTTACTCTCCTTTGCACAAATGGAAGATACTCTACATACCATTTCTCAACTTGTTTTTCTACTTAACAGTGTGTCTTTGACATCTTTTCATGTCAGTACATATAGATTTATTTCATTTTATAACAGCTGCATGTTATTCCACCTTATGGATGAACCTTAGATTCTTTGACCTAGTCTGGTGATTTTAAAGAGCCCCCCCCCTTGATTACCCTGGTCCTTTTTTCTTTCTATCACAGTTCTTTTTTTTTCTAACATGGTTCTTACATGATATTTTATGTTTTCTGTTTTTTATAGTAAATATTGATATCCAGACTGACAATAATTTGACAGAGGAAATATATGAAGAAAAACATAATACATCATTTGAACTTCAAAGGAACTCTTCCCAGGAAACAGACTTTTCAGAAACTTATATTCTAGAGAAACAGCAGGAAGTCCACTCAGTAGGAAGTATGGAGAAAGAAAACAGGAGTGTCATTGATGGGACAGTGAAAGACAATATAAGCCCCATGGAGGAGTGTTTCTTTAGGCAAAGTCCAAACTTGAATCAGTGTCATACCATCTCCACTGGAGAGCAGTCCCCTGAGTGTACAGGATTGGAGAAAGCCTTCAGCTTTGACACAAAACTTATTCAACATGAAATAATAAATTCCGGGGAAAGACCTTTCAAATGTGAAGAATTAGTGGAAAGCTTTAGGTGTAACTCTCAACTTAATCAGGATCAAGATAGCTACACTGGGGAGAAGCCCCATCAGCGTAAGGAGTGTGGCAAAGCCTTTAGCGTTAATGCAAAATTAATTTGGCATCAAAGACTTCACAGTGGGGAGAAGCCCTTCAAATGTGTAGAGTGTGGAAAAAGCTTCAGTTACAGTTCCCATTATATCACACATCAGACTATCCACAGTGGGGAGAAGCCCTATCAGTGTAAGGTGTGTGGGAAAGCCTTCAGCGTTAATGGGAGTCTGAGTAGGCATCAGAGAATCCATACAGGAGAGAGGCCCTATCAGTGCAAGGAGTGTGGGAATGGCTTTAGCTGCAGTTCTGCATATATCACACATCAGAGAGTTCACACTGGAGAGAAACCTTACGAGTGTAATGACTGTGGGAAAGCTTTCAATGTTAATGCAAAATTAATTCAACATCAGAGGATCCACACTGGAGAGAAACCTTATGAATGTAATGAGTGTGGGAAAGGCTTCAGGTGCAGCTCCCAGCTTAGGCAGCATCAGAGCATCCACACTGGAGAGAGACCCTATCAGTGTAAGGAGTGTGGAAAAGCCTTTAGTAATAATGCAAAACTCATTCAGCATCAAAGAATTCACACAGGGGAGAAACCCTATGAGTGTACTGAATGTGGAAAAGCCTTTGGCGTCAAAGGGAAGTTAATCCAGCACCAGAGAATCCACACGGGTGAGAAACCCTATGAGTGTAAAGAATGTGGAAAAGCCTTCAGGTGTAATTCCCAGCTTCGGCAGCATCTGAGAATCCACACTGGGGAGAAGCCCTATGAGTGTAATGAGTGTGGAAAGGCCTTCAACGTTAATGCAAAACTAATGCAGCACCAGAGGATTCACACTGGGGAGAAGCCCTTTGAATGTAATGAGTGTGGGAAATGTTTTACTTCTAAAAGAAACCTGCTTGATCATCACCGAATCCACACTGGAGAAAAGCCTTATCAGTGTAAGGAATGTGGGAAAGCCTTCAGCATCAATGCCAAACTAACTAGGCATCAGAGAATACACACTGGGGAGAAACCATTCAAGTGTATGGAATGTGAGAAAGCATTTAGCTGTAGTTCTGACTATATTGTACATCAGAGAATCCATACTGGAGAGAAACCCTTTCAATGTAAGGAGTGTGGAAAAGCCTTCCATGTTAATGCCCATTTAATTCGGCATCAGAGAAGCCACACTGGGGAGAAACCCTTCAGATGTGTGGAGTGTGGCAAAGGCTTCAGCTATAGTTCTGACTGTATCATACATCAGACTGTCCATACTTGGAAGAAACCCTATGTGTGTAATGTGTGTGGGAAAGCCTTCAGGTTTAGCTTCCAACTTAGTCAGCATCAGAGTGTCCATAGTGAAGGAAAATCCTAATAAGGATGTAGAAAACTGTCAAGGTTAATGCTGAACTAGATTAAGTATCCTCAGATTCACCCTGAGAGAGAAATGGATATAGCAGAGTCTTCACAAGGAAACAAATCTTTTCCATTTTATTCAATTTTAGATCAAGAATGACAATCAGTTTTACATCCAAAAATAAGTGGTTTGTTTTATACCAACAACCAATAGAAAATATAATGAAAAGAAAATATCTCATTCCCAACAGCATCAAGAAAAGTTGATTTTCTAGATATAAACTTACTAGGACCTATGTGGAGAAATTATAAATCTCTGCTGAGGGGCACAAAAGGAAAGTTAAATAAATGGGGGGAGAGAGAGTGATACCTTGTTCTTAGATAGAAAAACTCATAAAGATACTACCTACCTAAATTAATTTATTGCCCTTTTACTTTTGACAACAAGCATGCATCACTTTTGTAAAGAGGAAAAACAATAAAGAGTTCCTTAAGGAAAAAATATGAGTAAATCTTTTTATTTTCATGCTATGGAGAAAAGCTTTCTAAGCATCAGATGAAAGCCAGAAACCAACCATGAGGGAAAATATTGATAAACTGACTTCAAAATGAAATATTTATGTTTTTGTTTTAAATAACCCCAAATAAGTTTAAAAGATAAAGCACAAAAAGTGGAAATACCTTTGTAAAATTTGTGATATAAAAGTATCATACAAAGAGGTCTTAAATTATGAGAAAAATAAATGAAAATAGCAAGCAGCTTTTAAGAAGATATAAAAATGACTAATAAAGGAAGATGTTCAGTCTCAGTAGTACTTAAGGAGTAAAAATTTAAAACAAGCATACAGTCACACATAGGAAGCCCTCCAACCTCTCTCCCACTGACAAGACAAACACAGAGACCCTCTTATAGACACACAGCGCCCCTTTCCCCATACCTGCTGCTGTGCTCTCTGTAGCTCGGGAGGCCCGTGTTGGCTGGGAATGCTGTCTTGGCGTACCTCAAAGGAGCCACTCCTGTCAGAAAGCTACTGATATGGTATAGGACCTCAGCAGAGTGTCCAGGCCCATTGTGTAAGTGACATTCCCCCCACCCCACCTGCATATGGGTGGAGGCAGATCCTGGAGCCCCCAGAACAGAGAGGAGGGAGCAGAGTCCTTCCCCCTGACCATCTGGCCCTGCTCCTGTGAGCAGCTCCAGACCATACAAAGAGACCCAGAAGTGCCCTGGGCCATGGGGTCCAAGTCCTTCATTTACTTATAGAGAAACTGAAGACCAGAGATGGATGGCACTGCCCCTGGTCACACAGCAAATCAGTGGCTGAGGTGGTCCATTACCCAGGCTGGAGGAGAGGTCAGAAGGCCATGGCTTACCCCAACCTTCCTAGATCATGAATCACCTCCAGATGGTCTCCAGATGTGACAGGGAAGATGGGGACTGGAAGTCCTGCTGTCCTGGCTCCCAGTGGGGTTTGGCAGTTTGTTTGCTGCAGCAGGACCAAGGCAAGGGCTCTAGGAGGGCTGAGAACCACTGAGGACAGGACCAGATGTTCCAGATCTGCCACCAATGTCCTGTGTGACCTTGGCCTCTGGGTCTCAGGCTCTTTCTCAGTGCAGGGTGGGGGCTAGTCCCAGGGCTCAACACCCTTCTCACCCAGTCGGTCCCTGAGGGTCTTCTCCCTCTCTGTAGCTTTGTTACTGTCCACAGCAGGTCCTTCTGTTCAGATCCCAAGGATATGAGGGTGAAGAAGGAAGATACCTGCAAAGTCTCATGAAGTCACGTGGTCCCATGGCCCAGGATTCCTGACACCCTGTAGTCTTGATGTTCACTACTCCAGCCAAGAGCTGCCTGGATTCAGTGGAGGCCTTATGAGGAAGGACAAAGAGGAGCCATGGCTCTGGATACCCTTTTCCCCTCACAAAGGCACCTCTTTTCTGAAAGGGAGCCATGAGCCTGGAAGGGTCAGGATTAAAGTAAGTTTCTCCCTCAGTCCAGGTCAGCATGTTCTGTCCCTGCAGCACAGGGCACTCTCCCACCCTGGCCTGTCGCCCTGGAAGGGGCCTCAGAGAACATCTGGTCCTGCCCTATCCAGGTCAGGAGGGGAAACAGGCTCAGTGGAAAACGCGGCTGCTGCGGGGCCCCAGCAGGACCAGGAAGCCTGGTGAGAGAGGTCCAAACACAGCTGGGAGGGTCCGTGGGTGGGTGGAGACAGGGCTTGGGTGTCATGTGCGGGGACGAGAGACTCAGCACAGCTCTCCCTGGGCTGGCAGCCCTCTCCTGGTGATGGGTCTGGAAGTTCTGAGGACAGGCACCTGGATGCTCTTCTGTCCTCTCTGCCTCTTAGGTCTCCATTCTCCCCAGACCACAGCCCCACCCTGTTGCTATCCTTTCTCCTGACAAGGAACTGAGGACACCCCTTCCCTTAACACAGTCCATTCAATTCAGTTGAACATTTGCACGCCCTTCCACGGGCCGGGGTTTGCCAAGTCCCAGGGAACCTGAGATGGGGGAACCTCGGCCACATCTCCCCTCGGCGAGCTCCCCGCAGCCCCTTCCGCCTGCTCTCGGGCCCCATTCACACCACAGACCACATGGTCTCAGCAAATCCAACACCTCACGTGGCTCCTGAGGCTTCCGCCTGGTCTGAGCCCCCTTTGCGGGGGCCCTGCGTTTTGCGCCTGCTCCTGGGCTGCCCGCGGCCTGACCGTCCCTCCGGCTCTGGCTTTCCCTCCCACCGCTCGCCAGCCCGTGAACGCGCAGGCCAGAGCCTGGGAGGTTCCAGTGCTCCTGAAGCGTGGCCCCCACCTCCTCCCGGCCACTGAAATCCCACCCACGCTCAGCCCGAGCCAGCCTCCAAGAAGCCCTCCCGGAAGCACAGCCGCACGCGCCTCTTCCGGCTGGTTTCCTCAGCCCGCCACGGTAAGGGATCGTTCTGCCACAGGTTTGGCGCGTCTGTCAGCCGTGCGTGGCCCGGGCGCCCAGGGCCCATGTGCTCCAGGCGGGGACCCGAGGCTCTGGGTTCCACCCCCCCACCCCCGCCCTGGGCCACAGGCGCGCGGCACTGGCAGACGGGTGGCGGCCTCTACCTGCCGCCTCCCTCCCCGCTGGCCTTGGGCGCACGCCTTCTCGCCCTGGGACCCCGTTTTGGCCTCGAGGTGAGACGGAGCGGGGAGGCCGGGCCTGCGCGTTCAGGGCCCTGAGGCCGGCGCTGTGGGCGTGAGAAGCCATTACGAGGCACTGGCCGCCAGCCTGGGCCCCCTGCTGCCCCTGACGGCCGGTCCGCTCACTGCAGGGCGGGAAGAAAACGACCGCGAGGCTGCCCGGGTCCCCCTCGGCGCGGGCCGGCTCTCCCTGCTCTGATCCCGCGGAGTCTCGCGCGCGGAGTCCTGGGGCAGCCGGTTTGAC
This sequence comes from Delphinapterus leucas, assembly GCF_059928025.1. Classification (NCBI taxonomy): domain Eukaryota; kingdom Metazoa; phylum Chordata; class Mammalia; order Artiodactyla; family Monodontidae; genus Delphinapterus; species Delphinapterus leucas. Next base: position 46,756,982 of record NC_143148.1, read on the forward strand.
CTCTCCGCGGAAAATCTCCTGTGGCTCCGCGGGGTGGCGGGGGTGGGGGGTGGTGGACACGGTCTTAGAGGCCCTGGAGGACTGCAGGGATCCCTGACCGCGCGGAGCCGGGCTGCGGCCGGGACCCCGTGCCCTGAAGGCCAGTCAGAAGAACGCACACAACGCATTGCAAACTTTTCTTAAAAGAAGCACAGCCTGCTCCCCTCCCCCATCACCCATGAAATCTTGCTTAGAGGTCTATCTTGTAAGTGCACATATGTACAGCTGCTGCGAGGAGGGGGCAGTTGCCAGCGGGGCCCTGGGAGTGAAGGCCAGGGGTTTTGCTTAAACGTCCCTTGGGAGGTAAGAGGTCGATCCAGGATGGAAAGTGGAACGCAGGATTCAGAATGCAAGCGTTCGATAGCCAGGCCGCGGGCACGAGCTGGGTAGGAAGAACCGTACAAGATGGAGGAGGTGGGACCCGCCACCCTGCTTTCCTGGGAAGGGCTCCTGGGAAGGAGTGGTGAGTTGGAGGCTCCTCATGACAGGGAGGGCGGAAGAGAGAGGAAGCACAGGAACCAGGGGAACAATGAGGAGTGTCCCTTATACCCGGAGAACTCTCCCCCTCCCCCTTCAGATTGAGCTCAGACAAAGGCCACCTACCTTCGCTGGCCTCCCTGGTCTCCTAGGTTGGCATTGGGCCCCTGCTCTGGGTCCTCCGCCAGCTTTCTGCTCTCACCTCCGTCTAGTCTTTACCACTCTCTGCCTTCTCTACTTGGAGCTGCTGGTTTACCGGCTCGCCTTGTGGACCGCAAGGTCATTGGGGGTAGCGCATTGGGCCAGGCCGGAACTTGCTTGGGAATAATTTCTGAGCGGATGTCATCAGTGAATTAGTAAGGGAAGAAGTGTTTTTTTGCCTGTGTTTATATGGTTTATACATTTTCATCCACAACAGGCGCCCAGGTCAATTCTCCGGGGGCTCTAGTGAAGAAAGAGAAATTCTGGGGTGGGACAGCAGTATCCTGAGCACAACCATCGAGTGCACTGGGCTGTGAGCACAAACGTCTTACGGTCAAGTTAGAATTGGGTTGCTCTCCGATTGCCCACCAGAGGGCGCTCAAGCCCCTGCCCATTTGACTATAGCTGGCCAGGGTCTCGGCAGGGGTACCTGCATATGATTGGTTCTTCTCCTGAGAAAGCAAAGGTAAGAAAACCACCAGCTAAACTGTCTGGGGTTTGGTGGATAAAGAGGAAGAAGGAAAAAATGCTACTGGGACTTGCAAGGCCTCCAACTCATTGACACAATGTCTGTTTTTGTTTGTTTTTTAATTGTGGTAAAATTTACCATTTTACCTGTTTTAAAGTGTACAACCCAGTGGCAGTACGTACATTCACAGTGTTGTGCACCCATCACCACTGTCTAGGTTCAGAACTTTTTTATCACCCTAAGAGGAGCCCCATGCCCATTAAGCAGTTACTCCCCATACCCGCTGCCTTCCACCCCCTGGAAACAACTCATTTGCTTTCTCTCTCTATGGATTTGCCTGTTCTGGGTATTTCATGTAAATGGCCTCATACGATATGGAGCAGTTGTGTCTAGCTTTTTTCATAGCGTAATGTTTTCAAGGTTCATCCATGTTGTAGCATATATCTGTCCTCCGTTTGTTTTTATTGGTGACTAACATTCCATTGTATAGATATACCACTTCTTGTTTATCCATCCATCCGTTGATGGACACTTGGGTTGTTTGCACCTATTGGCTATTGTAAATAATGCTGCTGTGAAATTGGTGTAGAAAAATCTGAGCCTCTAATTTTCAGTTCTTTTAGGTATATAACTAGGAGTGGAATTGCTGGGTCATACTGTAATTCTATGTTTAACTTTTTGAGGAGCTGCCGAACTATTTTCCACAGTGGCTGCACCGTTTTACATTCCTGTCAGCCATGTGTGAGGGTTCCAATTTCTCCACATCCTTACCAACATTTATTATTTTTTGTAGTTTTGTTGTTGTTACATCCATCCTAGTGGGTGTGAAGTGGTACCTCATTGCGGTTTTGGTTTATATTTTCCTAATGATTACTGATGTTGAGCATCTTCTCTTTTAACTGGTTTCTCAGACTTGCTGCCTCCTCCAATCTTTACACTGAAGAGTAGGCTGAGTCCTTATAAAACACAAGTCTGATCATGTCTCCCCTAGTTCAGAACCCCTCAGTACCCTCCCACCCACTCTGCCTAGATACAGCACACATCCCTGCCCTCCCTGCCCCTAAAACACACAACTTCTGTGCTCCAGCCTTTAGAAAATTCTTCCGGTGCTAAAAGACACTTCTGCAAACCCTTGCACCTGCTGTTCCCTCTGCCTAGACCATCTTCCTATGCTCTCCTCTGCCCCTCCCCCACTAAGGCCTCCCATCCATCATGTCTCAGACCTCACTGGCTCCCCATAACCTTTCACATCAGGGTTCTGTGCCCCTTCTCTGTGCTCCCCCATCACACCCTCCCTCCCTCATCATGTCACTTTCCCCTCTGATTTGTAATTGCCAGTTCAACTGTCAGTTTCAAAGGCTGAAACCCACAAGGGTCAAGGTCAGGTCTGTAGGCTCAGCCTTGAATCCTCAGAGCCCAGCACAGCCTGGGGTCTCAGTAAAACACAGTGCAGACTGGTCACTTGGAGGGAAAGGTGATGGGCTCGTGGGTGGATGCGTAGATGTGTTTGATTGCCCACCTGGCCCCAGTCTGCTTCCTCTGCCCAGAAGTTCCTCCACCCTGGTTCAGACATTTTGGTCCCGCCACTTGGCCATGTGCACCTGACTCTCATCCACGCACAGCCTGGGCTCAAGCCAGCGCCTTCATCCACAGACATGGTTGAGGGACAATAACTCCATATTATCTTTCCACATCTGGGTTTTAAATTCCTTTCCATCTTAAATTCCCTCTTCTGTGCCCTGGACCTCAGCCATCCCCAGCACCTCAGGAATCTTCCTTTGTCACTTCTGTCCCTCCGTTCCCACCCTCTGCAGTATCTCCCACCCACTTATCTCTACCCTCTGTCCTATTTCCTTCCCTACAAAACCCTCTGCTTCAGAGATTCCAACCTTAGCTTTGGAATTGGAATCACAGTGGGAGGTCTGAAAAAATCCCCATGCCCAGGCTGCATCCCTACTAATTAAATGGGAAAGGGGGGCACACAGATACCTGCGCATGGGTACGTTTAAAGCACCCAGGTTACTTTAACTTGCGTCTTGAGTTTCAGAACCACTGTTCTCCTTGACCCTGTAACCCCTCAGGCTGCCCCATTTTTTCTTTTGTCCGAATGTCTCAGTTGAGTTCTCTGCACCCCGACTTCCATTCTTATAAGCAGCTAATTCAATTCTTAGCAATCTAGCATCTGGCCTAAGAGTGCCCAGAAAGCACCCCTCCAGGCTGCTGCAGCCAAGTGGCCCCCTGTCCCTGTCATCCTCCTCTGTCTCCCTGCAGCCTGGTGGAGGGCTGTGTGGGGTTGTGAGGACCTGGCCTCAAACCCTAACTCCAGCCCTTCCTTGCTGTGCCATCCTGAGCAGGTTACTTAAACTTTCTGAGCCTTTCAGTGTAAACCTCCCTCCTGGGTCAGCTCTGAGAGTGGGCTGTGATAATGCAGAAAATGCATGTCCAGTGCCTAACAATGCTCTGGATTATGATCCAGACCCTAGGCCCCTTCTACAAACCCTCTTCTCCATGGGCTGCCTCGCTGACCACTAGGTTCCTCCCACTGACCTCTCTCACCTCTCTCTTTCTTTCCTCTTCCTCAGTCTCCTAAGAATTGCTAACCCTGAATGAGCCTTGACTTGAAGCCTGGCAGCATCAAAGCCCTGTTAACCTCCAGGTCTGACCACAGCTTTAGGAGGAATGTAATCTCCTCATCTCCATTTTATAGATGAGAAAACTGAGGCACAGGCTGGCAAGCTATCAAAACTCATGCTGCTTTGAAGTGACAGGCCTGGGTTTCAAATCATGACAGTTTGACAGAAGGGCCGGGCTCCTCGCCCCTGCACCCATTGCCTTCCATTGAGAGAGGCCCAGGCCTCAGTCCTGGACCCTCTGTGTTCCCTGCAACCCTTTCTAGATAGTGCCAAGTTCCTAAATTTCATAGATCTAGATGTGAAAGGTAAAATAGAGAAGCTGCTAGAAGAAACAAAAGAGCACATCATCATGACATTGGGGGCAGCAAATATTTCCTAAATAGGATTCTAAAATAACAAACCTTAAAAGAAAAGATAAACTGGATTGAATTAAAATCGAGAACTTTTTTTGCTAAAAAAAAAAAAATCGAGAACTTCTGCTCATCTAAAGACACCATTAAAAGAGTTAGAAAGCCAGCCACCGAGTGGTAGAGACATACACAGTCTGCACAGCTGACAAAAGGTTCGTATCCAGCATAGAGAAAGAGCTTCTATGATTCAATCCACTTTCCCACAGACTTCCTTGTAAACATCATATAGGCCTGGATTTGGATCCTGGCTTTTCCACCTGTTTAGTGAGATCTTGGACAAGTCTCTCTGAGTTTCCGACACCCTAAATTAATTCTCATATTTCTAAATTGGGGATCAAATCCATGCCGGTATCCCACATTGTTGTGTTTCCTATGGGAATCAAAAAAGAGATAATTTTCCAAAAGTGGATCATGTATCATATGGGGGGTTATGTGTATATATATCAAGACCGCCAACCCCTATCCCTCCTCTCAGATTGAAGCTCCCCAAGGACTTGGGCCAGGTGTTAGGCTGATCTCTGACACTGTGCACAGGCCCTGGCACATTGCTCAGAGTATATGGGATCACATATTTAATACATGAATGGGCAGGGAACAGCATTTCTGGATGAGGGAACAGCATGAGGGTGGAAATGTACAGTCAAGTACATTGGGGGTCAAGTTAGGGTATAATCACAGGAAAAGTGAGAACACGCTGGGCCTGGATGGGGATGGATCTTAAATACAGGCATTGTCTGGAAGGCCCTAGGCAGCCATTACAGTTTTGGGGACAAGGGCTGTGTACAGGAAGGGGGAGAGAGAAAGGGAGAGACAGAGAGCTTTAGAGATTGGAGGTCAGGGGTGGTAAAAGATTTCTTTCTAAGCAGCAGCCATTTCAGAACTTCTGCTTCAAAAGAAGGAAGCCGATGAGTGAGAAAAAACAGAAAAAGAGTGCATTCAGTGGGAGGGGTGGCCAGTGGCCAGAGGTGAATGAGGGGAGCAGAGCAGGAGAGGATCTGGCCTCACCACCCCTTCCTCTCCTGCCAGAAAGGGACCACCAGACAGAGTACTTCTCCAATGGGGTCCCCAGACCAGCAGCCCCAGTGTCACCCTCACCGGGGAGGTTGCCAGAGATACCAAGTCTCAGACCCCACCCCAGACCCACAGAAAAAGAATCTCCTGGGGGTGGGCCCAGCGCTCTGTTCTAACAAGCCCTCCAGGGAGTTCCGAGTGCTGCAATGTAAGAATCACGATGAGGCCACCGCAGAGAAGAAAGTCTTCCCTGATCTTCCCTTTCAGAGACACTGGTGAGAGATGAGAGATGACTGAGCCGGTCTCCCCAAGCAAAGGGGATTCACCTGGAGATGAGAATTTGAAACTGCTCTTGGGTGCAGCTCAACCCGACTCTCCATTTTTGCACAAACACTGGCTCTTGTGGGGCGCCCAGAATCCAACCCAAAGACTCATCCCCTGAAAAATGTCTCACTCCACCTGGCCTCCTGCTGTGAATTTACTTGGTACACCCCGTCTTATCCCAGGACTCAAGCATTATCAGACCTGGCAGCCCAGCAAGTGGCTGTGTGGCCGGTGCTGGCTGAGGCCACGCCTGGTAATTGATGAGCCATTCAGGGCCCTGCACCTGACCCAGGTTCTGACCCAGGGCTTGATTATCAATTAGTGTAAAGTAGCAGCACTGCAGGGGAAGGGGCAGTACCTGGGTGTGGGAGGGGCGGACCGGGGCTGGAGGAAGGTCTTCCCAGCGCACTAGCTGGGCGCAGTTCTGACCTCCCATCTCCAGGGTCTGACCTGCCTTCAGAGGTGAGTTGCATGCTGCGGGGGACTGGTGAGTGCTCGTCTTGCTGGCAGGGTGGACCCCAGCCCTAGCATTTTGTGTTGAAGCTTGAGAAAGAAGGGTTGCCTGTATTCCCAGCTCTGAGGGTAGAGTGGAGAGGGGAATCGGTGATACTGACTCTTCCTTGTACACTTTCTAGAAAGCCTTGTCTTATTCTTAGGGTGAAGTCCCCCTCACCCATGGAATCCTGGTTAAATGGCCTCCCTGTCTTTAAGGTTTACCCACACGTGAGCCTGGGCTGCTGCCCATCTCTCTTTGCCCATCCTCTTCACCCTGGGCTGGGAATGTGCGTCCTCCGCGCTTTCACCCTCCCCGGGGCCGAGGCAGCCCCGGGGTCCCAGTTAAAGGAGACTGCTGCGTGTCTGGGCCAATTTGCTAAATTATTTAAACAAGTAACTAAGACTCATGAGGACCCCAAATTGTCAGTTGGGGGAAGATGACAAAGAAAGGACTTGGTTGAAGAAAAAGGCTTATGGCCCAACAATTTTAATTTAGGTTTAAATAGCCACAGACATGCAAAAGCTATCCCAAGTTCTGCGGTGACAAACCTTCCTCCCATTCCTCTCTCCTACTTGCCCATTTCTATCCCCAAGGGCAATGCCCTTCTTAATTTCTTATGTGCATACAAACATATGCAAAGATAGGTTCTAATTTCCATCTTTTTACAGCAAATCTGTGCATTATGTGCATTGAATCCACCCCTCCCCCATTAACTGACCTTGGGATTTTCCTTGTCCAGATGTAAGTGTCCTTGTTATTTTTAACAGTTGTGTCATATTCCACTTCATGCATATACTGTGACTTATCTCACCAGTCCCTTCTTATGGACTTTGGCTTTGTCATCTACTATCGTAAGCAATGCTGTGATGCTTCAGTTTAGACATGGATTTTTATCTGAGGGCACCTTTAGGATAAATTCCTGAAAGTGGAAGTGCTGGGTCAGAGGGTAATTGCACTGTCACTGTGGTGGATACTGCCTTCCTTCCTCTGATGGGGAAGTAGAAAGCAGACTGCTGAGAACCAGACAGGGCAGAATTTGAATCTCTTCTCCGTGCTTTCTAGCTATTTGCTCACCTGCTCAGAGCTTCAGTGTTTAAAACCTGTAAAATGTGGCCCACACAGTTGTGTGGATGAAATGGGACCAACTATGTAAAGTATTTGGTTCAGGGCCAAAGACACAGTGAGACCTCCAAGTGTCAAGAGGAGTGGAGTCTGGCCATATAGCTGCCCTCACGTCTTCCCAAGGGCAGGCAGCGTGGGTACCTCCGGGTGTCTGAGAGCCAAGGATTGAGCCTGGTCTTCAAGGCATTGGTTCCAGTTGGAGGATCCCCTCCCCAGCCTTGCACATCGTCTTCTCCCTGAAGTTTCTAATACGTCCTGAGAATGGAACACTGGGTCTCCTCAGGACCTTCTGGGGATAGCTATTGGGCAGCCTGAAGGAAGGCATTTGGTCTGCCTTAAACCCTCAAAGCTCTGGTCCCTGGCACAGCCTCCAAATAAACGCACTGTCTGCCATGTATTGAGTGTTTGCCACTGGCCTGATATAATTACGAGTATTCTACACGCATGATTCCATTCAGTTCTCAGAATTATCCCCTAGGATGGGAAAGATTAAGTCACCGCCAGCCAGACTCTTCATCATTCTGCAGCCTCGCCCCATCCAAAGGGAACGTCTTGTTTGCAGGACCGCTGAGTTCTTCCACGCGTTCCCCTCTGGGGCAGGGTGGCAAGAGACACTGCGATGTGTGTGCAGTTTCCTGTTGCCCTCCTGTTTCTTTTTCTTTTTCTTTTTCTTTCTTAATAGCCATTCTAGGGGCTTCCCTGGTGGCACAGTGGTTAAGAATCCGCCTGCCAAGGCAGGGGACACGGGCTCGAGCTCTGGTCTGGGAAGATCCCACATGCCATGGAGCAACTAAGCCCGCATGCCACAACTACGGAAGCCCACGTGCCTAGAGCTGTGCTCTGCAACAAGAGAAGCTGCTGCAGTGAGAAGCCCGTGCATCACAACGAAGAGTAGCCCCTGCTCGCCACAACTAGAGAAAGCCCACGCGCAGCAACGAAGACCCAACGCAGCCGAAAATAAATAAATTTATTTTTTTAAAAGTTAGCCATTCTTCTTTTTTTTTAAAATATTTATTTATTTGGTTGCATGGGGTCTTAGTTGCAGCAGGCATGCTCCTTAGTTGTGGCACGTGGTCTCCTTAGTTGTGGTATGTGAACTCTTAGTTGTGGCATGCATGTGGGATCTACTTCCCTGACCAGGGATCGAACCCAGGCCCCCTGCATTGGGAGCTTGGAGTCTTAGCCACTACACCACCAGGGAAGTCCCACCTCTTGTTTATATTACTCGTGGTGGGGGTTGGGGGTGAGCCCTCATTTGAAAAGTATACGGTCAGATTAAAGGGTGAATTTGATTTTAGAGGATGGGGAATGCAGTCTGTGTGTCTAGAAGGAAAAACATAACTTATCTGGTACTAACATCTCAAAACGTGCATGTGAAATTTTACCCTCAACACCATTGCTGCCAACATGTAGTATCACAAGTTAGTTGGTGACCAGTCTTTTGAATCCTCTCCCCCGGAGGAGTGTTCTCTGAGTCTTCTCAATAGACCCGGAACATTGTGTCTGCGTGTCAGCATCTTTTCTCTCTCTTGCTACAGGGCATCGGGACAAATTGGAAACCCAGGATCTGGGTGACGGGCTCATTCCTCTAAGCCCTCGAACCTGGTAGCTCAGGTACTTCATCGATCAAAGACCATGAGTGAAGAGAAGGAAGAGGCCTCGTTCAGTATACTCACAATTTATGATGAACCAGAGAAGAGGAGGAATGTGCCCGAGAGCCCTGGCATTTCCTCCCAGCACGAGCACCATGCACAGTCCCAGCTGGGCGAAGCGTGTGGTCCCCTCCAGCAGCTCCCACGCTACCCGAGGCAGCATGACCTGGCTTATCAGGAGATGAGCTGTGTGAGTCCACAGCAGTGGGCCCCCCAGGCCCTGGACAGATCTGAGCTGCAGGCCACTCAGCTCTCCGAGGCAGAATCAGAAGAAGCAGAGCCTGGCCTCAGGTAGGTCTCACCTGAACAAGACTGGCAGGGGGAGCGAACTGTCTCAGGGAGAGGGATCCTGACACAGAGCTCTCCATCCATCTCATGCCCTGACTCCTCCCTCTCTCCTCTGTGTGTCACAGCTCCCCACCAGGATCCGAGGTCGGTAAGTCCCAGCTGGGACGGTGCGGGCAGGCAGGGTGTAGCCCATGGCTGGGCATTGGATGGGAGACCTGGAACGAGCTCCTGGGTGGAGAGAGCAGTCTTCTCCCTGGATCCCGTGATGCTGTTGCTGCCAGACCTCCTCTCTCTGAGTGGTTGGCCGCTGGTGTCTCCCTGCAGGTCAGCCTTGTCCTTCACCTCATCCCAGTGAAGAAGTCTTGTCATTCCTCAGAGCAATTGTAAGTGTCTTTTTTTTTTTTTTTAAACATGGCATCTTTCCCTTCCTGTTACCCCTGGAACAAGAAGCTCGTAGGAAGAAGGTGAGGGCATGCGGTGTGTCCACATGCTCTCTCTCCCATAGGTGGTGGGTGCACTGGACTTCCTGCTTCTTTGGACCCAAGCTGCCCTCCTCCCATCACCAGTGTGTAGGGCCTCAGCTGACAGGGTCACTTTTAGAGCTACATCCTAGGAGACTCTGAGCCAGGCTCTGCACTCATTGCTTATACTCAGAAGTGTCTCAAAATGTGGCCTGTTTATGAGGGAGGCCATCCTGGGCTAGTGCAGAAGGATGTCAGTGGTCTGGGGACCCCAGCTGAGGACACAGTCCTGCCTGAGGGTCAGAGAGGAGCTGTTGGATGCAGGGTCAGGAATCGAGTCAGAGGACAGGGAAGGCTGTCCCCCATGGATGAGGGCAGGTCAAGGCTGTGACCCTTTCATGGGCACCCCAGCCTCCCGTTCCAGATGAAGTGGTGGTCAGGCAGATGACCCCACATAAGTCCTGGAAGGTTGGCAAACTCCGCCATGGAAAGAAAGTCCACTCCCTGGCCATCAGCAGCTCTACTCACCACGTGTACACGTGCGGCCATGGCTACATCAGGGTGTGGGATGAGAGTGCCCTGCATGCCTGGGACCACGCCCCCCAGGCCCAGCTGAACTTACAGGTGAGGGGTCATGCAGAAGGCTCAGGGAGCCTAGATGTGACATGTGTCCTAATACTTGGAGCCCATGCTTCCAGGAGATGATTTGAGAATGTCACCCATTCCTACAGGACCGTCAGAACTGTGTCCTCACCTGCAAGCTGTCCCCCGATGAGCAAAGCCTGATCACGGGGGGTCTGTCCCAGACCCTGACTCTCTGGGACCTGGCGCCCACCCCCCGCATCAGGGCACAGCTGGCCTCCACAGGCCCCATGTGCTATTCCCTGGCTGTCTCCTCCAATGCCCAGATCTGCTTGGCTTGTTTCAAAGGATTTGTTGAGATTTGGGATTTGCAGAACCAAATCTTGATCAGGTATGACCTGCGGGAGGGCTGGATGGTGAGGCCTTGGGGAAGCCTGGGCCTCTTTTCCGACCTCACTCTCTCCTCTGCAGTAGGACTAGGTGAGTCGGTGTGGAGAACGCACTTGGGCTACGTATCTAGGGGCTTCCTGGGCCGGAAACTTCTGAGGGTCCAACCAGTGCATGAACCTCTGAGTTGTTTTCCCACCAGGAAGCACGAAGTCCCCATATACGGGTCCCGATGTGTGGACATCACGGGCAATAAGTTCTGGACGGGAGGTGAAGACACCAGACTGTATTCCTGGGACCTGAGGAACTACCAGAGGCTGCAGCAACACGATTTACAGCATGAGGTGCCCGGACGGCTGCGGCTGTGCTGAGTGCAGTCCCCCTGGGGACCGGGAGTTGCGGGTGCCCGCAGGAGCAGAGTCCGAGTTTGAAGAGGCGGCCACGAATGATGGCGCCGGCAGCTTTGTGCGCTGACCCCAAACCTCCTTCCAAACAGATCCTCAGCATTACCCACGACCCCAGCGAGGAGTGGCTGTTAGTGGGCCTGAGAATGAGTGACATCGTAATCCTGCACACACACCGAAGGGAGAAGTTTAAGGCTGTCCTGCAGAAATATGTCTACCACCACAATCTCAAGTTTTCCTCCTGTGGTAAGTGAGCAGGCAGGGGACACCTCTGGGTGCCCTGTCACCTGACAAGGCATCCACTCACCTGTAGAGTCTGGACCCAGCCTTATTTCAGACTCTTAATTCCCCCCTCTCCAGCCCCAGCACTGGCCGGGCCAAGGTCCAGGGCCACCTTCCCACTGCCCTCGCCTCTGCTTCCTCCTGTCACCGGTGTTCCTCCCCTGCCAGCCTGGCTACCTTTCCTCCCTTCTTTTTCTGCTCACCCCCTCTCCTTTTCTGGCCCTGTCTGTAATGGTAGCTTCCTATATGGAACCACAGCCCAAAGACATCGGCAGACAGAAGATGCTTGAAGCCCCATGTGGCTGTCCAGTTGTTCAGTGCCCCTCACCATAATCGCAGCGCTGGCAGGAGGGAGCGGGCAGATGAGGGAATGGTTTGGGTCATGTCTCTGAGTTGTGTAGATGGGGAAACTGAGTCAGAGAAGGAGTGATCCTCTCCCTGGTCTAGTCGGGAGCAGAGAGCTGGGACTGGAAGGCAGCCTTGGCCTCTGGCCCTTCCATCTGTCTTTCCTTCGCCAGGGAGCTATTTTGTGTCCACACTGGATGAGTCGATCCGCTGCTTAGCTGCACCTTCTCTACAAAGATTGTTTCAGGTACTGGATGGAGGCATGTGCAAACCCAGGCAGCTGGAGCTTACAGCCCCAGATCCCAGTTGGTCGGGCCCCAGAAATAGTGCTGGAAAGTACCTCTGAGATGGCAAACAGGGCCATTGAGTACATCGAGGGAACAAGGACTCAAGGTCCTAGGAACTCCTGGGCTCCACCTTGAGCCCTGAACCTGGCCCGGTCTCCAGACTGGGCCTCAGGTCTACACGGAGCCCTGAAACAGACCTGCGTGAAGTGTGCATCTCCGGCCCCAGTCTGGCCCCTGCATATCATTCCTCTGTGGCCTCTCTTTCCCTCCAGATAGAGGAGTCTACAGACATCCTATGTTGTGATGTGTCTTCTGACAACCAGTACCTGGTCACGGGCTCCAAGAACAGTGCCACTGTTTACCAGCTCTTGTATTGAAGCTTGCAAGCCACGGTCCTGCTGGTGAAGACCCAAAGAAGACCAGTGTGCTCGGAGGGTGACCTTGGGGTGCCAGGCAACTCTAACACCTCCCACAGCCCCACCTTCTCCTCCCTGGCCGGTCATCTGTCCATTCCCCTCCCACCCAGCACACACCTGGCCTGTTCTCCAGGTTTTTATTATGTAACTTAGGGATTTTTCCTTTGTTATTTTTTCTACCACTGATTTCTTTATTTTGTAATTGATAAAATGGAAAAGCAAAAACCAAAATGGCTTGGATACCCGGTCAGTTATTTCAAACAACAAACTCGTCGTGATGGGCTGCTTATGCCCCCTTTCAGCAAATTCCAGGTTGGGGAAGGAATTTTAGACGAGACTTAGTTTCGTTTATAACTTTTCTGGAATTCTTGGACTCTTAAGAAAGCTCAAGAAGCAACGTATGTCCACGTACAAACTTTCAGATTGTATCAGCGTGTTGGTAGACCAACAACACCCAACTCTTGACGCAGGTTAAGACTCCAGTCACTGGTCTAACCATATCCCAGGAAGAGCTGTCCTTTTAACTACCTACTTCGTGAAACCTTGCTTTATCTGAGGCTTTCAAAGTCCCGATCCTAATTCTGGCATTTTGTGCCGGTCAAAAGCTGCCTGTCTCTGTTTCCAGGCAACTTCCTCACGTTGGTGGGTGTGATATTTTGTCTGGCCTTTGCCAGGCTGAAAAAGCCCCAGCTCCCTGAACCAAGCCATAAAGGCCTGCTTTCTGGTCTTTTCCATCCTCCCGCCTCTTTGCTTGGTGTTGGCATGGCTGAGACAGCTAGCTGTCCACTAACGTTTGTAGCTTAGAGTTCACCGGAAGAGGCACAAAGCCAGGGACAAAATTACCGTCTTTTGCATTGAAATATTATTGGGTCCTAGTTCTTGCTGATGGATCATGAATGAAGAATGTGTCTCCTTTCCGGGCCAATGCTAAAGGAGTGGGGTGTCCCCTCCAGGCTCTCTGTCCCCTTCGACCAGCTCCAGGCAAGCGATGTGAAGGCCCGAGGGGATTGCAAAACAATGAGATGGAAGCATCCCGTGTCCACAAATCACATGTGGAGAAAAGCTTCCCCCTTTGGGTTATTTCATGGGAGAGAAACTTGTATTAGAATTGTTATACATGTTGGAGCCTATTTGTTACTATAGCCCTGGAAATAGCAAACTTTTACTTAAAGGGCCAGATAGTAAATATTTTAGGCTTTGCCCTGTGGTCTTCGTCCCAATTACTCAACTCTGCTGCTGTAGCATGAAAGCTGCTATAGGCAACAGATAAGTGAATGCAACTGTGTGCCAATAAAACTTTATTTATGAAAACAAGCAGTGGGCCAGATTTGGTCTGCTGACTGTAGTTTGCTGACTCCTGTAGCCAGCGTGCCTCTAAATAATATATTTATTTAGCATCCATTGAAAAATATAATACAGCCGGTAGAGTCCAACAGTAGGTCTATCCTACTGGGCTATAGTAACAATAAGACTCCCAGTGTCTCTATAACAAGTGTCCATCGATGGATGAATGGATAAACAAAATGTGATATTGTTATATATATAAAATATATATAATGGAATATTATTCAGCCTTTGAAAGGAAGGAAATTCTGACATTTGCTACAACATGGATGAAACTTGAAGACATGCTAAGTGAAATAAGTCAAACACAAAAGGACAATACTGTATGGTTCCACTCATATGAGGTACTTAAGAGAGGTCATACACAGAGACAGGCAGTAGAATGGTGGTTACAAGGAGCTGAGGGGAGGGGGAAATGGAAGATTAATGGGTACAGAGTTTTGGTTTTGCAAGATGAACAAAGTTCTGGAGATGGATGGTGGTGATGGTTGCACAACGGTGTGGATGTGCTTAATGTCACTGACCTGTATACTTTAAAATGGTTAAGATGATAAATTTTATGTTATGTGTATTTTACACACTTTTTTTTTAATGTAGGGAATTATAAAGATCAAATTCACAATGGTGGTAAACTATGGAGACAGAGGTAGAGAAATTGGATCATAAAAGGATATAAAGGGAGCTTCAACTCTATCTGCAATGTTTATTTCTTCAAAAATAAGGTTTGTCAAAAATGAGTGCTTCGGGGCTTCCCTGGTGGCGCAGTGGTTGAGAGTCCGCCTGCCGATGCAGGGGACATGGGTTCGTGCCTCGGTCCGGGAGGATCCCACATGCCGCGGAGCGGCTAGGCCCGTGAGCCATGGCCGCTGAGCCTGTGCTCCACAACGGGAGAGGCCACAGAAGTGAGAGGCTCGCGTACCGCAAAAAATAAAAAATAAAAATAAAAAAATGAGTGCTTCGAAAGAAGCCATCAACAAAGTGAAAAGAAAGCCCACAGAAGGGGAGAAAACATGTGCAAAAATATTTCTGGTAAGGGATTTATATCCAAAAGGTGTAAAGAAGTCTTACAACTCAACAATAAAAGACAAGTAAACCAATTTTTAAAAGGGCAGAGGATATGAATAGACATTTCTATAAAGAAGGTATACAGGGCTTCCCTGGTGGCGCAGTGGTTGAGAGTCCGCCTGCCAATGCAGGGCGCATGGGTTCGTGCCCCGGTCCGGGAAGATCCCACATGCTGCAGAGCGGCTGGGCCCGTGAGCCATGGCCGCTGAGCCTGCGCGTCCGGAGCCTGTGCTCCGCAACGGGAGAGGCCACAACAGTGAGAGGCCCGCGTACTGCAAAAAAAAAAAAAAAAAAAAAAAAGAAGATATACAAATGGCAATAAGCACAGGAAAGGATGTTCAACATCATGAGGGAAATGCAAACCAAACCCTCAGTGAGATGTCACTTCACATGTGCTAGGATGGCTAGAATAAAAAGGACAGACAATAACAAGTGTTGCTGAGGACATGGAGAAATTGGAACCCCCATACCTTGCTGGTGGGATTGTAAAACACATCGCAGCCACTTTGAAAAACAGTTTGGTAGCTTTTCAAAGTGCTAAACATAGAGTTACCATGTGACCCAGCAATTCGATTCCTAGATATATACCCAAGAGAATTGAAAACAAATGTAAGTTGGGAGGGTAATAACTGGAAATGATAAAGTAAAACAACTGTAAATTTTTTTTTTTCTGGAAAGAAGGTAAAACTCCAAATTAATAGTAGTCTTGATAAATCAAGGAGTAGTGTTGTAATTTCAAGATTAATTACTAAAAGAATATGAAACAACGGTACAGCTTCCAAACTAATAGAGGAAAAATACTGGAATAATAGAGTATAATAATATATAATAAGTTTAATAAATTTTATTATTTATATTTATAATTGACATACTTTTATTATTAACTCATTATTAATAGTATATTGTTTAATTTGATATTAATCTAGTATAAATAAAATTATATAATAATAATAACAAAGAAACACAAAACCTGACCAAATACTGAGCCATAAATTTCAGAGTATTTAATTCTTACAGAATATATTCTACGACCATAATGCAATTAAGGTAGAAATAAATAATAAAAAGAAAACTAGAAATTTCCCTATTTTGGAAATTAAGAAATATATTTCTAAATAATTAGTAGAGGCTAAATCACAAAGTAACTGGAAGCTATTGTAAACTGAATAATCATAAACCGAAGGATTCAGCTAAAGCTATAGTTAGAGCTTGGCCATTCCCGGCTCATCAATGTCGCCCCACCTTGCTTTCCGGGGCCACGTAGGGGACCGGCACTGACAGCCGGTCTTGAAAGCTGGGTCTGGACTGGAGCGAGAATACAGTCTCCGGAGACAGCCGAAAAAGAACGTGGAGACACGGCCTTGCTTCGAGTAGAGGAAGCTGGGGAAAAAGGAGATCGGAAGTGATCTCGGAGACCGAGATTTTTCACGGATGTTGCGAGAGGAATTGAACCATTCAGCAGCGCAGTGTCCATTTTCTTGCAGTCGCGCCGATGCCGCACGTTTTCACATTTACGGGTTTTTATCTTATTATTATGGTAGAGGGGACAATGATCGTCCCTCGTGGCCGTGGCTTGCGGTTGAATGGGCTCTGTGTGGACCTAAGCATTTACTTATGTCCTCTGGCAGCACGTGGAATTCCCTTTACATGCTGGGCCCCGCGGGGCCTCTGTAAACACCATCCCAGAATGCAGATTATTTTCTGTGAATGGCAGCAAAACGCCATGAGTTCTCTGAAGCTCGAACTCAAGACCTTCAGATTATGAGACTGACGCGCTTCCCACTGCACCAAGAAGGCAAATATAGAAAAAGTCTTCCTTATCAATAAAGGGAAAGTGCCTGCAGCCCATTCCTCTGGCCAAGCCGCCTCCCAAGTGTCAGTGTCTCCCGGCAGAAATCCGGCAGGTCCCCGGACACGTGGGGAAGGAGGATCGCTCTTCGGCGAGAGGCGCCGTCTTGCGGTGGGAGGGTGGCCCGCGCCTGCCGGGAGCGCAGCGGGTCCCGGGGAGGACGTGGGCTCGTGCAGCAGCTCGCGCCGGGGGACGGGATTGGGAAGGGGCGCGGCCGGTGGGGTTCTGCTGGGTGAACAGGAGGAGGCGGGGCAGAACACGCTAGGGCCAGGCGAGGGCGCAGGCGCCGAGGGAACCCGGAAGGCACGCGCCTGGCTTCGGCGCGAGGCCGGGCGGCGGGGACGCGAAGCGCGCAGAGGAGGTGGCGCGAGCGGCTGTCTGAGACGAGGGCGTCCGCCCAGACGGCCACCGTCGCTTGAGCGCGCGGTGCGTGAGCTCAGACTCGTATTGCTGACAAACGGCGGGTGGACGAAGACTGGAGGGGGCGACACCGGCTGCAGGTGGGCATCGAGGGTGCCCCTGAATGGTGGGAAGGGCCCTGGGGCGCGGGCAGGTGGGGAGAGGAGGAGGAGAGAGGAGAGAGGGGCGCAGAGCAGTTGGGGGCGTGAACTTGCCTAGGCCCTGGTCCGGGATTGGGCGTAGAGGTGAGGTAGGAGAAAGGAGAGAAGATTCCAGAAGACTCTTGGATGTGAATTCCGTTGGAAAACGGAGGGAGAAACTACGGTTGTCTTGGACTTGCCATCTTAGTCGTTTATTCAACCTTGTGGTTCTGTTTGTTTCCTTATTACATATAGGGCGTCGCATTTTGAAGGGCAGAGGAGTAGCAGCATTCCCTTGGAGCAAGGTTTTAGATCTTTTCATAAGAATGCAGGGTGGATGGATGAATGGATGAATGGACAGATGAGCAGAACATATAACCATCTCTAAGAAAGCATTCCTTCCTTACTTCTTCAGGGGAACTTCTGTTGCTGATGCCCGGAAGGGATGACTACAAACGAATCAGTACCCGCTCCCATGTGTCCAACGATAATTATGGGGTAGGATTACTACCTTGGACTGGGCAGCTTATTCTTTTTGTGGAATTCTTGTGGAATTCTTGTTTCCACCGGGGAAACAATGTATTTTCATATCTGGTGGGTCTAGCCCCTTTCCCCCACTTGCCCCTTTCAGGGGTTCGGTGCTCAGTTGGACACAGGTTTCAGGTCATCTCTTGGACAGCTGTTCACACTGATTCCCCCTTCCTGTTCTGATTTCCTAGGGCACTTAGTGATGGTATTGCATCCTGTGGTCAGTTGTTCCCTGTATGTCAGTTCTGTCTCCTCCCTTGACTCGGCGCTCTGTGACGCACAGGCAGGATCTGAGCCACCCCTGGAAACACCATTTTCAGAAGCATGCTCGGGGAGGTTCTGGACCCCACCCCCAAGCCACTCTCTGCTGACGCCTCCTGCCTAGACTCAGTGCTGGAGGGGGCTTGTGCAGTGAGCAAAGAGCACGGCACAGGGTCAGGGCTTGGCATCTCTTCTCTCTCGGCCACTACCCAGCCTTGACCTTGTGGCTCCCCCTCCCGGTCATCCTGGGGTGGTACAAATTCTGCCCCGAGAACTGGAGGAAGAAACTGGCTGCAGGACAGGCAGCTCCCCCAGAGGGACAGGTTCTCGGGGCTGTGAGAGCTGTGTCGCCAGAGCTCCCTCCTACCACCCCCGCCACCTTGAGAAGCTGCAGAGCAAAGGACACGGTCTGTTCCAGGAATCTCTGTAAACACACTTTTCAAGGTGTCCCAGTCTTGAGTGGCTCCTCAGTGCCTTTGGGGAAATATTCGGTCGATAAGGCTACCCCTTAGCCTCTCAGCCGGATGAGTCAGGCCATGCGCTGACCTGCAGACCCACCCAGGGCCTTCCTGCCTCCCAGCCTCTGCTGCTGCCTTCCTGCCACCTACCCACGCCTCCTAATCCGATGTCAGTCACCCCCAAAGTCCCTCCGGCCTGGGCTCCCCTTGCACAGCTGACCAGAGCTAGCAGAGAATGTTTCCCTCTCCATCACTTCCTTGCACCTCTACTCTTCCCCTGAGATGATTTCTTTTTCTTTGGGGCAGAGGTTGGTTTGGAATTTTCTCGATCCTCTGCAGCAGGTACACAAGAACTAGTTTTAGCTTATTGATTGATTACCATAGAGATTTCTCTGTAGACAGGCCTACAAAGGACCAGAAGATCTGAGGGTTCAGGGTTGGGATTGAGTGACTGCAGGAGATGTGATCAAGGCTGGGTAGGGGAGGATCTGTGGAAGAGGCAGGTGCAGCAGGGGAGGGCGCTTTGTAAGGAGTCGGACATTGGTGGCTGGGCAGTGAGGGGCTGAGGGGAAGGGCAGGCACCAGGGAACATGGGGGGAGGCCCTGGCCCTGTTTTCCCTCTTTCCCTGGGAATTTTGTACCATCATCTTCAGTCCTGAAATCCTTTCCTCTTCACACTTAACTCAGATGTGATGCCCATGAGTCCCACCCTCCATTCTTTTGTTGGCGTCTGTTCCTCCCCTGCCTCCCCGTCCCATTCCAGCTCTCTGCTCACCACAGATTGTGTCTGAGACACCCAACACATCATAACCTCCATGTGGATAGGCAGGGTCACCTTCTCAGATTCTGTCCCCACGCACCCATCCCCGTGCCTCATACATGAAAAGCCATCTCTATCTGGGTGTTTCTTGAGCCAGTGATTTCAAGGATGCAGTGAGAGGAAAAACTGCTTTGTGTATGCTAGACCCCTGATATGACTTCATCAACAGAGTCCTGGGGGGTTCTGCAGAGGGACACTAGTAAAGACGGAGAAACCCTCAGGGAGGTACAGGGTCAGGAAATCCATCATGCAGAGTGAAGCTGCCCAGGGTCTCAGGACAGGGACGCCTGCAGTTTTCCAGTATTTCCTCCAGGGGGCAGCCTTGCCCTACCTCTAAACTCCTGAATGCCTTGCAGGTGGGTGCAAAGACTCCTGCTTAGCGGACCTGGACTCTGTTCTGAGCTTTGACACTGACTGGCTGTGATCTTGAGAAAGTCTCTTCCTTTTCTGGGTTTGTTTCTCCTTTATGAAACGACAGGGTCAGTCCCTTCCCGCCCATTCTAGGATCCAGCATCACATAACCTCACCTTGGGCTATGGCCACGCAGCGTAGAGAGTGGGACTTAGTGCTGCGCTTTCTACCTCTCATCATGTCATTAGAATCCGAGGTCTTGGAAATAAGGATGCATGGCCGCTGGAGTGAGATGCCTCTGTTCACCCCAGGTCTGCCTTGATTGGTTGTCTTAACCTCTCTGTTCCCATAAAATGGTGATCATACCTGAATTTACCTCACTGGGCTGCTGGAAGATTGAAGGGAGATACCATTCTAGAGTTTGCAGAATACACCTAGCTTGGGAAGGCAGCTGTGGTGACAGGTACTCATCACTGATGGTTTGACCACTCTCAGCTGGAGGACCCCCCGGTCTTGCTGAGCCTTCCCGATTCACCGCCTGGTGTGGCGGGTTCAGCTGTTCGCAAGGACCCTGTTAGGGTGTAGGAGCACCCCTGGGGCTACCAGATCCCAGGCCTGTCTGTTGTACTCCCCCGGTTCCCAAACCCGGCTGCGCATTGGAATAACTGAGAGACTCTTGCTAATCATCCATAGAAAGGGATTTATTTATAGTGTGAAGTTTATCACACTTAGAAATTAAATTCATTCATACTTACAGAGGTAGTAGGAGTTAAACTAAGAAGGTGATTCTGTAAATGATTCTATAGGTGGAAACAGTTTAGGCAGTGGTCTTTATAATGGTCAAACAGTTTTTTTAAACTCCAAGCCTCAGATTATTGTCTGCATATACCCCTTGGGCAAAAGGAAGTTCGTACTTGTTGGGGGGAGCACAGATTGTATTTTCTCTAAGTAGGTCTAAGTGGAACCATAGGTGGAAGGGTGGTGCAGAAGGTCCTCCTAGATAAGACAGCGGTCTTCCCGGTGCGGCGGGCATCTTCGTCTCCATGTGATCATGGAAATCGTGGAAATGACAGGTGACCTGTGACATCAAGCTCTCTAGAAGAGAAGGGTTTCTTGCATCTGTTGGTGGGGCCCCGATGAACCAGCCAGGAGGCAGGCACTGCACTGGAGGGCTCAGGTGACCCCTGGGAATGGTTGTCAGGGCTTCCATTACGGGCCGGGCTCCCAGAAAAGGAAGAGTCTTAAGGCCCCATAGGTTGGCTTATTATTAATACTGGGAGCAAGATTTCACCTGTTTTTGGTGGCTGGGCCAGAGGAACTCTGGTAGTTGAGAGTGTCTTCCAGGAAGTTTCTGGTGGACTGCTTACTTCTTGGAGCTGTTTTGTGGGGCACAGTTTGTTGATATTAAAGTTCATATGGAAAATAAACCTTCTAGAATATCCAGGGAAACATTGAAACAAAAGAGCAGGGCAGGGGGTGGAGGTGGTAGGTAGCTACCAGACATTAAAACAAACTGTAAAAGCATCTGTAATTAGGACAGAGTGGCCTTGGCACATGAATAGACAGACCAATGGAACAGAACAGAACATGCAGAAATAGACCTAAGTACAAATGGAAATTTAGTATATGACAAAGATGGGATCTCCAATCTCAGAGGCAGTGATAGACATTTTTTTTTTTTTTTTTTGCGGTACGCGGGTCTCTCGCTGTTGTGGCCTCTTCCATTGCGGAGCACAGGCTCCAGATGCGCAGGCTCAGTGGCCATGGCTCACAGGCCCAGCCACTCTGCGGCATGTAGGATCCTCCCCGAACCGGGGCATGAACCCGTGTTCCCCTGCATCAGCAGGCGGACTGTCAACCACTGCGCCACCAGGGAAGCCCTAGACTTTTAAATAAATGGTGCTGGGACAACTGAGTAGTCTTTTCAAAAAAGATAAAAATGAATTCACAGCTCACACCATATAGAAGAATAAACTCAAATGGATCATGAATTTAAATGTAAAAAAATGAAACCATGGAAGTACTAGTGGAAAGAAAAAAGCGTTCCTGTTTTTATTTTTTTTTAATGTATTTATTTATTTATTTTTGGCTGCTTTGGGTCTTTGTTGCTGCGCAAGCTTTCTCTAGTTGGGGCAAGCGGGCTTCTCATTGCGGTGGCTTCTCGTGTTGCTGAGCACGGGCTCTAGGCACGTGGGCTTCAGTAGTTGTGGCACGCAGGCTCAGTAGTTGTGGCTCATGGGCTTAGTTGCTCCGCAGCATGTGGGATCTTCCTGGGCCAGGGATCGAACCCATATCCCCTGCATTGGCAGGCAGATTCTTAACCACTGCACCACCAGGAAAGCCCAATTTCTTGGTTTTGATCATTGCATGACAGTTACCTAAGGGTTAATGTTTCGGGAAGCTGGGTAAAGGGTATTATGGGAACTTTGTTATTTTCAAACTTTTATAATTCTGAAAATTACTTTAAAAGGAAAAGTTAAAAGTTAAAAACAAATAAATAAAAGTGGAAGCCCTCAGGCCTTCCTTCAGAGATTCTGATTCAGTAAATTTTAGAAATGGTCTTGAGGATTGTACTTTTCACAAACTTCTTAGGTATTTCCAGTATTCAAGTGTAAATTCTCCCGGATCAGGTGACCATTAACATCTTCATTCATTAGCTCAAGAAGTAGTTGAATGAATAGTCAACACACATCAGTGGGTGAAAACAGAATAAATGAATGAATCAATAAAAATAGGGCAGGTGTGCATGGCAAGGGGCAGAGTGATATGGGCTGTGGGAGTGGGCAGTTTTTTTTGGTTTTTTTTTGTGGCACGCGGGCCTCTCACTGCTGTGGCCCCTGCCGCCGCGGAGCACAGGCTCCGGACGTGCCGGCCCAGTGGCCATGGCTCACGGGCCCAGCCGCTCCACGGCATGTGGGATCTTCCCGGACCGGGGCACAAACCCGTGTCCCCTGCATCGGCAGGCGGACTCCCAACCACTGCGCCACCAGGGAAGCCCAAGCGGGCAGTTTTATAAGTTTCTGTGTTAGGAATACATACAACTTCCATGCTGTTAATTAAAAAAAAAAAAAAAAAAAAAGCTTCCTCTGAATTAGACACTTTCTGCTTTAACTAAATCCCCAAATTCTTTTACTCAAAATATGTTTATTAGTGGTTTTGTGTGCTAATTTTTGTGAATGGTGTCATGGGGACAAAAAATAAAAAGACACAGCTCCTGCCCCCAGAGAGTTTATGGTTCATTGCGTTAAGGTATACACTGGGAACTAACTCTAATAGGGGCCAGGGTGTGGTCAAGACTCAAGGGGGCTTGGATTTGACCTGAGCTGGCAGGAGGGCGGGGAGCAGTTGGCCTGTTGAGAAGTGGGGGAAGGGAACAACCTAAGAGGCAGTTGGGAGGCGGTTCTGAGCAGAGAGGATGTTGGGGGAATGAGGAAGCTGCTGGAGAGGGATGGTCCAGGGCCAAGTTTCAGGTCTTAAAGGACCAGATGCAGGATACAGTGCTGTGAGCCGAAATAGGAGAGCTAGGAGGGGACGCTGGTTGGAGGGATAGGTAAGTCCTGTATTGATTGTGCTTGGCTCTGCGAGAGGCACCTGAGGACAGATTCCTGCTCTCCAGGACCCCACACTGGGGATGGAGACCAGCATGGCCACCCTTCTGGATAGAATGAACTTAAGAGGTACAAGGCATGAGCTAACAGGCTCAGGCTAGAGGGAGGGGCTGGGAACTTGGGGTGGGTTAGGTTTCAGAGGAAGACAGACATCCATGTGGATCTATATCCCACTGGCCTTTGGAAATATGGGTCTGTTGATCAAAGGAGAAGACCAAGGCCAAAGATAAAAAGTTGAGATTGGTCCCTACAACTGTCAGAGGAGGAATTGTGGAGGGAGAATGTGTAGCTTGAGGGTCATGGAGGAGCCATGGAGAGTCCTGGGCCATCTCACTTGGAGGCCATATGAAAGCGTGGTTAGGAGAGGGGTGCTTGACATGGTAACCCAATTCAAACCCTTGTTGTGTGCATGTAAAACTCTGTCCTTGAGTTTTCTCATCTTTAAATCAGGGAATGAATAGAACTGATCTCAAAGCATTATTGTAGGATGTAATGGGCTTGTGCTTTTATATGGGTACAGTACTCAACAGATGCTACCATTAATTACGGAAGGAGAAGAGATTGAAGGAGCAACTAAAAGGGATACCAAGGTGGTGCTAACTTTCTGAGGCCTTGGGAAGAGCAGGGGTTAAGAAGTAGAAAGTGTAAGGTCGGATCTTAACGAACAGCACTGCGAAACGGAGGAAAGCTTCAACTGAGCTTTATTAGGGAGCGCTCCCGGGCCGAGGTTCACTGGTCTGAGAGAAAGGGGCCAGAGAAGTCGCCCCCGGGCGAGGGTTGGGCAAGATTTTATAGGGGAAGAAGGGAAAGGGGTGTGGTGAATCTGGGAGGGCGCAGGGTATTCCTTATTTGGTGGTCTTTTCGGGTATCCTGGGGAACCGTTAGTCCTGCCCCTCGAAAGGCGGGAAGGCTGGGCCGGGTTCAAAGTCCCCAGGTCAGTTCCTGGAACTGGGTGGTCCGGAATGTCTCCAGGGCAGTTTCTGGAACTGGGTGGTCCGGAGAATTTCTGTCTGATGCAACCTGTGAATCTGATTGTGTTCCCCTGCCTCGGGCCAGTTGGCCTTACAGAAAGGAGTCACCGTGATATGGAGCAGCAGGTAGACGCCAGCTATGGAAAGTGCCTTATCACAGATAATTCTTACTAACCTTATGAGGGAGTTTCTGTTATCATCCTGACTCTGTGGTGGAACAAGCCCAAGGTCACAAGAGCATGACTTAAATTTCCTGTTCTGATCTAGACCTTGAGTCTTAAATGGCCCTTGGGTTGAAGGCTGGCCTTCCATGCATATGGTCAGCTGGAGGAGACCTTCCAAGGCCAAGGCTCTACCAAATGCTGGTGACCTTGAGATGAACGAGCCTCTAGCCGTACCCTCAGTGAGCTCCCAGGATGAGGGTTCCTGTAGCCCCTTCCTCCATTGTACCATGTCCGATACACCCCAGAAGGCCTGTCCAAGGACCAGACTCCACCCTGGCTTCAATGCCTTCTATGGCTCACTGTGGCCTCCAGCCCAGGAACTGAATCAGCTCTACCCAGCCGTCCTCTGTCTGCTTTCAGGGCCTTGTCTGTGTTCTGAGCCACTCCCCCAACCCAGCTTTATTTCTCACTGCTGCCCAATCCTTACCTGGTGCCCTGGTCACACTGATTCCCCTTCCTGCCTTATTAATACCCTTCATTCATCTTGGTCTTTTGGCCTGAAAGGCTGCCTCTGCCTCCACCAGCCACTGAAATCTCACCCACCCCCTCTCACAAGTCCAGCCTGCAGGAAACCTTCCCTGGCCACACATCCGTCCACACTGATCTTTTTCCCTTCTCTTTCTTCCTAGATTTAGAGATGGTCCCACAGCATGACTCAAGGTGAGAGGTTATGCTTGGCTGATATCGTGTGTGTGTTTTGAGTTACATATGAGGATGGAAGCGCCTCGAGCCGGGATGGTAACTTAGCCATCTCTGGGATGCCCACAGTCCGCATGCTGAGAGCTATGGGGAAGTTCCAAAACCTCACCAAACTCGCGCCACTGTTTATGGCCATTTGGTGCCCAGGCCCAGCTCTGGGTGCTGTGGGAGAAAGAGTACTGGACTGGGAGTCAGGGTTTTGAGGTCTGTGCCATCCCACCCAACGCATCGCCAATGTCTGAGCAGATGGACTCTTCCGTCTGGCTTCAACCTCTACATCTGTAAACCAGGTTTGGTGTAGGACTAGGATCTCCCCAAGGGCCCTTCTGGTTACTAAGACCAGCAGTCCTCAAATCTTAATACACAAACAAATCCCCTGGAGATCTGGTGGAAATGCAGATTCTGATTCAATAGGTTTGGGGTGGGTCCTGAGATTTTTGCATTTCTAACAAGCTCCCAGGTGATGTTGATGCTGGTAGTCTGTGAACCATGCTTTGAGTTACAGTGGTCTATCTAGCCCCGTGGTTCTCACCCTGGCTGAAATGTAGAATGGTCGGAGAGGTTGCTGCTTCTCCTCGTCTATACTTTCCCTGTTAAACAAAATTAAAGTTCTTGTGGGGAGACCAAAAAGTGTGATGCTGGCTTGCACCCCGGGCCAGTTAAATCAGAATTTCTGGGGGTGGGAACCTGGCGTCAGTGTTGTTTAAATCTCCCCAGGTGAATCTGATTTGCAGCCAAGGTTAGGAACGGCTGCTCTAGCTGTTTTCAGGTAAAGCTTTGGTCTTCTGCTGCCCCCTGGTGGCAGCACAGATTTCTAGCTCAAGATGATTTCTTCCAAAGGAGACAGGAGTATCAGGATAATGCTGCTGTCCAGGGTGAATGGGTTTCCCTGCACCTTCAGGACCCACTCTGCCATGAGCGAGGGTGTATAACAGCCATAATGGCCTGCAGAGAATGTGCAGAGAAGCTTCTCTCGGCATGACACCTTTGCCCCTTTTCTCCTTTCCTGGGATGAATCCTCTTTCTTAGAGACAAAGGATGGTTTTGACTTTGCTGAATACCCTGCATAAGAAATATTTCCCACGTATTGAATTCTCAAGTGTCCAGATTGTGGACAGACTTGTGCAGGATTCAGGGAACCAAGTGCTCCTTGGCAGGGTCAAAGTATGAGGGCTGGGAGAGTCACAGGAATCCATTCAGACACGGACCTTGTCAGAGAGGGGAGCTGCAGCCAGGAAAGGTGGGTGGCTTCTCTAGCTGGACAGCCACTGTGACCCATGGTGAATTAGGAGGAATAGGAAGCAGCTGGGACAAGGGACAAGTGAGGAAGGGTATTGGCTGTGTATGTTCCATCCCCCCACAAATGCCTTCCCCTCTCTCCATATCTGTCTTCCTGTGTTTCCTCCTCAAAGCTCAGCTCAAACACCTTGTCTGCCATTAGAGCCCCTCCGATCCATTTCCCTGGTACTTTATCCTCCTTTCTACTCCCCCAGCCCACTGCACTCCATCAAATCTTTGTCTCACTATGTTTCCTTGGTTGTCTGCCTCACTCAAGAAATTCCATGGTGGGTGGAACAGTGTCTTGTCATTTCCATCCCCAAAGTACTGGACCCAGTGGCTGGCTCGCATAAAGCCATCAATAGATGATGCTGGGTGGACACATTCAGGGAAGCAGTCAGAGAGACAAAGGGTCTTGTACACGGTGGACATGATTTTCTTATCAACTGGGATCTTGAGGGTTCCCCCAGGGGTGATGCAGAGCAAAAGGAAAATCTCCGCAGGAGGGGTTTGCTCTGAACCCAGCCCTCAGCTTTCCTGGGTGGGCACCACAAGAAATCTAACAGGTAGATCTAAGGTTTGGGTTACTTAGCAGTTAGCCACAGGGGGCGCTGTGGCTTCACCTAGACTCCTAGCTCTGGTGCCCTAGGCCTCTCCCTCTTGACCAGAATTGCTGACCCCAGTGGCAGGATGCCCACAAGCGGAATTGCAGCAGCTCAGAGCCTCCCGGCATGGCTGTCTGCAGCTGGCTGGCTCCTCTCCAGACCGAGTGCAGCGGGGAAGGAGGATTCCCGTCCACATAGCCTGCTCTGTGTGGGATGAGGAGGAAGAAGGTTCTGATGATGTCACCAGCTCAGGAATGCACCCTGGCCCAGGCCAAGAGCGCAGGTCTAGTCCCTACCTCACCGCTGACTTTGTGATCTTGACACACTCACTTCCCCTCTCTGGGCCTGTTTCTCCTCCATCAGATGGCAGGGTTCATCCCTTCCAGCCTAGGATGGAAAAAGCCACCCAGCTACAGGGATCTGACATCCAGTCAGGGAAAGGTGCTGGGACTGTTTTAGAACGAGCCTAAATAGGGTCCAGACGTGGGCAATATGCTACCTTTTCTGTAAGTTGTCAGAACCCACCGGGCAGGTGTGACATGTTGATTTCTGGCTACACTAGTGTCCCATACCAGTAAGAAATATCCAGAGAAGGGATGCTCTGGTTATGTAGTGCTTGTCCCAGAGGGGGAGTGGGTGACTGAAAGGAATAGCTGGGTAGTGGTCGATGGCGGAGCTTAGCTTTAGAGTAATGTTTACTCATTTAAAAAACTGGTCTGGCGCTCATACGGCAAAGGGGTAACATCTGTAGAATCTGGTTGGCTGTTGTTTTCTGAAACAAAAATTTTAGATTTGAATATGTGTATTTGCAAAGTAGAAGAAAAAAATGTGCCTCGGAATATAGTTTGCCTGAATGCTGTCTCTTCATTGTCACAGGCCTCTGGATGCAAAGGTGCCCTGCTGGGTGGTTTGCAGCAGGAACCTGTGGATCAGACTAAAGTGTGACCACCAGGAAATGAAGACACGGGACGAGCCCTGGGGCATGAATGTCCAAGTCTGGCATCAGTCTCAGCCAGAGGAGGAGAGTGAGGTTGGTCCCTGCAGGACCGCTGGCCCGCCTCGTCCACAAGCAGCCTCTTGCTGTGAAACAAAAGCAGAGGCAGACTGAGGGAACCGAGGAGCGGTTCAATGGAGGAAAAAATAAGGAAACCTCAGGGACTCGTCATTACTCATTGATTTCTAGGTATTGGCTGGCTGCTGGCCTCCGAGGGGCACAGAGAGGCTCCTGGCGGATGCTGTGAGCGGGCAAGTTTGGGGGACCCTAAATGCACAGGTGATGGGCCTTGGAAGTGACTTGCTCCATGAACCAGTAGCTGCTACAGGTGCTGTTGGCCACGTTCCCACGTGAGCGCGGTTGCGGAGGAATGGGAGCTGGCCTGCCAGACTGGCATCTGCGAGAACCCGCGCGGCGCGAGAGGCGGGGCAGGGTCCTCTCTGCGCAGCCGCGGCGGCCCGTGGGAGGAGCTGCCCCTGCCCCACGCTACGTGTCCGCTTTCACGTCCCAGGCCCCGCCTCTGACCCCGAGAGCCGCCCTCCCTGGTGAGGGCCGTGCTAGAGGGCCGGCCCGGCGCCTTGGATGCCTTCACCTCCCAGCCAGGGAAGGGCAGCGGCTACGGAGGAGGTGCGAGCCGGATGGAAGCAGGGCTGGGATCGGAACGCCCCGCTCCCCCGTCGGCTGGGACCCCACCGCGCAGTTCCACGGTGGCCTCGGAACCCGGAGGGCCCGGGCCTGCGGCTCTGCCACTCAAGGGCTGTGCCACCTTGGAAAAGTTACCTAAACCTCGTTGTGTACCCCAGTCTCCTCCTCTGTCGCATGGTGATCCTGAGTCCCGACCCGACTGGATGGCTGTGAAGTTTAAATGAGGTAATAAGTGCTGAAGTTTCTTTTGAGCGGGGTTTCTTTTACTTAGAAGGATTTTTAAAAATTTGGAAGACTCTCTAAAAAGAGTACTTGAACTCAGCATCCCTGGGTGCCTGGCATTGCGGGGCGGGGTGTGGGGGAGAGGTCATGAGTGGGCATCAGGCATCGCTGGCACCCCTCCACCACCCCTTCAAGGCTGCGAAGCTTTGTGTCTGTGTGTGTAAACCCCGCCCCCGCCACCAGGGACAGGGCCTACTGAGTGAGGTGCTCAGAGGGACTCAAGAGAGTGGATGCCTAGGGGGGTTCGCGTGACGTTAGGACTGGCGCTTCTCAGCCTCAGCAGTACTGACACCGGGGGCTGGATCGATCTTTGTCATGGTTGGGGGTGGGGTGTGCTGCCCTGTGCCTCGAAGGATGATTAGCAGCGTCCCCAGCCCTCGCCATGAGATGCCAGGAGCATCCCCTCCGATTTGTGACAATCAGAAACGTCTCCAGACATTGCCAGATGTCCTCGGGGAGGGGAGTTGGGGACAAAACCGTCTCTGGTTGAGAACTGCTGCTTTGCGGCGGTCGCTGTGGGGTGAGCCCTCAGAAAGCGGCCGTTAGGTGCTGTGTTGAGTTTAGCGAGATTACTTTTCTGAACCTCGGTGGTGTCTGCCAACTTCTGTGCACCATCTGGAGGCTCCCATGAAGCCACGGCAAAACGTTTTTTCAAGGTTGACGAACACAGACTTTTCAAACCCCAGCCCTTTCAGGTATGAATTACTGGTTCCTAAAGCTGGTTGGGCAGCTGGATCGGCTGGAACTCGGTTTTTATTGTGTTTCTTTTCACTCAAACCCAAGTTTTTTTTGTTTTTTTTTTTTTTCTGGTACGCGGGCCTCTCACTGTTGTGGCCTCTCCCGTTGTGGAGCACAGGCTCTGGACGCGCAGGCTCAGCGGCCATGGCTCACGGGCCTAGCTGCTCCGCGGCATGTGGGGTCTTCCCGGACCGGGGCACGGACCCGTGTCCCCTGCATCGGCAGGCGGACTCTCAACCACTGCGCCACCAGGGAAGCCCCAAACCCAAAGATTTTTAGAGCATTACACGCAGTGCTGTAAGTCACTCAGCCCTTTACTGTTAATTGACACCTGAGCTGCTATTAAAATTAAACAGTTATGTGGCGAACAAGGTCTTGAGGTAATCTTCTTGTGTGGTGAATACATTTTTGTTTTTTTAAATCACAAACTTCAGCAGTGGTAGTTGCTCATTCAGGGGAGAGACCAGAGAAGGGTTTTAAGGAGAAGGCCCAGCAGGGAATGGATGTGGCAGAAGAATTGGAAGCATTTGAGGTCCCCGCTATTTAGGAGGTGGTGTAAAAGCACTGCACTTGCTGTGCCCTCAGACCAGGGCGTCCTGGATGCAATGAGGGTTTTGGGTCTTTTTTTTTTAAATGATGACTCATCCTCCATAGCCGAATCAGGCTCGCCTCTCCTTTCCCTGCTTAATTCCTGGTATACCTACTCTGACAGCTCTCCAGGAATTCCAAACGACTCGAGGATGTGTTGCTGCTCAGGAGTGAGGAATGTTCCTCCAGACTTTGGAAGCTTTTTTTCTGAAGGCTCACGTGGCCTGCTTCGGGCAGTCCTTCAGTTGTGGGTCTACCAGCCAGAGATTCCCTCGTTGTTGGGACTGTGATGCCTGGTACCAGACAGCAGAAGCAAGCTTTGGAAATGCTGTGGGTGCAACAAGGAGCACCTCTGGGTGAGGGAACCGAGTGCTGGTTTTTGCCTTGAGTCGCCCCTGCGCTCTGTGGGATTTGGGGATCTTGGCAAAGACCCCAGGCGTCAGCATCAGCGTGAAGTTGGGCTGTGGGAGGTACGTGTCCGTAGCGTTGAGTGTGGCCATTTGAGTCCCCCTTCCCATTTTGTGGACCTGGACGGTCATCTGCCCAGCTGGCCCTGTGAGCTCGGTGACGAAGATTCCATCTAGTGCCTTGTGACACCACGGCTTTGCCACGGAACATGTAATGTACGCAGAGGCATCTGGAGTTGGGTAAGGTGTGTGCACCCTGGCAACATTGCTGGCTGCTTTAAAGCATGGTGGTGGTTCTCTGCAGAGCGAATGTGGCCGTTATCATGGGAGTCTCTAAACGATGCCGCTAGGATGTTGAGGGCTGCATGATATAGACCAAGTCGATGTTGCAGGTCATCATCGATGTGTGGGTTCAGAGATTCTGGTTTTCCATGTAAGTGTGGTAGCCATGGAGCTGGGCCTGTCAGGCTTGCAGTTAATTGCAAATAGCACCTCTTCAAGCTGGTCACACTGCACCAAGGATTGTGGTATGAATTGTCATAAGAGTGTGGAAGCCTCTCATTTGCTATGTAGACAGCAGAGCCGATGCTGGAGTATGTCCAGTCTCCACAGGTGGGGCCACAGTCTCCGGATTCTCACTGGGAAGAGCCAGGGAGGATTGCTGAGGAAGATGACGATTGAGTTGGCCCTGGCTCGGCTGTGTTTGTGGGAATCAGGTTGGTTCTCCCTTGATTCTGTGACACAGTGGCTCTTCTCCACGTATTTGCAGAAGTGAAAGGTTTCAGCAAAGCACAGATATGTGGTCAGGAGAGACCTCAGAGGAGCCCAGGACAAGATGTAGGGGCTTCCTCTGCAGGCCCGGACCCAAGTCCAGGCTGAACTCCTCCAGTGAGGGATGAGGAGGGGCTTGTAGGCTGACTCGGTGGTGGTGGTGGGAAGAGGCAGTTTAGCCAGTGGCCTTCACAGTGGTCAGACGGTTGTTTAAAACGCAAACCTCAGATTGTTCTTACTGGGCAGGTGGGGGAGGGGAGCACAGTTTGTATTTTCTCAGTAGGTCTAAGGCGAACCATAGGTGGAAGGATGCAGGGGGCACAGGAGGTCTTCCCGGTGGGGCGGGCATCTTTGTCTCAGTGTGATCACGGAGATTGTGGAAATGACACATGGCCTGTGACATCCATTTCTCTAGAAGAGAATGGTTTCTTGCATCTGTTGGTGGGACTCCACTGAACCAGCCAGGAGGCAGGCACCGCACTGGAGGGCTCAGGTGACCCCTGGGAATGGTTGTCAGGGCTTCCAGTCTTGGCCGGGCTCCTTCAGCAGGAAGAGAAAGGCCCCACAGGTTGGCCTATTATTGATACTGGGAGCAAGACTTCACCTGTTTTGGTGGTTGGGCCAGAGGAACTCTCTGGTCATTGAGGGCATCTTCCAGGAAGTTTCTGGTGGACTGCTTACTTCTTGGAGCTGTTTCAAGAGACAGGGCTTATTGAAGAGTCTCTCTGTTTCTTGGAGTTCTTGTCCTAAAACATGTCTCAAGTTGGCAATTCCCACCTTCTCTGTGGCAAGAGCTCTTTTAACATCCTGTACCCAGAACACAGGTTTGTGGCTTTCCTGTTTAAGAAGGCAGATGTACATTTTAGAGGACCTTTTCTTGTTTTTCTAATTTTTTTCTCCAGGTCTTGGATTTTCTGCTTATTCCTTTTCACTTCCTCAAGCTGCTTCTGCTGTTTCTCCACTCTGATTGGCTGTCTGTGCACCAGCACAGACTCGTGGCTGACGACCTTCATTAAGGCCTGCGTGGTTTTGTCTTCATTTTCCAGGGGAGCATTGGCCAGATGCAGGGAACACTTGCCCCCTTCACTGTTCCCCTTCCTCTTCCAACACTTGCCTGCTGGACACATATCTCATCTGGGATTGGAAGGCTGCATCTTTTTCAAACCATTCCCTTTCTTCCCGATTTGTTTGTGTTGTAGAGCCATGACTTGCTGCCGGTGGCCTTCTGAAGGCCCATGTGACTCTCCTCTTGCTTTTTCGGTAGAGCGTGGGCTGTGCACCTTCCTTGTCTCTCTGCTGTGGCACAGTGATGCCTCCTCTCTCCATTTGGATGGGAAGGAGGCTGCCTCTTTCAAACCATTGTGGGCAGTATTTTGTCTTGGGATCGTATTTGTCATGATGGGACTCATCAGACTTCGGATTTTCTCATCCTGGGTTTCAACTACCTTCTGACTTGGGGTGCATTGGATGCCGGGGTGGGGGCACAGGGCAGGGGGTGGGGTGTGAGCCATGGGAAATGGCACCAGGAAGTTGGGGTTTTTACCCACCGACTGCAGTCTCTCAGTTGAGGGATGCTCTGCAGGTGGTAACTCTCCGGGTCTTGTGGCCTCCCTGCCTTTTGGGGTCCATTTCTTTTCCCCTTTATACTTTTGCCTGGG
The DNA here is from genome assembly GCF_059928025.1 of Delphinapterus leucas. NCBI lineage: Eukaryota > Metazoa > Chordata > Mammalia > Artiodactyla > Monodontidae > Delphinapterus > Delphinapterus leucas. Next base: position 46,789,951 of record NC_143148.1, read on the forward strand.
GCTCTTCAGCTCCTTGCCAGTTAATCCGGCTGTGGTTTCAGCTGCTTAGTCTTTGATGCGATAACCTACTTCAGAGGAGTGCCTCCTGACTTCAGTGATTTTTCATGAAGCCAGAGGCCAAGAAAGGGGAGTCCTGAGCAGCAGCCGTCTTCCTTCAGGACTTAGAAAGGCCACCTTTGGGGTGAGATGAGCCATCCTCCTTTAGGCTGCGGCTCTGGGGACAGCTGGAGCCCCTTCAGTGTCATCTCTCTGTTTGCTGACATGTCCCTGGAGGGGACGTGCTGCCCTGTCCATACCTGTCCCAAAGCCGGGGTCTGCTATGTAGGCTTTTGTGATTCAGAGCATAGTTTTGTGGTCACAGAGGACTCTTCACAGCTTCACTTTGGTTTTTAAAATTATTATTCAGCATCCTTGTTTTTCGTTAACCGTTGAGTTCCATTTGCAATTTCTGCTCTAACAAGTGTTAGCGATCCCTTTTACGGGGAGTTGATGAGATTCTGGGCCCCGTTGGGGGCCGTTAGCGATGAGAGCCCATCCCCTGCTCATGACAGGCTGACGGGTCACAGACTGGGCTGCGCAGGTGGGCATCTGTCCTGTTCTGCCCCAGGCTGGTGGTTGATAAGCTCGTTTATGTCTCCGCGTCCCAGGGGCACGGGGCTGGCTTTTGGAGTGTGCAACCTGAGCAGCCACACAGGACCCCACGCTTGGTGTAATGCTCTGCTGTCGTTGCCTTGAAATTCTTCATACTTTTTTGAAGAAGGAGGCCCCGCATTTTCTTTTTAGCGCTGAGCCCTACAGATCATTTACCTGGTTGGTCCTGAAGAGGGGCAGTTACAGACCACAGTGTGTCCCTGGAATATTACTGAGGGCAGTGAGGGAAGAAGAGGGGACAGGTCACTGGAGAAAGAGTGTGCAGAGAGCCTGGGATTGCGGAGAGAGAGTGGAGGGTGGGCACAGAGGGACAGGGAGAGGGGCCGCCTTAAAATCAACGGGATGAATAGGATGAGGGATTAGGCATTTTGTATGGGACTGAAAAAGGCAAGAACACCCCTGTGATTATTTGCCTGCTGGAAGTGTTTGCCGTCTCCTCGACTGGGAGCCTTATCCGGGCAGGTCTGTTGTGGTTCTTCATTATATAAACCCCAGCGTGAGTGTAGCTCATAGCCTGTGGCTAATGCTCCAAACAATAGTCGTCAAACAATGACAAACTTCGTAACCAAGCTGAATGACAGTGAAATCTGTTTCTTTGACAAGCAGCCAGGTCCCCGTTGTCGGCCAGGGCACTGGTTAAGCAGAAACCAGCAGGTCCTTCGGCGTTGATCACTGATATTTCCATGGTTGGTTTGATGTGATGGAGCACATGCCCTTTGGGACATATCCATGGGATCTGAGCTGGTGGCACTGACCCCGTGGATCGCTCTGCACCTTTTGAAGAAGTTTCTTCTCTCAGCTTCTGGCCCTCCAGTCTGGATTCTGTGTGTCTCTCCTGGGTTCCTTTTTCCTCTGCCACCCCTCACCGCAGGCACTGTGGCGCTCCAACTCATGCACCTTTTAAAAACATCCACTTAACAGGATGACAGACAGCGTGGTTGGTCCCTCCAGCCACTTTTGTCACTTTCTGCCTATTTCCATGTTAGGTACAGGCTTCCCACCCGGCCAGCACTCCCACCCTTATCCCTGCAACTGAACAACCCCTTTGGTCCATGTAGGTGGTCTGTACATGATAAATATGCTTGCATTGCCTCTCTGGTATCTACCCAGTCCTACCTGCTTTCCCTCCCCGGGGGGCTGCTCCCTCCAAGGCCAGCTCTCCCTTGCTCCTCTCCATGTGTGGATGTGCTGGAGAAAATCCTCCAGGATGAGGCCCCTCCGGGAACATGATGATGCTAGGAGCCAGGACAGGGTCTCTGTGTGGTGTCAGCTGTGTCCTGGGCAGCTGCAGCTTCCTGTGGGAGGGGACATGGGAACCTCCGGGGCCTAGGGTGAATTTCAGCACCCTTCTCGGTTTGTGGCGGTTTATTATCAGTGGTCTATGCAAGGTCCCTGCCTTGTTTCAGACCCTCTGAATAAGCTTTCCCACTCCCATGCCTCCCTCTCCCACCGCAGGCCACCATTCTGGAACACTCAGTGGATGTGTTCTGGTTGTCTTAATGCTCTAACAGAGCATCGATGCTGTCTTGTAAGTACTTTAAATTCACATAGGTGGTGTTGTTACGCCATTTCTTAATCTGTTTCCTTTCGCACTCAACACTGTTTTTGGATGTGGTTTTCCCCTCTACATTCTTAAAACTCATTTGAGATTACCCAGAGAGCTTTTGTTTATGTGGGTTCAAACTCTCGATACTACTTACCGCATTTGAAATCAAAATGGAGACATTAAAAAAATTACTTATTTATTGAGTCATTTGAAAATAGCAACGATGAACACATTGTATGTTAACATAAATAACATTTTATCATTATTATGAAAATAGTTTTGACCCCGCAGACTCTCTGTCCTACAGTAAAGTATCAGTCTCTTCCAGAAAGTGAAAGGGCACCGTGAAGGACAAGGTCTGGAAAGTGAAAGTGAATTTCATTTGTATTACTTTATAATACCTTTGTCTGAAAAGAAAGGGTGAAATATATTCTATTTTAGCAAAGTTCGCTCAGGTTGGGTGGGCTTGCCTCCTTGGTTCACTGATTAATACCATTGCCTACAATACAGAAGGTTATTCTCGATAGCAGAGATTCTGTATCCCACCAGAAAACTTTTTGGTGCTTTACGTTGAACTCGCTGTGTCCTAGAATAGACCATTTTACACCACGAAAAATAGAAACTCCTCACAAGCTGTATGTATAATTCTGTTTATTTTACTTAATTTTTTCACAATCAGTGCCTGCATAGGCATTTTAAAAGAAAGTTAAGATATTATTCACCTTTGTAGAGAGTATAGGTCAGTGGGTTTTAGTATGTTATTAGGTTGTGCGACCGTCACCGCTATCACCACTATCTAATCCTGCCTAATTCCAGAACATTTTCTTTTTTTTTTTAAAGACTTTTTTCGGTGTGGACCATTTTTTAAAAAGTCTTTATAGGGCTTCCCTGGTGGTGCAGTGGTTGAGAGTCCGCCTGTCGATTCAGGGGACAAGGGTTCGTGCCCCTGTCCAGGAAGATCCCACATGCCGTGGAGCAGCTGGGTCCGTGAGCCATGGCCGCTGAGCCTGCGCGTCCGGAGCCTGTGCTCCGCAACGGGAGAGGCCACAACAGTGAGAGGCCCGCGTACCGCAAAAAAAAAAAGTCTTCATAGAATTTGTTACAATATTGCTCCTGTTTTGTTTTGGTTTTTTGGCCACGAGGCATGTGCGATCTTAGCTCCCTGACCAGGGATCCAACCTGCACCCCCTGCACTGGAAGGCGAAGTCTTAACCACTGGACCTCCAGGGAAGTCCCTCCAGAACATTTTCAGAATGAAACCCCATCCCCATTAGCAGTCACTCCTCAATACCGCCCCCCGCCACCCCGGCCCCCGAACCACTGCCCCAGCCCCTGACAACCATTAGTCTACTTTTGGTCTCAATGGATTTGTCTTTTCTGGACATTTCATGTGAATAGAATTATACAGTATGGGGCCTTTTTTGTGTAACTTCTTAGTATAATGTTTTTGAGGTTCATCCATGTTGTAGCATGTATCAGTACTTCATTCCGTTTTATGAGTGATTAATATTCTAGTGTATGGATACACCACATTTTATTTATCCATTCATCAGTTGATGGGCATTTGGTTTGTTTCCACTTTTTGGCTATTATGAACAATGCTGCTGTGAACATTTGTGTGCAAATTTTTATGTGGTTGTATGCCTTCAATACTCTCGGGTCTGTTTACTTTTAAATGTTGTTAATTAAGTTGGGTAACCAAGGATTGTTTCTCAGGCACCCATGATCATATATTAATCAAGTGTCTATATCCCTTCTGGTAACTCTTTAGATTCTCCCTTTTCAAATAATTTAATAAATATAGAAAAAAAGAGAAAACTTTCAAGATACCTTTTACACCTACTATGTTCTTTGAGATTTCTCAGAGGAGCCCTGGAAAATCACAAAGATTTGTTTTTGCATCTTATCAAAAGAGAGTGCCAGAAAGAATTAGGTTTGTTTGATGTGTTACTCTTATAAGATTTGCACAAGAAGACTTGTCAGATCAGAGAACGTTTTTGGCCTTCCTGGGGTTATGCTTATACAGATGAAATGTTAATGTAAGTATTTTAGAAATCGTGTGGTTTATGGAAGCTCCTCGTGATTTGTCAGTGCCTCACTGCCCATATATTTTTACCCTCAGGCGAAAGGCTCATCTAAAGTCTCATGAAATCGTTCCCTACGATAGCCTGAGAGAGAAGTTTACTCTCCTCCATTTTGATCTTATTGGTTAGAGTAATCAATTAACCACAGCCATGAAGTCTGTGTCATCTTAGAGATGTTTTCGTTTAGTCTGGTGTTTGCCTGAAGGCTCTGCTCTAAGCTGCAGGGTGCAGCGTGTGTCATCAATTAAAAAGGACAGTCTTAGAGCCTTGTGATAAAAGACTGTACCACGTGCTTCAAACCGTTCATACTTTATATAAAGAATAGACTCTTGGGTGCAGCCTTCTGAGCTGACGTCAGTTAAGCAGCTCTCAGACTATAAACGTGGATCGAGTCAGGATTTCCAGGACTCTTTTTGGTCCAGAAGCAGATGGCTTCCTGAAAGCAGACTGCTAATCCAAGATCCAGTGGAACAAGAATGAATTACAGAGCACTGCACGGAGGGATGTGGGAATTTCATTGTGGTTATTTTTTAAAACTGTCGGTAATGTTGTTTTAACAGTCAGCTTACTGGCTCTATGAGGAAGCCTTTTTTCTTCTTCAGCTCCCTGTCATCCGCAACAATTTAGTAGATTCTGCTTTTGTAAGCGGGGGTAAGACATTTAAAAATGATACTCAGTTTACGCTGGTGTGCAGTGGGATCTCACAGTGGCATTTCCCTAATGGCTGACGATGTCAGTCGTCTTCGATGTGTTTGTTTGCCATTTATAAACGCTATTCAGTGAGATGTCAGGGGGTAAGGTTTTGAAGGAGGCTTGCACACCGTTCACTCCAAGCTTCCCATTCTACAGATGGGGAACTTGAGACCAACAAAGGGGCTGTCTGGCCAAGTTCTCCCGGTTGACTGTGATCTCTGAGTGGAAACAAAGGACAGGCGTAAGGAGGACCGAGCACCCTGATCCAGGCTTCTGGGTGGTTTCTAGGACCCCCCTCATGGGCCCGGTGTGTGAGGTCAGCTCCTGGGCCCTGGCAGACAGAACTGTCCCTTGGGGTGTCCGCCAGGTTTGGAGGACTCCCATCCCCGAAGGAGGATGCGGCACACCAGGTGAGCGCCTTCTCCCAAAGGTGAGACTTCCCAGATTTGGAACCAGCTGGGTCCCCGTGAGTCCTGGGGCAGCCACAGAACACACAGCAGAAAGCAGAGGAAGCCTCCTGCGCTACGGCCACAACAAACATCATCCCCACGGCTGCCAGTTAGTGAGACTCCGTGCCGGGCACCGTGCGAAGCGTGTGTGCGACTAGCATCCACTGGATCCTACAGAAACGCTCACAGGAAGCTATATTCTTACCCATATTTCATAATGTGACAGGAACACAGATATCGAGTAGGTGGGCCTGTGTTTTATGTTTTGTTTTGTATTCACTTCCTGTTGGCTGCTGTAGCCGCTTACCACAAACTTGGTGGCTTAAAACAACACAGATTTATTACCTTACAGCTCTGGAGGCCAGAAGTCCAAAATGGGTTAAAACTGAGGTGTCAGCAGGCCTGCGGGGCTTCTGCAGGCTCTCAGGGAGAATGTTTTCCCGCCTTTCCTAATTTCTTTTTTTTTTTTTTTTTTTTTGCGGTACGCGGGCCTCTCACTGCTGTGACCTCTCCCGTTGCGGAGCACAGGCTCCGGACGCGCAGGCCCAGCGTCCATGGCTCACGGGCCCAGCCGCTCCGCGGCATGTGGGATCCTCCCGGACCGGGGCACGAACGCGCGTCCCCTGCATCGGCAGGCAGACTCTCAACCTCTGCGCCACCAGGGAAGCCCGCCTTTCCTAATTTCTAAATGCTTCCCGCTTACTGCATCATTCTGACTCTGGGTTCTGCCTGCCTCTTTCACATCCAGGGACCTTTGTGATGACTTTGGGCCCACCTGGATATTCCGAGATAGTCTCCCTGAAGTCAGCTGATTAGCGACCTTAATTCCTTCTACAGTCCCAATTCCCCTTTGCCACGTAAAATAACGTATTTGCTACATCCGAAGATTTAGGGCTCAGACATCCTTGGGGCCACTATTCTGGGGAGCTGAGGGGTGCCAGGTGAGGAGGAGGCTGGAAGGAATGGTGCCCCCAGGTGTGTGGGTTGGGTAGGTGTGGGCAGGACAGTAGAGTGTGAGCACCGCCCTGGAGGACTTACCTTCTCGCTGGGGGAGCACCTGAACGCACGTCAGGGCACGTCGTCATGTGCTATGGGGAAAAATATTCCTGGTGGGGAGGGGTTATGGGACATCGGGTGGGGGGTGAGTGGGTTGCAGTTTAATCAGGGTGGGCCTCACTGAGGAGTTGACGGTTGAGCCAGGACCAGAAGGAGAAGAAAGGAGTTGCAAAGCAGCCTGGGAAAAGAGAGTGATGTCCAGCCTTGCACAAGCTGGTCCTGTCTGGTCCTTGAGCTTTACCCTCTGAGCTTCAGCTCTCAAGGGACTTGCGGTCCCCCCAGTTGAGCCTGGCTTCCTCTGGCTCTGGTGCCACTGTGGATGCTGACGTTTTAACTGCCAGGCATTCTCACCAAGGAATTCACCCCCACCCCCAATCTGGGGACCTCTTCCTGTGCTTTTTTCTGACCTACCACTTACCGTGCGGACTTGCTAGTTTCCTCATCTCTCAGGCCCAGGAGCCTTTAAGCTCTCGGCAGCCAGGGACTCTCCTCTTCACTGCTGTGTCCCCAGCACCTAGCGTTTGTCTGTCTCATGGATGTTTGTTGAAGGTCCACAATGTGAATGTGCATCTGGTTTCCGTTGGTGTCCTGACAGACGCCAAATGCCAGGCAGCGTGTCCCAAATCCCAGCTACCCCCCCGACCCATCCCCAAACCTGCTCCTCTCCTGTCTCGGTTAATGGCACCCACCACGCACCCAGTTGCTCCAGCTAGCAGCCTCGGAGTCATTTCTTGACTCCTGTTTTTCTCGCGTGTCACGTATCTGGTCCTTAGCAAAACCTTTTGATTCAATCCTAGAAACAGGTCCAGAATCTGCTATTGCTGTCACCTCCCCCACTTCCTTGGCCCAAGTCATCAGCGTTTCTCAGTGGCCCTGGTGCGTCAGCCTCCTAACTGGCGCCTCTGCTTTCTCCCTTGCCTCCTATAGTTCAGTGTTGACACAGGAGCCAGAGTGACCTTGAAAATAAATCATGTCACTTCTCTGATGATCTCCCCCCTCAGTGGCTTCCTTTGACACAGTAAGATCTGAAGTCCTTTTTGTTGTGGCCTCCACCTGGCCTCACCTGTTTCCCCAGCCCCATCAACTGTTCACCCCCTTCCCTCATTCTGCCCAGCCCCAGTGACCACATTTCTGAGCATGCCAGGTACTCTCCCACCTCAGGGCCGACTCAGCACTGGCTGTTTCCTCCATCTGGACTCCCTTCTCCAAGATGGCAGCAAGGTCCACTCCCTCACCTCATTCACATCTCTTCTTGAATTTCACCTATTCAGAGAACCTAAAATAGCGCCTCCCTCCCCTCTTCCTATGTCTTTCCCTTGTTGAACTTTAGAGCACGTATCATAACTTTATGAACATTTTAATCTATGTATTGTCTTCTTCACCTTAGAGTATAAGCTCCATGAAGGTACTCAACAAATACTTATTATTGAACAAAGGTGCCCATGGGAGTGGCACTCAAACTGGGAAGCCAGGGAGGGATTCCTAGAGGAAGGGGCAGTCCCTTTGTTGCTGCTGCCAAAGGGGGCGTGTGGGCCACACGTTCAAGGGTGCACCAGATATACCAAAGGGAGGCTCCTTGTGGGATCATGTGTTCCCCGAGGGTCAGGGCCATGCCCTCTCAGTGCCACCGAGCCTATCCCCTATGTCTTTGTCTTCCTTCCGTCTCCCCATGCAACCTGTGGTAGAAAGTAGTTGTCAGGAAAATTATGTTATTGACAGTTTGCTTGGGGAAGGAACTGCAGTGGTCCAAACCATTTTGGGTTCTTCCCAGTGACCTGGCACCTTGTGGATTTGACCAGCCTGCTCTCTCGGCCCTGAGATGCAACTAATTCCAGCGAATCGAGTTAGCTGTGTGACACTGCTCTCTTCCTCGGGACTTACTAACTGGACTTGGTGTTCCTGGGCATTTTCCTTTTTCTTCATAGCCTGTTTCTGCTGGCCTTTGTGTTAGAAGGTGGGGCTGTTGATAGAGCTGCCTGGAGAAACTCAAGACAAGAGAAAGGTGCTGGACCTCACAGGGGTGGGGCCGTTCCTGGGGTGGTCCTGGGAGGCTAGGGTAGAAGATAGGTGTCCCCCTCCAAAATACAGAGTTAGATGGGTTTGTGCCTGGCTTTCGGTAATCTTTCCAAAGGGAATTTTGTGAATGGAGAATGTACCCGGGAGACAGTTGCCTTTAAGTTTGAAATCTCTGCGTCTGCATGGGACTGCTCTATTTTGGACTTTGGTCTCAGGTCCCAAGGCTCTATGTGGAATGGGAAATTCCACTTAAGGGCATGGAGCTGGGCTAGGATCTTCCGCTGAAGGGTTGTGTTTAGAGCTCACCAGCTCCTAACGCACCTGTGAGTCAGGCAGCAACAAAGTCTGGTGTCCACAAGAGAGAAAGAAGAGGGTGAAATGAATCCCAGGTGCCACCCCACGCTCCCTGTCACCCCAGCCCCTGTTCCCCTGGCGTGGGCTCCTAACACAGGAGAGAGTCAGCACAGCCCTGAGGACGGCACGGCACTGTGATGGCCTTAGCATCACCCTCCCCTCTCCCTTTGTCTCAATAGACATATACCTGCGTTCACAATGAACTAAACGGGCTTCTGAAAGACCAGGTGTCCCTGACGGCATGAGTTTCCCCTTCTGCTGAATAGAGATTGTGCCTGGGAGAAAGGGCTCCCAGGCCCTTTCCCTTTCCAGCAAATCTGGGTCCCGGAGTTGCAACCAGGTAGAAAAGGACCCACCTCTGCCCCTGCATGGATCCCAGGCTGTGGCAACCGCTCCACCCCATCTTGCCTCGGGGGCTTTGAGGGGAAGCCCAGGCAGAGACGTGTGTGTCGGAGGGCAGGTGTGAAGCTATAGACTGGGCTACAGCGCCTCATCCTGGGGGATGCTGGCCGAGGACACCTAGGGATGATAGGGGGCGGGGCTGCGCTTAGTGGACAGGAGATCCCCTGGTAGGATACATAGGGGTGGCAGGGAAATCGGTATTAGGCAGTGCAACAGGGCCTCGTGGGAGCTGGTGGGTGGTTCCCCTTCCCCTCACTCTGTTTCTGTCTCTTTCTCTGTCTCTCAGTCTCTGTCCTTCCTCCCTTCCTTCTTTCCTGTGTTTTTCTCTGCATCTTCTCTCCACTAACTCTCTGACTCTCCCGGGCTCTTGGTTCCTACTCTTCTCAGCATCACTTCAGGCTTGGTTTTGGATCGCTGTCGTGCCACCTCTCGCCCCCAAAGCTGTATCACCACCCAGCTTCAATGCCACACATTCTGCCTGACAGCCCTGGCTCTCAACCTCAGATTCCAGGAGACTCTTAGGGGCCCCGCCTGGACCAGATGTCCACTCTCGGCCCCGTCAGCTGTGGGCAGGCAGACAGAGGTCAGGTGGCTCGCCGGCTGCATCATCCAGGGGGTGAACAGGACAGGCGCTCTCAGAAAGGGGCGTGGCTGGGAAAGAAAGGAGGCGTAGATTCGACCCACAGGGCTCTATTGCTCCAGGTGAGTTCCTGGTTATTGAATGGACACTTCCAAAGTGACTTAACGTCTTTGAGCTTTAGTTTCTTCATCTGAAAATCGTATCCATCGCAAGGATTGTTGCGACGTTAAATGAGGTAATGTCAAAACAGTCAGTATCTGATAGCACTAAAAAAAAATCAGGTATCTCTCTGTTCTAGGATCCCAAAGAGTTCTGTACACCCAAAGGCCATGCTGGCCCTATACCAAGGAGCATCTGATATGTTGCTGTGGGGCAAATTGCATTTCGAGGGGGAGAAGTTAAGTTCGTGGTGCCTGGAACTCCTGGGTGGAGGTCCCCCCTGCTGGGTGGAGATCACCTAGTCCCACTGTTGCCACAGGCCATTGGTAGCCCTACTGTAAAGAATATGGATCCAGGGAATTCCCTGGCGGTCCAGTGGTTAGAACTCCGAGCTTCCACTGCAGGGGGCTCGGGTTCAATCCCCAGTCAAGGAACTAAGGTCCTGCGAGCCGTGCGGTGCAGCCAATTAAAAAAAAAAAATGTGGATCCAATCCTCGGGATTCATATCCTGGCTTTGCGCCGCCAGCTGGCCCTAAGACATGGGGCTCGTTACTTGACCTCTTTAATCTTGAGTTTCCTCATCTGTACGCTGGAGACAATCACAGCACCCCTCTCAAGGGACTAAGAGAGATACCGCAGGCAAACTGTTTTGCATAATACCTGGCATTTGGTAAACTTTCAATGAACTGATAACTGCTGTTATGATTTCAGAAACGTGGAAACAAACATGGAGCAGAGAAGTGACAGGCTGATGGAGAGAAGGCAGTGAGTGGCAAGGGAAAGTACAGCGTCCTGGGGTCCCACACCCTTGCTTCTAGTGGTTATGCCCCAGTTGGGTGGCCCCCTCACTCTCCCCACTCACTCGAGAACAGGCTCTCTCTTTGTCGGGGACTAGCGGCAGAGAGAAAGTTGACCACTCAGCCAGAACTGGGAGGGCTTCCACAGGAGAACATTTCCTTTTTATTGTCTGTAAACTCTTCTTTGGTAAACAAGAAACCCAAAGGGAAAGGGAGCACGCTGAGTCAAGGACAGGGCCGGTGCCCGCCACGAACAAGGAGCTCTGAGAAGACAGCTACACCACTAGCGAGGCGGGGCATGGAACCTGGGGGTTCGGGGTGGCTGGTGGCATAGGGGAGAGGCAGAGGGGAGGGTGCACTCTGTTGGACATAGAAGCCTAAATCATACAGCGAATGAGCTCATGCATCACAGCGAAGAGAACGAGGGACTCCCCACCTGTACCCCCGCCCACCTTCTATGCGGTTGGTGCCCCTCTGCATGCAGAGCGCTGTGACTGGTCATCCAGGGTTGGGTTGGAGGGGGCTCCAGGGGGCCCGTCAGCAGCCCCTTCTCCATCTCTTCTTTCCTGCTCTGCAGGCTGGGGTGTGTGCAGATGGCAGGGGCAGCGGGAGGGATGCTCAGGATCTCCGGGTCTGGGTGGAAGTGGCAGGGCAGCAGGGGCAGGTTTGAGGGGAGGTGGAGAAGCAGCCCCCATCCCCCCTTTTACATGGGTGGCTCACTGCAGAGGACAATCTCCAGGTCCTTGCGGTAGAGCTTCCCCGCCTCGGCCAAGGACATGACGCTCTTTTTGTAGCTGGTGAGCTGTTGGATGTTCATTTCCTAGGAGACAGAGAGGGAGAGGGTAAGAGGCTCAGAGGACGGCCCCACCTACACGGCCCAGCTGTTCATTCAGCCAGGACCTTTCCCTTATCCCATCTCAGTGCAAGTAGCTTAGAGGCACACAAAGCATGGGCCTTGGGAGTCAGAAATCCCCGGATGAAAAACACTCTCCCTTTCACTTAGTGGCTGCATTGCTTTGGGGAAAGTATTCAGCCTTTGCTGAGTCTCAGCTGCCTCGTCTGTAAAATGGGTACAGTAACAAGCCTGCCTCATTGAGGTGTTTTGATGATTACGTGAGGAAATGAATGTAAACAATACTTAGCACAGTACCTGACACACAGCATGCACTCCAAACAGTAGCTGTTGATGACAGTCATTATCTATGCATAGCTTCTCTAAATTCCTCTACCTCAGTGAGCCTCCATTTACTCAATCTGCTGGGTCCCTGCAGGTGAGGAGGAGAATGCCAGGGGAGCTCCCTGGTTTTGTCTTCAGGCCCCTTGGATCATGCTTCCCTAAAAGCCTCACCCAGCGAAACAAGGGATTCTAACTCCTTTCTCCTCCAGCGGCAAGCCTACCAGCCTACTGCTTGTTCACTGGCTCCTTGTGGCCTTGAGGGGCACTAAGACAGGTGACCCACAGACATATGCCCAGAGTCTCATACAAAATGGAGGCCAACATGTACAGAACACCAACAGCCCACATGCCTTGTGTTGCTTTGGATGGAAATAGCCGAAAGTTCTGAAATAGAGCAAAGTCATCATCAACGTTGGAAACTCAATAAACAACTGTCTTTTTCTTTCCCTTCTCCTTCCTCTTCCTCCTCCTTTTGTATGGAACACGTCGGCAGATCTTTTTTTTTTTTTTTTCAAATAGTTCCCCTTCCAGGCTGATGGGTCATTATCTCCATTCAGCTAATGAGAAAAGTGAGGTGTAAAGACTAAGGTGTTGGCTAAAGGATGGGACCAACTCTACAGCCATAAGGAGTCTTGGTCCCCTGAGTAATTCTTTACGTGGCTCACCTGCCCTCAGTGCTCCAAGGTCAGTCTTTTATTGCATCATTTGGTGACATCCCCTCACGTTACTGATTCCTGGGTTTGTGCCACCACCCAGCCCCAAGGCACTTTGCAAGCATCTCTAGCTTTGAGGGGCATCTTCACTAAAGTTGTGAAGTTCCTGGAAAAAATGTCACCTAGTCCATAACACCAGGGTGTGCCTGAGCGACCTACCACTCAATTAGGAGCTAAGGAAGTGACCCCATATATCAAGCCTGAGCTTGACAAAACCCTCCAGTTCAGTGTGGCATCAAGAGTTTTAGCAGAATGGACAGAGGGGGCTGCTTACTTTCTGTGTCTAGAAGTATTGCTTGAAGCTGAGGATGGCTTTAGCAAGTTGCAAGTGTCTTAGGACTGCTAGGAAATGTCGAAGTTTGAGCCCATCAGCCTGTCCCTCAGGAGCCTCAAACATAAATCTGCTCAGAAACCGAATCACCGTCCGTGAAGGCACCATCAAAATGGCATACATGGACTTCCCTGGTGGCGCACTGGTAAAGAATCCGCCTGCCAATGCAGGGGACACGGGTTTGAGCCCTGGTCTGGGAAGATCCCACATGCCACGGAGCAACGAAGCCCGTGCGCCACAACTACTGAGCCTGCGCTCTAGAGCCTGTGAGCCACAACTACTGAGCCCGCGTGCCACAACTACTGAAGCCTGCGTGCCTAGATCCTGTGCTCTGCAACAAGAGAAGCCATCGCAATGAGAAGCCTGCACGCGGCAATGAAGAGTAGCCCCTGCTCGCCGCAACTAGAGAAAGCCTGCATGCAGCAACGAAGACCCAACACAGCCAAAAATAAATAAAAAATAAATTTATTTTTAAAAAAAGGCATATGCATCTGCCATGTGGGCTCACCTAAAAATGGCCATTCCCCTCCCAACTCAGGGGCTGTTATTTACAAGCATGCAGCTCTCTCTACCGATTCATTCACTCAATCCCCATGTGCTAAATCTGGAGCTTAGTACAGGTGGAAGGCTCCCGGGTAAACAATTTTATTAATATCCTTGTTCTCTAATCTTCAGAGTTGTTTCCTAGCCCCAACACCTGACTCTTTTTTGTTTCCACATCTCGATTCAAGTTGTGTAGCCATATGAGTTGTCTTTTGTGGTAATCAAGAAAGAGCCTAGTTAGATGATGACCAGGAAATTCGGGTCTCTCCCAAGATTTAATGCCTGCCTTCAAGGCCCATCAGCCTCAGGCATAAAGCAGGGTGATATGGAGAATAATCATGCCTCATTAATACAATTACAGTTAAAGATATTTTCCATTACGATGCGCAACATTCCTTGGACACATAAGGATGCACAAATAATTTTCTCCTAGAGTTTGGTGCCAGGAAAACGTCTGCTGAGTTCAAACACTTGGTGAGTACTTCCTTTCTTCCTAGGAAGTATTTGCTTATAATTTGTTTTCTGCCTCTTTCAAAAAGCAATTGTAGGTAGTGTAAAGCAAAAAAATAAATTTAGGGTGAAAGAAATGAAGGGTGATATTCAGGATAAAGAAGTCGGAAGGCAGTTGGAAAGGGAGACAGATAGACTCAGAGGCTGTGATGAATTTTTTGCCCTGAAATTGAGCATTATATTTAGCTCTAGCCTGACCGCCCAGGCAGTTAGACAACGCAAGGAATTATAGAGCGTTCCTCATCTAATTAAAGAAAGCAGCAAAACCATTTTCTCAGAGAAAGACATTTTGCAGGAGGTGGAGGAAAATGCTGCCAAGACTCATCTCCCCATTCCTGTAAAAAAGTCTTTTTTGTTGGCCATGTGGCTGACACTTCCAAGAACTGGGCCACATCAAAACTGCCATGGCCTCATAGCTGCATTATTTACATCAGCCAGCAGGTAGAAGAAACCCAAGTGTCTGCCTGTGAATGGACAGATAAAATGGGGGCTAGACACACCACGGAATGTTACTGAGCCTTAAAAAGGAAGGAATTTCCGACATGTGCTACAACATGGATGAACCTTGAAGACGTTACGCTGAGTGAAATGAGCCAGACACAGAAAGATAGATACTGTATGATCTCACTTATATGAAGTATCTAGAGCAGTGAGATGCACGGAGAAAGTAGAATGATGAGTGCCAGTGGCCGGGGGCAGGCAGCAAGGGGGAGTTACTGTTTAATGGCTACAGAGTTTCAGTCTGGAAGGATGAAAAAGAGTGCTGGATGGTGGTGACAGTGGCACAACATCGTGAATGTAGTTAATGCCACTGAACTGTACTTAAAAATGGTTAAGATGGCAAACTTTTTTATGTGTATTAAAAAAAAAAATCAGTCAATTCAACCAGAAGAAAACCAAGCCAAAAAACTGCCGTTGCCTTGTTAGGGGGTGATCAGAGAGGAGCAAAACGCACTGCTCGGCCTTCCTTCCCACCCCCATCCCGCCTCCAGGACAGCACCCCACCTCCGGGCTCAGCCACTCACCTTCTTGTTTTTCTCATACAAATCCTTCAGGAGGGCGTCCAGCTCATTCTCATCAATGTAGCCACTTCCATCCTGGCGGGGAGCAGAGGGTCAGCACAGAGCCTCAGAACTCAGGCCCCATGATCCCCGACCCCAGTCTAGCTTTGCTAACGGTCTTTACTCTGAGCAAAAGAGGTGCCCAAATAACGTGTCACTTCTGACTTTACCAGTCACTGCAGGAACGGGAGGGTCCAGGGAAAACTGTTGGTAACCTTCCCTTCTGGTGTTTTTCATTTGCACTGAAATTGTAAGTGAGGTTCAAGAAGCATTTCGCTAACTCCCTGGGTGTCGAATCCCACAACAAGATGTCAGGATGAACACAGGCTATTTAAAGTTTACCCCCAAGCCTACAGTTCTAAGGAAAACCATTGGAGTCACCTACACAGGGGCAGCTAAGGGAGGGGTGACATTGGTACGGAGGGCCTCTCACTCCCCACTTCCTAGGAAGACAGCAAGATTATGACCTGGCACCAGGGGAGCAGTACTGAGCACCTCCTCTCTTTGGGTACCAACAATGTAATCACACCCTAGTTCCAGGCATAACCCTCTTCCATGAGCTATTCTCTCCTATACTTTTAAGGAACCAAAACCTTGGGTCCCACAGGCCACACACTGAAGGACATTTATCTTCTCACACAGCAGGAGATGCTGCAGGGAATCCAAAGGGACAGGAAGAAACTGCATGGCTCAGATTGCTGCTCCGACAGCTCGTTTACTCCTAAGGACCAAGGCGAGCCATTCTGGTGGGGTGGGGGTGGGGGGGCTGGAACGGGCCTCCTGCTTTTCCATCCACACCGTCCTCTGTCTTACCTTGTCGTAAAATGTGAAGATTGCGTTGAACTCCTCCGAGGTCAGCTTCATGCCCTGGAAGGCCCAAGGTATTAAAGACAGAAGCCAAAGCCCTGCAGAGAGTGTGTGTGTGGTGTGTGTGTGTGTGTGTGTGTGTGTGTGTGTGTGTGTGCGCGCGCATGCGCGCACGCTGAGGAAGGGTGAGCTCAGAGGGATGAGGGGAAGGGGGGAGGGATTGAAGAAAAGCGAAGAGGCTATTTTACCTGAAATTTAAGCAGGAAGTTTTCCTGTACAGGCAAGAGTCTGGAAAGAGAATGTTAGAGCAGCGATTAGGAGACAGAGCAGAAGCAAGAACAACTCGGACCTGCGGGGAGGGGATGCAGAAGGAGCATCTGTAGTTATGGAAACGATCTCTGAGCACTTAATAATCAGGTGTCAGTGGAAAGTTCTAAAAAGAGGGAGACGGAACGTTGAGGTGATGATGATCATGATTTGATCTAACTTTGATTTGTGCTTCAGGACACCTGACCTGTCACCTTCCCCACTGATTGATCTTGGCGGTAGGGACGGTAGCACAGGGATGATCTGCAGGGATCTTGTGAAAAGCGATGCTGGGGTGAGTGAGGGCAGGCACTTACCGGGACATCTCCGAGAGGCCCAGTTTGCCGTCCCCGTTCAAGTCAAACATCCGTAGCTGTTGGGGACAGAAAGTGGTGTCTGGGTTATTTGTTTTGACTTTCTCTCATGTCGGACCTTGGCCTGCCATCCCCTGTACTGGAGAGGAAGGAGGATGGGGGAGTATGCTCATGTGTCCTCTGAGGTCACCTGGTGGCAGGGACCAGCATGGGCTGAATCGGTCACTGGGGAGACAGCAGGGACTTGGTCATGGCTCCCCTCCCCCTTTCTCAGGGACAGGGCCGCAGAAGACAGCAGACCAGCACCGAAGGCCCACCCTCTCCAAGTTTATCCTCTCCTGGAGCTGTGGAGGCTGTCATGGAAACAGATGCTCCCGTCTTACACTGTCCCAGGAGCATTTGGCTGAGTGGGGACCTCAAGAGAGAGGGTGCAGGGCCCATGAACTAGCATCCCTCTTGCTGGCTGCCACTGGGAGTCACCTCTCCTGGACCTGAAGAATCAGCCGACTAGCGACCCCACAAACCCCGAATCCCACCGATTTGGGGCCCGTGTCCTGCACCCCTGGGGAGGAGGGATACTTTCAGCCACTCACTATGGTTTGGGTGTACTCTTGGAGCTTAGGTTCATCATATGGTCGGTTCGCCTTCTTCAGCAGGTCAGACAGGAATCCCTGGAATACCAAAGTCCTCTTCAGAGCTCCCAGTTCAGGCTGTCTGTCCCTGACTCACTTACCTGCTCCTTCAGACGGTCACTCAACACTGTTTTCCGGGGCACATCATTTGCGTAGCTTGCAGCCCTCACAATTCCCTCACCCCTTAATGCTTGTGGAGTAACCCTGAAGGGGGAGGGAGCTGCTGGATGCAACCTCACCCCATAGGCCAGGCAGTAGAAACTGGCTCTGGCTCCTCAGAGAGCCCAGGACACATGCTAAGCAGTGCCTGGGACTCCTTGGGTCCAGAGGAATTTAGGGGTAGACGTGCAAGCGAGAAGGCCAAACTGCTGGAATGCCTGTCCTGGGCACTGACGTGCAGAGGAACGTGAACTGGTTGAACTCCTACAGCTCTGTGTTGCTGATTTCACATGGCTGAACATGTCCAACCATTCAGAGCTGGGCCTGAGTATCCCAAAGCAGACCACACACCTACATTCCTCACCCACCCTCTCCTCCCTCCCCAGGTTCCTTAAACCCACCACCACTTTGGTCTCAGGCCCATTCTCTGCGCCCTCCATGCCCTCTCCAAGGCTCATCTTACCTTGAGTTCGTTGGCTTCGATGTAGCCGCTTCTGTCTGTGTCATACTTCCGCCAAGCCTGGAATGGGAATGTCAACCTATTCACAAAGATTTATCCACACCTATAAGCTTCCCTCCATCTTCCTTTAACGGGCCAGGCCGGGTCTTGATATTCAAGAATATTACAATGAGATGGGGACATGGAGATGGTCTAGACCAGTCCCTTCCATGTCGCAGTTGAAGAGATAAGGGAAGGTGTCTTGGCCAAGGTCACAGAGAAGAAAACAAGCCTGCTGGGACAAGGTCTCCTTACTGTAACTGGCTTCAGGATCATCTTGTAACCAGGGTTATGGTTTTCTAAGGTGTTAACCAGGCAGATTTTTACCAGGGCCAGCACTATGATCTGTTGGATCCCATTTTTGCTGTGGGTATATTGGGTGTCCTTTTACTGTTCTGGAAGCTTCTCATTCTCCGCGTGGGAGTTGGGAGCAAGGGTAAGAACCCTCTGGAAGGGGCAGAAGCAGGCTTTGGTTACTCCTCATTGTACTGCGTCCTCAACCCCTCCACCACGATGCATATGGCAGCCACGTCTGAAGGTGGAACAGAATTGGCAGTTTGTTTAGACTATCCCAAGGCCACTCCCCCATCTTTCTGATAAAAAACATCGCCCCATTTTTTTTAGGAAACCACCCCTCTCTCATGCTCAGTCCACATGGTTCCAGAGGGGCTGATCCATCTCCAGAGGGAGGCATGTGATCTAGGCCTAGACAATCGGTCCATCACTGGATCTTGCTCCATACTGGTTCTGGGCTCTGATCTGAGTCCCAGTTATTCAGTACATGCATTGGGTCCCTGTGAGGGACCAGAGAACTGCCTGCTGACCACAGCATCTGGGGGATCAAAGAGAAGCAGAGCTTCAGCAGGTGATATGGGTCTGACCACCTCCTTCCTCTCTATTCTGGCCATCTGAGCAGGAGCAGACATCACACAGGAGAAACAAGGAAAAACAGTTGGAATGGTTTTAAAATGTCCACCAATTCTTCACCTCCCTAGTTTCCCTCTCCTTGAATGTGGACTGAACTTAGTGACTCACTTCTAATGAATAGAACACAGCAGATACGGCAGTGTGTGGCTTCCAAGCCTAGGTCATAAAGACATTGAGGCTTCCTTCTTGTTCTGCCTCTTTGATCACTCACTCTGGAGGAAGCCAGGTGCCACGTCATAAGGACACTCAAGCAGCCCTATAGAAAGGCTCATGTAGTGAGAAACTGAGGCCCCTTGCCAACAGCCACGTGAGTGCACCACCTTGGAAGTGCATCTTCCGGCTCCAGTCAAGCCTTCAGATGACTGCAGCCCAGCTGACATCTTGACTCTGAACCAGAGCCACTTGGCTGAGCTGTTACCAAATTTCCAACCACAGAAACTGAGAGATAATAAATGTTTGTTGCCTTAGGCTGGTAAATTTTGGGGGGTAATTTGTCACACAGCGATAGTTAACTAATACAATGGTCCTGAAAAAATCTGGTCCTGAATGCAGCTGTCCTGAAGCCCCAGTGTTTAACCCAGTCTATCTTGTGGGGAGGCGGGGGTACCATGGTGGGGGATGAGAGTGGGTGTATCTGTGACAAACGGCCCAGAGAACCCTGTTTCCCTAATCTTTGGTCTATTTTGGTGCCTGATCACAGTTCTTAGATTTTCTTCCAAGTTTTCTTCCCTTGATTTTTATTCCCTTCTCCCTCAGCTCCAAACAGCACAGTTAGATACCAGCAACTTGATTTTCTGAAAGTCAGCAGGCGCTAATTCTTTTCCCAAATTTGATCTCCTGTCTCCTCAACTTCTCCACATCATGTCCCCCACTTTAAAAAAAGTTTTTATTGTGGTTGATTTACAATGTTGTGTTAGTTTCTGGTGTACAGCAAAGTGATTCAGAAATATATATATATATATATACACACACACACGCACACACACACATACACACGCATATATATATATATTTTTTTTCCATTATGGTTTATCACAGGATATTGAATATAGTTCCCTGTGCTATACAGCAGGACCTTGTTGTTTATCCATTCTATATATAATAGTTTGCATCTGCTAGTCCCAAACTTCCAATCCATCCTTCCCCCACCCCACCTCCCCCTTGGCAGCCACAAGTCTGTTCCCTATATCTGTGAATCCATTTCTATTTTGTAGATAAGTTCATTTGTGTCATATTTTAGATTCCATATATCAGTGATATCATATGGTATTTGTCTTTCTCTTTCTGACTTAGTATGATAATCTCTAGCTCCATCCATGTAGCTGCAAATGGCATTATTTCATTCCTCCTTTATGGCTGAGTAATATTTCATTATATATATGTACCACACATTCGTCTGTTGATGGCATGTCCCCCTTTTATTGTGAGGAGTGTGAGAATGTATAGATATTTTAGGATCTTTCTTCCATACCAGCAAACTAGGCTGTGTAATTCTCATGGTATAGTAGTGGCTCAAAAAATTTGATCCTGATTTTTTAAAAAGTTATGAGATATGAGCAAGTCCCAATAAAAAGGTAGATTTATTCTACGTACAACTTGGGTAAATGATTTTTGATTAGGGGAGAGTTCTTTCTTTGGGGAAAGAAAATGCTCGGCTCCATCAAAATATTCCTTCCCATGCTCCGAAAGCCCGCCCTTGAGTAAGCACAAAGAAATATGTGCAGATTTTCAAATATGACTTCACCAACCACCTGCATGCCTTTAGTGTATAGGAATTTAGTTCATCTAGGTTGAGTCTTGACTGCGAGAAAAAGGCAGATACCCCCTAAATTGCCTCAGGGGAGGATAACCTGAAGGGACCCCAGTCCTCCCAGAAAGCAAAGCAGCCAGCTGCTTTCGGAGTGAGATCATCCTAGCAGTTCTGACCTCCCTCCTTCCCTCTCTCCCTCCCTCCCTGGATCCACCCCCAGCTCCATGCTCTCACGCTGGACTTCTCTTTCCATCCCGTACTTTGTGCTCAGCCATCACAAAGTATGGTCATTATTCTCTTCCCATTCAAGGAAAAGAGTTCAAGAAACCTGGGCTTTGTGAAATCTCAAAGAAATCCTGAGGTGTCACTTACGTTAGAAATTAAAATGTTGGGATGAGCAGTGGGATGGAAGCATCTGGCAGCACAAACCTTTCAGGGCTACAGAGGGGCCATTTCATGTTTCCAGCTGATAAAGATGGAATGAATGGACAGCCCCAGGAGGGGATGGTCCTGTAGGATGATGGGGTCCCAGGAAACCTGTGGGATGGGGGTGGCGTTGGCTCAGTAGTTATTCTGGGGCTTAAAGGATAAAGGCAGGTAAAATATGGAACCATGTCAACTACACAGAGAGAAACCACTGATGATTTAGAGAGAGATCCCCTCCTCTTTAAGCATCTCTGCCCCCTGCAAGCTGTCATCCCCATTCTCCTGATCATAGGTGGAAGGGAGGCCAATCTCTGGCCGCCTCCCTATCAGGAAAGGAGTAATCAAGTATAAACGCTCCCTTTTCTACAGACAGAAAAACGGACACTCACAAAAGCAGCACCCTGACAAGTTCTATGTATAGGCGGACTTTTCCTCCTAGACAGGCAAGGGGGGAACTAAGAACAGAATCCAGCCTGTCAATGACCAGCTTATGGAATTTTGCCATAGTGAAAAAGCTGGAGAAAATCCTTTAAAGCACAATAAAATTAAATCCATATCTGATGCTTAGGCAAGCTACCACTTAAAAAAATGAGTCTTCTGCCCTAAGAATCCATTATTTCTAACTGACTTTCTATCTGTATGGGGAACTCACTGCCATGTGTGTTTCTGGACTAGCTCTCCAGTCATGTTTAAGCAGTGAATCAGGGACAGGGGATTACCGGTGGCTAGAAATGGATTTAACATGACAAATGGCGACTGGAGTTGTGTTGAAGGCTAGTCATTATTTATCACAGCAGGCACTGTGTGTGCGTGTGTGTGTGGGTGGTATGGGTTGAATTTCACCTTGAGGGACACATACATTGAATCGCTAGGGTGCAGAGCCCCAGAAAAATAGCAAAAATAACTGGTAGTTCGCCGGACATCAGCATTAGTAATATATTTGGTTAAACCGCATGGAATTTCCAATTTTTGTAAATAAAGAATGGTTAAATATGAGCAATTTCACATGGATCAATCTATCAATTGCATATTACTCAAAAGACACTTGAGTTTGGATGTCCTATTTCCCATGAGGATCTCAAAGAATTGCTGCTGCAAAGATGGCAACATCCATTTTAAAGATGGACAGTGAAGCCCAGACCACAGTCAAAGACCAAACCTGGAAGATACTGGAAACTGGAATTCTCACTGGGCTTTTCCAGTTTTAGAATGGTACCTAAATCCATCCTTCTCAAGAATGCTCCTTGGAACTCTGAATTCCAGGAACACTAATGCTATTGAGTGAGAAGGAACTATGAAAGATTCTGGAGGCAAACCAAGTGAAACAGGTCTCCTTACTGCAGGATTTCTCAGAGCTTGTAATATGCAAATATCTATGGCAAATACCCAAATGGGAAGTGGTGTGTACACATTATTTTCCAAAGGTACTTTACCCAAGCTTGCTTCTCACCTTATTCCCCACACTTTAACGTGCACACACGTCACCTGGGGATCTTGCTAAAATGTAGATTCTGATTCAGTGGGTCAGGGACTCTGCATTTCTTTCTCTCTTTTTTTTGCGGTACGCGGGCCTCTCACTGTTGTGGCCTCTCCCATTGCGGAGCACAGGCTCCGGACGCGCAGGCTCAGCGGCCATGGCTCACGGGCCCAGCCGCTCCGCGGCATGTGGGATCTTCCCAGACCGGGACACGAACCCGTGTCCCCTGCCTCGGCAGGCGGACTCTCAACCACTGTGCCACCAGGGAAGCCCGGGACTCTGTGTTTCTAACAAGCACCCAGGTGGTGGCGACATTGTTGCTCCTGGTCCATGGACCACATTTTGAGTAGTTGAGCTACTCAAAAGGGGTTTAGTGTCTTCCAGGGACCATTCCCAGGCATTGGGTGGGCCTGGCTCTGAACACGAGAGAAAGTCAGGCCCCGATGTACAAAAGAGAAGGCAGCGCCTTGGTCTCACCTCCATAAACTCGGTGCTGGAGCCCACATGCTGCCTGAAGCACAGAAGGAAGTTCTCCTCCGTCGGCAAGATCTGCGCCAGCTGTGGGGATCAGAGAGCAACAGTAATATTACGGAGAGCCCTGCCAGGAAGCAAACAGACTTTCCTGCAGGAAGGATGGAAACCAGCCAGTGGCAAGGCAGCATGGGAGTCACATTTTGCTCCATTTTGCTTCCTTTCTTGAGAACAGGGGCTGACAGCCCTTCAAAGGGGAAGAAGGATGTTCTGAGAAGCACTTCTGGGTCACCCCCAAACCTTCAGGTATTAGCAGCTGGAGGGACAGAAAGTGGTTTCACTTTAAAACGCGAGTATCCAGACTCAAAAGAATACTTAATAGATGATTCCATATATATAATTCTAGAAAATGCAAACTAATCTGAGTGCAGGAGGGCCTGACCAGACAGAGGAACATTTTGGGGGTGATGGAGATGCGTATTTTGATTGTGGTGGTGATTACATGGCTGTATACAGCTGTCTAAACTCATGGAATTTTACACTTCAAATCGATACTGCTTATTATATGTAAATTATACCACAACATATCCGATTTTTAAAAAACTGCAAGTACTCTTGTGCCGCAAACACTGTTGGCTGCCCCCCTCCACCCCCAATGGGCTTCCCCTCTTCTCTGCTCCCAGCATGCTTGAGTCACAGGCAGATCCTGATTAGTCTCAACTAGATGTGATAATCCCATTTCCCTGGCCAGTGATTGGCTTATGGCTAGACATGTGACCTACTCCTGGCCAATGAAATGTGAGGGGCGGTCTACTGCGGGTACCCCTGGGAAAGATTTCCTTATCAGGGACCAAATGAGATGGGCCCCTTCTGCATCTGGATGTGATGCCTGGAACTGCTCTAGCCAGCTTGCTACCAGCCTGAGGATGAAGCTGTTTTAGGGGTGGAGAACAGAACCAAGAGAACTGCCGAGAAGCAGGGCTGGAGACCTTGTCTCCTTCACCAGGGGTCAGTCCTTCTCATGGCCTTTCTCATTAGGAGCCTCTCATAGTTTAAGCTAAGAGTCAGTATATTATGGCCCATGAGCCAAATCTGGCTCAATGCCTGTTTCTGTAAATAAACTTGTATTGGAACATGGTAGGGCCCTTTCGTTTACATTACTGTTTGTGGTTGTTCTGTGCCACAGAGCAGAGTTGTTGAAGGCAGGGTTTACAGCTTGCAAACCCTAAAACACTGACCATAGTCTGGAACTTTACAGAAAAAGCCTGCCAACCCCTGGTTTAAGCCCATTTGAGTCAGGATGCTCTGAGGCCTGCAGTTTAGGCATCTATAGGGATGGTCTTGGTGCTTTTCACAGATCACCGTTAACTAGGCTGGTAGCCCATCCCTCAGCTGCTGTGAAGGATGACCGCTGGTGGCTCATTGCTGCCCCCTGCAGGAGAACTGCCCTCCACCAAACTGCCCCAGCCATCCTCCCCTCCGAACCCCATCCTGGAGGGGGCAGCTTGCATCCAACGCCTGATTGACATAGGGGTACAAAGGGCCATCCTACCGCTTGCTTCAAGGTGGGGCCAACCCCGTGGCGCAATCCACACTCCAGAGCCCCCCATGAGATCAGGCCAAGACGAGGCTCCAGCTGAGACCACGCGCTTGCTTAGCTTCTTGCTCTGCCCTTTCCTGTTGCTCTCTCCTCCCTTCTCTTGAAATCCTACCCACGAATCTCTGTCTCAGTCTCTCCTTCCAGGGCACTGACCTAAGGCACCATGGCAACCAATTCACCGCGGGAGGAGTTCTGCCCTCCTTTATGTGCCACTGTCATCATTCTGGACCACTTGACCGTGGGTTGCAGACTGATTTCCAGAGGTGTCTGGTTAGGCCTGCACACACAGGCACATGTAGATGTGTCTGTATGAGTGTATGTGTGTATATATAAATTGTTAAACAAGGAGGCCATTAGACTAAGGCAGCCTTAATGCCTTAGTAGCCTACGTTAGCAAACCAAAGTCTAAACAAACAGCCAAAGCAGCCAACTAGGCTTTCCTGAATGATGCGGCCAATCAAATAATTTCCTTGCTTTGTAACTGGCTCTTCCGTATAAACGTCTTTCCCGTAGCTCCCATTGGTAGAGTGTTCCTAACTATTTTAGGTTCGGCGCTGGCCCATTTGAATGGATTTTTGCTCCAATAAACTCTTAAAATTTTTAACATGCCTCAGTTTATCTTTTAGCAATATGTATATATCTATGCACATCAATACACACATATGAATGTATGTGTGTGTATATATTAATATATATGAATTATACATGCTACATATATAAATTCTATACACACACACCTTTGGATGCCTTAAGGTGGCGCATGAACTCTCCTGTTCTTCAAACTTCACTCTCTCTTCTGTCTTAAACTGAGCTCATCACACATTTATAGTACCCGTTGGACCCTGAGAGCATTGAAAGTCTTCATCCCTGTCTTAGGCCAATGTGTGTTGCTTCCTCGTTCCTTGTGAGTCAAAGGAAAAGCTCCATCTGTTCTCTTTCATCAGCCTAAGTGCTGGGAGGGGTGGTGGGGCTTCAAGACCACCACCTCACTCGGATCCCTAGAAGGACTCCTGTGCATGGGAGAGGCACAGGCAACCGACGGCCCTTCCGTGTAGCTCTTAGCAGGATACTAGGACTCACCTCTGCCATCTCGATTTTCCCATCTGCGTTCTTGTCATACTTCTGCATGAATTCCTTCATCTTCTCCCCAAGGTTGTCACTCTTCGACATCTGCAGAAAGACAAAGGGCGCTGATTTTGCTGCTGGGTCCCCTGCGAACCGTGGATCTCTCACCCTCTTGGTGCAGCAATGGTGGGGAATCATTCTGCACCCCAAATATGCAGGCATGGAACCAGGTTGAACCAATGCTCTGAGTAATCAGGGCTGCACCCTTTCCCTTTTTAGGGTTCCTCCAAATCTAAGTGTTCTCTCTCTTTTTTAAAATTTATTATTTATTTATTAATGTCTGCGTTGGGTCTTCGTTGCTGTGTGCGAGCCCTCTCCAGTTGCAGCGAGCGGGGGCCGCTCTTTGCCGCGGTGCACGGGCCTCCCATTGCAGTGGCCTCTCCTGCTGTGGAGCACAGGCCCCAGGAGCACGGGCTTCGGTAGTTGTGGCACGTGGGCTCAGCAGTTGTGGCTTGGGCTCTAGAGCGCAGGCTCAGTACCTGTGGCGCACGGGCTTAGTTGCTCCACAGCACGTGGGATCCTCCTGGACCAGGGCTCAGACCCGTGTCTCCTGCATTGGCAGGCGACTCTTAACCACTGCGCCACCAGGGAAGCCCTAAGTGTTCTCTTCTTTGAGGCTCAATCACATTATTTTCAAAGGGAAACAGAACATATGGATGTGCTCTGTACCACATAAGTAAACATGCCCGCCTGCCTTTGAGATGGATTAAACCATAAGTCTACCAGAAGGGTGAGGACTTATTTCCATCACTCAGATGTGAGAACTCAGGCCCCAACATTTCATTGAGGCAGCTTCTAATAAGCCCAACCTATTGCAGGGGCCCCCAATAAGTTCTAGACATTCCACCAGAGCAAAGGTGATTGATCATTTTCTTCTTTAAAGACTAACTGGAAATTCTACAATGCTTTTCACTCTGATTTTAGGCTAGGAAGAATGTGACCAGAAAGTCTATATAGTTGAGGGGTCATTTAAAGAGTCCACTAGATGAATGTGACTACTAAAAAGGCAGAGAGCTTCAAAAGTTCTATTGCGCCATCACCGCCTAACTTAAGTCTAAGGTTCTCTTGAAGTTCTCAGAGCTTCTCTTCGCTTGGGGTGCTGCTTGTTAAGTGTTTGCATTAGTGAGCTCTTCTTTATCCCTAATCAGTGATGAATCATCTTGGCATCTGAAGCCTCTTCGCTTCTCTAACGGCTTTCTGGTGGGTTGTGTGTTTCCTAGGATTGGGCCAAGGAAAATTCTACCAATTCTTAGAGTCTTTTGTTTTTGACCTTTTGGACTGGTCTCAGTTTGCCCATATGTATTTATTTATCAACATTTATCACGTTACGTCTACAAATGTGCCTGGAATGAGCCTAGGCCCTTATCAGAAATGTGGCCATCCTGTTTGCTTTCCACAACAGTCCCCATGATGTTAGTAGCCTGTCCATTTTACACACAAACGGAGGCTGAGATGACGTGACTTGTCCTGAGGTCACCAGCTAGTATCGTCAGAATTTGAACCCATGACTCTTGTTTCCAAGGCCAGTATTTTTTCTACCACAGAACAGCTGCTCTGAGATCCAGTCCGGGGTGATGTTAGTTGAGAATGTTGTTGACAGACTTGAAAATCACCCCTGATGCCATCTGAGGAAGGGAATGACTAAGAGAAGGATTTCAGATTTGAAGCACTTTGTAAAAACACATTCCTCTATCTACCCCACGATCCCAGAACCAGTTGTGAAGTCTGTGTTTTCTGTGATCCGGGCTTCATTATCCTAGTAATGATGGGTGACGGGGGACTGTTGATAAACAAACCCATGAATCACCTCCATCACTTAAGCCCGTCGCCTGGACATCCTCCTCACCAGGGCGCACTGACAAGCTCTGAACCAGGTGTTCACCAGTGGATTTGTGACTCATCTCCCAAAGCGCTCCATGAAGACTTGCTAATAAGCAGTGGATTGGCCAACAGACATGCAGCAGGGGAGAGTAGAGAGACCACCCCCCCGACCAAAGGACCCGCAGGAGCTGGCGGGGAGGGAGTTGGTCTAACTCCATATATTCGAGAACCAGACATGGGAATCACAACAGACTAGCTCCAATCACCTTACCTTTTCAATATTTCAGACGGTCCCCCAAAAGGCTTTAGTGAAGTCAGTCATGCCAGGTTGGCACGTGGGGAAACAATATGCCTGCCGTTAAGGGCCTGGGACATGATTTGCAGTCACTTCAGGCCATGAAGGGCAGTCTGACACATGCACACATGAGCCAGTACGATCTGGCTCAGATGCTGGTTTGGAGCAATCCTCCACTTTCCTCTAGGTCCTTGCCGAGGTTCCAACCTTGGTTGGTCTAGAACAGTGGTTCTGTAGTGGGGACGATTCTGCATCCCCTGCAGGGGACATTTAGCAATGTCCAGAGACATTTTTGATTGTCACAATTTGGAGGGGTGCTACTAGCATCTCATGGGTAGAGGCCAGGGATGCTGCTAATCATCCTACAATGCCAGGGACAGCCCCCCGTGACGAAGAGTCACCACCCCAAATGTCATTAGTGCCGAGGCTGAGAAACTCCAGTCTTGAACAAAGGCACTTGAAACCCCCCTAGGCATCCAATCTTGAGTCATGACCCCTCTGAGCATATTAGGTAGGCTATGGACTCTTCCCTAGGAAAAAATACTTTTTATACACACAGACGCAGACACAAACTTTTGCAGTTTTGGGCAGTTTATCAACCCCCGGTACCCATGAACACCCCTCAATCCCAGACACCCAGAGATAGTGAGGTAAGGTACTCTTTTAAGGGAGTATTTCAATTTTTAAAATCCTTCCAGATAAAAGAAAAACTCTAAGGGTCAAGACCAGAGATGTCAGGCTGCTGATGGAATGTATGACCTAGGACAGACAATGCTCAAAGCCATGGTCAGGATGACAGAAAATTCCAAACAATGGGAGAGGGGTCTGGGCTTACCATGCCAGAGCCTTTTCTTGCCTTCTCCAGTTCTTGGAAAAAGTTTTCTAGCTCTTTACCTTCAATATACCCATTTCCTGCAAAGATAGCAAAGAAAAAAAGCAATGAACCTCAGAGCTAAGTAGTAAAACTTATGGTGGATGGGTGGGGTGGAGAAATGGGGGGCTTCATTGAGAACTTGTTCTCCTCAGTGGTCAAGCAGGTGTCTGGGCCAGCCCTGGACTGTTAGGGATGTGGGTCCTGCCCTCTGGCCATTTGCAACCATAGAGATCCAAGATTAATAACGGTGTTGCCTTTGTGATATACATTCAGTAGTCAGAGACTGGGAGGGACTAGCGTGTGGGCCATGCTGGCAGAGGGAGCTGGGAGCTATCTGTCCGTAGCCAGCTGGGCAGGCAGCAGGAGCTGCAGATCTGACAGGGGACAACAGGTCATCAGCCTCGAGATTTGTCAGCAGGTGGCAAGCCCTGGTCAGTAGGGCGAATGAGGTCAGAGGCAGAACTTGGGTCTTTGGGGTAGGAGGGTGTACTGAGTTGAAGAGTGTCCCCCAGGGACTTCCCTTGTGGTCCAGCGGTTCGGACTCCATACTTCCACTGCAGGGGGCACGGGTTCAATCACTGGTTGGGGAACCAAGATCCCGCAAGCCGCTCAGTGCAGCCAAAAAAATAATAATAATAAAGTAGACTTTATAATAAAAAAAAAAGTGTCCCCCCAGAATCCATGTCCACCTGGAACTCAGGATGTGACCTTATTTGGAAATAGGGTCTTTGCATATGTAATTAGTTAAGATGAGGTCATACTAGATTAGGGTGGGCCCTAAATCCAATGACTGGTGTCCTTATAAGAAGGCCAAGTGAAGACACAAAGACACACCGGGAAGAAGGCCACATGAAGACAGAGGCAGAGATTGGAGTGATGCATCTCCAAGCTAAGGAGCTCTGTGAATTGCTCGCAACTACCAGAGGCCAGGAGAGGGACATGGAACACATTACCCCTCAGAACCTGGAACCAACCCTGCCAACACCTGGATTTTGGACTCTAGCCTCCAGAACTGTGAGAGAATCAATTGCTTTTGTTTTAAGCCACCCAGTTTGTCGTACTTTGTCACGGCAGCTCCAGGAAACTAATGCATAAGGGAAGGTGGCAAGAGAAAAGCAGGGATGGGGGCACCTGAGAGGTGGTCACAGGGATCAAGCATATGGGAGGCAACCTACTCCACAGTAATGAAGAGAGGGGACGCTGAGGTCTGTGGAGGTAGATTCAAATCCTGGTTTTGCTGTACTTACGAGCTGTATGGCTTTGGGAAAGATATTTAACCCATGTCATCTGCAAAATGGGTAATTAAATGGGATTTTTGCATGTAAAGCCAGTCACTCAGTCCGTTACGGGTGCAGTGTAAATGTTACTATTGTTTGAGTTCAATTACCAGAACTTGTATAAAAAACGGGAATGAATTTGGGTGAAAAGTGCCGTTATCGGGAGCAGGTCCCAAGGTCAAGGCCTGACTTGCAAGATCACGTACGTAGTAAGAAGTCCTTTAGGTTCTTCACCACTGAACCCAAAAAACCTAGAGACCAGGGCGAGCTGAGGCCATAGCCAAGCTCCCTGGTCTGTCTGTGACCGGGAGGAATCATTTGTGGGTGGGAAATCAGACAGATCTAAGGCAGTGCTCCCGAGACTGCTGTGAATGGGAATCTCCTAGAATCTTAAAAAAAATATGGATGTCTGGCTCCCATCCCCAGACATTCTGATGTAATTGGTTTGGGGTATGAACTAAGCATCGTGATTTTTAAAACAGCTCCCCAGGTAATTTCCATGTATATAGCAAGGTTTGGAAACCACTGACCAAAAGTCAAGTTCCAAATCTGATCTAAAGCAGTGAGCAAGGTTCCCATAGAGACTTGAACAGGAAAGGGAGATGGTAGCTTGCTTCAAGGGCAAATGGAGTTACAAACTAAACAAAGAGAATAAAAATAAGTATTTAGCCTGGCCTTGGTGGGGGCTTTGGGAGGCTGGAGGGCGATGTGGGAGTCGGAGTGTGTGTTCTTCCTAGCCTCCCCCACTAGTGTCCCCTGAGAATTTAGATTTGGAATGAATAATCCTAGTGGCGCCCTCTAGTGAAGAAGGTGCCACAATACATAGTGTATGGAGGAATCATGTGAGATAAATTAAGTTTTTTTTTTTTTTGTTTTTTGTTTTTTTGCGGTACGCGGGTCTCTCACTGTTGTGGCCTCTCCCCTTGCGGAGCACAGGCTCCGGATGCGCAGGCTCAGCGGCCATGGCTCACGGGCCTAGCCGCTCCGCGGTATGTGGGATCTTCCCGGACCGGGGCACGAACCTGCGTCCCCTGCATCGGCAGGCGGACCCCCAACCACTGCGCCACCAGGGAAGCCCCTAAATTAAGTATTTTTATCTGCAGGGAAAAGATATGATTGTAATTGCAGGCCGGGGGTGGGCATGGTGGGGAGAGATGAGACTGGAGTTCCCTTTTTTTCCCTAGGCTAGAGTGGTCATCTTTCTTCTAGGATGTTCTGAAATCTTCTTGGGAGAGCTGGACAGCTGCAGCAGGGGGAGTGAGGAGGGGAGGGAGGGAGGGAGGGAGGGCTTTCTAAACAAAAAGGCAGTGGTCCAGTTGACAGTGCCACTGAGTTGGAGGAACGAGTACTCTTTCTCTCGCTGGTCGCTCCCTGCCGTGATCTGTCTATTCTTCCATTTCTCAGGCAGGAAGGTGAGCTCAGCTCTGGGTCCAGGAGCAGAGGCTGGGGTTGGAGGGGCCGGGGGGCGGGGGGCAGGGGTGGAGCTCACATTGTGAGCATGCGCTGGGGTTCGAAGTACCAGAGGCCTCAGAGCTGGGCCCGGGCCAGGGCTGGGTGGACACCTGAGTCAGTGAGTATGAATCTGTTTTGTGAGTGTATTAGGAGGTGGCTGAAGTATCTATGAGGGCTACTTGGACAGGGTGGGCAGGGAAGGCCTCGCTGAGAAGCCCCAGCTACTAGCAAAGGCAGGGAGTGGGGCCCAGTGCCCCTGTGGAAAGAAACCCCTCTTCCCACGCTGGGAATTACAGTACCACCTAGCTCTGTGCAAAGGGACAGAAATGTTGTTCAATTCCACAAGCCTTTATTTATTTAATTTTTTCTGTACGTGGTTCCTCTCACTGTTGTGGCCTCTCCCGTTGCGGAGCACAGGCTCCGGACGCGCAGGCTCAGCGGCCATGGCTCACGGGCCCAGCCGCTCCGCGGCATGTGGGATCTTCCCGGACCGGGGCACGAACCCCTGTCCCCTGCATCGGCAGGCGGACTCTCAACCACTGCGCCACCAGGAAGCCCGCCTTTATTTTTTTGAACTGAACAACAGTTCAACGTTGTGGGAACTATAGCCAAGTTTAGATATGGGCCTGTTCCCCAAGAGCATTTAATGGTCTACGGGGGTGAGGCAGCCAGACAAGAATAGCAGGAATCTACCAGTTGAAGGGAGAGGGTGAGCAGAGATTAGATAGGCAGGCAGTGTCTGCAGGGCCCAGACGGGGCATCCTCCAGCACTGGGGGAAAAGGTCTTCGCTACCTTGGCTTCCCTCAGAGCAACCCCCTAACCATCACGCGGGAGGCACCTATTATAGGAGGTGGGAGTAGAGGACAGGTTGGCCTCCCTCCTTCCAGGGAGGACTTCAGCACTGGGCAAGTGGTTTGCTTTTTCTATGACTGTCTTATGGGGGGTGGGGTGACTGGCCACCACGCAAATCTCATGTGGATGGGCATGGATAAGGATGTGGTTACCATAGCAACCATCATTCCTAACTTCCCCATATCAAACCGCAACCTGTGAATATTAGGGAGGGGGATGGGAGGAGCCGGGGACCCTGCATCCGTCCTTATTCTGGGCTTGCTACCATTCTTCACCACCATGGTGCCTCAGTTTCCCCAAATTTTGAAGTGAGACAACACTTTACAATTAATCTGACCACAGACACTTGGAAAACCTTGACCAAAGAATGCCCTGCCTCACAGTGAAAAGGAGCTTGTTTCTCACTGAGATTTGGGCATACAGATTTTCTGAGAGTTGAACAGGTAAGAGGAGCCCGATTAAGGGTCGTAAGTCTACCACCAGCTCTGTGACTGTCCATGCAATGTCGAGCAAGTCAATCTCTCTAAACCTCAGTTTCTTGATCTCTAAAATGGGTATAACTATTTATGCTCAAAATAAATGCTTTTTTTTTTTTTTTTTTACTTTATAGAACCATTGTGACAGCCATACGAGATAAGGCTGTGAAAGCATTCTGGAAAATGTAAAATCTCACATAAATGGAAAGCATCATTTTTATACTCTGTGCTCTTAAGGTCTTCCGAACCAATCCATGGCTGTAAACCCTTCAGCCCAAAGAGTTCCATCATGACTGCAGCCTCAGAGTCCTGATTCTCAGCCGAGGCTATGTATTAGAATCACCTGGGAAGCTTTTCAAAGTGTACCACTGCCTGGGCCTTACCCCCAGAGCTCCTGATTTAATTGATGGGGTGAGGGTGTCTCGTGGGCATGTTTTCAAAGCTCGCCAGATGATTCTGATGTGCAGTCAGGATTAAGGACTGCTTTAGTGTGACCTGTCTCAAATTTTAACGTATGCAAGAATTACCTGGGGAGCGTATTAAAATGGAGATTTTAATTTGATGGGTCTGGAGTATGAGGGCTTGTCATTCAAAGTGTGGTCTGTGGAACGGGAACTTTGGAATTACCTGGGAGCTTGTTAGAAAGGCAGAATCCCAGGCCCCACCCCAGACCTGCTGACTAGAATCTGCATTTTAACAACATAGGAGCATGAACATCTCAAAGCAGAACCACTGCTTTTGAACGTGAGCATCTTCTCCCTAGAGAGACAGCGCCTTTGGCTTCACATTCAAGGTTGAGGTGGGGGGTTGGTGTGAAGCCCGAGATGGTAGACCGGGGTCTCATTTTGACAAGTGATGGCACCTCTTTTGACAAGAGAGGCCTAGACCAGCACTATTCAAAGAGTGGTTGCGGCCTGACGGTGTCAGTATCACCTGGGAGCTTGTTATAGATGCAAATTCTCGGACCAACCCCAGCCCAACTGAATCAGAATTGTTAGGAGTGAGGCCCAGAAATCTGCACTTGAACCAGCCTCCCGCGCGCTCAAGTTCGAGAAGCACGGGCCTAGGGCGTGGTGCTTACCAATCTGTATTATTCTGTGTTGCGGAGTTTAAGGAAATCAAGGAGGGGAGTTATGCAGTTCTAGACTCCTCGTTACCTGCACAAGAAAGCATTCATGAAGCCAGACCTCCTGGCTGTCTGTCCGGAGTTCAAATTTATGGAAGGGCAAATAGCCCTCTACCCTCCAGCCTGAGTTCCTCTGGGACAAACGCCACCCTTTGCGGCAAGGAATTGACTTCCTCAGGCTCTGCTCCAATATAAATATTACTTTGCACGGTGCTCACCATTTACAAAGAGCTCTACCCTCCCTGCCCCAGCTGGTCTTCAGGACACTACCAGGTAAACAGACGGGTGTTATCGACCTTATGTTCCAGAGGAGTTTGAGAGGAAAGAAATTGAACCACAGCTAACAGCCTGTTTTCCTTCTGTTCACCCCAGGGACGATCTCTGTCCATATCTCTATCTTGTTTTGATTTCTCTCTTTGACACACACACACACACACACACACACACACACACACACACACACACACACACACACACACACACACACACACACACACACACACACGTCTCCCAGAGGCTCCTGGGGGGAAAAACCCAGTGCAAACAGCTACTGGATGAATGTTTAGACACTTGACTTTTAATCTGTGTTTCTGGGCAGAGCTGCTTCTGGAACAGAGGCTATGGAGCTGGGCTGGGTCCCCTGAACCTGTGGACATCTGGCAGCCTAATGCTGGGCCAGTTCCTGGTATGGAGGAGGCCAGAAGGATGGGGCAGATTGGGCTAGAGAGGAGGTGAGGCAGCCGAGAGCCAGAGAGGAGGGGGAGAGGGCCAAAGCTAGAGGCCCCAGCTGGGACCTGCGGGGCAAAGGCGGGATCTGATGCAGTCCTCCAGGACAGCCACCAGGTCCAGAGCTGGAGAGGCTCAGTTCTTGAAGAGCCTCACGCCTGCTCTGTTAATTCTGGCTCCCTGGGTATTGGGAGGGATTTCCCTGAGGGGTCTCCTTAGCCCTGGAAACCTCCCCCAGGGGCTCAGGAGGTGAAACTACTGAAGTCAAAGGGGAATAAACAAGGCGAGTAGGGCAGGGACACGGGATCGCTGGTGGCCGCCCATGCGAGGTGAGGCAAGGCTGAAGAGTCCTGTTTGTGAAAACGCCCCCGCAGCTGCCTCCCTGGGGAGCCCCAGCTCTCAGACACAGCTGCGTCCCCCATCGGCTGGCTGGGCCATGGGGCATGAGGGCCTCACAGAGGATGTCCGCAGCTGGCATGCCGCGGACATCCACACCAAAGGGCACTGTTGGCAAAACAAGTGGGGAATTTGGGGGTGAAAGTGGAGGTGGGATGGGGGACTTATTCCTAGGGCTTACCCCAGGTGGGGCAGGAGGCTGCTCCCAAAGAACCCCAAATCCTGACATCAGGCCTAAACGGGACACACGGACCCCACAGAGAAATGCCGACAGGGTTAAAAGAAAGCTGCCCTCAGACAACTTTGGCTCCCTCCCAGCACCAGACCCCTTTGCCTTTAATGCTCCAAGAAGCAATCATTTTTATAAATCCTGTAATTATCTTATGAACAGCACAGTTGTATTGCATAGTAACAGCCATAGGATTTGTGTAAATGCTTAATATATACCGGATATTCTCTAACCCTTTTGAGGCAGGTCTTTTATTATTATTAATTTTTATTGTTGTGTTAGTTTCTGCTGTGCAGCAAAGTGAATCAGTTATATGTATACATATATCCACTCTCTTTTAGATTTCCTTCCCATTTAGGTCACCGCAGAGCATTGCGTAGAGTTCCCTGTGCTATACAGTAGGTTCTCATTAGTTATCTGTTTTATACATAGAGGTCTTCTTTTCAGTATTCCAAAAGACTTCGTCAATTAGAATTCCAGGGCAAGGTGCCCAGGCCTCTCTACACCTCCGAGAGGCGCTGTTGTTCAGCTTTCTTCTGCTTCCCCTACCAGGGACACAAGCTCCTCAGTGACTGAGAACCTGCCTGAGCACTCTCTGGCCAGTGTCCCCCATGGGGGATGGGTTTGGAGGATGCTTCCGTTACTGTTACTGGGTGTCGGAGGAGAGAGGAGGGAAGACTGCACAGGGCCTTCTTCAGTTCTTGGTGGTCCTTCCTGTCATTCATTTTCAAAGTCCTCAGGGCCACACCCATATGGAACGAGGGTCAGTCCCTGTGCGAGGCTTTGAGAGCCTCCTGCATCACTAGGGCCATCTGGAGGCAGACAAAGGCCTAGAAAACCCTGGGCAGATTCCCACAGCTGGAGATATATATGCATTTCTTTTGGGGGGAGGGGGGTGCACATAAAATTTTCTTCTTGAATAGTTATTGTTTTGCTGAGGAGTCTCTTGCTCTTGTAAAACACTACAGAAATTTACTTATAAAGTTAAAGAAAATACCTTTTAATTTTACATCATCTACTCTGTAGAGGACCACTGTTATTATTGTCTTTCAAATATTTTCCAGCATACTTGTTTCATTAATAGTAAAAATGGGCTCATACTGTAATAGTGTCCTGTCATAATTAAAAAACATCTCCATAATACATATTGGACACTTTTCCATGTCAGTACAAAAGCCCCATCTCAATCCCATTGGTTGCATAATATTCCACTGTAGAGATTAGCAGGATTTATTTTTCTGTTCCCTAGGGAAGCACATTCTTAAAATTTCAGTATCCCAAAGGACTTGATACTAGGCCCCCTTGTTCACATAAGTTTATGTACATGTACAAGTATATCCATGTAGCTTGATTCTTGGAGTGAGTGGGATTCCCTGCGTTGTCCTGTGAATGTCTGCTGGCCTCTGGGAGAGGAAATATCCTTACACTTGCAGTTGCTCCTAAAGGGTAGCAAAGGCCAAGGGCAGAACTTGGCTCCCCACGGACCTTGTACTGATCGTCAGCAGAATAGGAGCCTGGTGGCCGTGTGGTCAGAACCACAAAGAGGCCAGCGTGAGCTCTGAGCTGGGCATCCCTCTGAAGCCTGGATCTTGCAGAGTGAGAACGTTTCTGACCAAGAAGTGACCAGGAAACAACAGAACGGGGGACTCAGTAATGTAGGGCATGTAAGGGTCACTCAGAGCATGGGGATGTTATGTGGAAGAGCTCCAGCCCCAACCTGGCTCATAGGGTGCACTCGGCTGCCGTCTTCCCTTCCTCTGCTTTTGAGAGATGACACCTGAACGCTTCCAAGGGCATGACCTTGGCTGACCACTGAGGAGGAGTGGGGGGGGGGCTAGGAGAGGATTCCTGGGTCCCCCTACCCTCTCACTTTGCTGTGTGATCTTGTGAAAAGAACGTTGCCTCTTTGAGTCCCAGTTTCCCCCTCTTCAGACACCTGCTCCTTCATTAGAAATGGGCTGAGTTAGGAGGGTCAGATTCCCTGCGTCATCCCCACTGTCCTCAGAATCCAGCTTCTCTGCGGACTCCTAGTATCTGTTTACTGGAGTCCAGGACGGGTGGGGTGGGTCGGTGCTCCCCCTGCTTGGTGGCTGGGGCTAACTGGGCTCCAGAGAGCTCACCCCAGGAACCTGGTGAGCCGTGGAGAGTCCTCCCAGAGCTCTTTAACTCTGCACTTTAACTGCTCTTTAACTCTGCATGTCCCCGGCAGGGGGACACTTAGAGTTGGGGGAAAACCCCCAAGATAAAAACAGAAGCCAGAGTTAATAAGAGGAGGCCCAGCCAGGGCAGGGAGCGCCTCAGGGGGGAGGGAGAAGCTCCCTGGCAGCCATGGGAGTTCAGAAGGGGACAGGTAGGGAAGGTCCAGAGCAAGGTGACCCACAGCTTAATTCTGGGTCCTTTAGTCGAATTTCAATTTGGCTATAGCCTCATTTTCCTAAATTGCCTTCTGCGCCATCTCTGGTATTCTAATCCTTTTTGCTTTCCTTCTCTGTTAGGTCCATGGTCCCTCCTTGGGACTTCCCTGAAGTGGTGACCAGAGAGGGCGATGGGATGCCGAGGGGGACAAGGAACCAAGAAGCAGTCTAGCTCCCCTTTCACATTGTACCAGAGGTACGATGGTTTTGGAGGTCTTTAAAGACTCTTTGGCCTCATGCTAGCTTAGCTATGCTCCAGCCATAGGACCCCTTTCTAGTATTAAAGGGACTGCCCGTCACGTCACCTCCAAGGCTGGATCAGGAGGGAAAGTAGGTGTCCAGAAACCAGAGTTGGGGAATTAAGCGCTGGCCAGGAACCAGTGCCGCCATCACCTCGCTACATGACCTCAGAGAGGTCACACTTTGTGTCTGTTCCCTCATCTGCACAAGGAGAATCATGGTCTGCCCACAGCCTCACTGTGCAGGACTCAAGGTGCGATTGTGTTTTGAAAAGTACAAAGTCTCAGACAAATGTGAGGATTTGCATGATTATCAAGAGCGCTCTTGGTTGACCCCGTGAGAACTGGGGGAGAATAGAACTGTGGAGTCCTCTGTTTATAGCTGACTCATCTGGCAGGAGGCCTGTGGTATAACCTTGGCTGCTTGATAACTTTCCTTGAATCATGCAAGTCTCTGGTGCAGATAAACTGGCAGGAGAAGCCTTAGGGAGTGCGCGTGTCACCTAGAATACAGAGAGGCTGCAATCTTTTTATAGCCCTTTCCCCCAAGGGAGTTTTATGGTACCAGCCAGGGATTGGAAATACAACCCCTCCTTAGCCCCATTTTACAGATTTAACAATCTACCCACCTCCTTTAGTAATTCATAGGCAGATCACCATCCTAATCCAGGTGTCACATGCCCAGTCCTCTGCACCCCCAGATTCTCAGTTTGCTCCAAGGGAACAAAACTTCATTGGTTATCATACCCATTAACCCCTGCCTCTGCACAGCACTCTGGGCCGAGGGCCTCTGTTTAGCCACCTTTATGCCCGCCCTGCCGAGGTGAGGAAGGGAAGGGAGAAGAATGGAGGGAGCCTCCACCTGATCCTCCCTCTGGTTCCCATGCCCCTCGCTCTCAATCCTAGGATAAACACCCTGGGCCACCACCCTGCCAGTGGTCTGAGATGCCAGAACGTTTCGGATGCCCACCCCAGCCAGGACCTCAGAAGGAAATCAGATCACTTAATTTTTTGGAGTGGTGGAGAAAAATTTGTCTCTAGTGATATCAGAAGCCTCTAAAACGAGGTGGGGGGGGGCTCCCTTTATGCCTGAGTCAGGCCATCATAGACCCTTGTAATACCGGTCCTTAGAGCCAACTTCCAAAGGTGGTTCAGTCCAGCCCTCGATTTTTGGGTGAGTAAATGTCAAGACCACACAGAGCAGAGGGTGGGTCACTGAGGCATTTAAGATTGTGCCTCCCCCGACCCAGAGAAGGAAGGAGTCACCCAAAGCACCCAGGGTTATCACCATGAGGGAACATGTCAGGCTGGCACCCCAAGCTTGCCTCCCACCACACCCTGTGAGTGGGACCTGAATGCCCATGAGGGATGGAACGTGGGCAGAGGAAGCCTAGGGGATGCTCACTGCCTGGATGCCCTCTCCACTCCTGCTCCCACCGGACAGGCTGGGGAGGCCAAGAGTGTCCCTTCAGGACCCCCCAGTTTGCCCCACTCCCCAGGACCCCACGGGGCTAACCTGGTATTCAACAAAAGGGGAACTTGAGGGAAAAAATGAGTGGGTGTCTGAGACCTGTGGCTGCCGCAGCTGAAGGCAGGATGTTACCTTGAAGAGAAAGGCGGGGAAGATAAGACGGCAGGGGGAGTCATGGGGAGCCTTGCCAGCCCAGGCCTCCCCTCTGGGAAAGCCCCAACTTGCCCAGAATGAGGCTGCAAAAGCCGGTGGGCTCTGTCGTCTCTGTCAGGGAAGAAAACTTCCGGGCGGTTGTCACCAGGGCACCCAGGTGTCTCCCAAACTCGAGACCCCTACCTCAGCAGGCTCTGCACCCAAAACACCCACTGGGGCAATCTTACCCTTGCCCGCAACTTCCTTGCCCTCTTTTCTCCACCGCAGGTCCCCTGGGGGCGAGCGGGCACACAAGTTGGGAGCTTTACTTACCGTCTGCGTCAAAGTGCTTCCAGATCTCCAGGAACTGGGACGCCGTCAGCTCCGCCAGGTGCAGGTAAGGGGGTTGCTGCTGCTGCGGCCCAGCCATGGCGAGCCGCTCGGAGACCTCAGGCAGCACTGCGCTCTCCCTGCGCGCCGGCTCCTCTACCGCACTCGGCCAGGTCTCGCGCGCCACGCTGCCTTTATATACAATCCGGAGGCTGCGCCCACGCCCCGCTGCCAGCAGGGGGCGCGCGCGCTCAGAGAATCGGCTTGGGTCTCAGCGGGGCGGCGGCCGACCCGGGGCTCCGCAGGGGTTCGCAGGGTGGGGGCGCCCGTCTGTGCTGAGACCACTCCTCGCCTGGCCAGGGAAACAGAGGCTCTCGGGTGCAAAGGGGAGAGAGGCTGCCCTTGCCTTCCTTCTCCCTCTCTCTGATCATCTTGAGTGCAGCCACCACGTATCGTCACTAGCAGCAGCAATAATACTAACAGTAGTAACAGCAACGCC
Organism: Delphinapterus leucas; assembly: GCF_059928025.1. NCBI lineage: Eukaryota > Metazoa > Chordata > Mammalia > Artiodactyla > Monodontidae > Delphinapterus > Delphinapterus leucas. The sequence continues at coordinate 46,830,176 of NC_143148.1, forward strand.
GCCAGTAGTAATAATAATAAAAGTTTGACAAGTCTTTAGCACCTGGACTTCGGAGTTCTCTAGGACTTTCTTATGCCTCCTCTCGTCTGACCCTTTCACAGCAGGAAGACCAGGGACCACTTTTCCGATGAGGGGACTTGAGACTTCAAAGGACCAAATGACTTGCCCAGCCCGGCTCTGTTTCCTCCCTCTCACAGCTGCTTAATGGGGCCCAGTCTTGTGGAGAAGCCCAGGGTTCTCTAGGCTTTACTGGGGGTGGCTGGAATCAGCGACCCCCAGGAAGGATCCAGATGGGAGGGAGTGGAGGAGGGGCTTCCACTGATTGCCCTTGCCTGGGTACCTCCCTCCACCCTCTGGTGCCTGCCGCACCCTGGACAGGCTCTGGGGGCTTTCAGACACTCGTCGGAGAGCTGCAGAACTATATCCTCCTCTATCGGGTCTTAGCCACGCCCACCCATGGACCTCGTGGGAATTTGCTTAGGCTGGTGGGCAGAGAAGGTCTCACGGCTGACCTAGGAATATTCTGCGCTGGTCTCAGAAAAGACAGAAGCAGCTGCTCAGGGTACGACCCGAGAATATAGACAGGACTCCCCAGCTGGGGGCTAGGCTCCCTCCCCATTCTCCCTGGGGGCCTGAGCCTGGGGGCCTGTCCTGGCCTTGTGGACCATTACCCCCAGAGTGGCAGCTTTGTCCCCACTTTCTCCCCTCTCCTGCTGAGTGACTGAGAAATGAATTGATGCTCATTAGCATGTGCTAATGAGTGTTAGCTGAACTGCCTTCCAAAAGGAGTGCAAAGGCAAGGAGGTGAGAATGAAAAGGAGGTCACCAGGGGAGAGAGGAAAACCAGGAGACAGAGGGGGTAGGTTGTTCCTTAGGGGGAGGGACGAGCCCACAGTGAGCCCAAAAGAGGCAATACAGAGTGAAGGTTCCAAAACCACTTGTTTTTTTTCTGCCCAGAGCAAAAGTGTTTAGAGTTCCTTGCAGGAACAGACTAGGAGAGAGGAGGTGTCATTAAGAAGCTAGCTTTCCAGGCCTGTATGCATCCCCCTCCCCCATGCTGCTGGTGAAGGGTCCAAGGGCTGAGGAATTCACCAAAACCGCTGGGTCTAGGGAGGCAGGATTGCTCAGTGGTTAAGAGCAGGCACTCTAGAGTCAGGCTGCTTGCACTTGAATCCCAGAGTAAGCTGTGTGACCTTGGGCAAATTACATAACCTATCTGTGCTTCAATTGTTCTCTTCTACAAAATGCGAATGTGGGTATTTACCTCTTAGTATTTATTGTTCCGAGGATTAAATGAGCTCATGCTCCGGCTGCCCTTTGTGGAGAAAGAGCAGCGGCGGTTGGCGGTTGGCGGTTGGCGGTTGGCGGTTGGCGGTTGGCCGTTGGCGGTTGGCGGTTGGCGGTTGGCCGTTGGCGGTTGGCGGCGGTTGGCGGTTGGCGGTTGGCTGTTGGCGGTTGGCCGTTGGCGGCGGTTGGCCGTTGGCGGCGGTTGGCCGTTGGCCGTTGGCGGCGGTTGGCGGTTGGCCGTTGGCGGTTGGCGTGGCAAGAAATTCCTTGGCCAGCATCCCTCCCCTGAGGTAACTAATAGTTTCTAGTGGGGCTAACCCCAGAGTGAGGCCAAGGGGAAAGGCTAAACACAAGCTCTTAACCAGTGTGCTGCCAGCCCCTCAGGGGCCAGGCTCAGCCCCTTCCAGCTCTGACACTGTCATCTGGGCTCTTCTGGCTCACTTCCTGCGCCCTCCCCTGGCCCAGATCTGGGGTGAGGGATCTCATCTCTGGCTCTCTAAAGACCCAAACCAGTACCCCCCTTGCTGCTTTGGTTTTCCTGGCGAGGAAGAGAGAGTGGAGCTCATGCTTCCTACTTTCCCGAGCTGCTGAGATGGGGGAAGATGTTGGCTTGACTAGGAGAGGTCCTGAGTATGACAGCAGGGTGACCACAGTGGTCTCCAAAGCCTGCATTGGGATAGCCCTGCATCGTTCATTTTAGATGCATGCTTGGAGTCTCTTTGTGGGAGGCACATCCCTGACTCCCAGATACAGGCCCAGGGAGGGCTGCAGAGCCCAAGCACATCCCTTTGTTCCCAAGCTGAGTCCTGCAGAAGCAGCCATGTTTAGGATTACAAGCCCCTGCTGTGCGGTTGGAGAGATGCGGGTACAAAACCTACTTTGAGACCTTGGCCAAGCTATTTAACTTCTTTGAACCTTAGTAAAAATACAGGTAATAGGGCTTCCCTGGTGGCGCAGTGGTTGAGAATCCGCCTGCCGATGCAGGGGACACGGGTTCGTGCCCCGGTCCAGGAGGATCCCTCGTGCCACGGAGCGGCTGGGCCCGTGAGCCATGGCCGCTGAGCCTGCGCGTCCGGAGCCTGTGCTCCGCAACCGGAGAGGCAACAACAGGGAGAGGCCCGCGTACCACACACACACATACACAAATACAGGTAATAATAATACTGGTGGCACAAAGTCAGTGTAAGGCAACCCAAAATAATGTAGTCGAGGAGTTAGTTAGCAAGAATCCTGGCAGCTGTAAGTGCTTAATTAGCAGGTGGATATTGTTATTAATATAGAATGTTAGGAATTGTCTTGTTGTTCTGAAAGAGTAGCACAAAAGGGGCTTAGTATCCCACTTGTTAAACTTCTCCCCAGGAGCCGGGTACCTCCTGTCTGCTGGGCTGCCCTGTAGTTCCAGCCAAGGCCATGGGCTATGAAAGGAGAAGCTGCATGGGGGAGAGGAAGGAGCCTTAGTCTTTGGGGAGTGCAGCGCGTGGGGCTCCTCTGAAGCCACAGTTTGCTGGGGAGACTCCAGAAGACCTCGCCAGGTCTTGGGGGGTGCCTGCTGTGAGGGGACACTAGCAGGCCCGCCTGCTCCCGGAGCAGAATTCTGGAGTCTGGGCCCCTTGTGAAGACAGAACTGGTGCTTGTGTCTGACTTAGAGCTGTCTGAAGGCCCAGGCTGTCCTGTCCTGGGCCTAGAAGGAAGGTGGGGGCGATGGCACCCCGTTCCTGTTCTCTGCAGCCCTTCCTTGGAGGTTGCTGTGGCTTCTGGGAAGGTGCACAGAGTTGAAAGGAGGAGCAAAAGCTAGATACTGCTGGTCGGTCCTTGGTGTTGAAGGAGGCCGGGGTAGACCTGAAAATGGCTCCAAGAAAGCCTTCACTCTACCGTGCAAGGTGCCCTCGAACTCCCCAGAGACCAGCTGCAGTTCCCACACCCCGAGGTGACCAGATGGGTGGGAAGATCTCCTCCCTGCCCCGGCCCCTGCCCACCGAGGGAGGAGATGTCTCAGAGCCAGCCCCCTGCTCGTCTCCACGCTCAGCCCCCAGCCAAGACTCCAGGCTGCAGCGGGGGGAGGAGGAGAGCTTTGAATAGCAGAAGAAACTGGAGTTGTCAGCTGGCCCTGACCAAGTTTAAATACCAGAATGTGAGAAGAAAAACATAGATGCAGACATCGCTCAGGGATGGGAAAGAGTTTCAGTGATCTGAGGTTCTGCTCCTCCTCCAGGATCTCCCCACATGTTTATAACGATGACAACGATGATAATGACTGCAAGGATACCTTTAGTTGACTTTAAAAAGAGGGCTTTTACTGTGTCTTGCTTGGTTAGGTCCTCACAGCTAGCCTATCAGTGCAAGAGTTGGGCCTGTTTTGAAGATAAGGAAACCAAAGCTCGGAGAGATGAACACCCAAGACCTGGCAGGGGTGGGAGATAGGGAACATTTTGGCTCCTCTGGTCTATGGAGTCCTTGTGGACCAGGTGCTAAGGCCCTGGACAATATGTACAAAGTTCTTCCCATGTCCTGACCACTGGAACTGCAGGGAACCTCCTAGTGGCAAGGGATGACACCACGTCTACTGTTTCTGAGATGCCTAGGAGTTCGGCTGATGGCTGCTTCCTCCTTCTCCAGAAGGGGCAGACTGGGTGCCATCCTTCCTTTCGCACCTCCAGGCCACCAGCTGCATCATGAGGGCTGCAGTCCAGTACCAAGCATTGGCAAGAAGACTTGCCCTCTGCCTCAGACCCCAGACTTGCTCCCCCCAAGAAGGGAGGGAAGCCTGCTGACTGTCAGGTGGTGAGATGGAGAACAGATGACAACTTGTTAGCCGGTATCCACTGGGTCGAGGTAATTGGCAGAGCTGCTCAGAGCACCTGGTGTTATTTTGGAGAGCATCAAAGAAAAAATCAGAAACCCTGCTTGGTTCCTCCCTCTGCCTGGAAATATTTCTGTCAGATATTGCCTCTTTGATCTTTTTTTTTATATATATATAAATTTATTTATTTATTTAGGCTGTGTTGGGTCTTCGTTTCTGTGCGAGGGCTTTCTCTAGTTGCAGCGAGCGGGGGCCGCTCTTCATCGTGGTGCACGGGCCTCTCACTGTCGCGGCCTCTCCCGTTGCGGAGCACAGGCTCCAGACGCGCAGGCTCAATAGTTGTGGCTCACGGGCCTAGCCACTCCGCGGCATATGAGATCTTACCAGACCAGGGCTCGAACCACATCCCCTGCATTGGCAGGCAGATTCTTAACCACTGCGCCACCAGGGAAGCCCCTGCCTCTTTGGTTTTTAAAATGGTTAGGCCTGGCTAACTGGGGTGCCGGAGAGCTGGCCTTGCTTCCCAGAAAGAAGGATGAAAAGGATGCAGGAGCCCAGCAGTTTCCATGGAAACGAATCAGGTGGAGGGAGAATAGAGTCCAGAGGAACCCAGAGGTGGGAGCAGGACTATTGAATAAACTCAGTCTGAAGCCTGAGAATCTGTGGACAAAATACTCCCCTCTGAGCAAAGGATTTGGGTCACCAGGATAGCAGTAGGAGGTGGAATGACAGTAACTGGGGGCTGTTGAGTGACACCCTCCCCCAATAGGCAGGGACACAGAAGAGGCTGAGAGCTCAGGCTTCAGGATCCCACAGGCCCCTTTTGGCTCTTGGTTTTGCTGCTAATCAGCAGTTCTGCCGTGTGATGGCTGTGTGACCCTTGGCAAGGCTTCCAACCTCTCTGAGCTTTCCTTTCCTTGTTGGTAAGATCTAGTAACTTCCTCATATGACCTTTGTGAGCATTAAGACTTGGAAAGCATGTAAAGAGTGATGTAGGGCCTGGAACATATGAAGCACTCAAATGTTGTTATTATAGGTGAGGAAGCTGAAGGCAGATGCTAAGGGGTCTCATTGAGTCAGTGCAGCCCACCCCCCGGCCAAAGTGCAATCAAGGATAGGAAGTAAGAGATCACATTCCAGAATGGGAAGGAGCTGCTGGAAGGGATGCCCTCTCTACGGCAAACAGACTGGTATGCAGCTGTGAGGTCTGGAATTGCTGCAGCCACCTTGACACCATGAGTGAGAGTCTAGAGTGGCCCAAGATGGAGAAGGGCACGGAGTGGAGACTGAGGGTGCAGTCCGATCACAAAAGGCAAGACAGAGAGACTGCAAGAAATTGGGTCACGTGTAGCATCATTTGAGCTGCTGGATCAAGCTGAGTCTGAAGTACCTTGGACTTTTCAGTTACGTGAGTTGATATATAACCATTGGTGTTTAAGCCCATTTATATTAGATTTTCTTTCATTTGTAACCAAAAAGTCCTAACTAATAATCCAAGAAGAGGACAGTTGTTCTCATGAGACCTGGACTTGGGAAACCTTCAGGGACCAAGGCTCCTCTCTTTCCTTTTTTCTTAGGGCAGCAAGCCACTCCTGCTCAGATTCTGTCTCCATCTGCACAGTTTGTCCAGTTTCTTCTCTCCCACAGCACCTGTCCTCACGACTTTGCCTTTCCTTGCCTGTCATAGCCACCTCGCCTTGACTTGTCCCAAGAGTCACAGCTTCCATTTCCCCTCTGTTTGTTTCCCTTTCCCAAATCCCAAGAGAAGGATCTGATCGGTCTAGTTCATCTCTTTGTGTCAGGCTATTCAAATCATAAGTTGCTGCCCAGGTGTGGATGGCACCCACCCCTTGATCCCATCAGCTGTGGATCCAGTCAGAAGAGGGTGAGGGGAGTGGGGGGGGTGCACAGTGCAGAGAAACGGCTGTTTCCCTTAGAGGGAGTTGTGGGCACAGTGGCATTAATGAACACATGGAAAACTCAAACAGGCAGTGGGACATGTAAACCTGGGTAAAAAAGCACTCTGACCAGTGCGTCCAAATGTGAAAGAACAGGGGGAGGGGGTGTTATCTAGAACAGGGGTTGGCAAACTTGTTTTTTGTAAAGGGCCGTGTAGTAAATTTTTTTAGCTTTTCAGGCCAGAGTGTCAGTCTCAGCTACGCAACTCTGCCATTGTAGCACAAAAACAGCCAAGGACAATATATAAAAAAACATGGCTCTGTTTCAATAAAACTTTATTTACAAAAACATGCACTGGGCCAGATTTGGCCTGGGACATAGTTTGCTGATTCCTGATCAAGTAGAGTGAATTTTTAGTCTCTTTCTAACCTCTTAAAGCCTCCGTTTCTTCTCCTATGAAACAGGAACACTAATAGAACCTACGCAGAAGAACTGTAATGATTCAGTAAAATGATGCATGTAAATTACTCTGCACAGTGTCTGGCACAGAGTAGATAGATATTGACTGCTTTTATTCTTTTTATCACTGGGTTGGATCTCAGAATAACTGGATTCTAGGTCCACCAGAATTTATGAACCTACAAGAGTCTCTTCATCTTCTCTGAGCTGAGCTGGGAGCTGATAATTCCTCTCTCCAGAAGGTTAGAGAAGATCACTGAAGGACTGGGGTGAAGGAGGTCGAGTAAGATAAGGCTCAGGCAAGGCCGGCAGAGGGAGATATCACTGCAAACCAATCCAAACCTGCAGGGCCTCTGTGTGAGGCTGGCTTGGCCTCTGCTTGGGGCCTGGCAGGGAGCCCTGGGCTCGATTTGCAAACAAACCTGCTCCATTTCCTGCCAGAATGGGACTTCCTGGTGGCTGAGAATTTGGATCCTTTCACCAAGGATAGGTAAAGTGTCCCTAGAGGAGCAGTGTCCCACTTCCAGGATTTTCCAGGATGTACCAGGGATGTTGGAGTGAGGTGTTCAAAGGTCAGGGTTGCATTCCATTCGTTCATAAGCTCGTTTAAAACTGAATTATTCATGCCCTCAAAAAAATATTTAATAACCATCAGCTTTGTGCCAGGCAGTGTAGTAGGCCTTAGGGAGTCACTGGTTAGAAAAACAGAACTAGTCCCTTCCCTCAGGAGTTTAAAGTCGAGTGGGGGAGACAGATATTGATCAAACCACATAATGGAACATAGAAGGGCAAACAGTTTTTAACAAGAGTCCCGTAAATATCTAGTGTTTAAGGGAGGTCATTCTGAGGGGGAATTAACCGGGAGAAGGGAGGAGGGGAGCATTCCTGGGATTTGAACCCCATGCTCCGTGGTGGAGGAACTGTAAGAAGACTAGTGGGATTGGAACATAGGGCGGGTGGGGTGTGTGGTGGGATGGTGACCCTGGAGAGGTAGGCGTTGGCCAGGGTCCATCTCCAGGGGTGGTGGCCACCTTCCTTCCGTCAAGGGCAATCCCTGGAGAAGGGTGCAGATGTGACAGGTAGCAGCCAACACCTGCAGCAGCTGTGAGGTGGGAGCCCTGGTTAGGGAAGGGGATGGAGTGGGGCCCCAGGAGCAGCTGCTGCGCCCCAGACGGGACAGGTGCATCGCAGCAGTGCAGCCAGCAAGAGAACAGGCCAGCCACGCTGGAGCAGCGGCCAGCAGGGAGGACCCAGTGTTCCTCCAAGTGACCTCCATCCCCCCACCATTAGTTATCCCGTTATCACTGCCCTCCCTCACGCTCAGACACCATGCTGGAGAAGGAGGTGAGGAGAGGATGGAAAAGACTGAACATTTCTCCAAAGGAAACCAGATTCTTCAAGAGTGCCCTTCTGAGCAAAACAGCATGGTGGTACCATAAATTGGCAATTTTTTTTAAAAGTCTTTATTGAATTTGGTACCATATTGCTTCTGTTTCCTGTTTTGATTTTTTGGCCACGAGGCATGTAGGATCTTAGCTCCCCGAGCAGGGATCGAACCCACACACCCTGCATTGGAAGGCGAAGTCCTAACCACTGGACCGCCAGGGAAGTCCCATAAATTGGCAATTTTCAAGTGTGTTCCCCCATTCCCGCCCCCCTACTGCCTGGCAGGATGGAGGCATTTGAGGAAGACAGGCCCAAGAAACTGTATCTTCGTTGTGCATCTCTCTCAGTGATTTGTGACCCCACCATGCTCAGTTTTTCTCTGTCGCCCCCACTAGAATGGAGGTAGGGACCTTGTCTATTTTGTTCATCACTTTTTCCTGGCTCTCAGCACAGTTTGTGGCCCATATGTGCCCAATGAATAATTGCTAAGTGAATGAATGAATGAATGAAGGGCAGCAGAGAGGAAGAGGATGTTTCTACTTAGAGAATTACGACCCTCTGAAAGCTCTAGAAATGAGCCCTTGCATGGACCTCGCCAGCTCAACTCCTGGCAGTCAAGTGCCAGGCAGCGGGCCCCCAGGGTCGCCCTCGGGAGGGCAGCTGCTTGCCCTGCTGGCGGCTGAAGCACCGTCTGGCGAGGAGGAGCTGCCTGGCTCTCGTCCTCTCCCTCATTCATTAATTCCCAGGCCTGGCTCATAGCTGTTTCCCTGCCCTGCTTTCCCCATCACGTCAGTGGGGATCCCCTCACAGGTGGAACACAGGGTGGGGCTGGGCAGTGGTGGGCAGGGAGCAGGCCCAGGCCGGAAGGAGCCACACTGGGGTGCTTCCTGGAACCTTCAGCTCTGGCTGTGATTGCTGGTGGTCTGATACAGGAGCCAGAAGCCCGGGCGAAGCCCAGCCCAGCCAGTGCTGGAGGGTGACAAAGGAGGAGGTCCAAAAGCAAGAGAGGAACAGGGGGAGAAAGGGTAGTGGAGGGAAGGGAATGTGGTTTTCCAGGAGCCACAGAGACAGATAGAGAGGTCTGCGCCTACAGGGTCACCTGCCCATAGTAGATGCCAATTGCGCCCTGCTGAGGGCCCTTCAAACGATGGTACTACGCCCACCGGCTGCTGTGAGGGTTGACTCCTAGGGCTCAAAGCTGTACCATTCTCTGGAGAATTGCCACCTTGCCCAGAGATGCTCCCCTACCCCACCGTGGGACAACCCATAGCCAATGACTGACAGATACGGCATATCTCAGCCTGGTCCCTTGCCTCAGGGCGAGAGGACCCTGTGTCCCATTCATGCTCCAGAGCTCCCCAGAGATCAGGCTGAGGCCAGACTTCAGCTGAACCTGTACCTTCTCAGGGTTCCTCCTGGGTGTCCTCACCTCAATAATTCACCTGCGCAGAATCCCTGTCATGGTCTCTGCTTTTAGATCAGACCTAAGACACGCTGTCAGGCTAAGGTTCCTCTCTCGCCACTTGTTGGAAAGCCCCTCTCAGTCTAGGACTCTGGTTTCTGACACTATCTCGAAATGTTGTGTTTTCACAAGAGGGCAGGATATTTCCAGCATGTCAGTGATTCTAACAAAGGGTTCTAGCACCACCATTTATTAGCTACGTGAACTTGGACCAAGACGTTAACTTCTCAGAGGTTCTATTTCTACATCTGAGGAATTGGGATACCATGTTGGAGTGTGGCTGTGAGATAGAGAGGGCTGGGGGAGCCGGTGACAGAGAACCTGGCTTTAGAGTCAGATAGATCCGACCGGCTGTGTGTCTTGGGTGTGTTGTTAACCCCTCTCGACTCAGTTTTCTCATCCATAAGATGAAAATAACGCTGGTACTGAAGCCGTGGGTTCCTGAGAGCCCCAAGTACATGCAAAGCACTTAAAACAGAGCCTGGCTCATTCTGGGAATATTAGCCACAGAAGGTTTATATGGCACCTGCACAGACCGACTACCCAGTACGAAGTGAGTGTTGTTTTATTAATGGGGATGGTTTGTCTAAAGTTAGATGTCATAATAATGATAATAATAAATACCTTTGGTAATTTGGGAGAGGTGCCTAAAGAGTGGCCCAGAAGTGTGACGGATGGAACCCTCGGGGCCTGATACATCCCATGTGGGCTGGGGAGGGGTAGTCAGATGCAAGCCACCCTCAGTCAGCTGGCATGAATCCGAGGCCACTGTTCTGCAGCAGCTTGCTGCTGGTGGCTAGCCTGCATGCCAGCCCATTTGTCACCCTGTCTTCTCCACATTTGAAAGCAGATCCCCAGGGATCGTGGACAGAGCACACAGAACAAGGAGCCACTTTTTTCTCTTGAGGGCTGGAGAGGCGAGCAGCAAAGAGTGACCAAGGGCTTGTCCTTGAGGAGAGGACGGTTTGACAAGATGGGAAAGGTGCAAATTCTGTCCATGAAGGACGGGGAGCTGCGAGCTGTGGATCTCAGGCAAAATCCAGCCACCTCCTATGTTTGCATAGTCTGCAAACTAAGAATGGCTTTTACATTGTAAGTGGTTGGGAAAAGATTAGAAGAAGAATATTTTATGAAAATGATAAATTTCAGTGTCCGTAAGTAAGGTTTTAGTGGGACACAGCCACACCTATTCATTTACTTGGTGTCTATGGCTGCCCTCGTGCTACGACGGCAGAGTCCAGGGATTGCAACAGAAACTCTATGGCCAGAAAAGACAAAAATGTTTACTGTCTGACCCTTTTCAGAAAAAGTTGGCTGACTTCTGACTCAGAGCATCAGGCTGACCAAGACTGGGTAGAAGGAACGTTGCTACTCCCCGCTTACATTTGCTTTTCCTCCACAATGCCATCTCTTTTTAATAACCCTCCCCTTCAAATGCTTGGTACTTTCTTAACACCTGGCTAAGGCAGAGGGAAGAATCTGATTAATAAATTCACCCTAAGGTGTTGGTGACTTAATGTCTTGTGCCCTCCTTCTCCCAGGAGATTGAACTGAAGGAGTAAGTCTTTGAGTGGTGGAACTTTAGGAACTGTGGATTGTGTGTGTGTGTGTGTGTGTGTGTGTGTGTGTGTGTGTGAGAGAGAGAGAGAGAGAGAGAGAGAGAGAGAGACATAAAGAGAGAAAAATGTTTAATCACAAAGGAAGCTGTAGAGCCCTGGCCCTAAAGATATAATAGATCAGTAGCTTCCTTGGGAAGGACTCACCTGGGTATGAGCAGTGTGAGTCCCCCTTAGTGGCCCCCGGAACTTCCGAGGGCGGGTTAGAGAAGGTGTGATGCTTCCTGATGTGAACTCTCAACCTGGATGGTACAAGGCTTCTCTGATGACCAGATAGTGCTGGGAGGACATGGAGTATGTGAACAAGTCAGGACAATGGGGGCACCCCCCCAGGTGCTGCCCAGGAGGTCAAGCCCCCATGGCGTGGCCAGGGGACAGGTGACAGCTGGCTTTGTGCCTGTGTTGGCCTTGACACTTGCTTTACGGGCTCTGGTGCTCTGGGTACCAGCTGCTTGCCTTTATTCAGAAGCATACCTTTGTCCTCCTCTCTGCTGCCTGAATCAGAAGGTCAGTCGCAGCCGGAGGGCAGGGCGAGTGCAGCTTGGCCCCCGCTGCTCAGCCGTCCCCCAGACTGTGGACTCAGCCATCCTGACTTCAGGCTCTGAGTGGCTGGAGAGCTACAATGGGTTTCATCCAGCCTGCCACCTCTGGTTTCTCCAGGCTGCCCTCTCTACCAGAACCAGGGAGAGCTTTCTGAAATGTCTGCTGGTACGGGCTGAACTGTGTCTCCCTCATCCCCACCCCGTCCCCCATTCATATGTTGAAGTCCTAACCTCAGTACCTCAGACTGTGACTGTATTTGGGAATAGGACCTTTAAAGAGGTAATTAAGTTAAAATGAGGTCCTTAGGGTGAGCTGTAATCCAATCTGACTGGTGTCTTTCTAAGAAGAGACACCAGAAAGACACACACACACACACCAGGGGTGCTCAGAGGAAAGACCACGTGAGGACATAGCAAGAGGGCGGCCACCTACAAGCCTCGGAGAGGTCAGAATGAAACCAACCCTGCCAACACCTGGATCTTGGACTTCTGGCTTCCAGAACTATGAGAAAATAAATTTCTCTTGTGTAAGCCATGCAGTCTGTGATGTTTTGTTATGGCAGCCCCAGAAAACTAACACTCCAGCCGAACCACAGAACTCCCGATTTGAAATCTACATGGACTCTCCATCATCCAGGATCTGCTTCCTGCGTGGCCTCCATGCCCCCAGTCTCATCTCCCACCGCCCCGCACGCAGCCTTCATCCACCCCCACCAAACTCCTTGCAGTTGCCAGAGTGTGTGTTGTTCCCCGGGGCCAAACCCTTGCATATGTTGTGTTCTGTGTCGGAAAGGTCACTCCCCCACCTGGCAACTGCTATCTCTCCTTCAAGACTCCTTCCCAGTGTCACCTCCTCTGACCTCCCTGATAGGAGCACTAAGTAGGGCTCTGGTGGAAGTTACGTGCTAGATTCCCCATGAGCAGTCACGTTGATCCTAGGCTTGTTTTATTTATCTCTGCGGCCCCAGAATTCAGCACAAGAACAGACCCAGGATACAGTAACACCTCTTACTCTGTGGTGGGTGATGGGCTGAGCATCCCACATGGATTACCTCCTTTAACTCTCAGCTGTGACGTGGGCATCACGTACTTCCCACCTCCTATCACTGCGGCGAGGAGTCAATGTTATAATGTACCCAAAGTGCTTGACACAGTGCCCTGTGCCTTGGATAGCTTCTGTGGGCTTTGCTTCTAGTACCTCACACCTGTTCTCTTCCTCAGGGACTGCCTGAACCACTTCACCTGCAAGGGAACTGCTCGTGCGGGCTCAAGTCAGGCTGAGGCTTTAATAATTTTATTTATTTATTTTAAAATATTTATTTATTTATTTATTTATTTTGGCTGCGTCGGGTCTTAGTTGCGGCATGCGGGGTCTTTTGTTGCAGTGTGCAGGCTTCTCTCTAGTTGTGGCGTGTGGGTTTTCTCTCTCTAGTTGTGGCGTGGGCTCCAGAGCACGTGAGCTCTGTAGTTGGTGGCACGCGGGCTTTCTCCTTGAGGTGCGCGAGTTCAGTAGTTGTGGCACGTGGGCTTAGTTGCCCCGAGGCATGTGGGATCTTAGTTCCCTGACCAGGGATCGAACCTTCACCCCCTGCATTGGAAGGCAGATTCTTTACCGCTGGACCACCAGGGAAGTCCCCAGGCTGGCCTCCTCCCTTTCCCCATCCTGCTGCCTTCACCCCCTTACTGGTTCCTCCTGGCAGCATTTCCTTGATAAATCACTGCCCCCAAATCCTTGTTCCACTTCTGGGAGACTGTAACCTAAGCTGGGGTCGGCAATAACAGGGCCAGATAATAAATATTTAATACATATTTTAGACTCTGTGGGCCTTATAGTCTGTCATAGCCACTCCCCTCTGCCATCCTAGTTCGACAGCACCCACAGGCATTCTGTGAATGATGTGCCTGGCTGTGTTCCAATAAAACTTTATTTAAAGAAGCAGGAGGTGGGCTGTATTTAGCCTGGGGGCCATAGTTTTCTGGCTTTAGACTAAAGACAACAGCCCTGGAAGCTTGGTGCTCTGTCATATCCTCAGTTTTATAAACAAAGAACCTGAGGTACAGAGAGGTTGAGTAGCCCGCCCAAGGTAACATGCTGGTGAGTGGCAGGGCCGCAGCCTGGCTCTGAAGCCTCTGTGCTGAACTGTTCACCGAAGCCAGGGCCTAATAAACGAATGGCTCCAGGTGTCTTGCAGGGTGAAAGCAAACACAGTGCAGGTGAGAAAGTTCTGGTTGGCTCAACTCCCCTCCATCTCCAGAAAGAAGAGTAGCAAACGAATCCCTGGGGTGGGGCTGGGGTGATGCATCTCCTCTAAAGTTCTGGGTGATTACTACTAAATCATCAATAGGTTCATTTGCCTTCCTAAAGCACTGGGTGGACTGAGCAGGACTCCTGGAATCCTTTGTGAAACTATGCGGTGGAATGATTTTAAAAATAGCACCAGATTTTTTGACAAGTGAAGTGTTAATTACCCTGCCGCTCTGGCACTCTGGCCCGTGTGCTGCCGCCACTGTCCGCCCTCGGGCTTGGAGCCCTCCCCCAGCTTTGGATCCTGAAGGCTTTGTTGAGGAGTGAGGTGAGGCTGTCAGTATGCCCCCGAATTTTCCAGCTCAGGCCAGGGAACTGCTTCATGATGAGGGTCTCTAACCTGAACGTGATTCTGATGGGGACCTGGCGGATCCTTGCTTTCTGCACACCTCAGGGAGTGGGGTGGGGGGTAGAGGAGCCCAGGTTGGTGCCACCCAGTGGCTGCCAACCCAGGAAGCTTTCTGGCCAGCTTTCTGTGTGTTTGTGTACGTGTAAACTTTTTCTGAGCAAAAATAATTTATATTCATTGTAGTGAATCCTGCTGAACAAAAAGAAAAACCACCCACAATCCTACCCCCTGGGTTAGCGATTTATCAACATTTTGATTTAATTCCTTCCAGCCTTTTGCCTGTGTGTATATTCACACATTATTTATTTGTTACAAAAATGGGATCCTACTGTGCATATGACTTCATTTCAATGACATAGTTTGACCATCTTTCCATGTCATTGCATAATCTTCCACGTCTTTTAAAATGGCAATGCATGAGACACTCTTTACATGCATGTATCGTAACTTCTTTATTCACCAATTCCTTCTTATTAGGGAAAAGGTATTGTTTCCAGTTATTTTGCCATTATGAAAAAGTAGCTAAATCTTTGTTCAAGTCCTTGATGATCCCCTACAGTTTTAGGCGTGGAGTCGCTGGGGCTTTGGGTAACTGTGGCGGGTTGGAGTCTTATTGATCTGTTCTAGTTACCTGCAGCTTCTTGACGAGATATTCTAAGGGAGCAATTAAGGGCACATGTTCTAAAGATTGAGCGGCTGGGTTTGATTCCCAGCTCTGTCTAGAAAACGTTTGAGACCCTGTGCATATTTCTTACCCTGAGTTTATTTGTCTGTAATGTTGGAACAACAAGAGTGCTTGACTTTTTCATGTTACAGTGATAATAACAATCTGATTCTCTTCCATTGATCTGGCCTGGTCCCCTCCTGCTCCCCCAGCCTCACTGATGGAATGTGTCAGTGACATGTCCACTACAGGACCTTTGCACTTGTTATTCCCTCAGTGTGATACATTATTCCTGTAGATTTCCATATGATTTACTTCCTCAGTTCACTCAGGTCTTGGTTCTGATGGTCAGGCCCCTTTCTGACCATCCCCTGTCTGTCACTCTCTGTCACTTTACTGGGTTTTATTTTTCTTAGACCACTGTGTCTTCCTGACGTAAGACATGTCTATTTGCTTTTGTTTCTCTTCCAGCCCCACCCCATCCTGAGAATATAAGTTCCTGGAGGGCTAGGAGTTTATTTTGTTCATGACCATGTCCCCAGTATCTGAATTATATTGTCTGTTGCATAGAAGGAACACAAACATTATTTTTGCAATGAATGAATTTTGCATTTGAAGTACCGAGTACAGTGCCAACCCCAAGTTGATGTGCAATAAATTGTTATTCATCTCCTAGAAGAGCTGAATGGAATGACAGAGAAGTTGAAAAGGGATGTTCCAGGGGGTCTGAGCAGTGGTGATGCTCTGGGGAACAGCAGTGCTTGGTGGAACAGGAGTTGGGGCTGGCTGGGCTCATGGGCATCGGGAAGGTGTGGCCACGGTTCCCCCGTCTGTCCTCTTTCAGCACCCTTCACCTCAGGGGCACTGTCCCTCCTTCCCCAGACGCAGAGCCACTTCTCAACTAATCTCTTCCTGTGCTGTTTAATTTTTTTTTTAATTTTTATTGGGGTATAGTTAATTTGCAATCTTGTGTTAGTTTCAGGTGTACAGATTTTCTACATCTGTAACTCTATTTCTGTTTTGTAGACAAGTTCATGTGTAGGCTTATTTTAGATTCCACATAGAAGTGATGTCATACGATACTTGTCTTTCTCTGTCTGACTTACTTCACTCAGTATGACAATCTCTAAAAAAGAACAAAATAATGCCATTTGCAGCAACATGGATGGACCTGTGCTGTTTGATTTTAAAGGGGAGTTGGGCAGCTGGAAGCCCATGGAAAACCAAGGCACATTCCCTTTCTTGCCCTTGCTTTCTTCTTGAGCTGCATTTCTCCTCTCTTTCAGCCTCATTTTTCACGCTGCAGCTGCATTGAACAGCTTGCTGCACCCTGAATGCTCTCTCCTATCTCTGGGCTTTTGCATATGCTGTTCTCTCTGCCTGGAGCACCTTTCCTTCGTTCTATCCATTTGCTCACCCCATCCTAGCTAACTCTTGCCCAGCCTTCAAGACTCAGCTTAGGTTTTGCCTGGCAAGTACCCACTACCCCCTCCCCAGCCTGCTGCCTCCCCACCCCCATGCTTCTGTTCTAATCATTTTTCTCACGCTGCATTGTAATTCTCTGTTTTCTTGTGGGCCTCACCGACTACACTGCCTGGGTGAACACAGGGACTCTGCAATGCTCACCATTTATCCTCAGTGCCTTGCCTGACACAGAGAAGGTGTTCAGCACTGTTGAGTGAATGGATTAATGATGAAATGGGCACCACTAAGTGTCAGCAGGGGCATCTCTTGGGCGGGTTGCAGCTCACAGTCACGTGGGCAATTTGTGCCAGGCCTGGAGTCTCAGGTTTTGTCTCCCACGCTCTTACTGAACCTGGATTTGAATCTGCTTGCCTGATGGGCAGCAAAGCCAATCTACTGACACCAGGTTGTGGTAAAGGAAAGTACAGCGTTTATTCCAGGGTACCAAGCTAGGAGGACAAGCAGCTAGTCCTCAAAAGACCTGACCTCCCCAATGGCTTTCAGGGAAGGGTTTTTAAAAGCAACATTAGGGGCGTGGGTTGCAGGGTGCCTGCTCAGCTCGTGGATGTTCCTCTGACTGCTTGGTGGTGAGGTAACAGGGTGATGTTTCAGAAGTCAACATCGTCAAACTCCTGGTCCCAGCTGGTCTGGGGTCTGTGTGCTTGTGGTCAGCACTTTTCATTTGGTGGGAGTCTGGTTTCCGTAAAAACAGCTTAGGAATGTGCATCAGACATTGTTATCTATGTTCTTCAGGGAGGAACTAAAGGTCCTGTGACTCTGCTGTATGGCTGATCTATTGTTTAAATTACTACCAGTTTCCTGGCCCAACAGCTATTCTTGTAACAACATGTTCACATTTTCTAATCATTAATTTTTTAAAAAAAATAAATTTATTTATTTTTATCTTTGGCTACATTGGGTCTTTGTTACTGCACACAGGCTTTCTCTAGTTGCGCTGAGCGGTGGCTACTCTTCGTTATGGTGCGCGGGCTTCTCATAGCAGTGGCTTCTCTTGTTGCGGAGCACGGGCTCTAGGCGCATGGGCTTCAGTAGTTGTGGCACGTGGGCTCAGTAGTTGTGGCTCGTGGGCTCTAGAGTGCAGGCTCAGTAGTTGTGGTGCACGGGCTTAGTTGCTCCGCAGCATGTGGGATCCTCCCAGACCAGGGCTCGAACCCGTGTCTCCTGTGTTGGCAGGCAGACTCTTAACCACTGTGCCACCAGGGAAGCCCCTAATCATTAATTCTTGAGCCAGGCTTTTGAGATTCAGGGGAAGCCTGAAGCCTTTTGCTTCAAGAGACGGAAGACATGGGGGGCTTGTATACGAGAGAGGGTCTGGAAGGGCCCTGCTCGGTTTCAAGTCCAGTACTTCCATGGTTTCTGGATAAAGCATCCTGTGTGTCTGGGGGGGGGGTGACATTCTCTGCATGGTGTGCCAGCCCTGTCAGATTCAAATGCTTTAGCCAGTTTCTATAAATGTGAACATTTCAATTGGGCAGCAGCTGCCATGGTAACAGGCTGAATCTTAGAACTTGGGGACTAGGAACAGACCAGAGATCAGACAAATTTTAAGGAGCTCCTTTTGAATTGTGCTAGTGTTTGGAAACTCACCAGTGAGAACTGACTGTCCAAGTGCCCCATTATGCCAGGACTCTGTGCTTCCCTCTCTATGGGAAGGGATCTTTAAGGACTTTCACTGATTGTATTTGTGGCATCTTCATCTTATTCTCTTGGATCCCAGGTTGTTTGGGGCTCAGATGCAGCAGGCTGAGATTTTCCTTGGTACACCGAGGTTATAAGACTGGGGAAAGGATTTGGTCAAGCAGGGGGATGAAGGTTCACAGACACCTTTAATATTCTGTTCCAGTCTAACTTCCAAGTAACAATCCAGCCTCATGGGTACCTCCTTCTTCTGGAGCTTTCTTAAGTGGCAGGGCAGTATTTCTGAAACATTAACTGATGTTATTTCCCCATGGCATTTTTTTTTTCCTCCCCATTCAGACTGTACGACTGTGTGGTCAATATTTTGCAACCCATACAGCTGTGGATATGCATACAGCTGTTCAGGTTGTGCACTGCATAAGTTCCATGGTGCTCCCTGAACTGTGCAGTGTGATGGCCCTGAAAAGGGATTTAACAACAAAAGAAAATGGACCTGCCTCAGGGATTTTTGCATTCAAAGCCTTGGCCTTAGGGGAACAAAATGAACTCCAGGTTCCGATAAAAGGATGAGAGGATGTTGGATAACTAACAACAAGGATTCTTCACCCTCAGTTTAAAGAAAGATTCCTTGGGCTGTCAGAGGGAGAAGAAACAAGTGCATAGAAGTTAGTGGCTCACTGGGAAGAGGACCCTGCACTCTGCTCTCTGGGCCAAGTCCTGGTTAGGGCAGGAGGGTGTGGCAAGAACCTCCAGTCAGTTTGCAGAATCAAAAATCTCAGCGATGTGTGTCCCATTTCCCCGTGGAGCTCCAGAAAAGAAAGGGCTGCATGGTAATTCTAGGCAGACAGGACCTCCAAATGTGAGGGGCAGTGGGATGACTTTGGTGCTGTGGGCATAGCATCCGAGCTGGCCAAGGAGTTGTTGAAACTGACCGATCCTGGGGTCAGGTGAGTTTTCTGGGCCGTCTTCTGTGTGGACCATTGATGAAGGTGGATGGGGTGATGTCTGAATCCAAGGAGGCCTGAGTGGACGGGGGACAGCCAGAATCGGACCTTCCTCCACCCCCAGCCCTAGACACTCCTGGGAACATAGATGCAAGTATGTGGGGAAGTGGAGCTGGGATCCTCAGTTTGGCCACGATTTGGTATTCTCTGGTGGGGTGAGAGATCAAAGTAGAGGTTAAGTTACATTAAAGAAAAACAAGGTGATGTTCTTGCAGTCAGGCCTGATCTGGGATACAAGATCTGTTCCTGCCACAAGAAATTGCTTCCAGATTTATAAAAATAAAGCCTGATTGGCTGACACTGGCTTATATTGGTGTTATCCACCAGGGCTGCCTCTTAGAAAAACTTAGGGAGCTTGTAAAAACACATGTGTGCTTTTAGGCTTAGCGAAGCAGACTATCTCAGACGGGTCTGGTTTGTATATTCCGTTGGCTAGATTAGTGCCTAAAAAGTAGCCAGTGAGAATCTTTCTTTGCTGAATTTGCTGTGTGCTTTTGGGAAAATTTCTTATTCTTTTTCCTGTTTCATTATTTATAAAAGTGAGTCTGTCTTCTTGGGAGTGACTCTGAACACTCAGAAATCCTCAGACGAAAGATCTGAAAAGAAACATACAGCCATGCTGTTCATTAAAAAAGCATTCCGTGGGCTTCCCTGGTGGCAGTGGTTGAGAGTCCGCCTGCCGATGCAGGGGACACGGGTTCGTGCCCTGGTCCGGGAAGATCCCACATGCCACAGAGCGGCTGGGCCCGTGAGCCATGGCCACTGAGCCTGCATGTGCTCCGCAACAGGAGAGGCCACAGCAGTGAGAGGCCTGCATACCGCAAAAAAAAAAAAAAAAAAAAGCATTCCGTGATTACTGTTTAAAAAGGAGTCTTTGGCACTTAGAAATTCATTCTTTAATATTAACGGATGAAGTAATAAAATCATGATGATAGTAATAAACTAGTTACCTATGGGGGAGAAGGAATAGGTTGGGGGGACAGGGTCCAAAGCTGGACTTTTCAGAATGTACCTTTTCTGTAGATTTGACTTTGAAACAGTGTACGTATTTTACATGATTACCAAACAAAATGAACTGAGAAAGAGGGAAAAAAGCCCCAAAGTTACTGAAAGATGAAAATAACAATCCCTGAACACTGAACGAAACATGAAACGTTGGAACCTGATTGTATACCAAGTTGGAGGAGCACAAAGAGAAATTATTTCATAGGACTTTTAAAACACAGTATTTAACTGTACATACCTAGTAGAACATATCCTAAGGACAAAATAACTAAAAAATAGATCTTAAACTTTTTTCAGTAAAAATATCATTAGAAATAATATTAGTATGATTATTCAAAACTATTTCTCTCTCTCTCTCTCTCCCTCCCTCCCTCTCTCCCTGTCTCCCTCTCCCTCTCTCTCTCTATCACACACACACACACACACACACACAGAGTAAAATAAATAAGTAATGATGTTATTAGAAACCAAGATTTTCAGCATGAAAGAAAAGATGCAAATATAAATTTAAGACTTCAAAAAAAATTCTGTAATTTAAAATTTGATTCAGAAATAGTTTAGATTTATGATATATTTTCCCTTTTAAAATACACATACACAAAATACACTGTTTGCATTTCCTACATCTGTAAGCCCCCAAAACCTAGAACAATGACCAATTCCATAGCAATGAGAAGCTCGGGACTCAGTTTATGGTCTCCGAATACCATTCAACACTGGAAGGGGGACATTTCAACCAAATGCAGCGTGTGGAACTTTAGATCCTAATTTGAGCAGAATAACTGTAAAGAAACTTTTCTGAAATGATTGGAAAATTTGAAGACCAGTTTGATATTTGATGAAGTTAAGTAATTATGATATTTGTGTTTTGGCTATGCTTTTAAAAAGAGACCTTATCATTTAAAGGTATTCATGAATGATAGCTCTTGGATTTGCTTCAAAATAATCCAGTAGGAATGGGGGAAAAATAGGGAGAGGTGTAGAAGAAAAAAGATTGGACATGTGTTCATCATTGATTACATGGGGGTTCATTGTATCAATACTATTCTCTGTACTTTTGCATATGTTTGAAATTTTCCATGAAAAGTTGCTTTAAATGGAAAGGAAAGAAGGAGTAGGAGAAGAAAGAGGAGGGGATTCCATCTCCCAAATCAAAGGAATCTTAGGTTATCCCCAAAGAGAGAAGCCCAGGCACCTCCACACACGCAGCACAAGCCCTTCCCTCTGTCCCAGAAGTCACAGTGCCTGCCAGGCAGAAGGACACATGACTGGTGACCTAGGCAGTGATTCAGAAATCATGGCAATGAGTTGGATAATCCATTTAGAGCGGCTGGCTGAGCTGGCCTGGTGGAAGGGCAGCCAGGAGCACAAGCAGAGAGAACTGAGGAATGGGACCAGCTATGGGCCTGATCCCTCTTTTCTCTGGCCATGGCTTTTAAAGGGAACAAATTCTATTTTTTAAGGCAATATAATCCTACTTAGAAGGTGTCACTGGGAAGGGATCAACTGAATCTGGCTCTGGAGGCACTTGTGTGATTCCAGCTTTAAAATATTTTGTAATGCAAATGTTTTTTTTTCTTCAGATTATAAAAACAACATATTCTTAATAACGTATGTTATTAAATGACATATTATGAAAAAACATAATGTTTTGTGAAAGGAGCCAGATACAACAGAATACAGAGGATATTATTCTATTTATATAAAATTCAAAAAGAGTAAAACTCTGTCGTTTAGAGATACATAATTAAGTGATGATTTTGAGGAAGAACAAGGGCGTCAACAACAAGACGGTGAGAACGGTTCTCTTTAGTGAGGTGGGATGGGGCTATGGTCAGAAAGGACACGGTGGGGCTTCTGAGGTACAGATACGGGGAGTGGTTATGTGGGTGTTTATTCTACAAAAGCTGCAAATTTGTCTTTCTAGATGTGTAATATTTCACAATATAAATAGAAAAACAATATACTTTGCCAGTAGAAAACTAGGAAAATAGGGAAAATTACAAAATAGAAAAAGGCCACCTATGATCACTCCATATGACAGTAACCACAGTTGACATTTTGGTGTGAATCATTTTGGAAAGAGTTGAGCTTGGTGGTGAAGAAGTAGATTTTGGAGTTAAACAGACGCAGCAGTGTTCAAATCTTGGCCTTGGCAAGTATTAAAGGTGAGAACTTGGGCAAGTGAGTAAAGTTCTCATCAGCAAAGGGGGGATAATAATAATAATAATAATACCTCTCTTGGCGAGTTGTCATGAGGATCAAATTAAATAATGCATGAAGAATACCCAGAATGTAATAAATGTTCAATATGTTAGCTATTTTTAGCTCATTCCAATCTTTTAAGAACTTATGTATATATGTATTACATATAACCTGTGTATTACATGCATATATGTAGAATAAATGTTTTTATGAAAGTATGATTGCACTCTTAACAATTCTGACTTGAGACAATTTTTTAAAAAGTAGTGATCTCTCACTGAACTTCTCAGAGGGACAGTTCTATACGATGAAGCCTGAATTATCTGGTATAACTTCCAAAGCTGTCTGTAACCCATGCTACTCCATCATTCTCCAAAGATTATCTGCCTGTGCATTTGCTTACCACATTCCCACCAGACAAGGTGCCCCTTCTCCTTTCTTGCTCGTTGAAATTCTACTCATTCTTTGGGACCTAGCCTAACTGCTTGCCCCTACCCAACTGGGGCAGGAGAGAGCAGTCCTCTCCCTGAGGATTTCCTGGGCGATGGAAGCCTCAGTGGAGAAGCCCCCATTTCCTCCTAGCTCCAAGGCACAGGTGGAACCTTAGTCAATACCTTACCAATACGGGTGATGAACAGGTCCCAAACTTGTTTCCTGCTGATTTGAAAACCACTGGAAATGAGTCTCGGGTCAGGGCTCAAGGTGGGGATAACCTACCCAGATGCTAGGCCCTTGAGCAGAATTTTAAACAATTCAAGGTAGTATGACACCTTCCCATCATCTAAAAGCTGGAAAACATTGCGGATTAAAGCATACAAGGGCTCATTCTCTCATGTAGAAAAAGTCCAGCGGTTGTGGTCTGGGCCTGTTAATAAGGGCTTTGCCACCTCCCAGCGCATGGCCATCCTAAGTCACTTCATGCACCATAGCCATTAGCTATCCATGCCAACCTGTAGGGCCAGGTCACAGAGGGAAAAAAAGTGGGGTGGTGGGAATGCCTTCCTTCAAAAAGAGTCTTTCCAAAAGTCCCATACAACATTTCCATTTACATCTTATGGGCCAGAACTTAGTCACCTGGCTCTACGTAGATCCCAGGGAGTCTGGGAAATATTGGTGCCCCAATACAACTGGCATCCTGTTATAAAGGAGGAAGGTGAGGAGGTTGTTGGGATAAGCATCAAGCAGCCCCTGCCTCAGCTGGAAGGCTCTGCCAACAGCAGTGTTACCTGCATGGCTACCTATACCTGCTCTTACCTATAACAGGAGCTGGCATAGAACAGGCACTTCTGGGGGTGTCATTGGGGTGAGGTGGGAGCATCAATGTCACCTAGAAATCATCCTGGAGTCCTGAAAAGTCACTTGTCCTGCACTGCAGTGGTTTCCTCTGGTCTTGCCTGTCTTCTTGCTCTGGAGTGCCCTGCCTTGGACCCCTTCTTGAAGGAGATCTTCCCCTCCCAAGCCCCCAACTCCAAAATGTGATTCCCAATAATTGCTCTGTACTTTTCAAAGTGCTTTTACACTCATGGTTCTGTTTTATTCTTACCAAAGCCCGGTTTCAGGGTAGCATCACAGGTAGTGTTTGTGGATTTTGCGATACGCCGTGGAAAGGCTGAGCGCTTTTAAGGCCTCATCTCACTTCATTCTCATAGTGACCTAGGAGGCCCCAACTACCGGAAGCCCATTTTTCACATGCAGAAATGGAGGCTCAGAGAGGTGAGCTCACTTGCCTGAGGTCACAAAGGACATAGTTGGGATTTGAACCCAATTCTGATTGATTTTGAAACCCCTGCTCCATCAGGCTAACGTGACTCTTATTCCCCTTTGGGAAAAAGAGACCCTGAGAGAGTTAAAATGACTTGAAAAAGGTTGTAAAACAAGTGGGTGGTAACGCTGTCAGGACCCAGGCTCCCAACACTTGCCACTGAGCTGCGTGGCCTCATGGCCCAGGACCTCAGAGTACCACCCCGGGCACGCTGACTGATGTGGCCCAAATTATCCTCAGATCCCTGCCCCATCCATGCCATTCTAACCTAGAGGCATCCAGGCTAATCAAGGCCAAAGGAGTACTGCTGAGGTTCTGGGAGAGGCTGCAGACTTAGCAGGAGGGAGTGAGAAGCATCTTTTGATTTGTGAGCTAAACCCCTTTGATCTGAAAATCAATAGGAATAAATTGGTTAGAGCCACAGAAGGCTTTTCCTGCCATGCCCTGCATACAGTAGCTCTTGAACTTGCTGCTGTCCTCCAGCATTGTGACTCCAGGACAACCCTTGCAGTGGCCCCCAAGGAAAAGCAGGCAGCAGATGGAGTTATCATTCTGCCAGCACCAAACAGGCACAACCCATGGTGTGACTTCAATATCTCTTGCCCACTGTTTGGCAGGGGCAGCTGTCCCAGAGTCTTAGCTGTAGGACGAAGGCCTGGACTTAAGAGATCTTTATAGAAAATGCCAACTGGACTGTAGCAAAGCTTCCTGGAGACCCCACAGGGAGCACCACGGGGCTATTTCAAGACTCCCCAGCCTCGTTCAAGGACTGAGCCCTATGACCAGCTAGGCATTTGGGATGCATGGGCTGCTGGGCTGAAATGCAGCCCTCGAGCTTATCTGTCCTGTCCATTACTCAGAAGCTTTCACTGGCCACCTGATCTGTTTCCAGAGCACCCCCGATCAGCAGACCCAAAGCTGGAAAGGAATGCTACAGTCATCTTGCCCACTCCTGGATCTCCATGGCAAAGCAGACCTACCGGGAATATTTTCCAGTTATAAATAATTTGGCAGCATATCCTAGGCACTCAATGAATAAAAGCTGCATGAATGAGCACGCGAACAATACGGTAACAAATGACTCAAGCCAGAGAGTTCTGCAGGAAACTCCGAGGACTCACATTCAATCATCCGCTGTACTGGAGTCGAGACAAGTGTGAGCTTAAGAAACCAGCACCTGGGTGTTCCCAGCATTCTCCTCACTGAGCACGGACCTGTTACTTGATCCCTTGTCCCGTCACAGGCAGATTTCCTAGACTCTGGTGGCTATAGCATGGTGATTGAGACCGTGAGTTCCAGCATCCAGCACATCTGGGTTCAAATCCAGCCTCTGTCACTTGTTAGCTGTGTGACCTCAGGACAGTCACTTCATCTTTTTGAGACTCAGTTTGCTCATCAGCAGCATGGAGCAATAGTTGTACCTAACTCTTGGATTTATAGGATTGCCTGAGACAATGCATGTGAAGGGTGCCTGGCACCTAGTAATAAAAGGGTCAATAAATAGTAATGGTTACTGTGACATCACCACCACAGTAAGTCTCCGGGTCACTCACTCCTGCCCACCTTCACCCCTAATCCAACCAGGTTCTCAGTATCGACCTTATGCTCTCCTGTTTTTCCAAAGCCAGATTTTTTCTAGTGGAACTTCACTAAGAAAAGAAGGGTTGATGAACCCTTCTAATGACCAAAAATAAAAAATTAAGCAAATAAGTGTTTGCCTACCATAAACTCATTTGACTGGCTTAGCTTACCTGATATACCACTCTAGTAGGCTTCTCTTTCATCATATTTGTCTGAGTATCCTTAATAATAATTTATTATTCATGGTTGATGATTTATTTACTGTATGCTACTATCATCCTGGCTTGGGGGAAGCAGTGCTGGGTTAGTCAGACAATAAACAAACAATTAAATATTTGGAACATAAGATGGTTTTCAGTGCCCTACAGCCAAAGACCACCAGAGGTACAACTGTAGTTGAGCAAGGTTGGCTTTTTTGGCCCTTGGCAATGAGGGAGAATGTATACTGGAGGACCATGGGGCTTCTCAGTAAGATGTTATAAAGGACTAATTATAGGATTTGAGGTGGTGTTGGGTGATTTGGGGGGGAGTTCAAGGAAGTGGAGCTTTGTTCCAGACTGAATGCTGTAAGGAAGTAGGGATAATTCTGCAAGTGGTATCTGTATTAGTTTCCTACTGCTGTTGTCACAAATCACCATAAACCTAGTGACACAACAAATTCTCATTATATTAGGAGGTCAGAAGTCCGCAATCAGTCTCACTGGGTTAAAAGTCAAGGCATCTGCAGGGGTTGTTCCTTCTGGAGGCTCCAAGGGAGAATCTGTCTTCTTGCCTTTCCCAACTTCTAGAGGCCACCTGCATTCCCTGGCTTGTGGCCCCTTCCTCCATTTTCAAAGTCTGCAGCATGGTGTCATCACATCTCCTCCACTGACTCTAACCCTACTCCCTCCCTCTTATAAGGACCACTGAAATTATATTGGGCCCACCTAAATAATTCATGATAACCTCCCCAGCTGAAAATCTTCCACTTAATCACATCTGCAGATTCCCTTTTGCCATATGAGGTGACATTTTCACAAGTTCTTGGGATTAGGATATGGACCACTTGGGTGGGATGTATTATTCAGTCTACCCCAGTATCTTAATAATTCTCATCCAGGAGTCAAGAGGAATGGAGCAAAGCCAGAGCTGTAGTTGGTAAAGCAGCAGCAACCACTCAGTATTAGCCAGAATATGGGGATGGTTGGGCTTTTTTGTGTTTTGGACCATGTTCGTATTTTTGTCTGTGCTTAAACATGATTAGGGAGTGGGCTTGTTTTTTTCTTGACCCATTACAGACACAGAGTGGCCTTGTCTGGCGCTGTTTTTCTGTGAAACTCCTTATGGTCAACAAGAGAATACCATGGCCCGGCTTATGGTGCCAGGTAAATTCTTGGCTGTTAGGGATGCTTTTCTCTTCCTCCTGGTGATGAATTCTATGAAGAGAAGTAAGTCAGTTTGAGGAAGATAAGGCATAGTGGTTGGGTGTGCTTTTATCTTACAGGCCTCTTCAGGGAAGGCCTCACTGATGAATTTGACGTTTGAGCAAAAACTCGAAGGATACGGAGGTGGAGGCTGTGTGGTCAGAGTGAAGTGCATTCCAGGCAGATGGATTATCAAGTGAAAAGGCTCTGAGATGGGGGCGTGCTTTGATGTTGGGTATGGCATGGGAAAAAGGGAATGCGCTCAACGATGGCTCTAAAAGTTGTAGCCCGGGGACCTCTCTGGTGGTGCAGTGGTTAAGTATCTGCCTGCCAACGCAGGGGACACCGGTTCGAGCTCTGGTCCGGGAAGATCCCACATGTTGTGCAACAACTAAGCCCATGCACCACAACTACTGAGCCTGTGCTCTAGAGCCCGCGAGCCACAACTATTGAAGCCTGCGCACCTAGAGCCCGTGTTCCACAACAAGAGAAGCCACTGCAATGAGAAGCCTGCGCACCGCAACGCAGAGTAGCCCCTGTGCACCGCAACAAAGAGTAGCCCCTGCTCGCCGCAACTAGAGAAAGCCTGCGTGCAGCAACGAAGACGCAACGCAGCCAAAAGTAAATAAATAAATATTTAAAAAAACAAAAGTTTTGGCCTGAGCAACTGGAAAAATGGAGTTTCCATTTATTGAGATGAGAAACACTGAATTTTATTATGACAGGAATTTAATTTTTAATAAACGTTGAATGTTAGAATAGTTTTCGATACATAGAAAAATTATAAAGGTAACAGAGAGTTTCCATATACCTCACACCCAGTTTCCCCTATTCTTAACGTATATTGGTATACATTTGTCACAATTAATGAACCAATATTGATACATTATTGTTGGCAAAAGTCCATCTATTATTCAGATTTCTTTGGTTTTTACCTAATGTCCTTTTTCTGTTCTCGGGTCCCATCCAGGATATCATACTACATTAATCATAATGTGTCCTTAGGCTTCTCTTGGCTGTGACAGTTTTTCAGCATTTCCTTGTTTTCTTTTTTTAAATTTTTTTATGAACTTGTAAGTTTTGAGGAGTTCCGGTCAAGGATTTTGTAGAATATCCCTCAATTAGGATTTGTGTGATTTTTTTTTCCCCCTCATAATTAGGGCTGTGGTTTTTTTGGAGGAAGACCTCAGAAATAAAGTGCTCCAGAAATCTCTTGCATTCTTATATACTAACCATGAAAAATCTGAAAGGGAAATTAAGGAAACACTCCCATTTACCACTGCAAAAAAAGAATAAAATACCTAGGAATAAACCTACCTAAGGAGACAAAAGACCTGTATACAGAAAACTATAAGACACTGATGAAAGAAATTAAAGACGATACAAACAGATGGAGAGATATACCATGTTCTTGGATTGGAAGAATCAACATTGTGAAAATGATGATACTACCCAAAGCAATCTACAGATTCAATGCAATCCCTATCAAACTACCAATGGCATGTTTCACAGAACTAAAACAAAATTTTCACAATTTGTATGGAAACACAAAAGACCCCGAATAGCCAAAGCAATCTTCAGAAAGAAAAACGGAGCTGGAGGAATCAGGTTCCCTGACTTCAGACTATACTACAAAGCTACAGTAATCAAGACAGTATGGTACTGGCACAAAAACAGAAATATAGATCAATACAACAGGATAGAAAGCCCAGAGATAAACCCATGTGCATATGGTCACCTAATATATGACAAAGGAGGCAAGAATATACAATGGAGAAAAGACAGCCTCTTCAATAAGTGGTGCTGGGAAAACTGGACAGCTACATGTAAAAGAATGAAGTTAGAACACTCCCTAACACCATACACAAAAATAAACTCAAAATGGATTAAAGACCTAAATGTAAGGCCAGACACTATAAAGCTCCATGACATACATCACAGCAAGATTCTTTTTGACCCACCTCCTAGAGAAATGGAAATAAAAACAAAAATAAACAAATGGGACCTAATGAAACTTAAAATCTTTTGCATAGCAAAGGAAACCATAAACAAGATGAAAAGACAACCCTCAGAATGGGAGAAAATATTTGCAAATGAAGCAACTGACAAAGGATTAATCTCAAAAATATACAAGCAGCTCATGCAGCTCAATATCAAAAAAAAAAAACAACCCAATCAAAAAATGGGCAGAAGACCTAAATAGACATTTCTCCAAAGGAGAAATACAGATTGTCAACAAACACATGAAAGGATGCTCAACATCACTAATCATCAGAGAAATGCAAATCAAAACTACAATGAGGTATCACCTCACACTGGTCAGAATGGCCATCATCAAAAAATCTAGAAACAATAAATGCTGGACAGGGTGTGGAGAAAAGGGAACCCTCTTGCACTGTTGGTGGGAATGTAAATTGATACAGACACTATGGAGAACAGTATGGAGGTTCCTCAAAAAACTAAAACTAGAACTACCATACAACCCAGCAATCCCACTACTGGGCATATACCCTGAGAAAACCATAATTCAAAAAGAGCCATGTACCAAAATGTTCATTGCAGCTCTACTTACAATAGCCAGGACATGGAAGCAACCTAAGTGTCCATCGACAGATGAATGAATAAAGAAGATGTGGCACATATATACAATAGAATATTACTCAGCCATAAAAAGAAACGAAATTGAGTTATTTGTAGTGAGGTGGATGGACTTAGAGACTGTCATACAGAGTGAAGTAAGTCAGAAATAGAAAAATAAATACCATATGCTAACATATATGGAATCTAAAAAAAACACAAATGTTCAGAAGAACCTAGGTGCAGGACAGGAGTAAAGACGCAGACATAGAGAATGGACTTGAGGATATGGGGAAGGGGAAGTGTAAGCTGGGACGAAGTGAGAGAGTGGCATGGACATATCCACACTACCAAATGTAAAATAGATAGTGGGAAGCAGCCACATAGCACAGGGAGATCAGCTTGGTGCTTTGTGTCCACGTAGAGGGGTGGGATGGGGGGGTGGGATAGGGAGGGTGGGAGGGAGATGCAAGAGGGAGGAGATACGGGGATATATGTATAGCTGATTCACTTTGTTATACAGCAGAAACTAACACACCATTGTAAAGGAATTATACTCCAATGAAAATGTTTAAAAAAGTACTCTTCTCATCATATTACATCAAGAGTACATTCTGTCAACAAGACTTATCATGTTGATGTTCAGCTTGATAATCTGGATAAGATAGTGTTTTCCAGGCTTCTCTACTCTAAAGTTGCTCTTTTACCCCCTTTCCAGGCTGTACTCTCTGAAAGGAAGTCATTCTGCACAGTCTAAACTTAAGAAATGCTATGCTCCACCTCCTTGAGGGCAGAGTATCTTCATAAATTATTTGAAATTCTTCTGTATTTAGCTAGTCTCCTTCATTTACTTACTTATTCATTCAGTCATGTATATTAGTATGGACCCATGGACTTCTACTTTATACTTTGAGTTGTAATCTAGTACTATTTTATTTTGTTGCTGAAGTTGTTTCAGCTTTGACCATTGAGAGCTCTTTCATTTGGTTCCTATGTCTTTTTGACATATCCCCATCACAGTTATTTTTTTTTTCTTTGAGCATTTTCTTACCTTATCCTTTTTTTAAAAAAAAATAGCTATTACTGTATGTTTTATGCTTATGGGAATAATCCAGTGAAAAGAAAAAACCGATGATTCAGTAGCAAGTGAGGACCAATACCTACAATGTTTATTGAGACTTTACTATTTGCTAACTGCTAACTGCTTTGCATGTACCATCTTATCGGTTACTCACAAACCCCTACAAGGTAAACATGATCCCCATTTAAAATATTAGAAAACTGAGGGTCAGAGAAATCAAGCAACTTAGCCAAGGTCAAACAGCTAGTGAGTGGCGGATCCAAGATTCAAACCCAGGTTCTTTTGATACCAAAGTCCATGTTCTTAGCCAATATACTCTTTTTTAAATCTTTGGGAAATTCCCTCTTCTCTTTCCTTCATTTGCTTCTTTCCTCTTCAGGAGGAAGAGTTTTTAGAACAATGGATATAGTGTGAGCTGATAACCCTTTCTGTGGTTGGGCTACGGAGCCACCATACTTCTCCTGAGCCACATAAACAAGGCAATAGTTTCTGATGACTTTGAGGTGCTTAATTATGTTCCTGTTTTCCAATGAGGGGCCCAAGATCTTTCCTTCTTTCCTTCCTTCCTGCCTTCCATCCATCCATCCCAGAAACATACAGAGTACCTGATATATGTTAGATGCTAGGGATACAATAGAAAATGGACACAGTGAATGCCTGCCTTCATGAAACTTTAGTCGCCTTCCTGAGCACCTTTGGACAGAGGAGGCCAATTTTATGGCGAAAAGTGACAGCGACCTTTCACTGTCCTCTGGTCTCAGGCAGGTAATATAAGGAAGGCAGAGGGGTTGGGTGTAGCACAAAAGGGATAAGCAGGGACTCTGGTTAACTGGAAAGTACATGGCCCACCTAAAGGGGACAGCCGCTCCTGAATTCCACCTGAATGTGGTCCCAAGGCCCAGTGTTGTCAGATATTTGTATTTTGTCAAAAGAAGGTGGAAATTAACTTTTTAATGTGAGAACTCCCAATTTAAAGATTTAGGGAATTCATTCTAATAAATCCTCCCCTGCCTGTCCTCCCTCTTTGTGCCCCCAACATTCCGCCCACCCCTATCTATTGGTCTGATCCAGTCTATGCGCTGTTGGTTTGCAATTTTTGCTTTATAGCAATCCTGTGGATTACCTAGAATGACAGTGCCCGTTTAAGAGATACTATTTCATCCTTGCTACTCTTTGATCTTTTTAAAAATTCAAATTGGGACTTTAGCCCTGTAACTATCACTGCTTAAGAATAATTTCTCTGAAATATGCCTTCTGTCTAGTGAAACTACTGAAGTGTACCTAGAGAATGCAGGCATGAACATGCGTTTAGCTATGTGGGTGTTACTTTAATTTTTAAAGCTACCTCGTTTAAGAAAAAAGTCAGAAAGAAATGTATTATAGGAAGCCCCTTTGGACTTTTGGAGCCCACTTTGATAGGAACAGTAAGAGCAGAGGGACAGGACAACACAACTCAGAAACTTAGAACTGGGGTACAGCCAGTCTTTCATGTCTAGGTCACTGAATTGAATCCAGCCGAAGGCAAACTGTCTAAAACATGTAAACATCAACAGCTGCTCAGTGGACTGTGTGTGAAGGACTTGGGATTTCGATTTGCTGTCATATTTAGATTTTCTGTACCACTTTGTGGCTGAGCTTAGGTGCCGCCGCCCTTCATACCAAATACATAAATGCTACCAGCATTGTCATACCCTGTTTAGTGGCTGTAGACACCAAAGTGGAGAGAGGATGGGCTGCTATGTTTAGAGAGACCAAGAAGAAGCCAAGATTCAAGTCTTGATCTTGAATTTAGGTTCTTTGCTCACCATGTGTAATACAGTGTTTCCTAAACGTCATGTGCTCTTACGTTGCCATAATGATTCTTACCACAGCTTTGTACCACCTGCGCTCTTATCTACACAATTAAAAAAAATTGATCCAGGGACTTCCCTGGTGGAGTAGTGGTTAAGGCGCTGCACTCCCAATGCAGGGGGCCCGGGTTTGATCCCTGGTCAGGGAACTAAGATCCCACATGCATGCTGCAACTAAGAGTTTACATACCACAACTAGGGAGCCCACCTGCTGCAACTAAGGTCTGGTGCAACTAAATAAATAAATATTAAAAAAATTCTGACCCATATTTTTGCTTAAATAATTTCTTTCATAAGGAAAATTTATCTCACTACCATTATTATTTGCCATAAATAGAAGGTAACAATACGGTATGATAAATTACATAAGCATTACAGTTTTGTAAATGTTTGTCCATGTATTAATTACACTTATTTTGCATGCCATTAGTGGAATGCATTAGGTCTAAATCCTGAGGAAAGAAGAGTATGCCTAGCTCTGTGTTATATGTAGGCCATAGGTCAGGTTCACCATTCTCCTGTATCTTTTTCTAGGAAGCTGTTAGTTCATTAATTCATTCATTGACTTGACAGTCATTAGATTCCCTACTCTGAACCAGGCAGACGTTCCCAACCCTGTGATCCCTCTTAAGTGAGATTGTTTCCTTGGGTCATGAATGCTGGGTTGTTTTGCCCTGATTTTTGTCATGCTTCTTTGGCTGCAAACTGGGCCCATCTTCAGCTCTTTTACTGAGTAACTTGTGAGAAGAGATATTTGGCAAGATGTTTTCCAGGAAACTTTTCTGTGGTCTCAGGCCAAGACAAACTTCCCAGTGTCTCTCCTGGGTTGTTCTTACCCAGATTGGTATTCTAAAGCAGATGCATCTGTAGAGGGCTCTGCAGTTCATAAGTGCTCCTACTGGTGAACCAACTTTTGGGTAGTACTCTTCAACTTATCAGCCTTGTGGGAAAAGAGAATTTGCCTGGTTATTTAGCATCAGATAGATCAAACCCCAGATGTCTGACTGATGTTTTGACTCAGTGTTTTTGATATTTGGAGTGCTAACTTAAGTTCCCCAGAGATGTGGCTTGCTGGACCATTGGAGCTGCTTTATTCATTGTGGCTAGACCAGGAGAAATGGCATTTGTGTCTTCAACCAAAGGGAGACACCGATAGTCAAGCTAGAAATACTTTGAGAATGGATTTTTCTAAAGAAAAGTGGATCAGTGGTTTTCTAACTTTTGATTGATAGGTGTGTGTATATATATAAATCTCAGTACACACACACACGAGTTCATGAAATAGTACTTACTCTGCAAAAACACTGTGCATTTTTATTCCATTCTTTTATTTAAAAAATGCTGGTCACAGCCCTCTAGTATTGATTTTGCTATATCCACAGTTTTAAAAACACCAGTATAGCTGGCCAAGTTCAAAGCCAGCACCTTCTGCCCTATTTGCTGTTGGCAGACCTGTCCACAGTACTGATTTCTGCCCACTAAATAGATTTGGTATGTGAAAAAAGGCATCCTAAAACCTCTTGAGCTAGCCACCAGAAGATGCACTTTTATGCTCAGTTTCTCCTCTTTCCGACCCTGAAAAATATTCTCTGACTATACAGCTGAATGTATCAATGTGGAAATCTGTGCATCGAAAACAGCCCTTGTTAGCTGTCAGCCACTGTTCAGAGCACTTTGCATGTATTATCTCCCTTAATGCTCGTAATAACGCTGTTTGCAAGAGGTTGACACCATTCTTATCTCCATTTAAAGATAAATAAGTGGATTCCCAAGGAGATTTCATAAATTGCTCAAGGTTACACAGTTACGAGGGGGTGGAGTGGAGATTTAAATCCAGACCTCTCTGACTTCAAAGATTTTTAATAAAATGTTCTCCTTAAGATGTGTAAGTATGGGAGTTGAATAATTTAGTTCAATTCTGCTGTGTAGTATTTACTTTTTCGCAGAAGGTTCAAATAACAGTACTTAGCCCAGTGCCCAGATCTGTGGCCGATTGTCACAGTGCACAGCTGCACGTGATGCTCAGTGCGTGACTGGCCAACAGCGAGGACTAAGCCTTGCTGATGGCCAAGAACACATCCCTCTGAACCTAAAACACCCTGCCATCTGGAGAAATGCTTCTCTTACGTTTTGAGGGATTGCTAAACACAGCAGGCTCTCCTGCGGCAAAACATACCTTGCACATGCCTATATGTTGGCTTAGAGAAAATCCAGCCAAAGAGAACACAGTCAACTCAAGAGAGTAGGAAGAGAGCACACATGTTCAAAGAGCACCTCTATTTGCAATTGAGGTAAATACACTCTGTAGCTCAAACCAGAGAGTTCAATATAGCTATGTAAATGGCCGGTATAATACCGGTGCAAGCTTCCCCAAGGTCACCTGGGCATTGCAATATTTTACAGTCCAGACATCTGACATGAACCAGATGGCTCCCTTCTTCTTTCTTAATAACATGTTTACTTCTTCTCATCCTCTGTCTGACATTTATGGAGTACCTGGTCAGATGAGCAAAGAAAAATAAGGCAAGGCTCATCTGCTATTGAAGCTGATGCAATCTCCTCCCCTCCAGAACTGCCTATTAACGGGGCTTTGTGCATTGCCTGAGACCTCACCTGTCTCTTTCTATTTTCTGTCTCTGCAGACTCCTCCCTACTTTCCCCAGAGATGATCGCAAATTAATGTGTGCAAGGAGACAAGCACATGAGGACATCAGGATGTTAAGGAAGTGGGTTTTCCCTGTGTTGAAATCATAGGCTCGGCCCCCTGTGGTTCCTCAACTCCCAAACAAACATGCTGATTAGATCCGCATAAACAAGCAAAGTCTCAAAAGAGAGTGGTTTCAAAGAGGTTAAATGTAGAAAGCTATTCAGAACTCTATTTACATTGCCGGTTAATATTTCTTACCCTTTGTTCTTCATCTGTAAGTATTGTTCTGTTCTCAGCCTGCATTCTCTTACCTACTATACAGGATTCCTGAGAATGTTTTGCCATCATCTTTATCAGAGTTGACAAGTGGCACTTACATAGATTTGGTGGTTGATCAATGGATGCTTTATGAGAATAGGTACTGGTATCTCTTTTGATCTCCCTTTGACTGCTCATGGCAGGTGCTGAATACATGTTTGTTGAACTGATTAATTTAAAAATTGATCTGGAGGACTTCCCTGGTGGCGCAGTGGTTAAGAATCTGCCTGCCAGTGCAGGGGGACACGGGTTCAAGCCCTGGTCTGAGAAGATCCCACATGACGTGGAGCAACTAAGCCCGTGCACCACAACTACTGAAGCCCACGCGCCTAGAGCCCACGCTCTGCAACAAGAGAAGCCACTGCAGTGAGAAGCCCGCGCACCGCAAGGAAGAGTAGCCCCCCCTCCTCGCAACTAGGGAAAGCCTGTGAGTGGCAATGAAGACCCAGCGCAGCCATAAATAAATAAATAAATAAAAATAAATAAAATAAATTTGATCTAGGTAAGTATCACCGTGGTAGTTTTAGTGCCAAGATGTTGGATACAGCCCAGGTCCATCTGTAAAGGGTTTTCATTGTTCATGGATGGTGTAAAATGGAACATTCTCGAAAGAAAATACTCATAAAATGAGAACTCTGAGCGTCAACAAACATCTCTAGATTAGAGGCAAAGGTCCTATCAGCCGGTGTCAACCACCATCTTTTCTGATAGTGCCCTTTTGCTTGTCCTAGGTTGTGATTACAGGAATACAGAAGAGATAATAAAGCTAAACCTAAGAGAAGGTTGTGAAATATTACAGTGAGAGAAGTTTTGGGGACATTTGGACAAAATGTGACTGAGTTATATGGAAGATGATTAAAACCTTGTTCCCATCATTGGGCAAACATCAATTATCAGTAACATCTCCTAGAATTCCACAATCCAGACAGATCACTCTCTATTCCCTATGCTTGGCTTAGGGCCCCCAAATGTTCCAAGGTTCTTTGAATTTTAGAGCTAGAAAGAAATTTCATTACCACTGAACCCAAGGGATCTTGTTTCATAAATGGGTCTTGGGCTAATTGAATTCTTTCATTTGTTCATTAATTCAATCTCTATGTCTTAAAGATCTACTAGATGCCAGGCACTGAGCTTCTGTTACTACAGGGCCTCAGTAGTAAACAAAACAGAAAAAGTTCTAACTACCTTCTTTGCTCTTCGGTGGTTTACATTCTGGTGGAGTGACACAGAGGGAAAACCAGTCAAATAAATAAATAAGTAAGATAGTTTCAGATAGTGGTGAATACTGGGAAGAAGATAAAACAAGCTAATGAGACAGTGACTGGGAAAGGGGTTGGCCATGGGAATAAGGGAACATGCCTCTAGAATGGATTTTTGAATTGGGATCTGAGTTGACAAGGAGTCAGCCTTGCAAAGGTCAAAGTGAAGAATTTTCTGGCTGCTACTCTGGCAAATACCACAAGGGAATAAGTTGTTATATTCAAGAGCAGAAGGAAGGCCAGTGTGACTGGATCACAGTGAGGGAAGGGGTGGCGCTGCAGTGGTCGTATCAGGCATGATTTTGCAAGTCACGGCAAGTGTTTTGGATGTCGTTCTTTGTGCACTGTGAAACCACTGGGAAGTGTTAAGCTGGGAAGCAAAGTGATTTGATATTATTTTGAAAGGGCTACTCTAGCTGTCTAAGAAAAATAGGCTATTGGAGGTGGCAACAGAGAAGCATGGAGTAGAGGGAAGAGGCTTCTGCTTTGATCCAAATGAGTGATAACTCCTCAATCATAGAGTGAGTTAATGGCAGAGCCGGGGGTAAAAAAAATTAGGTTTCTTCTCACAGTAAATGGATTCGGTACAGTAGAAAAAATGTAAGAATAAAAGAATAATTATCATTGGTTAAGTGCTTAGTGTTGCCAGGCTCTGTGCAATGTGCTTTATATGCACCATTTTATTTAATAGTTGTCATAATTATGTAAGGTAGATTCTATTCTTCTTTCTGTTTTACAGATGAGGAAACTGAAGCTTCAAGAATTTAAGTATACTGTCCAAGTTCACACAGATGGCAAATGACAGGAAGGCAGAATGGGGATTAAAATGCAAACTAAGTCCCAGAGCCCATAAGCCACAAAGATCAGTCTCATTACTTGTAGTGAGGGGCAGTGTATTCTAATGGTTAAGCTTGTGGGTGTTGGAATCAGAAAGCCTGCATTCAAATCCCAGCTCCCTTGCTTACTAACTCTGTGACCTTGGGCAAGCCCCTTCATTTTTTGATAACGTGGTTGAATTTTTTGCTGTATTGCATCCCTCTCCACTCCCCCCCGCCCCACCTGCCATTTCTCCACGGTGATTAGCAGTAAAACGCTGGAAAGAAATAATGACCCGTGGGCTTTGTCTTTGCAGAGAACAGAGAAGCTGGGAAGACTGGGTCCCATGTTACAACCATAACTTAGAGAGTGGATGGTACCAATGCCTGAGGCAAAGGATCAAATGCCGATTCTCTGGATCCCTGGGGGAAAAGGAGAAGGGAGGGGGGAGATTCTGAACTAGGCCTAATAAGCAGCCTTGGGGCTGAGTAGGCAGAAAGTCCTCATAGGTTCCTTGGTACATGTGTGGTCTGGTGGTCTCTGAAACCCAAGTTCATTGTTTCCACTGGCTGTTCAGTGTTTATACTCTTACACATGATGGTCAGCAGGGGGCAGAGTAGCCAATGTATTACTGGTGAGTAAGGGGTTGTCTGCTTTTCACATAAGGGTCTGGGTAAGAGTTTCTGTGGCCTAAAACTGAGCCTATGTGGGCGGGTTCTGGGTAGAGGAGTCCACCTTTACTCTTCTCCTAGATCCTGTTCTACCCTCTTTCCTCTTGTCTCCTGTTCTATTCTGCTTCCTCCCCTCCTTTGCTCTGCGTCACATCCCCAGACCTTTTATCTTCGTAAAGCATACTCACACTCATGGCCTCCTTGGGTCCTCCTAAATATTCTATGAGCGAGACAGGGTCAGGTTAAATATTTATCATTTGCAGATGAAGAAACAAAGGCCTTCCGAAGTGCCTGGTCCCTAGCCCCTGTTCATTCCTCCAGTGTACTTATAGGACATGAAATCCAATAGCTGAGACTGATCTTGTTTACCGTTCTAAAGAAGGCTATTATGCCACCAGGCACCACACACACTTTGGAATTAGAGCAAAAGCTCCCAGAGCAGTAAACCGAGAAGGAGCTTTTTCAGAGTTGTGAGCTCTCAGGTCCTATCAATTTCATAGGACCCTCCACTGAAAGGGTGAAAAATCAAAGGGCTAAACCCTTGAATACACATTTGGGACCAGGTAGGTACAGATCAATCTTTATGCTTTTTTTAAAAAAATAAATTTATTTATTTTTATCTGTGGCTGCATTGGGTCTTCGTTGCTGCGCGCAGGCTTTCTGTAGTTGTGGCGATTGGGGGCTACTCTTTGTTGCGGTGCACGGGCTTCTCATTGCAGTGGCTTCTCTTGTTGCGGAGCATGGGCTTTAGGCACGCGGGCTTCAGTAGTTGTGGCACACGGATTTAGTAGTTGTGGCTCGTGGGCTCTAGAGTGCAGGCTTAGTAGTTGTGACGCACAGGCATGTGGGATCTTCCAGGACCAGGGCTCCAACCTGTGTCCTCTGCATTGGCAGGCGGATTCTTAACCACTGCGCCACCAGGGAAGCCCTTTATGCTTTTTAAGAAAAGAAGCTACCAGAGCCTCTGGCTCAGGGCCCAGTTGGTTGGAGAGCCAGCCAAGCTAAGGCTATGTCCTTTGTGCAGAAGTGTCAGATTGCGAGCAAGTTTCTTCATTTCTTTAAGCCTCAATTTCCTTTCATATGAGGGGCAATTGTAATAGAGAAGTTGTGAGAGAGTCCACACATACCCTGCATTCAACCAGTATTGTTACTGGTGTCAAAATAGGTGTTTGACTGTTTCCACAGCTATTCATTGTGGAAGATTTATTGCATCAATGGCCCCAGTTAGTGACTCCCTGTATCCATACCCTTTGCAGTGAGAATTTCTAGTCCCTGCCCACTCTGACTCCAGGCTCGCCTTATGTCTTGCTTTGGGCCATAGAATGTGGCATCTTTTAGTTTCAAGCCGGGGCCTCCAGGTGCCTTGCACTCTTCTGCAATCTCTTGCTTGCTTTTGAAACCCTGCCACTGTCGTATGAAAAAG
The DNA here is from genome assembly GCF_059928025.1 of Delphinapterus leucas. Taxonomy (NCBI): domain Eukaryota; kingdom Metazoa; phylum Chordata; class Mammalia; order Artiodactyla; family Monodontidae; genus Delphinapterus; species Delphinapterus leucas. The sequence goes on from NC_143148.1 coordinate 46,869,670, forward strand.
CCTGGACTAGCCTGCTGGAGGGTGAGGACCACGTGGAGCACAGGCTAGTTGTCCCAGACGAGGCCATCAGGACCAGGCCATCAGTAACCTACAGACCCCAGTGGTGTGAGAGCCCAATTAAGGTCAGCAGGACTGCCTACATGACCCACAGGTGACCTCAGTTACGTGAGTAAGTCTAGCAGAGACCAGAAGAACTGCTCAGCTGACCCATGCAGACTCGAGCAATCACAAGTACTTACTGTTTCATGTCGCTTAGTTTTGGGGAGAGTTTACTCTGTAGCAGTAGCTAACTGATACGGTACTTAAAGTTTTACGTAGGCCAGTTGAAGGAGCGGGGTGATGCTGGGTGAGACTATTTGGAAGGTTACTAACTATATTACTAAATACTTAAGGCAACTTGATATTTTTAGAGTCTCAAGTTTAGGGATCAAAGACAGTGGTTCAGAGTAAACATTGGAATAAAGCAGACCTGGTTCCAAATCCCTGCTCTCCCAGTTACTAAACGTGCACCTTTGGTTAAATTTCTGAACCTTTTGATGACTCAATTTCCTCTTCTGTAAAATGGAGATAATAATAGTTATTGGGAGGGTTGCTGTGAGGCTCCAGTGAGCAGATGCATGCCTAGTGTTTAGTGTGGTGCCTGGCACACAGTGAGTGCTCAGAAAATATCATGCACTCTTCCTGATGATGATGAACCTCCAAAGGACATCTCCACATAGAAACATGTGGTTGCTGCACGTCCAGTTGGTAATGTAGGACAGGATTTTGCAATTAATTCATCTAAAGCTCTGATAAAAAAATGACGACTACATATATATGTATTTTTTTTCCTCCTTCCTTTAATTATAAAAGTAACATATACCTTAAGAAAAATCTCTTCTAGGGAAAAATTCCTGATTCAAGGAAAATTTGTATTGTGAGTTATGACTTATAATTATGAATATTGATCTCCACTTCAGTGCATCGAAGTATATACCTTACTTTTTTAAAGAAAGAAACGTGCACACCACGCTCAGTTGTGAGACAGGGGCATAAATCTGTCTGTTGCAAATTGTAAAAATTTACCCCATATATCATTGGACAAGGAAGCAGAGCAATCATCCATAATATCTAACGTAGGAAAAAAAATCCTCTGACTGTATAGCTCTCATGCAGAGGTTTAACTCAACAGGATATCTCAAAAGGAAATCAGATTTTGGTTTAATGTGCAGGGCAAAACTTCCTTCAGTGATCAATTCCTTACCGGCTTTCAGATGGCACTCATTGAAGTTTATTCCTAATGGAGAAAGAAAATGGTGGGGAGACAAGGAGTCAGGGTGGAAATTCTTCCGAGTCTAGAGAGGAATGCTGTGTTTACTCCTTGTTCCTGAGCAGAATCAGGCTGGGTGAGCGTTCACTGATTTTGCTGACTCTCAGTTGATTTAATTTAAAAAATAGTCATAAGAAACCTAATCCTTTCCCTAAACAGCACCTCTTGTCTTTTTGTCTTGTCTTCATTTTGTGTTGTCTTCGTCATGTCATTGGAGTGCCTGATGTTACCTACATACCTGTGAATACCCACAACTCTCTGTGCATACAGTCTAGGGGTTCCCAGTCCCTGGAGTGTATCAAGGAGCTCCATGTTCCTGTTTTAGACGGAGTGGCAAGTTCCCCAAATCCCACAACCCACTAGTGGATCTAGCCCCTTCTCACACAGATCAGATGGAAGCTTTCCATCCCTGTATAGGCCACTTGTGTGTGTTACTGCTGGGATCACAGTGAACGCACTTGACGTTATCACAAAAACTCATCTGTGAGTTGTCTGAAAGCGAATACTGACTCCCCAGTGGGCTACAGAGGAAAGCTGTGATCGCACTACAGTTTGTGTGATCTGCTGCGTGGTCCTGCTCTGGTGATCCTGAGGTTCTTAGGTCACACTTTCCCGCAGCCTCACTCTCAGAGGGCAGCAGTGTGGTCGAGGTGGGAAAGAGGTGAGCTGTGGTGGGGCGGCGGGCAAGAGCTGATGAGCACCCAGAGTCCAGCAGTGGGCTGCACTAGATGTTTATGGTGAGTTCCCTCTGGATTGGTTGGCATTTGCGCCTTATCGGTGGTTAAGTATTATGACTATCACCCCTGGTTACACGTGACAGAAACCTAAACTTCTTATTGCACCTCTCAAATCCAGGGGAGGAAGCATTATCTATCTGTCTGTCTCTCTCTTTCTTCCTCCCCTCCCCCGCCGCCCCCCTCATATGTGGCTCTCTCTGCTTATTTTGGAGCACAGCCGAAGATGGCTGCCTCATAGCTCCTGTTAATTTCAGTCCATTTGAAGCCTCTCCTAGAAACCAACCAGGGTCTCTGGATTGTAATTCTGAATTCCCATGGGGGGACGTATCTAACTGGCCAGGTTTGGGTCAGGTGTCCAGCTCTGGACTGTGGCTAGGGGGTCACAGTCACATTATACAATCATACCATTTAGCCTGCCCCAGTGAGTGATGGGAGAGGGGCAGTTACTGGAGAAGGACACGGTGACAGGCGGCTTCTGAAATGGCTCTCAAGGATCACTACTTCCTGGCATCCACAGGAATTGTCCTCTGTGTAACCCCCTCCCCTTAAGTGTGAGCTGGATCTAGTGACTCTTGCTTCTAATGAACAGACTGTGGCAAAATTAGGTTACAAAAGACTGGGACTTCCATCTCGCTCAGACTCTTTCTCTCTGGTTCTTGTTTATTTGCTCTGATACAGCAAGCTGCCACGTTGTGCCCTATGGAGAGGTCCATGGGGCAAGGAACTCGGGGTGGCATCTGGCCAAGGGCCAGCAAGGAGCTAAATCCTGCCAGCAAGCATGGGCGTGAGCTTGGAAGCAGATCCTTTCCCACTCGAGCCTTGAGATCCTGCAGTCCAAGCTGACACCTTGATTATAGGCTTGGGAGGGACCCAGAGCCAGAGGCACCCAGCTGTGCTCCAATTCCCGACCCACAAAAACCGTAAGATAACAGATGTTGTTTTAAGCCACTAAGTTTTCCTCCACCATTCCGGAAGTTCCACCCCTAGGCTAGTAAATTTTGGGCTAGTTCGTTATGCAGCAATAGATAACTAGGCAGGCACGTGGTGATTGAAGAGGCTCTGAGGTCAGATGACCTGTGTCTTGTCCTAACTTCACCAGGTGCTAGCTGTGTGGTTTTGTTCAAGCTCTTGAACCTGTTCAAGTCACATTCTCTTCTGTAAAATAGAGATAATAGTAATAATCTGGTTGTTGGGAGGACTAAATGAGTAACCCAGTGCCAGCATTAAGTTTAACTACATTAATATTCATTCGTTCATTAACTAATATTAGCAGTATCAATAGTGTAGCTACTGTTACTAAGCTTTCACAGCTCTGCTAACTCTATACTCTTGGGTTATTGTTGCTTCAGTTTCTCCTTCAAAGAAGTGGAGAACTCTATGCCCTTTACAGGGATGATACAGAGAGGAACAAAAAACATCCAGAAATCTCTTTAAAGCAAATGGCTATTTAACTGCTAAATATGGAGGGCTGTTTTCATTTTACTCTTTTTGGTTTTATAGTAAAGAACAATTTCATATCGTGGAGAAGTCACATAACAGAATTTGTGCTCTCCGATTCCAAATATCAAAAAATATCTGAGTTGATAGAATTTGTTTTTGCAGCTTCCTTCCCACAAAGGCGTCCGACAACCTTCTGCAGCCAATTATTTTGTGCTTCGAAATGCCAGGGCACTACGCGGGTGGCCATCCGTCACCGAGACAGAGCCTAAGATGAAGAGCAGGGCGACGATCATTGGCACTTAAAAGGTTTCTGCCTTCTGAGGCCAAAGCCCATTGTGTCAGAGTTTTCTTGGGATTTGTTCACTAATTCGAAGCTCCAGTGCTCAGTTACCATGTTTTCATTGCTCCTCGGGGATGCTGGTTTTCTCCCACTGGCAGCTGTGGACCTTGGGTGATGATGGGAGATGTTAGATTTGCAGATCTCCCACCCATCTCACCTCCGTCTTTTCCCCCACTCCATCCCAAGACCACTGCCCAAGCCTGGATTTCCCACCCGTCTCCTTCTGTCACGCTGTGTCTTTATTACAGTGCCTGGGGCTCAGCCCGCCTACTCTCATCTCCACCCCTTCACACTGCTGGGCTGCTTCCTTCCTGAGCCTGGTTGCTGAGTGGGGAGCAGCTTCCTGGTTCTCCCACTTGTGCTGTTCTAAAGTCAAGTACAATAGAAGCCCTTTCTGTGTTAAGGGTGACACTACTCCTTGCTGAGAAAACACAGGGCAGCAGAAAGAGTAAATGAGGGTTGTGGTAGCCAGATATCCTTCGAAAAAAAAAATACCAGGCTCCCTGAGAAGAGCCTGCCGCTGCCACCAGGCTGGGGTCTGTGTAAGTTCACCACATTTCATCTCCTCCCGCACCCAACCCTGTCCCTAAGGATGGTAGAGTGGAATGGCCAGTCTCCAAACAATTAAAAAAAACCACTTTTTTGCTTCCAGAATCACTGTCCCCACCACTCAGTGAAATAAACCAGTTAAAAATAATTGCCAGCAACAACCAAACAAGGGAAAAGACCTTGTCCTCATGCTATAAACTGAAGAGCGCCCGACAAAAAGAAAAGCAGATTCTGGTGTGACTTAGTGCAGCCCTTACATCCCCCTTTCCCCAGAGAGTGACACAAAGAAAGGAAGGAAGGTGCACAACCTTGAGAATTCCCACCGACGCCCCTGATTTGAATAGAAGCTGACAAAATTGGGAGTAGGGAACTTAGAGAAAAGGCAAGGAAATCTCTTCCAAGAGTAGAGGTTTCCACCTATGACCTCAGGTTTTCCTGAGCCAGGAAAAGTGCCCAGGTGTTATCATCTACCAGGATTCCATGATGCGTCAGGGAACTGCGATGACGCCCGAGGACACCCGCCCCTCCCCCACCCCCATGGAAAGGGGGCGCCCCGGCCTGGACGTTGACAAAATCTTAGAAGGGAAGGTAAGCCCAGTCCTATACCAAAGGCTGCAGGAAGTTTGCCAAGCTCGTTCCCAAGTTCCTGCCCTCAGGCTATAGGAAAGTGGACAGAATACAGTTCCCTGGCCTCAGAATGTAGCTGGAAGGGGGGAAGAAAGGTCCTAGATAAGGTTAAGGAGTTGTCATCCTCTTTCTACAAAGCAGAATGAAGAACTGGGTAGAGCTGTACATTTGAAGCATGAGCAACATGAAGCAACATGGTAACTAAGGAAGCATTCTGCAGGTGAGTGAAATGAAAGGAAGAGTTACTTGAGGACACAGGGAGGGGGAAGGGTAAACTGGGACGAAGTGAGAGAGTAACATTGACATATATATACTACCAAATGTAAAATAGATAGCTAGTGGGAAGCAGCCGCATAGCACAGGGAGATCAGCTCTCTGCTTTGCGACCGCCTAGAGTGGTGGGATAAGGAGGGTGGGAGGGAGTCACAAGAGGGAGGGGATATGGGGATACACGTATGAATATAGCTGATTCACTTTGTTATACAGCAGAAACTAACACAACGTTGTAAAGAAATTATACTCCAATAAAGATGTTAAAAAAAAAAAAGTTAAATGAGCACAGCAGGCGTAAAATAGATGCCAAAAAAAAACAAACAAAAAAAACAAGGAAGCTAGTTAAAGTTCCCTGCAATTGCTTTGAGCTACAGAGGAAATTAACATGAATTCAATAAGAAAAGAGTTTGAAAAAAAAAAAACCCACCTACTTCAGTGATGAAATTCAACAAATCACAAGATGAATGGAGAGGTCAGGAAAGAAGAACTAATGCAATACTCATTACCAGGTGATCATGGAACAAATTCTACAAACTTATGAGGGAAAGAAAGTCTAAATATCCTTTGAGAATAAAGGAGACATTTTTAAGCTTGCTCAAGCTTTGTACCTAGGAGCCCTCTCGAAAAAAAATTCTTGAAACCATGGTAAAAAGACACAAATGGAGAAAGCATAATAAAAGGAAATGAGTTAACTTGTATATGATGAGACCAAGGTTTGGGCCTGTACAACTGGGAGAGTGAGTTCCCATCTATTGACATGTGGAAGGCTGTGGGCAGAAGAGGTGTTTGGGACTGGAATTGGATCTCGGTTTGATCAGAGATGCCTAGGATGCATTTAAGTGGAAAAGTTGAGCAGGCAGTTGTATATAAGAGAATAGAGGTTGGAAGAGAGGTCTGGATTGAAGATATATATATATATATATATATCTAGGAATCATAGATCTAGAGATGACATTTATGGCTTGAGATTGGATAAGATCTCTCAGGGGATTAGTGTAGAGAAGAGGGCCAAGAAATGAGCCTTTGTTAACCCCAATGTTAAGAGTCAGGGAGAAAGGAGAAATGAGCAAAGAAGACTGAGAAGGAAAGTCAGTGAGGAAGGAGGTAAACCAGAAGAAGCCAAGTGAAGGATGGATATTAAGGAAAAGTAGGTGACTAACTGTGTCAAATGCTGCTGAGAGATCAAAGTAAGATGAGACTTGAAAATTGTCCACTGCCTTTAGCAATGCAGGAGTCATGAGTGATCTTGACAAGAGCTGTTTCAATGGCGTTGTATAGTAGTAAGCTTGATTGAAGAGTTTAAGAGAATTTTCAAGAAACGCTGTTGCATATGGGGTGAAGAAAAGGGGAGGTAGCTGGCTGGGATGGTGGGGTCAAGATAATGCTTTGTAAAGATGGGACTGGATGTGGTGAATAAAGGAGAAGAGGGATAATTTCTAATTCTGTTAGGCAGTTGGCCAGCTGGCTGTAGCCTCAGCAGTGAGCTCTGGGTTGAACAAGTAACATTGAGAATCATCACGTTATTTAAGGATTGCCTGGAAATTTGACGAGACATCCTAGGGGAGCATGTAGACTGAGGAGGGTAGAATAGAAGGCCTAGTGGAGAACTCTGAGGACACCAACATTTAATGCATAGACAGTGGTACTGGAGCCTACAGAGAAGCTTAAGGAAGAATGAGCATAGGAGGAAAACCAGGAGGTTGTTGCCAAAGTCACAGAAAGAGAATGTTTGAAGAAGGAAGACCACAGTGTTGAATAGTGTCAGGAGTTCAGTAAAGATAAGGACAAAGAATTCCAGGTTGGATGTAACAACAAACAAGGTTATTTCAGGTCTTCAAGGAGAGAGTTTCAGGGATATGATAGAGGAGAAACATTTTTCATGAGTTGAAGAATTGCTGGGAGATGATGAAGTGAAAACCATGATCACACAGCTCTTTCAAGAACTTTGGCCATGAAGGAAGTAGGGGAGAGATAGGACAATGATTGGAGCAAGTCACGAATTTGAGAGACTTATTTTCAAGATGGTAGAGACACGCATATATAAATGTTGATGGAACCAGGAGAGAGGCTCCTCTGCGCCTTTGGGATGAAGTTCAGAGAGAGAGACCGAGAGATACAGGATAGAGAAATGATTGATGGAATCACATTCCCTGAGAAGGTGGAAAGACCCGGGACACAGAGGAGAGAAGGAGGGATTAGTCTTAGACACCTATTGCATTATGGCAGGAAGAATAGAGAGTGCAGGGGGGAAGGGAAGGAGGAAGGGATAGTTAGGCAGTTTGGGATTGACATGTACACACTGCTATATTTAAAATGGATAACCAACAAGGACCTACTGTATAGCACAGGGAACTCTGCTCAATATTATGTAACAACCTAAATGGGAAGAGAATTTTAAAAAGAAATAAAAAGTTAAAAGAAAGAATAGAGAGAGGGGCTTCCCTGGTGGCGCAGTGATTGAGAATCCGCCTGCCAATGCAGGGGACAGGGGTTCGAGCCCTGGTCCGGGAAGATCCCACATGCCGCGGAGCAACTAAGCCCGTGTGCCACAACTACCGCCCCTGCGCTCTAGAGCCTGCGAGCCACAACTACTGAGCCCACGTGCCACAACTACTGAAGCCCGCATGCCCTAGAGCCTGTGCTCCGCAACAAGAGAAGCCACCGCAATAAGCCTGCACACCGCAACAAAGAGTAGCGCTCATTTGCCACTAATAGAGAAAGCCCGCGCGCAGTAACGAAGACCCAGTGCAGCCAAAAATAAATAATAAATTAAAAAAAAAAATGGAATAGAGAGTGGGTACAGATAAGTTTGGGATGAGTGGCAGAATTCTGAAGGAGTTCTCTTCTGATGGTTTCTATTTCCTTTGTGAAGGAGGAGATGAGGTCATCTCCTGACAGTGAATGAGAGGACGATAGGGTAGGAAATATGAGAAGAGTGGGAGAAGTTTGAGGTAGTCTCTGGAAGAGAAAAAGACTAGTCATTTGGAAACACAGAAAGGGAGTTGGGGGAATAGAAAGGAGTTATTCGTTCCACTTTCTTCTTTGTCCACTGTACCCAAGAAATGGACCTCTTTTCATTTCGAAATGTTAAGGTGATTCAAAAATGAGTGATCATGGATTAAGTGCTCCAACCCAAAGACACAGACTGGCTGAATGGATACAAAAACAAAACAAGTGGGGCTTCCCTGGTGGCCTAGTGGTTGAGAGTCTGCCTGCCGATGCAGGGGACGCGGGTTTGTGCCCCGGTCCGGGAAGATCCCACATGCCGCGGAGCGGCTGGGCCCGTGAGCCATGGCCGCTGAGCCTGCGCGTCCGGAGCCTGTGCTCCGCAACAGGAGAGGCCGCAACAGTGAGAGGCCCGCGTACCGAAAAACAAACAAACAAACAAAGAAAAAAAACCCAAAACAAGTGATCAAGGAGGATGTGGATCAGTTGGGCTTGGATTCCTCTAGGTCTATTGAGAGCCATTGTCAACAAGGTCCTCTCCTCCCTTCTGATCCCAGCTTTGCGGCCAGTTTTCTCATAAGCCTTCCTCAACTCCTTGGTTTGGAGGTATGAAGGGATTGTTGACCTAACTCCAACAGGGACTATGGATACACTGGAATCAGGATTCTGGGATTTGGGTTGAGGCAGAGAGGATGTTCAGTGAAGGAACCAGAGACATAGGAGTGTCTATTTTACCATCTTCTACAGCAAGGTCCCCAAGCTATGGCCTATGGGCCAAATCTGGCCTACTGCCTGCTTTTGTAACAAAATTGTATTTCAATACAGCCATGTCTATGTTTGCTTTCCAGCTACAACATCAGAGTTAAATGGTTGTGACAGCGGCCTTATGGCCCACAAAGCTGAAAATATTTACTATCTGGCTTTTTTACAGAAAATGTTTGTCAACCTCTGTTCTAGAGGAAAGATGGGGATGTTTTGGAGGAAGGAAAACCTTGAGAAAACCCCAACTTCTGAGTCTGTTTCCTTTTCTGCAAAATAAGGACACCATTCATTAAATCATTCTTTCATTTAACAAACATTTATTGATTGCTCACTGTGTGCCAGAAGCTGGGAGTGCAGAGATCAATAAGACCCAGGCTTGTTCTTTCAAAGCCCAACAGCAGAGATAGATGGGTAAACAAATAGTTGGAATACTGAGAGATAAATGCTCTGTGCATGCCATGGGGATGAAAGCGGGGCGCGGGTGTCTCACCTGGCCCAGATGGACCTGGGAAGGCTTCACAGGTAAACAGAAGAGGAGGAACTCATCAGCATGTAGGGCTGCTGTGGATGAAGATGAAATCAGCCAGGGACTGTTGCAGGCTGAGTGAAGATCAAGGGGAATGAGGGAGGGGAAATTCTTGGAAGCACCAAGATAGAAGGGGTAGGTGAAGGTAGATGGAGAAAAAACAGTGAGAGAGGCAGAAGGAGAATCAGGAAAGTGTCAGGAGTATCAGTGGGACACACAGGGCCCCATTCTACCACTCTGCCCTTGACATACCTCCCTAGGTGATTGTTGCCTGTCCAGTGGAGCCCAGATATTGTTTCACAATTGGCTCAACACAGCACTCTAGGCAGCCACCATCAATCAGGGTTTGCCCCTGTGATGAAACCCATTGGTGATCTTAAGGTATACACACTCTTAAGGTATATACAATCTTAAGGTATACACAACCAATCTGTTAATTACAAAGCACCCCCAAATTGTAATGTGGTCTTACTATCAACTGTTAATTGAATAAAATGAAAGAAAAACTCAATAATATGGTAGTATGTGTAATTCAACCGAGATATCAGAATTTGAAATCTCTTTTGGTAACATAAACATGACACAAAACATAACCTATTTTTAATAGATTCATTATACTCTTTTCAAATTGATTCTGAGAAGCAGACTCATTCCTGAAAATCATTCATACATGTGATTTAGCTGAACAACTCGACTTCTACAGTGTGTGGGAGTTTGAATGGATTTAACAATGAGGCAGATTGTCCTCTTTTTTATGTTTAAAATTTTTAGGGAATATTTCAGACATTCAAAGAAGTAATGAGAATAATATAACACCCATGTATCTACTACCTAGATTTTTAAAGTGCTAATATTTTGCCACTGCTTCAGTGCTTAATAAAAAGAATAAAAACATTACAGATACAGTCGAGGTCCCTTTTGTGCTTCTTTCCCATCCCTTCTGTCTTCCCAGAGCTTACCACTCTCTGGAAGTTATAGTGTGCATCCTCCTCATCTGTGTTTTTATATTTTTACTATGTTTGTATCAATAAACATTAAACAGAATTGTTACGTGTGTTTTTAAACATTACACCAATGGTAAAGCAATGTAAAACTGCTGCCACTTGCCTTTATCATTCTACACTGTTTTCGAGATGCAGCCATGTTGATTCATGTGCTTATTCATTTTACAGCTGGCCCTCTTTCTGTTCTTTAAAACCTGCCCAAATTGTTGAAGACAGAAAGCAGATACATCTGGCAGCTTCTCAGTGACAGATGTGAAATAATTTGGTCTCAATTGTCTTCTCAGTTTTCCCTTTCTCTTCCTTAGTCTCCCTCCCTCTTTTCCTCTCCTGCTCTATTAAGGATTTTGAATAAAAAAAGAAACAGCAAAAGAAGGAACACTGCAAGGAGGGCCTGAATTTAGCACCCTATCTTCCAGAAAAGAATAGACATTTTTCAGGAGCAGCTAACATTTGTCAGATATGGGCTAAGTGCAAAAACCCTGTACTGAGCACTTTACATTTATTTGTTAATCCTCAGTGAGACCCTTGGAGATTTTTCTTGCCCGAGGTCACAGAGCTCTAGATGAAGATTTTAATCTAGGCGCTCAGATGCTAGAGCTGATATGCTTAACCGTTCAAAAAGAGAAGCGGTATTGAGCCCAAGGAGGGACAGTGTTAGGTGAGCTGTTAACAGAAAGAATCCCCAGGGCTAGTGCTTTTAACAACTTTTGGTATGGATTTCACTTCTGAATGAAGTATCACAATGGATGTTAATAATAAATAATAACAAAGTACTTAAAAATTCACTGGGTTGAGTGTTACCTCAGTTCAGTTTTCTCACCTGAATTTCAGCCACCCATTGATTTCAAACTCCCTCCAGGATATTTCTGCTTGGCTATTCCTCTACCATCCCTAACTCTCTAAGAACCAAACTTAGTTATTTCTTTTCTTCTTGACCATGTTCTATTGCTGCAGATTCTGGCACCTCAGTCTGGCTTCAATTGTCCTCTATACTCTGGTTCTTCACTACCTGCTGTGTACTGAATTGTGTCCTCACAAAATTCATATGTTGAAGCCCTTCCCCTCAATGTGATGGTATTTGGAGGTGGGGCCTTTTGGAGGTAATTAGGTTTAGATGAGTTCATGAGAGGGGGGTCCCCATGATGGGATTAGTGCCCTTATAAGAAGAGACCAGAGAGCTTGCTCACTCTCTGTCTGCCTTGTGAGGACACAGTGAGAAGGCAGCCTTCTGCAAGCCAGGAAGAGAGCCCTCACCAGGAACCATATCTGCCCACACCTTGATCTTAGACTTCGCAGCCTCCAGTACCATGAGAAACAAATTTCCATTGGTTAAGATTCCCAGTCAATGGTATTTTGTTATAGCAGCCTGAACTAAGATACCACCTATATAGCATTTTAATCTTATTAACTTTCTGTCCCTTTTCTGCAATTATCCTTCCTCTTCCCTGTTTTTTCACTTATGTTATTTTCCCTCTCCCCAAATAATAACATCCTTTTAAGGGAAAAATTAAAGTCTCTTTCCCCTATCTTTTCATTACTAGTTCCCCCTTTCTTTAGACTCCTACAACACTTAACCTGTACTGTACGATACAGTACTTAGTTGTATAATGTTATTTATTTTTTAACATCGTGTCTTTAATGAATTGCTTAATGCTTCAAGGGTGGGCCATGTCTTGTATTCTATTCCACATGTCAGTGTTTCCCAACTAATTTTTTTTTTAACCTCCTGAGACCATCTCATGGTAATATATATCCTCTCTTAAACCCTTACATTTAAAAAAAGTCATTTTGGTCATTTCTACAAAAATAAAGAATTAATTTTAAGTAAAAACATATTTTAGGTCAGCATATTATCAATGACTGTATTATAAATCTTGTTTTAAAGTTCATTTAAATATAATCTTGAATGCTATTCATAACATATAAAAACGCATTTTGACTTTTCTTCCTTTAGTAAGTGACTCACTCTGTTTAGTTAACTTTAAATTAACTATATGAGAAAAAAACATAAATTGTTAAAAAATAAATTTTATGAAAGACATTTCATATTGAGTTTTAGTCCTGAATATTTTAAAATGCAGAATGAAGTTTAGCTATGTTTACAGCACCAAAGATAGACAAAAACTGCTTTAATGATCAGATATTTAAAATTCTTGCATTTATGCTTAAAAATTAGTTGATTTGCTTTAATAATTTTTGTTTAGTTTCCAAACAGTAAGAAAAAAAATAGACTATAGGCTGCTGTTTTCAAGCACTTTTCCACAAATACCGCCATGTACAAGTTCTAACCAATGGCTGAATAGACAAATTGGTTATAATTTTTACTATATTTTCTCTTTTTAACATTGTATTTTGACAGTTTAAGGCGCTGCATGAGAATTTTGATCAGAATACAATTTAAAGATCTAGTGGAAGGTCGTCATGAGGGAAATTGGAAGACTTATTATCAGGTTTATAACCTTTATTGACTTCTGAAATTTCAGTGTCAATGTTCCCTTAGCTTGCTGCCTTTGAACAACAAGTCCATTCCATGTGGAAGGAAGAGAGGAAGCAGAGCACTATGTGACAAAGAATAGGAACAGTTTAAGATTGTGTAATCGTCAAAACCAAGCCTGAATGCTGTTCACTAAGTCAGGTAAGTGGGTCAAATGACTGAGCCATAAAGACATTCACTTGGTCTTCACCAAATCGAAGCTGTTCACCTAAAGCTCACTTAGAGGCTCTCTTTACTGCATTAATGGGAAGTACTAGATACTCATTGTATGTATTTATTTGTTTTTTAGTGGAAAGAGATGCCATTTTTGCCTTTCATGCTGTGAATCTCTGTTTATTTCCCCCAGTATTTTATTATGAAAAATTTCAAAAGAGAAAAGCTGAAAGAATTATATAGTGAACAGCCACGTGTCCACCACCTAGATTCTACAGTCGTGAACATTTTGCTATACTCACTTTATCATCGATCCGTCCTTTTCTCCATCCATCAACCCATCTTATGTGTAGCGCATTTCAAAGTAAGGGGCAGATGTAGTAGTATACTTCTCCCCTAAACATTTCAGCATGCAAATGGTTAACCTAGAGCTCAATATTTATTTGTGGCTCTTTTTTTTTTTTAAAGCAGAATTTATACTTAGTGAAATGCTAATCTGAATTGTACCATTTGATGAGTTTTGACAGATACATATACCTCTTAACCTAAATCCCCTATCAAGATATAGAACATTTCCATCACCCCAGAAAACTCCCTCTGGGGTTTTGGAACCACGATTTGTACATTGTCACCTCACAGAATCTGAGGATGTAATTAGAGACTCAGCAAGTTGATTGGTGATAAATGATCACAGAAGCAGTTTAGTTTTTGTTTGCTTTGACAGAATTATAATCAGAGTAGAGGCCAGGGAGCCAGTTGTTTCAATTCTTGGATGCTACTTATGTTGTAGTCATGCCAGTTGAATATAAGGAACACTCAGGAACTGGAAAGAATAACTAATTGTAGCTAGCTTCCACTCAGGTACTGTGTATGATCATCAAAATATATTTTAAAAAGTTGAAACTAAATGCATTCACATAACTGCATTTTAATACAAATTTGCAAATACATTAGTGCAAGGCCTGGTTGTTTTCTTTGAACTTTGCAAAGGTTTAAATACTAATTTCATTCATTCATTATATTTCATGTTTTCCAAAAACTTTGCGACAATCTACCTTCCTGCTTTTTAGGACAAAATGAATAAAATTCATCTTTTTTTTTTAAATTAAATTACTGGCCTACTGTAAGCATTTCTGGCCATGAATGTGGACTATAAAGTTGTTTTTAAATTACTGGAGGCAATTTCTAGGAATTCTCTGCAGAACAGATTGGCCTTGAAGTCAGGCAGACCTAGGTCCAAACCTTGACTCCACTGCTGACTGACTGCATGACCTTCAGCAAATTGCTTAATCACTTTGGTCCTTGATTTCCCTGTTCATAAAATGGGGACAGGGGCTTCCTTGGTGGCGCAGTGGTTGGGGGTCTGCCTGCCGATGCAGGGGGCGCGGGTTCGTGCCCCAGTCCGGGAGGATCCCGCGTGCCGCGGAGCGGCTGGGCCCGTGGGCCGTGGCCTCTGGGCCTATGCGTCCGGAGCCTGTGCTCCGCGGCAGGAGGGGCCACGGTGGTGAGAGGCCCGCATACCGCAAAAAAAAAAAAAAATGGGGACAATACATATACTGACCTCATACAGCTGTTGAGACAAGGAAATGAAAAACGGCAGTTTTCAGCGCTTAGCGCATAATATGTACTCAAAAAATGTTAATGTTGTGATTATTTTAGTAAAGACAGGCTCACTATAAGCTTTGTTATTTGGAATATTCCTGATTATATTTATAAACTTTGGGGAACATAGTGATTGTGTTTAAGAGATTACATATCCTTTATCTAGTCTTTGGTCCCATGAAAGAACAATATCCACAGCTTTTAGTTTTTAATTACTATTTATTAAGAATCAGATGTAAAAAGCAGCCATTTCCCACCAATAGCTAAAATAATAACGATTCACAACACCAAAATTTGGTGAGGGTGTGAAGCAACCAGAATGCTCACATACTGTGGGTAGAGATGTAAAATGGTGCGAGCACTTGAGAAAACTGTTTGGGGGTTGTTTGGAGAGTTCCACGTACATCTCCCTTGGTGATTCTCAAAATGACAATAATGCTAAGGTTGAGAAACCCTGATCTACTTCATTACACAGCCATATGATGGCTAGGTATTTACCCAAGAGTAAAGAAAACATATGCTCACCAAAATGTCTTGTACTGGAATGCTTACAGCAGGTTTATTCCTAATAGCCGCAAACTGGAAACAGAACTCAGATGTCCATCAGTAGGAGAATAGATAATTAAACTGTGGTCTATCCATATAATGGCATACTACTTATCAATAAAAAGGAACAAACTACAGATACGGAAGACAACATGGATGATTATTGTCAGGGTTCAGAACACACTACCACCAAATATGGTGTCTTGGCATACTGAATACTTTAAGCTAAAGGAATTTAAGAAATGGTAGGTGCAGGAAAGACTCTCTGACCTTGCTCTGAAGCAGGTCATAAGAACCTTGTGTGAGAGATGCCCTCTCTGTGCCTGGAGGAAAGAAACATCCTTATCTCCAAAGATGGAAGGACTCCAACAGGAATTTAAATGAACGTACCTTGCTAAATTTCCCCCAGTTTGCCACTCTTAGCTCATACTCATTTGTCACATTTTCCCACGACTTTCCACTTCTCATCAAACCTATATAAAAACACTCAGGTCCTAGTATAAAAACCTAGTATAGGACTTCCCTGGTTGTGCAGTGGTTAAGAATCTGCTTGCCAAGGCAGGGGACATGGGTTTGAGCCCTGGTCCGGGAAGATCCCACATGCCATGGAGCAACAAAGCCCGTGTGCGACAACTACTGAGCCTGCGCTCTAGAGCCCACGAGGCACAGCTACTGAAGCCTGCACACCTTAGAGCCCGTGCTCTGCAACAAGAGAAGCCACTGCAATGAGAAGCCCGCGCACTGCAACAAAGAGTAGCCCCCGCTCACCGCAACTAGAGAAAACCCAAGCACAGCAACGAAGACCCAATGCAGCCAAAATAAGTAAATAAATAAATAAATATATTAAAAAAAACAAACAAACCCAAAATCCTAGTGTAAAAACAGTTTCTTCAGATCTTCATTTCCTTGTGAAGGCTTCCATGTCACAAAAAGCATTAATAAATTTATATGCCTTTCTTTCGTCAATATATCTTTTGTTACAGAGCCCCAGCCAAAAACCTAGAAGGGTAGAAGAGAAAGATTCTTTTTCTCCCCTACAATATAAAAAAAAAATTACACTGAATGGAAAGGGGCTGGAAACTAAAACTTATAAACTGTAATGATAGAGTTTATATGACATTCTAGAACAGACAAAACTAAACTATAGTGTTAGAAAGCAGTGGGAGATTGGGAAGGGGCTCAAGGGAAATTTCTGGAATATTTAATAGGCCTTTGGCAAAAATGGTTGAGTAGTACACTTAAGATCTGAACATTTGACAGTATATATTATACCTCGAAAAAATTGAAAAAGGCAAACAACCCGTGAGTTTGGAAGATCTTTTTCTTACAAATAGCTTTCCATTGGTCATCCCTCAAACTCTCCAACAATTATATTTTCAGTGTTTCATTTTAGCTAGTAGATGTGTAATTGTATTTCATTTTGGGTTTTGTTTACATTTTCCCCAAAACATGAGGTCAAGCATCTTTTCATATGTTTATTGGCCTTTTGGATACCATCTTTTTGAAGTTTTTTTCTGGTCTTTGCCCATTTTTCCACTGGGACATCTTTTCTCATTTATTTGTAGGAGTTATATACTCTGGATACAAGTCCTTTGTCACATATTCGTATGGTAAATATCTTCTCTCACTCTATAGGTTGCCTCTTCACTCTCAGTGCTGTCTTATGATGAATAAACATTCTTAATTTTTTTTTTCTTTTGCGGTACGCGGGCCTCTCACTGTTGCGGCCTCTCCCGTTGCGGAGCACAGGCTCCGGACGCGCAGGCTCAGCGGCCATGGCTCACGGGCCCAGCCGCTCTGCGGCATGTGGGATCCTCCCGGACCGGGGCATGAACCCGCGTGCCCCCTATCGGCAGGCGGACTCTCAATCACTGCGCCACCAGGGAAGCCCAACATTCTTAATTTTAATGTAGTTCAATTTATATATTTTTTTCTTTATGATTAGTGCTTTTTCCATCCTGTTATAAACTTTTTGCCTATTTAAAGGTTACGAAGATGTCCTCTTATATTTTCTGCTAAAAGAGTTATTGTTTGATCCTTAAAATGTAGATTGGCAATCCAAATGAAATCTATTTTTATTATGTGAGGTAAGAGTCCAAATAGAGTTTTTTCCATATAGATATCCAAATGTCCTAGCACCATTTTTTTGAAAAGACTTTTTTCTCCACTGATGCATGTCCTGGAAGACTTGTAAAAAATGTGTGTGTGTATATATATATATATATACATATATATATACACACATACATATATATACATCGACATATATATACACATACATATATGTGTATATATACATATATATGTGTGTATATATATATTACATAAATGGATCAAACTCTACACACAGTTCTATATTCTATTTTCATACAATACTGTTGGCACATATGGCCTATTAATGGCTGCATAGTATTTCATTATATGGATGTACCATAAAGAATTTAATTTCCTTATAGCAGACATTTAGAGTAACCAGGTTTTGTTATTGATGTAATTAAGGTGCTGTAATAAACATTTTGTCCAAAGTGAGTGCCAGTTGTTTGTTTTCTAAAGATAAATTGCTAGGAGTGGGAATAGCTGGGCTAAGGTGCAAGGCCATTTTGTAAGGTAGTACCAATTTTCACTCTCCCTCACAGTATGTAAACCTGTTTCTCCACATTCTCACCAAAAGTAGCTATTATCGATCTTTTAAAATCTTTGCTAAGTTGAGTGAAAAGAAAACATTTCTAATTATTTTTTAAAAAGTTAAACAGCTTTGTACTATATCCTTATTGGCTATATTACTGTTTTGGATGGCCTGTTCAAATCTCCCATTTTTCTTCTGAGGTTATCTTTTCTTATAGGTTTATAAATATATGTATGTTATGATAACAGAGTGTTATTTCGTAGTTTCCCTAGCTTGGCTTTTCTCATGTTCTTCTGAGCACCAGTTTGAAGTCAAGCAGTACTAGGAGTTCAGTTCTACCCAACGGCAAAAGAAAACCTCTGCCCAGGGCCCAGGTGGGCGGGGCCAGCGTGTCCCGGACAGGTTGGTCCCGCCCCATCCCACGCCTCCACCTCGAGGGAGCAGGGCCAAAGGACGCTCCGCCTGTGCGCGCAGTTGCCATAGCAGCCTTGGGGCGGGAGGCTGGAGTTTCCCAGCTTCTGCACCTGCGGAGAAGCGAAACCTAGAGAGCCGAGGTCTCGGCGCTGTGAGAGTCGCCGGCGTGCGTAACGTTGACGTGTGACGCCAGCCGGGCCTTGAGGCGCATGCGCGAGCGTGTGTCCGGGCTCTCGGGCCGCGGTCTACCGACTTTCGGCGGCGGCGCATCCTGGAGGAGTGCTTCTGCTCCGCGTGTCCTGCAGCACTAGAGTAAGGAGGGCAGGTCCCTGCCTCCTTCCCGGCCTCCCGGCGCGGCACCTCCCTTCCCTGTGTCGGAGACACAGAAGGCCTGAAGGAGCGACGCTCCCGGAAATCATCCCCACGAGCGGAAGTGGAGAATGCCCTCCTCGAGTGAGGAGAGGGAGTGAAGCGCAGCCTCTGTAGACTCTGGGGGCTGAGGTGGGCGTGAGCGAAGGTAATCCAGGCCCTGGTTCCGAGCCCGGGTCCTCCTTCGACTTTCCAGTGGGTTAGGCAGGGGCTGGAACTGAAGTTCCTCCGGGTCAGGGACCGGGCCGTTCGAATGGAGCTTGGGACTCACTTTCACCGGAGGAAACTAGGTCTTGGGTGCTCCTCGCCCAAAGTAAAGCGCTGGATACACACTAGGCATTATTTGCACCGTTGCTAGGAGGAGGAGGAGTTGGCGGAAACACTTCTAAAACTCGTTTAAGTGTTGGTTGGAGGAGTAACAATTGTATATGAGATATTGCGGGTTTTGTGTTAGGCCGGCGAAGTTTGCGGGTATTCCCTTCGTGGCTTTGAGCAGGGGGTCTACATGACTCCCTACTCGACTCTGCAAAACAAGAATGGTAATACTGACCCTCGTAGCAGAATTATGATGCCACAAAGCTCTTTGGAGTGCTTAATGAGAGGGACAGAGGAACACATACTGGAAACTTTTACCTTATATCCTGTAAACCACAAGCATTTTTGTTGTTAAGCATTGCGGTGCTAGAGTGACGTTGAAGTGCATTGTTAAGACATTCAGAACCTAATCGGAGGAGTGCCTTTTGTGCTAATCTGATATCCCTTCAATTATTCGATAAATACTTATTGAGTGCTTACTGTGTACTGAGTGCTTACTGTTCTAACTTCTTGGAAGGATAAGTGAGTAAAGAAAACAAAGATCCCTGCCATGTGGAGCTTAGGTTGTAGTTTTGGGAAGACAGTTAACAGTAAACATAAATAAGTAAATTATATGTTAGAAGGAAAAGAGTGCCATGGAAAAAAGAAAAAAAAATACAGCAAGGCTCTTACCTTTACTTTACCATTGGTAATGCAAGATGCAATTTTAAATTAGGATGTCAGGGTAGGCTTCACAGAGGAAGTGACACTTGAGTAAATTCTTGAAGGAGGTAGGGGAAGTAACTATGCAGATATCTGAGGGAAGAGCATTCCAGGCGGAGGGACTAACTCGTGCATAGACAAACTTTCCCCTTGCAGTGTGTCTGAGGTCTTACCTGAACAGCAAGAGAGCCTGTGTGGCTGGAACACAATTAGTAAGAAGGGTAGTACTAGAAAATTAGGTTAGAGACGGAGTGGGGGTGGAGGACAGACATATTCAAGGGCCTTGTAAGTTACTGTGAAGACTTTGGCCCTTACTTTGAGATGGGGAGCCACTGCACCCCAGTTTTGAGCAGAGCAGGGGTACAATCTAACTTAGGTCTTACAAAGTTACTGTGGTGGGTATGTTTCAGAATAGAATGTAGGAGGCAAGGGTAGAAGCAAAGAGACCAGTGAGAAGGCTATGGGAGTAATCCAGGAGAGAGTTGACAGTGTCTACAATCAGGAAGCTGATAGCTGGAGGTGGGTGAGAAGCAGTTGGATTCTGGGAATTTGATAGTAGGAAGCAGTGTTTGGATGATTTGTGGATTATTGACCTGAACATTATTCAATATAATACACAATTTATATATAAATATATAATATATAATTTTGGTCTGTGTTCCACAGGTGTAGTCGGGAGGAACAATGGAGTGTTTGAATCACTTTAGTTGTTTTCCTGTGAAAATAATTACCTATTAGCTTAAGTAAGATTTCAGAGCTTACCTACAACCATTAATTAATATGTGAAGTTAATGACTAAAATCAGACTTTTTCCAAAATAGAATATAGTTGAAATCTAAAAGTTGTAGTTTCCAGTTAGCAAAGTGTGAGTTAGGACAGAATAACTTGTTGTAGTAAACTTTCATTTACTTTTATTTAGGATTTTAGTGAATGCCTTCTTTTTGCCATCTTTCAGAAGTTTGTCTAATATAACTTCTAACAGTTAAAAAAAAATCTAAGGTAAGAAAAATATATTAATGGGTAACTGTGATTATCCGCAAGTTTTGTGCAATGTGTAAATATATGGTGGCAAACAGAAATGGCTAAGAAGATACTTGTTACTTTAAGAAGTTTACAAGCTAGTAGAGTAGACAGACTTGTAAATAATTTAAACAAAATGTAGGGCTTCCCTGGTGGCGCAGTGGTTGGGAGTCTGCCTGCCGATGCAGGGGACACAGGTTCGTGCCCCAGTCCTGGGAGATCCCACGTGCCGTGGAGCAGCTGGGCCCATGAGCCATGGCCGCTGGGCCTGCGCGTCCGGAGCCTGTGCTCTGCAACGGGAGAGGCCACAACAGTGAGAGGCCCACGTACAGCTTAAAAAAAAAAATGCAGAAGGATGCAAAAGTGTGTTAAGAGAAGAGTACAAATGCTAATAGAATACAGTCTTCTGGCTGTTATTTTGTTTATTGTATTGCTCGCTCACCTTTATCTCCCATTTTAATCTTCAGACTGGTGTAGAATGTATTGAATATGCTGAGTAAATGCAGTAGTCATGAACTGAAGCTCCTATTGATTAACATTGTGCCAACAAGTACCGTGTAATACTCATTGCTGTATCTGCTGGAATTTAGAACTTTTCCAACACTATGCCATTAAGCCTTGCTTCTTTCTCTTGTACCCCTATCCCTTTCCATTGGACAGATGTTTTTGGTTTCTTAGGCAGTGTTAGAACACAGAATGTAGGGTTACTATTTGTAATTTGAATATTATTAAGGATATTTCTTCAGTTTAAAATTATTCTATCAAAGTGTATTAAGTTTTTGTGACAAAAAATAATATTTTATAATACAAGCATGGAGCTGTCTGACCAACCATATAAAGCAGGAATCTAGTTTAGAGACCTGCCAGGGTGAACTATAGGTCAGTTTCAACAGTGATCAGGAGGCTAACCTGTCAGGTACACCACAGTTGACAAGCAATACGGTGATGAGTGTTTGCTGGTAGCCTGTAAAGGCGATTTGGTACCACCAAAGTGTGTGTGTGATTTAGCAAGAGAGTGAGATCTGGACAGAGGACATATTTGGCAATCTTCGTAGGTGAGTAAGTGGGTGGTGGCAGAGAGGTCTGGTAACAGGACCAGTGCTGGGTTCAGGTGCAGGAACCTCTCCTGGAAGGAAGTGAGATTTGGAGGGAGCTAAAAAAAGCTAAAAGTCACTTGTTAGAGTTTGATCGAAGGTCACGTTCAGGGATGAATCTTAGTCTAAGTAAGTGTTTGGGGCCCTGTGGGCAGTGTCTCAGTGATGGGTAGAGGAGAACTTTGGAGAGGAGCTCGGTGCGTTACTTTGGTAATAAGAGCTGCCAGTCACTGATGAATATTCTTTGGTATATGCTTTTTATATGCTAGCATGTTTTATCCTCATCTAAAAAAATGATACCTCAATTTTTTAAATAAGAAACTGAGATGTAGAGTTATTTGCCCACAGCCACTTCCTAAGCTGTAAATGGCAGTGCTGGGATTTGAGCCCAGGTCTATCGGATAGCAAAGCCTTTATTCTTTATTTCAGATTGCCTCATCATGTAATGAACTGTGCTGACATTAGTCTTCCCATTTTTGGTGGGTTGTCATGATTGTGATCCAGTTTGCTGTGGATGAGATTTCACTCACTAATAAATTTGATTCATTTAATTGTGTGTTTTCTTTTTCTAGATTTTAATTTAATTTGAAAATGAGTAAGTGCAGAAAGCTACCACTGGGTTCAAGTCCTGAGACATTCAGCCCAGATATTCTTGCTGATATTTTTGAACTCTTTGCCAAGAACTTTTCTTATGGCAAGCCACTTAACGATGAGTGGCAGTTACCAGATTCCAGTGAGATTTTCACCTGTGACCACACGGAATTCAATGTGTTTCTTGATTTGAAGAGCTCCCTAAATGAAGTGAAAAACCTACTGAGTGATAAGAAATTGGATGAGTGGCATGAGCACACGGCTTTCACTAATAAAGCTGGGAAAATAATTTCTCATGTGAGAAAATCTGTGAACGCTGAACTTTGTACTCAAGCATGGTGTAAGTTTCATGAAATTTTGTGTAGCTTTCCACTTATTCCACAGGAAGCTTTTCAGAATGGAAAACTGAATTCTCTACACCTTTGTGAAGCTCCTGGAGCTTTTATAGCTAGTCTCAATCACTACTTAAAATCCCATCGATTCCCCTGTGATTGGAGTTGGGTGGCTAATACTTTGAATCCATACCATGAAGCAAATGACAATCTTATGATGATTATGGATGACCGACTTATTGCAAATACCTTACGTTGCTGGTACTTTGGTCCAGATAACACCGGCGATATCATGACCTTGAAATATCTGACTGGACTTCAGAATTTCATAAGCAGCATGGATACCATTCACTTGATCACTGCAGATGGAAGTTTTGATTGCCAAGGAAACCCAGGTGAACAAGAAGCTTTAGTCTCTTCTTTGCATTACTGTGAAGCTGTCACTGCTCTGATGACTCTTGGAAGCGGTGGCTCTTTTGTTCTGAAGATGTTTACTTTGTTTGAACATTGTTCCATAAACCTGATGTACCTGCTAAACTGTTCTTTTGACAAAGTCCATGTTTTCAAACCTGCTACCAGCAAGGCAGGAAACTCAGAAGTCTATGTGGTATGTCTCTACTATAAGGGAAGAGAGGCAATCTATCCTCTTTTATCTAAGATGGTGCTGAATTTTGGGCCTGAAATGACCAGGAAAGCTCTCTTTCCCCATCACATGATTCCTGAATCTTTTCTTAAAAGACATGAAGAATGTTGTGTGTTCTTTCATAAATACCAGCTAGAGACTATTTCCGAGAACATTCGTCTGTTTGAGTGCATGGGAAAAGGGGAACAAGCAAAGCTGAATAGTTTAAGGGACTATGCTGTGCAGTATTTCATGCAAAAGTTTCAATTGAAGCCTCTTTCCAGAAATAATTGGCTAGTGAAAAAATCTAATATTGGTTGTAGTACAAATACAAAATGGTTTGGGCAGAGGAACAGATATTTTAAAACCTACAATGAAAGGAAAATGCTGGAAACCCTTTCATGGAAAGATAAGGTGGCCAAAGGGTACTTTAATAGTTGGGCTGAAGAACATACGGCATATCATCCTGGGCAAAGTGCTCTTTTAGAAGGGACAGCTTCCAATCTTGAGTGTCACTTATGGCAGATTTTACAGGGAAAGAAACTGCCAAGGGTAAACTGTTCTCCTTTCTGTGATGGTGAAATTTTAAAGGCTCTTAATGAAGCAATTGAAAAGTCATTGGGAGGAGCCTTGAATTTGGATTCCAAGTTTAGGCCAAAACAGCAGTATTGTTGTTCTTGTCACATTTTTTCTGAAGAATTGGTATTTTCTGAGGTGTTTAGCCTTACAAAATGCCTTCAGGATGAGCAGGATGTAGAACCCAGCAACCAAGTAAAGTGCCTGCTTGTGGGTTTTCCAGCTCTCCAACATGTCAAAATACATATACCATTGGAAGTTCAACTCTTGGAATCAGCTGAACTCATGACTTTTAGCTGTTCATTGCTTCATGATGGAGACCCAACTTACCAGCAGTTATTTTTGGACTGCCTTCTACATTCATTGCAGCAGCTTCATACAGGAGATATTATGATTTTGCCTGTACTTTCTTGTTTTACAAGATTTATGGCTGGTTTGATCTTTGTACTCCACAGCTGTTTTAGATTCATCACGTTTTCTTGTCCCACCTCTTCCGAGCCCCTGAAGACTTGTGCAGTCCTGCTTTGTGTTGGTTATCAAGACCTTCCAAACCCAGTTTTCCAGTATCTGCAGAATGTGAATGAATTGTTGAGCGCTTTGGTTAACTCTGATGCACCCCAGCAGGTTTTACAGTTTGT
Organism: Delphinapterus leucas; assembly: GCF_059928025.1. Taxonomy (NCBI): domain Eukaryota; kingdom Metazoa; phylum Chordata; class Mammalia; order Artiodactyla; family Monodontidae; genus Delphinapterus; species Delphinapterus leucas. Next base: position 46,894,277 of record NC_143148.1, read on the forward strand.
GCCAATGGAGGTGCTCCTTAAGGGCACACTACTTGATTTTTTGTGGGATTTGAATGCTACCATTGCTAAAAGGCATTTGCATTTGATTATTCAAGGAGAGAGAGAAGAAATCATCAGCAGCCTTCAGTTATGAAGTTGAACTTGTCCTTTCTGAGATTTAACTTCATGGCATCTTTCAGTTTCCACTGGTATTGCATCCCTTTGTGTTGATTTAAAACCTTTTATTTTGAGGAAAGGCCAACTTTTGCATCATATAAAGTTTCACTTTTTCTGGAAAGCCATCAGCTAGTTCTGACCTCTAGGGTATATACACTCACAGACATAGAGTTTTCTATGTGGTAGAATATATGCAGTGATGATATTCAACCTCAAACATGAGAAGTGTGTATGAGCTTGGGGTGGACACACCCATGCTTGCATATGCAGTTTATGCAGTTGGTCTTATTTATCTGCTTAAGATTTGCACCTGTGTGCCTTTATTCAGATTAGATTTTTTTTCCAACTAATTTTCTTTCAGTGGCTAATACTGTTACTGAATTGATAGAGGTCTTTGATGAAAGGAGGTGAGCCACTACTCAGCAACACTAATTGCCTTTAATACTGACCATGTCAGTTATGGATATGTGGAATTCATCATGCCAGACATCTTGATACATGCCATTCATTGCCTTTAGGCCATCGATCCAGTTTACTTCTGTGGTTTAAATGAAGCTACTGTGCTGTTTTATAAATATTTTACTTAACCACAACCATCCAACTAGAAAGGATATCAAGACAGCTTCGAACCAAAGATCATGTTTAAAAAAATGAAAAATTATTATGTCTGAAACACTCCTATATGAGTGAAAAGTTTCACTTAGCAATGGTATGTAATTTTTAACTTCTGGGAAATAATCTGTGGACAAAAAGATTTTTTTAAATTGCAAAGTAATGTTTATGGTCTCATGATGTGGACATGTGAATGTGATGAATGTAGTGAGTACTGAAGAGAAATTTTAACACTTTCAGAATGATGGTATAACATTAAAATTTTTTAAATTTTCATTAATTCTTTTTTTCAGTATGAAAGTAGCACTTTACCAGAAGATTAACCGTGAGATCGTTACTTTATCAATTACGTTTGATTTCTTTTGAATTATATGTATTTGTCAGTGTAAATGGGCTATTCTGGCCAATTGAATTAAGCGGATCTTTGTTACTTTGAAATTCTGCAAAGTGAAGAATATGTGTATTGTTACGTGCATTTTAGACATTTTTGTTAGTTATATGAAAAGTAAATATATTCTTTGATGTATTTGGTTGACAAATATTAACCTGAATTTTTTCATGTTCTTTGCTATTTTGAGTTCCATTATAGATTTATGAATAAAGTCATTAGCAGAGAGATTTTGTGTTCAGTTTTTTAAAGAGAATCATGGGAGAAGTTAAAAATATAACTTGGAAACGCATTTTTTTTAAAGGAAGGTTTGAATGGGAGTTAATGTTCCTTCATTTCCTCTGATTTGTATTCATTAAAATTTAGTCCTTAATATTGCAATATTTATGGAAGCTCTGCTTCAGGAAAGAAATTGAGTACTTGAGGGAGGAAGAGGGTAGATGTACTTCTTGTCAGGGAGGGTGTGGAGTACTAGAGGTAGATTTCTGAAAGAAATGTGATTTTCTTCTTGAGACTTTATGGAAGCTTTTATAGTTGTATAATGGTAGAAGTCTGATAGAAAAATTGGTTACCAAGAGAGAATCAAAAACCACTCCTGGGAAACCATTTTGTGCTTAATAGTCTTTATGCCTTGGTTGATTTGGTCCAGTACAATGACTCAGTTTGTTTTTACTTGTCTTAACTATTTGATTAGAATGAAGTTGAAAGCCTAGGTCCAGGTTCTGGTACTAGCACTTTCTTTTAAGCCCCTCAGATAAGTATTGAATGCTTAGTTGTTTTTAACATTAACCTGTGTTGGAATATGTAACATACCTGGTGTATGTTAGAGTGTATTTTGGTTTTTAATCCAGTGTTTGGGATCAGTTGCTGTTCATCTGGTTTATTGGATTCAGATTTGCTCTAGAGGTGAGATACAACTTGAGGAAAGTTCATATTGAACCGGATGTAGCTGACGGGTACCAATGATTTATAAGAATTTCTCTTTAAGAAAAAGGGAAGGAAAAATGCTGTCTGAAAAATGAATAAAAAAATAGAGGAGGACCATAAGATGAGAGATGATTTGTATAGTTTATCAAGTTAGTTACTGTTCTTAAAAAAATTCTTTTTAGTAGATTTTGAGATTTTTAACTTAATTGTGATGCTGTTTATTTATTTATGGCTGCGTTGGGTCTTCGTTTCTTCGTGCGGGCTTTCTCTAGTTGTGGCGGCGGGGGGAGCTACTCTTTGTTGCGTTGTGCGGGCTTCTCATTGCGGTGGCTTCTCTTGTTGCGGAGCACAGGCTCTAGGTGCGTGGGCTTCAGTAGTTATGGCATGCAGGCTCAGTAGTTGAGGCTCACGGGCTCTAGAGCGCCGGCTCAGAAGTTGTGGCATGCGGCCTTAGTTGCTCCGCGGCATGTGTGATCTTCCCAGACCAGGGATCAAACCTGTGTCCCCTGCATTGGCAGGCGGATTCTTAACCACTGCACCACCGGGCAGGTCCCAATTGTGATGCTTTATGAAAGGAATTTTTAACAGCCAGAAAATTTAAACATCACAAATGTGTTTCCTAACAAACTTAGAGAAAGAGGTCTTACACATTTACTTTCTTCAGTATTGATTTTTGTTCTCCCTAAGAGAAAAGTCAGTTTTGTATTTTAGTGAGGGCTTTTATATATTATCCTAATGTCACATAAATATTTAAATGTGTTAACAGTATCTTTTCTGAATAAATTTAAAATCCAAATTTGTGGACTTTCTCTATCTTTAATTATTTTGTTTAAAAAGATTTGCATTAAAAATTTTTTTCTACTCCAAAGATCTTGGAGTGTAATGAAAGAAGCAAGATATTAGGATAGTTGGAAAAAACATATTTATTATGCTTTTGTTATTTTACTTATCTTTGATGAGAATACTGGGTCTTTTAAATATTTAAACCGTATCTTTTATTTCCAGATGAGGTCATTAATTGAATAGTTTTAACGTTAGTTACGGTACTGTTATATGTGGTATGGGTATATGAAATCAGTTAATACCTCACATTTTTAGAAATGAAAATATTGATTATAAACCCAATCAAAATCTTATTTTCCATGTTTAAATATTTAATACTTTTCATTGATTTTTTAAAAAGGGCAACATATTTCGTTTAGTGTATTTTTGCTTTTGAAGGTGAAAGTACAAAAAAGGAGATTTTTAGTTTTGTTTCAGTTTTTAAAATCGTCTCAAGCAGTAAATGATTATTACTTTTTATAAAACCAGTACCTCCTTACAAATATTTTAACCAAAGTGTGAGAGGTTTTCTGTTAATTTTTATGTTCTAAAAAAATAAAAACATTTACTAATTACACTGGTACAATTACGTCTTAAGTTTCCTTTGTAATCTGCTTAATACAATTTGAACAAAACTTAGACTTAATATAGATATTATCCTTTATTAAAATGATGAAAAATTATTATACTTAGATGGTACAGATAGCCAAGGCCTGGCTGAAAATTTGTTTACAACATAGTTACTATTGAAAAGAGAGACTCAATTATTTGATAATAGGCCTCCCCACCTTTTTTTTTTTTTAAGTTAGATTAAAACTTATTTCTGGATGATCTTAGTAGAACTAACTATAAAACAAAAATTTCAATATTTCCTAATAAATTTCTATTTGGATGGTAAATGTTTTTCCGGTTGGCCTAATGGCCAAGTAGCAAAAAACTAAAAACTTGATACTACATATAGTCACTTACAATATGTTGGTATGTTTTAGGGCATGTAATTAAAACAATAATCCTCAATAAATTTGTAATAAGTTATTTATTATTTTGTGCTTCCAATCAATGCATTCTTTAGTTTATATAAAATAGTTTATATAAAATTTTTGAATAAGAAGGGATTCTCCTGCCCTCCCCCCCATTCTGTTATTTGTTTTTTCTTAGTTTTGGTCAATACAGAAGATGAAGGTAATTTATCTTTGGATAAGTACAGGTTTATACTGGAATGTTTTGGGAAGAGGTGAAGCTGCTTTATAGCCACAGATATGGAAGATGCCAACTGTTCTTTACTAGTGAAAATATTTAGAAATTATCTGTCACTGAGCATAGGTTTGCATTTAATTTCACTCAATTGAAAATTTTATTTAAAAGTGTAATCTGCTTATGTTCATATATAGGTTGCGTACTCATTTACAAATTGTACCCATAATAGTGTTTTTCTAATTTTCTCAGGATCTTGACCGTTGTGTTTTTACAGAGTGTCTTAATAGATTAACTAGGTGTAATCATTCTATGTTCATTTATACCAAGTGCAGGAGCATCAGTTTAGCCTGTTACCAGGGATTTAATAATATTTAATATTGCAGCCACATTGTTGATTTGTGGCTTAAATTTGTTATGATATAGTTAAGGAACACATTTGTAGAGATTGTTCTTTTTCTCTATGTACACTATGCTAAAAAGATACTTTTATTTTGAAAAGTCTACATATCTTTGTGGATAAACCTATTTTGTTTACATGTATATCTACATCTTTTTTCTCTTTAAGGGTTTAGGATTTAAGATTGTGTGCATCAACACCAAATTAATTTACTGGGCAAGGCAGATGTGCTTTTACTGTCTAGACTTTTGGGAGTTCTATTCTGTTTCCAGTGAACTCCAGGACTGAAATTTTAGTTTTTATACTAGACTAGCTGAGAAAATTCAAAACAAGCACAGATATCCTAATGAATTTCTTTTTTGTTGTTGTTAGAGTAAACATCATTCCTGCAACTATCCTGTAACTCAAGTAATGTTAATCTTGTCCTGGAGCTGTTTTTACTTCACTTACTGCTTGGGTCATTCAACTTGAAAATTTTTGATTGATTGATTTTTCTGCTCTCTGGAACATTTTATTTGCAGTATTATATATATATATATTTTATTGAGATATAGTTGATGCACAATATTATATAAGTTTCAGGTGTACAACATAGTTGAGAATTTTTAAAGATTATATTCCATTTGAACATTACTTACATTGTTCTTTCTTTTTTTTCTCCATTCTCTCATTTTCTTGCCAGACTTATAAACTCAAGGGCAAGGCACTATGACATATACTTATTTTGTATCTAATATTCTCAATATAGGTGTCCATAGAATACTATTTGATTTTGTGTTTTTATTATAGAAAACTTTCAAACATATACAGCATTAAAATTAGATAACAGCCCCCCATACCCTCGCGCAGTTACCATAACTGTCCACATTTTTCTGAACTAATTTTATCCTCCACTTTTTTTTTGGAGTATTTTGAAGCAAATTCATGAAATATCTCTAACAGATATCACACCTAACAAAATATCATCCAATACTTAGTCTGTGTTTAATTTTTCCAGATTGTCTCAAAAATGGCTTTTTACAGTTGACTCAAATAAGGATCCGAATAAGGCTCACACATTGCATTTACTTAATATGTCTCCAAAGTCTCTCCATCTATTGAGTCCGTCTCCCAACATTTTCTTTTCCATGCTAATTTAACTGTCCTGTAGTTTTCCACATTCTGGGTTTGGCTGATTATTTTGTCTTTTAACTTGTATGTATGCCACACATTGTCTATAAAATGGTAGTTAGATCTAGAGAATTGATTGCTTTTGGCAAGGATACTTCATAAGTGGTGTTGTGTACTTCCTTTTCTATCATGCCACAAAGCACAAAATGGCTGGTTGCCCCCTCTCAGTGACATTAGGGTTAGTCAGAGATTCAGATATCAATTTTATTTTTACACTACTAAGTTTTCTGTCAACCTTTCACTTAATAGCATTAGCTTCTATTGAATATTGATTTTTAGCTCTATTAGGGGTTGCAAATTAGTGGTTTTCTGACCACATTTCTTCTGTACTAATTGGACTTTATAATATGTTATTGAGGTCATCAACTATTTGTTTCTTCCTGAAGCAGTTTGTTCAGAAAAAGCTGGAGAAATGCTTAATTTTTAAAAAATTTAATTTTTTTATTGAGGTATAGTTGATTTGCAATATTGTATTAGTTTCAGGTATACAACATAGTGATTCAAAATTTTTATAGTTTATACTCCATTTATAGTTATTATAAAATATTGGCTATATTCCCTGTGCTGTACAATATATCCTTGTAGCTTATTTATTTTATACATAGTAGTCTGTATCTCTTAATCCCCTACCCCTATTTCCCCCTCCCCTCTTTCCTTTCCCCGCTGGTAACCACTAGTTTGTTCTCTATATCTGTCACTCAGTTTCTTTTTTATTATATTCACTAGTTTAATTTTAGAGTCCACATATAAATGATAACATTCGGTATTTGTCTTTCTCTGCCTGACTTATTTCACTAAGCATAATATTCTCTAGGTTCATCCATGTTGCTGCAAATGGCAAAATTTCAATCTTTTTTATGGCTGAGTAGTATTCCATTGTATATGTATACCACATCTTCTTTACCCACTCATATTGATGGGCACTTAGGTTGCTTCCATATTCTTGGCTATTGTAAATAATGCTGCTATGGACTTTGGGGTGCATGCATATTTTTAAATTAGTGTTTTTGTTTTCTTTAGATAAATACCTAGGAGTGGAATTGATGGATCACATGATAGTTCTATATTTAGTTTTTGAGAGCCCTCCATACTGTTTTTCATAGTGGCTACACCAATTTACATTCCCACCAACAACGTACAATGGTTCCCTTTTCTCCACGTCCTTGCCAACATTTGTTACATGTGGTCGTTTTGATGATAGCCATTCTGACAGATGTGAGGTACCTGAGATCTCGTTGTGGTTTTGATTTGCGTTTCTCTGATGATTAGCCATGTTGGGCATCTTTCCATGTGCCTGTTGGCCATCTGTATGTCTTTGGAAAAATGCCTGTTCAGATCTTCTGCCCATTTTAAAATTAGGTTGGTTGGTTTTTTTTTGGTATCGAGTTACATATTTCAGATATTAATCCCTTATTGGTCATATCATTTGCAAATACCTTCTCCCATTCAGTAGGTTGTTTTTTATTTTGTTGATGGTTTCCGTTGCTGTGTAAAAGCTTTTAAGTTTAATTAGGTCCCATTTGTTTGCTTCTGTTTCCTTTGCAGTAGGAGACAGATCAAAAAATATATATTACTACAGTTTATATCAAAGAGTGTTCTGCCTATATTTCCTTCTAGGAGTTTTATGGTTTCTGGTCTTATAAATGCTTAATTTTAAAAAACACTTTATCAGTTTTCAGATAAGTAAGTTGGTGTCTTAGCAACCTCCAGGGGTGACAAAAATTTTTTTTGCAGTTGTTTTTTTTAAACTATCTCTAGGACCTCATGGGTGGTTATATATTTGATGTATCTTTTTTTTTTTTTGCGGTATGCGGGCCTCTCACTGTCGTGGCCCCTCCCGTTGCGGAGCACAGGCTCTGGACGCGCAGGCTCAGCGGCCATGGCTCACGGGCCCAGCCGCTCCGCGGCATGTGGGATCCTTCCGGGCTGGGGCACGATCCTGTGTCCCCTGCATCGGCAGGCGGACTCTCAACCACTGCGCCACCAGGGAAGCCCTATGTCCAGAGCCTGTGCTCCGCAACGGGAGAGGCCACAACAGTGAGAGCCCCGCGTACCGCCAAAAAAAAAATTACAATTATTGTTCTCACTTGATGCTTGAATTATCCTATTTGACATGGGTGTGTGGGAGAGAGACTCCTTCAAGTTGATACTATGTCATTTTTTACATAATTCAAACAGTGTTTGATACTTTCTGGCACAGCATGTGCCAGTTTCATCTTTTATATTTTCTGCCTAGACCTGATGTCATCCTGACCTTAGTGGGAATGTCTGCAGTGCTGTGGTTCTCAAGATTTTTGGTGTCAAGACCCCTTTACGCTCTTAAAAATTATTGAGGAATCCAAAGAACTTTAGTTTATGGGAGTTTATCTGTTGATATTTTCCATATCAGAAATTAAAACTGAGAAAAATTTTGTTTGTTAATTCAAAAATAATGATAAAACCATTATATGTCAATGTAAATGTTTTTTATGAAAAATAACTTTCAAAACAAAATTTAGTGAGAAGCATGGCATTGTTTACATTTTTGCAAATCTTTTTTTTTGTCTTTATTATAGAAGATGGCTAGAATCTCATATCTGTTCTTACATTCAGTCTGTTGTGACAAGTTTTGATTGAAGTACTTAAAATCTGGCCTCAAGGCTATGTGGTTGAGAAATGGAGGAGTATTTAACAACTTCTTTATGTAATTATGGATATTCTTTGAGGCTACTCTAGAATGTGACAGGTAATAGTTTCTTAAAAGTTGGTTGCAATGAAGAATCTTAAACTATATTAATAACATTTTATACCCTGTTACACTAACATACACTGGTCTGTCTTGCACTTTGAGAGGGTCACTTACCCACATGTGGTTTTGTAACACCATGAATTTGTCATTTGGAAAATATCAGTTCATTGAATTTTGTACATTTTGCAAATGTTGACACATTTGATTATATGGTATCAAAAATAAATCACATTTTTAAACATCCCCACTAATCTCATCAGAGAAATCTAAGTACTGAGAAGCTGTCATGCTCATGGTGGTGGACAAAAGTTTTCTAAAATTCTGATTTTCACTTGAGTGCTTGAATTTTATCATGGCAGCAAATATTGTCAGTTGTTTTCCTTGAAGTGACAGCTCACTTTGTCAATTTTTGAAAAAATATCTGTCAAAATTACTCAAGTCTGAGTAACTATAGTTTGTCTGCTGGTTGTTCTTTAAAGTGAAAATGGTGTTCCATGAAAAATGCACCACTTCGGTTTACAACTCAGTCGCAGAAATGCTTCCTGGATACAGCCATCCTACTTGGATATGCAGCAGAAGTGCTTCATGTGTAGTTCCCATTTCTTCACCTAGAATATTAAAGACATACTCAAGGGTTGAGACAATAAAATTCCTCATGTTTACTACTTCATCAAAGGTATTCATAGGTAAAAATGGCTTCCCCTCCCCCCACTATGATATGTGTGATGAAGAATGACTACTAGTATAGTTTGTTGCCACTACCATGATTTGTGCTGAGACATCAGCAATTTTGCCCACTGCTTTTGCATAACATTCACTAGTAACATAGTGAAAAGGGGAAATAATGTCTTGGTTGGGCCCACATACCACACTTTGAGAACTGGAGCTCTGGTGTTTCCCCATTATATCAGCTGCTGAGTTTTTAAAAGTTTATTTCATTATTTTTATTTATATTAATGAGGTGTTCCTATTTTTGAGGCTTTTAAAAACATAAATGAGTGTTCATTTTTCCATTTTTTGAAATCTGTGAAGATAAGCATATTTTTCTCTTTAGCTCTATTAATATGATTAGTTGTATTAATGGATTTCCTAATATCGAACTCCTCTTACATTTCTGAAATAAGCACTGCTTGATCTTGATGGATTATTGGATTCTGTTTGCTAATAGTAGTTACAATATTTACATTAATATTTATAAGTGAAATTGGTCTGTAGTTTTATTGAGCAGTATTTATCTAGTTTTGGAATCAATTTTATATTTGCTTTATTAAAATAATTTGGATGTTTTCTTTTTTTCCCCTGTGCGCTGAAGGAGTGTAAATAGCATTTGCATCATCTGATCTTTAAGCTTTGGTAGACTGCTTTGTGAAACAAGCTGAGCCTGGTGTGTTTTTGGCAGGGGAACTCATTTATGATTTCCTTTATTTCTTTTTACAAAATTCATTTGTTTAGAGCTTTTGTTTCTATTCGTGTCAGTTTTAGTATATTTAGTTAGAGTGTTACTTACTTCATCTAAATTTTACTAGAATTTTTTTTCCATAAAATTGTACAGGGTAGTCTCATGATTTAAAAAAATTTTCTGTTTTGAGTTAGTTTCTTTTGTGTGTTTGTACTTTCTTTTAAAAATCAGGTTAACTATTTCTATTTTGTTGATTAATTTTCAAAGAACCAGCTTTTTTGGTTTACTTTTTGTTTTTTCTGTTTCTAACTCATCAATTTCTGCTTTATTTTTTTAAAATTGACATTGTATTAGTTTCAGGTGTACAGCATAATGGTTCAGTATATGTATATATTGCAGAATGATCACCACAATAAGACTGGTTAACATTCATCAACATACATAAGTTACAAATTTTCTATTTCTTATGATGAGAACTTTGAAGATCTACTCTCCTAGCAACTTTCAAGTATACAGTAGAGTATTTTTAACTACAGACAGTTGACTCTTGACCAATATGGGTTTGAACTGTGCAGGTTCACTTACATGTGGATTTCTTTCACTAAATGTGTATTATATACATACACTATACTGTCCGTAGTTGGTTGAATCCATGGATGTGGAACTGTGTGTAAGGAAGGCTGAATATAAAGTTATACTTGAATATTTGACTGCATCGAGCATTGGTGCCCCTAATCCCTGACTTGTTCAAGGGTCAACTGTATATGTATTAACCTCCACCTCTGCCAACCACCAACCTATTCTCTGTATCCATGATCTCACTTTTTAAATTTTAATTTTTTATATTCTACATGTAAGTAAGGTCATATGGTATCTGTCTTTCTCTGTCTGACTTATTTCAATTAGCACAATGCTCTCAAGGTCCATCCATGTTGTCACAAATGGTAGGATTTCCTTTTTTATGGGTGAATAATATTGCATAATTCATACTGCATTTTCTTTTTCTTTCTTTTTTTTTTAAATTGAAATATATTTAATGTATAATATGTTAGGTTCAGGTGTATTACGTAATGACTTTACATTTGCATACACTATGAAATGATCACCACAATAAGTCTAGTCTTGTAACTAGCTGTCCATATGCAAAGTTATCACAATATTATTGACCATATTCCTTATGCTGTATATTACATCCTCATGACTTATTTATTATATAACTGGAGGTTTATACTTTTTTTTTTTTGTGGTACACGGGCCTCTCACTGCTGTGGCCTCTCCCGTCGCGGAGCACAGGCTTCGGATGCGCAGGCTCAGTGGCCATGGCTCACGGGCCCAGCCGCTCCGTGGCACGTGGGATCCTCCCGGACTGGGGCACGAACCCGCGTCCCCTGCATTGGGAGGTGGACTCCCAACCACTGCGCCACCAGGGAAGCCCGAGGTTTATACTTTTTAATCCCCTATACCTATTTCACCCTCACTTCTATTTCTGGCAACCACCTGTTTGTTCTCTGTATCTATGAGTCTGTTTTCATTTTGTTATTTTAGATTCTACATGGAACTGAGATCATGAGGTATTTGTTTTTCTCTGACTTACTTACTTTACTTAGCTTATTTAATACCCTCTAGATCCATCCGTGTTGTCTCAAATGGCAAGGTTTTTTTATGGCTTAGTAATATTCCATTGTATATATATATATACCACATATTCTTTATCCATTCATCTGTCGATGGACACTTAGCTTGCTTCCATATCTTGGCTATTCTAAATAATGCTGCAATGAACACTGGAATGAATACATACATCTTTTTGAAATAGTGTTTCTGTTTTCTTCGGGTATATACCCTGAAGGGAAATTGCTGGATCATATGGCAGTTCTATTTTTAATTTTTTGAGGAAACTCCATAGTGTTTTCCATAGTGGCTGCACCAATTTACAATCTCACCAACAGTGCACGAGAGTTCCCTTATCTCCACATCCTTTCCAACACTTGTTTTTTGTTGTCTTTTTGATAACAGCCATTCTGATAGGTGGGAGGTGATATCTCCCTGTGGTTTTGTGATCATCTATTGAGATGATCATATGATTTTTTATCCATTTTGTGAGTGTGGTGTATCACATTGATTGATTTGATGTTGAACCATCTTTGCATCCCTGGAATAAATCCTACTTGATCATGGTGTATGATCACTTTTAATGTATTATTGAATTTGGTTTATTGAGGTTTTTGCATCTATGATTATCAGGGATATTGGCCTGTAATTTTCTTTTCTTGTGGCATCCTTGTCTGGTTTGGTATCAGGGTAATGTTGGCCTCATAAAATGAGTTTGGAAGTGTTTCTATTCTATTTTTTTGGAAGAGTTTGAGGAGTGGTATTATTTCTTCTTTAAATGTTTGGTAAAAATCACTAGTGAAGCCATTTGGTCCTGGACTTTTGTTTATTAGAATGTTTTTGATTACTCATTCAGTCTCCTCACTAGTAATCTGTCTGTTCAGATTTTCTATTTTTGTGATTCAGTCTTGGTAGTGTTTCTAGGAATTTACCTATTTCTTCTACATTGTTTAATTTGTTGGTGTACAGTTGTTTATAGTAGTCTCTTATAATCCTTTGTATTTCTGTGATATCAGTTATAACGTCTCCTCTTTTATTTCTGATTTTATTTGAGTCCTCTCTTTTTTTATCTTGATGAGTCTAGCTAAAGGGTTATCAATTTTATCTTTTCAAAAACCAGCTATTGATTTCATTGATCTTTTCTATTGTGTTTTTAGTCTCTATTTCATTTATTTCCACTCTGATCTTTGTTATTCCCTTCCTTCTACTAACTTTGGGCTTCATTTCTTCCTCTTTTTCTAGTTGCTTGAGGTATAAAGTTAGATTATTTATTTGAGATTTTCTTATTTCTTGAGGTAGGCATTTATTGCTATGAACTTCCCTCTTAGAACTGCTTTTGTGGCATCCCATGTTTTTGTATGTTGCATTTCCATTTTTATTTGCCTTAAGGTGTATTTTGATTCCTCGTTTAATTTCTTTTTTAATTCACTGGTTGTTCAGTAGCATGTTGTTTAATCTCTCCATATTTGTGAATTTTCTAGTTTTCGTCTTATAATTGATTTCTAGTTGCATACCATTGTGGTTGGAGAAGTTGCCTGATATGATTTCTGTCTTCTTAAATTTATTAATACTTGTTTTGTGGCTAACATATAATCTATCCTGGAGAATGTTCCATGTGCACTCGAGAAGAATGTGTATTCTTTTGTTTTTGCATGGAATGTTCTAGATATATTTGATAAGTCCTTCTAGTATAACGTGTTATTAAAGGTCAGTGTTTCCTTTTGATTTTCTGTCCGAATGATCTATCCATTAATGAAAATGGAGTATTAGAGTCCCCTATTATTCTTGTATTGCTATCTATTTCTCCCTTTATGTCTGTTAATATTTGCTTTATATATTTAGGTGCTCTTTTGTTGAGTGTGTAAATATCTCATTCTTTTCTGAGGGCCAGCTTAGTCTGGTAAAGTTTTCTTGGTTGGCAGGTTTTTTTTTTTTTTTCTTTTGGAAGTTTGAATATATAATCACATCACATTCTCTCTTGGACTGCAAGGTTTCTGCTGAGATATTCAGTGATAGTCTTGTGGGAGTTCTCTTGTAAGTGCCAAGCTTCCTTCTCTTGCTACTTACAAGATTTGCTCTTCTTTTATTTTTATTTTTTGCAGTTTTATTATGATGTGTTTTGGAGAAGATCTCTTTGGGTTGAATTTGTTTGGGGACCTCTGAGCTTCATGATCTTGATGTCTAAATCTCTCCCCAGATATGGGAAATTTTTATTCATTATTTCTTTAAATAAGCTTTTTGCCCCTGTCTCCCTCTCTTTTCATTCTGGGACTTCCATAATGCATAGATAATGATGATGATGGTGATTTTGGTGCCCCTTAACTCCCTTAGGGTTTCTTCATTCCCTTTCATTATTTTTTCTTTCTACTCTTCTGACTGGATCATTTAAAATAATCTGTCTTCAAGCTCACTGATTATTTTTTTCTTCCACTTGATCGAGTCTGCTGTTGAAGCTCTTTATTGAATTCTTCAGTGCAATTGTTGAACTCTTCACCTCCAAAGTTTCTGTTTGGTTTTTATTTATATTTTCTATCTCTTTGTTGAAATTCTCATTTTGCTCTTATATTATTTTCCCAATTTCATTAAGATGTGTATCCATAGTCTCTTGTAGCAGTCTGACCATCTTTAGAACAATTATTTTGAATTCTTTTTGGGGTAATCTGTGGATCTCTATTTCTTTGGGGTCAATTACTGGAAGTTTACTGTGTTGCTTTGGTGGTGTCATGTTTCCCTGATTCTCCATAATCCCTGTAGCCTTGTGTACACATTTGCACATTTGAAGGATCAGTCACCTCTTCCAAACTTTATGGACTGACTTTGGTAAGGAAAGACCTTCACCTTTGGGTGGTGGCATGCTGGAGCATTTTGTGATTCTAAGTCTAGTGGTGTGGGGCACCAAGTGTGAGGGTGTGTTGTGGTTCTGGGTCCAGGAGTACATGGTGTCTTGTTAGCTCAGGCGGCTGGGTTCCACGACATTGACAATTGCGTGATCCTTGGAAAGAGCTGCAGGGGTCCACAGTGGCTGCAAGGGCTCCTGCTCCTCAGTGGTGCCTCTAGGTCTAGTGGCTAGGGACCAGGGCATGTGGTAGTGGTGGTTGGAGTCAGGGTATACACATACTTGGTTGCGGGGGCAGCTGCAGGTGCCTGCATGGTGGCAGGGGCTGGCTGCACACACCCGTGCAGTGGCAAAGGCCAGAGCCAGCAGCAGGGGCCAGGACCAACTGCTGTGGCTGCACGAACAGCTGTGGAGACCCTGGCTGTTGGTATGTACTCGTTTGACTAAAGGGGCAAGCCTTAGTAGGTGAGTGCAAGGCAGTGGAGGCTAGTGATAGGAGCTGGGGCAGGCAGCTTGCAGGCACACACTTGCAGGGCTTGCTTCAGGCCCATGTAGCAGTACAGGCCAGTGACAGGAATCAGGGCCATCTCTGGGTCCACAAGCTGCTGAGGGGGCCTTGGCTGTCTCTGTGTACTCTTGCGGCTGCAGGAACTGGCCATGGGTGCATACACAGCAATGGGTGCATGCACAGTAATGGGGATCAGTTTTGGGGACCTAGGCTGCAGAGACTTACTGGTAGCCAGTGTGGATCCTGGGCTTTGGTGGGGAGGGACTTGTGCAGATGGTGTCTTTGAACATGAAAACCTGTGAGGTGAAAATCTCAGCAGCAAAATCTTTAGGGGCCTGCAGTGAGTATGCTTACTGTTGGTTTCCTCAGCAGCAAAAGCTGTTAGGGTCCTCTGCGAGGAGCCTGCTGGGATCTGCAGTGAGATCTTCAGTGATCAAAGCTGGAGAGGCGGTCTGCAGTGTCCGCAAGGGCCATTGTGGTCCTCGGCAGTGAAGACTTCTGTGGTCCTCTGCAGAGCCGGCTACTGGGAACCACATTTGCTCGTGCTTCAGGACTGATACTGGTAGCTCCTGCCCTTCTCTGTGCCTAGCCATCTCTAGGTATCTCAGCCTTGCTGGTCTCTGGGCAGGGTGAAAGTGAAGTGGGTTCTTCGTGCAGTGCTCCGAAAGGCTGGGGAAGCTGGTTGCTCACCCCGCTTTCCTTTCACTGATGAGGGAAACTTCAGGCTGAGGAGTTTCCTCTTAGCACTGAGCAGTGCCAGCCTGGGGGGGGTGGGATGATACAGACAAAATGAAACTATTCTTCCTACCCTTTTTTTGTGGTTATTTTCAGTTTTTTGGCTCCATTGTGTTGCTGAAGCTTCTTAAGTAGACTCCTGAGCTCTCCCAGAGCTAATTTCATTCATGGATAGGTGTCTAATTATTATTCTTTGTGTGTGTGGGGGGGTCTCCTACTCCACCATCTTGATGATGTCACCCTTGTCCAGTCCTTTAAAAGTGTCACACTATTGTCTTTTAGGTGCATGGTTTCTAACAAGATGGCTGTTATAATTGTTACATTATTTCTCTTTAGTAATGTGTCTTTTTTTCCCCTTTGCCTTCAAGATTTTCTCTTTGTTCTGTGTTTTCAGAGGTTGAATTTGATATGTCTCCATCTTGCTTGGGTATTTATCTTGGTTGGTGGTTTAGATCTGTGGTTTGATATATGCCATTAATTTTGGAAATTCTTAGCCATTATCCCTTCAACTATTTATTTTATCGCAGTCTTTTTTTTTCCTTCTGGAATTCTAATTGAACATCTATTAGATCATTTGTTGTTGTCTTACAGTTCCTGGATGCTATATTCTGTTTTTATTTTAAAATATTTTTTCCTTGTTGTTCAGTTTGTATGTTTAGCAAGTTCACTGATTCTTCCCTTAGCTTTGTTAAGTCTACTAATGAGCTTCTCAATAACAGTCTTGATCACTATTACTGTGTGTTTTTTTTCTAGCCTCAGCCTCTCTTTTTTTTTTCTTATAGTTTCTCTCTCTCTGCTGAAATTCCTCATTTGACAATGAGTGTTGTCTAATTTTTCCACTGGAGCCTTTGACATATTTTTCATAGTTATTTTAAATTCCCTGTCTGATAGCACCAATTTCTGTGTCGTGTATGAGTCTGGTTCTGTTGATTGTTTTGTCTCTTGGCATTGTGGGTTCTTTCTCTTGCTTTTTTTGTACACGACATTACTGGTAATTTTTTTTTTTTAATAGGGGAGATAGAGAAGAAGGATCTGGGCAGGACTCCATGCCTTTCCTGCAGCAGCTGCTCTTCCACTCCCCTAAGCCTGTACCATGAGGAGTGCTTTCTCAGGACTCTTGCCATCATTTTTTGTGAGTATCCATTGGAGTCTGCAGAGAGAGAGGCCGGTGAGTGGTGTGAAGTCCCCTTTATCTGCAGCCTTTAGAGCTCCATACTCTGTCACCAGCCTTCACCAATTTCTTAACAATTCTAGGTGAATTCTTCTTACCAGTGTTCAAGTGTCCCAAGTAAACAAGTGCTTGCATTTCATGTCTCCCTGTAGGCATTTGTCTCTCATATTTGGGGCTAGTTGGCATTTCTTCAACTTCAGCTCTGTGATGGATCCAGGAAAAGTCATTAACTAACTAGTTCAACTTTTTTTTTCTATTATAAGGTCTGTTCCAGTTCTCAATAGCCAAGCAGAAACCCAAAACCCAAAACCCGATCCTTCTTTTTACCCCCTAATATCTCTACTGGTAGGATGACTCTTTGTCCTGATTTATACCAGTCTAATTATTAATAGCATCCCCCTTACATTCAAGAGTTTCTTCATTTGGAAGATAAATTGTATGATCAGCCTGTCCTTGAAAATATTACATAATGAGGTTTCACTCGGAACATATGTTAAGTTTGGATGGATTTATTTTGGATAAAAATCAAATATTGAAGGTCATTTTGGTAATATTCAAAAGGACATGAGGAGAAAAGGTATAAATGAAAGACATCAACCAAATCCAATGTGTAGACTTTGTTTGGATCCTGTTTCAATCCAAAACAATTTTTTTTCAACAATCAGAGACATTTGAACATGGGCTTAGGTATTAGAAGATATTAAAAAATTATTGTTATTTGGTTAAGTATTACAATGATATAGTTATGTTTTTTAAAAATCTTATTTGTCATAGATAAATTCTGATGTATTTGGAGGTGAAATGGTATGATAGTGGGAATTTATTTTAAAATGCTCAAAAATAAAGGTGAAGGGCGAGAGAAATGTGATAGATAAAAACGAGAATGACAAAATATTGATAATTACTGAAGCTAGGTGATAGGTAATTATTTTATTATCTCATCTTTATTGTATTTTTTGTCAGTTTCCATAATAAAAACTTTTAAAAAGAGAGATAAGAATATAATCAGGAATCTATTTCTTTAAAAAAAAAAAGGTAATTATCCTAAAATTTAAAGTGGTAAAGGTGAACTTTTCTTGTGGCAGATCAGAGGTCAGGCAGCCCTGCCTAAAATTTCATTTGAAAACTTCCTGTGCTTCAGTGATTATTTAGCAAACCAGATAATCTGTGATATGACAGGTACAGGGAGAAGAAAAAGAAGTGAAATGCCATGGTTTCAATGTAGTTCAGTCCTGCAGACCCACACTGGACCAGGAGGAGGGAATGAACCTTGCAGATGTCTTATTAATCCTGGTTCAATTCAGTGTCTATTTCGTGCAACCTTACCTTAAGGATACGCTTTGCTATTCTTCCCTTTATCCAGGTTCTCACTGTCCCTCCATTCTCTCCTGTTTTCATAATTTGGAGAGACAAATGCCTTGGGAAGTGGGTAGCAAGGTTATAAACTCTGAGGGGCCAAGGACTGTTCACTGTTTTGAACAGTGACTGGTATACCTAGTACCATTACTGGCACATGAAAGACATTAAATAAATATTGGATGAAGAAATGAATGAATAAATTCACACTTGCTGCTTGCCACATGGAAGGGACCTACTAAATATTGCATTTGTTCAATTGAATTGTGAGTGACAGACTGAAAAGAGAATTTTAGAGTTTTATGTGTATTTAGTGCTGGACCTCTTCAAGTGTTCGAAAGATGTCCAGATGAACAGAATTAGCCAACGTGATGTCTGTGAATAGGCAGGGGAAATAAAATGAAGTGCAGCTTCATTGAAAATAAAAAGAACATTATGCGGTTGCATATAGGCCACCTTTCTTTCAAATGTATTTATGGGAATGATTGGGAGAGGACAGTGATTCTCTCCTCCCCTCTAAAAGTCCTTAGCTATAGTTCTGCCAAGAAATCAGGAGATTGTAATATCCTGTCCACAAAAAGTTGGTATGACAGGTACCCTTAAATAAACAGGTGTGATTAATCATGGTGCTGTTTGTTTTGATGAGCATGCAAGAGTGACAAGTTAATAATAAATCTCCAGCTCATACAGGGGAGGTGGCTATAAGGAGATGCTGTGGTTTAATTTACATCTTTGGAAGGCACTGAAGATTTAATAATCTCCTTGTCTCATATATCAAACTAATACCCCTGAGGTAGAAAAGCAAAACATTTTTAACTATTAATCTGAGAAGTAATAAAATCTTGTCTCAGATCACAAATAAATTGAGTTTCTGGTGGTCTTAATGGACCCCTAGTATGTGTGATTTATTCAGATTCCAAAGCCACTGAGGACCCCTGGGAACCTTGGCTGCAAAACCATGCAAGCTGGGAACACCATGGGAATTGCCAATCCAATCAGAAGGTCTAGACCGAGGGCAGTGACTGATTTTACCTTAGATCTACCCAATAATTTATTTCACTTTCTATGTCGACTACAAATAGATTATGGAATACAAGTGTATGTGAATTTGAGATTCAGTTCTAAACAATTGCTTTTAGTTTTTGCTTTGGCTTAGTTCTGCTTATGTTAATACTTGTTCTTAAAAGATCAAAAGCTGTTTTGAAGTTTTTACTAAGTGTAGGATTTTAACCTGGCTCGAGAAACTGGGATACAGAAAGGGGAAAAAAATCCTTCACGGCACGATGAGCCACTTGTGAAATCTAAACTGTGTTCAGTCTTCCAGCTCTTTGTTTCTTAAGGAGCTAACCTATGGGGTGTATTGAATTTATTAATTTGAAAAACTGTCTCCTTATTGATACTAATAGAGAAGATATCATCTTCCTTGTTTAAAGAATGGACCATAATGGTGTCAGAGAAAGAGGAAGGTAGAATTATATGCATTTGCTGTATGTACAAGTGTATTCATTGCTCTAATTTGCTATGAAATAATTTTTATAATGAAATTAGATTATAAAGTATGATTTCTGTTCGTCTTTTTACTAATGCTGCTTATAATTTCAGCTGAATCATTGTGATGTTTAATGTACTGTTATAGGAAGTAGAACATAAAAATATCCAATTCCCCTCATCCTTCTACCTTCCTTCAGCCCTGTGGCTCACAGCTGTAAATTAAGGTTGCATTTTGTCATGTCTTCCAAGGGCACACTGACTGGCATAGAATGAGATTCACGCTTCAACTAGCATATCCATTCGACTTAGCAATTAGGAAAACACATAATATCACCCCAGATATACTTTGGCTGCTTCTGCCTGCCTCTCTTTGAGGAAGGCTATATTCTCCTGGTCAGGAGTTCAGGTTGGGCCAGGTGGGAGAAGCCTTAGAGGAAAATCTCTTCCTCCTTCGTATTCACCTGACAAACATCCATTGACTCCCTTAGGTCATGGGGATGTAAGGACAAACAAGCACAGAGGCAAAGAGCACTGTATCAGTTGCCTACTGCTACTGTAACAAATTACCACAAACGTAGTGACTTAAACCACACAAATTTATTATCTTCCTGCTCTGAAGGTCAGAAATCTAAAATCAAGGTATTGGCAGGTCTGTGTCCTTCTGGAGGCTCTAGGGGGAAGTCTGTTTCCTTGCCTTTTCCAGCTTCTAGAGGCTGCCTGCATTCCTTGGTTTATGGCTCCTACCTCAAATCACTTCAACTCCTGCTTCTGCTGTCCGTCTCCTACTATTCAACATATCTCCTGCTCCCTCTTATAAGGATTCTTGTGATAACATTGAGCCCAGGATAGTCCAGCATAATCTCCTCACCTTAAAACCCTTAATTTAGTCACATCTGCAAAGTAGTATTTTCCATATAAGGGGTTCCAGGAATTAGGATGTGAACGTCTTTGGAGGCAACATTATTCAGCAAGAATTTGGCATTGGACAGCTCTGCTACTCTCTGACTTAGTTTGACTATGAAGTAAGTTTCTTCACCTCTCTGAATCTCAAGCTTCTTATCTGAGAAATGGAGTAAGTAATACCCATCTTATAGGCTTGTGTGAAGATCAAATGCCTGAAAATAATTAGCATTGTGTCTGACACGTATTACTAGTTCAACGAATGGGAAGTTAATGGATTATTGTTTTTACTGTTCAGTGATGAAAGGGCACAGTCTCACCTCTTTGAGGACTTGTAAGTCTAGTGGAGAAGATAAACACCTAAACAAATCATTATAAGTCAGTGTGAGGCAGTGTTACATGGGCTATATTTGTCTCAGGCTACAAGGTCCTCCATGCATGATTTCAGTCGTTCGTTTGTAGATGATTACCTAACATGAGTTTTGAGGTGAAGAAAGGCAAAACATAAAAGGTCGTCTCTGAAGCTGTGACTGACGTGGAATGTCAGGTCCTGGAAGGTTGTGTATTTTTATTTTGATGATCTCATGTTTTTTCCTAAGAAAAAACTATTTCCTGCTCTTGAGATATTACGTTAACTTTCTTGGACTTAGGGTATATGCTGTTTAACAAGTTAGGGCCTTGGACGGCTCAGACTACATCATATGGTAAAAGGAGAGACCGTAGTGTAGGTCTGTAAAGGAAAGTTGAAAGTCTTCTTGCTCCTTTCTCCTCCTCTTGCTACTGACTTTCACACCTACTCTCCCCCATGGGGAAAGAGTGCTGATCTGTTTGGAAATGTCCCAGGATTGTAGCTGGGCCATGTTTGCTGGTGACTAGAGTCCCTGTATATGAAAACGTCTGCGTTCTGAGTGGGTACCATTGTTGTGTCTCTCCCATCGTTGTGGCTTGAGTGCTGAGGACCAGGGTTCACTCTTTTCCTTCTGTGTGTCAACTGGCCTGAGCACGTGTGCTCTCCCAATTCTGTCTGTCTTGTTTGCTGATTCTGCCCTCATTTTACCTCCCCCTTCAGCAGCAGACGATGCAGACTCTTCCTTTGGCTTCTAGAATACCACTTTCTTGTTCTACCTCATGTCCACTCCTTTTCTGTCATCCCGGTTGGGTCTTTCTCATTTCCCTGACTTAATATTCAAATTTACCAAAGCTCAGTCCCAAGACCTCTTATCTTTTCTGTCTCTATTTGTCCCATTTGTATGGATTTAAATACCATCTATATATTTATGGTGCTGGCATTAGTTTTCCCTTGCTGCTGTAACAAATTACCACAAACTTAGTGGCTTAAAACAACACTAATTTATTATTTTACAGCTTTTTAGGTTAGGAGTTTGACACAGTCTCACTGGGCTACAATAGCCTGTCAGCAGGGCTGTATTCCTTTCTGGAATCTCTAGGGAGAATTCGTTTCTTCATCTTTTCCAGCTTCTAGAGGCCTCCTATGTTCCTTAGCTTGTCTTATTCCTTAGCAACGTCATATCTCCCTGAACTTTCTTCCTTCATTGTCTCACTCTCTCACCACAGCTGAGAAGAATTCTCTGATTTTAAGGTCCCATCTGATAAGACTGGGCTCACTCATATAATCCAGGATAATCTCCCCACCTCAAGGTCCATACCCTTAATCACATCTGCAAAGTTTTTTGCCATGTAAGGTAATTTATTCACAGGTTCTGAAGACTAGGTCATGGACATCCTTGGGAGGACATTGTTCTGCCTTCCACAATGCCCAAATATATGTCTCCAGCCTAGACCATTCTCCTTAACTCTAGGACCGTATATTCAATCACCTACTTGACATCTCTGTTTGGATGTTTAATAGACATCTCAAACCTAATTTGTCCAAAACTGAGCCCCTGGGCAACACACATATGCATATACTATATGTACATACATACATACACATACACACATATATGTATATATATAATTTGAGGTTAAACTTGAGCTTGGTATGGAATCTCAGCCCTCGATATCCAATGTCTAGAGTTCATGCAATCCAAAAGCTCCCTGCTAGAGTAAACTTGTATTCCAAGCCCCATTTTATAAGACCCAGAAAGGTTTTGACCATGTCTGGAGGAAAAGACTCATCTCTTGACCTTCAGTTTGATGCATGGAATACATCTTATCCCAAAGGTAGAACTGATAATTTGAGACGTCATAATGTATTCTTGTCTGTGGCTTAGCTTTTTGTGACATTAAAAGATTATTTAGGACCAAGTGCAAAACCTATCCTTTGTAATCCTGTCTGTGAACCGTCACTGGTATGACAGGAGGGGTCAATACAGACATAAGGACTTCCTTCCCTCACTGATAGGGGAGCTGGCCTCTGGCCCCCACAGCTGTTCCCTGCTGGAACGGTCATAGTTCCTAGGTGCTCTTTGACATTCTGAGCAGCTGCAATAGCAAGCAATTTAGTGCAAAATAATTCATCAATTAATCTCTTTGTTATTGGACATTTCAGATGCTTGTGCCTTAGTTCATACTATAAATGAGGTGGGATGTGGCATGACTCTTGATTGTCACAAATCTCCCAACGTATGGTTGTCCTGCCTGTCCCACCAGTGACCCGTGGGGACTTCCAGAGCCCAGAGAAGAATAGGGACAGTGTTAGGAGATGGTGAGACAGGTAGCCTGTGGGTTATACACAACTCCCTCAACATTAGCAGTGACTCCACCCTTTGTCTCCCACCCCAGGAAACATATTAGAATGCCACTGAGTGAGTGGGCTAACTTTGGGGCCTCTTTAACTGGGACTAAAAGTACGTTATTTGAAAATTTTAATACTTGAAACATTGGTGACAAACTAGTTTCAGGATATCATGGTTCAGAGCTACTGCTCTCTTGGAATACTTTTAATAAATAAAAGAAATGTAAAGCAATGTCTACACACTTCAGCAGAATTGTCCAGAGGCCTGACTTTTGCCAAAGCTGAAAAATCCCTTGGAAATCTTCAGCTTCACACTTAATTACCACCTCCTTTGGCTGTTTCTCTTTTACTGCTTTTCTCTCCTCCCCCTGTGATTTTCCCTTCTTGTTGCCAAACACACGTTCTCTTCCAGACACCATCTGTTTTCAGAATATATTTGCATTTTCTTTTTCCTTCCCAAAGTAGCCCTACTTTGGGGCCTATGTTTTCCCCTCAATGGACTGCTTCCACTATGTTACCCCATGCCTTGGTGGGAAGGAAAGCTGTGGCTTGCCGAATTGAAATATAACCAGGAACCCAACAGAGACATTCTTCTGGACTTGGAAATATGCACCCACCCTCTTAAGGACCTCAGGGTACAGGGATTGGTTTGTGGTATGTCTTTAAGATAGCTTTCCTTTGTTATAAAACTTCAAAGAATTCCAAAGTATCAAAAGGAGAAAGTGAAAGTAATTCTTTCCAGTGTCTGCCATTCACATTCCTCAGAGGGCCATGAACTCCTCAGCCACACTCAGTGACCCTGTGACTGCTCTCAACAGTGCGGCCCATGTCCTTCTAGTCTCTTTTGCTATGTGTGTATCAAAATGTGTAATATGAATACATAGACATGTAAAACAAGTTGGATTATGCTGTACATATTGTCTGCAACTTGCTTGCTGTTATTTTACATAAATAGCATGGGCATCTTTTCATGTCAGTACACATACATTTTCTCATTACATTTAACAACTAGTATTCCACTGTATGAACGTACCATGATTTATTTACCCAACCCATTACTGATATAATTTCTAATATCTTATTATTATTACTAGTGCCTAACACATTTATCTTTACGCTTGTGCAGCTGTACTCTCTAGGATAGTTGGAATTGCTGCATCAAAGGGTATGTGCATTTTGAATGTTGATAAGGTTAAAAGATATCTTTAAAAGGGTTATGCGGGGCTTCCCTGGTGGCGCAATGGTTGAGAGTCCGCCTGCCTGCCGATGCAGGGGACACGGGTTCGTGCCCCGGTCCGGGAAGATCCCACATGCTGCGGAGTGCCTGGGCCCGTGAGCCATGGCCGCTGAGCCTGCGCGTCCTGAGCCTGTGCTCTGCAGCAGGAGAGGCCACAACAGTGAGAGGCCCGCGTACCAAAACAAAAGCAAAAACAAAAGGGTTATGCATTTTAAACATGGGTAGATACCATCCTAAACTTTATATGTAATCACAGAAGCACAGCGTTTTCTTCCTTCAGTTATCAGAGATTATGAGATAAATGATACTAATTTGTAGCGTGTAAAGCATCTTACGAAGTATTTTTATTCAACTTATTTAACACTCACAGATATTCTATAGGGAGATAATGTTATCTCCAATTTACAGGTGAAGAAACAGAGGCTCATCAAAATTAAGTGATTTGCCTAAGACAGTACACTTGGGTGGCAGATCCGAGCCGAGTCCATCTTTTATCTCCCAGCCTGAAATTCTTTGTCCTATAGCACTGCTGGCTTCTCATGGAGGAGCGCCAAACCTTCTGCTGTGGTGGATTGACTGAGCATAGGTGCAGGGGAGAGGGAGCGTGGAGGGAGTATTGGTCAGCTAACCCCTGAGGCGTACCTGTGGACATACAGACTTTTCTCTCTCTGCCATCAGTTCCTTGGTGATGTTATTTGGTCACAGCTTTTAAATACCTCACTGTATGTCAGCGAGTCCTAAACTTATATTTCCAATCTAGAACTCTCTCCTTAACATATCCTATATGGAACTCTTGATCTTTCCTCCTAAACTTGCTCTATCTATAGCCATCTCAATTGGCTACTACCTCATCCTTTTAGTTCTTCAGGCCCAAATTCTTTTTTTTTTTAATTGAAGTATAGTTAATTTACAATGTTGTGTTAGTTTCTGGTGCACAGCAAAGTGATTCAATTATACATATATATATTTTATTTCATATTCTTTTCCATTATAGTTTATTACAAGATACTGAATATAGTTCCCTATGCTATACAGTAGGACCTTGTTACTTATCTGTTTAATATATAGTAGTTTGTATCCTTTAATCCTAAACTCCTAATTTATCTCTCCCCCCGCTTTCCCCTTTGGCAACTATAAATCTGTTTTTTATGTCTGTGAGTTTGTTTCTGTTTTGTAAATAAGTTCATTTGTGTCATATTTTAGATCCCACATATAAGTGATATCATATGATATTTGTCTTTCTCTGTCTGACTTAACTTCATTTAATATGATAACCTCTGGGTTCATCCGGTTTGCTACAAACGTTCAGGCCCAAATTCTTGATTCCTTTCATTCTCTCATACCCCTCATTCTCAGAGAATAGAACCAAGGCCAGACTGCCAGTTCCTACCAGGTTTGTAATTAAAATCCAGGCATGCCTTGCTTTAACACACACCTAGATTATACTGCTTTATTCTAATCCCATTAGCCTGAAGTATAGTTCTGATTTGACTCTTGGGATTTGTACTCTAGTTTAGGAGTCCATGGACTGAGTGAATGTTTAGACAGGAGATCACGTTCTTAATAAATTATTTCTCCTGGTTTCTAAGACTACAAACATTGAAAATCTGAGTTAAACTTATTGAAAACATAATTAATCTTAGCTCAGGAGATCACTGGGCCCAGATTTTTAAAAACAAACAAGTCCTTCCTAGGTTAGTTCTTCCACATTTCATGCATACATGTTGGGGGAAGAAAAATGGGGATGAGAGGAGTCCCAGAAAGGAACCTCTTGCTCTGCTGCTTATTCTCTCCCTCGCAAAAGTACAGGATCAGAATGAAGGTCTTCCAGTGGAAAGGGAGCTGATTTGGGGGGTTTAAGCAGGAGCTGAGGCAAAGCTGTGGATCTTTCTCCATGCACAAGGGAATGCAAACTCATAGGTAAACCGTGGTGAAAAACTTAAATTACTGATCAGAAGGGGGATTTAGCTTGTCAGGAGATTTGATTTTAATTTTAGTGTACACTTTCGGTATTTGTGTTTCTGTGTATACGTTTTTGTATAAGAAGAAGTCATACTTAGAAAACAAAAGCTGAACAGTATGTGTGCTATTTTAGTTATAATTTAGTTGTCAACTGGGACCTCCCTGGCCTTAGGAAATTTTGGTAAACTTAATTCATCCTCAATTTTCCAGCCTGATTAGAGTTTGCTTGGGACAGAGGGGGTTCCTGGAATGCGAGCTTTCCAATGCTAATGTTGGAAAAATCCTACACAAATCACAACAAGTTGGTTACTCTGAGCTTGACTGAATCCAGAGCCCTTGCTTAATTTTTTCTGCCTCCTTGTTGTGACTCCTCTATTCAGACTTTCTCAATTCTACCCTGGGAGGACCTGCATCCAAATCTCAGTTCCTTCATGGATTTCCACAAAAGATTCACTTGGCACTATGCATTTAAAGAAGTAAGCACCTTTCCTGAAGACTTAAAGGGTCAAATATTACACGGAGTGGCCTTTAACCATGTCTTTGGCATTTTAGCATCCATCTCTTTCTTTCTGTTCCCTTCAACAAAGGAGCAAATTTGTTCTCTTGTCTTATCCAGAGTATTTTTGCCTGTCAAGGTCCTTGGTGGCAGGGGTCCCACATTTTATTCCATAGGGTACACCAAGACAATTTTTCAAGAAAGGTGGGTCTCATCTAAGAGGAAGTCTTTACCCAGCTACTTAGAGAATAAAATTGTGTCCATTACATTACATAATGAAGAATATTTTATACAAACATGGGCAAAAA
The DNA here is from genome assembly GCF_059928025.1 of Delphinapterus leucas. Lineage (NCBI taxonomy): Eukaryota > Metazoa > Chordata > Mammalia > Artiodactyla > Monodontidae > Delphinapterus > Delphinapterus leucas. Next base: position 46,921,382 of record NC_143148.1, read on the forward strand.
GTTTTGACCTGATTTGGGATTATAAAGCTGCCTTCCTTTTTTCCTCTTTGCTAAGATCTTGTAAGATGCAACTCTACCCCCAATTATACAATGCCATTCTTTTTCTTCTCTCCTGGAGCTTATCAGTAAGGACTAAACTGAGGATAGAGCTTAACTGTCTTCTTGTTTTAGGGACATCATGGAATTTTCCTCAGAGGTATGTGGCTTTATGCATTAACAAATGCATAAAGGATACTGGCTATGCGAGGGGGAATTGAGTGTGCATCGTAAAAATCAAGTGATTCATCTTTCCTAATGGAAGGCATTAAAGATTCAGTTCTCTTCTCCATAATGGCTGTACCAATTCACATTCCCACCAGCAGTGCAAGAGTGTTCCCTTTTCTCCACACGGGAAGCAGCTGCATAGCACAGGGAGATCAGCTTGGTGCTTTGTGACCTGCCTGGAGGGGTGGGATAGGGAGGGTGGGAGGGAGGGAGACGCAAGAGGGAAGAGATATGGGAACATATGTATATGTATAACTGATTCACTTTGTTATAAAGCAGAAACTAACACACCACTGTAAAGCAATTATACTCCAATAAAGATGTAAAAAAAAAAAGATTCAATTCTGGCTTGGACCAGAGGCAGTAATAATGAGGAAGTTGTGAAAACCATTGATCACGAAGAGTCTAGAGGGAAGTGAGGTCAGATGGATGAGATTCTAGGTGGTCTAGAGCCTCTGAGTGAGGATTGTTTTGCTCTTCTTGGAAATGACACACCTGAGCAGGGATGGGAACCTGTTTGGGGTGGAGGTCAGAAGTCTCGCCTGGTTTCTAGTTCCTCTTATTCATTATGTCTGGACTGTGGGAAAGTCATGGAGTGTTATTAATAGGGAAATTAACCAAGAGAAGTGGGAGACATGGGGAAGGGCATACATGGGAGATATAAAAGGTGGATCAAGAGAGTATAAATTGTCTAGAAACTTCTAGAAGTCTCTGTCCAGGTCCCTATTTGAAAAGTTGTGCTTTGGTGACCAGAAAATAATAATAATAATAGTAGTAGTAGTAGTAGTTGCATACTTACTATATGCTAGACATGGTGTTTAATGCACACACAGAAAGGTGTTCAACCAGGGAAATGCAAATTGACACTGCAATGTGATAGTGCTACAAATCCACTAGAATATGTAAAATGAAAATGTCAGAAAATACCAAATGTCGTTGAGGATGTGGAGCGACTGAACTCTCATACGCTGCTAGCAGGGATTTAAATTGGAACAACCACTTTGGAAAACTGATTGGCCCATCTGTTAAAACTGATACCCTCTGACCCAGAAATTCCACTTGACCCAGAATTGTATACATAGTTGCACCAAAAGACATGTACAAGAATTTTCATAGCAGCACTACTTACAATAGCCCCCAAATGGAAACAACTGAAATCTCCATCAAGAGTAGAATGGATAAATAAATCAGAATATTTGCAAAACGGTCTAGTATACAGCAGTGAGAATGAATGAACTCTAACCACGTGTAGCACTATGTGTGAATCTCATTTGCGCCTCACAGTAACTCTATGAGGTAGTTATTATTATTACTTCCATTTTACAGGTAAGAAAACTGAAGCACAGAGAGGGTAAGTTATTGCCTAAGACCACACAACTAGGAAGAGGAGTAGCTGGGATTCAAACCCTGGCAGTTGAATTCCAACCCTTAACTACTATGTACCACTACCCCTAACCTCTAGTTGTACAAGCAGCAGGTACTTTGTGTGTGTGCTGCTTTAGTGTAACACACCCAGAGGCACAGGGTGGAGCTGGTACAGGTGGGCCCTGCAAAAGGCATCTACCAGCTAACTTTAATTACCATGTGCCAGGCTGTGTACAAGTGCTTCACCTAGAGTATAATGTTTAATCCTCACAGCAGCCTTCATGGTGGGTACTCTTATTGTGCCCATTTTTACAAATGGGGAAACAGATACGGAGAGGTAAACCAGCTGACTAAGGTCATATCACTGGTATGTGATGGAGCCAGGATCCCAAGCCAAGTCTGTGTGCTACAGAGTCTTTGCCCTTCACTATCCCACCACGTGCCTTTCTTCAGCAACAACCAAGAAAGCAAAGCTGCAGGGCCTACATCCTAACAGGAACCGCTGCTCCCGGCTACAGAGCTTGAGTTCTTTGAGCTGTATCAACTGACAACAACAATGAGAATTTGAGACCAAACCCTGAGGTTTCATGAGACCATTTGACTTTGTTAAGCAAAGTATCTGCCATAGGTTATTTTCACCCACCTTCAAGGGAAAAAGAAGCCTGCATTTCCATGGCTTTGACCACATCTTCCTGGAAACAAAAAAGATAGATAGAAATCTCTGCAGCTTTTGAAGTTATGCCAAAGTGCTCCCAGGCAGGCACTGAGCATGGTGGCCCCCTTTTAACATCCAGAGCTGAGAGGACTTGTACTGGGGAGAAAGGAAGGGTTACTTAGCAGATGGGTGCGTGTGGAATTCCTTGGTGAATTCTGAAACAGGCATGGGCCTGCACCCCAGGGTTCTCTAACGAGAGGAGGCCTGAGCACTGGCAACCTCTAGCCAAGAAACAGATGCCAGGCCTTCCTGCATTGCCAAGAGCAGAAGACGTCGGGGACTCAGGTTCTTTTGCTTGAATGTGTTGATGGAAGAGTGAGAGGGTAGGATACTTGGGGCATTTTTTATATTTCTTCCTGAGTGTAGAGCTTCATCATCACCAGCTGGCATCATTACAGTAGCTTCTTACCTGGTCTCCCTAACTCTAGCCTTTCTCCTCCCTGATTGACCTTTCTCACAGCCCGCAGGTAGTAAGTCCATACCTGAAACTCTGGCTGCCACTTCCCCAAGTACACCGTGCAGTTGAATGTTGCCATGTCTTTGCAAATGCTGAATCCTCCCACTTAACATGGCATGAGCCTACTTATCTTTTTTTTTTTTTTTGGCCGTGCTGCGCGCCACGTGGGATCTTAGTTCTCCAGCCAGGGATCAAACCCACATCCCCTGCATGGGAAGTGCTGCGTCTTAACCACTGGACCACCAGGGAAGTCCGAGCCTACTTATCTCTGAAGCACCAGTTCAAAGCTCAGTCTTTGATGTGGCCCTCCCTGACCACCTTCCTAGATAAAAGGAAGTCACTGTTAACTCCTTAACCACTCCCAAAATGATTTTTTTTTGCATTTTAATATGTAACATCCCTGCTCTAACCATGTACCGTAATCATTTGCCATCCTGTCCCTAGTGTAGACTGCGGGTGTCTTGTGGGCAGGCTCTGTGGTGTATTCCTCCCCGTATCCCTAGCACCTCACAGTACACAGCTTGTCTAAGTGCTGAGTAAACGTTTGTTGGATGAAATCTGAAAGCACAGAGCTTTGAGGTATATGATCATAGTGTTTACAGCCCTGACACAGTCACTGGAAAAAAAAATGCTCTTCTCAGGTCAGCTTTCCCCTCTGCTGTCACATTGCTATCTCACCCATATGTGCCCCTTCTTAATTTCAACATTAGTGCCAGGAACTCTAGCTTTTAAGGGTAGGCAATGAGTTGCTTTCCTCCATGTCAATTTTCTCATTCAGGTGGGTGGTGGGGAGGTGACAGAGTTAGCAGGGATGAGGTCTAATGTAATGGAGTATTTGTGGGTGGGGAACAAGAACTTATTAGTTCCCTGTGCCCCCAGCTCCCATGATGGGTTAGCATATATCAAAAGCTTTAATAAGGGACTTCCCTGGTGGTTCAGTGGTTGGGAGTCTGCCTGCCAATGCAGGGGACACGGGTTCGAGCCCTGGGCCGTGTTGCAGCTAGGCCCTTGAGCCACAACTACCGAGCCTGCGCTCTAGAGCCCACGAGCCACAACTACTGAGCCCACGTGCCACAACTACTGAGACCTGTGCGCTTAGAGCCCCTGCTCCACAAGAGAAGCCACTGCGATGAGAAGCCCGCACAACACAATGAAGAGTAGCCCCTGCTCGCCACAACTAGAGAAAGCCTGCGTGCAGCAAGGAAGACCCAATGCAGCCATAAATAAATAAATTAATTAATTTGAAAAGAAAAGCTTTAATAAGCAAACTTTAAAAAAAAACATTGTATTTTTTAGAACAGTTAACTAAAGTGTATCACTTACTCAGATTTTCTTAGTTTTTATGTAATGTCATTTTCTGTTCCAGCATGCTACCCAGGATAGCACATTACTTTTAGTAATCCTGTTTATGTGGGCTTCTCTCTGTTGTGACAGGTTCTCAGACCTTGTTTTGGATGACCTTGACAATTTTGAGAAGCACTGGTCTTGTGTATTGTAGTGTGTCCCTCTATTGGAATTTGATGTTTTTTCTCATGTTAGACTGGGGTTATGGGTTTTGGGGAGGAAGATCACAGAGGTAAAGTGTCATTTTCATCATGTCATATCAATAGTATAAGCAAACTTTAAAAAATGTGAGCATATAATTACCCTTCCCTGTCCTCAAACTTGTATTCCCTTCTGTATTTCCTATCTCGATTAATGGCATCATCACACACACAGTCATGAAGACTAGAAACTGCATCTACTCTTTCTTCTCCATCCTCCATCCGACTAGCCATCTAAGTTACTAAGGTGCTTCTGTCCCAGTAGCTCTGTGCTTTCCCCCTTCTCTCATTCACACTGTCTCTGGTTTATTCTGCGCTGTTTTTTCCACCAACTATAACCGTTGTTCTCTAACTAGTCTCCCTGATTCCATTTCCTTTCCTCTCCACTTCATTATTCCTATTACTGTCAGTTAACTGTTGGTTTACGTCAGCTCCATCTTCAGAAATCTCAGAATGGTTCCTCACACACAGTAATGTTTACATTTCTAGATGTGGAATTCAAGTCTCTTCTGGTGCTAGCACCAAATGACCTTGTTTGCCATAGTAAATATTAGTTCCCTTACTCTATATTTACTGGTTTTGGGGAATTAATTTGTCTCAAAAATAAATGGGTGTTTTCTTAAAGTAATTTTCCCCCCAGAAGAGTAAATGAAATGATGTGTGCATGTGTGTGTGGGGGGTGTGTATGTGTGCTCACGTGCACATGAGTGATGTGTGCACCTCACTGGGGATGTGTACCTCTCCTGGTCATGGCTTTATCTGGGAAAAAGAGCTACCCATGGCTTAAAGTCTGGTATGAATAGGACCAGTCCACTTGCAGCATAGTTTCTATCAAGTTAGACAAGATGAGAGGGGAAAAGAAGGTGAGGAGAAAATAAAATACACTTTCCCAGAAGTGTGTGTAGGTGTTTAACAAAGCATCCAGTCATTTTCCTTTTTTTAGTGGCTTGAAACAGCAGCATCTCTTCCCTCACAGTTTCTGTGGGGCAGGAATCCCAGCTCCCCTGGCTCAGGGTTTCTCACAGGCTGCAATCAAGGTATTAGCTTCTTCACTCATTTTCTTGCACTTCAATCACAAACACTTTCTAAAATGCACTGGCTAAAACCCCAAGTACTTCAAACTTTAATGCAGAGAGCTTTTGTCATACTCCGGGAATAGCATTTAAATGTAAATTGAATTCCTTCTTGCCTAGGAGAGCCAGTTGTCCATGTCACAAGATGTGAAATGAGTCTATTGTGCTTGATTGTATAATATGGCTGTCCTAAATTTTAATGAGCAAAAGAAATTGGCTTTCAAATTCCATCTGCGTATTATTCATATAAGTCCACAGTCTTCATTATTAAAGTTTAAAGTGCACGAGCAATTTGTGAAAAGTCTCTTGGGCAGCCTGGTGAGGAATGCATAAAGCAATCTAGACCAGGGACCATTTTCGTGCCCAACACTAGACAAAGAGAAGGGCTAACAGAGGTGCGGAAACAAGAGTGGGGAGAGCAGGAACCACGGGTCCGAGAGTGCTCACAAGCAAGACTTTGGATAAGTCATTGGCTTAATAAATCAGGAAGACCAGTGCTCTCTTTGCATAGTTATGCATATTGAACTGTTAACAGCTCATTGAAGCTGTGTTATGGGAAAAAGGCAGAGACTGTGCAGATATCGTCACCACTGATTTGGAAATTTTTTATTTCCTGAGCTCCTAAATAATGAAATTGTTTTACTGAGAGTGGAACAAGAACTGTTATTTTGGGATGGGAAACATCCGCAGCTCATCGGATAAGAGCCGCAACTGGTGTTTTTGCATTCTTTGGGAATCCCATTTATCCACGGTATAGAGTGCTTCAATCTCACGTTACTTTGATAACTGTTGCCAGCTGCAGAGGTAAAGCCTGTTTATTAAGGGTTTAGGTGGTAAAGTGCAGACACTGGCAGACCAAGACAGTTGGTGAGGAACAGGAAGAACACATGGACAGAACACATCATATAATTCCACTCTATCCATGTGGACTTCGACTTTATGTCCTCATCTTCATTTTGGCTCTCAAGAAACACACACACACACACACACACACACACACACACACACACACACACACACACACACACACACACACACACACACACACCACTATCCACCCATGTATATATCAGCCATGTTCCTCTGCTAGGTTCCCAATTTTGCCCTCATTAGTAGAATAGCTAAGAATATTTTGAAGTACTCCTTTTTGGTGTATTATCCATGCCACGACTACCTTTATTAGTGCAAGTGGGCAATATTTGATTGTATAAATAGCCATGTTGCTACTACTTTTTTAATTTTTATTTCTCCTTTTTTTTCTGTTTCTGTCGGGAGGATTATTTTCTTAAATTCTAGCATAATTTTAGATTTTACCTTGTTGTTCATTCCCCACCAAAAGTGGTTGCCCTCAGTTTTCAAAGTCATAACCATCTCTAGAGGGTCAGCAGCTAGGACCAAATCATATTGGGGTCATCCTTGGCTGCCATTAACCCCTCTGATATGTCCATCTGCTTTTCTAATGAGGCCTGGGGCTGAGGACTCTCTGAAGCCTCAGAGTTGGTCTAATGAGACGACAAGGGCAATGGGGTACTTTCAAATTGGACTTGCTTGTTTCCTCCTAACATTCAGGCTGGACAGCTAATGAAAGACCACTGGCTCAGTGTCTGCTTCCTACTGGCCCCCTTCTCATGTCATTATCATGAAGGTTGTACCCTTTTATGTTTAGTCTAGCTGGAAAATGAACAAGTGAGAATTTTCCTCTCTTATCCCTAGTATCTGACACAGTTGATACAGTCTTGAATATATAGGTGTTTGAGAAATTTGTGCTTAAATGAATGAATGGATGAGTTCTTATATATTCCTCTCCATTTCTGTAACAGGATATAATTATCAGAGCAAAATTATTATATGGACTCAAATCAGACCTTTCTTTCTTCTCTTCTAGGTCAACTGGGCATTTCGCAGAACCTTCCTCATTTTGCCAGAAAAGAGAGTATGAGATTTGTTGCAACCTTTTCCCTCTAAAATCAAAGTTATAGCCCATCTCCATTTTCTCCTCTATGTAGTTCTGGCTCTGTTGCTTTCAGTTCTTTTGTTCCAAGTATCTAAGACTAAGTTTTATCTCAGAATTTGTCATCTTCACCGTGGTGAAGCCCTGACAAGCTGTTTATGGGGATGTTGTGGCCCCCATATGGAAGCCTCACCCCTCCTTTTCCTCTGCTCTCTGGGGCTCTTGCTCGTTCACAGCAGCATCACCAGTGCCTGGCATGGAGTACATACTCATGAATAGCTGTGAATATGTTAAATGAATAGATGATGGGGTTGTGAGCTTTCAGTGGCCCCCCCAGTGACTGGCATGATCTGTTCTAGAGTGAAGATTCAATACAATATTTGATGAATCCATCAGAGGCATATTAATAAGTGAATCAGAATTTTACTGGTCCTTCAATGGCCACTTTAAGTTCAACCTCTCCTGAAGCTTTACTCACAGCTGCAGCCAATGATGGTCTTGCCCTTCTTAACCACCCTTGTATTTGTTGAATGTAATAATGTAGGTTATTACAGTGCTATTTTGTGATGTCTTACACATTAATATTTGCATGTCTGTGTGCCTTCTCTCCCAGTGCTTTTATAGTATCATTTTCTAGAGAGAATAGATAGTTCAGGGTTTTTTTCTCTAGCATGGTTGGTGTAAATTGGTGTATTTATTATTGATAGTTGCATGTATATCTTTGTCTGCTACCTCACAAACAGACATATTCGCTCTTTGTGGTACTGCTACACCTTTGGGCCCTACAAACACAGGGATTCTATTTTGTGAGATTTTCATCAAAAAAAAGGAGAACAAACATAGTGCATCTCTAATTGTATAACTGCATTATCAAGTATTTTCCTAATAGGAGATGATTTTTACTTTGCCGGGATATTGACAAGAACCAAATCCTCTGCCGACAATTAATTGTGCAGGCCTGATGACTGGAAGAATTTTTCACACACTAGCTCTGGCTCCACCTCTTTTAAACTGTAGGTCTTCTCTACCACATACTTTTGGTTCCAGAGCCGCATGACACTTTTGTATCATGAATCAATCCCAGATCCTGGGTGTTCACATATACTATTCTTTAAATTGTGTCTCAAGGCCAACAGACACAGCAAGTGTCTGGTGTCTTCTCTTGACAAGTGTTTCTCTCTGGGGCTCCTCTTGACAGTTAATCACTGGCAGTATATTCCCATTGGCCGTTCTTGGATTTGCATTTTTAGGAAGTCCAAGACAGAACAAAATCTGATTTTAAACTCTCTTCCAACCCTATTTGACTCTATTGACTAAGGACATGAGGTCATCCTTAGGGCCTGAGATAAGATATATTTTCCCCCTACAAGCAAAACAGTGGGTAATTAAACATGGTGCGGACAGTTTTTGTTCCTAGGCCCTGTAATAGCATTGTAATTAGTCTTTAATTGTTGAGCTGAGTTTGATGTCCTAGCAGGAGAAGTTCAGTTCTACAAATTGAATAAATATAAATCACTGATATCGGAGGGGCAGGCATGGAAGATGGAGTGCCACAAAGAACCAGGTGGGGAAACTGGGAGTTGTGTCATCTTGGTTAAGACCTTAGACTCAAGTCAGACAGACCTAAGTCCTGCCACTTACTGCCTGTGTGATTTGGGGCAAGTCACTTATGCTTTGTGAGCTTCTGTTCCTCACCTGTGAAACGAAGAGAATAACCCCATGGCGTCGTGAGGATTCATGTGTAAAGCACTCTGCACAGAAGCACACAGTAAGCACTTCAGAAATGTTGGGTACCATTTATTTACTTCTAATGTTTCTCTCTCTTCTAGTTCTATCTATCTAGATAGATAGATATCTTATATATTTGGTTGTTTAAACCTTTTCCCAAAATCCAGCTTCTTTAGCCGTTTTTCAGAAACAACTCTTTTGACAGCAGGGGTCAGGGCTTAGTCATTTTCTGCCCATAGTGCCTAAAAGCAGCACTTTGCACATAATAATCCCTCCCATTCATTCAGTAATTTACTATTTCCAAAGTGTTTTCCTCTGCTGTATCACTCAGTCCTGAAAACCACACTCCGATGGCTGGGCGGTGTCACCCGGGCTCACCGTGCTCAGCCCTTCTGCTGCCTCTCATCCAGCTGGTGCCCAGCAGAGGGCCACCACCCTAGAGGCTCCTCCTTTGAAGATGCCTGGCTGCCCCTGTTGTCATTCAGATCTTACCACGGAGGTCACCTCTTCAGAGAGGCCTCTGGCTCATCACCTCAGTCATTCTCCATCAGCACATCCTATTTTACTATTTCAAGCACTTTTCCCATCTGATACTTGTTTGTTTATTTTTAATCCAACTTCTCATGCTAGAATATAGGTTTTGTGAGAGCAGAAATATCCTCTCTCTCCTTACAGTGTGCATTTTCAACAGGGGCGATAATATCCCTAGGGGGCAAAAAGTAGTTCTTGAGGGGGCAAAAAACTCACTCTTTTTATACAGATTTATATACGATACACCAACAGATATACAGTATATACATGGTATTAAAATTTGGGAGGCAGAATTAGGACCAAAAATGTCTAAGAAGTCTCCTTAGAGGAGCAATCATGAAATAAAAGGTTGAGAACATTGCTTCACAGTATAGAACAATGCTGAGCACAGAGTAGGCTCATAAATAACATTTTTTTGAGTGACTGCATTACGCCCTTAAATAGCTGCAGAAACAGGTTCAGAGAGGTGAAGTAGCCTCAGGACGTGAAGGTGATAGATGGTAGAACTGAGGCTCCAACCTAGGTTTCCTGGGTCTCGTGCTTTTTATTCTAAATGCTCAATATATGCTTTTTGGAGTTAGCTTGAACATACTAGACATTCCCACAAGAGGAAGCAAAGCAAACATATTTCCTAAGTGACCCAACAGGTGATCTCAGAAAGTCATTCTGTGCCGAAAGGTCCCAATAACCTTCTTCTCTGGGGGCATTAATGATGCTTGGCTCATCTTTGAAATGGGAGTTGGTTCCATCTCCGACTCTTGGTAAAATAAGAATGCAAAGGTGAGCAATATTTTTAGTGTCTTAGTAATTGTTTCAGTGCATCCCTGGGCAGAAAGAAATAACAAACAACTCCGTTTACTAAGTAAGCAGGTCCAAATACCGTAATAAGCACTTCTGTTCTAACAATTTAGTGCCTGTTGAACAGTGCACACCTTTTCAAGCCTTGGAATCTTATCAGATACCACGAGTCTCATTTCCTGTTCCACACTGACGTTCACGTGGTGCTTGCTTTCATCACAGCAATTACTAAAAACCCAGCTCTGAAAAGATTTGGTCATTGGAAGCAGTATAATAATCTAATATTAAAACTGAACCACCTCAAGCTAGTAGTTTCTGACAGACATTGCTGTGATTCCCATGACGATATAAAATAACCTGAGATGCCCCTCTGAGTTCACTGTGGCACCCTGAAGTGCCTCAGCATATAGTTTGGGAACTGTGGCAGTAGACCAAGGCAAGATATGATGCTGGCTCGAGATGGAGTGGTGGCAGGGCAGTTGGGAAGAAGTGGGAAGATTTGCAGAGATGAAGAAGTGAAAAATTAGAGGCAAAGAGAGCTGATCCAAAAATGGTAAACGAACAGGATGTGGAGGAAAGGTCTGAAAAATGAAGTCTGGTGCCTGGATACTTGAAGAACTCCCATGTAGTAGATGGCTTCTGGGGACTCTGCCCAGCCCACCTTCACTTTCTTGAGAACTGACAACCACCCTCCATACCGGAGTGGCCCTAGCAGCCATGTTCATCCACTGTGACTCATCTCTCTGGCAGAAGTGAATGGGCGCAGGGGATATGTTTTTGTCCATGAGTCAGCCTAAACCAATCAGATTTTCTCTCCCAAGAATTTGAAATGAAAACCTAGTGTTCTTGTTTCTTATGGCTGCTGCAACAAATCACCACCAACTGTGTGGCTTCCAATGATAGAAATTTATTCTCTCACAGTCTGGAGGCCAGAAGTCTGAAGTCAAGGCATAGGCAGGGCCGCACTTGCTTTGGAGGCTCTGGGGGAGGATCCTTCCTTGCCTCTTCCAGTTTCTGGTGGTTGTTGGCAGTCCTTGGCTTCCTTGGCCATATCTCTTCAAGCGTTGCCTTTGTGGTCTCATTGCTGTTTGCCCTTTATGTGTCTGTGTCTTCTCCTGTTCTGTCTCTTACAAGGTCAGTGGATTTAGGGTCCACCTGGGTAATTCATGATATCTTAAGACTCTTAATTACAGCTGCAAACACCTTTTTCTAAATAAAGTAATATTTACAGGATCTGGGTTTTGGGATACAGACACATCGTTTTTGGAGCCACCATTTAACCCACCACACTTAGAGACTTAGAGATGCATGTGAACTGAGAGGATGGATACGTGGGGCACTGGGATGACTATTTTGTAAGATTTGGGTGGAAAAGTAGAGAAAGATAGGTCTATGGTAAAGGAGAAAAATGACATAGATGTAGAGAGAGAAGCAGAAACAAAGGGATGTTTGGGCCCAGAGAGAGAGATGTAGACAGAGGAACCAGCCCTGCTTTGGCTTAACTTTCCACTCCTTGGTTCCTGTTGCCCAGGAAGTCCAGCCGCCCTCAGGTTCTATGACTTAGTTGAATTCTTCAACAGATTCTCCTATTTGCTTACGCTAGTCAGAGTAGATTTCTCTAATTTGCAGCCAGGAGCCTTGACAAAGGCCAAACAGCAGAAGGGAGGGGAAGTGAGTCTCAGTTTAGGCAGACCTTCAGTCTTCTTCAGGCAGTGATCTATGCCACCCCACCCAACGTCAACAGGAAATTCGGATGGTGGCTACTCACAAAATGAGGCTGATTAGATTTTTTTTTAAATGTAAATCAGGAGAAGGTTTATTTACCTCACTGTCTCAGAGTGTGAAGAAGTAAAATTTTTTCTTACAATAATGCCACTCTACACATTACTCACAGCACTTGGAAGAACCGTGTGCTCCATTTTGAGGATTGACGAAGGAGGGCATTGGCCCAATGGCGTTTGTCCTATGAGGCATGACTAGGATGTAAAGGGGCTAGAAATCACACCACATGAGAAACTGCTTATGGGACTTAGGCAGGTTAGTCTGAAGAATGGAGAATTTAGAAGGCCATGGTGGGTGGTTTTTAAACTGGAAGGATTGTCATGTAAAAGAGAAACTATGATTGGGAGTCACATTCTGGGTTAATTCAGGAAGAGATTTCCAAAAAATTTTAGCTCTTCAAAAATGGATTGGCATGATGCTTGATCTTAGGTTTGAGAAGGTGTGAGAAGTAAGCATCCTAAAAAAGACTCTGAGCCCGTTGAGAGTAGGGACTGCATTTTATTTTCTGGGTGTACTCAGTACCTAACATAATGTATAGTGCTTAGTGAGTTCTCAGTCAAAGCTTGATAAATGGGAGAATGAAGAGCAGGAGTTTCGACAGAGACTGAGTGTCTTAGTTCATTTGAGCTGCTATAACAAAAACACCAGAGACTGGTGGCTTAAACAACAGACATTCATTTTTCACAGTTCTGGAGGCTGGGAAGTCCAAGATCAAGGTGCTGGCAGGTTCAGTGTCTGGTGAGAGCCCACTTCCTTTTTCATAAGGAAAGACACTTCACTGTGTGAAGACACTGTGTGAGGACACTTCACTGTGTCCTCACAGTGAGAAGATGGCGTTTCTTCTCACTTCCTCCTCGCATGGAGGAAGGGGTGAGGGAACTTGCTGAGGTCTCTTTTTACAAAGGCGTTAATCCCATTCATGAAGGCTTCACCTTCATGACCTAATCACCTCTCAAAGGCCCACCTCCTAATACCATCACACTGGGGATTAGTGAATTTTGAATTTTGAGTAATGACACAAACATTCCGTCTCTAGCACTGGATGACTATTGAGAGGTGATGTCAAAAAGACAGACTGAAGGATGGTGATAATATTAGCAAGAATGATAGCTTTCATTTGTTAGGCCCTTGGTTTATGTTATTATCTTATTTAATCTTCAGCAATTCTGTGGGGTGGTTGCCCCTATTTTATAGATGTGGGAGCTGCATGAAACACAGAGAGGTTAAGTAGCAATCTCCACACAAGGAATAAGTTCAGAGGGCATCTGGAGTCATCTCATACTAGTAAGAAAAATTACTGCTCATGTATTGAGCAACTACTATGTTCTAAGAGTTTTATACACATTGAACTCTAAGGCTCTTTATAATGGTGAGTCCATGATTTCTGGGTATCTGCCTCTCAGCTTCTTGCCCAGGGCCCTCCTCTGCATGGGTCCCATGGACCAGGATTGCTGAGGTGGGCTTGGTGTCTTGGGGCCTTCAGGGTTACTGGCATACTTCATTCTGAAGTCTGAAGAAGTCTCTGTCTTCACAGTCTTATCTGCTCATTGACCCAATTATCTGCTCACACCTTGGAAAGGACAAGGCCCTGACCTCACCTCTCACACCCGATCCAAATGTGAGTTTCCTTGGGGGTCAGGTAGCTTAGGAATGGAGAAGTCTTCATACTTCCTGTTAGCCTTTTTGGTTGAAGGGACATGTAAGTTAACAAAAATGATTCCTAAATTTGATCTACTTTTTAATATCATAATTAGCGTTCAGTTGGATATCCATTTCTGGATAGTTTTTGTTTGTTTGTTTTTCCCTGTGTTTGCCTTCATGCCCGTCTCCCTGGCACTGAGAACAAAGTAGGCTTCCATCATTGTGCACCAGCTGCAAATGGGCTCTGAGGGAGTAGCGGCCATGGTCACTGGCTTCAGGTCTCAGCAGCCCTGGCAAGGCCTCTGGGGATGGGGGCTTAGATGCTAGTCTTAGGTCTGAGGCTGAGGTGCTGTGTGACTAGATAATCTATTTTCCTATGATAGTGTGCACTTTAATCCTTAACTTTAAACATCTTCTGCTGTTCTGTACTCTTCAAGTGTAACACATGTCGCTGCCTATATTTATAGCCTGTCTCATATTTGTATGTAACTGTGGGCCGCAGTCATAAAGCAGCTTAATTTGTTTCTTCTAGTCTCTTTAAAATGTCTCTGTGGGGCAAATTGCTTTCCAGCCTCTGGATTAACTCAGTCAGGTGCCAAGACTTTTGTGGACCCTCTTGGGTGTCAAAACACAGTCTCAATATGTTCTGTCCAAGGTGATAATCAAAACTTTTAACTTAAAGTTATGGCTCCCTCCTTTTTTAGTTTGGGCCTCCTGCAAGCAGGAGACCTGCAGTTGGGGAATGAAAGCATCATCACTTTCTGCTTTCTTTCCTGTTGTCTGCTAATTGGGTTTATTGCCAGCTGCTATACCTGTGCCCCCAGTTGGGTAACTAACTGTTTTCTGGCTCCTCTGGGATTAGATTAAGAGGAGGGAAGAGAGGAAAAGGCATTAAGGAAGTTGTTACTTGTCTGATACTGCTGTGATTAGAATACTTCCTCTTGTGGGGCACTTTCAAGCGTCAGAAAACTTACCCTCATCACTGGGCATCTGTACCCTGCAGTTCTCTTAGTGGGGGTCAAATGCATCTCTGTTTTAGCTGGATCTTTGCTTTTCCTTGGCCCCTAGGAACCTGACAGTACCATTAGCTTCCCTGCGCTGAGGTGTCTTTGTCTCTCTTAGAAAGGACGCAGAATAACCCTACACATTTCTCAAGAGAAATCTGTAGCACCGTAGAAAGCACTCATGCATTTTTTACCCTTGATAAACCCTGAGGTAAGGTGATGGGTTGTTCCCAACCAAGCAATTCTTCCTTTGCTCTGCTGTGCCTGCTAGTCCGCTCATGTCTTGCTCTTTAGAACAATTAGGTGGGATTCAGACACAAGCCCACTGTGCACCC
Source organism: Delphinapterus leucas (assembly GCF_059928025.1). Classification (NCBI taxonomy): domain Eukaryota; kingdom Metazoa; phylum Chordata; class Mammalia; order Artiodactyla; family Monodontidae; genus Delphinapterus; species Delphinapterus leucas. The sequence goes on from NC_143148.1 coordinate 46,936,570, forward strand.
TAGTATTTTAAACTTACTGAGTGGTGCCCTCAAACTCCTATTTTTTTGGACTAGAGTTTAGGAAGTGGGGCTCACAGCTCAGGTCTCTTTGAAGAAGTCCTCCTTAATCACCTACTCTTGCCTGTTTTATACACTCCATGTGTGAAAGGCTTAAGAGTTGTCTATCCTGTTTTCTTTGTAAGTTCTTGTTCCTCTATTTGAAATTTGCTACCTACCGTGCCTCCACTGAAAAGTCTATTTTAACATCTGTAATAAGATAGCACTTGTTTAGTCAACTAGCATTAAGCTCTCACTAGACCAGTGCTGTCCAATAGAAAAATAATGCAAGCCACATATGTAATTTATGTTTTAGAAAACATATGTTTTCTAACAGATTAAAAAAAGGAACAGTGAGATTAATTTTAATAATAATCTCATTTAATCCAATATATCCAAAATGTTGTCATTTCAACATGAAATCAGTGTTGAAAATTATTGAGATATTTTACATTCTCATTTTGCACAGTCTTTGAAATCCAGAGTTTATGCTTGCCCCACATTCCGATTCAGGCCAACCACATATCGAGTGGTCAGTGGTCACAGGTGTCTAGTGGCTACTGTAATAGACAGCATGGCAGTAGACTGTAAGCTCTACAGGCAAGACTGGTGTTGTCCTTGCCTTGTCATTGCTACTGTATGCACCTACTACATACACCACAGTGCTTGGTATATAGTAGGTGTTCAAATTTGTGAAATTGAACTAAAATATATTAAATGAAGAAATTGTCAAGGAAATTGTTCAGCAGCTTCCCACAGCACTTAAAGTCTAAATCATTCAAGTCTGCACACATTTAGTTTGCCCACGTAGTTTGTAAGTCATTTATCCCGCAAGCATTTAAGCTCTGTGAAGGCAGAGGTGTCTTTGTCTTGTCCTCACCATCTATCCCAGTTCCTAGTATTGTAAAATGAAGATTCATGTAGTCAACAGATACTTATTTAGTGTCCATGCTGGGCTAGTTATTTTAGGTGCTGGTATACCTTCTTGAACAATGTAGACACAGTCTTTGCCTTCATGGAGCTCACAGACAATAAAATGTAACAAGGACTGAGAAGGAAATAACTCGGGTTATGTGATAGGGTGTAACTAGGGGGCAGAAGAGCAAGGGAGTAGGGAAAAGTAGCCAGTCCTTCAAAGAGCTAGGGGAAGGGCCATCTGACTGTGTCTTACCACAGTCCTACAGGCTCTCTCCTTTTCAGCCATATTGGCCGTTCATTTTCTCTAACACCCCATATTCATTTATTTTAACTTTCTGTTTCCTTTGCCTGTGTTGCTGTCTTCCTTGCTCTTGTATAGGTGTTGTCTTCTCATGTCTCAGCTCAAATACCATCTCCTCAGTGTGAACTTCCCTGACCATCCTTTCTAAAGGGCTCATCACCTTAGACACTCTCCATGTCCCAAATTTTGTTTATTGCCATATTCTGAAATGATCTTGTCTGTTCATCTGCTGTCTCCCACGCCATAAGGAGAGCTCTAAGAAATCAGCGACTCTGTCTTGACAATTTCTATCTTCCAGTGGCTAGAAAAGTGTCTCTATGGTAAATGTACGACCCATAATTAGTGATCAATAGGTAATTTATTGAATGAATGAATAAAGGTCAAGAGTTAAAGTCTTTGGGAGCTGTCTCAAGGCATTTGAATGAGGCCACAGTCTCAATGGAATCTGGGAAGAACGGCACTATTTTTTATCTTAAGTCTCTGAGAAGGAAGATGGGGGTAAATGCATACAGCAGTTATTCTTTTGGACTTTCTTGGGCATCCGGTAACCTGGTTTCTGGTTCTGGCTCCTTTAAGACTCTACAGTTATGGAGCATCCTGGGTAAATGGACATAAATTTTTGCGTGTAACTTAATGGTTCACAGACCTCCTGAAGAGGTAAAAGGACCCTTGAGTTAAAAATTCCTGTAGAAATGAGGACCCTCACAGCAACACCGGCAGAAAAATGTTAAATAAGATAATGCATGATGTATTTAAAGAACTAGGACAGGTGCCCGGTGAAGGGTGCCTTTGGGGAGAGAGGGTGTCCGAAGAATTTCTAGAAACCAAATGCTTTCCAAGTCTCGCTGCCTGGCGGTTGCTATGGACGCTTGCCTTCTCCAATCATCGAGCGGCTTGCTAAGCTGTGCGGTGCTCCGTGGTTGCTGTGGCAACGGATGGCAACAGCTGTGCGACCAGGCTGCACCCGAGGAGAGCCCGCTGCTTGGAGCCGGGTGGGGAAGCCCTTGCTGCTGCGTCTGTGAGTTGGACGCGGGGTCTTGGTGGGGAACGGGGCGCGGAATGGACAGGGGCTGGGGGTTGAACGGGGTCGGGGGGTCCTCGCAGTGATTGTGGGGTCACAATATGAGGGGCCTGGGGCCTGGCTGGGGCGTCCCCTCGTGTTCCAGCCGTTTGTCCCAGGGGTTCACCAAGTTTTCCAGATCCCATCCCTCCCCAGCCTCCTCTGGCCCTTTCTCCTCACCCCCATTAAAATAGCGGAACCTCAAATTTCTGTTCTTGGGATTCCCCAGCCAGACTACCTGTTTGGGTAGGGGCAGGCATCACCCTGGACAGAGACTTAGGAGTTCACCTTCCTTCTAACTTCTAATTAGCCGTGAGGCCTTGGGCAAGTCATTTTCTGTATTTCCTTACCAGAAAAATGGGGTGCCATGCTCCCCTCCTCTGCCTCCTCCCCTTTTCTCAGGATGACTGAGGATCAAATGCATGGCTAGTATACCCTCAGATGTGCTTTACCAGTGTGGTCTTGTTTCATAGCCACACCTGTGAAGTGACTGTGATGATTAACTGCCCTTTAGAGTTCAGCAGTCTAGGTTCAGAAAGTGTTCCATGATCAGGGCTGTTGGTATGACTCTTAACCACCACCTATGCTGACCACCTGGTGTCCTGTCCTTTACGTGTGCTCACCTGTTTAGCTTAGGTTTCTTGCTCCCTGTCTGTGTTGGGCCTTGGCCTTTTCACTTCAGAATACTTCAACCAGTATGTATTTTATCAAGATGATTCTTTCCCCCTCTCCTTTTCTTTACTCCTTAAAGTAATTGAGATCCTACTTCATGTTTAGTAGTAACCTAGGTGTTTACAGGAAAAAAATGTTAAGACAGGATCTGTGCCCTTGATGAACTTATATAGTGGAGTCTTGTTTTACTGTATTAGGTTTGGAGTCAGTGCTAACGTCAAAGTTGAACGCAGTCAAAAATATCCCTGGAAAATTCTTTAAATCACCTCTGAGCAACCTAATTCAGAAACTGAATCATTGAAAAGCTTTAATTCTGGGAACATTTAAACACATTTCACACAGTTCTGATTTATAGACCTTTCCTTTTTGTCACCATAAATTAGTGGAAGGATAAATTAATCTGTTCCATTATGTCATTGTCATCTAAATTTTGCTGTGGCCCTCATTTCATTCTTGAGTTTCTTCCTTGAGAACGTTGACGAGGCTATCACCATTTACGTGGCTACCTGGACATCACTCTTTGCTTGGGGGGCTGTTAAAGCCTTGGAATCACTCATGCATCCTTCTCGGTCTCCCCGGTCTGCACTGGACTGACTTTTAAGCATTCTTGAAATTGACACACTAGCATTATCAGGACTACCATCTCACCTCATTCTACAGCCCACTGACTGGAACAGCAAAGACAATCACCCAACTATTTTAAAGGTTATATTTTTGTTTTTTGATTTAGCTAAATATGAATAAACTGAAGTTCCATCATCCACATTGATGTAACTCTCTTGAGGTCTTATTGTAGAGATTGTACTTGCCCTGCATAGGCATCAACACTTGATATTATCAGCCTTTTAAAATTTTGTCTTTCTTACGGGAAAATAATGTTTACCACTTTGTTGTAATTTACATTTGCCAGTTTACTAGTGAGATCAACCAATTTATGATTATTGACTATTAATAATTGATCTTCTGTGGGTTGCCTCTCTTTTCCCAGTTTAAATTTGACTGTCCTTTTTATATTGATTTGTAGGGGTATTGTACATACTGTGGGTATTGATACTTTGAGATATTGATAATATATTGAGATATAATTTAAATTAATATTTTCTTCCAGTATGTTCTTAGCTATTTTTAAAAAGTCAGGTTTATGATGTGTAACTTACATACTGTAAAATTCACCTCTTTTATTTTTTTCTTCCAGTTTTATTGAGAGATAATTGACATACAGCACTGTATAAGTTTAAGGTGTACAGCATAATGATTTGACTTATATACATAATTAAATGATTATCACAGTAAGTTTAGTCATCATCCATCATCTCACGTAGATACAAAATTGAAGAAATATAAAAATTTGTTTTACTTGTGATGAGAACTCAGGGTTTATTTTCTTAACAACTTTTTTTATTAGTTATCTATTTTATACATAGTAGTGTATATATGTTAATCCCAATCTCCCAATTCAACCGCTCCACCCCAGCTTTCCCCCCTTGGTGTTCATATGTTTGAACAACTTTCATATATAACATACAGCAGTGTTAATTATATTTGTCATGTTGTACATTACATCCCTGGAACTTAACTTATCTTACAACTGGAAGTTTGTACCTTTTGACTACCTTCATCCAGTTCCCCCTCCCCCCACTCCTCACCTCTGGTAACCACAAATCTGATCTCTTTTTCTGTGAGTTTGTTTGTTTGTTTTTGAAGTATAATTGACCTACAAACTAAACAAAGCTAGTTTAAACTAAAAAGCTTTCGCACAGTGAAGGAAACTATCAACAAAACAAAAAGGCCGCCTACAGAATGGGAGAAGATATTTGCAAATGATATGTCTGATATGGAATTAATATCAAAATATACAAAGAACTCATACAACTCAACATCAGACAAACAACCCAATTAAAAATGGGCAGAGGATCTTTTTTTTAAAAATTTTTATTGAGGTATAGTTGATTTACAGTGTTGTGCTAGCTTCAGGTGTACAGCAAAATGTATCTGCCATATATATACATATATCCACTCTTTTCTAGACTCTCCTCCCATATAGGCCACCACAGAGCACTGAGTAGAGTTCTATGCACTACACAGCAGGTCCCCATTAGCCATCTCTTTTATATATTGTAGTTTGTACATGTCAGTCCCAATCTTTCAGTTTATCCCTTACCCCCCAGTAACCATAAGTTTATTTTCTACATCTGTAACTCTATTTCTGTTTTGTAGACACATTCCTTTGTAGCCTTTTTTTAGATTCCACATATAAGCGATACCAAAAAATGGGCAGAGGATCTGAATAGATACTTTTCCAAAATTCATCCCTTTTAGATGTACAGTTCCATGAGTTTTGAAAAATATATAGTCATGTATCCATATAAATGTATGGAATGATTCCATTAGCTGAAAAAGTTTTCTTGTTGCTGGTTGTAGTCAATCAATCCCTTTCCCCACCTCCAGCCCCTGGCAACCAATGATCTAACTTGTTTTGTGTGTTTTCCAGAATATCATATACATGGAATCATAAAATACACAGCACTTTTGTCTGGCTTGTCTTATTTAACATATTGCTTTTGAGATTTATCCATGTTGTTATATGTAACAGTAGTTCATTCCTTATTATTGCTGAGTACTCTTCAACTGAATGGATGTACCACCAGTTGATGGGCATTTGGATTGCTTCCAGTACTTGGTGATTATAAATAAATAAAGCTTCAATAAACATTCACAGACAGGTCTTTGTATCAACACATGTTATTATAATTTTTGGATAAATACCTGGGAGTGGGATTGCTAGGTTCTATGGTATGTTTACTTTTATAAGAAACTGCCAAACTGTTTTCTACAGTAACTGTAGCCTTTTGCATTTCCACCAGCCTAGTGTGAGAGTTTAATCTGCTCCACATCCTTGCCAGCAGGTGAGAGTTTTGTTAATTCTTGTAGATGTGTAATGGTATCTCATTCTGTTTCAAATTTGCATTTCCCTGATGACTAATGATGTTGAACAACACCAGCTTATGGATTATTCTATCTCTTTTGAGGTGAAGTTTCTGTTCATATCTTTTGCCCATGTCTTATTCAGTTGTCTTCTTATTGAGTTGCCTTTTGGAGTCAAAAGTTTTAAATTTTGATGAAGTCCAGTTTATTATTTTTTTCTCTTATGGATTATGCTATCTAGAATTCTTTGCCTAACCCAAGGTAAAGAATTTACCGCAGATTTTCTTCTATGTTTTCTTCTTGGAATTTTATAGATTTAGTTTTACATTTTATTTCACATTTTGTGTATGAGCAAACTTAGAATTATTTGGGGGAAGGCACATCAATACCTCTGGCTTGTGTGTGAGAATGATTCATGTAATCACAAAGTAGAGGGGAAGTTATCATCTCTTATTAATTAGTGGTATAGTTTCACAAGCTTCAAAATAGTTTTGAGAATGTTTTTCCACATTAACATCAAACATATTTAGAAGATGAAAACTCATCAGAAGCCCACATAGCCTGTGAGTATTGAAACCATGTTTTAACTGGTACACTTAGGGATCCGTGTAGAGTAGAGATGCTTGACCCTGGGTTTATGTTTATGTTTAGATTTTAGATTTTATGCTTATGTTCATCTTTTGAGGGACAGTGGTCATAGCTTTTAACTGATTCCCAATGGGACTTCGACCTCAAAGGTTAAAGATCACTGGTTTAGGACAGCACATTGCAGAATGCAGGGCACTGTGATACGCTCCATCACAGTTGCTGTTGTTAAAAGTGAAGAAACAGCCGTTTCCTGAGGGCAGTTTCTTTCTCTCACATAATTTCTCACAAGATCTATTTCCTCATTAACACTGCAGAGGCACTTAGCATTTGGCTGTTCTTCATATAAAATACCTTGCAAGGGGGAAGTAGGCTTGTACTAAGGCAAAAATCATGGATTTGTGTTGGGCAGAGCATAAGTGAGGAATTGGCATATCACAAAATGCCTCTACTGCAATTTAATTTTAAAAGCTGTGCAGTCAGGCTTTTTACATCTTTGAGGATTTAAATTGCTTTAGTAACATTATGATCTCACTGCATCTGTCTTGTTTTATTTCTTTAAACTACTATTGTAAGTCCAAGTTAAAAAACTTGGCCTAATTCTGTGTTCTGTACTATGTTGTTGATGCTTGTTTTTATTTTAAACGATCCACCCATGTTTGCGGCAATGGCTTTGAAAAATCCTTAATTAGAATAAATTTCAAGGTTAAGCTATTTTTATTCATGCCTCAGAACAATTACCAATACTTGTGGCTTTTAAAATAATAACAGTGTGGTAAGCATATTTCAAAACCAAGAAGGCAGAAATTTGTGTTTATGAAAGCCAAAAAATTAGTCTTGCAATACTTTGGAATGTCCCTGGTAATTAATTATAGGTGACGTCTATTATATGAAACCTCAAAGATTTTAGCAGGAGGTAGAAAACAGGAGCCTTAGGTATTTCATTTCTGATATACCCTGTCACTCTCAGAGGGAATTAAAGTTTAATAAAAAAGGAATAACAGAGAAATGTAATCTAAGAATACTAATTAATAACTTTAGCTCCACCAGAATGAGATTCTGTAATAAATGGTAGGCTGTCAGTTGCTAAATCATGAAATATTGCAGAGAGGAAAAAGGCGACATACCCTTTCACAACATGGCTTGTTATGTTAAAACTGTTAGTGGTAGGGAAGTTTTGTACTTGTTAATCATTTTTGTTTTTGCATCGCTGTTTGTAATTACAATTACACAGATGGTTCCTAAAAAGATAGTGTGTTCTTAGCAATTAAAATCATGGCAAGCAGCTTTTCCTCTTCCCCAACATACAATTAAACTGAGCAGAATCACACACTCTGTGGGTTCCTCAGAGAAAAGGTTCTGTGCAGATTCAAGTAGATTAGCATTCTCTTCCCCAGCCCTGACAGCTTGACCCCTGCATACTGAGAACATTAAAGCTGGCATAGAACTTCCAAACTTGGGTTTTAGGAAGTAGTTACCCCTCTCTGCCCTCTTCCCAAGTCCTAGTCTTGCCATATGGGGATTAATAGAATAGGTTTTTAAATGGGATCTTTGGAACAACCTCTAACAACCATTGGATGTGTTGTTTCCAATATGGTTTTCTAAATTCTGGGAGCTCAGCTAGCCCGTGAAATTCCGCAAGGGCACAGGATAATTTGTCCTTTTTTTCTTTGCCAGAGAACTAATGTTGACGTTTGCTTGAGGAAAAAAAAAATTCTCTCATTTCAGAGTTTTTAATCTAAAGAATATAGAATTTACTTTGGGTTCTAGGGAAACCAAATTCTACCTTATTTAAGATCCCTATTACAACAAATTAACTTGAGATTTTTCAACAAGGAGTCAGCACCCCATGATATATTTCACTAGTTGATATATGGCTTTGTTGGCAGTGTCCCTTCCTTGACCCAGACCTCAGCAGTGTTAATGGGTCTCCCCTAGAGCAGTGGAGTTGGAGCCCGTGGTGGTCTGCTCACAGATGAAACCTTGGAAATAAGTGTTTTGTTTGCAAGAGCATAAATACACCCAGCTACACTTTCAGTGATTTTTAGGTACAGGCTTTTGTGCCCACAAGTAAGCAGTTATTTGCTGGTATAATTAACCATCTGCACCTTATTATGAGGGTGCAGCTGGCTAATTATGCCCAGCGCCTGTAGGGTAGGTTAAACTTCTCATCTGCATAAGAAGTGGATTTGCAGTAAAGGACACTGACCTTTACAAATGAGTCCCTAAATTTAACCAGTTCAGTTTGAGGTCACCACTCATGGATTTTTGTTTTGTTTTGTTTCGCTTAGAAGAGAAACTTATGTATGGGTAATGATGTTTCTATTTGTAAAGTAATGAATACAGAGCCATAGGACAGACATATTATTATGAGTCAGGGACAAATGATATCCCTGCTGAGTTCAAATTATTTTGGTTTCTCATTTTGGAAAAGTCGTACATCAGTGTGGATTTAGTATTCATGAACTTGTATGAATGACAACTTGGACCATCATTGAGACTTCAAATGGGGTAATTTGTGTATGAACCATTTCAAAATCATTTTCAGCAATAGTTCATTATTCTTGTGACTTATTGGATGGATTGTCTGAGACAATAGCAGAATACTGGAGAGCACAATCTAACATATCAGTGTTGGTTAAATTCACAGTCAATGCCAATTAACTAAGTGTGAAGTAGGTCTGCGCTGGTGAATCTTCCCACATGTGTTTGTCCAAAATTGTCTTTAATCTACTCTTACTCTTGAAAGATATTTTTGCTGGTTATAGAATTAAAAGATGGCATTTTTTTCTTTCAGAATTAATAGATGGCAGTTTTTTCTTCCAGCACATTTGAATGCATCATTCTACCATTTTCTGTCTTCCATTATATTGAGAAATGAGCTCTCAATCGAACCATGGCTCCTTTGAAGATAATGTCTTTTTTATTGGCCTTTTTAATGACTTACCTGTTTATTTTTGGTTTTCTTTACCATCTCTAAGATGAGTCTAGGTATGGATTTTTCACCCATCTGTCAAGCTTGGGATTTGTTGGACTTCTTGAATCTATATATTGTTCTTTTACAACATTTCAGTAAAATTCTCAGCTGTCGTTTTTTAGATATTGCCTCTGACTCACCTCTTTTCTCTCGGGGCTCCAGTGACATCAGATCTCTCTCCTCTCTCCCTTAAGTCATTTGTATACCCAAGAAATTTCTAAATTTAGTTACTGTATCTTTCATTGCTAGATGTTCTATTTGGATCTTTCGAAATCTTCTATACAACTTCCCCCTTACAACATTCTGTTCTTAAACATTTCCGGGGGAGGAGCTTCAAGATGGCGGAAGAGTAAGACGTGTAGGTCACCTTCCTCCCCACAAATACATCAGAAATACATCTACATGTGGAACAACTCCTACAGAACACCTACTGAACGCTGGCAGAAGACCTCAGACCTCCCTAAAGGCAAGAAACTCCCCCATGTACCTGGGTAGGGCAAAAGAAAAAAGAAAAATCAGAGACAAAAGAATAGGGACGGGACCTGCACCAGTGGGAGGGAGCTGTGAAGGAGGAAAGGTTTCCACACACTAGGAAAGCCCTACATTGGCGGAGACTGCCGGTGGCAGAGGGGGGAAGCTTCGGAGCCACGGAGGAGAGCTCATCCACAGGGGTGCGGAGTGCAAAGTGGAGAGATTCCCGCACAGAGGATCGGTGCCGACCAGCACTTACCAGTCCAAGAGGCTTGTCTGCTCACCTGCCGGGGTGGGTGGGTGCTGGGAGCTGAGGCTCCGGCTTCTTCGCAGGTCAGACCCCAGGGAGAGGACTGGGGTTGGCTGCGTGAACACAGCCTGAAGGGGACCGGTGTGCCACAGCTAGCGGGGAGGGAGTCCGGGAAAAGTCTGGAACTGCCGAAGAGGCAAGAGACTTTTTCTTCCCTCTTTGTTTCCTGGTGCACAAGGAGAGGGGATTAAGAGCACCACTTAAAGGAGCTCCAGAGACGGGCGCGAGCCGCGGCTATCAGCGTGAACCCCAGAGACGGGCATGAGACGCTGCTGCTGCAACCACCAAGAAGCCTGTGTGCAAGCACACATCACTGTCCACACCTCCCCTCCCGGGAGCCTGTGCAGCCCGCCACTGCCAGGGTCCTGTGATCCAGGGACAACTTCCCCGACAGAACGCATGGCGCGCCTCAGGCTGGTGCAATGTCATTCTGGGCTCTGCTGCCGCAGGCTCGCCCCACGCTCCATACCCCTCCCTCCCCCCAGCCTGAGTGAGCCAGAGCCCCCGAATCAGCAGCTTCTTTAACCCCATCCTGTCTGAGTGAAAAACAGACGCCCTCCAGCGACCTACACACAGAGGTGGGGCCAAATCCAAAGCTGAGCCCCTGGGAGCTGTGAGAACAAAGAAGAGAAAAGGAAATCTCTCCCAGCAGCCTCAGAAGCAGCAGATTAAAGCTCCACAATCAACTTGATGTGCCCGGCATCTGTGGAATACATGAATAGACAACGAATCATCCCAAACTGAGGAGGTGGACTTTGAGAGCAAGATTTATGATTTTTTCCCCTTTTTCTCTTTTTGTGAGTGTGTATGCGTATGCTTCTGGGTGTGATTTTCTTTGTATAGGTTTGCTTTTACCATTTTTCCTAGGGTTCTGTCTGTCCGTTTTTTTTTTTGTTTTGTTTTTCTTTTTTAGTATAGTTTTCAGTGCTTGTTATCATTGGTGAATTTGTTTTTTGGTTTGGTTCTTTCTTTTTTATTATTAAAAAAATTTTTTTAATAATTATTTTTTGTGTTTTATTTTAATAACTTTTTATTTTATTTTATCTTTTTCTTTCTTTCTTTCTTTTCTCCCTTTTATTCTGAGCTGTGTGGATGACAGGCTCTTGGTGCTCCAGCCAGGCATCAGGGCTGTGCCTCTGAGATAGGAGAGCCAAGTTCAGGACATTGGTCCACCAGAGACCTCCCAGCTCCACGTAATATCAAATGGCGAAAATCTCCCAGGGATGTCCATCTCAAAGCCAAGACCCAGCTCCACTCAACGATCAGCAAGCTACAGTGCTGGACACCCTATGCCAAACAACTGGCAAGACAGGAACAAAACTACACCCATTAGCAGAGAGGCTGCCTAAAATAATAAGGTCACAGACACCCCAAAACACACCATCAGACATGGACCTGCTCACCAGAAAGACCAGATCCAGCCTTATCGACCAGAACACAGGCACTAGTCCCCTCCACCAGGAAGCCTACACAACCCATTGAACTAACCTTAGCCACTGGAGGCAGAAACCAAAAACAACGGGAACTACAAACCTGCAGCCTGCAAAAAGGAGACCCCAAACACAGTAAGTTAAGCAAAATGAGAAGACAGAGAAACACACAGCAGATGAAGGAGCAAGGCAAAAACCCACCAGACCAAACAAATGAAGAGGAAATAGGCAGTCTACCCGAAAAAGAATTCAGAGTAATGATAGTAAAGATGATCCAAAATCTTGGAAACAGAATGGAGAAAATACAAGGAACGTTTAAAAAGGACCTAGAAGAACTAAAGAGCAAACAAACAATGACGAGCAACACAATAAATGAAATTAAAAATTCTCTAGAAGGAATCAATAGCAGAATAACTGAGGCAGAAGAACGGATAAGTGACCTGGAAGATAAAATAGTGGAAATAACTACCACAGAGCAAAATAAAGAACAAAGAATGAAAAGACTTGAGGACAGTCTCACAGACCTCTGGGACGATATTAAATGCACCAACATTCGAATTATAGAGGTTCCAGAAGAAGAAGAGAAAAAGAAAGGGACTGAGAAAATATTTGAAGAGATTATAGTTGAAAATTTCCCTAATATGGGAAAGGAAATAGTTAATCAAGTCCAGGAAGCACAGAGAGTCCCATACAGGATAAATCCAAGGAGAAACACACCGAGACACATGTTAATCAAACTATCAAAAATTAAATACAATGAAAAAATATTAAAAGCAGCAAGGGAAAAACAACACATAACATACAAGGATTCCCCATGAGGTTAACAGCTGATCTTTCAGCAGAAACTCTGCAAGCCAGAAGGGAGTGGCAGGATATATTTAAAGTGATGAAAGGGAAAAACCTACAACCAAGATAACTCTATCCAGCAAGGATCTCATTCAAATTTGATGGAGAAATTAAAAGCTTTACAGGCAAGCAAAAGCTAAGAGAATTCACAGCCAAACCAGCTTTACAACAAATGCTAAAGAACTTCTCTAGGCATGCAACACAAGAGAAGGAAAAGACCTACAATGACAAACTCAAAACAATTAAGAAAATGGTATATCGGTAATTACCTTAAATGTAAATGGATTAAATGGTATATCGATAATTACCTTAAATGTAAATGGATTAAATGCTCCAACCAAAAGACATAGACTGGCTTGAATGGATACAAAAACAAGAGCCGTATATATGCTGCCTACAAAACACCGACTTCAGACCTAGGGACACATACAGACTGAAAGTGAGGGTATGGGAAAAGACATTCCATGCAAATGGAAATCAAAAGAAAGCTGGCGTAGCAATTCTCCTATCAGACAAAATAGACTTTAAAACAAAGACTATTACAAGAGACAAAGACACTACATAATGATCAAGGGATCAATCCAACAAGAAGATATAACAATTGTACATATTTATGCACCCAACATAGGAGCACCTCAATACATAAGGCAAATACTAACAGCCATAAAACGGGAAATGGACAATAACACAATCATAGTAGGGGACTTTAACACCCCACTTTCACCAATGGACAGATCATCCAAAATGAAAATAAATAAGGAAACACAAGCTTTAAATGATACATTAAACAAGATGGGCTTAATTGATGTTTATAGGACATTCCATCCAAAAACAACAGAATCCACTTTCTTCTCAAGTGCTCATGGAACATTCTCCAGGATAGATCATATCTTGGGTCACAAATCAAGCCTTGGTAAATTTAAGAAAATTGAAATCGTATCAAGCATCTTTTCTGACCACAACACCATGAGACTAGATATCAATTACAGGAGAAAATCTGTAGAAAATACAAACACATGGGGGCTAAACAATACACTACTTAATAACGAAGAGATCACTGAAGAAATCAAAGAGGAAATCAAAAAATACCTGGAAACAAATAACAGTGAAAACATGACAACCCAAAACTTATGGGCTGCAGCAAAAGCTGTTCTAAGAGACCAGTTTATAGCAATACAATCGTACCTTAAGAAACAAGAAACATCTCAAATAAACAACCTAACCGTACACCTAAAGCAATTAGAGAGAGAAGAAAAAAAAAAACCCCAAAGTTAGAAGAAGGAAAGAAATCATAAAAATCAGATCAGAAATAACTGAAAAAGAAATGAAGGAAACGATAGCAAAATTCAATAAAACTAAAAGCTGGTTCTTTGAGAAGATAAGCAAAATTGATAAACCATTAGCTGGAGTCATCAGGAAAAAAAGGGAGAATACTCAAATCAATAGAATTAGAAACGAAAAAGGGGAGGTAACAGCTGACACTGCAGAAATACAAAGGATCATGAGAGATTACTACAAGCAGCTATATGCCAATAAAATGGACAACCTGGAAGAAATGGACAAATTCTTAGAAATACAGAGACTTCCAAGACCGAACCAGGAAGAAACAGACAATATGAACAGACCAATCAGAAGCACTGAAATTGACACTGTGATTAAAAATCTTCCAACAAACAAAAGCCCAGGACCAGATGGCTTCATAGGCGAATTCTATCAGACATTTAGAGAAGAGCTAACACCTATCCTTCTAAAACTCTTCCAAAATATAGCAGAGCGAGGAACACTCCCAAACTCATTGTACGAGGCCACCATCACCCTGATACCAAAACCAGACAAAGATGTCACAAAAAAAGAAAACTATAGGCCAGTATCACTGATGAACATAGATGCAAAAATCCTCAACAAAATACTAGCAAACAGAATCCAACAGCACATGAAAAGGATCATACACCATGATCAAGTGGGGTTTGTCTCAGGAATGCAAGGATTCTTCAGTATACGCAAATCAATCAATGTGACACACCGTATTAACAAGTTGAAGTAGAAAAACCGTATGATCATCTCAATAGATGCAGAGAAAGCTTTCGGCAACACCCATTTATGATAAAAACCCTGCAGAAAGTAGGCATAGAGGGAACTTACCTCAACCTAATAAAGGCCATATATGACAAACCCACAGCCAACATCGTCCTCAATGGTGAAAAACTGAAACCATTTCCACTAAGATCAGGAACAAGACAAGGTTGCCCACTCTCACCACTATTATTCAACATACTTTTGGAAGTTTTAGCCACAGCAATCAGAGAAGAACAAGAAATAAAAGGAATCCAAATCAGAAAAGAAGGAGTAAAGCTGTCACTGTTTGCAGATGACATGATACTATACATAGAGAATCCTAAAGATGCTACCAGAAAACTACTAGAGCTAATCAATGAATTTGGTAAAGAAGCAGGGTACAAAATGAATGCACAGAAATGTCTTGCATTCCTATACAGTAATGATGAAAAATCTGAAAGTGAAATTAAGAAAACACTCCCATTTACCACTGCAACAAAAAGAATAAAATACCTAGGAATAAACCTACCTAAGGAGACAAAAGACCTGTATGCAGAAAACTATAAGACACTGATGAAAGAAATTAAAGGTGATACAAATAGGTGGAGAGATATACCATGTTCTTGGACTGGAAGAATCAACATTGTGAAAATGACTATACTACCCAAAGCAATCTACAGATTCAGTGCAATCCCTATCAAACTACCACTGGCATTTTTCACAGAACTACACAAAAAGTTTCACATTATGTATGGAAACACAAATGACCCCGAATAGCCAAAGCAATCTTGAGAAAGAAAAATGGAGCTGGAGGATTCAGGCTCCTGGACTTCAGACTATACTACAATGCTACAGTAATCAAGACAGTATGGTACTGGCACAAAAACAGAAATATAGATCAATGGAACAGGATAGAAAGCCCAGAGATAAACCCACTCACATATGGTCACCTTATATTTGATAAAGACAAGAATATACAATGGAGAAAAGACAGTCTCTTCAATAAGTGGGGCTGGGAAAACTGGGTAGCTACATGTAAAGGAATGAAATTAGAACACTCCCTAACACCATACACAAAAATAAACTCAAAATGGATTAAAGACCTAAGTGCAAGGCCAGACACTATCAAACTCTTAGAGGAAAACATAGGCAGAACACTCCATGACATAAATCACAGCATGATCCTTTTGGACCCACCTCCTAGAGAGATGGAAATAAAAACAAACATAAACAAATGGGACCTAATGAAATGTAAAAGCTTTTGCACAGCAAAGGAAAACATAAACAAGATGAAAAGACAAGCCTCAGAATGGGAGAAAATATTTGCAAATGAAGCAACTGACAAAGGATTAATCTCCAGAATTTACAAGCAGCTCATGCAGCTCAATATGAAAAAACATCCCAATCCAAAAATGGGCAGAAGACCTAAATAGACATTTCTCCAAAGAAGATATACAGATTGCCAACAAACACATGAAAGGATGCGCAACATCATTAATCATTAGAGAAATGCAAATCAAAACTACAATGTGATATCATCTCACACCGGTCAGAATGGCCATCATCAAAAAATCTATAAACAATAAATGCTGGAGAGGGTGTGGAGAAAAGGAAACCCTCATACACTGTTGGTAGAAATGTAAATTGATACAGTCTGTATGGAGAACAGTATGGAGGCTCCTTGAAAAGCTAAAAACAGAACTACCATACAACCCAGCAATCCCACTACTGGGCATATACCCTGAGAAAACCATAATTCAAAAAGAGTCATGTACCACAATATTCATTGCAGCTCTATTTACAATAGCCAGGAGTTGGAAGCAACCAATGTGTCCATTGACAGATGAATGGATAAAGAAGATGTGGCACATATATAGAATGGAATGTTACTCAGCCATAAAAAGAAACGAAATTGAGTTATTTGTAGTGAGGTGGATGGACCTAGAGTCTGTCATACAGAGTGAAGTTGGATCTAGAGTCTGTTATACAGAGTGAAGTAAGTCAGAAAGAGAAAAACAAATGCCATATGCTAGCACATGTATATGGAATCTAAAAGAAAAAAAAAATGGTCATGAAGAACCTAGGGGCAGGACAGGAATAAAGACGCAGACCTCCTAGAGAATGGACTTGAGGATACGGGGAGGGGGAAGGGTAAGCTGGGACAAAGTGAGAGAGTGGTAGTGTATATATGGACATATATACACTACCAAATGTAAAATAGATAGCTAGTGGGAAGCATTCGCATAGCACAGGGAGATCAGCTCGGTGCTTTGTGACCAGCTAGAAGGATGGGATAGGGAGGGTGGGAGGGAGGGAGAAGCAAGAGGGAAGATATATGGGGATATATGTATATGTATAACTGATTCACTTTGTTATAAAGCAGAAACTAACAGACCATTCTAAAGAGTTATACTCCAATAAAAATGTAAAAAAAAATTTCCGAATCAAAAGAAAACTTGAAATAATAGTACCTAAATATCCTTTACTTAGAGTCATCAGTTGTTAACATTCTGCCACATTTGCTTTTGATTCATTTTTTTTCTCCTCTCTCTCTCTCTTTTTTAAACTACTTGGGAGCAAGTTTATAACTTCCGGAAGAGAGATATCATGACACTGCTCCTTTAAATACATTAGCAGGTATTTCCTAAGAAGAAGAACATTCTTTCACATAATCACAATAGTGTTTTCACAGTCCATAAACTTAAAATTGTTACAGTATTATCTAATATATTCCATATTCATATTTCCCCCAGTTTTCAATAATGCCCCTTGTTGGTTGTTTTTTTTTTTTTAATTAAATTCAGGATCCAGCCAAGGATCATATGCTTCAATGAATTTTTAAGCTTTGTAGTCTCCTTTAGTGTAGAACAGTTCCCTTGACATTTTGTGGGGGTTTTGTTGATTTTTGCTTTTCAGGACATTAACATTTTTGAAGTGTCTGTTTTTACAGAATTGCTGTATCATTTTTTAAAATTTTATTTTTATTTATTTTTGGCTGTGTTGGGCTTTTGCTGCTGTGTGCAGGCTTTTCTCTAGTTGTGGCGAGCGGGGGCTACTCTTCGTTGCGGTGTGCAGGCGTCTCATCGCAGTGGCCTCTCTTGTTGCAGAGCATGGGCTCTAGGCACGCGGGCTTCAATAGTTGTGGCACATGGGCTCAGTAGTTGTGGCTCGCAGGCTCTAGAGCGCAGGCTCAGTAGTTGTGGCGCACGGGCTTAGTTGCTTCGCAGCATGTGGGATCTTCCTGGACCAGGGCTCGAACCCGTGTCCCCTGCATTGGCAGGCGGATTCTTAACCACTGCACCACCTGGGAAAGCCGCTGTATCATTTTTCATTATAGATTCCTGTGTCCTGAAGAGATCTTCAAACTTATCTGTTAGTACTTCAAACCCAGTAAGCATAGTTGTTTTATAGTCTGTATCCATTAAGTCCCCTCTATGAAATCTTTGATGATCTTTCTCCTGTCTGTAGTTTCTGTTAATTTTGCTCATGGTGTCTTGTTTTCTTGTGTGTTTGCTTGTTTTTGTTCCTCATTATCTTTGAAATATTATTTGTAGGGATTTTTATTTTTTGAGGTCTGGTAGGGTGGTGCCTTACTCCATAGTAGATTTATATTTGCTTCTGCCAGACACCTCAGGATTTGTTAGCCTGGGACTAAAGTAAACCTAGCTCATGGCTTGAAGTTCTGTAGATGGTTTAAGTGGTAGGGAACTGGGCTGCAAACTTGAGTCAGAAGTGACCCCACCTTTTGGGGTATTTTTCCCCTTTCTTTTTCTTTTTATTCTCTTTCTCTGATGAGCACCATGACAAATTTTACTTTGGCTTTCTGGGGATGGTGATGGAGTGGCCAGTTTTAACTGTGGGCCTCAGCCTAAAGTGAAAAAGATCTCTCATTATACTTCCCATCTTGAGTGGACTCTAATCATTAACTTCTCTCTCTTTGCCCAGCAAGGCCAGCTAAACCAAAGCCCAGATTTTTCTGTACTAGCAAATGCTGTAGGGCAAAAGTGGCTATGGGTTCTAATGCTTTGCTGACTTCTCTGGTGTTTGATTTCCTTTAGATTTTGGTCTGGTAATTCTGACTATCTTGAAAGCGCTTTAATACTTTTAAGGAGATAAAAAATTTTTTTTTTCACCTGGAATTTTTAGTTGTATTCACATGACTTGTTGGTTCATGTAACTGTTACCTGCTGTTAGTGGAAATGGAGGTCCTCTTTAATTTTAATTTGTTGTCCTTATTAGAGATATGGGCTGGATACAGATGTTTTTCATACTTTTAATGGGAATTGATCTGGCCAAGCCCTGTGAAAGCACCACAGTCAGAGTTTCCTAGTCAACATTTAGCAGTGTGATAACTGAAAGAAGAAAAATGGCCCTGTTATATGCTAGACAGCTCAAGTACAGTGTTTTAGTTTGTAACCAATCTTTGTCATTGGTTTTTCATTACTGAATTGTGTTATGACAGCCATCCAGTATGAATTAAAAGAATTCCATTTGACATTTGGCATTTTAATAAAAGGTAGACGTGCAGCATTTAACAAGCAGCTGCCAGTGAGGGGGTATGAGGCAGTGACCAGTGTTGAAAGCCCTCACTTGAGCAGGGTCAGGCAGGGTTGGTGTTCACTTTCTTCTGGGGTTTGCCACATGCCTAATGGCTGGTGGAGATTGATGAAAGCACTGGTCCCTTTCTTCACTCATGTCAGTTGGAACTATGCAAGGGTCACTGCGTGAATCCAGATTTGATCTTATGTGAATGGCTGGCTTTATTAAAGAGATTCTGTGAAAGGAACTCTGATTCCCAGTCATTATTTTTGTCAGAAGGATTTGGTTAACAAATAAGATCACTTTTAAATAATGTTTGCTAATAATTCTAAGTTGGTAGTACTTGGAAAAAAATGATGCAAAATGTGTCAGTTTTCTGTAAAGGATTTTCTCTGTAACCCTCTATAGACTTTCATCTTTAAAGTCTGAAAATGAAATATTTTCAGTCTTCTCTTCTGGACTCATACTTTCTGGATGACCGGAATATTTGTAGCCATGTGAGCTTCTGCAGAGACCTTGCTATGTGCTGATCATATTCAAATGTGGGCTTGGTAAGAGCAGAATAATTTGTATATGGAATTACCTGTCCTGGGTTACCTAATCCAAACATGCAGTGATTTTTCATGATTTCCAGGTTTATAGTACATCTGATGGTGCAAATGAATTAGTCTTTACATTATATGTAAATACAAAATGTATAAACGTATTCTCTCCTAATAGAAATGAGGCATTTTTAACTTGCTTTGGAAATAATAACTTATGCCTTTGCATAGTAGTTGTTTGCAAATCTTCCTCCTAAACGCTAGGAATAATTTTCAGGTAAATGTATGATTCCTAAGAATATAGCAGTTATCATTAGAGAGTGTTAGATTTCAAGTGACAGAATCTTACTTCCAACTTCAGTACTGCTTAAACAAAATAAGAAATTTATTAGATCATGTAGTTGGGACACTAAGACACTAGGATGGCTCATAGGGTCAAAAGATGAGCTGCAGATACCAGGGCCTCAAGGTTTAGAACTGCTGTCAGTATGATTATGATTCACTTATATTCATCTTTCTTGCCTCCTGTCATCCATCCATCCTGCTCACATTTCTGCTTTTACCTCCATGGCTTTGTTCTTCAGAAAGCCTTCTCCATGTGGTGGGAAAGATGCCTGCTAATATCTTTAAGTTCATTTTCAACCTAGAAGGTCCAAAGAAAGAAATTCTCTTTCCCAGTGTTCAGGGAAGAATTCCAATAGGCATTATCAGGGTCACATGTTCATACCCAAGAACAGTCAGAGTATAGGAGAACAGGATACTATGATTGGCCAGGTCTGCTTACCCCTTCTGGACAGGACAGTGGGTTCTTATAGGAAGACAGAGAATGGGAGGGGGGAATTATACTGGAGAACCCAAAGAAATCCTTTACAAAAATAGATTGTTAAAAAGCGTTAAATACTGTTAAAGAGTATTCCTTATTGAGTACGCATTCTTGAATACAAGTAAGATAAACAGATTTGAGAAAATAATCCACTATAAGGGGATCCACAAACCCTTTATACTCATATGAGAAGATATTTTCTCATGTTAGAAAATTCCATAGAAATGTTGACTATTATGTGAACTCTATTTGGCCAGTGGAAATGAAAATTGAAAAAGACTGTAAATAGTTAAATCCAAATAATTCCTCTGTATAAATGAATTATATAATTTAAAAAAAAGTCACACACACACGCACACAAAAGGAAAATTCCATAGATTAGAGGAACTGATACAGCACACTAGAGGAGAGGACAATTGAATTAGGGATTGTTGTGTTAGAAAAGAAATTAATACACGCAAGATTCTCCTTTGCTTACATTTCTTCCACAAAGAAGTCACTAAGAAATGATAGACTGTAGCTTTTTTAAAAATTATTTTTTATTTTTGCTAAGCCAGCAAGAGTGAGCCATTTCATCTGTTGTTATTAAAATAAGCCCTCATTGATTTAATGGTTAGATCCAAAATAAGGGATTTTAGTTATCAATAAGTGGTAATTTCAGTATCAGTTCTTCATTGCAGCAAATTCATAAATATGCATTTGTTTATGAATATTCTGCAATGAAAATAATATGAATTGACTAGCATTAATACGGATATAAAAATAGATTACCTTGAGTGATGTATGTGCATGTGTGAATTGAAGCAAATTCTCCAAATGAACATTCATCATGTGTAATATCTGTAGAAACCAAAAACATTCTCACTGTGCTTTTGCAAGCCTACTGGTTTTTAGACTCTGGTGGTAACAGAATCAATGGCATATAAATTAGAAGTTATTATATTTTAGTAAGGCAAACATGGATTTAAAATAGCTCGTCTGCTATATTTAAATTAGTATATCTGACAAAATGAACAAGTCTGTCAAAAACTGCTTTTACAAGTTACGGTCTGGAAACGTGGTAACTCTCAAGTTGTTTATGCTATAGTAATACATTACAAATAATAGATGGACTGCAATTATTTATAAGGAATTCACTTTGTCAGGAGACTGTGGCCACAGCATACAGCTCAGATGACACTTGTGTCAAAGAACATTAATTGGCTCAGATAACTCAGAAGTTCCTGGCTGGATCTAAGGATTCAAGTGATGTCATCAGAACTCAGTCTCTCGGCACTGCTTTTATTTGTGTGGCTTCGTTCTCAGCTTCCCCCCTCATTGGGTGCTAGAGGGCTGCCAGCAGAATTAAGCTCATATCTCACTTCTCAGCAACCTCAATGGAAAGAAAGCATGCCTCTTTTTCAGCAGTTGCAGTAAAGTCAGAATTAAGCCTCATCGACTGATTGGTTTGACTGGGGTCGTTTGCCCTGTCCTGAACCAGTCACTGCGGCCAGGGAGGTATGATATTGGGGTAGGCCACTCCCGGATTGGAGTAAGGAGCGGGGTGTTTTCCTGAGCAGAAATGATATTGATCCCAGAAGAAGGGTGAGTGGATGCAGGGTATTAAAAATCAATAAATACCTGCCAAATGATTCTTTTTTAAAATGAAGATATCCTTGAGAAAGAAAACAGAATAAATGATTCAGTGATTCAGATGCCCATTAACCATTCAACAAGTATTTATTGTCTCCATGCCTGTCACTATATTAGGCATATATGCTAGTGGTGAGCACAATGGTCGAGGTCTCAGAACTCATGGAAGTTGCTCTCTGGTGGAGAAGGCAGACGTAAAAATCTAGTTACACAAACAATTTACTTATTATGTGAAAAGTGCAATTGCTATGGGAACATATAAGGAGGAGCCTTCAGGGAGGTCAGGAAAGGCTTTCTAGAGGCAGTGTTGTTTCAACTGAGACCTGTAGGATGAGTCTAAGCAAGGGAAAGGGGGTGGGATAGAAGGAGAGAGTTTCAGAGATTTTTGCCTCTAAGTAACCCTGTAGTTTGATCAGAGGAACTGGGGAAGCCTGAGAACCTAGACAAAATGGGGACAGAGTGTACCAGTAGGGCTAACGGACTTGGAAGGAGATGCTGAGTGTTCCAGAGACAAGAGCTGTGCATTTCACTGTGTCATCTGCGGGTGTCTGTGATAAGTGAGTCTCATAATCCAGATCCATACATGGATCAAGACTTTCTGAAAGAAGATCTAGCTAAAGCTCAGAGAGTCTCAATTTTAATATACCTTTTCAAAAATTTTTGCTTTTTTGGGTTCTTCAAGTGAGAAGAGGCTGGAAAATATGCCCTTGGCTGCTTGACAGACAAAAATGTTTACTTTTGGCCGTTAAAGTTCTGCAAGTAGCTATTCAGTGTTAACACACTAAGTGTCCATCTAAGCTAACAGTGATTGTATCTCAACCTTTTACCTGAAATGAAATGATATTGAGACATCAGCTCTGTATATCTTAGATTAGTGGCATGAATGGGTTTTCCAGGTAATTACAGACATCTGAGCATCTAAGTAGACTTCTACCAGTCCTGGACACTCTTTGTATTTTGCTTAATTTTTGCATTTTATCTTCAAAGTTTCAAAACAGTTGGACTTTTGGAAAATTCTTTCGGCCTGGGTTAGGATTTCTCCCCTTATACCGTCTACACTCAGTAAATGAGGATATCTGCTCCTAAGAATGGTAGACTAGGTAATACAGGTCTACCCTCCTGCTGAGGGCAACTAGAAAAACTGGACAGATTATAAACAAAGGCCTGCTTCAAGGCACTAGAAGGCTAACAAATAGTGAAGAGGTATCATCCAATAAAGATGTTAAAAAAAAAAAAAAAGCTATCAGACCAGGTCCTGGGGGAACAGCAACCCAGGGAAGTGAGCCCCAAACTTGGCGCCCCTGAGAGCACATGCAAATTCCAAGGAAGAAGCTGAGAGACTAAGAGGCTGGGCAGTCTTTGTGGGCTAATGCAATGAGAATTGGTGCCCAGGGTCTGCAAGGATACAGGGAGCCTGGTGAATCCTTTCCCTTTGGGTTTGGACCTTAAAGGGCTGCCTCAAAGGAGTAGGGATGAACTAGAAGTCAGCCCATGAAGCCAGATGAAATGAAAAAATAAGCCTGGGCCAAGACATTTGTAAAAACCTGTAACTGAACAAAGGGCTTGCATCCAGAAGGACTTTCATCAATCAATAAGAAAAAGACCACCGAATAGAAAAAAGTCAAGAGAACTGAACAGTTCACAAGTATGAACTGTTACAAAAGGGACATCCAAATGGCCAGTAAACATGTGAAAAGGTACTTAATCTCATTAGTAATCAAGGAAATGCAAATTAATACCACAGTGAGCTATCATGACACACCCACCAGATAGCTGAAATTTAGGTTGCCAATAGCAAGTGGTAGCAAGGTCAGGGGGCACCCAGATCTCTCATACACTGCTGGTGGGAGTATAAATAGGCACAACAACTTTGGAAAACTGTTTAGCATTATCTACCATAGTTTAAGATATGCATACCCTATGATCCAGCAATTCCAATCCTAGATATATATGCTGCTGGTCCTTGTGCACAGACGTATACAAGGGTGTTCATAGCTGCATTATTCATGATAGCCTTGTGGACCCATTATTCATTTGGGCTGGGAACAACCCAAATGTTAACCAGTAGTAGAATGGATTAATAAATAATAGCATATTCAAACAGTGAACTATTAAATGAAAATGAACAGACTATAGCTAAATGCGACAAAACAGATACATAAATAGAGCAAAAGAATCCAGACACAAAATATTACATGCTGTGTGATTCCATTGTTCTAAATGTTAAAAGCCAGGCAAAACTATAGTGTTTAGGTGTACATGCTTAGGTTATAAATGAAAATCAAGGGAGTGATTTCTACAAAAGTGAGGACAGTGCTTACCTTTAGTGGGGAGGGAGGGCTTAGTGATGAAGAGGGGGTTTGAGGGGGTGCTGGCAGTGTTCTTTAGTTGGGTGATCATTACACAGATGTTCACTCTGTAATAATTAATTCAGCTATACATTTTAGAGACGTTTTTCTACATGCATATAATATTTCACAATAAAATCTTTTAAAAGACCATATCACTTTATCTTTTATCCACCTGAGTGAAACTAAAAGCAGAATTTATGACATACTCAATCAGATTGCAGCAGTGCTTTTCACTTAGAGATGTGACAAAGCCTGAATGTGGGCAGACAGGCAAAGTCAAAGTCAAAATCGAGTTTGATTTCTGGGTGTTTATTACTAACTTTCATCTTCTTTCCTTATGATTTTACTTATAATTAACTAATACAGTGGCTTAGCGTATAGTAGACACTCTGTTATTTAAGTATTTTAAAAATTTTATTTTTGGCTGCATTGGGTCTTTGTTGCTGCACACAGGCTTTCTCTAGTTACAGCGAGCGGGTGCTACTCTCTGTTGCAGTGCACGGGCTTCTCATTGCGGTGGCTTCTCGTTGCGGAGCAGGGACTATAGGTGTGAGGGCTTCAGTAGTTGCAGCACACAGTCTCAGTAGTTGCGGTGCATGGGCTCAGTAGTTGTGGTGCGTGGGCTCAGTAGTTGTGGCGCGTGGGCTCTAGAGATTTGGGGAGAGTGTTGCCCTTGGAGAGGGCATGGAAGCTCTGTTCCCCTTCCCCATACCTTGCCTTGTGCATCTCTTCCATTTGGTTGTTGCTGAGTTATATCCTTTTATAGTAAACTGGTGACCTAGTGAGTAAAATGTTTCTCTGAGTTCTGGGAGCCGCTGTAGCAAATTAATTGAAACTGAGGCCGGGGTATTGGGATACTCTGATTTATAGCCAGTGGGTCAGAGCACAGGTAACAAGCTGGGCTTGTGACTGGTGTTTGAAGTTTGGGGGCAGTCTTAACCAGTGGAACACTTAGCCTGTGGAATTTGATGCCATCTCCGTGTAGATAAATTATTTGCTGTTTTGGGGAACACCCCTCCTGCCCCTGCCACAAACATGCACACACAAACACGCATGCATGTTGGAATTGGTGACCAGAACAAAATACAAAATACATCTTTATTTTTCTTTTCTTCAACCTGGGTCAAATAAGAGGATTCTTTCTGAAATTTGTCTCTCTTTTATCTACCTCAGATATATGTCACACATTCTGCAGACAGATGTTTTCAGGAAGTATTTCAGGGAGAAAAGAGCAGAGGCCAATGTGAAACCTATGAAATCTGAAGTAATCCAATTTAAAAGACATCAAACAAATAGAAAAACAAGGAGCATAACAGCTTTAGAAACAGTAGAAAACCAGAAGAAGCGCAAGATTAAAATATGAAAATTAATCCTTTTACTCCAAGTGCCTAGAGAACCTGTCACTGACAACAAAAGTCATGTTGCATTTACTTGAGCATTTTCTGTAATTTTTTTCTTTGATATTTTCCTGCTAAAATGGTTCTTTGGGATAAAGAAATATTTATCAACATCCCAGAGTATAATTGCCCTTGCCCTCACTTTAGCAGTAGCAGAACTTGAAGACATGTGAACAGTTTCATATGCTCTTATTTATTTCCAGCAAGCAAGATTTAATTGAATGGAATTTCCATCTTTTCAGTTTTTTTAAACCAAACTTTCTGCTAATAACACTAAGAACAATTATATGCCAGATACTGTGCAAAGTGAAGTACTTTACAAATATTATCTCATTTAATCCTCATAATAAACATATGAGGTGGATTTGATAGATGGCTTCCAATGATCCTCACTTCCTGATATTTACGTCCCTGTGTGGCCTCTCCCACATTGAATAGTGCTGATCTGTGTGACTAATAGATCTTGCATAAATGATGGTGTGTGACTTCTGGGGCACAAACTGCATTGCAGCTTCTCCCATGTTCTCTCAGACTGCTTGCTCTGAAAGTAGCCAGTCATCATGCCGTGAGGACACTCAAGCATCCCTTTTGAGAGGCCCATGAGGGGAGGAACTGAAGCCTCCCACCAACAACCAGGAACAGCTTGCTAGCTGTGTGAGTGAGCCATCTTGGAAGTGGATTTTCTAGCCCCAGTCAAGCCTTCAGATGACTGTAGCCTTTGCTACCATCTCTGACTGCAACCTCATCAGAGACCCCAAGCAAGGTTCTCTTTCCTGAGTTATGTGGGAATACATTTTCCTCTGAAAGAAGGTACTCTGTCATACATACTGAACACTTATTTAACTAGATTCTTAGGTAGAAACACTAGAAGGAGCTGGAGGTTGACATTTAAATGAAGGAAAAAGAGGAAAATAGTTCCTCTGTGAAATGTTTTAGCCTAGTGAAAATTCTCTTTTATTGAGTGCAATTTAATATTAAATTCAATTCAACGAATGTTAACTGAGCCCCTTCCATGTGCCAATCACGCATGGTCTGTACAGCAAAGAAGCTTACATTCTGGAGGTAGATGCGGGCTGGTAAGCAAATAATTACTGTACAGTGTATTACATTCAATAATGGAGGCATGTGCAAAGGACAAAGTGATTGTCACTCTTTGAATGCATTAGGGAAGGCCTTACTTCTGGGGACCCTTGAGATGAGTTTTGTAGGATGAATAGAAGTTTGCAAGGCAGACAAGGATAGGGATGTGAGAAGAAAGTATGAGCCTATAAAGGTATAGAGGTGTGAAATAGCCTGGCACATTTGGGGATTGTGAAAGTCATTTAATTAATTACAAACATTTATTAAATATGCATATGTATGAGGCCCTGTGCTGGATACAGGGAATACAGTGATAAGAAACACAAAATTCCTGTGCTCAAGGAACTTATAGACTCAAGGCAGAGGGAGATGAATAAATAACCATGATGGGGTGAGCATGAGGGCCCATGAGTTCATAAAGAAGGGGCAGCCTTGGGTAGTCAGGGAAGCCTTTCTGAAAGAAGTCACATCTGAGTCTGGAAAGACAAATGGGAGTTAGTTGGGGAGAGAAGGGGAGGAGGGGAGAAGAAAGGCATTCCAGGTGTTATGTACAAGTCTGGAGGTGTGAGCCCCTGAGACTTTGTGAATTGCGAGTTGAGCATAAAGTGTGAGAAGGGCAGGTTCCTGGGATGGATGTCGTGCTGAGAAGCTTACAGAGTATTCTGGACTAAAGGATTTTAGGTAGGGAAATAACATGACCAGATTTTCCCTTTAGAATAGTCACTGTGGCTGCAGGGTAGAGAATGTGCAGGCTATGGGGGTGGGGTGGGAGTGGGGACACAATTCTGGAGTCAGGGAGGTCAGTTAAGAAGCTGTTGCAGCCACCCAGGCAAGACATGAGAGTGACATTAACAAAGGAAGGCAGCAGGGATGAAAGGGAGTAGATGGATTTGTGAGATGTCAGGAGGTAGATACTCAAGGTGGAGGCAGAATGATGTCACCATCAAGAGTGTGGACTCTGGAACCAGAGTGACTGATTTTCCTCCCACTTCTTCCCTTTACTAGTGTGGGAACTGGAGCAGGTTACTTACCCTCTCTGTGCCTCTGTTTCCTTATCCGTGATATGGGGAGAATAATACTACCCACATCTAGGGTTGTTGTGGCGATTAAATGAATACTTATAATGTTTGGAACACTGTCGGCACATAGTAAGTGTTCCATAAACATTTAGTTATTATATGATTGATAGGAGGAGAGAGAAGTCATAGGTGACTCTGGGCATGGGCAATTGTGTGAATCATGATTCCATTCACAGAGGGATACAGAAGAGAGCAGGCCTGGGGGGCATGCTGGGCTTGAGGTGCTTGTGGACACCTAAATGGAGACATCTTGTAGGCGTTGGAGTCAATGGAGTGGAGCTCAGAAGGGATCTGGGTGGGATAAATCCTCTAGAACTGCAGGGAGGGCATGGGCAGGGGCGTGAGAAATAGAGAGAAGGACTGAAATAGTTGTTGAGATGAGAGGTGACAAGGGAAAGAGATCGGGAGGTAGAGGCCCCAGTGGAGGCTAGAGACTCCGAATTTGCAGTCACATGATCTGGACCACTGTGTGGTTTTCTCCAGCAATTCTAACAGCCTGTTACTATGAGAGAAGAGTTGAACAGCTAGACTGACCCAGTGTTGGGCTTTTACTGGCTGTGATGGCAAGACTTGGAATCAGGACATTGACGATATTACTAAGAAACTGGAGGACAGGATCAACTGTGAGGTCTAGGCTGGAGAGGCAAGAGTGAAGATGACATGAGACGGTAGAGAGAGCCATAGAGAGGCCAGGAGATGAAAGAGCATAAGATGCTGGAACCAGGTATATTGGGAGTATCAGAATGAGAGAGAGTGATCCTATGGAGAGAGGGTGCCCTCTCCACCCCCACCATAGTGTTTGTTATTATTTTTAGACTTAAAAAGTAGTACATGCTTGTTGTAAGAAGTTTGAACACTTTAGACAAATCCACTTAGGAAGTGGAAGTCCCTTATTCTAATAGTTTCTTATAATTTTTAGTGTTCATTATTTTAAATGTATTGTTAACAGTTTAGTATATACTCTTCCGTATTTTTCTGTGCATCATTTCTTAGTATTGTTTCAGAAATTGAATCATTATACATATTGTTCTGAAACTTGCTTTTCTTCTAATATACCTTGGCTATAATAATTTCTTGTCCATTTAATCTTTGAGAATGGGTTATTTATTTATTCATTGTCCACAGTGATTTTAATTACTGTTCAAAAATTTTCCCTGTTATGACTTTTGGGTAGATTGAGAGGCTTTTCTTTCTTCTTTTTTCCTAAGAATTTTTTTTAATATACAGAAATCTGTACATAATTAGTGTATACTACTTGATACATATGGAGATAAGTATACACCCATGAAACCATTACCACAATCTATGCCATAGACCTATCCATCACCTCCAAAAGTTTCCTCTGGCCCTCTTATTCTTTATTATTATTATTATTAGCGTATGTGTGTGTGTGTGTGTGTGTGTGTGTGTGTGTGTGTGAGTGTGAGAGAGAGAGAGAGAGAGAGAGAGAGAGAGAGAGAGACAAGAACACTTAACTCTTGCCCTCTTAGTACTTGAAACTTTGTACCCATTGACTAATATCTCCCCCTAACCCCTGACAACCACCATTCCAGAGAGTGGGATATTTAAACTCAAGATTTTATTCGGATATAGAGCAGTATCTGTTGATGATAAGGTCTGGAAGGGCCTTCATGAGAATGCAGATTGAAGTATAATGGAGGTGAGTGTTCTGAATCGGTTTCCGGCTCTATGGATGTTGCAGTCATCCAGAATGATGGCAGGAGTTGGGAAGAAAGGGAGGACAGTGACCCGGTTGGCAGAATCCTCAGTGTGTGAGTATGAGAATGTGAGTAGACAGAAGAGATGAAGGCAGGGAAGTGAGTATAGAGGGGCATGGTTTGAGCCACAGTGGAGCAGCATGGGTCAGTCTGCAAAGCAGATGGGAACCAGGCAGGGAAAGTGTGAACTTACAAGGAGTGGGGATCAGGGAGAATAAAAGATGCAATTTATATATTTTAAAGATTTTATTTGGTAAGAATTGAAAGACTGAAGGCAGGCAGCCCTGCTGGGAGACTATTGTGGTCCTGGAAAAAATAGCAGAGCTTGGGGATGTGGATGAGAGAGAGGTTTGCAGGGCCGACAGGACCTAGTGACTGATAGCACTGGCATGAGGGGGCAGGAGAGTTGAGGGTGATTCTCCAACTACTGGTTTGAGAAAATGACAGTGAAAACTAAGATGATAAGAGACAGAGGATGAGGAAAAACAAGGAGTTATGTGTACGTGTATGTGTGCAGGTTGTGTAGGGGGAACAGAGGGTGGAAAGAAATATAATGACTATTTAATTAAAACATAATTCCATGAGTTTGTGAAGTTAATTTTAAAAAATAAAAATTTATTCTAGATAGAAACTGAAGATTTGGAGATATGCCTAGATGAGATAGTAAATGCCCTAGTAAAAGTATTGTTGTCCAGACCTTTTTATTTAAAATTTCTTTGGTTCATGGGTTCTTTTACCGTACTTTGACTGGAGGGAGGTCTTTAAAAGCAGGATGTTAAGTTAACCCATGAATTACATGACTCAAGGCATTCCAGGGACATTAATGCATGGATTTAGTCCTGTGTTAGATATTGGAGCAGTGGGCTAGGTGATTATCATTTTTCATGACACTCCTGAATATTGACTCTGTCTAATTTACTAGACGATGGTTCATTAGAAATTCACAAGCATCCATGATATACAAGGCACTATACATTACAGTCTCTACCTCAAGGAGCTTGTATTAATATTGGAATAAGCACGTACATAATTGCAAAGTAGAATGTTTTAGATGTTACAAGAGAGGGAAAAAGTAAGGTACTGGAAGGTCAAAGAGGCTGAACAATCACTACTGCTGGTAGGATTAGAAATTGCTTCGATAAGGAAATGACATTTGAATCAGGAAGCAATCTGTGTAGAGGTAAAGAGAGGACATTGCAGACAGAAGGTGCAGTGTGAACAGAGTTTTAGGGAAACATACCTTAACCATTGTAGATACAGAGCTGTAAAAGCATGATCCAAGTATACTATAGGCTGGAGTTGTAATATAGTGCTATTTATCAGGAACAAAAAAGGAAAGTGGTCAAGATTTTTAAAGTAATTAAATCAGTTACAGAAATAAATGAGTTTTAATAAAAAAATACCTGGGTAATCAGATTTTAATGCAATAACTACTCTGTATTTTGGTATGATAAAAGGGCATGCTATTTCTATTTTGTTGAGATAGAGTGGCCAATTTAAGTTACAACATAGCTTATGAATACATCTTTTCGTACTTGGGGTAAATTCTCCAGCACCAAAGGATATGTACAGTTTAAAAAAATTGCCTAATGAAGTTACTGATTTACATTCTACCTGTAGTGTATGAGAGTGCCCATCTTCACAACATCTTCATAAATAATGAGGTTTTTTTTAACATCTTTATTGGAGTATAATTACATTACAATGTTGTGTTAGTTTCTGCTGTATAACAAAGTGAATCTGCTATATGTATACATATATCCCCATATCCCCTCCCTCTTGCGCCTCCCTGCCACCCTCCCTATTCCCCGCCTCTAGGTGGTCACAAAGCACCGAGCTGATCTCCCTGTGCTATGCAGCTGCTTCCCACTAGCTATCTATTTTACATTTGGTAGTGTATATATGTCAGTGCTACTGTCTTACTTTGTCCCAGCTTACCTTTCCCCCTCCCGGGGTCCTCAATCCATTCTCTGTGTCTGCGTCTTTATTCTTGTCCTGCCCCTAGGTTCATCAGGACCATTTTTTTTTTTTTTAGATTCCATATATATGTGTTAGCATATGGTATTTGTTTTTCTCTTTCTGACGTACTTCACTCTGTATAACAGACTCTGGGTCCATCCACCTCACTACAAATAACTCAATTTCATTTCTTTTTATGGCTAATATTCCATTGTATATATGTGCCACATCTTCTTTATCCATTCATCTGTCGATGAACACTTAGGTTGCTTCCATGTCCTGGCTATTGTAAATACAGCTGCAGTGAACATTGTGGTACATGACTCTTTTTGAATTATGGTTTTCTCAGGGTACATGCCCAGTAGTGGGATAGCTGGATCATATGCTAGTTCTATTTTTAGTTTTTTAAGGAACCTCCATACTGTTCTCCGTAGTCACTGTATCAGTTTACATACCCACCAACAGTGCAGGAGGGTTCCCTTTTCTCCACACCCTCTCCAGCATTTATTGTTTGTAGATTTTCTGATGATGGCCATTCTGACTGGTGTGAGGTGATACCTTGTTGTGGTTTTGATTTGAGTTCTCTAATGATTAGTGATGTTGAGCATCCTTTCATGTGTTTGTTGGCAATCTGTATATCTTCTTTGGAGAAATGTCTGTTTAGGTCTTCTGCCCATTTTTGGATTGGATTGTTCGTTTTTTTTGATATTGAGCTGCATGAGCATAAATACTGAGTTTTGTCAGTCTTTTTCTTGAAAAACTAAACAAACTATAATTATAATTATACATTCACAGGAAGTTGCAAAGAAAGTACAGAGAGGTTTCATATACCTTTGACCTCCTGTTTCCCTCAGTTGTTACACCTTATATAACCATAGTATAATATCAAAACCAGAAAATCATCATTGGTACAATGTATGTGTATAGTTATATGTCAACCTATTGCATATGCAGATTTGTATAACTTCCACCACGATCAAGATACAGAAAATTCATTTATTAGCTTCAGTGATAGCACTAGAAATTGAACTCATAGCTTATAAGAAGTGAAAAACTTGCTGTTAGCAGGTTACCTCTTATTTATCCCAACTTTGTAAACCTCAAGATTTTACCCATTTTATTTCTTCTTTATGTGTATTCTATCACCTCAAACATCTCCTTTATAGTCATTTTTCCCCACCCCCTGCCAACCACTGGCAACTCCTGATTTGTTCTTTATCTCTGTAATTTTGCCATTTGTGAATATTATATAAATGGAATCACACAGTATGTGAGCTGTTAAGAATGTCTTTTATCACTTCTTTTTTTTCCCTGAGATCCGTACAATTTGCTGTATATATTGATAGTTTGCTTCTTTTTATTGCTGGTAATATTCCATGGTATGGATGTACCACAGTTAGTTTCACCATTCACCTACCGAGGGACACTTTGGTTTTTTAAGTTGCTAAGAATAATCGTGCACAGGTTTTTGTGTGGACATACGTTTTCTCTGGGATAAGTGCCCCAGGATATGATTGTTGGGTCATAGGTTTACTTTTCCAAGAAACTGTCAAACTATTTTCCCATCAGCAATAAGAGAACCAGTTTCTCTGCATCCTTACAGCATTTGATATTTTCACTATTTAAAAAAAAATTCCTGGAACATTATATTATATATCCATATAATGCCCATTAAAAATATCTCAATGTAAACCTTATCTTTAAATGAACAGCAAAGTTTTACAAAATTATTACAACAACTCATTATCATTAGTTTCAAGAACTGCTTGCTGGACTTTTTTGTTAAGTTAGAGGTCTGATTATACTACCAGAAAAATTTGAAGTTACTAATACTATTTTGATCCATATGCTTAAGAGAATAGGAATTCTGTCATTCTATGATGAACCTTTTGCAGCTTTACTGAGGTATAATTGGTAAAAAAAAACCCCAAAAAACAAAAAAAACACCAAAAAAACCCCTGCACGTATTTAATGTATATAATTTGATGAGTTTGGATATATGCATTTGGATATATGTGATACCATAACAGTCAAGGCAATAAGCATATCCACATATCCAACACTTCCAAAAGTTTCCTTGTGTCCCACACTTAACATGAGCTCTACCCTCTTAACACATTTTTAAGGGCACAATATCATATTGTTACCTATAGGCACTATGTTGTACAGCAGATCACTAGAATTTATTCATCTTACATAACTGTTTACTTTAGCTGTTTTGATAGGTAAGTGATATTATTTAATCATGGTATTAATTTGTGGTTCCCTGGTGGCTAGTGATGTTGAACATCTTTTCATATGCTTTTTAAAAAAAATTTATTTTATTTATTTATTTTTGGCTGTGTTGGGTCTTTGTTGCTGCGTGTGGGCTTTCTCTAGCTGCGGCGAGTGGGGGCTACTCTTTGTTGTGGTGTGCGAGCCTCTCACTGTGGTGGCTTCTCTTGTTGCGGAGCACGGGCTTTAGTCATGTGGGCTTCAGTAGTTGTGGTGCTTGGGCTCAGTAGCTGTGGCTCGCGGGCTTAGTTGCTCCACGGCATGTGGGGTCTTCATGGACCAGGGCTCAAACCTGTGTCCCCTGCATTGGCAGATGGATTCCCAACCACTGTGCCACCAGGGAAGCCCCTCATATGCTTTTTGCTATTGATATATCTTCAGTGAAATGCCTCCATGTCCTTTACCCATTTTCTAATTGGATTGTGTGTTAGGCAGAATAATGTCACTTTTCTGCCAAATATGTCTATGTCCCAATCCCTCAAGCCTGTGAATATGTTAATTACATGGGAGAGGAGAGTTAAGGTTGCAGATGGAATTAACATTGCTAGGCAGGTGACTTTGAGAAAGGGAGATTATCCTGGATTATCCGGGTGGCTCTAATGTAATAACAAGATTCCTTAAAGGTGTAAGTGGGAGGCAGAAGAGGAGGTCAGAGTGATGTGGTGTGAGAAAGACTCAACCTGCCATAGTTGGCTTTGAAGATGGAGGAAGGAGCCCATACGGCCAGGAAATGGATTCTCCTAGAGCTTCAGAAAGGGACACGGCCCTGCAGAACCTTGATTTTAGGCCAATGAGACCTCTGTTACACATCTAACTTTCAGAATTTTAAGACAATAAATTTATGTTGTTTCAAGCCACAAATTTATGGTAATTTGTTGTAGCAGGAAGAAGAAACTAATACAGGTTTGTTTGTTTATTTCACTGTTTGGTTTTGAGCGGTTTTTTAAAAAAATGTACTCTAGATATGAGTCCTTTGTCAGACATGAAGTTTACAAATATTTTCTTCCTGTTTGTTTCTTTCATCCACTTAGAAGATTCTTTCCAAGTAGAAAAGTTTTTTTATTTTGATGAAGTCCTCTTTATTGACTTTTTCTTTTCTGCATTATGATTTTGGTGTCATGTCTAAGAACCCTTCACTGAACCCTAGTCTAGAAAATTTTCTTCCTTTTTTTTTCCTAAAAACTTTGTAGTTTTATATTTTACATTTAAATATATGCCCCACTTTGAATTAACTTTTGTGTAAGATGTGAGATTTGGATTGAGGCTTACTTTTTGCCTATAGAGCTCCAATGGCCCCAGCACCATTTGTTTAAAGGCTCTTTCTCTTACATTGAATTGCTTTTGCACCTTTGTCAAAAATCAATTTGGAATATTTGTGTAGGTCTATTTCTGAGTTCTCTGTTCTCTTCTATTGATCTATATGTATCCCTCTGCCAATACAACATAGTCTTGATTACTGTAGCTTATGTAATAAGCCTTGAAATCGGTTAGAATAATTCTTCTCATTTTCTTCTTCTTTGTAAGTTTGTTTTAGTTATTCTAGGGCCTGTACCCTTCCATATAAATTTATCTTTGTTTAAATAAAAACTTTGCTGGTATTTGATAGGTATTAGATTAAACTTGTGTATTAATTTGAGGAGAATTGACATCTTTGCTATGTTGAGTCTTCCAATCCTTGAACACAGATCTCCTTTTAATTAGATATTCTTTGATTTTTTTAATCAGCACTTTGTCGTTTTTAGCATATAAGTCCTGTATATGTTTTGATCAATTTACACCTATTTCTTTTTTGAAGGGATGGCAGTTATAAATGGTATCGTATCTTAAATTTTGGTTTCCACATCTTCATTGTTAATATATAGAAATATGAATGATATTTGTATGTTTATCTTATATCCTGTGACCTTGCTGTACTCACTTGTTAGTTCTAGGAGGTTTGTTGTAGATTCTTAGGGAATATCTATGTAGACACTTATCCCATCTGCATATAAGGACAGTTTTATTTCTTGTTTTCTGCTCTGTATGCTTTTTCTTTCTTTCTTTTTTTTTTCTTCTTATAGCACTGACTGGAACTTCTAGTACTGTGTCTGATAGCCATGTTGAGAATGGACCTCCTTGCCTTGTTCCCAGTCTTTAGGGGGAAAGCATTCAGTCTTTTACCATTTAGTATGATGTCACCTGTAAGTTTTTTGTATATTTTCTTTATTATGTTCCTCTATATTCCTAGTTTTCTGGGAATTTTTATCATGAATGATATTGAATTTTGTCAGATGCTTTTTCTGCATAAATTGACGTGATCATATGATGTTTCTTCTTTAGCCTGCTAATATTATGGATTACATTGATTGAT
The DNA here is from genome assembly GCF_059928025.1 of Delphinapterus leucas. Classification (NCBI taxonomy): domain Eukaryota; kingdom Metazoa; phylum Chordata; class Mammalia; order Artiodactyla; family Monodontidae; genus Delphinapterus; species Delphinapterus leucas. Next base: position 46,972,900 of record NC_143148.1, read on the forward strand.
ATTTGAGTATTGAACTTGCCTTACATTCCTGGACTTAACCTATTTGGTCATGGTATATAACTATTTTTACATATTGCTAAATAACTTGTTAAGATTCTGATAACATTTCGTTAAAATTTTTAAATTTATATTCATGAAGGATATTGGTTTTTAGGGTTTGGGTTTTTTTTTTTGTACTTTCTTCATCTGGTTTTGTCTTAGGCTTCATAAAATGAATTGTCAAGCGTTCCCCTCTTTTCCATTTTCTGGAAAAGATTGGTAGTATTGGTGTTAATTCTTCTTTCCATGTTTGCTGTCATTCTCCAGTGAAACCATCTAGACCTAGGTATTTTTTTTGTGTGTGTGGTACGCAGGCCTCTCACTGCTGTGGCCTCTCCCGTTGCAGAGCACAGGCTCCGGACGCGCAGGCCCAGCGGCCATGGCTCACGGGCCCAGCCGCTCTGCGGCATGTGGGATCTTCCCAGACCAGGGCACGAACCCGTGTCCCCTGCATCGGCAGGCGGACTCTCAACCACTGCGCCACCGGGGAAGCCCGATATTTCTTTTTTTGAGTTATAAAATTATGAATTCAGTTTCTTTAATAGACTTATTCAAATTATCTATTCATATTAAATTGTTGTAGTATGTGTTCTTTGAGGAATTGAAGCAGTACATCTAAGTTGTCAAATTTATGAATGTGGAGTTGTTTATAGTGTTCCCTTATTATCCTTTTGATATCTGTATGGTTTGTCCTCTCCTGTTAAATTCCTAGTATTGGTAATTTGTGTCTTCTTTCTTTGCTAAAGGTTTGTCAGTATTATTGATTTCTCCAGAGAATCAGATCTTTGTTGAATTAATTTTCTCTATTGCTTTTCTGGTTTTAATTTTATTGATTTCTGCTCCTGTCTTTATTATTTCCTTCTGTCTGTTTGCTTTCATTTTATTTGGTGTTCTTTTTTCTGAACTTAGGAGCTTAGATGACACATTTGACTTTTACTGCTTTCTAATCTAAATATTTAGTGTTATAAATTTCAACACTGTTTTAGCTAACTTTTCAATATTTTGAAATGCTGTGTTTTCATTTTCATTCAATTCAGTGTGCTTGTGGATTTCCCTCTTCGACTTACGTATTTATTTACAAGTGTGTTGTTTAGTTTCCAAGTGTTTGGAGAATTTTGTGTTATCTTTCTGTTGTGTGTTTCTAATTTGATTTCACAGTGGTCAACCAGCACCCTCTGTATGATTCCAATTCTTTTAACTTTTTTGAATTTTATTTCTTGGCCTAGGAAATGGTCTATCTTAGTATATGTTCCTTGGACACGTGAAAAGCACATGCATTCTGCTGTTGGGTGGACTGTTCCATAAATATTGATTAAATCATGTTGGTTGTGTTAAGTTCCTCTATATCTTGTTAATTTTCTGTTTAGTGCTTATATCAATTGTTGAGAAAGAGATGTTGAAGTCTCCAGCTACAATTGTGGATTTGTATAGTTCTTTTCATTTTTTGCATTATATATTTTGAAGCTTGGTTCAAATCACACATTTTAAAAGTTGTTTGGTGCACTTATAATTATGATTGCTATGTCATTTTGGTAGATTCACCCTTTTACATTATATAGTGTCCCTCTTTGTTCCTGATCTTTTTTTTTTTTTTTTTGAAGTCAACTTTATCTAATATTACTGTAGCCCTTCTGGCTTTCTTTTGACCAACTTTTGCATGGTATACCTCTTCCATCCTTTTGCTTATAATCTACCTATATCATTATCATTGAAGTGATTCTCTTAATTCATAACTATCCTTCCTCTCTCTCTCTCTCTCTCTCTCTCTCTCTCTCTCTCTCGTGTGTTCATGTTTGCACACACACACTCTTTATTACTTGAGTGAAGTAGGTCATTTTCCTATAACATTTTCCACATTCTAGATTTGGCTTAATTTTATTCTTACAGAATACACATGTTCCTGCATTTCTTGATCTCCTGCAACCTAGCTGGTAGGTCTAGAGACTTAATTAGATTTAGGTTTAGATTGTTGTTCATAGTTCTGCACAGGTGGTGCTGTGTACTGCATCACGTCAGGAGGCACATAATATGTCTAGTTTTCACTCTTTTAGTGTTAAGACTGATTTAGAGGGCTCAGGTGTTGTTAGCCTGATTGAGCCATTATAAAGTTCTTCAGCAACATCCTTTCTAATGGTTTTAACATTGATGAACCTTTGTTTCATTAGGGGCTGCAAATGGTGATTATTTTTCAGTCATTTCTTCTGCATTTATTAGCTGGAGTTCTTCTATGAAGAATAATTTTCTGTCATCAACTATTTGGTTAACTTGCAATGCAATGTTTACAAAAATGGTACAGAATAAATGGTTGATTCTTCCCAGTTATTATTTCCAAAATAATTAGTCTGGTGCCTTAGTAACTTCCAAAGGTGACCAACGATTTTTTTTTTAGTATCTTTTGAACTCCGAGTTTTAAAGACTAATCCATTGCAGACTTTTGTTTTTGTTTTTGTTTTCCCCAAATTGTCCTGTCTTTGGTGAATGGAAACTCCTTCAAGTGGCTCTGGGCTCCTTAGATACAACCCTAGTAGTCTTTGATAATGTACTTATTTTACAGTATAATAGAATGTTCCAAGTTCATCTTATACATTTCATGCCCCAGACCTTGAATTACCCATTCCTCTAAGGAGTTATGGTTTCTTTTAGTGGGAAATGGTGTTTAAAGACCACATTATGTCCCTGGACTGTCATTGCTTACTTAGCTTTCTTTGCTTCTGGGGTCTTTCAGTAGGGAGGTTATTTAAAACGAGAGAATAATCAAGAGCTAAAACTCAGATTTTCTATTTAAATTTAAGATTATAGGGCTTCTTAATATAAGAACTTTTTTTGTTTTATATTTTTAAAATGCTGAAATGCTTGGTTCCTAGCAATATTGATGTAGCTACTTGTTTTTAAAATATTATTATTAATATTATGACCAACAATAAGACTACTATACAATGAAGATATATAGTCAAAAACCATGTTTTAAAATTGGTTGGAATAATTGTTTGGTGTTACAACACCAATTTGATATACAGCAAGGTTTATTTGTTTCACTTTTCAACTTTTAATAATTGATTTTTCAAAATGTTTTAATATATATTTTAACAACTTTATTGAGATATAATTCACATTCAGTTCAGGATACAATTCACCCATTTAAAGTGTACATACAATCCACAGTTTTTAGTATATTCACAAACACGTGCAATCATCACCACAGTCAATTTTAAACATTTTCATCATCTCAGAAAGAAATCCCATACCTTTTAGTTAACACCCTTCTATTCCTTCATTTCTCCCAGCCCTTTGCAACGACTAATCCATTACTTTCTCTCTAGAGATTTTCCTGTTCTGGTCACTTCATGTGAACAGACTCATACAATATGTAGTTTTTTGTGACTGGCTTATTTTACTTAACAAAATGTTTTTGAGGTTTTTCCCTGTTTCTGTGATCCAAGGGGATGCTTCAGTCTCATCCTGGGTTCTGGGATTTTCACAAAGGTGTCTTGTCTATGGATGATTGCTAGTTGGTCTTTTTGTGAGGGGGATTGAAGTTGGCAACCACCTATTCCATGTTGGTGACATCACACTGCCTATATTATTTTACACTGTAATAATTATGTGTATTGAATAGTGTATACTGTGATTGTATATGATTTATTGTTTGTCTTTATTTAGTATGTCTTCTTTGCTTTTTCTAAAATTACTTTTGGTATTTAGGAAGGTTTATCTTTATATTCAGTAGTTTCTTTGTATATAAACCCTTTATAGTGCCTGTATTGTTATCTATTACTGTATAACAAATTACCCCCAGATTAATAGCTTAAAACACTGAATATTTGTTTTCTCAGTTTCTGTAGGTCAGGAATCTAGGTGAGGCTTAGCTGGGTGCTTCCTACTCAGGGTCTCTCATGCATCTCCTGTCAAGCTGTTGCCCAGACTGCAGTCATCTTAAGGCTCAACTGGGGCTGGCAACTCTGCTTTCATTCACATGGTTGTTGGCAGCCCTCAGAAGATCCACTGCCAAGCTCACTCATGTCATTGCTGTCAAGGCTTGGTTCCTCACCACATGGGCCTCTCTATAGGTTTCCTGAGTGTCCTTACAATGTGGTAACTGGTGATTCGAGAGAGCCAGGCGGTGCCCAAGATGGAACTAATTTTCTTTATAACTGATCTCAGATGTGACATCCATCACTTGTGCTGTATTATATTTGTTAGAATACCTAAGCACAGCCCACACTCAAGGGGAGAGGATCATATAAATATATGAATGCTTGGAAACAGGTATCATTGACTGCCATCATAGGGGCTTTCTACCATAATTCCCTTAATTCTCCTTTATTCTATCTCATTAAATGCTTTGATTCCTACCTAGTACTTATACAGTTGTTAATCTTGTCTACTTTTCGGCTGTCTTTCTTTTTTTTTTTCATTTAAAATTGCATCCTTTCTACTTTGTCAGAAAATATAACGTTTACATTCTATTCTTCTCCTTATGTCTTCAACATTATTTTAATACCTGTACAATTATATATATGAAATGCTCATCATCAGTCCTTTTGCTGAAGTTCCCCACTCAGCTTTTGGTTGGATGAAGCCCATCCTCTAGTATATTCTTCAGGAAGGGAACATGTTTATAATATTCCCTGGGCTTCTGCATGTTCAAAACTCCTTTTCTGTAGCCTCAGTGACTGAAGGAGAGCTTGGTTCCTTCTAAAATCCTTGGCTCCTGCTTTGTAAAGTCTTTGAAAAATGCTGCTCCTCTGTTTTCCCCCTGCATAGCTTGCTTTTACAAAGTCCAATGACATCTAATTCTCTTGCCCTTGTACATTATTTTGACTTTTTGCCTGGATGCTAATTTTTAAAATTCTTTGAAGCCTAGTAGTTCTTCTAAGATATGACTCATAGTTGATCATTTTGGGTCAGTTTTCCTGGGTACCTACTAGTCGCTTTTCATTGTTTTTTTTTCTGGAATTTTTCTTGGATTATGGCTTTAAATATTAATTTCCCTCCAGTACTTTTTCTTCTTCATGGGCTCCAATTATAGCATGTTAGAACTTCTTTCACTCTCTTCTATTCCAATCATTTCTTTCTCTGATCTTTTTTCTTATTTTAAAATTTCATATTCATTTCTTTGGGTGTTTTACTGCTTTATTTCAGTGTGCCTTATTACATTTTCATCATATCTCTTTTCCTTTATGCACTGCTTTCCCCTCCATTTTGGTCTGGTAGTGCCTTATTGTCTTTTGAACTTTTAACAATTTTAAGGTTTTTTATTTGACATTGAATCAAGCTTTTTTTTTTTTTTTTCCTGCACAGGGTTGAACAACCTAGCCTGCTATTATTAAAAGTAGAAATCCCTACATAGTCATAAATGGACTTCCAAAGTTGCAAGTGTCCTGCTAGAAGTATATGGAAATATATGCAAAGGGGAGATGTCATATTTCTTTGCTTTGGAGGTATTGGGTGGCTGTTTAATGCCTTGTTTATTACTATAAACTTCAAAAAATTTTTCACAAACTTCTTTTTCCACGTATCATCTCATGCTGCCTTTTTCAATTCTCTGCCTAGGTGTGAAGGTTTGAAGCCTTATATTTATTGTGTTTGAAGGGTGCCATGAGAGAGAATTGTCAAATAAGCAGATAAAGTAGCAAACTATGAAGTATAGTTATTGAGCAGCTTTTGTTTATTTATCTGGAGAAGATAAAAGTACCAAAATATAGTAACTGCTTATGTTTTCATGTCTTCCCTGAGCTTAGTCCAGAATCACTTGCTTTTTCTAAAAGCGATCCTAGACTTCAGGATAAGGCTAAATCTAGACAGATTCATGGAATAGACTCCTACAGTTAAGGCATTTGTTCCAAGCATTGGATGTATTTTTGAAAATCGGTATTTTCTAAACCTTCGTATATTGGAAAAAGCTTCAAAAAATGTGACCTGTATTCAGGAATTAACTGTATTTGTTCTAAAACTATTTTGTTTTCACTCTTAGGTATACAAAGGAAATAACTAAAAATGACAAGTAGAAGTCTTGAGGAGTCCATGGGGGCTGTTCAGACGGGGCTAGTCAGAACGCTTAAAGGATTCCAAAGCAAGATTTTGCCACCCCTGAGTCCGAAGGTGGTTACAGAAGAAGAAGTAAATCGAATGGTAATGTATAAGAGAATTTCTGAGTAAAATACTTAATGCAGTCTTTCTCCTCAGGAGAATGACAGTTGCTACTTGACATTCTCAGAATATCAAACAGAATTACTGGCTGATAATATCCGTTTAGTTAACATGGGTAGATTGCTGCAGAGCATAGTTACCTTTTAAAGCTTGGGGAATTTTTGAAATTATATACGTCAAAGTAGAGGCTTAAATTAAATTGCTTAAGTTAATCAGTTGAACTAAGACTATGCAAGCAAATTATTAAGATTTTCTAAATATTAGCTAGAACCTTAAGAAACTGTCATTTATGTAGTTCAAAAACAGTCAAATATCAGGATTTCATAGGTGTAACATATATAATCAGTTACCTGTTGATTGGCAAGAGTTATTTTTGTGTATTTGTAGAACATAATGCATTAAAATGATGACTATATAATATCTAGGAAAAATGCATAACTTTTTCTGTCCTTTATGATAGAAAACAATTACATTTTTAATGAATTCTAATGATTTGGTGAGAACTGAATTATAAACTACATGCTATGGAAATATCAATAACAATTTAAAGTGTTAAACATTGTGTTCACTGCATTTTAAAAACTAGTCTCAGGTTATGTTCCAATTAGAAAAATAAAATCTATCATTTTCTTTTGTGATTGTTCTTGTTTCAGCTTTAAAGTAACTCCTTACTTTTTGCTTGTAAGAGTTTATTTTTATTTAAATCACAACACAGCTGATACCTCATAACATTTTAACATTCTAATCTGTGTTCCAATCAAAAGGAATCTTAAAAGCTATATTAGAAATATGCCTTCATTTAAATGGATTCAATCACAAAAATTAAATTTGTAGGGAATTTGAAGAGCATTGATTTTAACCCAAGGCGAAATGAATCAGCTAAATTATATACCCCTGAATGTTTTAAGAAGTCTTGGCACATACTTAAGCATTATGTTGCTGCCAGTGATCATAATCTCTTTGCATATAAAGTAGTCCTAGAACAAAGTGAACATTCCAGAACAACAATCAATAGTGATTGGTCTTGGGTAAGCCCTTGCTGGTTTATTTAAATGATTTTATTTAAATGATAGGTTACCTTTTTTTCTCAAAACCGTAGAAAGTGTTAAAGAATCTTGTGTTCTTGTTTGGGTATGTGGATGTGACTGGCTGCTGGATCTGATGATTGACTTAGAGCTCTTTTAAAACAAGGTCTAAATGTGCTCTTACGATTTCTAAAAAGTTCAAACTCGTTCCTAAGCAGCACAGTCATACTTCCCAGATCCTTTACTTTATAAGATTTCTCTTTAACCTGATATAACATGATAAACACCCAAAAGCTTTACTTGCGTGTTGTAACTTCATTTGAGAAATAGAAATATTTCAAGGAGGATTAGCCTCCTTAGCTCTGAAGCCCTTAAGTGATTTTAGAAACCTAGAGTTTTATGCTCTTCTGAGCATATATGTTAAGCTCTTTGGTCATGTTCCCGTGCAATTTCTTGACCTTCCTCTCCCCCACCCCAGGTTCTTTTGTGTGATTCCTTCAAAATCATAAGGAAACAGCAACCACATATTCTTTCAAATTATTGTGCAAAGAGCTCAGAAGTGCACGGGTAACTTCGCTTGTATTATTCAGTTATTTTAAACGTTTTATAGGGGAACTTAGTGGCATTCCAGAATTATCCTGAAAGCTGCAAACACAAATTATTCATTACTGGCACTTATGAAAGCACTTTTTCAGTATTACCATTTATGAATCTTTGGCTCCTGTTGCTTTAAATTCTAGCTGACTCCCTCAGAGTTCCTGAAGGAAATGTCCCTCACCACAGAGCAGAGACTGGCCAATACACGTGTGATGTGCCGACCACAGATCACTGAACTTTTAGATATGAGGGAAACAACACATCAAAAGGTAGCTGCTTTCTGTCATACTTGCATATAAAGTAGGTCCTGGAATAATGTGAATATTCTAGAACAATAAGAACTAAGCAGTACTTATTGTTCCTGGGCTAACTAATCCCTTATTGGATTTGTTTTATGTATTCTTTTTCTACCCCTGTTGATCTTGATATCTATAATTTGATACAAAAAGAATTACACAATACAATAACTTTTAAAAAATTTATTTTTATTTATTTATTTTTGGCTGTGCTGGGTCTTAGTTGTGGCATGCGGACTCTTAGTTGTGGCATGCATGTGGGATCTAGTTCTCCAACCAGGGATCGAACCTGGGCCCCCTGCATTGGGAGCATGGAGTCTTACCCACTGGACCACCAGGGAAGTCCTCAACTAACTTTTGACTAGTCACATTTCTTCCTTAGCTACTTCTGGACACCATTGTTTACAGATTAGGAGTAATCCCAAGAATTATATTAGCCAAGCCCAATTAGGTTATCCTCCTAGTGTAAGAAATCCCTCCTTACCTGAGCTGTCATAACTAGAAAGGAAGAAGGAGGAACTGTTTATTAAAATAGGCATTTTTGTCTATTCTGGCTGATTTCCAATAACAAATGTATCCTTTTAGTCTCTAAAGAATAGCTATTTTAACATGTTTCTGTATTCTCATGTAAACCATACATTCCAGGCTTTAGGAGTATATGTTTATAAAGTAGTTCTTATTTCCTACATTTTAATTAATTTCTTGAATTATATGCTTCACTTTTTGCACAAATTATGGTATGAGCCTCCATCAGTTAAACTGCTGGAGATTAGCCTCCTCTCAAAGGGTTCCCAGCTATTCCTGAGGGTTTTTCAGAGTGATTTCCCACAAGACAAGTGAGTCCCTCAGGCTCTTTTGCTCTCCTTGGCATGCCATTGCCACCCCATAAAATTTGCTCTTCTTCTGAGCACTTCTAGCTTTAGCTATTCATTGTTTCCTCTATTTCCCATAACACCCTCTAACTTTGAGAGCAGGGAACACAGCTTTCTCCAAAGCTAATTCATCCTAATTAAGGGCTAACTGCTCCTTTCCCAGAGCATAACTAAGACCAGACTATGTGTATTGTTCTGTGTGTACTGCTTGTGTGTGTGTTTTAAAGTATTTTGATTCCTGCTATGAAGGATGAAGAAATTAGTGTACCACATCTCATCTTCTTGCCTCTGTCCTCTGTCAACTCAGTCAGTTATTTTTTACTTTGTTTTCCGGAGTTTCATTTGTTTTTTGGTAGATAGTCATACTCTTCTCATTTCCTCCAGAAGAGATTATGGAAACTATATTTCCTTGATTTTATAAATTTGATAATATTTGCCTATTGCCTTTATAGGTGAACTGCAGATTTGTTAGATGTAAAATTCTTGGGTCACACATTTTCCCCATAAGAGATTTGCAGGCATTTTCTTCACTACCTTCTGGCTTTAAATGACGATATGCGGAAGTATGCAGCCTAATGTTTTAGCTTGTATGCCCAAAGATTGTTTATTCTTATTTGATGCCCAGTGATTTTATTAGGATGTGACTAAATTTTTCCTAAGACACTACGTACCATTATTTTATTTTTAGAAAGTTTTTCTTGAATTATCAAGTATTTGTTCATGCCATTTTTGTTTTTATGTTTTTTAGAAATATCAATTGTGAACATGCTGGTTCTTCTTTGTCTGCCCTTCTACACCTTGCATTTCCTCCCTAATCCATCTTAAACTTTCTGTTCATTCCCATTTCATTGTAATTACATTCATCAACTTATCCTCTGTATCCCTTACTTTGAGTTGTGTGTGTGTGTGTTTCTCTTAAAATTCATTCTTAAGCTTGACCAGTTCAACACACCTGGGTTGTCTCACAGCATTTTACAGTTAGTTCCTTTTTTTGTACTTTTTAATTCACTTGTGTCTCAGATATCACTCTTCTTTGGCTTTCTTCCTACTTCACTGGTTGCTTTTTTCTTATTTGTTGGATCTTTCTCCTCTTCCTGTTGGCTAAATATTGGAGTTCCCCAGTACTTGGTCCTTAAACTTCTTTCTCTTCTGAACTCATTCCTTAGGTGACTCCTTCCAGGAACAAGGCTTTAAATTTCACCTTTTAAGTGATTGCTTTCATAATTATATCTCCTGCTATGGCCTAGCCCCTGAACTCTGGATCATATATTCAGCTCAATGTGTGATTGGCAGCTCAAACTTAAAATTCTTAAAAGCTAATTTTTGCATTACATTCTTTCCCTAAAGGCATGATCTTTCCTCTTTTGTCTTTCCTCCCTCCACCATGTAATACCCCCATTTATCTCTTTTCTCAGGCCAAAAACCTTGGTGTTATCTCTGATGCCTCTGTTTTTCTCACGTCTTATATGAAATCCAAAACAAGGGCTAATAATCACAAATATGTCTTTAATCCAACCACTTCTCACCACCTCCACCACTGCCATCCCAGTTCAACCCACCATCATCTAGGCTCCTGAAATAGCCTCCCTGTTTCCAACTCATCGCCCCGTTACCAATTCTCCACAAAGAAGTAAGAGTGGTTTTTATTTTATTATTTATTTATTTATTTAAAATATTTATTTATTTATGGCTGTGTTGAGTCTCCGTTGCACGCGGGCTTTCTCTAGTTGCGGTGAGCGGGGGCTACTCTTCGTTGCGTTGTGCAGGCTTCTCACTGTGGTGGCTTCTCTTGTTGCAGAACATGGGCTCTAGGTGCGTGGGCTTCAGTAGTTGTGGCTCGTGGGGTCAGTAGTTGTGGCACACGGGCTTAGTTGCTCTGTGGCATGTAGGATCTTCCTGGACCAGGGCTTGAACCCATGTCCCCTGCATTGGCAGGCAGATTCTTAACCACTGCGCCACCAGGGGAGTCCCAAGAGTGGTTTTTAAAAATGTAAATCAGAACATGTTACTTCCATGTTGAAAACCACCTAGTAGCTTCCTGTTACCCTCATAGTTATAAGGTCCTGCATTATCTGATCCTGAGTCCTTCATAGTCTTTTCCTTCCTCTCTCCCCCAGCTCATTCTCCTCTAGCTGCTCTCCCCTCTTGCTGCTCTTCAAACACTCAAGGATAATTTTCACCCTAGGGCCTTTGCATTTGTTATTCCTTCTAACTGCAATGCTGTTCTCTCAGATCTTTGCGTGACTTGCTTCAGATCATTTCCTCAGAGAGGCCATGCCTTGGCTACCTATCCTAAAGAGCAACCATCCCCCATTCACTCTGTCTCCTTGTCCTACTTTGGTTTTCTTCATAGCCTTATCACTGCCTGACCTCATATTATGTATTTCTTTTTTTAAAAAAATATTTATTTATTTACGTGGCTGTGCTGAGTCTTAGTTGAGGCCCGTGGGATTTTCGTTGCCGTGTGTGGGATCTTTAGTTACAGCATACGGGATCTAGTTCCCTGACTAGCGATTGAACCTGGGCCTCCTGCATTGGGAGTGTGGAGTCTTAGCCCCTGGACCACCAGGGAAGTCCCTATTTCTTTATTTTTTATCCATTTCCTTAAGCATTTCAGCTTCATGAGGCAGGGGCTTTATTGGCTTTGTTCACTACTGTATGCTCAACATATGGAACATATTAGAAACTCAATTAGCACTTATTGAATGAACACATGAATTTTTCATCTCTTTGTCATTGTGATTATTATTATCACTCATCTTTGAAATAAAGAAGGGAATTCTTCCTGGACTTGCTGTTTGCAGGTAGTTAATGTTGAGGCGGGGCTCGGTAGGGTCACAGACCAGCAGGAATTCTCCATGATTCTAAGGGCAGCTCTTTATGAAAGCAAATCATATGTATGTGTTTATTTGGAAGGGAAATGAGAGGAAGGGAGGAGGAGTAACTGAGTTGTGTTAGCCTTTTCTTCTCCCCAGAGTTCTAACTTAGGGATTCTTATGATTCTTTTACCCTGTCTAAATGATGGACTCTTCTTATAAATATGCATTTTGTGTATTTTCCATGCAATTGTCAGTAGTTCAGTGTAGATCTTCTTTAATTTCTGTCGATAGTGGTTTGTAGTTTTTCCAGGTAAAGTTCTTGCACATCTTCCATTGGATTTATTCCTATGTATTTTATGTTTTAGGATGTGATTTTAAATGATATTGTTTATAAATTTCATTTCCTAAATGTTCATTGCTAGTACAAAGAAATATAATTGATTTTTTATGTTGACCTTGTACTCAGTGACCTTGATAAATCACTTGTTAATTCTAATTTATCTATAGGTTATTTTGAATTTTCTAAATAAACAAGTTTTTGTTCTGGGGAAAATGTCAGTTTTGTTTCTTCTTGATCAAAACTTCTAGTGTTAAAATAACCTTGTATTTCTGAGATAGACTCAACTTGGTCATGTATTATCTTTTTTATATATTGTAGGTTTCAGTTTGCTAATGATTTGCTTTTTTTTTGATCTATGGTTCATGACCTATAATTTTCCTGTCTCCTACTGTCTTTCTCAAACATATGAAAGTTATGCTAACAACATCATCATTAAATGGAAGACATTTAATTTTTTGTTTTTCTTTTTCATTGTAGTTTACTATAGGACATTATAGTTCCCTGTGCTATGCCGTAGGACCTTGTTGTTTATCTATTTTATATATAGTAGTTTGTATCTGCTAATCCCAAACTCCTAATTTCTCCCTTTCCCACCCTCTTTCCCCTTTGGTAACCATAAGTTTGTTTTCTGTGTCTGTGAGTCTGTTTCTGTTTCATAAATAAGTTCATTTCTGTCATATTTTAGATTCCACATGTAAGTGATATCATATGGTATTTGTCCTTCTCACTTACTTTACTTAGTATGATAACCTCTAGGTCCATTCATGTTGCTACAAATGGCATTATTTCATTCTTTTTTATGGCTGAGTAGTATTACATTGTGTATATATACCATGTCTTCTTTAGCCATTCATCTGTCAATGGACATTTAGGTTGTTTCCATGTCTTGGCTATTGTAAATAGAGCTGCTATGAACATTGGGGTGCATGTATCTTTTCGAATTAAAGTTTTATCCAGATATATGCCTAGGAGTGGGATTGCAGGATCATATGGTAACTCTGTTTTTAGTTTTTTTTAAAGAACCTCCATACTGTTCTCCACAGTGGCTGCACCAATTTACATTCCCACCAACAGTGTAGAAGATTCCTTTTTCTCCACACCGTCTCCACCATTTGTTATTTGTAGACTTTTAATGATGGCCATTCTGACCACTGTGAGGTGGTAGCTCATTGTGGTTTTGGTTTGCATAATTAGTGGTGTTGAGCACTTTTTCATGTGCCTATTGGTTATCTGTATTTCTTCTTTGGAGAAATGTCTATTTAGATCTTCTGCCCATTCTTTGATTATTTCTTTTCTTGTTATTGAGTTGTATGAGCTATTTGTATATTTTGGAAATTAAGCCCTTGTCTGTTGCATCATTTGCAGATAATTTCTCCCAGTCTGTAGGTTGTCTTTTCATTTTGTTTATCGTTTCCTTTACTGTGCAAAAGCTTATAAGTTTGATTAGCTCCCATTTGTTTATTTTTGCTTTTATTTCTGTTGCCTTGGGAGACTGACCTATGAAAATATTGGTACGATTTATGTCAGAGAATGTTTTTCCTATGGTCTCTTCTAGGAGTTTTATGGTGTCATGTCTTATGCTTAAGTCTTTAAACCATTTTGAGTTTATTTTTGTGTATGGTGTAAGGGTGTGTTCTAACTTCATTGATTTACATGTGGCTGTCCAGCTTTCCCAGCACTGCTTGCTGAAGAGACTGTCTTTTCTCCATTGTGTATTCTTACCTCCTTTGTCAAAGATTAATTGACCATAAGTGTGTGGGTTTATTTCTGAGCTCTCTGTTCTGTTCCATTGATCCATATGTCTGTACCAAAACCTTGCTGTTTTGATTACTGTAGCTTTGTAGTATTGTCTGAAGTCTGGTAGGGTTATGCCTCTAGCTTTTTTCTTTTTCCTCAGTATTGCTTTGGCAATTCTGGGTCTTTTATGGTTCCATATAAATTTTAGGATTAATTGATCTAGTTCTGTGAAAAATGTCATAGGTAATTTGATAGGGATCACATTAAATCTGTAGATTGCTTTGGGTAGTATGGGCATTTTAACAGTTTAATTCTTCCAAACCAAGAGCATGAGCTATCTTTCCATTTCTTTGAATCATCTTCAGTTTCTTTTATAAATGTTTTATAGTTCTCAGCATATGCCTTTCATCTGCTTCATCAGGTTTATTTGTATTTTGTATGTGATTTAAAAAACATTATTTATTTATTTATTTTTGGCTGCATTGGGTCTTCATTGCTGCGTGTGGGCTTTCTCTAGTTGCGGCGAGTGGGGGCTACTCTTCGTTGTGGTGCGCTGGCTTTTCATTGTGGTGGCTTCTCTTGTTATGGAGCACGGGCTCTAGGCACGTGGGCTTCAGTAGTTGTGGCTCGTGGGCTCTAGAGGGCAGGCTCAGTAGTTGTGGTGCACAGGCTTAGTTGCTTCATGGCATGTGGGATCTTCCTGGACCAGGGATCGAACCTGTGTCCCCTGCATTGGCAGGCAGTTTCTTATCTACTGTGCCACCAGGGAAGCCCATATGTGATTTTAAAGTGATTTGTTTTTTACTTTCCCTTTCCAGTATTTCATTGTTAGTATAAAGAAATGCAGCAGATTTCTGTATGTTAATCTTGTATCCTGCTACCTTGCTGAATTTACTTATCAGTTCTAGTAGTTTTTGTGTGGAGCCTTTAGAGTTTTCTATATACAGTATCATGTCATCTGCATATAATGACAGTTTTACCTCTTCCAATGTGGACAAATTTTATTTCTTTTTCTTATCTGATTGCTATGGCTAGGCCTTCCAATATTATGTTGAATAGAATTGGTGACAGTGAGCATCCTTGTCTTGTTCCAGGTTTTAGTGGGAAGGCTTTCGGCTTTTCACCGTTGAGTGTTATGTTGGCTGTGGGTTTATCATAAATAGCTTTTATTATGTTGAGATATGTTCCCTCTATACCCACTTTGGTAAGAGTTTTTTTTTTATCATGAATGGATGTTGAATTTTATCAAATGTTTTTTCTGCATCTATTGAGATGATCATGTGGTTTTTGTCTTTTCTTTTGTTGATGTGGTATATCACATTGATTGATTTGCTTATCCTTGTGACCCTGGGATGAATCCAACTTGATCGTGGTGTGTGATCTTTTTTTACGTGTTGTTAGATTTGGCTTGTAATTGACTTGTAATTTTCTTTTTTGGTATTGTCTTTGTCTGGTTTTGGTATCAGGGCAATGGTGGCTTCATGGGATGACTTTGGAAGTGTTCTTTCCTCTTCAGTCTTTTGGAAGAGTTTGATATAAGAGTTTTGGTGTAAGTTCTTTGTGCGTTTGGTAGAATTCCCTAGTGAAGCCATCTGGTCCTGGACTTTCGTTTGCAGGGAGTTTTTAAATTACAGGTTCTATTTCATCTCTAGTGATTGGTCTGTTCAAATTATCTATTCCTTCTTGATTCAGTTTTGGTGGGCTGTATGTTTCTAGAAACTTATCCATTTATTCTAGGTTGTCCAATTTGTTGGCATATAATTGTTCATAGTATTCTCTTATGGTTTTTTGCATTTCTGTGGTATTGGTTGTTATTTCTCCTCTTTCATTTCTTATTTTGTTTATGTGAGTCTTCTCTTTTCTTCTTGGTGAACCTGAACAGAGGTTTGTTGATTTTGTTTATCCTTTAAATAAAACAGCTCTTGGTTTTATTGGTTTTTTTCTACTTTCTAAAAATCCCTATTTTATTTATTTCCTTTCTGATCTTTATTATTCCCTTTCTGCTAACTTTAGGTTTTGTTTGTTCTTTTTCTGATTCTTTTAGGTGGTAGGTTAGGTTGTTTATTTGAGATTTTTCTTGTTTTTTACAGGAAGGCCTGTATTGCTATGAACTTCCCTCTTAGGACTGCTTTTGCTCTGTGCTCTCTCTGTTCTGCCTGTTGCAAACTGACTGCTGCACTCTCCTCCGAGCCTCTGAAGCTTCCTTTCTGTCCCAGCTGATCACCACGCCAGTGAAGGGGCTTCCCAGGATGAGGGAACCTTTCCTCTTTCACAGCTCCCTCCCAGGGGCGCAGGTCCTGTCCCGATTCATTTATTTTTTTTCTTTCATCCTACCTGGTTATGTGGTAATCTTTCTTGCTATTTTGGTTTTATGAGATCTTCTGCCAGCACTGAGCAGGTATTCTGTGAGAATTATTCCACATGTAGATGTACTTTTGATGTATTTGTGAGAGGAGGTAAGCTCCTCATCCTTCTATTCTGTCATCTTGTCATCTTGGCGACCCCTAATTTTTTGTCTTTCTTTCCTTTGGGAGAGTTCCTATAATGTTTGAGTTGTATTTCCTTTAAATGGCAGTGCCACACTTTAAAAAAAATTAATTATTTATTTTTGGCTGTGTTGGGTCTTCGTTGCTGCGCGTGGGCTTTCTCTAGTTGTGGCGAGTGGGGGCTACTCTTCATTGTGGTGCGTGGGCTCCTCACTGTGGTGGCTTCTCCTTTTGCAGAGCATGGGCTCTAGGGCACATGGGCTTCAGTAGTTGTGGCACATGGGCTTCAGTAGTTGTGGCTCATGGGCTCTAGAGCGCAGTTTCAGTAGTTGTGGCGCATGGGCTTAGTTGCTCCGCGGCATGTGGGATCTTCCTGGACCAGGGCTCGAACCTGTGTCCTCTGCACTGGCAGGTGGATTCTTAACCACTGTGCCACCAGGGAAGCCCCAAGTTGTATTTTCTTTAAATGTTTGCCAGAATTTGCTTGTAGAGCTATTTGGGCCAGAGTTTTATCCATGAAAAGTTTTTATTTTACAAATTCAATTTCTCTAATAGTTAGGGAACACTTCATATTTTCTATTTCTTTTTGTGCTAGTTTTTACAAATTGTATTTTTCTAGGAATTTATAATTTTAATCTAAATTTTCGCATTTGTTATCGTTTTACTTAGTTTGGGTTCTGTAGTAATGTTCCTATTTTTTATAATTGGCTCTTTTATAATTGGCTGTGTCTTCTTTTCTTGATCAGATTCAGGTATTTTATTATTTTTATTAGTCTTTAAAGACTCAACTTTTGGCTTTGTTGATTCTGTGGGACAGTTACTTTGTATTTCATTAATTTCTGCTGTTTTTGTTGTGTCATTTTTGTTTTTTTGTTTGGGTTTTAATGTGTTTTTTATGTTTGCTATTGTTGTTCTAAATTATTGAGGTGGATACTTACATCTTCAATTTCCAAACTCTCTGCTGAGGTGCACCCAGGATACAACCGTGAACTCAACACGGCATCGTGGGGTATTCTGAATTTTTAAGGGAAACATGGCAGTACTCAAAACCTGTTGGATACTACATAAGCTACTAGCTTGAGATAATTCAGTTTTACCATTAGATAATACTGTCTTGTTAATCCCTCAGTGCCTCCAAACAGGTTTTTGTTGATACAGCTTTTCTTCTTATTCTCATAGGGGAGTTGGTTCAAATTACCTTATTCACCATTACTGGAAATGGAAGTTTTGAGTTGTTGTTCTAACTAGCCTATTTTTTAAATTGAGGACCAAAACCTAGAAGTTGATGACAATAACCTTACTGATTACAATAGTGTTTATAGTACTTTCCCCTTTTTGAATGTTTCCTTTGTTCTTGGTGTTAATATTCATAGGTATATGTAGTAATTTCTTATCTTCCCCAGTTGTTTCTGCCATTGTGTGACTATATGATTTTATTTTTTCAACTGCAGTTTCCAGGAATTGACCTGGATCAGGCCTTATTCCAGCCCTTTCCATCAGAAATTGTATTTCAGAACTACACTCCCTGTGAAGTCTATGAAGTTCCACTAGTTTTGAGGAACAATGACATAGTGAGTATGTTTGCTGGGATGACTGTACCTTTCATGGATATATAAGAAGGGATTAGATAAAATGGGATCCTGTAGGGTCTTAGATAAGCTCTTGAACTTGATAGGCCTAGGAAGGCAGATAAAAACATGCCCTTTGACTATAAGCTTAATGAAGACAAGACTGTGTCGGTTGGTTTGTTGCTAAATGCTCAGTTCCAGGGCAGTACCCAACAACTGGTAAACTCCCAGTGTGTGCACTGACATTTTGTTGAATAAGAGATTGGCTAGATCAGTGTCATGAAGTTCTCATGAGTGACCATTTGGGCTAGGTTTTCATTTAATACAAGATGATTACTGTTCATGTTTACATACTCCACGTTAGAGCCACTATTTCCCCAACTGAAGGTATCAACTCTACTCATATGAACTGCAGTTGTTGAGCCAATGCATTTAGATTCTGCAAATTGTATTAAAAAAAAACAAAACAAAAAAGAAGATCCCCTTTTCTCTTTTCCACCTCCTCCCTTCTACCTCAGATAGCCTTCAGATTTTGTTCACAGATAGTTTTGGATGGCTTCTCCCACTGTCTGTACCTTGTTTCTTTGTGCTTGCAACTGAGGATTTCTTCTCCATCCGTATGCCTTTTCTTTCAGAGATATATTAGGGTATATTTCAAGAAAGAGTATTAAATGACTGAAGAGTTCCTTGACACGTAACAATAAGGAAAGGAAGAATAATGCAGAAGGTCAGCATGAAGCACAGTTAAGTGTGAAAAGTAATCAGGTAGGAAGGAAGGCATTAGAGAGATGCTAAGCATCAGGTGTTAAGGACAAGTAGAAATACTTATGGGAGTCTTAGAATGTTGAGACAAAAATTCTAGCTATAATAAAGTAGGGAAAATAAGTGAAGACTATGCAAGAATTCAAGGCAAATGGGAAGACTTGCAGTTATATTCAGTACAGTAGCTCATTAAAGGAATCAGTGATGCCTTTCAGAGATCAATGGGGTGATTTAGTGACAGCAAAGTCAGACTTTGGAGAAAATGGAACATTTAGTTCTTCGCTGAAGGCGTGTTAGCAAGAGAAGCTCATGGGTTTGAAGCTAAAAGGTATGCAGAGAGAAGAAAAAAAACCCCGAGGTGTTCAGGGTTATGTTCCTAGACCTCAGGAAGAGGTGAGTTACATAGACATTAGAACTCTCTCTTTTCATGCAGGGCTGCCAACCAATTTAGTTTCTCACTTCGAGTTCTTGTTTTCCCTTTCTCCATTACTTTTTGACTCTTGTTCAAGTTTTTTTAGGCTATTAAAGGCAGAGAGGAGCTAGTCCAAAGGGTACTTTGGGTACTCCTCCCCAGCCATAAGCAAGAAATGCTTGTCACTGAGTGTATATGAGCATGTCAAGGATAAGAGGCATGTGTGAGTCTTGTCTGCCAAAGGGCATTCAGTTGTCATGTATAAAACCCACACTTCTTGGTAAGATGCTGCTAGAGTATTGGATCCCATGAAAGGAAGGTCCTCATCTAAGGAAAGTTCAGCTATCAACAAGAAGACAGATTCTGTAGGCTAGGAGGGCTTGTTCTTGGTGAGTTACTCCCAGGACCTTCATACGAGGTGGCTGATGTAAGCCTGCTTCTCTACTTCCTGGTTCATGGACATGCAAGGAACCACTGAGATACATTTGGGGCACTGAGAAACGCTTTCTGTGTCGTTTACCTTTTATTTGCTTCCTGAGTGCCATGGAGTGCAAAAGACAGAGCCTGTTTGGTCTTTGTTTCTCTACCTCTCTCAAACACACAAGTTGAAAGTAAGCCGTGAACACTCGACAAGCCACAACACAATTCACTTGGGGTACAATTATAAACACCCAGACTCCAGAGTCAGACTAATCTGGGTTCAGATTCTAGGTGAACTGTCTCCCAGCTGTAGACTTTGGGCAAGTCACTTCACTTCTCCAAGCTATGGGGATAAGAATAGCACCCATTTCAATAGGTTGTTTGGAATATTAAATGAGATAATGGATGTAAAGTACTCAGCTCAGTGTCTGTCCTATAATAAGCACTAAAGCAATGTTACTATTCTTCTTCTTATTAGTGTTGCTGTTGTTTTCCTTTCTAGTTTTTAATCCACAGTTAGGCTCTTACTAAAGTATTCCCAGCAAGCTTATATGGCATCATTCAACACATCATAAACACCACTGCACATTTCTCTTACCAGCAAAGCCAATTCTATTCCTACCAGATATGTACACATCTCTTTCTTACCTCCCCACTCTCTAGTCTTTAGATCTGTCTGAATTCTCTCTGCATTTCTTCTTCCCTTCTGCATCTGGGTTTCAGCTTTGAGAGGTTGTGGGAGTTCCTGTTTCCTCATATTTCACCTGAGACTCCTAGGACATACTTAACTATAGTTAACTTTCTTCTGCCCTCTTTGAGTTTTTAAAAAAACAATCCTCTCCCATTCCTGTGTCTCTAGAACCTCCACCCCTGACCACCCCCCTTCTCACAGTTACATTTATTTTTAGAAATATGTACTCTGGATGAGGCAAGCAGAGCAGAGGAATAAGACTGTAAAAGGATGGGACTGTTTGAAGCTGCTCTGAGACTGGCCTTGGGGATTGTACTGCCCTCTGTGTTCTTGCTTCACAGTGGTGTTTAGGTAGGACAGTCCTATAGGGAGGGCAGGTGGAGTTAGGCCGGGACTTGATCCGGAACACCATTGCTTGGTAAAGCTGTAGCACTTATGGCAAGTGTCTGTTTCCTCATCTGTAGAATGAATTGTAATGAAGCTCAAAGGTTATTGTGAGTATCAAGTGGCATCTCATGTGCAGTGGATGATCCACAGCAAGAGTGCAGTAAGTGTGATTTCTTCTCCCAGAGCAGTTCTCAAATGTTGGGAAGTCCAGTGCAACTCCACCGTGTGGGTGGGGTTTTAGATGATTAAGCAGTTAGTCTTCGAAAATAGTCACATTTAAATAATAAAATAAAGATTTGCAATAACAATTAAATTGTGTAATAATAATAATGTTAATAAAAATTAAAGCTAAAGTACATTGAGTGCTTACTTTGCGTGAGGTCCTGGGGTAAAGGTAAGTACTGTCATCTCCTTTTACACTTGAGGAAACGGAAGTTCAGACCTAACCAAAGTCACATGGCTAGTAAGTAGTAGATGGAGATTTCACGTTTAACTGCAAGGCCTGTCCTTTTTCTTCTGCTTTCACATGTACAGTGCCCATTATTGTGTTTTTCTTGCAGGTTCCAAGGATGGTGAAAGTTGTTGAGGAAAGTTCACCTTACTTTAAAGTAATCAGCCCCAAAGATATTAGCCACAAAGTAGCACCAGGAGTGCCGTCCGTTTTCCGAATCCTCTTTAGTCCAGAGGAGAACAAGGTAACAGCAGCGCTGGCAACAAACTGGTTGAATGCTTGTCACTAGCAGTTTGCAATTCTGAGCATTCGAGGAGGTGGTGTTGGTGTTGGTATTGTTGGTGGTGGTGTTACTGGTATTGGTTGTGGTGTTGGTGTGGTGGTGGTGGTAGCTGTGTCGTCGACAGTGTTGTTGGTATCGTTGATGGTATCGGTGGTGGTGGTGTTGATGGTGGTATTGCTGGTGGTGGTGGTGAGGAGAGGAATGGTGAGGGTGGATGAGAGGAGGGGATGGTGCACCACTGGGAATACGGAGAGAATTGTCAAACAGTGATGAGGGCTTTTATGAGCTGCAAGTAGCCAGAGTGTAAAGAAGGGTAATCCTGGATGCTCCCATGGAACCGACTTCAGCATATTTATGTTGGACTGTACAGCTATTTATGTTGGACTGTACACCGAAAAGGAAAAGATGTGGTCCAGGTGCAATGAGCTGAGACAAAGCGCAGAGATTATGCCTTCTTGGAAGTTTGGGATTCTTGTTAGTTGCATCCCTCCTCCCCACACTCTAATTAGTTTAGGAAAGAGTCCTAAGATCCAATATTGATCACAGTATCAGCCTCACTAATGGCAAAGAATGTGGCCAGGACCTGAGGCCGTATTCTGCTCCTTAATGACCAGTAGATAACCAGTCCTCCGTGAAGGGGTGACCTCACCAGTAGCTCTTCCTAAGCACAAGTGGAGAGGCTAGAGCCAAAAGCAGAGACCTGCCCTGTCTGCTTATCCTTGTCTGCACACAGACCAGCTAGAAAGAGCCTGAGTTCAAAAAGAGGCCGTTTCCCTCCAGCGCCACCACAGCTGTCAGGAATCTAGCCTATTCTCAGGCTCTCCTCAGTTGTATAAATTCCAGTTACTTCTGGAAGGAAAATCTAGCTTGGGCGACTGAGGGAGGAGGCTTCTCCCCAGCCCTTCTCCAAGACTGCAGAATTGTGGTTTGAGTTTTCCTCTGTAAGGGCCAAAGTGGGGACTTGTGTGGAGGAGGAAAGGGCTTTTACCAGCATGACTGAAAGAGTGAGGACAAAAAGCAAGGCTAAAATAGGCATAACAAAATGTCAGGTTATATGTAATGTTAAATAGTGTGTTTGCTTATCTGTATTGTGCCGTTATGGTTGGAATCAAAAGAGCGTAATGGAGACACAGAGAACTAGCTTTGAATCCCTGCTTCTCCATCACTAATACTTATTAGCTGTTGTAAATGTCATTACCAGTATTCCTGGTGCTGGTGCTACTGTTTCTGCTTTTCTGGAGAGCAGGGATAGAGAATTTAATGTGGTCTGCCAAGCATATATCACTGGAGCAAGTGGTTAGAAATTTCATTACTATTATACTGCTGTTATTATTTTTCCACTCTGTAGTATTACTGTTTGTTTCTTGGGCTGTGTTTATGAACTTATCATTTTGTTTGGGGTATTACTGAAGTAAGCAGAAAGATAAATAGTTCCAGAAGTAGTGCTTTTTGTTATACGTTATTGAAGTCCTTATTTTTTTCTCCAGGCTCTATATCTGAATGCTCTCTGTGAAGAGAACAGTACTTGGATTTAGTTTGGGTGTCAAATTTGCCTACACTGTCAATTAATTATAAAAGCTGAATATAATAAGCTTTTGTGCAGCTTGAAATATTAAACTTGCTGGATTTGAGGAGTTGGCTTTCCTTAATTTTTTTCTGTGCTGGAGAAAAAAATATCTTCTGTTGAATAAGTATTATTCTACCTGTAGGTAGTCTAGCTGAGAGAGGGATACACAGAAGTTTCTGAAGAGGTGGAATGTTCGATGTCATGATAGATGTGTGGGTTACATGGATGAATTCATTCATCAAAATTGTATATTTAATATTTCTGCACTCCAAAATATCTAAACTTTACCTTAAAAACTTTTAAAGTATAAAAACAATAGAAAGGTGAATGGATGGAGGTACAGATGAAACCAGAATGACAGAATGTTAATAACTGTTGAATCTGGGTGATGGATACATGGGATTTGTTATACTATTCTGTTTTATTTGTGTATATTTAAAATTTTACCTCATCAAATGTTAAAAGCAAAGGGAGAGAGATTTTATTACTGCTTATCTATACAGCAAATAAATAACTGAAATATATTTTAGGTGAGTTTGTATTTACTTTAAGTATGAAATGCCAGCATTCCCATTGAGGCTTATTACTTGGCTATATTTCGTGGAAGCTTATCTTACTCCTAGTTTTTGTTTTTTTAATAAATTCATTTTATGAATTTGTTTTTGGCTGTGTTGGGTCTTCGGCTTTCTCTAGTTGCGGTGAGCGGGGGCTACTCTTTGTTGCTTCTCATTGCGGTAGCTTCTCTTGTTGCGGAGCCCGGGTTCTAGGCACACGGGCTTCAGTAGCTGTGGCACGCGGACTCAGTAGTTGTGGCTTGTGGGCTTTAGAGCGCAGGCTCAGTAGTTGTGGCGCACGGGCTTAGTTGCTCCGCGGCATGTGGGATCTTCCTGGACCAGGGCTCGAACCCGTGTCCCCTGCATTGGCAGGCGGATTCGTAACCACTGCGCCACCAGGGAAGCCCACTCCTAGTTTTTGTATTCCCTCTTAGCATTCCATTTCACCAACATTGCCTATGGCCTATGGGGAAAGCCTTAATTAAAAAAAATAAGTTAAATGTTGTTTTACTGTTTCTTCTTCTAAGTATTTGAAAGTTATCAATGGTTACATGCATGTATGAGGAGAGAGAGAGTGAGTATAATGGCTACCTATGAGAAACTTATCTAATTTTGGACACATTAGGATTTTGTGTTGGATTGGGCTCTAAGCTATGAAATAATTGACATAATACGTTTTTCTAAGGACGTAGTGATTTCTCCTTCTGCTGACTGTCTAAGACTGATGGTGGGTTTTTGGGGAAGCTCCTGCTGCTAGTTTTGGTTCCTTTTTTCTGCAAAGATCCTGCCACCCTTGCACCATCAGCAGGGCTCCTTTCCAGTAGTTTTTCCAGTCGTCTGGGCATCTACATTCACTCTTACTGTTGGAAAACCAACAGGGCCATGCACAGAATGACCAGCTAGGGTTAGTTGTGCTGTCTTTAGTGCTGCTCCAGAATGTAGCAGAGGAGCACTAGAACCACATTTATTTATTGGAAGAATAAAAGTCAGTCTTTTCACTGTGTCACTTTTTCTCCAGTTGGCCAAATTGATAGCCAATGTGCATATGTATTTTTCCTCCTTATCCCCTGCTGATCTGAACACACTCCGTTCTCATTTACCCTCCTCACACCTGGAGGGTGAGATATGTAAATTGCAGCATGCCACAGTTTAATAAGCCAGTCCCCTTTCAATTGGATTTTCAGCACCCATGTATATTAGCATGTCGAAGATGATAATGCAATTTACATTTTTTCCTGTCATCTATTAATCTAGCTTCCTGGAGATTTAACTTGTTTAGAATGCCAAATACCCAGATAACAGGTGCAGGAAATTCACTTTGGCTTTCCTTATCTCTTCTTTTCACATGGACTTGGAAAAAAAAAAAAAGATTGGATATGTTATTTATCTAATAATCCTAGTGTACATGTCATGGATGGTAGAAATATAGTAATCAATGTTATCATAACACTATAAAATTCTGGAGACAGGCATTTTTCTTGACCTCTTAAATCTGTATCTTTACTATTAAAAGGAGTATAAAAATATTAGGCTTATGTAGGAAAGCAAAACTGGGTACTTTCTTGGACTTAAGAAAGCATCTCTTTGTAATAGTGTTGGCATATGGAAATGGCAGCAGTGGTCTGAAGAAAATATGAAGTGATGTAATCTTATTGCTCAGTTATGTGTTGAGAAAATATCTAGTTTGTTGTCAAAATAGTTTTCTTGATTTGTTACTATGAAATTTAAAGAACATGGCCCAAGAAAAGTAGAAAAACGTTGACAAAATTTGTTACCCAGGTGTGTAACATTAATGAACTATAGTGCCAGCACTTTGAATTAAAGTATAGATGTCATAAGATTTTCTACAATCAGTGATTCTTGTTGACAGAAATAATGATAGGGATTTCGTTTTCTTCCTGCCTAGCATTCGCCCTCCCTAGTTCTGTCTGGGTTTCCCCTGTAATCCAGGTGCCTAGTACGGGGCCTAACATATAGGAAGTGTGCAATAAATATTTGCCAAGTAAGATAAGGAAGTTAATCTCAAGAAAATATAAGGTAGTTTCTTCAACTTGAGGATGGCCTGAAGATGATAAAAGCAAAGGCATATAAAAAGGGGGCTCAAATATCTTTTTGTGCCATGAATGTATTAGGTGTTAACGTTTTTTCCCGTCATTTCAACCAGGAGAAAGATATCTAAGAAGGCTTAAAGGTGTTTCTCCCCATTTTGTTTCATATCTTCAGTGAGTCACATCACTACTTTCTAGCTTTCTGGATTTGACAAATATCATTTTATAATACGGCTAATGAGGATCTCAGACATTCTCTTTATGAAGAACTCTTGATAATGTAGTATCCAAATAAAGATATTAAGATGAATATTATTTCACTCGCTCTGCACCAGGCCCAGTTCTGTCAGCCAGGGTCCAGTGGAGAATAGAAGAAGCTTGGCCTTCATGGAGCTTATGTTCCACAATGAATAAGCAAACAGATCATTTAATGTCAGATATTGACATGATAGAGAACAGAGAGTGATAGAGAATGGGGACTGTTTCCTTTCAGCAGGAAGATCAGGGGAGACTTCTCTGATGAGGTAACATTTGGGCAGAGAGCTAAACGGGGAGGATATTTGTGTGGGAGCAGGAACAGCACTTAGAAAGGCCCTGTGACAGAAATATGTCTGGCAACAGGTCAGGGAAGTGCAAGGCCAGTGTGGCTGGAGCAGAGGAAGCTGCTGGTAAAATGGTAGGAGACAAGGTTTGTAGAGGGTAAGACCATGAAGCGTCTTAGAAATCATGCAAAGTAGAATAGGAAGCCACCATAAGTTATTTAAAATATTTCTATTATGGAAGCTTTCACCCATATGTAAAAATATAGAGAATGATATAGTGAACTGTCATCCCCCAGATTTTCAAGCTATCAGTGCATGAGCAATCTTGCTTCATCATCCTGTCCCCTGCCTCAGAGGATTTTGCAGCAAGTCCCATACATCATTTCATTGTAAATACTTCATTGTTTGTCTCTAAATGATAAGGTCCTTTCTAAAAGTTAACGTAACCACAGTACCATTATCACACCTAAAAAATGACAGGAACTCCTTAATATCGTCAGATATCTGTCAGTACTCACATCTCCCCAGTTGAGTAATATGAAAACATATATGTATATGTAGAGGTGTGTGTATATATGTATATAAATATCACATAAATCAATGATATATGTGCATTTTAAGTTGCTTAAATCAATCATATGTATATGTGTAAGTTGGTTTGCTTAAATTGGGATCCATACAAGGTACTGAGTGCAACTCCACCAGGTTCCATAGAATGATCCTCCATCCCCTCTGTTTCCTATAGACTGGTAATTAGGTCTAGAGCCTTGTTTAGATTCATATTTGATTTGGAGGGGCCAGAATTCTTAGGTAATGTGGTATTTCCTATTGCATCACATCAAGAGGCACAAAATGTCTGTTGTTACACTTTACTTTTGTAATGAGTTAATAAGGATCCTGAGGTACAGTTCATACAGGAAAGATAGGATAAATGCTTGTTTCTTTCCCTTTATCTGCCCTGGTGAGTTTTGATTAGGAATGACGTATCTGGCTTACATTTTTAAGATCACTCTAGTTGCTGTGTGGAGAATAGACTGAAGAGGGTGTGAGGCATAATGGCTAGTTGTCTACTCTTAACATCCATTTTCTCTTTCCTCATTGGTAAGAGAATCACATGTTTTGATTGGATTCGTTGCTGCCAGAAACAAAATGTTGCATTTCCCCAGCCTCCTTTGCAGCTGCATGTTGTCTAAATGTTGGCCTGTGAGATGTGAGCGGGACTTCCAAAACGCATGTACTTGACGGAAGCTGACACAGTGGAAAGTGCTCTGTTCTGCCTTCTCCTGCCTGCAGCTTGGCTGTGAGAATAGCTGGCATCCCAGGAATCACTCTGCCCCATCTGGCAACATTGAGGATGGACCCTGTGCTAGACTGGTAGAGCAGGAATTTAGGAATTTGTGTCTCTCACGACACTGTGGAGTCACCATACCAACCTGGCCCAACTACCTCTGGACTTTCCAGGAGAGAAATAAACTTCTAGCTGCCTAGTTTAAGTTGCTCTTATTTTCTTCTGTTCCCTGTTATATGTAGCAGAACTGAACCCTGATGAATATAGAGACAAGAGCCTATTGTAATAGTTTGCGAGAAAAAGATGAGGATGATTTGGACGAGGGTGGTAACAGTGAGGTGATGAGAAGTAGGTGGACAAAGGATATATATTTTTATGGTAGAGCTGTCAGGGTTTGCTGATGAATTAGATAAAGGGTGTGAAGAAACAGGAGTCTAGTTTCTCATAGTATTTTGGCCAGCAGCTGACCAAATGGTGCCACCATTTGCTGAGATATGGAAAGTGGAAGAAAAACAGGTTAACGAGGCTGGGTAGGAGTGAGGTAGGGACTCAGGACCTCTTTTTTTATATGTTAAGTTTGAACTTCCCTTTAGACATCCAAGTGGAAATATCAAGGAAGCAGTTGGACACAATTGTCTGCAATAAAGGGGAAATGTTGGGTCTACAGACAAATATTTAAAAGTCATAGTGTAATGATGCTACTTACCACCAAGAGTGGAGGAGATGATGCTGGGAGTGAGTGGAGATAAAGAAGAGGGTGGAAAGAGGAGGAGATGCCAACAGAGGATGACACTAAGAAGGGGTAGTCGTGAAGTAGGAGGAAGGCCAGGAGACTGCAGTGCTCTGGAGTCCAGGTGGATAAAGTATTTTAAAAAAAGAAGGAGAGATCAACTGTGTCCAAAGCTATAGAATAAAACAAGGATGTGGATTTAGCCATTAGATTTGGCAAGGTCATTAGTGACCTTGGTGAGAACAGTTTCTGTGGAATGTTGGGTAGAGAAGTCTGATGGGGTGGGTAGAAGAGAAAAGAGAAAGTGAGGAGGTGGTAATATTGAGTATAAATAACACCTTTGAGGAGTTTTGCTGTAAAGGGTAATTGGAAAAATGGGGCAGTAGCTGGAGGTGGACGTTGAGATTGAGGGTAGTTTATTTAATATTTAAGTTGAGGCTATTTAAGCATTGTTGTAAGCTGATGTTTAAGTTATTTAAGCATTGTTATAAGCTGTGAATGTTCAGTAAAGAGGGAAATTGATGCTTCAGGAAAATCCTAAGGTAAGTGAGAAGGATTGAAATCTAGTACGCAAGGAAAGGGTTTGGTCTTAGATAACAGGAATGAAGGCAGAGTATATGGGTATAGATACAGGTTGATTGGCAGATTTAAGGTAACTTAGAAAGCAAAAAAGCTAAACAGGAAATTAATTACCTTAAGTGGATGATTTGTACATGAATCATGAAGTAACCACATTATCGTTGTATACTAATGATAAAGATGGTCAAAATAAATTTGGAAGTCCTCAGGTCACTTTACAAGCCAAAGATCAGAGGTCATTCCTTTTTAATAGGTGGAGAAGTATAGATGCCCCTAGGAAGCTGAGACCCCAGGTAAATCATATGAAGAGTCAGAGTGGTAGAGAATAAGGCCCGAGAGACCTGATCAGTCTTGTTTTTAAACTGATTAGGACTTGAGAACTAATTCTTCCCTTTAGAGAGGTGAATTTCAGATTGAGTACTTTTAACTGGTTAGGGAATTTATAACGTTTTTCAGGGACAGTGAGTATTAAATGTGCTGAGTCCAAATCTGGTTTTACTCTGTGTTAGCCATTCCACCATCAAGTTTAGGGGTGGAGAAAAGGGAGAAAGAGGATTGTGAGGGCTTAACCACACTGGCTGTGCTTGCACTTGAATGCCTGGGGAGTCATTTGCTGCAGTAGAAGACATCATTTTCCTTTGCCTGAGTTGTTAAAGGACAGAATTATTGCCACGTTTGCTTTCTATCATGGAGCTAATATAAAATCAAGATTCATTCTTTTCACTTCTCAGAGTCAAATCTGCCACTTGCATATTCCACTGCCTTTTTTTTTTTTTTTTTTTTAAGTTTGGAGGATAGGCAGGTTGGAAGGAAGGCTAATGGACAGAAAAAAAAAAGGATAGGCAATTTCATCTGGAGGCCATTGTTATATAGAATAACATTTTGGGATATGAAGTAATTCATTGCTAAGTCTCATAGTAGACGGGAGAGAGTTTGGAATAAATATTTTGGCTCTGAATGGTGACCTGATTGCTCTGAATTTAAGTACAGAGGAAGGAAGTACATCAACTGAAGTAATTGCTTAGCTTGTAGGCTGACAAAGCCTCCCAAGTCATAACATCTGAATTAATTTTAAGCCAGTAGAGCAATATATAATTGTATATTATATAATCTAATATAGTCATATTAAATACAGAGCTTAAGAGATTGGAATACATTTTTAAGGAGTTTAAAGAATTTCTTCATATTCTTTTATGTGACTTGATTATGAAAAAATATATAATTCTGATCAAACTTCAAATCTTCCTCATTTGGAAATTTGAATATTTCAGTTAGCCTCCTAAAGTATTTTCAGCTGTCTTCAGTTCCTTATAGAACAAGGCAGAGAATATGTAAACATAGAATAAATTACTTGGAGATCCCCTCTCATCATGGATTCAGCAGCATCTTTTGTTCTTTCTCTCAAAGCCTCAGTTAATATTAAGTTTCCACATGTGCCTGCAGCTTTCCAGTTTCTAATTCCCAACAAAACCTTTGCTTGCTGGGTTTGATCTCCTAAGAAAAAATGAAAACAGTACTTATCTCTTTAGGATTCTGATGTAATCAGACTAGACTGTTCTGTTGTTGAATTCTGTGGAGTTTTCTAGGATCAAGTATGCTTCGTGTAATTTGTACTTTCTTATATCTGAATGGCATAATTTTTGAGCCTGGCATTACCATGCAGAAACCAGAATCACTTCAAGAGCTAAGAGTCCGACAACTCAATTTAAATAAATTTCATGAATACTGTCCATTAATTGTTATTACTTGCTCCTACCTTAGGACTTTCATGTTTGCACCTCTCCTTGCCAGGAACGCTCCATTCCTATATCTTGCCTGACTGGATGCTTTGGCTATTCAGGTCTCTATTCGAAGGCCGCCTCCTCAGGGAGGCCTCCTTGGTTGTTCTAACCTAAAGCAGCCGCTTCCCATATTATCACTTTACCATGTTTTATTTTCTTCAAAGTCCTTGTTGTTTTTTGAAATTATCTTGTTCCATTATTATCATCATTACCAGGATTATCATTATTATCCTAACAACAAGTACACAAATTGAGTTTTCCTACGTGCCTTACACAAAACATTGTATTTTATGCAACACTTTAGTAATGACAACTAACATTTATTGAGTACTTAACTACTCGCCAAGCTCTAGGCTAAGCATTTATTGCACTAGGCCAGGTCGGTTTCATCTCTTGCCTGGACTACTGCAGTGGCTGCCTAACTGGCCACGCTTTTTTCATCTTAGCCTCCTTACAGTGCGTTGCCTACATAGCAGCTAGTAATTCTTCTAAAACATGAATCAGGTACATCATGATCCGCTTTCAGCATCATTAATGTTTTTGGCCATCCTCAGGTCCTAACAATGGCTTACAAGCTCCTGTGTGATCTGGCTTCCCACAACCTCTTTGCTGCATCTCTAACCCCTCCTTACCTTATTCCCCTATGGCCACAGTCTCTGAATCATGCTTCGCCCAGATTACCACCCACCCCCATGACGTCATTTCTCCTTTCACTTAGATTTCTGCTGGAATGTCACCTCCTCATAGAGGCCTTTTCCCACTCACTCTTTTTTTTTTTTTCTTGCGATACGCGGGCCTCTCACTGCTGTGGCCTCTCCCGTTGCGGAGCACAGGCTCCGGACGCGCAGGCTCAGCGGCCATGGCTCACGGGCCCAGCCGCTCCGCGGCACGCGGGATCCTCCCGGAACAGGGCACGAACCCACGTCCCCTGCATCGGCATGCGGACTCTCAACTACTGCGCCACCAGGGAAGCCGCCCCACTCACTCTTTATTCCCTTATGCTTTATTTCTCTTCACTCAGCATTATAGTACTCATTTGCCTGTCTTTAGCAAATATTTGTTGAATGTTTACTAAGTACCACGTCCTGTTCTAGGAGCTGGATATGTGAAGTCAATAAGATGGGCAGAATCCCTGTTGACATGGAGATATGGGGGGAGGCATACAATAGACTCAATAAATAGGTAACATATATAATATATTAGATGGCTTTGGGAAAACTAAAGCAAACGAAAGGCTAGGGAGTGATGGGACAGGAGAGGGAGAGTTAAGTTTACAATAGGGCAATCAGGGGAGGCCTCAGGGAGAAAATGGACATTGTGCAAAGTCCTGAAGGAAGTGAGGGAGCAAGCAATGTGAATAATTACAGGAAAGCATGTTCTGGATGGAACGAACATCGAGTTTGAAGGCTCTGAAGGGAGAGCATCTCTAGAATACTCAAGAGACAGCAAGGAAACCTGTAGCTGGAGCACAGACGCAAGTGGGGGAGGGGGAGGTGTGGCCAGAGAAATGACAGGGGTGCCAGACCGTAGCACTCAGAGCCCCCCAGCTCTCTGCTTGGGAGATTTTGAATGGAGGAGCCTCCTGAGCTGACTTATATTTTAACTGGATCCCTCTGGCCCTTGTGTGGAAAATAGACTTTAGGGAGCAAGGGTTGAAATAGAGTCCAGTTAGCCCAGGAAAGATTGGAGTGGCTAGGGTCAGGGTGGCAGGGTGGAAGTAGTGAGACGTGTTTGTGGTCTGGATATATTTTGGAGGTCAGTCCTACGGGATTTACTAAGAAATTGAGAAACAGAGTGATCAAGGATGCCTCATGCCAAGATATTAAATCCAGGCCAGTGGAAGGATGGAGATTCATGTACCAAGATGGAGAGGCAGTGAGGGGACAGATTTAGGGTGGAAGGAAGGTCATGAGCAGGATCTCAGTTGGCATTGTGGAGCTTTTGTGGGCATGAGAAAAAGGCTGCCCCTCTAGGCCGATTCAATTGGAGCCAGCAGAGTGGACTGGATTTCAGGTCCCGTTCCTTCCCTTGGTAGGGTATCTTTATGCATAGTTGCAGGCAGTGGCATTAGTCAGCAGCTTTGCTTTGGGCCATGGTAAGTTTGTATCCAGTGAGATGTTGATCTGGCTGCTGGGTATGAGTTTGGAGTTCAGGGAGGCAGAGAGACTGCAGGTGTAAAGCTCTGTCGTGGGAACATTCCTGGCTATTTTCTCTTTATATTTATTTAATATATTTGTGTATGTATTACATTGTACATTAGGTATGCTTTATTTACCTGCTCACTGTCTCTTCCGTCACTATGTAAGCTCGAAGTGATCCATGTCTGCGTTTACTACTCAGTTGCATACCCAGACCCAGCTCGGTGCCTGGCACCTGGACACTTAATAAACATGGTTGTATGAATAAACGAATTGGGGATACCACTGCTTTCTACTTGTCCTGTGGGTTTTGTGAAATTGAGTGCATGGCCAGGTCTAAATGTCAGTCAGTATGTCAGACATTCCCATTCCTGCTCTGTGCCTAAAGTCCAAAGAGAGGTTTTAAACCTCCACCACTGAAAACCATTTACTGCATGATTACCAAAAGGAAACTTAAGTTCCAAGAGGCCTTTATACTTATAAAGATTGCCTTGCAGCCAAAACACACACTAAAATGATGGGGAAACTTAACATGAAGGAAAATGAACCTGGTTTAGATAGCAAATTCCTTTCACAGCAACTTCTGAGCCTATTCTTTTTTATTTTATTTATTTATTTTTGGCTGCATTGGGTCTTCATTGCTGCATGCAGGCTTTCCCTACTTGTGGGGAGCGGGGGCTACTCTTTGTGGCGGTGCGCGGGCTTCTCATTGTTGTGGCTTCTCTTGTTGCGGAGCATGGGCTTTAGGCGCGCGGGCTTCAGTAGTTGTGGCGTGTGGGCTCAGTAGTTGTGGCGCACGGGCTCAGTAGTTGTGGCGCACGGGCTTAGCTGCTCCGTGGCATGTGGGATCTTCCTGGGCCAGGGCTTGAACCTGTGTCCCCTGCATTGGCAGGCGGATTCTTAACCACTGAGCCACCAGGGAAGCCCCCTGAGCCTATTCTTGAGGAGACTGTTAATGCTTTCCTTTCACATTTAGGTTTGCTTGTTGGTGATGGTTTACTTTTAACTTTTTCTTTGTTGCATTGAGGATGAGATTTCCATTTTCCTATCTTATGAGAGGAGATAAAGGGTGACTTAATTCAGCATTTCTGTTGCATTTAGACTCAAGGTTGGGGACGATGGATGCCTAGGGCCTCAGCATTTTTATTTGGAATGGTCAGTAATGGCTTTGCACAAGAGGTGAGGTTTAAAATGGGCTTTGAATAAGTTAGCTATTGTTGTATAATGACAGACCACTCCCAAATTCAATTATGGATATTATGGCTCACCAGACTATGGTTTAGCTAATCTTGACTGGGCCCACTCATGAGTTGGGTAGGCAACTCTGCTTAACTTGGCTGGGCTCTCTCACATATCTGGGGCAGTAGGCTGGTCTAGCATGGGACATCTGGGCTCCCATCCTGCCGTAGGCTAGACCAGGCTTGTTTACATGGCAGAGTTTCAAGAGCAAGAATGGAAATGCCCAAAGCTTCTTGAGGCCTTAGCTTGGAACTGGCATAGCATAACGTCTGCCACATTCCAGTGGTCAAAGCACAGGGTAAAGAAATAGACTCCACTCATGATGGAGAAGCTGCACAGTCATATTTCAAAGAGTGTGGTCATAGAGAGACCATTATTCGGAGCTATCAGTCTAACACATGGCTTGAAGGATAAGTAGGTAGGGTTTAGAAGGAGGAAGTTACTGGTGTGAACCTCCTCTGATCTAAAGAAGAATGAGCCTCAACTGTCCCACATCCCACCTCCCTAATATCCGGGAAACACAAGAAGCATAAGCTTTTCTATTGACTTGTAGGTTTTAATACTTGAACTGTTCTCTTTTTCTTAGAAAAGAGTATCTCATTGAAGGTACATCCATAATTGTCTTGAGAAGGTTTCATAGAATATATAATTTATTAAGTTGTTTTGCAAGATGCTTGGCATACAGCCATATTTCTTGCAGTTATCTTGGTCATGTTGGTGTTTCCACAAGTAATGATTGTACCCTTCTCTTGTAGGACTATGCCCATATGTTGACCTGTGTCACTGAAAGAGAAAAGTTTATTGTGCCCATCAAAGCTAGAGGTGCACGAGCCATCCTAGATTTTCCTGACAAGCTGAATTTTTCTACTTGCCCTGTTAAATACAGCACTCAGAAGATTCTGCTGGTGCGAAACATTGGCAACAGAGATGCTGTGTTTCACATCAAAACTCATAGGTATGCATTCCTTCAGCTTTTGTTTTTGATTGATTATAACTAAATCCAGTCAGCACGTGTAGTCTCCTCGAATAGCAGTCAAGATGCCACTGCTTATTACAGTCTTCACTTGCAAGGATGGGAGGCCTCAGTGATGTGGCGCAGACTACTTCTTCATCCCACGAGGAACCCAAAATTCAAGGTTACCTGTTTAGGTACGGGTGGTTTTCTGAAATGCTGAATAAGAGACTTTCTGTTTAGCATAGCGAATGGCTCATGGGAATATATTCATAAACATATTTGTTGTGACTGAGACTTTTATAACTGACTGTATTAGTTTTCTACTCCTATTGTAATAAATTACCACAAACTTCATGGCTTGAAACAACACAAATTTATTATCTGACCTTTCAGTAGATCAGAATCCTTACTGGGCTAAAATCCCAGTGTTGGCAGGGCTGTGTTCTTTTCTGGAGGCTTGATGGGAGGATCCATTTCTTTGCCTTGTCCAGCTTTAGAGCCGCCCACAATTTTCTTATCTGAAAAATGGGGGAAAGTAGCCACCTTATGGGGTTGTTGTGAGGAATAGATGAATTAATAAACATAAACTGCTGGTATATAGCAAGTACTGTATAGTGAGTGTTTCTTTAAATGACCTACTGCCAGTGTGGTGGGCAGAATAATGGCTCCTCAAATATGTGCATGTCCTAATCCCCAGAACCTGGAAGTGTGTAGTGTCACATGACAGAGGGGACTAGGGCTGTAGATGTAATTAGGGTTGCTAATCAGCTGACCTTAAAATGGGCAGATTATCCTGGATTATGTGGGTGGGCCAAGTGTAATCACAAACATCTTTAAAAATAGAAGGAGGCAGAAGAAGAGTTTGAAGTGATGAGATATGAGAAGAACTCAACCTGCTTTGAAGATGAGAAAGCTGAGCAATAGAGAGGTTGTATAACTTGCTCAAGAGCACATAGCTAGTAAGTGAAGCTGTTTGATTTTAATCTGATAATTTATGGTGTAGCTATAGTGTAGTAGACATTATGGGACAATATAAACATTATGGGACAATCCTTGCCCTCAGTGATCTCTCTCATAAGATGGGGAAGAATGGTTGTTATGGGACGTGAAGATGCTGGCTGATTAGCAGGGCCATAACAAGAATGGCCAGCTTGGGAACACAGGAGACAGAAGGTCAAGTTCTTTTTCTATGACTTTTTAAAAATAAGGCAGGTATTGAGCTGGATCATTTTCATAAGGGCTTTATCTGTGGAATCCTTCGCTAGTTTAAGGACAATCTCTAGTTTAAGGACACATCTCTCCAGTAAGGATTAGCATTTACTTCTGCCTGGTTCCCAAAGATTAGACTACATAGACTGCCTCTCTGGTAATTTCTTGGCTTAGGACTGATCATGCATATCTAAACCCTAAACTGGTAGAACACACATGTCCAAAGTATGAATTCCCTAGAGAATCCTTGTTTCCCTCATTCAAAACCACGATAGACATCTTTCCTTGTGCTAATGGGAGAATGTTTTGGTAACCTTTGAAGTTTCCCAGGTTTATATGGGGATTTTGTTACCATTCCCCCTGACTTAACCATCCCAAGACCTTGTATCCTGCTGCTATTAGCAGGGCTGTTAAAACCCAGGCTTCAAGGGCTCAGTGGCTTACTGCTCTGGTTCTTATTTCCTCTTGTTTTTGAATCCTGTGGATTTGCCTCTTTTTTTTTTGCATGCTCAGCTACACATTTATGTAAGTTATATTTTATCCAGACTTTCTAGGTATTTTCTGGTGGAAGAGTTTTCGGGTTACTTGGTCTGCCATATTGTAGGTAGCAGGGATGCCATAATGTGGGTTGAGGCACATCCCTCAGGAGGGAATTTGTGTTTATTCTTACATGTGTCCCAGGAGCATCACTAGCTCCAAACCATTTCATGTAGATTCAAGTTTCTGTTTGGTATCATTTTTTCCTGGCTGAGAAACTACTTTAATATTTCCTGTAGCAGAGATCTAGTGGATATTACTCAGTTTTTGTCTGCTTGAAAAAAAGTATTTTGCCTTCATTTTTTGAAAGATTTTTTCTCTACAGTATAGAATTGTGAAATGGCAGTTATATATACATTTTTTTTAGTACTTTAAAGATGTCACTTCATTGTCTTTTGGCTTACATTTTTCTAATGAGAATTCTGCTGTAATTCCTAGCTTTGTTCTTCTGTAGGTAATTATGTCTTTTTCTTGGGCTGCCTCAAGGTTTTGTCTTTATATTTGGTTTTTAGCAGTTTGAATGTGATGTGTCTAGATGTGGATTTTGTTTTTGGTTGTTTTTTGGTTTAAGGATCTTATTTTGCTTTTATTTGGTTTTCGTTTCAATCCTGCATGAAGTTCTCTGAGCTTCTTGGATCTGTCATTATTTTTGGAAAACATTGGCCATTATCTCTTCAAATATTTCTTTTCCCCATCCTCTCTCGCCATTTCTTCTGCTTGTAGGAATGTTCTGTCTGCCACAGGTGAAATACTCTGCACATGTCTTGCCTTCTTTAGGGGCAGGGGATTGTCCATTTTTGTTTGCCCTGCAATCTCAGCTCTCTAATGGGTTTGAGAAAAATTGTGATTTTGTTGTTTATCTGGTTTTTTGTTGTTGTTGTTGTTGTTGTTAGGGTAAAAGAAACACTCTTTTCAGCTCTCTACATCCTGGGTGGAAGCAGGACTCTGACCCACTTTAGATAAATCAACCGTCAGAGGCAAAGGAAAAATTCTTTTGAAAATCAGTGTCTCCTGACATTGTCAAAGTGCTTATAAAGGCTTCTTTTGTCATTTCATGGTGAGACTCATATTTTGATTGAAGGGAAGAGAGCAAGTTGTTCAACTGGCTCACCATGACTTAGAAAGAACCAATCTCTTTCGGTTAAAAAAAAAAAAACAAAAAACTTTCATAACCACCATCCATAATACACATTAAAAACTTCCTGTGACATTGGTATTGTTCCAATGAAAAAGAGAGTCCACCTAAGGTGGAAAAACAAGCACAGGCAGCACATCTTCCTGAACTGTTTGGCTGAATCTTAAAAACTACACATAATTGGCAATACATTCATGTAAAGTGAAACAAAATCACAGATTTAATAGTGTGAAGTTGCGGGAAAAGATCTAAAACTTTTATATCCATGTAACTGTGAATGTGAATCATCTTTTCCTAATGTAGAAACACTTCTAAGGTAAAATGGTGAGCTAACTCAAGGACTAGCCAGCAATCATAATGACATTAGAAACTCTAGTCCAACATTCCCATTTTACAGATGAAAGAAGTAAGGTCTGAGAAGGTAAATGACTTAGCCAAGTTCCCCCAGTAAGTTAATAGCAAAACTTGGATTAAAACAAACATGGGCCAGTTCTGGCCTTGTTTATCTCAAGATCCATTCCTTGCCCTTCCCAGGCTTTGCTCAGTATCTATGTTGGGCTGTGCTAGCCCCTCTAGCGTCCACGACCTGCTGGATTCCATCTGGGTTTGACCAGTGGGGGGCACTAGAAGGAGGTTGGAGAGTAGGAAGAAGTCAGAGTATTTCTCTTCCTCCCTGTCTAACTTCAGTAGAGTCCCCAGCAAGCAGCTGTATCTCCTCTGTGGTTCTAGCTCCTGTCAGACAGACCTGCGATGGTTCCAACTTCTGCCAGGTCCCCAGGATCTGCTAATACTTCCTCCTCTCCTTTGGTTTCCAGCCCAGTGGTGGAAATGGCTTACTGCTATTACCAATCCCTGAGCTATCTCACCATCTTAAGTTGGGCTTTTCATAGCTTTCATCTTCTGTGTAACCAAGTCTTTCAATTAAATTTCCTGTTTATTTTTGTTTTCCTGTTTAGACTCTGCACAAAATGGTACTTTTATGCACAAAATGGTTCTTTCCACAAAATGCATGTATTCCAACCATGATGTCAATTCTGTGAGCTACCTCAAATCCTTCCAATAAATCCCTTTTCTGTCTAAGTTAGCCAGAATTGGTTTCTATTGTTTGCAACTGAAAACCCTAACGACTACAATGAGAAAGAATGCAGTTGAATTTGTGGTCACATTTTATTGAATCAGAATATCTGGGGGGATTCCCTGATGAGTATCCATTCTGAAAAGTGCACAGGTGATTGTGTTGCCCAGACAGGGCTGAGGACCACTCTTTCATTGACAACATGATTGTCAATAGACATAGTGGAGCAGTATATGTAGTTTGAGAATTTGGAGTCAAAAACACAGGGTCTATACTCTTGGTCTTGCTGCTTTTATAGGCATTATACAGTTAGAAATAATATCTCACAGGAAATTGTTTAAAAAACAAATCATATTCTTTTCATTGAAATAATGATTTAATTAATGGTAAAGTTTATAAGTGGTCAGGTTCATATAAATTATAAAAAATAAAACTTTATGTGTCTGTTGCTCCCATTAGAATATGATCTCAAACGCAAGGATTGTATCTCTTTTCATTTGTATGTCCCCAGCATCTAGCAAAGTGTCTAGAATAAATAAGTGCTTAATAAATGTTTATAGGATGCCTAAGCAACAATATATCACAACAGCAGAGCTACAACTATAAACCTCTACAATAATTTAAAATAAAAAATCATGCTCCAAGTACTATAAAAGAGGCATAGTGTTTTTTTACACTAATAAAAGGAGCCTCAATGTGCTATAAAGTACACAAAGAACATAAACAATTACTCTTCAACTTTATTACAGATTTGACCTAAAACTCGAGTAGGTACCAGAATAACTTTGACTATTAAAGTAGGATTAATTTTGGAAGGTGAAATAGAAAGAATTAAGGAGCACTTTCAAAATCTAAAATCTCAATTTTGGAATCAGTTAATAAGAAAGATTATCTGAAGGAAAAATACTGATTTTATATTCAATGTTTAATATAATAGAACCAGTATTTAGTCTTCTGCTAAAATATTGAATCATTTGAATGGAATAGTTTTAGTTCTTAAGAGCAGTTCATAGTGGATTGAACAAAAACTCAAAATCTTTCTTGTGGCTCATGATTTTACACAAACCCGGGTTCCCTCCCTAATCAAGTATTCGGTATTAATGAGGATGTGATATCGAAACCAGACATTCTGGTAGACAGAGGCAGCTTTATACCCTGGAGGAACAGCACCTTTTACCTCTCTGTAAGATCATTTTCTGGTACTTGGTATTCTCTAGCCTTTTCAGCCTGTCTGCCTCTAGTAAAATGAATACAAAATCAAATTATAGACAATGTTT
Source organism: Delphinapterus leucas (assembly GCF_059928025.1). Classification (NCBI taxonomy): domain Eukaryota; kingdom Metazoa; phylum Chordata; class Mammalia; order Artiodactyla; family Monodontidae; genus Delphinapterus; species Delphinapterus leucas. The sequence continues at coordinate 47,012,889 of NC_143148.1, forward strand.
AAGCACCAGAACTTAACACACTCTATCCAATTAATGTCTGACTTATAGAGAAAGCTTAGGCGGCTCTAAGTAGCAATGGCTATCCCAGGTGATTTTCTAACCACTGAAGAAGTTTAGTGTAATATAAACCCAACAATTAGCACAAAAGGGAAGAATCTGTTACCACTGTATGGAATTAGGATTTCTGGAGGTCCTAAGAAGAGTCCCTTTGTCCATAGAAAATTAGCTTACGTTCTGTAATGTAATACTATCCAATTCATTTCAAAACTGTTATTTTGCTACTAAGAAATGTTTGGGAAAAAAAAATGAAAGCACAGTGTAGGGAGAAAAATATTAGGAACTGGGGAAGCGGAGGTAGAAGAGAATGTTACAATGTTGTTCCCAAAGCCAGGAAACTGGGGCCAGTTCTCAATTCTTCAGATTCTTCCTGAGGCCATAAGGAAGGAAAGAACTTTAAAGACGCTGAGACTCACCTTCATCTCCCATCAAGCAGAGATTCTTGTGATGCCAAAAGTCTGCTCCTTTTCTGTTCCGCCACGTTGTTATAAAGATTAAATAAAGATTAGAGATACTTTTAATTTCCTTTTAAAAGTTGATTATAATTCAATTTAACAACCTCTTTTGAGAGGCTCCTATGAGTAAAGAGCTATGCATGGGGTAGTGAGAGACACAAAGATGAATCTAACCAGGTGGCTTCCACATTCAGGGATGGTTTGGGGAGACAGAAAAACCTTGAAGGCAGGCTTCCATCCCTGCTCTACCACTACCTAGTTGGGTAGCTTTGGGCCAGTTGCCTGCCCTTTTAGAGCATCTGCTTTCTCGTATCTAAAATGCAAATAACAAGACCTACTTTCTCAAGATTTTGTGAGGATTAAAAGAACTGACATATGTAAAGTGCCTACTGTAGTACCCAGCATAGAGTATGTGCTAATGAAATTTTGTTTGCTTTCTCTTTCCTTTCATCTCAAGAGTCTCTAGCTATTGGGAGAGACAGGCATGAAAACTTATTATTGTACAAGGTGAGCTAATGGAAGAAGTAAAAATAAAGTTATAGCCTCTGAGAGGAAGGAGACATTATTAATAAGAGAGAGAATCAGGAAAGATTCTGTTTAAAAGGTAACTTTGAGTCTAGGCTATGATGGGTGACTTTGGAAGGAGTATGACATGGAAACGGTGAATGTTTCTATCTGACCCAAGCAGTTCTGGAACTATGTAGGGGGCACTGTCTGGTTGGAAGGAAGAGTAGGTGCAGTGCTGGGGAAGGTTATGGGTGTAGAGACTAAAGCCCTCCCATTCCGTCCCACCCCAGTCTGACATGGAATGTGACAGGTGTATAATGTATTTGGACAGATGTATCTGTTTAATGAGAAGGCCAAAACTAGTTGGGAGTAGATTGTGTGGGACCTCAAATGTCGAGGACTTTGAACTTTATTACATAAGTTATGGGGGCCACTGAAGGTGTTTGAACAAGAGATTGATGTGTTATATCCTGTGTGTGATTTTTTACAATGTCTCTAGAGCAGTGTGAAGGATTGAGAGGAGGATGATAAAAACCTGAATACCCAAGATCATCCTCCGGCTGCCAATGAGGGAGATAACAATAGCAATAACAAAGATAATAATAAACATTTGTTTAGCATTTCCTCCATGCCAGACATTATTCTACGCCTTTACCTCTATCAACTCCTTTAATTCTCACTACAACCCTGTGAAATGGGTGCTGTCTTTATCCTCATTTTACAGTTGAGGAAACTGAATGTTCAGTGACTTACCCAAGCTCATGGCTGATCTGGGTTTTGAACTTATTCAGTTGGCTCCAGGCTAGTAACTACTACCTCATGGTGCCCCTACTACAGTGCCTGGAGTTCATTGGAGGTTTGGTGCTGAAGGTATGGGGAAAGGACAGACAAAGGAATGGGAAAGTAGTGAAAGGAGAGGGCAATCCAAATAGAGGGCACCAGAGAAAATAAACAAGTGCCCGTGGTAGGAAGCACTCGAGGTCCTGCAGTGATAATTTCAGGTACCACCAAGTGCTACCCATGCTGTAAGCTCCGTACCCTCATAGAAGAAAGGTTAGGTTTTCTGAAATTAAGTTCATTATCTAAGGGAAGGTTTAAGGACTGAAGACTAAAAACAGTTGCGATAGAAGTAAATAATCAGAAACAGCTTAGCCTGCCAGATACATTGTCCAACACATTACTTTGAAAAACTGGCAATTTAAAGAAGTGAAATGGACCATGAAAATAATTAAAAGGGCTGGGTTTCCTGTTTAGAAGGAAGAGCTCTGTAAGTTACTTAAGGTACTTCATGATCAGATCCAGCTTCTCTCTTACTCTTCCTTTCCAGGACAATTAAAGTCAACTGTTTCCTGTTCCCAGATCCACCCTACCTCTCCATAAGGTCTGCATGCCCAAATTCTATTTTCAAGACACAGATGTCCCCAGTTTGCCTTTCCAAATGCTCTCCACCCTTCCCCAGCTTACTCTCACCCAGGAAGCTAACCTATATGGCAGAGGTCATTAGACTCCCCATGCCTTTGGCTTCTGGTTGGGTTCAGCCAGTGGGAGTCCCAGCAGGCAATCAGGCAAAGGATGTGAGGTCAAGGCACTTTTCCCCCTAGTGTCCTATGTGTGAGGTCTCCTGGGCTGACTGTCTCTCTTAACTAAAGCCCTTTGAGCCTCATAAGGCAGCCTTCTCTTAGGACTCTGGTGGGTTTCAAAACCACTCCTCCTTGGCTCTTTGGGCCTAGAGGTGGTAACAGTTCTACTGTTAACAACCCTGGGCAATTGCATCATCTCTTGTAGTTTCCCTCCACCCCTTCCCCCCTTTTAAAAAGACCCCTTGTTAGACTGCCCTCCCCTTATCCTCATGTGATTGTGTGATCACTTTACTTTTGAGACTCTGGTATGTTTTTCCGTCATAAAACCCTCTCTTCGCTGAACTCTCGCAAAACTTGATTTTTATCCCTTTGAGGGTACTGTTCTTTTGCAAATTACAGTATTTGCATACATGTTATAAGTCTGTCCTTTACTGGAATCACTCAGTGAATGTTAAAAGAAAGGCTAAATGGCAAGGATACAAACAAGAATATTATGCATCATTTAAGTTTTTCTTACATTTGTTGTTCTATTACTGTTATTTTAACATTAATACTAAAGTTCTTTCACATTAACGGGAAAGTATACTTATGAATCACTGAATTGTGGTGTCGGGTCTGTGTTGTCTGCAGAACTGGAACTCATGTCTCCTCTCCCCTTACCCCTCACACTAGTCGGGAATGTGTTCTTTTTTTTTTAATTGGAGTATAATTGCTTTACAATGTTGCATTCGTTTCTGCTGTACAAGGAAGTGAATCAGCTATATGTGTACATATAGGAATGTGTTCTGATGATGTGTCTCCATGTGTGTTGCAGGCCCTTCTCTGTAGAGCCATCTGTTGGAACTCTTAATGTAGGAGAGCCCATGCAACTAGAAGTGGATTTTGAGCCACAAACCGTGGGCAATCACAGCGAAAAACTTATTGTGTATTACGACACAGGTATGTGTTATTCTTTGTTAAAAGTTCTACATTTTAAGAAAGGTCAGATGGAAAACCTAATGAGGCAAAACAGGAAATGGTTATTTTGGCTGCGTTAGAGTAAGCTAAGACCCACAAGGTAAAGAACTAAAGACTGAACGCCTCCAGCAGAAATGATGCTGAGCCACGTATAAATCCCACCTACCAGTTTCTCCTGTGCTTGAAAGCCTGAGAAATATAGGGCTCAGAAGGAACGGAAGAAACCCATACCCAGAAGTTACACTGGTAGATTGAGGTTATTTATATGTAAATGGAAACTTGAAGGTAACGTAATAACACGTGGGTTTTCCAGTTACTGCTGCATTAGTCTAACATATAAAAAATACAAACCCGAGTTCAGAATGTTCTCGTGTGTGTCCTCTAACTGGATGTAAGATCCGGTTACTTTAATCCTTAGAATATACAAATGTCTTACTTAAATCTAGGACTTTGTTTATTGCTGCTAGCATTTTCTTGAAGGCCCCACTCAGGATAGTAATGAAAATTCACTTATTGTTTTTGCAAATATTTAATCTGTGGTCATGTAGACTGCACGTACATTATGCAAGTCTCTGAAGTTGGTTTTCAAATTAATATTTATTACTACTATTTATTATTTCATGATTTTTCTCATTTCCTTCTCACTTCTGTTTTACCCATTTGTGTTGATTGACCCAGATTGTCTGCATCAGAAGGGCACTGTAGGGAGAAAACAGAAGTGCACAGTCAGAGAAAAAGCAACAAATGATACCTAGGTCATAGTTCAGAGCTGCTGACTTTGTGGATGCTTATCTGAGCAGGATCAATCAAGCCCTTGCATAATAAGGACGTGTGGTTAAGTGGTCCTGGCTCCACACTGCCCAGCATAACAACAATTCATAATCAGTGGCACAATCTATATTTATCTTTTAGTGTTGTCCACAATTCACTGGCTGCTAGTAAGAAAAACCTAACCTGGACTAGCTTAAGCAAAAGGGGGAAGTTGTGGCCCATGTAACCCAACAGTGGAAGATTAAAAGCACAGTACCTAACCCACCAGGGATGTCAGTTTTTCAAAGTAGTGCCATTTTACACTCCCACCAGCAAAGCTTGGGAGTTCCAGTTGCTTCACACCCTCGCCTACCCATAGTGTTGTATTGTTCATTTTAGGTATACTGGATGTATAAAGTGATGTCTTCTGGTGGTTTTAATTTTTATTTCTCTAATGATTAGTGATGTTCAGCACCTTTTCATGTATCTTTTAAAATTAAGTGTTGAAGTCTTTTGCTCATTTTTGAGTTGTTTTTCCTTTTGTCATTAATTTGTAAGAGTACTTAACAACTTGTTATTCTGAATACTAGTCATTTGTCAAGTATATGTGTTGTTAATTTTCTCTACCAGTCTGTAGATTGCCTTTTCATTTCCTTAATGACATTTCTTGATGAGCTGACATTTTAAATTTTTATGAAATCTGTATTATCATGTTTTTGAATGCAATAACTTTTAAAAATTTATTTATTTTTGGCTGTGTTGGGTCTTCGTTGCTCCACGTGGGCTTTCTCTAGTTGCGGCGAGGGGGGCGGGCTTCTCATTGCAGTGGCTTCTCTTGTTGCGGAGCACGGGCTCTAGGCACATGAACTTCAGTAGTTGTGGCGTGCGGGCTCAGTAGTTGTGGCGCACAGGCTTAGTTGCCCCACGGCATGTGGGATCTTCCTGGACCAGGGCTCAAACCTGTGTCCACTGCATTGGCAGGTGGATTCTTAACCACTGTGTCACCAGGGAAGCCCTTTTTTCTTTCAAGATTAATGCTTTTGCCTTCTTGCTAAGAAATCTTTGCCTTTTCCAAGATCATGAATATGTTCTCCTGTGTTTACTTTTAGAAGGGCAGTAGTTTTAGCTGCTAGTTTAAGTTAATGATTTGTCTTTGATTTCATTTTTGCATGTGTGTCAGGTGCAGACCATGTTTCTTTTTTTTTTCTCCATGTGGGTTATTGGCTCGTCTCCATTCTATTATCTTATTCTGGAATTCCAACTACTTTATTATTCTATTACTTACTCTACTGTTAGTCTGTTATTTATTACTTTTAATCTCTATTTTATGTTTTCCATTTTTTTGTAGACTTCTCTGGATACTTTCTTCCTATCTATTGTCCCATTCAATAATTCCCTCTTCAGCGAAGACTCACCTGCTGAGTTTTAATTTTTCAATTATTATAATTATTTTAATTTCTGAAAGTTTTATTTGGTTCTTGTCAAATCTGATTGCTGTCTACTCTTTTATTTTTCATGTTTCCCTTTTATTTCTTAAATATATTAAACATAGTTATATTGTGTATGTGGTAATTCAAACATATTAAGTCTGCTCATCTATTTATTTATTTTGCTGTTTGTTGTTTCTTATGGTTTTTCAATCATGGTATCTGTAGAGGAGGAAAAATGTCTTTTACCTCTACCCATTTAGGTTTTTAAGATGGGGCCCCTGTAACAAAAGACAGATTAACAAGAGAAGAACATAAAAATTTATTTAATGTAAGTTTTACATGATATGGGAGGCTTCATAAGGAAATGAAGATCTGAAGAAGTAGTAAAATCTGAATTCCTTTATGCTGGTTCGATGAATGATGGAGAGTTGTGGGAAAACGTGACAGGACAATAAAATGACATGAGCTAAGAGTAGCAAACTGGGAGAAACAGTAAGGCCTGTTTATTCAGGCTCCTCTTGATGTCCCTCTATATTTCAAGATACGCATGCTTCTTTCTACCTGATCTTGGAGGGCACCTCTCACATGGGGGATCTGTGACCTGCTTCAGGAGAAGTTAAGAAAATCCCTCTTGCACCTGCCATTTCTTATGTTCCTTCAGCTTGAAATATTTAATATGCCAAGGTGCCATATTTTGTGGTAGTGTGTTCTGAACCCCATCATTATCTTATGCCTCTTTGTGTTTTGTAGTTTCTGGATTTAGCATCGTTACTTTGGGCAGGCCCTGGACTTTATGTCCTGTCCTAGGCGCCCAATGCAATAGTTAAAACAGAAGTTCAAGGGTTAACAAAGTCCACTAGGGCAGAAGACAACCTTGGCACTAGATTATTTCCTGGTATTCTTCACTTTGCTTTAATGTCCTTATTTTCCTATCAGGTTAGTGATCAGTTTTAAAGTAGTTTGAAAAATGTTTTATTGAGTATTTTAGTTATTTCAGTCTCCAGTTTAATGGGCTACTTAAAGCTGCTTTTAATGTATGTCTTTTTTCACATTATTCAGCAATACTTATGCAGTAGTTCATCCTTTCCCACTAGTTTTCAATCCTTTGTGTATATCATAAATACAGTTTATCCCTGCATGTAATTAGGTTTTATTTAATTTCTCTCAGCAGCAGTTTTCTGGGTATAAGTCTTGAACATTTTGATTAGATTTATTCCTATATATTCATTCATGTTTGAGGATCCTGTAAGTGATTCTTCTATTACTTTTTAAATTGAGGTATGATTTAGATATAAGATGCACAGATCTTAAATGTACAGTTTGATTCATTTCGACAAATGTAAATGCCTGTGTAACACATTCAAGATATAAAACATCTATCACCTCACAAAGTTCCCTCATGCCCCTTTCCAGTCAATCCCTCCATCCGCCATCCCAGAGATTCTGATTTCTATCATCTTATATTAGTTTTGCTTATTCTTGGACTTCAGATAAATGTACTCATACAGTATATACTCCTTTGAGTCTGGCTTCTTTCATTCAACATAATGTTTTTGAAATTTATTCATATTGTTGTGTGTATTGGCAATCCCCTTTTTACTCCTGAGCAGTGTTCCACTGTTTGGTTATACATAGTTTATCCATTCTTCTGTTAATGTAACTGAATTGTTTGAAGTTTTGGGCTATAATGAATAAAGCTTTAATAACCATTATTGTACAAGTGGTGTGTGTGTGTGTGTGTGTGTGTACATATGCGTTTATTTCTCTCGGGTAAATATTTGGAAGTAGAATTGCTGGATCATAGAGTAGTTATATGCTTAACTTTATAAGAAACTTCCAAAAAGTTTTCTAAAGTGGTTGAAGCATTTTACATTCCCGCCAGCAATGTTTAAGGGTTCCAGTTACTCCACATCCTCACCAGCTCTTGGTCATGTGTTTTTTTAAAAACTGAATTGACTTACAATATTAATATTAGTTTCGGGTGTACAACATAGTGATTTGATATTTTTATGTATTGCAAAATGATCACCACGGTAAGTCAGGTGACCATCTGTCACCATACAAAGTTATTACAATATTATTGACTATATTCACTATGTTGTACATTAATCCCTGTGACACTGGCTTTTTTATTTTTATTTTTTAAAATAATTTTTATTGGAATATAGTTGTCTTACAATGTTCTGTTAGTTCCTGCTATGTATAGTGAATCAGCTATACGTATACATATGGTATATGTCTACATATGCTCTACGTATACATATATCCCCTCTTTTTTGGATTTCCTTCCCATTTAGGTCACCACAGAGCATTGAGTAGAGTTCCCTGTGCTATACAGTAGGTTCTCATTAGTTACCTATTTTATACGTAGTAGTGTGTATATGTCAATCCCATTCTCCCAATTCATCCCCCTTCCCCCCCCATATCCATATGTCCGTTCTCACTCTGTGTCTCTATTTCTGTTTTGCAAATAAGTTCATCTGTATCGTTTTTCTGGATTCCATATATAAGCGATATTATACGATATTTGTTTTTCTCTTTCTGACTTACTTGACTCTGTATGACAGACTCTAGGTCCATCCACATCTCTACAAACGACCCCATTTCGTTCCTTTTTATGGCTGAGTAATAGTCCATTGTATATATATATATACCACATCTTTATCCATTCATCTGTCGATGGACATTTAGTTTGCTTCCATGTCCTAGCTATTATAAATAGTGCTGCAATGAACATAGGGTGCATGTGTCTTTTTGAATTACATTTTTTTCAGGGTATATGCCCAGTAGTGGGATTGCTGGCTCATATGGTAGTTTTATTTTTAGTTTTTTAAGGAACCTCCATACTGTTCTCCATAGTGGCTGTATCAATTTGCATTCCCACCAGCTGTGCAGGAGGGTTCCCTTTTCTCCACACCCTCTCTAGCATTTATTGTTTGTAGATATTTTGATGATGGCCATTCTGACCAGTGTGAGATGATACCTTATCGTAGTTTTGATTTGCATTTCTCTAATAATTAGTGATGTCGAGCATCTTTTCATGTGTTTGTTGGCCATCTGTATATCTTCTTTCTCCAAGAGAAATGTCTATTTAGTTCTTCCACCCATTTTTTGATTGGGTTGTTTGTTTTTTTGATACTGAGCTGCATGAGCTGTGACATTGACTTTATAGCTGGAGGTTTGTACCTTTTAATCCTCTGTCCCTATTTTGCCCATCTGTCCCCTCCCCTCTGGCAACCACCAGTTTGTTCTCTGTATCTTTGAGTCTATTTCTGTTCTGTTGTGTTTGTTCATTTGTTTTGTTTTAATTTGAGTCATTCTAGTGGAAGTGAAGTGGTATCTCTTCTGGTTTAAATTTGCATTTCCCTAATGACTTGTAATGTTGAGTAACTTTTCATGTGCTTCTATTTTTATCTTCTACTCTCAGGTGTGTATTCAAGGTTTTTGCCCAATCTTTATTGGGTTATTTATCATTTTGTTATTGGCCTGTAGTTTTTGTATATTCTCCCTACAAGTCTTTCAGAAATTATTATTGTTAATATTTTCTCACAATCAGTGGATTATCTTTCTAATTTCATAACAGGGTCTTTTCATTAGCAAAGTAATTTAATTTTGATGAAATACAGTTTATCATTTTTTCCTTTTATAACTAGTGTGTTTTTTTCTAATTTTATTTTTTAAGTTTTTGTGAATGTATCAAAATACTGAATTTTGTATGTTGATCATTTATCTACAGAGCTTGATAAATTTACTTATTAGCTCATGATTTATCTGTAGATGATATTAGATTTTGTTTATATACGATCAGTCATCTGCAAATAATCATAGTTTTCTTCTTTTTAAATTTTTAGCCTTTTGTTTCTTATTATTTCTTGCATAGGCTAGGCCTTCAGTACAGTGATCAATGGAAATGATGATAGTGAGTGAACATCCTTTTCTTTTTTCTTTTTTTTTTTTTGCGGTACGCTGGCCCCTCACCGCTGCGGCCTCTCCCGCCGCAGAGCACAAGCTCCGGACACGCAGGCCCAGCGGCCACGGCCCACGGGCCCAGCCGCTCCGCGGCACGTGGGATCCCCCCCAGACCGGGGCATGAACCCGCGTCCCCCGCATCGGCAGGCAGACCCTCAACCACTGCACCACCAGGGGAGCCCAAAACAAACATCCTTTTCTTGTTCTCAGTCTCAGAGGAGAAGTGCTCAGTGTTTCATGAATTAGTATGATGACTTTAGTGGATACTCTTTATCAGATTAAGTGAATTCCCTTCTATCTCTAGGTTTCTAAGACTTTCAGTCTTGAATGTGTTTTGAATTTTATCAATTACTTCTGCTTTTGTTGAGATGATTATGTATTATTTCACTTTTATTCTTCTAATGCACAGATTGAATTTCAGATACTAAATCCCTGCTATGTTCTGGGGTAAATGTAAGTTTTAGCCATTATCATTTTAATAAATCCCTGGATTAGATTTGCTAATATTTTCTTTGAAAGTTTGGCATCCAAATTCATGAGAAAGATTGGCCTGCCTGTAATTTTGTTTTCATGAAATGCCTTTGTCTTTGGTCTGAAAAAACAAATTGGTCTCATAAAACAAGTTGAGAGTTATTCTCTTTTAAAACTCTCTCTGGAAAAATTTTTTTAAGATTCATGTTATTTCTTCATTAAATGATTGAAAAATTCATTGTTCAAGCCATTCGGGTCTAGAGCCTTTTAAAAATGGATTCAGTTTCTTTAGTAGATATAGATCTACTGAGATGTTTCTATTTTTTCTTATGTAATTTTTGGTAAACTTTTTCAAAGAATTTTCCCATTTAATCTAAAATCTTAAATTTGCTGGCGTAAAATTGTTTATAATAACTATAATCTGTGTAATGTCTTTAGGACCTATAGTGATATCTCCTCTTTCATTATTGATATTAGTAATTTGTATCTTTTTATTTCTTGATCTGTATTGTTAGGGCTTTATTCAGAGAACCAACTTTTGATGATTTTCTCTATTGTTCATTTCTTTTCAATATCATTGATTTCTACTCTTTATTATTTCATTCCTTCTGCTTTCTGTAGGTTTAATTTGTTGTACTTTTTCTAAACCTTAGGAGAGATGCTTAGAGCACTGATTTTTAACCTTTCATCTTATCTAATATATGCATTTAAGTCAATAAATTTTCCTCCAAACCTGACTATATCTTCAGCCCATATGTTTTTATATGTTTCATTTACATTAACACATAATTGACAGTATTTTAGAATTTCCATTTTTACTTCTTTGATCCATGGGCTACTTAGCAGTGTGTTGCTTAGTATTTAAACATTTGGGAATTTTTCTAGTTTTCTTTTTGTTATTGATTTCCAGCTGAGTTCCACTAGTGACAGAAAACGAATTCTGTATGATATCTATCTTTGAAAATAGCTGAGACTTAACATTATAGTCCAGAATGTGTTCCATTTTGGTAAATGAGCCCTGGGTACTTGAAAAGAGTACAAGTTCCTCAGATATCAGTCAGGTCAAGTTTGTTAATAATCATATTGTTCAGTCTGTATCTCTACTAATGTTTTTCTTCTTATTTTATTAGTTATTGGAAGATGTCATTAAAATCCACAACTATGATTGTGAATTTTCTATTTCTCTTTTTTTGGTGATATCAGTTTTCATTTTGTACGTTTTGAGGCTATGATGCTTGGTGTATATACATTTAGGTTTGTTATAACTTACTGTTGAATTAACTATTTTATCATTATGAAATGTTTCTCAATCATTTATAAGATTTCTGACATCAAAGACTGCTTGATCTGATACTTGTTTCGTACAGCAGCTTTCTTTTGATTAGTGTGTACGTAGTATATTCTATTCATCCTTTTTATTTCAACTTTTCGGTGTCCTCATATTTAAAGTGTGACACTTGGGAGTATCACCAGGTTGTTTTTTAATCCAGTCTGAGAATCTTTGTCTTTTAATAGTACTCTTCAGTCCTTTTATGTTGAATGCAATTTCTGATATATTTGAGTTTGAATCTTCTGTTTGACTGTGAAGTAACTGTTACCTTTATGGGAAAATTATTAGCTGAATTTCAGCAAAGACCTTTGTGTTATTAGTGTTACTAGTGGATGAAAGTGAAAAAAATACGTGTTAATAAACTCAGTCAGTGATATATTTCTTCCATCTGGATCTCCATGTCTTTGTGAGGTATCATTTTTTGTTTATGTCAGCCCCTAAAATGAAGTATTGGAAAAATTTGTGGCCTTAGAATTACCTTTTTCAGATGACTATATCACAACATTTTAAACCAGGAGCTTAAAAAAGAATGAAGGTTAGTCAGTGTTTTAGCTCTCACTAAAATAATTAATTGTTGGTAAATTGGTAAATATATCAAATAAATTATCTTTAAAATATTATCATCATCCTTTTTTAATATTTTTGGTTGTATTTTTAATACAATTGACATGTGACTATTGTAGTATATGGGTATAATTTATAAACAAACAAGTTTATATATGTTGGGGGTATAATGTCAAAATATTTTACTTGGTTGAGTTTTGAGACCAACAGGCTTAGATTGCCCATGGATCAATAGAATCAAAACTTGAAAGAAGACTTCAGTGATAATCTAGTCCTTAGATTTGTTTGCATGTGTAAAACTGAAGCCCTAAGAAATTAAGTGGTTTGCCCATGACTCATATAACTAGTCAGAAGCACAGTTAGAACCCACGCTCCGGGACTTCCCTGGTGGCGCAGTGGTTAAGAATCCGCCTGCCAATGCAGGGGATACGGGTTTGATCCCTGGTCCAGGAAGATCCCACATGCCGTGGAGCAGCTAAGCCCATGCGCCACAACTACTGAGCCTGCGCACCTAGAGCCCGTGCTGTGCAACAAGAGAAGCCACTGCAATGAGAAGCCCGCACACCACAACGAAGAGTAGCCCCTGCTTGCCACAACTAGAGAAAGCCCATGTACAGCAACAAAGACCCAACGTAGCCAAAAAAGTAAATTAAGAGAAAAAAAAAAAGAACCCACACTCAGACTCTCAACTCACGTGTAGTGCTTTTTCCTCTATAGTGAATCATCTCCCTAATCTCTTGTATTACTACATGTGCATTTTTACTCCCTTAATCTGTTGCCTTTGAAATGCAGCCACGTTCTCCCAGTGGCCCTCAATCTGGATTTTACTTTTATGGAAATGTTTGGATTGACACCCATACTTACATTTATAGTCCTGTGCTAAAGGAAATGAGTATTTGTGTATTAAAATTTAATCATGCCTGGAAAAGTTGATTTCCATACCCTGAGGTGCTGGTGTCAAATTTGATTTATGAATAAAGTTATTTTCTAAAGATTGCAGATAGAGGTAAACTGTCTTGTAGCATTTTTCCTTACATGAAATGAACTGCTGATAAGGATATGCTTTCATCTTTATTGTGCCTTATCAATGACCAGGACCTATAACCTTTTATTAGTGAAAAACATTAATGACTACCTAAACCCAGTTAATCACAGAGCTTTTCCAAGCAGCCTTGACCATTGGCTTCTCATTTCACTAAATAAGCATCTTACTGAAATTTCTGCAGCTGTTTGAAGTATGAATTGATTTGAGGAGGGAAATTTAGCATCGGTTTTTCTTCATACTTCTTCAGTGTTCCAGAAGGAGGAACATTGATACTCCTCAACAGGAAGTACTCAATCACATTTCTAACAGTTGTGTTTATGCCCTTCCGTTGCTGGTCCTCCACTGGATATATTCTTGATTAAATGCAGCTGGGAGATTTTGCTTTCTTGACAACCAGAGTTTGAACCAGTGCTCTAGTAATTAAGGAGGTCAAGTGTAAATTTCACCAATATCTAATACTTTACTCATTAGCATTTTCGTAAACCAAAATTCTCCCCTCCTTTCCTCCTGTGTATGCCCTTCTGTAGTAAAATCAAGCTTATTCAAGCGATCGATTTTACCCCAGGAATGATTTAGTTACCTTTTTATTATAGTCTAAAACTTTCAGAGAAAAAGCTGAAGTAACTTGGTACCTTTTACAAACTAATCTGTCCAGAAGAGATTAAGGATACAATTTCTCAAGGCTACGTTGATTAACAGTGAAACAAAACGAAAACCAAACTAAAACAAAATCAGAACGAGTAAATTAGTTCTATCATTTCATTAAAACTGAGAGGTGAAAATATTGACTATTAGGAGACAAATAAATGGTTAGTTGCTTAAGTTTTACACTTTTCAACCGGGTATTGAGAAACTTTATATAATCTAAGAATTCAAGCAAATATTAATATTTAGAATAGGCTTTAAAAAAAGACATTCTTACTGAAATTTCGGTTACTTGAATGAGCGCTAGAAGTAGGAGCATAGCAGTGTTTTTTCTTTAATACCAGGTGAAGTTGCTGTCACTTAGAGGTGACATTAACTACTGGTATAATTAGGAAATAGAGCTAATGTACTTATTCAGTATTTTTTTTAAAGTATTAGGTCTCTTACTGAAGGGGAGATATTTCAATTCATGGATCAGAAGTTGGCAAATAGGCTCTTTTCCCCAAAGGTGTGACGATGTATTGTTATTAAATATACAAGCAATCATAATATTAGTACTTCACAGAGCAGCTTTATGGTCAATTATATATTTTACTCTAATAAACCGTGAAGAAATTCTTTTTTTCCTCCTAAAGGCTAATAAACAAGTACCAAAATATAATATAGCAATTGAGCATGATATGATATCTTGCAGTTGAAACTGTTAAATAATATGTATCTGAATATACCCGTGCAGATTTACCTGTATGAGCTTTGTGTCAATTGTGCGATTATTATAATGAATTACAAGCCTGTGCCATTATAATTACAAAATCTAGCAAAACATAGTTGTCGTAAAAGACCCAAATGTTTTTAAAATGGCTTTAGAGCCAATGCAAATATTCCTTGACCTAGTTTTCTTTTCTTTGTCTCTTATTCAACAGTTTAGGTTAGGGAATGGCAGAAGTTAGGATATACTGATGGTCAGAGATTGTTCAGGGAAGTGGAATGTTTTCGAAAATTACATAACAAGGGAAGACTCTCAAGTTATTAGGTGTTAGTACTTAAAGGGACATTAGAGCCCATCTCTGTAACTCCCTTCATTTTAGAGGTGAGTAAGCTGAGGCCCAGAGGTTTAAATGACTATACACCGAAGTACAGGTCTTTGGCCCCCCTCTGAGGCCAGCATGCTTTCTATAATCCTAAACTGCTTTCTGTGCGGATTAAGAATACCGATTTTGGCATTGCCACTGGTGTGCTGGCTAAGCCCAGTCAAGTTGCTTAATTTGTTTCCTGAACCCTTTAGAGAAGGAGCACTTCCAAAGAAGTTTGATTCAGCAATTCACTTGAGTGGTGAATTTGACCCTGCTGTGACCAGGAGAGGAGAAACACTCTTTCCATCAACTTGCCAGTTCCCTAGAGAATCTATGGCTCTACTCATATATTTTATGTACTGTGTCCTCCGTTGTCTGAAAATAACTGAAACCACAGTATGAAATGTATTGTGTATATAGCTAGCTTCACATTTTCTGGGTAAAATTAGTTTTGTTCATATTGGTTTTTGCTTGACTGATAGTAGCAAAACTTGCAAGAAGTAATGAGACCTTCCACAAAATGTGTCTTTATTAAAACATAATAAATGACTGTGGCTAACCTCATCTACAGGGACTGCAGAATTCAACCTCAGAAACTGAAAAGAAACTATAGTGGTAACTGGCACTTCAAGGGCACAGAAAATACTAATGATGAGGCACAGCAAATTCATCCATTCTCGCAGGCATAATACCCTTTCCATCCTATCAGTCGTCTAAGTAGCGGCGGAGAGGGACCCTATTTAAGATTGTCTTCATGAAAGTGGGTGTGAAAAGCAAGTTCTTCAACAGCTATGGGGGAAGACAAGAGTTATTGCTTCCTTCACTTTGTGACCTGATGACTTTTGGAAGATAGTAGTGAAAAAATCAATATTAAATGGTTCTTGAAAAGAAGACAGTGGCCCTTGTTATATTTCTGGGAAGGAACGTTTTGCAGTGTGCAACTCAAATTGATGACATTAGTCTCTCTGACCCCTAGATTTTTATGAAATAAGTTAAGCCCTTGAATCCTTTTCCTTGATTAGTTTTTTTTTTTTTTTTTTTGCGGTATGCGGGCCTCTCACTGTCGCGGCCTCTCCCGCTGCGGAGCACAGGCTCCGGATGCGCAGGCTCAGCGGCCATGGCTCACGGGCCCAGCTGCTCCGCGGCACGTGGGATCCTCCCAGAACGGGAGGCACGAACTTGCGTCCCCTGCATCGGCAGGCGGACTCTCAACCACTGCGCCACCAGGGAAGCCCCTTGATTAGTTTTTTAAGCGATGAAATATTTCAAATATGTGCAAAAGCACAGAAAAAGGTAATCAACAACCATTGTATTTTAACACATCTCAACATTTTGCTATATATGTTTCTTTCAGATGTTTTATTTTATGGATAACTAAATTGATTATAGATTTGGAGTCGCTTTGTTATTCTTTCCTGATTTAACTCCCATGTATTAATCCTCAGGGGAGCTGTATTGGGTGCATTTTAATGCCATTCCTACATATTTACTTATCCATAAACAATACATACCATTGTCTTTAATAGTTTTAAACTTCACATAAATGGTATTATACTGTGTATACCATTTCCCATCTTGACTTTTTCATTCAACATTATGTTTTAAGGATTTTAACACTTGGATATATAGCTGTGATTCATTTTAACTAATGCGACACGCTCCAGCATGTGAAAATACTGTAATTTATCTATTCTCCTATTAAATATTAGGACGTTCCTAGTTTTTTGCAGTTACACACCATGCTGCAGTGAGTGTCTTTGTGTATGTCCTGTGTAGCTGTGTGAGATTGTCCTTAGGGATAAATAGCTAGAAGTGAAATTGCTGAGTTATAAGGCAAATGTATCTTGAGCTTTACTGGATACTAAATTGATTGGTCAAGTGGTTGTACCAATCTGTATTTCCATCAGTAGTATATGAAAATTCTTATTTTTCTATGTGCTTGCCAATATACTGCCAAAACAGCATTGTCAAACGCTTTGATATTGGTTAATCTGATGGTTATGAAATGGTATTTTATTCTATTTTTATTTATTTCATTTCTCTCATTACTAGTGCTATCTAGCACCTTTACATGTTTCCTGGATGCCCTATAGTCCTTTTAACATTAAAGTTTTGGATGAGTAGTTTAATCATATGGTCAAAAATTAAAGCAGTATTTTAAAGGTGTATATTGAAAGGTGCTAGTTCCATCCTCCCTCATTCACCTGACCCTTCTTTCATTTTATTGCTTTCTTGTATACTTTTCCAGTGCTTTTATACAAATAGATGCAAACGTGAATGTATATTCTTACTTTCCCACCTTATACAAAAATAAAATACTATGTAAATTGTTCTAAACCTTGCTTTTTACACTTAATCATATATATTGGGGATCTTTCCATATTACTGGGTACTTTTTTATACCTGCACAGAATTCTGCTTCTAGGTGTAGCACAGATTATGTAACCAGCCTTCTCTTGATGAGTGCTCTGGCCTTTTCCACTCTCTTGTTATTAAGAACAATGCTGTAATGAATGCCCTTCATCTTGTTCTGACTTATCTATAGGATAAATTCCTAGAAGTGGGCCATAGGATAGTTTTATAATTTTGATAGATATTTTGATCCGTGCCACCAAATTCACTCCATGGACTGGGGAAGAATAATACCATTTTGCATTCCCACAGGGTGTATAAGAATGCCTTCTCCCCACAGCCTTGACTATAAATTATGATCTAAAACGTTTGTTTTACAGTCTGATGGGGAGAAACGGTATGTAAATACATCTTTAGTTGTATTTCTTTTATTATGAGTTGATGCTCAAATTGAGCATCTTTTAGTACATATAGGGGGCCTTTATGTTTCTTTTTTTGCAACTCTATCCCATTCTTCTATTGGATTGTGTTACTGATTTCTAAGAGCTATTTATGTAATGGGTGATTTAGTCTCCATGTCTAAGATATGAATTAAGTATTTTACCTAGTTTTCTTTTGTTTTTGCTTATGACTTTTTGTGCCATGCAGAATTTCTTTTTTCATTTTTATGTAATCAAATTTCTTAATTTTGTAGGAGGGATTTGGATTTTGAGCCACAGTTAGAAAACTTTCCCCCTGAAAGCAATGAAGAAGTTTTTCTGTGTACCCTTCTACTCTTAAAGTTTCATATTGAACATTTAAATATTTTATTCACTTGGCTTTATCTGATGTTAAATGTGAGGTATGTTTTTCTGTATGGTTACCAAGTTGTTCCAGTAGCACTTTTTTAAAAAACAAAGTTTGTCAACACACCAGTGATTCAAGATGCTGCCTTTATAATATAATGAATTCCAATGTGTATTTGGGTCTTTTTTGACTTTTTATTCTATTCCATTGATCTGTCTCTTTATGCTGTCTTAATTACTTACACTATGTTTTAATTCTGTCAGTTCCTATTTTATCGAGTTTTTAAATAAAAATATATATTTTGAATTTTGTCAAATTCCTTTTCAGCATCAATGGAGAAGATCATATAATTTTTCTTCTTAGATATATTCTATATCAGTAGGGTTTCTAATAGTGAGCCATCTTCACATTCCTGAAATAATGTCCACTTGATTGTGAAGTCTCATTCTTTTAATGTGCTCATGAATTATGATTGCTCATTTTTTATTTAGGATTTTACATTAATATCTGTAAGTGTAATCGGCCTATATCTTGGCCTATTTATTTTATCTTTGTCAGGTTTTGATAACAATGTTATACTGAAAATACAATATTGGAAATTAAAAAATAATCATGTTAGTTTACCAGTAGAGTAGACAGAGCAGAAGACAGGATTAGTGAACCTGAAGACAGGTCAACAGGAAATACCCAAACTGAAGCACAGAGAAAAACAAAGAAGAATGGGGATGAGATGCGGTAGGGAGAAACAAAACAGAGAAAGCCATGTGGGACACAGTCAAAAGGTCAGCATACATGTAATTTGAGTCTTAGAAATAGGGTAAAGAATGGGGTAAAAAGATATTTAAGAGATAATGGCTGAGAATTTTCCAAAAATGATGAATGACATTAGTCCATGGTTTAATGGATTAACAAATCCATGAATTAACAAATCCATTTAATTAAACAAAGCTCAGCAAACCCTTAGTGATACAAATACTGCTGAAAACCAAAGCAAAGGGAATATCATAAAAGTAGCTAGAGAAAGAAAAACACATTACCTTAAAAGGAACACTAATAATACTGATGGCAAACTTTTCAGCTGAAATTATGGAAGCCAGATGATAGTAAAATGGCATTATGCAAGTGCTGAAAAGAAAAAAGGCTAATTAAGAATCCTTTACCCATTGAAAATATCTTTTAAAAGTGAAGACAAAACAAAGACATTTGTAGACCAAAAAATGCGGAAAAACTATAGAATTCTTGGTTGGCATTGTTTTCCCCTTCATCATTTTGAAGAAGCCATCCTATTGTTTTTTTAGTTTCCATTATTTCAGTTGAAAAGTTAGCTGTAATCCTAACCATGGGTCCTCTGAAGATAATCTTTTTCCCTCGCTGCTTTTAGTATTTTCTCTTTGTCTTTGATTTTCTTTAGTTTCACTGCAATATATTTATGTATGAACTTCTTTTAATTTATCCTAGTTGATGTTCATTGCACTTTTTGAATTGTAAACTGATGTCGTTAATCAATCCTAGAAAACTCCTAACCATCATCTCTTGAAATACTGTCTTTGCCTCATTATCTCTTTCCTTTTCTTCTGAGCTTTCAGTTAAACACTTCTACACCTTCTTACTTAATCTGCCTCATCTTTTACCCATTCATTTTGCATTTCCATTTATTTTTAATTCTTCATATTGCCTTTTGTATTTTCTGAACCATTTCACTATTTTTTCAGAAAATTGATAACATTATCTTATTGAGTGTATTCTTAGAGTTTTTAAAAATTTAAGTTGTTTTGTTTCTATTAGAGCCTAGAGTGTAGCTCTTTTTCAGATTTTCTAGATCTTTTTAAAATTTCCTATTCCTTGGATAGAGCTTCAAGTGCATCCTTTGTTTCTTTAAACTACTAAGCATAGTTGGTTCTAGTATCTGATTCTTTGTGGGTCTACTTCTATTTTTCTTGTATATGCAGGTTCTAGCATATGGAGTTTTGTTTCTTTGCATGCCTGGTTATGTTTGGCTTTTTTAAAGAAAATGTTGAACAATTTGAAACTTTGGATGGAGGTACCTTACTCCAAAGAGAAGTGGGTTCCTTCTTCCAGGTTTCTGAAGGCAAAACTAGTCCATGACCACCAAATTCAAGGCGCAAAGTTCTCTGAAAGACTTAGGTAATGCCAGCATAATATTTAACTCTGAACTAGGGCTAGTCTACTTCCCATTTACCCTCATTTTGAGGCACAGTCCTTTGAGGATCAGCTTATTGTGGGGACATCCCTTTTTTGCCTTAACCTCCCCCTTTGGTTGGTAGGCTTAGGGCTTTGATTTCTATCTCTCTTGACCCCACACGAATGATAGCTTCTTTGATGAATGATCAAAGAACGATATAACACACACGTGTGTGTGTGTATAAAATCAATTAATACATGAAAAAATGTTTAACATCATCTATAATTAAGAATATGCAAATTAAAGCAGCAAGTTTTCACTCATCAGACTGTTAAATTTAACTCATCAGAAAGCTTAAAAGTTGACAAGAGTGCATACCTTTATTTGGGAAGGAAGTACATGAAAATATTAACAATTCTTAACTCTAAAAAGCAGGCCTGGGATTGAGTGAAGGAGAGGAAGATGTTTTCTTTTCATGGTATATGCTCTTATAGTACTTAGTTTTTACTTCATGTACATATTTTTTAATAAAAATTTAAAATGCCTAGATACTTACTTTTTAAAAAATATATATTTATTTATTTATTGGCTGCATTGGGTTTTCGTTGCTGGGCACGGGCTTTCTCTAGTTGCGGAGAGCGGGGGCTGTTCTTCATTGCTGCGCGCAGGCTTCTCATTGTGGTGGCTTCTCTTGTTGCGGAGCACAGGCTCTAGGCGTGCGGGCTTCAGTAGTTGTGGCACGTGGGCTCAGTAGTTGTGGCTCGCAGGCTCTAGAGCTCAGGCTCAGTAGTTGTGGCGCACGGGCTTAGTTGCTCCGTGGCATGAGGGATCTTCCCAGACCAGGGCTTGAACCCGTGTCCTCTGCATTGGCAGGTGGATTCTTAACCACTGCACCACCAGGAAGTCCCCTAGATACTTACTTTTTATTTAAACTTTGGGGAAGATGTTGCTGTGTTCAAAGTGATTGGGCCTAGAAAACATTTGTACTGTATAAAGGGTTATCAACTTACTAAGTGGTGCTCAGTTCATATAGTCATGAATATAGCAGAAATATTTGCTAAAAAATAAAGTCCAAGTGACTAGGCTTTCTGGTTCTGATTAAAATGGTAACAGCACAGATCAACAGAACATTGATGATATTTAAGTGTTTCCTTTTTCTACTTTGACGTCAGACTGAGGCACCTGCTGTGACATTGCAGAGATCAGATAGAATATAGTTTGTAGCTTTGTGTCTTCTTGGAAGTCCCAGGGGCCTCATTTATATACCTAGAATCAAGGCAATTGGTGCATCCTGAATGAAGTCAAGGCCTTAAATTACCATGCTGAACAAAGGTGTTCTTAACATTTAAAAATTTAAACATAACTTTTGTCTTTCTGTGTTTTTCTTTCTTTGTAACCACTATCCAGAGATAGTGTTGTTTTGTTTTAATTGCTGTTGTTTAGGAATGTGGTTCCCTTTTTTTTTCCTTTGAGTTTAAACTGTCGTTTATTATTATTATTTTTAACATCTTTTTTGGAGTATAATTGCTTTACAATGTTGTGTTAGTTTCTGCTGTATAACAAAGTGAATCAGCTATATCTATGCATATATCCCTATATCCCCTCCCTTTAGCATCTCCCATCCGCCCTCCCTAGGGATGTGGTTCATTTTAAATATTTGGTTTTCTATTAATGAAGTTATTAATGCTTCCTTCCTGATCCCCTTTGTTTGGACTTAGACCCTCTCATACTGAGCAGCTCTTCCCAGATGTACTGGGTGCAGTTAATTTAAGAAATCCAGCTCATGCTTGCAATAAAGATGAGGCTAATGGTTATAATTCTACAACTCAGGTGCCCTCATGGTCAGGTTGTCGGATTTTAAACTACTACAAAGAAGAAAAAGACTGGTGGCACTCACCACAACAATTCATATTTTATGTATTTTTTACAATAACCAAGCAAGATAGTTTTTCTCTATAACTGTACCAAACATAACATTTCAGGTTTCTCATCATGTCTGATCTCTGACTGATGTGGCGGGGGGGGGGGGCGGGGGTAGTATGAAATGTCTAATGCTTGTGCTATATTCCCTAATGTCACCTTGGGGTAAAAATAGCCTAGTAGCATAGTTCTAGAATAAATCTCAAAGTGTATTTATACTTTGTTAATTTCTAGGTGAAAAAGTGTTTATATCTCTGTATGGAGCTGCTATAGACATGAACATAAGGCTGGACAAGAACTCCTTGATCCTTGAGAAAACTTACCTATCTCTGGCCAATCAGCGAACTCTGACTATTCACAACCGCAGTAACATCATTGCCCATTTCCAGTGGAAGATATTTGCTACGCAGGAAGAGGAAGACCGAGAAAAGTATAGGTTTGTAAGAAAAATCACTATCTATACGCTATCTATATAATTTGGGGGAACATGAAACTTAGTTATGAAAATTCTGTGACTTTTGTGGTAAGTTTCTAACTCAGTGTCAAATTTATTATAACTTGGGTCCAGTGTACAATGCTCCCTTTTTCATTTAAAGAACTGGAGCTGAGCTATGTGGAACACAACATTGTCCATCCTCAGTTAATCTTATCCCAGTTTTAATTTATCAGTAGCTAAACTCCTGGATTTTAAAGACCAAATACATCATTCTTCACTATTCTCTCAAAACTAATCTATATGTCTTTATTTCTTTTCATAACCCTAACTAGATCGATCAGTTTTCATAGGGATTCTAAAAATAATCTCTTTTGGATTGGGATCAATGTGGCCTTTTTATTTTTTTTCTTCAGTGAAAAGGTACTTTCAGAAAATATGAAGAATAGGGAAAAAGAGGGCTTAGATATAATGGCTTTTATATTTTCAGTTTTAGTAGCATTCTCAATCCCTGCTAATCATATAATTTAATAGTGATTTCTTGTTGTTATCTTTAATCTACTGCTTTTTAAAATGATACTTCAGGCAGTGGAGAAAATTAATAAAATGGAAAACCAAACTGTTTTAATTAATCTCATCACTGTTAAATTTTGAATATTTCTTTTTACTGAATCTGTCCTTGATTACTGTAATTCCATTTGCAATTTTATCTTCTTCCATCCTCCCTGAATTAGTTCTTTTGCTGCTTTCATTGGAATTTATTTCAGCCTTTTTTATTTGCCTCTCCATTTTCATTAAAGATTAGCCCTGGGAAGCTTCAAAGCTTTGTTTAAAACCAAGTTAGTATGTGATAAAAATAAAAGTCTTAGGTCTAGGGAAACCAGGCAGAAATCCCCCAGTGTGCTGTCCATAATTGAATCAGAAGGAGCTGTGACAGTGATAGGACACAGTGGACCAGAAGCTTTATCATTCAGACAATGAGCTTTAATCACCAGATTGCCCCTGTGCCATCTTTAAAAAGTGAGAAAAGAAAAGCCTTTCCTGCCTAAAAACTTCATTTTGCCTCATGGTGTAGATACCAGTAGTTTAAAAAGGCAAGAGGAGACTATTCATCCATGGTTCCATCTGTCCTGATTCTTCAGCTGACATGTATGTACCAACAATCGGAATGGTCCAGGCCTGTTTAAAGATAAGATAGGAGAGCAGGTACAAATAAAGAAACAGCAATAAAAGTAGTGTTTCAATATCCTACTTGTGCTGTGGGCATAATCTTTTGGGGAGAATGAGTATATACTATCAGAGGGAAAGCCAGCTTTAATTTCAACTATGTCTTTGTGTTTGACCAAATGTATAGCACGTGATTGATGCCATGCCTATGTCCAAAAAATATTTACAGAAGTTAATTTCAACAGTGAAACTCAGGAAAAATTCAAACCAGTTGCTATCAGAAATGCTTAAGGTATAGAGAATATAATTTCAAACACACGTGGATGGATTTTCGCCCCCCCCAACTTCACCTCCTCCAACACTCATGGCTCTATCTCTAATATTATCCTTGAGCCTTATTCTTCCTTTTCTCTTGCATTGTCTTTCTTTCACTGTCTCTCTTGCTCTTTCTATTAGTTCCCCTAGCAGTTTTTTTGTAGCAAGGGAACAATATTGAAGAGCACTTTCATAACCATAATTGGAAGCCCAATTTTATCATCTTGGATCATGCCCCTCCCTTAAACAATGAAGTTGAAGAGTGACTTCAGATGGCCAAATAAGAATACCTTGCTGTGTGTGGGTGACACACGGTGACATAACTCATGTTCCTGCAAACTGGATTGGTTGATCTAAGTGAAGAGTCTATTGAATATTCTGTTCCATGCCCTCTCCCTACCCCTCTCTTAGGGCCAGATGCCTAATCTCTTATTTGACCAGGTGTGTCTTCTCTCCCATGCCTCTCTTGTTTCTTGATACATTCCCAAGCATGCCACAAGTTTCATATTATTAGCCATGGATTCTTGTCCTGGATGCAACTAGCCATGAAACGCCCATCCTCTCAGAAAGCAAAGCAAAGAAAGAGGTTTGCTCTTTACTGAACATTTGGTTCCTGTCTTTGGATAGCTGCCCCTTTGGTGGGTGGCTGTGCTCTTGCTGTGGGTGTAGGCCTTCTCCTCCTCCCTGTCACAAACCCTTAGGTTGTCTCTTAGGCTCACATCAGTGGCAGATAAAGCAGAATGTTCTTGGATAGCTTTCTTGTGGGCAGAGGTTTGCTCACCCCTGGGAAGCAGCAGTGAGCTCTTTAGCTAATGGTATAAACTCTCTCTTGAGCTCCCCAGCAAGGCCAGTGCAGGAATCCCTGGAATAATCTTTTTAATGTTTGACTCTCCTGCTCCTAATGGTGAGCAACCTCTTCCTTTTCTCCTCTTCCCTCCGCAGCCTCTGTAGTTAACGTGCAGAGCGAAAGGTCCACATTTGTCCTGAACTTGGAACAGAGATGATCTAAATGGGCTCATGTATACTTTGAGAGATTAAAGTTTCCCTTTGCAGCACCCAAATGACCTAAGATTTTAAAACTTCAGTGTATATTTTTAAGTGAGACTCAAGAGCCTGCCCACTGCTTTCCAGTTATAACATGGCTTAAAACTCATCCCAAGGCATTCAGCTACAGGGGCTGAAAGTTGCTCCATGGTGGTTTCAAGAATTCTAATTGCTTTAGTATTATGGATGTCCTTAAGACCCTATTCCAGCCATCATGGTTTCTTGTTCTCCAGCGTCTTGTTGATGTTCCTGAGCAAAGACTTGGACGTCTCTTCTCCCAGTGGGGGAATTTCAGCCCTACTGAGCCCTATTCCTTTCTGGCAGTTTATAATTTCCATTCTAGGAAGGATGACTTCCTCTCTGCCTACCAAAACACGTTGGTACAAACTTTAGGACACATGTCCAGATTTAGGGGCCTCGGGCTAATCTCAGGCTCCAGACTCTGACAATGAAGATGTTATTTCCCCTAGGAAGAAGTTCTGGGCTTAAATTTTTTTTCCATTTTTTTTAAACCTTAGGAATCAGATATAAGAACCTTTAAAAATCATCTTTTAGGTCTCTCCTGATACTTTTCTGAGAGTTGCAGAAATTAATCTCTTCAAAAACTAGTGCTGAATTCTTTCCTCCTTACTTCTTCTGTCTTGGCCTCAGGGATTATAAAACATCCTACAGGATTCTTTCATCCCCATCTTCATCACAGTTTATTATATTCAGAGACTTGGCATGGGCATTTGAGGATTTCTGTTCCCTATTTCTCCATCAGGGTCATGGCCATTGTCTCCATAGCAACTGCTCTAATTCTAGATCTGCTCTGTGGAAGAACTGTACAATCCTCAATGGAGCCCCCGTCCCAACAAAGTGATCAGCATAGATGTGTTCCAAAACATTCCAGTGTTGGAAATGACATGTTTCTCTAAATAAATCAGTTTTATTTGAGCTTTGAGCCTGCCACCCAGGCTCCAACTTAACCTCAGTTGTGGTTGGGGAGCCCTTCCCTTTCCTAATCATAAAAGAATCTGAAGACTTGAGTGGTACCTGATAAACAGGAAGAGGACCTCTAGTCCTCATTTTATAACAGGCACCGCAGAGTTGTTGTGTGTCCAGGGTCACACAGTCCATCTGAAGGTGGATGGCTCCATCCTTTCCTTGCCAGGTGTGGACATGGGAGTATTTCTGCCAACAATGATGGCCAAGGTTCTTAGTTTTTAATCTCCTCAGCATCCAGTTACCACCTCTTAGGGGTGTTGTAAAGGAGCAGGGTGCAGGTCTCTAGGAACTCAAGATAAGGGGCAATACTAGTTCAATGCTACTGTACTTGAGACACAAGGGTTCCCCATTGAGTATAGTCCATTAGCTGGACTGTAGTTGATGCCTGAAGGTGATGGGTATTCGGGCTAGCAGACCATTTGCAAAGTGGGTTAAATCCATGGTTTTACTGAAAGAGAAGGTTGGTGTGATATTACACTCTCTGATGAGAGGTCTCTTCATCTGTAAAACAGAACCACCTCTGAATTCAAGAGACCATGAGTATCAGCACAACAAGATGGCAAAACAATAGACTGAGGTATATAGAAGTCCTTGTTGGAGTCAGCCCAGCTTAAGGTGGTATTGCACGTTCCCTTCTTAGACTCTCAGCCTTGGCTCTAATTCTGCATAGAGGGCAAAGAGGATGACATCTGGTGTCCACCCCCCCATGCAGCGTGGGAGAAGAGCATCATTTGGGAATTTTTGTTTTGTCCTCTTTTGTTTTCTAGTGTAAGGGCTGAGTTAATCATACTCCTCAATTCATAGAGCATTACCATCCTTGGTCCACATAAAGCATTTTATCCCCACACCACACCCCATTTCCATTAACCCCCCTGAGTAAATGTAATGTATATGACTCCCATTATTTATTGAACCAATACTTCAATCTGTTACATCGAATTTACCAACTTTTTTTAGTATTATTGCTAGAACTTTGATGAACCTCTTTGTTGCTCTTTATTTACATCCATGATTTTTTTTTTTTTGAGAACTTATTCCTAAGGAATAGATATCAATAAATTCCACTTGCAGGAATACATGGTTTCCTTTCTTTCTGTGGACTGAGCTGTCTTTAATTTGCCCTGCCCTGCCCAGCAATATAAAAGGACAGCTGCTCTGGCCACCTTGTACACTGCTTCCCATCTAGCAATAAAAAGGGAGCACAGAATGCTTTCTTCCTTGGGACCAGAACATACTGAACCTATTTCTTTGACTTCTTTATGCTATGTGACCAAAGGATCCTGAACACAAAAGTTATTTAAAAAAGAGTTATTTGACATTGCTGAGCATGTGGTTTGTGTGAAGTCATTTAGAAAATAGGGCTGGGACTGGAATTCAGTGACCCTAGCCTCTCAGTCAGTACTCACATTACTAAATAATTTATCTCTCACCACTGGTAATACCAGTAAAATGCTGGGAAAATAGTCATGTATACTGGAAGGAGATGAAATTCAGTCTTCAAAGTTCAGGTGAAGTAACAGACACCAGGAGTAATGTGAGCATAGCCTGAGTAACGAGTAGAATGTCGGGAAGGCTGCTTTTCTGACTTATCACAAGGGATATGAAGATCTAGAAAGAGAGAGAAAAATAGGACGTGTCTCCAGGTGTAGTCTGAGCATTTTATAAGCTTGACAGCTTGGTAATTGCCTGCGGTTGATACAAGGAGAAAACTGGCATTTATTGAGCAACTGTTTTGTCCCAGGAACTATACCAGGTCCTTGATCACATTTAATTCTCAACATATCTTTATGATGGAGGAGCTCCTGTTCTTTCCATTTTATTGATGAAGGCACTGAGGCTTAGAGGATTTAAGTAACTCCTGAAGTCACAGAGTAAGTAAATAGATAGTAGAGTCAGTACCAAAACCTAGGCGTTGGGACTTCCCTGGTGGCGCAGTGGTTGAGAATCCACCTGCCAATGTAACCCTGGTCCAGGAAGATCCCACATGCCGCGGAGCAGCTAAGCCCGTGTGCCACAACTACTGAGCCTGCGCTCTAGAGCCCACGAGCCACAACTCCTGAGCCCGCATGCCACAACTACTGAAGCCCGTGCGCCTAGAACCCGTGCTCCAGAACAAGAGATGCCACCACAATGAGAAGCCCATGCACTGCGACAAAGAGTAGCCCCCGCTCGCTGCAACTAGAGAAAGCCTGCGCCGAGCAACGAAGACCCAATACAGCCAAAAATAAATTAATTAATTAAAAAAACAAAAACAAAAAAAGCTCTAGGCCTTGCTGGCTCCAGCTTCTGTTCTCTAGGTAATAACAGCTAGGAAGGAATTCAAGCTAAGCAAGTGTAGCAGAAATGAAATTGCACTTAAAGTGTGAGAGGCAGGGTATATGTTAAATATTGAAAAAGCAGCCTGGAAAACACAATTACCTAAAAGAAAATATTTGTACAAATATACTAAGGGCTCAGGAGTAAGCAAATGGGCATTGAGTAGGACAGGAAGCCTGGGAGCACTTCTTGAAGGAAGCAAGCTGAGGTTCTTGAGAGGTTAAAGTACAAGGTCTCTCAGCTGGTATATTATAGATTCAGGGCAAGGAAGGACCACCCCAAGGTCATGGGTGAGACTATTCCCAAGAGGATGGGCTGGTGGGGAGCCCTTTACAATGTCCTTCATGGGAGTATCAAAATGAATCTCATGTTTCTTGCTTTTTTTTAGGGTCTGTGATGATCTTACCAAAGAGGAAAAGAATGAGATCGATGGGTTTCTTGAGGAGTGCATTACTGATCCTTCACTACAACAGTGTCTTTCCTTTCTGTCCCGCACCTTTGAGAATCCGAGAAAGCTGGTTCAGGCAGATAGCATGCTCTTCTTGAATAATATTTTCAGTGTTGAGCCTCTGGTAAGCACATAAATACAGTCTGACCTTACAGTAAATGTAGTGGGGATGCAGGGCTTAATTTGATGGGATTACTCTCTCTGAGATTGATATGGTGAGTTCCAAGAGCATAAAGATTCCATCTGAGGAGCCTCATTGTCGTTATGAGACAGTGAATGAAGATTAATAGTAAGAACACTCAGAGGTTACATTTATAGGTCACACTTTATATGCACCAGTCACTGTTAAACACTTCATATATATTACATACTTTATCTTGTTTGTATATATATTATCAGTTTTAATCAGTCCCCCATTCTACAGATGAGGAAATTAAGACTTAGAGAAATTTGATAACTTACTCGAGCCCAAACGATTAGTGTCAGTAGTTAGAAATTTATCCCTCATTAGCCTCACTGTAGAGCAGGGTTTCTCAACCTCTGCGCTATTGACATTTGGGGCTGGATAATTCTTTGTCCTGCACATTGTAGCATATTTAATAGCAGCCCTGACTTTTACCCATCGGATGCTAGTTGTGACAACCCAAACTCTGTCCAGATGTCAGATGTCCTCTGGTGGGCAAAATCACTCGGGTTGAAAACTGCTTTGTCCTTAATTCACTCAATAAATAGTTATTGAGTGCATGTTCTGTACCAGGCACTGCGTATGTACCAGGCATCGATGAACAAAACAGACATAGTCCTTGACCTCAATGTCTGTCTAGTGAGACCTGAGCCAGAGTTAGAACAGGATCTGTCTGATTCCACAGACGAAACTTTTTTTTTTAGGTGTACAACATAGTGATTTGATATTTTTATAGATTATACTCCATTTAAAGTTATTACAAAATAATGACTATTATCCCCTGTGCTATACAATATATCCTTGTTGCTTATCTTTTTTATACATAGTAGTTTGTATCTCTTAATTTCATAACTCTATCTTGCCCCTCCCCCTTCTGTCTTCCCATTGGTATACACTAGTTTGTTTTCTATATCTATGAGTCTGTTTCTGTTTGCCGTATACATTTGTTTGTTTTGTCTTTTAGATAATAACATATAGTATTTGTCTTTCTCCATCTGACCTATTTCACTAAGCATAATGCTCTCTAGGTCCATACACTTGTTGCACATGGCAGAATTTCATTCTTTTTTTATGGCAAAGTAATATTTCAGTGTGTGTGTGTGTGTGTGTGTGTGTGTGTGTGTGTATCACATCTTCTTTATCTGTTCATCTATTCATGGACATTTGGGTTGCTTCCATATCTTGGCTATTGTAAATAACGCTGCTATGAACATTGAGGTGCAAGTATCTTTTCGAATTAGTGTTTTCCTTTTTTTCGGATTATGTACCCAGGAGTGGAATTGCTGGATCATACAGTAGTTCTATTTTTAGGGTTCTGAGGAACCTCCATACTGTTTTCCATAGTGGCAGCTTCAATTTATATTTCCACCAACAATGTACAAGGGTTTCCTTTTCTCCACATCCTCTCTAATATTTGTAATATGTAGGCTTTGTGATGATAGCCATTCTGACAGGTGTGAGGTGATATCTCATTGTTTTTTTATTTTTTGCTTTGCATTTCTCTAATAATTAGTGATGATGAGCATCTTTTCATGTGCCTGTTAGCCATCTGTATGTGTTCTTTGGAAAAATGTCTGTTCAGATCTTCTGCCCATTTTTTTTTTTTTTTTTGCAATACGCGGGCCTCTCATTGTTGTGGCCTCTCCCGTTGCAGAGCACAGTCTCCGGGCATGCAGACCCAGCCGCCACGGCTCATGGGCCTAGCCACTCCACGGCATGTGGGATCTTCCCGGACCGGGGCACAAACCCGTGTCCGCTGCATCAGCAGGCGGACTCTCAACCACTGCGCCACCAGGGAAGCCCCTTCTGCCCATTTTTAATCAGATTGTTTGTTTTTTTTGATATTGAGTTCTATGAGTTGTTTTTATATTTTGGATATTAACTCCTTATCTGTCATGCCATTTGCAAATGTTTTCTTCATTCAGTAGGTTGTCTTTTCATTTTGTTAATGGTTTCCTTTGCTATGCAAAAGCTTTTAAGTTTCATTAGGTCCCATTTGTTTATTTTTTGCTTTTATTTCTTTTGCCTTAGGAGACAGATTAAAAAAAATATTGCTATGATTTATGTCAAAGAGTGTTCTCCCTATGTTCTCTTCTAGGAGTTTTATGGTTTCAGGTCTTATCTTTAGGTCTCTAATTCATTTTGAGTTTACATGGTGTAAGGAAGTCTTTTAGTTTCACTCTTTTACGTGTAGCTGTCCAGTTTTCCCAGCACCACTTATTGAAGAGACTGTCTTTCCCCCATTGTATATTTTTGCCTCCTTTGTCATAGATTAATTGACCGTACGTGTGTGGGTTTATTTCTGGGCTGTGTATTCTGTTCAGTTGATCTATGTGTCTGCTTTTGTACCAGTACCACACTCTTGTGATTACTGTAGCTTTGTAGTATAGTCTGGGGTCAGGGAGCCTGATACCTCCAGCTTTGTTCTTTTTTCTCAAGAGTGCTTTGGCTATTAGGGGGTCTTTTGTGGTCCCATACAAATTTTAGGTTTACTCGTTCTAGTTCTAGTTCTTTGAAAAATGTCATGGGTATTTCGATAGGGATTATATTAAACCTGTAGATTGTTTTGGGTAGTATGGACATTTTAACAGTATTAATTCTTCCAATCCATGAATGCGGGATATCTTTCCAGTTATTTGTTTCATCTTCTATTTCATTCATCAGTGTCTTATAGTTTTCAGAGTACAGGTCTTTCAACTCCTTGGTTAAGTTTATTCCTAGGTATTTTATTCTTTTTAATGCAATTGTAAATGGGATTGTTTTCTTGCTTTCTCTTTCTAATAGTTCATTATTAGTGTATAGAAAATCTACAGGTTTCTGCATATTAGTCTTATATTCTGCAGCATTACTGAGTTCATTTATTAGCTCTAGTAGTTTTTTGTTGGAGACTTTATGGTTCTCTCTATATAGTATCATGTCATCTGCAAATACTGACAGTTTCAATTTTCCCTTCCAATTTAGATGCTTTTGTTTCCTCTTCTTGTATGATTGCTGTGGCTAGGACTTCCAATACTATGTTAAATAGAATTTTCAAGAGTGGGCATCCTTGTCTTGTTCCTGATTTTAGAGAAATAGCTTTTAGCTTTTCACCATTGAGTATTATATTAGCTATATATTTATTGTAAATGGCCTTTATTATGTTGGCGTATGTTCCCTTTATACCAGCTTGGTTGAGAGTTTTATCATGAATGGGTATTGAATTTTGTTGAATGCTTTTTCTGCATCTATTGAGAGATGATCATATGATTTTTACCATTTGTTTTGTTAATGTGGCATATCACAGCAATTGATTTGTGTATATTGAACCATCCCTGCATCCCTGGAATAAATCCCACTTGATCATGATGTATGATCCTTTTTACATATTGTTGAATTTGGCTTGCTAATATTTTGTTGAGGATTTTTGCATCTGTATCCATCAGAGATATTGGCCTGTAATCTTCTCTTTTTTTGGTAGTATCTTTGTTTGGTTTTGGTATCAGGGAAATGGACTCATAGAATGAGTTTGAGAGTGTTCCCTCCTGTTCAATTTTTTGCAATAGTTTGAGAAGGATAAGTATTAACTCTTCTTTATATGTTTGGTAGAATTCCCCTGTGAAGCTGGGCAATCCGGGACTTTTTTCTCTTAGACGTTTTTTGATTACTGATTCAATTTCAATACTAGTAATTGGTACATTCAGATTATCTATTTTTTCCTGATTCAGCCTTGGAAGATTGTGTGTTTCTGGGAATTTATCCATTTCTTCTAGGTTGTCCAATTTGTTGACATATGACCGTTCATAATATTCTCTTATTATTGTTTGTATTTCTGTGATATCAGTTGTAATTTCTCCTCTTTCGTTTCTTATTTTGTTTATTTGTGTTCTGTCTCTTTTTCTCTTAGTGAGCCTGGCTAAAGGCTTATCAGTTTTATTTATCTTGGTTTCAACTGATCTTTTCTATTGGGTTTTTTTCTTTTTTTGGTCTCTATTTTATTTTCTTCCTCTCTTATATTTATTATTTCCTTCCTTCTGCTGATTTTGGGCTTCGTTGTTTTTCTTATTCCTTTAGATAGCAGGTTATGTTGTTTACTTGAAATTTTTCTTGTTTCTTGAGGTAGGACTGTATCGCTGTAAATGTCCCTTTTAGAACTGCTTTTGCTGTGTCCCATAGATTTTGGAAAGTTGTGCTTTTATTGTCATTCATTTTGGTGTATTTTTGCTTTCCTTTTTGATTTCTTCATTGATCCATTGATTTTTAGTAGCATTTTGTTTAGTCTCCATGTGTTTGCGTTTTACCTGTTTTTCTTCCTGTGATTGATTTCTAATTTCATACTGTTGCAGTTGGACGAGATGCTTGATATAATTTCTATCTCTTAAATTTGTTGAGACTTGTTTTGTGGCCTAGCATGTGATTTATTCTGGACAATGTTCCATGTGCACTTGAAAAGAATGTGTATTCTGCTGTTTTTGAGTGGAATGTCCTGTAGGTATCTCTTAAGTCCAGCTGGTCTGATGTGTCAGTTAAGGTCACAGTTTCTTTATTGATTTTCTGTCTGGATGATTTGTTCATTGATATAAGTGAGGTGTTAAAGTCCCCTACTATTATCATATTATTGTAAATTCTTCCCTTTATGTCTGTGAATATTTGCTTTATATATTTATGTGCTTCTTTCACAGACCAAACTCCTGACCACTCTGCCCCACTGCCTCAAAATGAAAGTAACCAGCATCTTCTGTGTTTACTATCTGCTAGGCACTGTACATTACCTTAAACTTAGCAAGCATAGAGTGCTGTGAGGGTAAAGACAGCAATAGGAGTTGAGAAGACCCACAGCTAGTTAGAGCTGCCATTCAAACCTGTTGGAGAGAAGACATGGGCACAAGGACACATTAGAATAAAAAGTCACTTGTGAGAAGTGCCATTGACCTGTACGTACCAGTTTTCCTTATGTCTGTACTTCCAAATTATTACAGTATATAACATAGAAAAGGGAGTCCATGGCTAAATAAGTTTGAGAAACACTGGGTTCAATATTGCTTGAAAGGTTTATTTGCCGTTAGACTTATAAAAGTCTTTCATATGATAATGAGCATTATAAATCTCTTAAGAGGGAGCCTTCCCCTTGGAGATATCCTTTGGAACTAATATTTAGTGGGACTTGCTGTGTGAATCACAGGTAAAGACAGACAATCAGGACACTAGTTCAGAGGCTGAGGTGATTATCATAGGCTAAGAAGTTAGAGTAGGCTTTTTGAGAGCAGAGCCTTGAACGGGGTCTTGCAGGATGGAACTTTTGGAAAACAAAATTGGGGGTGTGCATGGCATGGTTCATTCAAGGTTCCATTAGTGGATCAGTTTGCTTGAAGTAAAGGGTTCATGTAGGGAAACAAGGTTGGAGATGTGGGTTGAGGCTGAATCTTCTCTCCTGTCAGAAGACTATCCAGGGCTCAATTGAGCAAAGGGATCTTCAGATATAATGAGTTAGCCCAGAAAGAGGTTAAATCAAGGTGAGCATACAGTCTTGGAAGGACAGGACATGCACCTATAAAAGTAGGTCATGCCCAAAGATGCTGAAAAGATCAGGAAGGCATGACAAGTCCAAGCAAGTAAGTTGCTGAGTGAGGCAGAGGCAGGGAGGAGCAATCAATCATGGCAATCTTAGACATGGCTGGTAAGGTCCAGAGTGTAGGCAGTCCAAGATTCTTCCTAGCTGGTACGGAGAATCCAGACTGATGACTGCTGTCCTTTTCTCATAGCCTTCTGGGAGTGGGTGACTCTGGGATGGCAAACATTGGTGGTGAGAAGGAGGTGGGAGGCCTGCAGGTAAGGCTTGTATATTTCAAATTCAGAAGTAGGAAGACTGGGTGTACCTCAGATTTTCTTCTCCTCATGCACGAAACCCAAAGCTTCTTGCTGCAGATATATGTGTTAAAATGTGGCACTTAATATGATTCCTTTCGAATTCTAGATAGGAACTGAATTGGGCATTCTTATCACAAGGCATTTTTTCACTATTAGGAAGAAAAACATTTTGTAGAATAATGATACACAGAAATGATACCTTTTTAAATAAATGAGACTAATTTCATTTATATTATGTGAAAAAAATACCCAGGAAGGGGATAATATTTGTTTAGTACCTAAGTGATGTTTATGGCATCTGTAATAATTTTGTCTTTTCTGTACAGTATTCAGGTTTTCTTCTCATGATAGTATTCATTAGCTGATTCTTGATCATTTTTGCAAAGTGAAAAATTAAGGCATGAATTTTTCCTAGTGTTATCCGTAGTGTTTTTCTGGTCAGAATAACAGAACTCAGTGTCAGTTATACTGGTATATTTATTGATCTTAAATTTCCTTTTTTCCTACTTAAAGATCCTGATAGTTTTATAGAAATACAGTTCTTGTGAGTGTAATATAATCTTACCTTGTAAATTAGTTTTGAAGGTATTTGATGGGAAAATTCTGTAATTTCATTAGCTTCTTGACTCTAATGTGAACTATGGGTATTTTCCACTATTGAGATTTTGGTTTTATGATACAGGTAAATAAATTCTGCAGTATTTTTGGATGATAGAGTTGGGAAAGGGTTTATTGAAGAGATGAGATCTGAACTGAATGTTGGAGGAAGGGTAAGATTTACTTAAATAGAAAAGAAGAAGAAGGATGTTTCCAATTGGAGAAATTTTGAAGACAAAGAAAAGGGAAACTTTTAATAATAGGTTCATAGCATATTAAACAACAATGAAATGATGGATTTTTCTGGAGCAGGTGGTCATGGAGAATATAAGAAATGAGACTGAGAAGGAGAGTTGGCATATCTGGGCTGCCCTGGCAACCCGTTACACTATAGCCGACTGTCTCCCACATTATGTTTTCTGTAAATACTGGATCTGAGGGGTGGTAGTGTGTGTTCCTTGCCAAGGGGAATTTTGTGCTCAAATAAGTTTGGGAAATACTGGTTCGAGAGAAGGTGACTCTCAAAGGGAAAAGTGCAAACAGTATTTCCCCAGGACGAGAGACCCCTTTTCCCACACAGTATCCACCGGAGTCAGTGTTGTGTGGATCCTAGTTTGGTAACTGGTGCTGAGGGTATCTGCGACTCACTGTAAGGTTTGGATCAGGAACAGGATGTGTTCGGGGTGTTTTAGAAAGATTATCATAGCATCAGCTTGTGGATCAAATTGGAAGAGGATGGTTAGAGGGTGGGATGGGTAGTGCAGGTCAGGCAGGGGAAATTCACTAGTGCAGGGAGGGTCAGGGAAACTGAACATCTCTGCAGGCAAGTGGAGGGTAACGTGTGAGGGTGACACTGACCTGGAACAGCCTGGTGATGGTCGGAAAGCAAAGGAAATAGCAGATGTGAGAGATGCTCAAAGGAAAGACACTAGAGTGCTTTTTGACTGACTGGCCGTTGATGGTGAGACATGGTGAGGAATCATATGTCTTCTCAGATCTGAACTAGAGTGACTGGGAGAATTATGATGTCTTTGATAGGAATTAGCAAGTCAGGAGTCCTGGGTTTAACTCCTAGCTTTGCCAATGGCGAATGTGACCTTAAACAAGCAGTTTGGTCTCCTTTGGCATCAGTTGCCTTTTACACAAAATAAGGATATTTGGGCATGTTGATCCTTTTTAGCTAGTAGGTTATGATTCTCCAGTTTGAGAACAGACTCCGAGATTGTCAACATCAAGGAGTGCCTTATCTTTATCTGTATCCCAGGCCTAGCACAGTACCAATTAATGGGTGGCTGAAGGAAGGAAGGAACGAACGAACAAATGGAAATCAATTAATGATGATGATTTTGTTTCTGAACATGTTGAATTTGAGACGACACTAGATGTCCAAATAATTTTGGGATTGCAGTACTTGTGGGATGGGAATCAGGACTGGAGGTGAGTATCCTTTAGAGGTCTTCATGGAAGGCGTGAAAAGCGGATGGAAATTTTAAGAGCAGAGCAAAGAAGGAAACTTGCAGTGGGCCCAGGACAGCCCCCAGGTGCTCATTTTTAGAGGCCCTGCAAAGAGAGGAGAGGCTGTGAATTCACAGAGAAGGATGGCCAAGAGGAGAACCAGACAGCTGAGAACTTGCCAGCCTATCCTACATGTCTTTCTACCCTATTATACCTTGTTCATCACCATTTTCTACTGAAGGACCTTCTGAATCTTGCTCACATAGAAGATCAGTTACACCAAATAGCCACTATTTAATTTCTGACACTTGAGCTATGGATCATCGATTAGTTTTTTTATTAGGAGGTGATTCCTTTTGATTAGCTTCTTGGTATGAGCTGAGTTCATAGTAGAAGCAGAGATGATTAAAACCAAGCAGTGCCACCTACTGATCTACCAGTCAATCTCTAATTGACGTCCTGTTCAAAAAATAAAAATAAAATTGAAGGTTGATGCAGGGGTTTAGAGACTACCTTGCTTTCTGATGGGCCCTTCAGCCTCTGTGTCCACCAGGAAGGATATTGTCTTCAACTGAGGTAAACTTAAAAAGTAAACAAAACCCAAAAAAACCCATGTTACCTTAGGGTCTGAAAGGAAGTAAGAAATGATATGCTTATATTCTCAGACCTATGTCTATATATCTGGTTCTTTAAATGCGTCAGCCAAAACAAAGTTTAGTTTAGCCCTTATTGTGTTCTCTGTGTATTGAGTGTTTTATGGGAACACTGTTCCTATTTTAGAGGCTCTTTCAATTTAAAGCAAGTAGATTCAAGATTAAGAGATCACTGTCCTTAAATTGTCAAAAAGTGGTGATGGGTTTGAATTTAAATCACATTTTATTTATGTGATCATGTGAGAAGTAGTTTGACTCAATGCTGTAAGAATGTCTGATCCAAAACTCTAGAACTTCAAGTTCTTACTCTGTTCTACCACCACCTGGCCACTGGTTAATTCCACTGTCTTCTCATCATGCTCATTGCCTACCATTGCCATGGGGTCTGTTGGAAGAACCTTGAGGAGTTATGCTGGGGCATCTTTGGTACTGATGTGGTCACAGAGTGCTGAAGTGGGAGTTTGTCTTTTGAGAGACCCCAGACATGTTCATTGAAGATGAAGTGGGTGGGCAAAGACCCAGGGAGAAGGCATTCCTGGGCAGATACAAGAAAATGGGCTGGAAGGAATTTTTTTTACTTGGTAGTTTATTGATATTCTAATAGTAACCATAATTGTTGTTCTAGTCATTAAAGCATGTGCTGTATTACTACCATTTTTATCAAATTCCTCATGTCCATTCTTTTGATAATGTCTTGAAATATTAATGTAATTAACCTAAAATTTCCCATTTATTCCTGACCTAGGGAAGGTAGTACGTTCTACAGAATACTGATCATTTCTCAAGCCACTTGCATCCATATAGTTTTCTTCCCCCTTTGGAAAAGAATTGTGAAGTTTAGTCTATTAGGCATGTTTTGTGCCTTCCAGAAAAACAAGTGGAATTGACTACCTTCAGAAATACAATATTCTATTTTACTAGATGGACTTTGGCTGTACAGAATTTTGACAGTCTCATTCTGTTATTTCCTCTGCTTAGGTCTCTTGGGTACCCTGAGTGAAAGAGAGTCAGAGATAAAAAAACACAGTTGCGAGAATTGAGAGGCAGAAGACTATTACAGGGCAAAAAGAGAGAATTAAGCTTTCGGTTTCCATGGGCATCTAGGAGTCCTCTGAGAAATCACAGCACAGTTGTGCTAGCCTTGTTTCTGAACTCTGGTACTGCTGGCTCAGGTCACACTTTTAAGATGCAGCAATTTTCTGAATGTTGAACACTTGATATTTTCTCAGAAATAAGGGTCTGAGAATTTAAAGATCTTTGGCCAAACTGGCCCTAAATGATTGGCTGACTGACATCAGTGA
Source organism: Delphinapterus leucas (assembly GCF_059928025.1). Classification (NCBI taxonomy): domain Eukaryota; kingdom Metazoa; phylum Chordata; class Mammalia; order Artiodactyla; family Monodontidae; genus Delphinapterus; species Delphinapterus leucas. The sequence goes on from NC_143148.1 coordinate 47,051,667, forward strand.
GCAGGGAAGACATTTCTGCTCCTTCATCCAGGATCCCTAGGGAAGCTTCAGCTTAATGTAACTAAGCCTTAAAATGGGAGAGAAACTTGATAATTTCTTTATTACCATGTAAGTAACAGTAAACTATGCTTTGTCATCACCTAAGCCTGCGGAAAACATGTGGTTCAGCAATTCAGACTTTGAAAGCACAGCTCAAATTAATTTATTTTTCCCAAATCGGCATAGCATGTGAGCTCAGCAGAACCAGGTTGGGTGGGAGCCCAGATGGCTACCAAAGAGGAAAGATCTAGCTTTTTACTACAACCCCCTTCCACTTCTTGTACCATTAGTCGTGAGTCACATTGCAAACATGTGGGTGCTGACTCCTTGGAAAAGGACACTGGAAGGGAGAAAGGAGGACAGGGATCTGCTGAGAGCAAACTGTCCTTGACAAGTCACGGCTCTTCTGTCAGTGTGGTTTTCCCATTCTTCACCCTCCCTTTATTATTGTTTGTCCTCTCAGCTCTTTGTGCTCAGATTAGAGAACCATTGGAGGTGGAGGGAGGCCTAGGGAAGTCTTAGAAACAGCAAGGTTCCTTATGGCTTATTAAATAAATCAAGACCCTTCGTTGTTGGCAGAGACGTATGTCTGCTGTCTCCAGAGAAAGGCATGAGCATCATGCACAACTACCTCAGCTCTGCAAAACCCCACTGGAATTTTCACCATACATGGGTTGGAGTATCTCACCCAAGATAGAACACACCTTTTGTGAAACTTTCTCTGACAGATGGCCAAATCTTAAACCCCTCTCTTAGAAACTTTTCTGGTCATTATTTTAAGAATCAAAACTTTACTAAATTCACAGTTTCTTAGTCCTAGGAGATATACTGGACGAGAAAAATCTCCTTGCATGTCATGTGCCAGTTCAATCTTTTCTCTCCATGATAATTAGGATAGTTTACCTTCAGTTTTTTAGCTTCTGTTTTTTCCCTGTATCTCTGAGACACTTCTCTTTGCCCCAAGTGACAATAGAGAGCCTCCCATTGATCTGAAAGGTGCTACAAGAGCAATTGTGGGTAGTGACACAGATTATAGCTTCTAATCAGTGCTTTTATTTTTTTCTCTTATTGATTGATAGAAATTTGACTTTAAGAGGATGTTTTTATTTCCCAAGAGAAATTCTTTAAATTTTTCTTAAATATGATAAGATAGCTGAAAATATTTGATTATATAGTCAAGAATATTTCCATTTTGGTGGAACATGATGGAACTCATTACACATTATAGCTGCTCTTGAAGTCATTATTCACTGAGCTTGTTCTGAGCTGGCTGTACCCTACCCCACCAGGATAGCTTGATAAAGATCCTCCAATGTTGACTGTATCATCCACAAGAACTTCCTGTGAGTCACCTTCCAAGTTACCTGAATGTTTGAGTATGAAGAGTGTCCTACTATGTTCACTAGACAGGAACACCAGGTCATGCTGGCTTCAATGAAGCCTGATTGTCGGTTATAGTGTTTTTAAATTTCTCCTGGCATTTTTTAAAAACAATATGAGAAAGGTGAGACCTGACATTTTGTTATAATTGCAGTAGGGTTCAGGAAGTTAAAGAAAAAAGTATTACAGAATCCCGGCTCTGCCACTTACTATTGATGTGGCCTTGGGTGAGATACTTAACTTCCCCTTGCCTTGGTTTTCTCATCTTTAAAATGGGGATAGTACTACTTCACAAGGTTGTAAAGATTGAACTAGATAATGTATATCAGCATTTTAACACAGTGCTGGGAACGTGAGCTCTCAGTTAATGGCTGCAAATATTATAGTTTGGAGTTATATACAGTTCAGTCTTGTATTGTGTCTAATCTCTTGTCAGATTAGAAAGTATGATCGGAAAGTATAACATTTGAGTGGGCAAACGTTTAGATTACTCTTCTAAGTGTAAGTTGGGAATTAAAATGCAGCTATTTTATATGATAAATTTAGGCCTTGAGTCATGTTGTAAACTACTTTCCAGATAAACCAAGTAAATTAAATGTGTACATAACCCTCTGTTCTTGCACTTTGGGTTTTGATTTTGCAAAATTTTCAGAAATAATTCTTCATTGGAAGGAAGGAAGGAGATGGGTAATAGGTGGGGGGGGGAAGAAAGGTGATTTTTAAAATATTTTATTTTTATTTAAAGATTTTCAATAGAGAATTTTTAAAGAGCCTCTTTAATCATTGCCCATATAATTTTAAAGGAGATCATTTTAATAGACACCTTTCTCATGATCGTATTAATGACCTGTCATGAACCAGTGGTGACATGTTCATAGACAGCTTTCAGAAAGTCTCAGAACTGTCCCTGTCGAGTCACTTGGTTGTTCGTTTTCCAGAAATTCCATTTCCAGAAATATTTAATATTGGGGCAAAAACTGCAAACATGGGAATTAACTTTAGACCTGAAAATTCAAAGTTGATTCCTTCTAGCAGGTCACTTGATTAATAAGTGAAAGGCAGTCATGGGTCTGAGGGAAAAACAAAACATTAAGACCAAGAAGGAAGGTAATTACAGTAAAAGTGAAGGCCATTGGGACAATTATTTTCGACAAACAAGATAATGGTCATTTACAGATTATATTCTCCATACTCATCTCTCATTTGGAGCAGGAAAATGGACAGTGATGGGAAAGGAGTCATATATGGAAGGAAAGCAGAACAGCAGGGGGTTCTGTACGATGAGGCTGGTTTCACAGGACTGGGAGGAAAGGATATTGATGTCAGAGCCAGTAGGGAACATTCTGAATGTTTTGGCTTTCAGAAAGAAACTTTAGAACTGAGCAATAAAGAAAGAAAAATTATTTTCAGAGACATAAATGACATGGAAGTTAACTTCAGAAGTGTGGGAAAAGTAATATGAAATGTATCAAAGATATATAAGTAGCAGTGGGGTCACGTTAGGCTGGTTGCCTGTTACTGGAGTTTGCTCTCTCTGATTTGGTAGAAAATGCTATAGTGAGTTTTTGCTGTAAAGAAACTGAAGTTCTTTAACTTTTATTTTAATCCCAACTGAAAAATAAAAGTGTCCTTCTGCATGTTCCTACCTCCTTCAAATGACCTAATATTGAAAACATCCCTCTGTGGGAGGAAACTGAATGACCACACTTCTGTTTTTGTAGATACACTCAGCCCTCTTAATGCACATTACCTGATACAAGCCCAGGAGAGGTTTTAGCATAGGATTTGTCCTTGAATTGTCTCCGGGGGCTCAGTAAAAGCCGTAAATTACTACGTCTTAAGCACAACAAAACAGCTGCAGCCCAGGATAAGAAAGCACGGCACCCACAGTCCCATTCTCCCAGTCTGAAGAACCCCGTGGAGGAAGGGCTTCTCAGCTTCCAGGGGGCTCCATATCAGACAGTCCGCTCCTGGATCCACTGCTCCCTCCTCTTGGAGGTTCTGGTTGCTTCTCTGTAGCATGTCTGTCCCACGGTTTTCCAACCCACCAGTCTGATAATCAGACTTCTTTGATGATGGGATGTGCAAGAGTGCTTCTGGGATAGAACTTAAGTTTGTTGCCTTCTTGTATGCGCATGGACCCTGGATTTTCTTGTGTTTGAAAGTGGTCTGGCCCAGCTCAAACCGTAAGGCCCTTGAATTTTCACACATGTACCGAGCTTATCTGATTCCTAGCATATCCTTTTTGGGGCATTTCTTACCGCTCTGGTGAGATTTTTCTAGCAGAGGATTTCTAGGGATCCAAGATGGCCCCAGTGGTCAGTTTGGATAGGAACGGGTTAGCTGTGTCCATTCTACACTTCTAAACAAAGCAGAGCCTAAACCCAGCAGGGGAATACATTTGTCTCATGGGTTAGGAGTAAGGCCAGGTCTTTAGACATTCTGAGATGGACTACCCACTGATACACCAGTGAATGGATGAGCCACTTTTTCCTGCCTGGCCTCTCTGCTCATTCTGGCCACGAGTGTTCATAGCACTCCGTATCACTAAAAACCCCCACAAATCAAAATGGGCCAGGTAGTCGCTGTTTATCAGAATAAAACAGATACCCGTTCCAAGGTTTGGAAAAGCGCCACGGTGAAATGTGCAGATAAGCAAAGGTGCTTAGGACTTCCCTATGCCCTGAATGATCTCAAAAGTCCGTGTCAGCTCTAAAATTGTATGACTTTTGTGGTTCCAGTTGAGGAGAAAATGGCAGAAGTAGACTGCAAAGATGAACAGGCATTTACCAATAACTACACAGTGTGCAAACTGAGTGATGTGAATGACTCAATAAATACGTTGAACACTTACTATGAGCCACTTCCAGTTTAGGTGCTGGAGATAGAGCAGCACCCACCCTCATGGAGCCTTCATGCTAGTGGGCTGATGTGGAAGTGAGAGCTCCTGGGACCCACATGACACCCACAGCCCTCACTGCTACTTCTTTTTTTTTTTTTTTTTTAATATTTATTTATTTATTTGGCCGTGCCAGGTCTTAGTTGCGGCACACAGGATCTTTGTTGCCACGTGTGGGATCTTCATTGCAGCATGTGGGATCTAGTTTCCTGACCAGGGATCGAACCCAGGCCCCCTGCATTGGGAGTGCAGAGTCTTAACCACTGGGCCACCAGGGAAGTCGCCCTCACTGCTGCTTCTTGGAGACTCTGTGCCCTTCATGCTTCTGAAGCAGGGCGAGGTTGCCTGAGAAGCACACTCACCAGGCTGTTACCTTCGTAAGCAAACCCAAATTGGCTCTAGTTTTCTGTTTTCCCCATCTTGTTTGACGTCTGCATTTTAAACCACTTTGCTCTCTGCTTGATTCTTTACTCCAGCACTATGTTCAGTTCCAGCCAAACTGGAAATAGAACATGCATGTGGGACTGTCTGAAACTGGATCCTAATTATTTATCAAGTTGCCTTTCCTTAGTTTTCTATTCAGTTGGTAGGACCATTTATACATTTTTAGGTGTGCTTATCACTGATGTTCTTGGCCTTATTTACAGAAACCATAGGAAAAAAACACATTTTCCCCCTAATTTTTCTGATACTTTCATCTTAGTCTTTCTAAGTGGCATAAGAATGACATCAGTCATAGCAAATAGTTATTTGCTGAGCTCTTACTGTGTACCGAATGTGGGTCAGAAAGCATTTGACCTGCATGACCCCTCGTCAGACCTTAGGAAACCCTTTGAGGCAGGTGCTATAGCATCTCCTTTTACAGCCCTGAAAAGTTACATGGTTAGTACAAAAATATTTTTCAAAAGGTATCTCAAGGGGATTCTGATATGTGGTATGTTGCATTACGAGTTCAAAACTTGGTTTTCTTATTGTGACTTTTGAGTAGTTTGAGTTAAAACGAGAAATAATATCACACTGGATCAGAACCAGAGTTTGATCTGGCCATTGTTCTGCCTTGAGCCATTGCCGTTTTCAAAGAATAAGAGTATTTCCTTATGCTGTCACTCAAAAGTTAGGAATGGTTTTTCCATCAGGTGAGTTAGATACTTCTTTCCCTGTGGCCTTTCTGGACCTTATATAGATAAGGTGCAGCACTCATCACGTATATTTCAAGATATTTGTGTACATTTTTATCATCTCTCTGAGGTGTGAGCTCCATGCAATCTTATACCATACCTTTCTTCATCTCTGAAGCCCAATGCTGGACACACAGTGGCATATAATGAATGTTAATTGAATCCACAAATTTTAAAAATGCCCTAAACACCCTAGTTTCCTTTAGTAACTAATTATATATTCATGAACTCACTGAAATGATCTTTGAAGCTTGTTTGCAGCTTGTACCACCTCTTAACAAGTAGTAGAAATTTCCTATCTGTTGGGTAAAATTGTGCTTTCTTTTATTTGTTGTCAAAATATTTCCTTCAAATTTCCTGGAGTTACAACAACAGCATTTAAAAGCAGTGCATTCCCTCCATCATATTGTTTTTTAATGATTCTTTCACGTTTTTAGGAAGGTGATGTCTGGCCCAATTCATCAGCTGAAATCACTGTGTACTTTAACCCTCGGGAAGCCAAACTCTACCAGCAGACTGTTTACTGTGACATTTCAGGTAAAGACTTCTTCCGTGTGGTAAACTCAGGTTACCAAGTACCTAGAGCATGAAGTGATAAAGTGTGTGTGTGTGTGTGAGTGTGTGTGAGAGAGAGAGAGAGAGGGAGGGAGGGAGGGAGGGGAGGGAGGAGAGAGAATATTCAGGCTATGTGCAGTGTATGATATCAATAGGGGAATGATGGAGTCAAGCTAGGCATGTCACACTTCTTTCTAGTACAGATCAAACTTTGAAGTACATTACAACTGTGGTGTGGTGGGTGGGGATGGGAAACCATGGGTCTGGGTTACCCTTTGATTTTTAGAGCAGTAAGAATATTACTTGACACCAATTCTCACAGTGTTATATCACAATGTTATATTTTGTTCTTTTTATAGTATTTGGCTACTTAATATTTTCCTTTTTAAGTTTTTATCATAATAATGCATGCCAAGTGAGATGGGAAGGCAGCCTGGCAGTGGCCAGAGCCACAAAGAGGGTGTACTAGTTGGGTGACAACCTGATGGCTTCAGGAGGTTGGATACATATAGAGGAGTTAAGCAAAAAGTAAATATATTGAGGATAACAAGAGCCAGTATTTTTCACTCTCGAAGGGAGGAGATACAAATATGGGAAGGAGGAAGCCTAAGATGAGCCCTTTGATATTGGAATGGAATTGGAGTTATCACTGTGAACTCAGGGTTGCTGATGTGCATGGATATAGAAATAAATATAAATGTAAATATATGTATATGTGTATGTACATACATATGCTTAATTCCTAGCTATGTTCATTGAGATGTCATGGAAACTTTGAGACCCTAATAGCAATGAGCACAGCTAGCACCCAAAGGTTGGTTTCTAAATCCCACCCTCCACTCAAAAGGAACCTTGAAGAATTGACTGATTCTAGAACTGAGGCAGAGAAAGAGCAAGATGAGCCTGGAACATCCTTTTGTGCTGGAAAATAAGGAAATGCGTAAAGAAAGACAGATATGTCAAAATGACACAGAAGCCAGCAAAGAGACTCTCCCTGACCAAATTTGGAACAAGTCGAGAATCAAAATAAATAATGACACTAATAGATTATAATCAATTGAATAAACAGGAATCTATGAATCTACTCAATAAAATTTGCCATTTGGCAATCATAGTAATAACCAATTCTGGTGAAAATCACCAATGGCTTAAAAACTAATAGGTGAAAGGGAGGTGTGGAACAGGCTTTAACATAGTCTCAAAATATTCTCCCTCAAAATACTTACTAATCATAAAGAGGAGAAATTTAACTTTACACTAAACAGACCTGGTAGATGTCATTTTAATTCATACCAGCAAATAGAGCAAATCAATATTGTGTATCACCCGCTAGGATGCAAAGAAAACACAGCATGTCTTCAATGATATTAGGACCAAAATACCTAACTTGAGTCTAATAACAAGGAAGCATCAGACTAACCCAAATTGAAGGACAAAACGAGATGACCGGCTTGTAATCTTCAAAAAATATCAAAAAATTTAAGAAGAAAAGACTGAACAACTGCTCCAGATTGAAGAAGACCTGGGAGACATGATATCTGGGTGCAACATGTGAGCATGGATTGGATCCTTTGCTACAAAGGGGACTATTGGGCAAAGGATGTATAGAAGTTCTTTGCACTACTCTGGAGACTTTTCTGTATTTTAAAAATGTTTCAGAATTTTTTAAAAAGCTGATGCCAGTAAATAAGTAAAACATGCATATAGTGATATGAAGCTAAATAACAGTCTATTTCTCCAGTACTGCTTCCAAGAAGTGCTTTTACGTGTTTCTTGTGGTGGTAATTTCCCTTGCTGATTCTATGCTTGTATGGCTATTTGTTGATTTATCAATTTTATATACTACTTTTGAGCCCTCATTATGAAAGATGAAGATTTAGTTCACCTCTGTCTCCTCTACCGCTTCCTGGGCTTATTGGTTTATAATTTACATGCGATGAAATTCACCCTTTTTTGGTGTACAGTTCTGTGAACTTTGGCAAACCTAAACAGTGATGTAACCACCACCAAAAGCAAGTGTAGAATACCTCCATCACCCCATAAAATTTCCTCATGCCCCTTTACAGGCAATTCTATCCCCCACCTTAGCCCCTGGCAACCCAATTATTTTTATTATATTTATTTTATTTTATGAGTTTTATTTATAGCCTTAAATAACTTTTATTTATATACTTAAAACTATATTTTTGGATCCATCAGCTCTACAGTATCTCTGGATGTATAACGATATTGGAACCCCTAACCTGCCCACTGCAGTTAACCCTATTTCTCCCTCTTCTGTGAGTTATTCTGCTTTGTGTTGTCATGGTTGATAACCACATTCAAGTCTTCTCTTTTGTCTATATACACTGAAGGGTCAAGCTGTATTCTGAGATTACATTTTATATTCTGTTGGTTGAGTGTTCTGACCCTTAGACACTCAAAGAATGTCCTTAAGGTCTGTATCTTGTAGATTTTCTTTACTGTCCACCACTTAACTATACCTTGTTTTAGCTTACTTCATAATTGACTTGACTCTTTTGTACAGCTTTTGGTATTTTCCCCCCCTGTGGTTTCTAATTCCTCATTTCTTTATTCCTATCTAATTTCAGAATTCATGTTCTTCTTCTCCTTGAAGACATTTCCTCAGAGCCCACCAGCTTTTTATTCTAATTTAGATCAGTTACCTCCTGCACAGTTTTTATCCAGGAATTTTTCTTTAATTTCCATGTGTGTTCCATTATATCTTTTGACTTTCACTTTGCTCAAGTAACTTCCTCAGAAAAAGTGTATCTAGGTGGGAAACTTTGACCCTTGCCTGCAGGAAAACGTCTTATTCTGCCTCCATACCAACTTGAGAGTTTAGCTGACTGTAGAATTCTAGGTTCAAAATAATTTCTCCTCAGAACTTCGAAGCCATAGTGCCAACTTTATTGTAAAAATCCAGAAGTTTGAAGGCCACCCAATTCTCCTTCCTTTATAGGTGGCCTTGTATTTCTCTCTCATATTTTCTAGGGTTTTTGTTTTCGTTTTTTTCCTTTCTTTGTACTTGGGGTCTGAAATGTCATGAAGCTGTGTCCAAGAGTGAGTTTTCCTAGTTCGTTTTCTTCAGCTTTCTATGGGCCATTTGAGTCTGGTTACTCATGTGTCCCTTCCAGCTCTGGGAAATTTTTTTTTTTTACATACTTTCCTCCTTTTTCTTTCTTTTTTTTTTCTTTTCATTTTATTCTTCCGGAAATCTTAACATTCCAAAGTTAGACCTACAGGACTGATTATCTGTTGTCAAACAACAAGATTTTAATCCTCAAACGTGAATAATAAATAATATTAAATGCCATTTAAAGCAATTAAATAAGGATGCCCAGAGAAATACTGACATTTATTAGTCAGAAAAATCCAGGGTAGCAGGTATGCATTCATAGGGTTACTTCCAATGTCTTCTGGTCTGTGGTTATCTGTTTGTATATAAGAATAAGAAAAGGAGTTTAATTTTCAGGGTAGCTAGTGCTACTTACTTCTGCTGTTTAATGTGTAGGTCTCCCAGGAATATAACCGTGGTGATTTTAAACTTGGGGGGAGAGTAATAAGAGTACACAATCATTAGTATCCCCAAGTGCAAAAATTCCACTGTTCTGCAATACCTTGTTTTCAGTCCATATCTATGGACTGTTTTCAGTCCATATCTGTGCAGTTACTTTTCTCTTTGTGTTAAGGAGTCAGGCAGTCTACAGGGGGCTGCTTAACCCAAGACTCTGCCACCCTCCACCCACCCCAGGTATGTATCCCTTCCTGATGATATTTCCTGCACCTTCCCTGGATGTAACCATCACCTTGACTTTTATGAGAGTCATTTTCTTGTTTTCATATATAATTTTACCACCTATGTATTCATCCCTAAGCAAAATAGTGTAGTTTTACCTGTTTTAAAAATTTATATGTTGAAATCATACTCTATGTCTTAAGCTGTTAGCACTAGGAAGATAAAGCCTTCAATAAATACTGATTAAATGAATAGCAAATAAATGAAAAAAATGAAGGAATGAGTGAATGAATCCTAGTTTGATCTGCTATCTCCCTTGCCCATGTATGCTAGATTCTCAAGATGGTCCTAGAATGAATGAAGAATGGACTAGGAGTTTCTGGATTGACAGGTCTGTTTTCACACTTCAGACCAGCATCATCTAGCCCGGACTTCTTTTTTTTTTTTTTAAATAAATTTATTTATTTTATTTATATTTATTTTTGGCTGTGTTGGGTCTTCGTTGCTGTGTGTGGGCTTTCTCTAGTTGAGGTGAGCGGGGGCTACTCTTCGTTGCTGTGTGCAGGCTTCTCATTGCGGTGGCTTCTCTTGTTGCAGAGCACGGGCTTTAGGTGCACGGGCTTCAGTAGTTGTGGTACATGGGCTCAGTAGTTGTGGCTTGCAGGCTCTAGAGCGCAGGCTCAGTAGTTGTGGTGCATGGGCTTAGTTGCTCCATGGCATGTGGGATTTTCCTGGACCAGGGCTCAAACCTGTGTCCCCTACACTGGCAGGCAGATTCTTAACCACTGCGCCACCAGGGAAGCCCCTTCCCTGGACTTCTTAATGGATCTGGAGGAAACGTTGGTATATCAGTGTTCAGACATAGGCTGGAAATGGTCCAGTGGCCCCCACATCACAGGTGCTGGGACCTCCCTCCCAACGATGGCTTCCCTGGGATGTTGTGCTTGGCCATATACCAGGGGGCTGGCTGCTCTCCAGGAGGTTCCCAAACATTACATAACTAATTGCATTTATCTATTGTTTCCTTTGCAATTCTGAATTCTGCCACAGAATTCACATCCTGGGTAAACTGAACGGTGTAATTTTCCATCTCCATGACATTCTTCTTTATTTTGTTAGTGGTTTATTAAAAGATAGGATTCCCAGGGAAGGGTTTTGTTTACATAGTAATTCCATGTTGTCTTCCCTGTAAATTCTGTGCAATTCTGTGTCTTTTCAAGGGCTGGTGCTGATTCCTTACTATTATCTTCAAAGGTTGGTAAAACCTCCTGGTTTTAGGCCACTAAGAAATACTTCTTAGGCAAATAGAAAAGCTCCTTCCCTCGTTTTGTTTTGCTTTGCTTTTGTTTTCCTATATGCTTTGAGCATATAAAAGCAGGTACATATAGATATGCTTTTCCTCATACCATTTTACATAAATGACAGCATACTTTACACAGTAGTTCTAACACTGCTTTTAAAATATTTCTTAGAGATTATTCCATAACGCTAAATAAAAAGGGGCCATCCTTTTTCATGGTTGTATAGGAATTCTTTGTATTTACATACCACAATTTGACTTCTCACCTTTTGTCACTGAGAAATAGAACACAGATTCAGAAATGTACATAACGTGTGCTGTGGTAGGCAGAGTAATGGCCTCCCCAAGATGGCCATGTCCCCAGCATCTGTGTGTATGTTACTGTGGATATGTTACATTGCATGGCAAAGGGGAATTAGGGCAGAAAATGGAATTTAGGTTACTAATGAGCTTACGTTAAGATAAGGACAATGTCCTGGGTGGCTCAATAATAATCACAAGGGTCTTTAAATGTTCAAGAGGGAGGCAGAAGGATCAGTCTCAGTGTCGGAATGATGCCCTATGAGAAAGTCTCTACCAGCCATTTCTGGCTTTGAAGCTAGAGGGCCAAAGAATTCAAGCAGCCTCTAGGAAAGGAAAAGGCAAGAAAATGGATTTTCTCCTAGACCATCCAGAAAGGAACGCAGCCCTGCCAACACCTTGATTTTAGCCCAGTGAGACCCATTTTGGATTTGGACCTCTAGAACTTTTAAGATAGTAAGTTTGTATGTTAAGCCACTACGTTTGTGGTAATTTGTTCTAGCAGCAATAGGGAACTAATACACACACATGTACAGTATAACAAATAATTATAGGCAGACATTATGTAATTGCCACCAAGATCAATAATAGAATATTTCCAGCCTCAATAAGCCCCCCTGTGTATTCCTTCCCAATCACACTCCCTTCACCCCAACCTCTCCCTGCGATAATCACCATTCTATCCTTCATGATTATTATTTCCTTGCTTTCATTTATAGCTTATACTCCCACGTGTGTATAACTAAACATTACAATTTAGTACTGCCTGCCTTTGGAATGTACATAATTGGAATCAATCTGCATGTCTCATCCACGTTGTTGCTTGTAGCTCTAGTTGCATTTCATTTTCATTGTTGTATAGTGTTCCATTGTGTGAATGTACGTTCAGAGACAGGAAGTAGCAGGGAAGGCCAGTGTCATTGGTTTTGGGGAGGCCGCTCGGGATGCATGAAATTTAACCCACATCTCCAACTACAACCTTTTCTTCTTTTGAAAGCTTTTATATCTAGGCACCGTGAGTACAGAGATGCACAGGAACACAGTCCCTGCCCTCAGAAAGGCATAGAATTGAGTGGGGGGAAACTGACACATAAATCAACAGTTACGTAATGCCATACAGTGAATGAATGATAATAGTTGAAAAGAATACAGGATACACAGCTTAGTCTTGAAGTATATGTTAGTCAAGTGAAAAAAAGGAGGGGCTGGGCACAAGAAGCAGGGAAACACTTGTGAAAACACATAGAGAAACACTTTGTAAAAATATACCATGAGCATGAAATGACAAATAACTGCAAGTTCCTGGGGTGTGAAACAGAGAGAGACAGAGAAACTTGGGAGGGGACAGGCGGGGGCAGAAAATGAAGCTGGAGGCTGGTGTAGTAGGTGGGAACCAGTTCTTGGAGGGCTGCCCTTGTCTGCCTGACTAAGAACCTCAGACTTCACCCAGAGTGAGTAAGGAATCACTGAAGGGCTCTAAGCAGGGGAGTGATCTGCTCAGACATGAATATGGCAAATACATCATTAAAATCTTTTCAGTTAATCTGAAACTGAATATTTTTTCTTCATTTAAAATTTTCATATTTCCTTAGAAGTAGTTAAACCTGTATGTTAGATATTTATAAAGACTTGCTGATCTTTCATGTATCTTGACTTAACAATGGAATGTGTAAATACCTGATTTAATCATGAAGATTGCCTTTAAAAAAAAAAAAACTCAAAGGGAAACTACACATATTTGGTTTGGATCACCATATGGGAACTTCAAAGGAAGTAACACTTTCTGATTTCAATTGTGAAATATATTGCTAGATAACCTCGTTAATGGGTGCTTCAGAGTCAAATGCAGAAAAGCAGCATGTTGGAAATGACTCCAGACATACCCGCTTCCTTTAAAGACCCAATTAATATGAACCTTATTGTCCATTTTCATTCTGTGCATCATAAGAGAAACATCTGAGTTTTCAGCACAATTTGAGGCTTTTGAGTTTAATCCTAATTAAACTAAAGAATGGAGATTTAGGAAAGGAAAAGCTAAATCACCCCAATCATTAAAAACATTTTTGGATTTTCAGAGTAATAAGTGAGTAATACTCTACATATTTATAAGCTGTCTTTCTCAAAACTCATCAGATTGCAACCTGATAATAATATAAAGTATCTTAGTCCTATGAATGAGAAATTATTTTCTTGATCAACTACTTTAGATTATATTTACTTTGAATTACATTTTCAGTTATCAAATATTTCAAACATAAAGAAAAATACAGGGAATAATATACCAATGTCTTTTATACATACCCAAATTTAGGAAAACTTGAACAAATAGAAACGCCCATGTTTTTGGTCAGGAAAATCAACATTATAAAGGTCAATTCTCCCTGTAAATGCAATGTGATCCCAATGGTAATATCAGTAAGGTTGTTTTTTTTAATTGGGTGGATTCTAAAATTCTTATGGAAGAAATAAATGAAGTAGGTTTGCCTAGAAAATTCAACAAGAATACTGTGGGAGGACTAGCTCCACCATATATTAAAACATTAAAACCTATAGTAAATACAGTTGTATGTATGGTTTATGAACATGAAGAGAAAGTAGCCATCGAATCAATATTTATTTTTCTTTTCAACCATCAGCAGCAGCAGCATGTCCTAATCCCCTAAATCCTACCCTCCCCCAAATCCTTATTTCCCAGTGTCCTATGTGAGCAAAATAAAAACCCTAATTTGCTTAAGTCACTTTGTTCTATTTATCTTTTGATGCATAACAAACCATCCTAGATTTAGTGGCTTCAAACAACTAGCAATCACTTATTTTGCACACAGATCTGTGATTCAGGATTCAGCAAGGACAGCTCTCTTTGCTCCACATGAAGACAGCTGGACACGCTTGAAGGTAGAAGCTGATTTCATTTTTTAGCTCATCCATCTATATATCTGGCACTTGATCCTGGCTGTTGGCAGGGACCTCACCAGGTTCTGTTTGCTGGAACCGATCAGTGGCCTCTCCATGTGGCTGCTTGCTTCCTCATAGCGTGAACAATGGACTGAATTGTTGAGATGAGAAATCTACTGCAGTCTAATTTTAATTTCTTTAGGTTATCTGTCTTTCTATCAGATTGATATTAAGAATTACTTTATGCTTTGATGTTCTACAGTTTCACTGAGATGGATTTGCCTTTATCCTACTTGATATGCTTCTTTAATTTAAGAACCTTTAATCAATTCTGGAAAATTCTCAGCAGTTATCTCTTCAGTGTTGTTTTCATCTCATTATCTCAATTTTTTCCTTCTGTAAATTCTTTTAGATATATGTCTTTCCCATGGAATTGCAGAGTCTTTTAACTTCTCCTTTATATTTTTGATTTCTTCATCTCTGTATGATACATTCTGGGTTTTTTTTCCAAGATCTTTCTTCTAGTTGACTAACTCTTTCTTCAGCTATTTCTACTCTGGTATATTTATCTATTCAGTTTTTATTTCATCAACTTGATTTTTCAGTTTTAGAAGTTCTATTTGGTTTTAATACTTTCATTTTTGTCTCCTTCAAATGGTTTCTCTTTCTTCATTTACCTCTTTAAAGATTTTGAGAATGCTATGTTAGAGTTTATTTAAGACTATTCTACTATCTCAAGCTCTTGGGGTACTAATTTGCATGTTTTCGGTAACCACTGATTTTCCTCATGTTGATTCTTCAGATGGCTTGAAATGTTTGTGTTGTTAGCTCATCTTTAGCATGTGCTATGGAATGAATGTTTGTGGCCCTGCCCCCTTGCCCCAAAATTCATATTTTGAAACATAATACTCAATGTGATGGTATTTGGAGGTGGGAACTTTGGAGGTGATCAGGTAGAGGGCAGAGCCTTCATGAATGTGGTTAGTGCCCTTTATAAAAGAGACCCCAGAAAGCTCCATTGCCCATCCTTCCATGTGAGTGAGAAGACGGCATCTGTGAAGCAGGAAGAGGGCTCTCACCAGACATTGGATCTGCCAGCACCTTGATCTTGGACTTCCCGGCCTCCAGAACTGTGAGAAATAAATGTTTGTTGTTCAAGCCACCCAGTCTGTGGTATTTTATTACAGCAACCCAAACAGACTAAGACAGTATGGGTACTGGATCATGGAGGTGTTCCTTCAGAACAATTTTTTATTTCTTCAAGACTTTACAACTTTTATTTTCACAGCTTCTGATTCTTTCACCTATAATATAATATAAATTTGGATCCCATACCTATACATGGGACTTGGATTTCTCATAGGGGCCTTTTCCCCCTATTCAGATTGCAAGGTAGAGGACAAGCTTCATCACTGCTCCCTTAGACCAATAGGTAGACTTTTTCTAGTTTCCTTTTTGGAAAGAGGCATCCTTTCCAAGGTCCTAAATTTATGCAGGGATCGAAGTTCAGTTCCTCATTCCCAGATAGGAACAAAGCCATATGCCCTATTTCTGTGAGGGTGTTTAAACTGAAGCCATTAGACCATAAGACTGTATGTACTTTAAAAATCTCTGAGTTCCCTTTTTATTTCTAGCACCTGGTGTTTTCCTTTCTCTCTTTTGGGCTTGGATAAGTATTAAAACTATATGTTTGTCATACTTTTAATAATTTTTTTTGTATTTGAAGTGGAAGGATGTGCTGAGTAAGCTTACCCTGCCCTGTTGTCAGAAGTTAATATAGTTAACAATGTTCATATCTTTCTTGAGGTAATATCCTTAGAGAATCTGCATAGAGTCACTCTGGCTGCTCATTAAAAATGTAGGTTCTTGGGTTTCACCTATGTTTTTTGAATTAAAATCTGTGGAGATAGTGCTAAAGAATATTTTGACAAGGACTGAAAATTAAGTGTGTAACAGGGTTGCAGGATACAAGATTTATACAGAGAGAAATCAATTATGTTTCTAGACAATGAACAATGGAAATTGAATTTTTAAAAAGCAATATTACTTATAATACAATAGCATTAAGAAATATGAACTACTTAAAGATAAATTTGACAAAAGTTGTGGAAGACCTGTACACTGAAAACTATAAAACCTTGCTGAGAGGGCTTCCCTGGTGGCACAGTGGTTGAGAGTCTGCCTGCCGATGCAGGGGACACAGGTTCGTGCCCTGGTCCGGGAAGATCCCACATGCCGCGGAGCGGCTGGGCCCGTGAGCCATGGCCGCTGAGCCTGCGCGTCCGGAGCCTGTGCTCCGCAGCGGGAGAGGCCCCAACAGTGAGAGGCCCGTGTACTGAAAAAAAAAAGAAAAAAAAAACAACACATTGCTGAGAGAAATTAAAAACCTAAATAAATGGAGAACTGTACCTTATTAATAGGTGGGTAAATTAAATATTAAGATGTCATTTCCCCCCCAAATTCATCTTTAGATTCAATGCAATTCCAATAAAAATCCAAACAGCTTTTTCTTGGTAGAAATTGACAAGCTCATTCTAAAATTCATATGGAAATGCAAAGAATTTAGAATAATCCAAACAACTTTGGAATAGAAGAATAAAATTGGAAGACTACTATGACCTGATTTCAAGACAACTTCTAAGCTACGGTAGTCAAGATAATCCAGCATAATATCCCCAACTAAAAATTCTTAACTTAATCACATCTTTTGTCATATAATATTCACCTTTTTTGCCATATGAAATAATACTTATAGGTTACAGGAATTAGGACGTGGATATCTTTGGGGGCCATTATTCAGCCTACCACAGATCCTATGTGGGTTCCCAGTTGTTTTAGCTGTTTGTACTGTGTGGTCCACCTTTCTGTACTGATTTTCAACACCTGCTCTGTCATAAGTCAAATCTGCATAAGTCATTTTGCACTTTCTGCCCCAATACCACACTATCATAATTACAATAGATTTACAACAGACTTTAATATATGAAAGGGCAAGTCCCCTCAATTTATTTTTCTTTAGTAACGTCTTGGTTGTTACTGGCCCTTTGATTTTACACTTAAATTTTATAATGAACCATCAAATTCCTCCAAATTTTACCTGCTGGCATTTTGTTTAGTAGAGCATTAAAATTATATAGATCAGTTTGAGGAAAATTGACAATTTTATAATATTGAGTCTCCCATTTCAAAAACATAACCTAGTTCTCCATTTATTTAGATCTTTCCTAATATCTTTCAGTAAAGTTTTACAATTTGTTCCTTGAAAGTCTTAAGTATATTTTGTTAGATTTATTTCTAGGTACTTTATATTTTTGTTGCTATTGTAAAATTAATATCTTGAAAATTAATTTTTTGACTCTTGCTGTGTATAGAAATGCAGTTGACTTTTGTATTTGATTTGGTAACCATCATTCTTTATCTTATTAATTTTAAAAAGTATTTATAGGTTCTTTAGGATTTTTCAGGTAAGTAGGCATAAAATCTGTGAATTATGACCATTTGTTCTTCCTATTTATACATCCCCCCATCCCTTTTTCTTGTCTTACTGCACAGGAATGAAGCTCAAGTATCATATTGAACATCTAATATACATATCTTAGATGGCACGTTTTTGAAAGCCCATGGTTACATTTTCTGGTATTTAATGCAATATGATCTATTGCATTCACAGATTTTAAGGCTGTGAAAGGGGTTCTATAGTACATCTCCCTGCTTCTCATGTGTGAAACCAGGACACTGTAATCATAGATGAGAAGCTTCCCTATTTTAAAAACTTTTTAATATTTTGCTCTTCTAATAAGGAATCTGACCTTAGAGCTTACTAGTTCTTTCAGGCTTGTCCATCTTGCTGCCTTTTGCCAAAATCCCTGCTTCAAAAATCTTGTGGAAACATAGCATTTGTAATGTAACACTAAAATTTAGACTAACTCTTACAAACACAAGCCTGGGTATTACTTTACTCCTATTCTGTCCTGGGTTAGGGAAATGGCTAGCTACAAATAAGAAAGTCTCCTTTGAAGTAATTAATAATTCGCAAAGAAACATTGGCTCACTGCTTTTGTACAACACATCTCCTTTTCTCTTTTTTTTTTTTTTTTATTAAGGAAGGCAGTCAAGATAACAGATTGGGAAAGCTTTAAGCCTGACAGTTATAAATAGTCTTGCAGTTTATTCCACAATGTATTTGCAGTTCTCTTTCTTTGCCGTTCTGAAAGTTGGATCTCTGTCAGAATACTTTTCTCTTGACCAAGGAGTACAAATCATTGCCTTCAAAACAGGTTTGAAGATTAAAACTCTAAAATAATGGAGTAGGGTGATAAGGTTTGGGCTCTCTGAGAATTTTACTGATGCTCTAGAGTGTTGTCAAAGCAACACTGATCTTTAGAGGAACTTTAGAGGAACTTCTTTCCCAGGGATCACATGGATTGGGAGAACCCTTTGAATAAATGAGCTGTTTCCAGATATTGCTAAGATTGCTCTTGTTTCTTGTAATCAAAGCAATACTTGCCTAATGACCACTGTGTTGCCAAGCACTAGAGGGGACCCAGAGACAAGTATTCTTGTCTTTAAAAGGACAGTCATGGAGAGGAGGCATTAAAGATACAGATGCTGAATAGCAATAGAAGACAGTGGAACATAAAATGTCACAAGGCATTATTATGATGATAATAAATTAATATTATTAATAACAACCAATAATATCACTTGGTTGTTCAAAGTATATTTGCTCTAATACTGAAAATTACATCTAACAGAGCATGAAAATAATTTTGAATGTTCAAAATGTTACACACAGAGCAAATACATGATTTTTCCCTAAATAACTTGAAATTTTAGTGGTGCAAATTTAAGGAAAACCTATTAAATTATCAAATATTTTCGAGTATTGATTTTTGAGGGAGAACATGGAAAGACAGAAACCATTAAAACTGTTGATGTTTTCGTGTAAATTAGTACAACCATTCTAGAAGACAATATGGCCGTAGCTGTCAAACTGTCAAATGTGTATCCTTTTGTTCTGGCATTCTACTTTCTATAGTGGTGCGCTGGGTACTTTAACTCCCTTTCTCTCTCTCTCTCTCTCTCTCTCTCTCTCTCTCTCTCTCATACACACACACACACACACACACACACACACACACACACGCAGAGCAACTAAAAGAATAAAAGAACGAGACAAAATATATTTTTTAAACTTGTTAGAAAGCAAAAGAGAGCTTCCAGGACAGTGAAGGATTTGGGGGCCAAGATCCAGGAGAAGAAAGAAACCAAAACAATCAGATTTGGGGGGCCTCTTTATCCTTAGTGACACTGACTTTTTGGGAGATACTGCAGAGACTGAAAAATTAAGCAGAGTTAAGGAAGAAAACATAGAAGTTCATGGGATGCCCAAGGAGAAAGGGCCCTAGAAATCCCCCATGCTTGAGGGTGGGACCCAGTAAAGTGGGGACTAGAAATAAGACTAGAAGTAAGTCCTTATAAGAACTAGAGCTCAGCTTTGGATCATTTTTCAAGCATAGATTTGATTAAGACAGTTCTCCACTGGGGTTCCAAGAGTATTTAATCCCTAATGTTCTAAGTTATCTCTTATATATGAGGAATTAACTTCTCTTCTATATGTAGGATAGTACTAGCTACACACCCTTCTTGGGAGAATTGAGAAAATAGTCACTCCAGTGATTTGCTGCAGGGCTTAATTCCGTCACAGAATCTTCAATGGTTAGATTAGGTTATCTGGGATCGCTAATATCCCCTAGTCACCAGCCAGAACCTGGAAGAAGATAACATCTTAGTGTTTCAAATTAAATCTACAGTTTTTTATATACACTGATCAGCACTCAATCAGAAATAACCAAGTATATGAGGAGGTAGCGCAGTCTGATAGAACACCAAGATAAACAATAGGAGCAAACCCATAGAGAGCCAGGTGATAGAATTTCCAGACACAGATTTTTTTAATGTTCTTGCTAAAGATAATATTGAGCAGAGACCTGGAAACTACAAAAAAATCCAATAGGAAGTCTAGCATGGAAAAGTTATGATGACAAATTTAGAACTCAGTAGATGAATTTAATAGCCTGCTAGGTATGCCTAGAGGTAGAATTTGTAAACTGGAAATAAGATAAATCCAAGAAAATAGCCACACTACAGCATATAGGGACAAAATGCAAGTAAGAACATAAGAACTGAGTGGAATGTGGTAAAAAGCTCATATACATGTGTGTGTGTGTGTGTATATATATATTATATATATATGTATATATATATATATATACATATATATTATATATATATGTATATATATATATATATACATATATATAAAGAAATGGGAAAATTGAGCATAAGCAATATTTGAAGAGATAATGACTAAAAAAATTTCCAAATTTGATGAAATACATTCATCCACAGATTCAAAAAGTTCAGTAAACCCCAAGAAGGATAAATGCAAACCACACTTGGGGACATTATAGTAAAACTGCTGAAAAACAAGACAAAAGGAAAATCTTAACACAGTCAGAGGAAAAGACGTATTATCTCAAATGAGCAATAAGACTATAAACTAAGCTCTCAACAGAAATGGTGGAGGACAAGAAACAATAGAATGGTATCTTCAAAGTGCTTAAAGAAAACATAGGAAAATTGATCATAAATGTACTAAAGGATATTAATTACATTGTAATTTGTTGTAATGAAAATTTGGAAGCCACTTAAATATCCAATAAGAAGGACTGGTTAAAAATATTTACTACATCTTTAGGTGATGATACGTAAAAATGTTCCAGATGTATTGTTAAGTGAAAAAAAGCAGGCTAAATATAATTTATAGCAGATGCTCTCATTTACATTAACAATTCTTAAATATGATTAAATGTGGAAGGATTGGCACCAAAATGCTAACAGTAGTTATCTTTGGGTGGTGAAATTATGATAAAATTTCTACTTTCCTTTTAATATTTTTATAATGATCACATATTATCAGATGCAGATACATACCCCATTTTAAAAGAGAGACAAAAGCAGTCAGTACTTTAAAGGCTTGTGCTCTGTATTGACCCTGGGTGCATTGTGGCTGTGTAGTAAAGGATACTGTTTAGTGGATTCCATTTCCTCTGTATGAAAGAAGCTGCAAAGTGAGGGTCAGGTAAGACTCCTAGACTCAGATCCCTTAATGCCCTGGCTCTTCCTAAATCTAGGGAAGATCAGTGTCAACAAGGTCTCTTGGAGCCCCGTGGCAGCGCTCATCTTATGCCATTCTTCTCTGATTTAGAGAAATTATTTTCCTTTATCAAAAACTTAAGGATACAGTTAAGATTGGGTTAAATTTTTTTAATTGTTTTTTTCTGCTAAAATGTCAGCCTAGATTGCAATATAAGCTTTCCCCTAAAGTTAAGAAACTAACCAGTATTCTTGTTTCTTAAAGATAAGCTAAATCTTCAGCATTGGTTAAATTACACTCCCTCAGTCCATTGTAGGGAGTTGTTGCAATAATCTTGACTGCTTACATTAATAAGAGGTTGTGGGTAATCTGGGGTAATAAAGCGTCACTGAGGGTAATAAAGTCTGAATTGTTTTTACAGGCCGAGAGATCCGTCTGCCCCTGCGAATCAAAGGGGAAGGAATGGGACCAAAGATTCACTTCAACTTTGAGTTGCTGGATATTGGAAAAGTTTTTGTTGGATCTGTACATTGTTATGAGGTAAGCACTGGAATTGTGCATTGAGACTCAAAAGTACTTGGCTTTTTTTGTTTTATGTGTGTGTTTTTATTGATAGAAAATTTGTGACATCACATTTTTTCCATTACTCATACCTATTCAGACCCCAAACAATTGAACTCCTCCTCCTCCCTCCCAGCCTTGTTGAGGGAAGCAGCTTTTTCCATCCTTTTCAGCCTCTCTAGCTTTATAAAAAGCATCAAAGTCATAAGTTAATTGGTTTTATCATCATCATTTTGTAAATTGCAAAGGGGGACACTATAAATACATCTCCCCATCTATTTAATGCTTGATCTCTGACAACATAAATCCTACAGATCAGAGGATAGAGAACCTTTTACATTTTCCAGAATGTCCTAATGAGGGTAGCTGTTTTCACACTTCAGAAGTTTCTCTAATTTAAAATTTTAATTAATTTTCTCTGATTTGAAAACCAATCGTCCTGATTTCTGGAAGAGATCTCCCTGCTTTGTCTTTCCAGTTAAATAGAAAATGATTTTTTACATGATGTACCCATGGGTTCGTGAGGATCAGAGTTACTTCAGTGTCACTTCATCACTAAATTCATATCCAGGACAATTGTTTACACTATATCAAACTATAACCATTGAAAGTTTATTGTAGAAAGATTCCTAAATTGTAAGTGTTTATATTTCTATAGAGGTAACAATAAAAGCATTTATTTAATGAGTGACAAATACGTGTCAAGTTCCATGCCTTATTATGTGTGCATGCCTACGTACGTGTGTGTGATTTCTAACTCTTACAGAACCATGAGTAGTGGGTTTTACTGTACCTGTTTTTACACATGAGAAATATGAGGCAATAGTGGTTAATTCAGTCAACATCCTCACCCTTCATGTATGTTGAGCACATATGCATTAGTTCACTTGGTCCTCACAAAAACCCTATGAAGAAGGCACAATGACTATCCCCATTTTATAGCTGAGGAAGCTGGGGCTTAGAGAAGTTTTACTAGTTAAGGTAACCCTACATACTGTAACAAACAAATACAATAATATATCTATTTTGTTCCTAACATAAAGTCCCAGACAAGCTTGGTCATCAGCAGATGGCTCTCCTACTGCAGAGGATCAAGAACTCAGCCTCATTCTATCTCATGGCGCTCCAACCCCTAACATCTGAGTTGCAATATTGTAGTCTCACATGTATCACACTGGCAGTAGGAGAAAGGCATGGAGGGATCCACATGAGAGGTTTTGTTTTGTTTTTTTTTTGTGGTACGCGGGCCTCTCACCGCTGCGGCCTCTCCCGCTGTGGAGCACAGGCTCCGGACGCGCAGGCCCAGCAGCCATGGCCCACAGGCCCAGCCGCCCCGCGGCATGCGGGATCCCCCCGGACCAGGGCAGGAACCCGCATCCCCCGCATTGGCAGGCGGACTCCCAACCACTGCGCCACCAGGGAAGCCCCACATGAGAGGTCTTTATAGGAGGTAGTAATGGAGGTGGCATGTATCGCTTTTGTTCATACCCTGTTAGGGTCTGTAACTGCAAGGCTGGCTGGGAAATGTAGTCTAGCTATAGGCACAGGAAGAGAGGATATGGGTTCAGTGAATGGCCAACCTGACTCTGCCACATTTGTTAAATAACTTGGCAAGGTCACACAGCCTGTAAATGTTAGTGATCCCCAGGGTACTAGGGCCCTACATTGTGTGGGAAGAGAAAGCCCTTTGCTGGCTTTTCAATCGCTTGGGCTCTCATTATGGGCAAATCTGGTCTACAACCAGTTCAGCTCAGCCTGAGCATGGGAAGTAAGTGCCCAATTGATGTTGAGAGCTTCCTGCAGTGTCATTTGTCCTCACATTCATTAGACTTAAGGATGGGCCAAATGGGATGATTTGAAAGGTAAATAGAGATGTTAATGTCATGGAATAAACATAAGATGAGATGGAACATAGGGAAGAGCCTAACTTAAATGAAGTAATCACTCACATGACTAACATAAAGTGAAAAGTGGCACAGCTACTATGTTGCATTGTCCTGTATTGCATTCTGAAAAAAATGGTCACTTAGGGAGGGAAAAAAAGGTATAAGAGTTCTTATTAAATTAAATTGTTCTTATTAAATTGATACTCTGCCTGTACTTTATCCAGTGCAAATTTCCCTCACACCTTACAGACTGTGTCTTATGGATGCCACATTGGAAAAGAACCTTTAGTTCTGATGCAAAATTGTTATCGAGTCCAAGCTCACTCTGCTGGCTACACAACAAGGCAATAAATTGGGAGACAAGGTGTTGAGGCAAGGAATAGTGACTTTATTCAGAAAGCTGATAGACTGAGAAGATGGCAGACTAGTGTCTGCAAAAAACATCTTATTGGGGTCTGGATGCCAGTTTCTTTTATAGGGCAGAAAAGGGGAGGAGGTGAGGAAGTAAAGTAAAAAGGCCATTAGTTTTGCAAAATATCTCTGGTTGGGCTTGGCCAGCATCAGGGAGGGGATGTGTTAATTTCCTCTTTTCTGCAGCCATTCACAGGTGGGAAGGGTCAGATTGTCTCCCTGTGAGCTGAACAAAGGCACTTTAGTTTAACATTCAGGCAGAGGGGCAGGGTGCCCTGAGGCAAGCCATTATGTGTGATTATAATGACAAAAGCAATGAAAAGCAAAGGTTAAATAAAAGAAACAGATCCAACATGGAGTCAGATTTTGCTCTTCCCTGTTACAAAATGGATAGGGTTTCTCTGAATGTAATAATAATTTCTTACAAATTTTAACAGAAGTGTCCTTGAGACCATCACTTCCCACCCTCCCATAATTGAACAGTAAAGCAAACCACAGCCAGCTAAGTAAGTGTTAAATGAGGTGCTGCATGAGACTGGACAGTTTTGAGAGCTGTGCAGTGGCAGAGAAGGACATGGTAAGGTGCTTCTTAGGGGAATATTTTGCACTCTCTGCGTATTTAATGCTGATGCCTCATTGCATCTCTCTTTCAATTTATTACATTACCTACTTGAAACAAATTTGAGTAACTAGCTATTGCTGTTAGTCATTGCTGAGCTTAGCAGATACATGAAGACTAACCCTCAAGAGTATGCTATTCCCCAGTGTAATTAGAAGGAAAACAAATGAGAGGTGAAGTTCTACTATAAATTTTCCCCACTCCAAGGAGTTGAACTGCAAGGGTAAGGGCATTACTAGTAATCACAAGGTGTCAGAACTGTATTGTCAAACAATTTGCTGGATTCCGTATACATAAGTAGTTGCTGGTTTGTCAGGGGGAGAAGAATGAAATGCATATTCTCGAAAATAGAGGAACTGGCAATTTATAGAAGAGCTGGGTAAAACAAGAAAAAAGGCAATCTGTGCACCAGCTCAGAGAGAAGAACATGTGTCCTTCGAGTTACCATTAACACCTTTGAGTTGCCTTCAAGTTATCACTAGTGCATATCAGTTGCTTCTTAAGCACAGGTAAATCTTAAACCCATTCTGCTTAGCACTGGGGACATAAATAGCAATCACTGTCTTTTATGAGCACTCTTTGTCATGCACTATTCTAAAAGTTATGCAATTTAATAAATGTCATTTTCACAGCAATCTGAGAAGTTAGTAATACTTACATTTTTTTAAACATCTTTATTGCAGTATAATTGCTTTACAATGTTGTGTTAGTTTCTGCTTCATAACAAAGTGAATCAGCTGTACATATATCCCCATATCTCCTCCCTCTTGCGTCTCCCTCCCACTCTCCCTATCCCACCCCTCTAGATGGTTACAAAGCACCGAGCTGATCTCCCTGTGCTATGAGGCTGTTCCCACTAGCTATCTATTTTACATTTGGTAGTGTATATATGTCCATGCCACTCTCTCACTTCGTCCCAGCTTACGCTTCCCCCTCCCCATGTCCTCAAGTCCATTCTCTACATCTGTGTCTTTATTCCTGTCCTGCCCCTAGGTTCTTCAGAACATTTTTTTTTTGATTCCATATATATGTGTTAGCATACAGTATTTGTTT
The DNA here is from genome assembly GCF_059928025.1 of Delphinapterus leucas. NCBI lineage: Eukaryota > Metazoa > Chordata > Mammalia > Artiodactyla > Monodontidae > Delphinapterus > Delphinapterus leucas. The sequence continues at coordinate 47,077,641 of NC_143148.1, forward strand.
TTCTCTTTCTGTCTTACTTCTGAACATTCTATTTTTAGTTTTTTAAGGAACCTCCATACTGTTCTCCATAGTGGCTGTATCAATTTACATTCCCACCAACAGTGCAAGAGGGTTCCCTTACTCCACACCCTCCCCAGCCTTTATTGTTTATAGGTTTTTTGATGATGGCCTTTCTGACTGGTGTGAGGTGATACCTCATTGTAGTTTTGATTTGCATTTCTCTGATGATTAGTGATGTTGAGCGTCCTTTCATGTGTTTGTTGACAATCTGTATATCTTCTTTGGAGAAATGTCTGTTTAGGTCTTCTGCCCATCTTTGGATTGGGTTGTTTGTTTTTTTGATATTGAGCTTCATGAGCTGCTTGTAAATTTTGGAGATTAATACTTTGTCAGTTGCAAATATCATCTCCCATTCTGAGGGTTGTCTTTTCGTCTTCTTTATGGTTTCCTTTGCTCTGCAAAAGCTTTTAAGTTTCATTAGGTCCCATTTGTTTATTTTTATTTTTATTTCCATTTCTCTAAGAGGTGGGTCAAAAAGGATCTTCCTGTGATTTATGTCATAGAGTGTTCTGCTGATGTTTTCCTCTAAGAGTTTTTATAGTGTCTCGCCTTACATTTAGGTCTTCCATCCATTTTGAGCTTATTTTTGTGTATGGTGTTAGGGAATGTTCTAAATTCATTCTTTTACATGTAGCTGTCCAGTTTTCCCAGCACCACTTATTGAAGAGGTTGTCTTTTCTCCATTGTATATTCTTGCCTCCTTTATCAAAGATAAGGTGACCATATGTGTGTGGGTTTATCTCTGGGCTGTATATCCTGTTCCATTGATCTATCTTTCTGTTTTTGTGCCAGTACCATACTGTCTTGATTACTGTAGCTTTGTAGTATAGTCTGAAGTCAGGGAACCTGATTCCTCCAGCTGCATTTTTCTTTCTGAAGATTGCTTTGGCTATTCGGGGTCTTTTGTGTTTCCATACAAATTGTGAAATTTTTTGTTCTAGTTCTGTGAAAAATGCCAGTGGTAGTTTGATAGGGATTGCACTGAATCTGTAGATGGCTTTGGGTAGTATAGTCATTTTCACAATGTTGATTCTTCCAATCCACGACATGGTGTATCTCTCCATCTGTTTGTATCATCTTTATTTCTTTCATCAGTGTCTTATAGTTTTCTGCATACAGGTCTTTTGTCTCCTTAGGTAGGTTTATTCCTAGGTATTTTATTATTTTTGTTGCAGTGGTAAATGGGAGTGTTTCCATAGTTTCTCTTTCAGATTTTTCATCATTGGTGTATAGGAATGCAAGAGATTTCTGTGCATTAGTTTTGTATCCTGCTACTTTACCAATTTCATTGATTAGCTCTAGTAGTTTTCTAGTAGTGTCTTTAGGAATCTCTATGTATAGTATCATGTCATCTGCAAACAGTAACAGCTTTACTTCTTCTTTTCCGATTTGGATTGCTTTTATTTCTTTTTCTTCCATGATTGCTGTGGCTAAAACTTCCAAAACTATGTTGAATAATAGTGGTGAGAGTGGGCAACCTTGTCTTATTCCTGATCTTAGTGGAAATGGTTTCAGTTTTTCACCATTGAGAACAGTGTTGCCTGTGGGTTTGTCATATATGGCCTTTATTACGTTGAGGTAAGTTCCCTCTATGCCTACTTTGTGGAGGGTTTTTATCATAAATCGGTGTTGAATTTTGTCAAAACCTTTCTCGGCATCTATTAAGATGATCGATCATACGGTTTTTATCCTTCAGTTTGTTAATGTGGTGTATCACATTGATTGATTTGCGTATACTGAAGAATCCTTGCATTCCTGGGATAAACCCCAGTTGATCATGGTGTATGATCCTTTTAATATGCTGCTTGATTCCGTTTGCTAGTATTTTGTTGAGGATTCTTGCATCTGTGTTCATCAGTGATATTGGCCTGTAGTTTTCTTTCTTTGTGACATCTTTATCTGGTTTTGTTATCAGGGTGATGGTGGCCTTGTAGAATGAGTTTGGGGTGTTCTTCCCCCTGCTGTATTTTGGAAGAAGTTGAGATGGATAGGTGTTAACTGTTCTATAAATGTTTGCTAGAATTCGCCTGTGAAGCCATCTGGTCCTGGGCTTTTGTTTGTTGGAAGATTTTTAATCACAGTCTCAATTTCAGTGCTTGTGCTTGGTCTGTTCATATTTTCTATATCTTCCTGGTTCCGTCTCCAAAGTTTGGGCTTATCTAAGAATTTGTCCATTTCTTCCAGGTGGTCCATTTTATTGGCATATAGTTGCTTGTAGTAGTCTCTCATGATCCTTTGTATTTATGCAGTGTCAGTTGTTGCTTCTCCTTTTTCATTTCTAATTCTGATGATTTGAGTCTTCTCCCTTTTTTTCTTGATGAGTCTGGCTAATGGTTTATCAATTTTGTTTATCTTCTCAAAGATCCAGCTTTTTGTTTTATTGATCTTAGCTATTGTTTCCTTTATTTCTTTTTCATTTATTTCTGATCTGATCTTTATGATTTCTTTCCTTCTGCTAACTTTGGAGTTTTTTGTTCTTCTTTCTCTAATTGCTTTAGGTGTAAGGTTAGGTTGTTTATTTGAGATGTTGCTTGTTTCTTGAGGTAGGATTGTAATGCTATAAACTTCCCTCTTAGAACTCCTTTTGCTGCATCCCATAGGTGTTGGGTCGTCGTGTTTTCATGGTCATTTCTTCCTAGGTATTTTTTGATTTCCTCTTTGATTTCTTCAGTGGTCTCTTGGTTATTTAGTAGTGTATTTTTTAGCCTCCATGTGTTTGTATTTTTTTACAGATTTTTTCCTGTAATTGGTATCTAGTCTCATAGCATTGTGGTCAGAAATAATATTTGATATGATTTCAATTTTCTTAGATTTACCAAGGCTTGATTTGTGACCCAAGATATGATCTATCCTGGAGAATATTTCATGAGCACCTGAGAAGAAAGTGTATTCTGTTGTTTTAAGATGGAATGTCCTATAAATATCAATTAAGTCCATCTTGTTTAATGTATCATTTAAAGCTTGTGTTTCCTTATTTATTTTCAATTTGGATGATCTGTCCATTGGTGAAAGTGGGGTGTTAAAGTCCCCTACTATGATTGTGTTACTGTTGATTTCCCCTTTTATGGTTGTTAGCGTTTGCCTTATGTATTGAGGTGCTCCTATGTTGGGTGCATAAAGATTTACAATTGTTATATCTTCTTGGATTTGATCCCTTGAACATTCTGTAGTGTCCTTCTTTGTCTCTTGTAATAGCCTTTATTTTAAAGTCTATTTTGTCTGATATGAGAATTGCTACTCCAGCTTTCTTTTGATTTCCATTTGCATGGAATATCTTTTTCCGTCCCCTCACTTTCGGTCTGTATGTGTCCCTAGATCTGAAGTGGATCTCTTGTAGACAGCATATATATGGGTCTTGTTTTTGTATCCATTCAGCCAGTCTGTGTCTTTTGGTTGGAGCATTTAATCCTTTTACATTTAAGGTAGTTATCAATATGTATGTTGCTAATACCATTTTCTTAATTGTTTTGGGTTTGTTATTGTAGGTGTTTTTCTTCTCTTGTGTTTCCTGCCTAGAGAAGTTCCTTTAGCATTTGTTGTAAACCTGGTTTGGTGGTGCTGAATTCTCTTAGCTTTTGCTTGTCTGTAAAGGTTTTAATTTCTCTGTCAAATCTGCATGAGATCCTTGCTGGGTAGAGTAATCTTGGTTGTAGGTTTTTCCCTTTCATCACTTTAAATATGTCCTGCCACTCCCTTCTGGCTTGCAGAGTTTCTGCTGACAAATCACCTGTTAACCTTATGGGGATTCCCTTCTGTGTTATTTGTTGTTTTTCCCTTGCTGCTTTTAATATTTTTTCTTTGTATTTAATTTTTGATAGTTCGATTAATATGTGTTTTGGTGTGTGTCTCCTTGGATTTATCCTGTATGGGACGCTCTGTGCTTCCTGGTCTTGATTGACTAGTTCCTTTCCCATATTAAGGAGGTTTTTGATTATAATCTGTTCAAATGTTTTCTCAGTCCCTTTCTTTTTCTCTTCTTCTTCTGGAACCCCTATAATTCGAATGTTGGTGCATTTAATATTGTCCCAGAGGTCTCTGAGACTGTCCTCAATTCTTTTCATTCTTTGTTCTTTATTCTGCTCTGTGGTAGTTATTTCAACTATTTTATCTTCCAGGTCACTTATCCGTTCTTCTGCCTCAGTTATTCTGCTATTGATTCCTTCTAGAGAATTTTTAATTTCATTTATTGTGTCGTTCATCATTGTTTGTTTGCTCTTTAGTTCTTCTAGGTCCTTGTTAAACGTTTCTTGTATTTTCTACGTTCTATTTCCAAGATTTTGGATCATCTTTACTCTCATTACTCTGAATTCTTTTTCAGGTAGACTGCCTACTTCCTCTTCATTTGTTTGGTCTGGTGGGTTTTTACCTTGCTCCTTCATCTGCAGTGTGTTTCTCTGTCTTCTCATTTTGCTTAACTTACTGCGTTTGGGGTGTCCTTTTTGAGGCTGCAGGTTTGTAGTTCTCGTTGTTTTTGGTGTCTGCGCCCAGTGGCTAAGGTTGGTTCAGTGGGTTGTGTAGGCTTCCTGGTGGAGGGGACTAGTGCCTGTGTTCTGCTGGATGAGGCTGGATCTTGTCTTTCTGGTGGGCAGGATGGCGTCTGGTGGTGTGTTTTGGGGTGTCTGTGCCCTTATTATGATTTTAGGCAGCCTCTCTGCTAATGGGTGGGGTTGTGTTCCTGCCTTGCTAGTTGTTTGACATAGGTTGTCTAGCACTGTAGCTTGCTGGTTGTTGAGTGGAGCTGGGTCTTAGCATTGAGATGGAGATCTCTGTAAGAGCTTTTGCTGTTTGATATTATGTGGAGCCAGGAGGTCTCTGGTGGACCAGTGTCCTGAACTCGGCTCTCCCATCTTAGAGGCACAGGCCTGACACCCAGCCGGAGCACCAAGACCCTGTCAGCTACACAGCGAACAAGATGCACTGTGGTGCTTGGTGCCAGGCGGCAACTACGGCTGCTGCCCGGGTTCCCTGGTTTCTCAGTAATACTTACATTTTACAGACGGGAAAATGGGCACAGAGAAGCCAAGCAGGTTCTGCAAGGTCACGCAGCTAGTCAAGTCAGTGGAATAGCTGGGATTTGAACCCAGGCATTTGGCTTCTGAGACCCTGGTCATAATCACTTTTCTACATGGTTTTTTTAAAAGGAATATAGGATGAAGCATAACTCCTATGACCAGGGGACATAGGATGAGGGAGGTGGGAAATAAATGTAAAAAGATGAACAACATATCAAGTAACACTTAGTTATGTACCTCTTTTGGTACATCATCCATCTTCTCTTGGCAGGAGTGGTTGCCTTCCTTTGCAAGAGCCCCTGACTGTATCCTACTTATGCTCTTGATTCCTTCTTCTCTGCTCCTCAGGAGGCACCCTGATCTAGTGGACCCCCTACATCCACCCAGACCCTATTACCTTGGTTACCTAGTCCCCTTTTCTTATTACAAAAACAAACATCTAGGCTGGGCCTAAGTGTGCATTATCTCATTTAATAGTATAAATAGACTAGGTCTCACCTACCATACCTTCCTGCAGCTTTGCCACCCTCATTTTCTCTTTTTTACCACTAATCTTCTCAAAACAGGAATCTAGAATAGTCAACCACTATTTCCTCTGCACCTGCTCACTCCCTAAACATTTGTACTCCGGATTCTACAATCACACTCTATTGAAATTACTTTCTTCTTCAAGGGCAGGGATGGCCTCTAATTAAAAATTTAAAATCTATAGAATTTTCTCAAAGCTTATTCTCCTTAACCTCTATCCCCATTCAACCCCTTCTGAAAGTTCTCTCTTGGATTTCTCGGTTCCTGCCATGCCCCCCATACTTTTCTGAATCTTTCTTCATCATCTCTTCTTTTTTTCCTCCAGTGCCTTGATGTAGGTTGAAGGTACTTTCTAAGTAGAGAGAATGACTGTTCACTCATTCAGGTATAAGCATTGGCAAGGAATAGAGATCGTATTTTAGAAGCCGAGGAATAGGACTGTGTGGCTATAGTACAAGTTCATGGACGGACTTGTGGAAAGTGACAGTGGGAGTGGTAGACAGAGCCAGCTGTGGAGGCCTCTGAATGCCAGGCATGAGCTTTGTACACACACCTCGTGTGCAGTCAAATATGGACAATGACTTGGTTCCAGAACATTAGTATATAGGAATAAAACTTTTCTGTATGGGACTTCCCTGGCAGTCCAGTGGTTAAGACTCCATGCTTCCACTGTTGGGGGGACACGGGTTCCATCCCTGGTCGGGGAATTAAGATGCCTCACACAGCACTGCACAGCCAAAAAATAAAAACAAAAAAACTGAAACCAGACAAATGAACAAAAAACTTTTCTGTAGTAAATCAATGGCTTACATAAGCATCCCAAAACAGTTATCCATCCATTACAGTTTGAGATGAAAATATCACAATAGGATGAAATCTAATGGTACAACAAAGAGAATCCTTGCAATCTGGAATCCACAATAATAGCTTATTCTGCATTCTTCAAGCTATGTTATAAACATAGGCTTAGATATTTCTTGATCCTCTATTGTAGCTTGCTTTTTATTTTTCAGCATGTCACTTAATCCCAGCCTTCTCATGTGTATAAGAGATACTTGGTTACTTCAGAGATACAATTAAAAAAAAAGGTCTTTTAAGGTTCTTCTTCAATAGATGTGATTATGATCAATCTTTGTAGCATGAATATAATGCATATGACTAACTCTATTTTAAAGAGGAGATAAAAACACAAAATTACTTTCTGGCTTGGGATTCCTGTCTTCAAACATTCAAGACAGAAGACTGCTTATTTTTCCCCTGGAGTTTTTCTGTGGTTCTACTTCCTGCAGCTGTTTCTGTGTTGGTGCTTATATGAAAATAAATCAGAGGCCCGTTGCCTACCTTTTCATTCTTGTCTTTTTGATATAGGCAGTACTATCCAACAAAGGCAGCATTGATGCCCTCTTCAACGTGATCCCTCCAACTTCGGCTGTGGGGACCTGCTTTGTTTTCAGTCCCAAGGAAGGCATCATCGAACCAAGTGGAGTCCAGGCTGTCCAGATATCCTTCAGTTCTCCCATCCTGGGACACTTTGAAGAAGAGTTCCTGGTCAATGTCAATGGATCACCAGAGCCTGTGAAATTGACCATTATGTAAGTTACTTCTACAGGTAATGTGGAAACTAAAGTTTTTACCTAATGCTTTCTTAAACTTCAAAACTAGAGCACTTTACACATTAATGGAGAATTACTAGGTTGCCAAAATATTTATTTTTTTGTTAACAATATTGATACCTGCCTGAAAGTAGCAACAATTTGATTCCCTACTGTTTACTTTTTAAAATCCAGGCACAGAAGTAGAATGTAAAAATAAAATCTTTTCATAAACTTACTTTAAAAAAACAAAACTAGATCATGTCTTGAATGTCCATAACTGTCTTTGTTGACATGACCACATCAACATACTGGGGTGTTTTAAATTTCCACCAGTGTTTCTCTAGTGAACATGTTTAACTTATTACTGTAGTATGGATGCAGATGGTATTTTGGAATCTAGTTTTTCTGTAAGCTCTAACCTTATAAAATAAGAACTTAAACACTATATTAGTTTCTACTTACTCTCTGTTTTAGTATGTTTAGGGAAAGTAGGTTATTAACACGTGGATAAAATTGAAAAGTTTTTTCAACCGATGTTGCTGGAACAACTGGATATCCACATGCAAAAGGATAAAGTTGGACCCCCCCCAAACCTCAGACCATATACAAAATTAACATAATATGGGCCAAAGACCCAAATGTAACAACTAAAACTATACAAATGTTTAAATAAAACGTAAGTGCAAGTATGCATGACCTTGGATTAGGCAAAGGTTTCTTAAAGATGACACCTAAGTATAAGCAATCAAAGAAAAAATAAATAAATTAGACTTCATCAAAATTTAAAAATTTTGTGCCTTAAGGAATACTAGTAAGAAAGTGAAAAAACAAACCACAATATGGGAGAAAGTATTTGTAAATCATATATCTGAAAAGGGACTTATATCTAAGATATATAGAGAACATTTACACTCAGTAATAAAAAGGCAGCCAATCAAAAATTGGACAAACCATCTGAGCAGACATTTCTCTAAAGAAGATATACAAATGATTAATAACATGAAAAGACTCTCAACGTCATTAATCATCAGGGAGGTGCAAATCAAAACCATAATGACATACAACTTCACACCCACGTGGATGGCTATAATTTAAAAAATGGAAAATAAGTGATGGAGAGAACGTAGAGAAATCAGAACCTTCATACACTGATGATGGGAATGTAAAATGTACAGCCACTTTGGAAAACAGTCTGACAGGTTTTCTCAAGTAAACGTTGAGTTACCATATGACCCGGCAATTCCATTCCTAGATACATACCCAAGAAAAATGAAAATATAAATCCATACAAAAACTTGTACACGAATGTTTATTACAGCATTATTCATAGTAGCCAAAAAATCCAAGTGTCTACCAACTGATGAATGGATAAACAAAATGTGGTCTATCCACACAATGGAATGTTATTAAGACCATAAAAAGTAATGAGAAAAGAAAGAAAGGATGTACATGCTACAGCATGGTACAATGAATGAACCTTGAAAATGCAATGACAAGTGAAAGAAGCCAGTCACAAAAGACCATATATTGTATGATCCCATTTATGTGAAATGTCCAGAGAGAGTAAATCTGTATATGGATAGGAAGTAGATTCGTGGTTGTTTAGGGCCAGGGGCGGAGGTGGGAGATAGAGAGTGATAGTTAAAGGGTATGGGGTTTCTTTTTGAGGTGATGGGAATGTTCTAAAGTTAACCCAGGTGGTGGTTGCACATATATGTGAATACTATACAAAAACCATTGACTTATACACTTTAAATGGGTGAATTGTATAGCATGTGAATTATATTTCAATGAGGCTGTTATTTTTTTTTAATTTCCAGGAGCCTATAATTCATTCATTTCATGGGTGAATTTTTTAAACCTCTGATCTCTTCTCCTGAAGATCCCAAACTAGTAACGCAAGTCACTAGCAATGTCTGAATAGGTTAGGGTCTACTTGGTTTTTCCACTGTGAATAATAGGGCTTAGGAATCTCCTAGGAACTTACAAGTAAACTTGGACTAGTTAATACTCCAGGTGCTCTGTGGAGGTTAAGTCTCTTGTTTTATCCTCTGCACCTTACCATTCACACCACTCCCATGCCACTTTCTTATTTTGGATGTTCATTCCTTGTTTCTTTCAAAGGAAAGGGAAAGTCTGACTGTGGAGAGAATGCTTATGTTCATCCTAAAACTAATCACAAATTGCTAAGAGAAATATTCTTGTCTAAATTGCATTTGTCCAAAGTGTTCTAGCGCTTCAAACCACAAACAATAATTTCGAAAACTTGGCAAATATCTAGTGTCACAAATAAATGTCTAATGATAAGGGGTGAAATACATGTATAATTTATTATTTATTTCCAGCTCCACAGAGTAATACTGATTTTACTTACGACTTTGCCAGGAACTCTTTCTTGAGCCTTATGGTCCAAGAAGTCTCTATAAAGTTAATATTGTGGATTCTGTAATTTTGTTTCTTATTCTTTTATTGTTGGGTAATCTTCTTTCCTTAGCACCACAGAATTTTGGCTAGTATGCCTTGAAAGATCAGAACAGTTGCTGTTTCTATTGATTTCTCCAGCTGCATGACACCGTATTTTAAGTGGTTGGATAAACAGCACTGTAAAGTTAATGTGATTTTTAAAATTACCCATGAACAGTTCTGTTCCCTCCTATTTTTACATATGTGACTTTATACAGTTTAACTGTAGTATATTTCGCATTCAACCCGTTTCACATAACATCATAATTCAATCACTCTCTTAGTCTTTAAAATTCTAATTTTAACAGACCATTGCTTTGATGGAGGGCACCCACCGTCTTGGCACAGGCTATCCTAATGTTCAGGATCCCTGTTTGAATGAATGTGACAGTATCTAAGTCCAGTTGGTATTCAGCTGCAGTTCCCCTACTTACATGTGCCTTTGAACAAATGTGATTTAACTCTGGTTTTTTTCTACTTCTACACTGATTAGATGACTGCTTTGTGCAGTCTTGTGATCTTTCTTATTTCTGTAGGCTTTTGTGCATTTCAGACACTTTTGATCTATTTGTTACTTTGGCCCAGCCAAAACTTCTTTTACAAGCCAAGTGTCTGATCTGTAGGCTCCTTTGACTTATCTCAGCTGGATCCTAATTCCTTGCTAGGTACCAGCTGCTCCTTTTGAAACCACTTTGGATCATTAGCATGAAATAGAATAGATGGTCCTGGGAAAGGCTTTTAGAATTGAAACTTGCTGCATTGATTCTTTGTTGTCATCTCTCCTCCCAGGCTTTCAACAGCCTCTCACCACATTATCATCCTATCGCTAGCAGCTGGAAGTATCACTAGGACACCAAGTGCGTTCAGCATGGTGTGACACACCTACATCACCAACATCAGGGTCTGGGTGAATTAGGAGACTCATGCTTAGTGAGGTTTCTGGTATTTGTGTGTCTATAACTTTTAAAAGCTTGGCACATAGATGGGGAATTATTTCAGTTCTTACCTTTGGTCTAGAGATTTTAGGGGCATGGACCACGGAGAAAGACAAGAATAAACAAATATCTGATATATTGGTTTTCTATTGCTGCTTAATAAATTACCACAAACATAGTAGCTTAAAACAATACAGATTTATTATTTTACAGTTCTATAGATCTAAAGTCCAACACAGGTCTTACTGCGCTAAAATCAAGGTGTTGGCCAGGGCTGTCTTTCTTTCTGGAAGCTCTAGGGGAGAATTCATCTCCTAACCTTGTTCAGCTTCTTGAAGCTGCCCACGGTCTTTGGCTCATGGTCTGCCTCCTCTGTGTTCAAAGCCAGCAAAGGCTGGTTGAGTCCTTCTCACATTGCCTCACTCCTACCTCCTCTTCTGTCCCTGTGTTCTAATTTTAAAGACCTTTGTGATTACGCTGAGCCCACGTGGATAATTCAGGCTAATCCCCTTATCTTAAGATCAGTTAATTAGCAAACTTAATTCCTTCTGCCACCTTAATTACCCTTTGCCATGTAACCTGATATACTCACAGATTGTGGGGATTAGCACATAGACATCTTTGGGGACCATTATGCTATCTACCACAACTGAAGTCAGTTAGAAGCTGTAGAATCTCCCTATTGTTTATTTTAAGCAAGAGTGTCACTCCAAGATCATGAGCCTTGTATGAGAGGGAAACAAAACAACAACAGTTAAAGAGTCTTTAAAGGCCACCTGTTCCAGTCTTCTCTTTTGTACGTTAGGAAAAGAAACTGAGGCCTACAGAGGTAAAGTGATTGGCCAGGATCACAGCTAGTTGGTGGTAGGAACTGGATTAAAACAGTTTTATAAAAGTGTGGGCCAAGGAATACTGGTATCATTGATAGTCTTTGATGTCTATTATATGATTAGACCTATAATTTTTTCTTGCCTGAGTTAATAAATTTTCATGATATGTGTCTCATCCACATTAACATTTTGTGCCATTAGTTCAGTGATGTGTCCGCTCTGCCTCATCATTGATAGCAGTATGGTGGTAAGTTAACCATAGCATCGTTTGCTAAAACCCAAAGGTTTGAGAGTGGAAAAGGAATTTTCAGAACCATTGGGATAGACCACCATCTCACAGTTTCCTTAAGCCCTAGATGATGCTGTAATTGAGTTAATGCTAAATTATGGTTTTCAGTACTTACCTCTACCCACTTCTTGATTGTTACCTTGAATTCACTGGATTCTCTTTCCACTCCCTTAACTTGTATTCCTACTTTCAGAGGCTGTGTCATTGGACCTACCTTCCATTTTAATGTTCCTGCTCTGCATTTTGGTGATGTTTCCTTTGGTGAGTACTTTTCCATTTTAAATTAGAAATTGAGAAGAATTACTTTTCCCTCCACATGGAAGGAGGAAAGTTTACAAAGAACTTCTCTTACCATTTTGTGTGGGTAATAGCTAAGAGGGTCTAGAATTGTTCTTCCTCTGCAGAATTTTGGTGCTGTTTCCTAATTTATAGGTGAATGTTATAGCCGGGTCTCCTGGATACTAGTAGTTGTCAGGCCATGGCTGTCCCCCCTCTTCCTGCAGTGGAACAACAGAAAGCTTTATGCTTTATTCCACTGTCTTAACATTCTGAACATTCTATTTATATGCAGATTCTGATTTGCCACTTTGGCTACACAGCAACCTTTCCACAGAGATGCTCTCAGTATACCTGTGAGCTCGGTGGTGGTTTAATTCAGGTGTTTTATCACTGCAAATTGATGACTCTTCTATATGTTTGTATAGTCTTTTTACTCAATTGCTTCCCATCTAAACTTCCCCAATAATAAAAATGATAATAACAACAGTGGCAGCAAAATTACCCATTAATTGGTTCTTTCTTGTAGTCCAATTACTGCTAAGTAATTACATACGGTACTACATTTAAACGTTTTAGCAATCCTAGGAGAAGGCACCCTTTAAGGTCCCCACTTTAGAGTTGGACGAACTGAGCATTGGAACAGTTAAATAACTCCCAAAGGTCACACAGCAGTGGCAGAATTAGTATTTCAACTGAGATCTGTCTAAATCATATACTGTCACCTTGGGTGTTGAGAGTTGCCCCCAGAGAGGCAAAAATTGGCTCTTGGGTGTTGAAAAAACTTAGATATAACAATGGTTTGTGTTCCTTCAAAGTTCCACCCTGCCCAACAGAATCTTATTCCTTAGTATTTAATTTCTCTTGTTAGGTAGAAATTGTCTAATTTAAGTCATATTTAATTAACTGATTTGACTTGATATAAAATTAATTTATCACAGCGGTTCTTTTTAGGAGGTGATGACTTTAAAAAATTGAGAAACCCTAGTCTAAATCTTTATTCCATAATCCTTTCCATTTTGCTCTGTTGTTTCCCATTTTAACTTTCAGATCTCTTGCTTCATTTCAAGTAGGCCTGTCTAACTTGGGGAAAAACAGTTCTTTAGAAAAAGCTGATTCATAATGCCTCTATCAGTCGCTTTAACATTTGGGTGTTATGAAAGTTTCTAAGACTCAGAATATATTTATTTATACAGTGCTCCCACCCTGATCTACATTATATTGGGTAAGGCACATACCATAGGAAAATCTATATAAATGAAGTTGAATGTCTGTTCATATAGAATGTGGAAATGGCTGGAGAGATGTTACAGATTTGTAGGGCATATTTGAATGATAGACTCTTTTGAAGGAAAATGAAAGTGGCCTCTACAACTTAAGGGTAACTGTGACCGATGCACAGTAAGAGGGGAGTTTGTGTACCCAAAGACCTACGCAGTGTACTCCAAACACTTCAAACTGAGTCCATGGAGAGCTCTGAGCAGCTGGTGCCCACAGCAGCATACCCTTCCACAGGCATTTAAACACAAAGTCCAGTCCAAGTACATTTGGAAGATGTGCCCTATATTGTATGCCCTGGAGGGAAAAAACAAGTCAAAGTAAGCACCTCAAATCAGTTACTCCAAGAAATCTCCACTGACTTATTGTCTAGAATGTGCCCTATTGCTCAGCTCTGACATGTTAATGTAAATACTGTGCCAATGATAAGCCAATTATCAAACCCCATGAATATCTGAAATGCTTTTATCTAAAATCCAAACATTTTAAAACATCAAAGCCCCTAATAGTACATTTCCATGGAATATGGCAAATGTATATCCCCAAGATGCCACTGATTTACTCAAAATGCTGTATTTGATATTGGCAAGCTCTTGGTCACACAATGGGTAAAACCATGTATGCATGCTCCAAGGCTAGTTAGGTTTTTCCAGTAACAGTCTTCCATTTGGTCCTCTCTTATCCCTAAGGATACAGGAAGGGCCATCACTGGGTAATGTATTCATAGTTTTCTTTCGCTATAGAGATAATAATCAACAGCTGTTCCTCATAGTTGGTCCAGCTAGAAGTTTTGGTAACTAGCTTAGGTGAAAATTAGAAATAGTTTATTTTCCTTTTGTATAATATCTTACTGAACTCTTTGATGATACAGCAGCTAGACTCCTATGACATAAGAGGCTAGAAGACACTACAGAGCCATGACCCAAGATTTCCCAAGTCTGAGATACGAGAACTTACCCTCCTGAGTCCACCTTCAAAACCCAAGTTGCCTTTTCTTTTAGTTTGGATGTGCATTCCTTAATCTTCTCTGCATTATGACAGGAAATGTTAATAAAAACATACCCTTTTTCTTGCCAATAGGAAATCTAAGGTTTTCAAAACACCTGGTTCAGTAAATTCAAGCTACTTTGCTGCGCTTCTGGATTCTTCACTGTAATGGCCAAAGTTAGGGGCAGTTTTGTAATAATCTTTCAAAATTGTCTTATGGTATATTTTCAAATTCCAGAGTTGGAAGTAAAGTCCTCATGACTCCAACACAAAGTATCACTTATTTCTCCAGGTAGATTGGCCTCCTATCACAAAGAAACATGGTTCTTAGGAGAGTTATTTATTTGCAACTATACTCTAAGAAGTGTATGTAGTTAGTTCCAGATTCAAAAGAGAAATCGACTGTTACAGGAGTCAGCCAGAAACTGGAGGACTTTTTTAGCTATTTCAGGATGACAGATATATTGTGTGGAGTTAAACGAGGTCTTCAGAGACAGTTGTAGAGCTGGGGAGTACGTTAAGCTAACTAAAGTTGGTAGTATTGTCCCCATATTGGCAAGAAGGCCCATTCCTGAAGAGGCACCTGTTACAGGCTAGTGTTGGAGACATGGCATTTACTTGCTTAGAAATGAAGATCTAGATCTGGCATCAGGGTCTGTGGGGATCAATGATGTTAGGATATTATAAATACCATAAAGTAGGTGAAAGGTAATAGTACTGTTGGTTGGCATCTAAAATATTTAAAGTATGGCTGTGAATGGCTGTTGGATGACCTGTCTAATAATTAATTCGTTTGACTGAAGCTACAGTATCATGAGAGAGTTAAATTACAGAATTTGGGTGGTGATTGTCCCTGAAGGAACACTGAGGCTTTGATAACTCCTCAGATTGGTCAAAGAATAAAATGGACCAAGTCATAACTGGTATTATGCCAGGTGATAGACCAAAATGGGCCGGATAAGTATCGGCAAAGTCACTATTTTTCAGGAGGCACAAGAATTTGCTGAATGAGAATAAGGAATTTGGAAGGCTCCAGGCTTTCAGTGAACTTGACCATTGGATAATTTGGACAGAGAAGTTAGGGTTTGAGGTTAGAGTTGTTGGGATAAATAAATATAAGCATCAAAAAATATACATGATAGTTGTCTCTTCCATGGCCAGGTATGAACTAGCAGTATTTTACTCAAGGGGAAGTATTTGAATTGACTTTAGGAGAGTGTAAAGTGGAGAGTCAGGGCCAAAGCTTAATTGTCATGATCATAGAAAGTTCATAGAAGGGTTGGCAGAAGATATTACAGTAGGCATGGGCAAAGCCTAGACCCGAATAAGTTATCATTAACAGTAAGGGAGACACAATAGGGGATATCAGAGTTGTTATGACTTTATGAAAGTAAATAGAGAATAATATGGCAGAATGATAAAGAAGGAAAGTATACAAGGAAAAGTATGAGAATCAGTAATGCCCGGTATGTAGCAAAATCTTGTTCCATCACTCTTGAGCAGAGTCTTTCTATTTCATGTAGAGTCTGCTTGTTCTGAGGAGCTTGGAATAGCAATCTGTTGCTGATGGTCATCAATTTCTGGCAGTTGTTTTTTTTTTTTTTTAGCAAACTTCCATTTAAGATCTCCAGTAAGGGTCATTTTCTACGTCTTCAGCAAGTAATTCAGTTTCTTTGGGTGTCTTTTTACCCAAAGGCTCACCTCTTTTTTTTTTTTCTTTCTTTTTTTTTTTTTTTTTTGTGGTACGCGGGCCTCTCACTGTTGTGGCCTCTCCCGTTGCGGAGCACAGGCTCCGGACGCGCAGGCTCAGCGGCCATGGCTCACGGGCCCAGCCGCTCCGCGGTATGTGGGATCCTCCCAGACCGGGGCACGAACCCGCGTCCCCTGCATCGGCAGGCGGACTCTCAACCACTGTGCCACCAGGGAAGCCCAGGCTCACCTCTTAATTAACTGCAGGGTCAGTTGTTAGAAGGCTGTAAAGAAGACTATTGATATATTTTTTTTGATTTTTGAGGTTGAAAGAGGGAGAGTTTCTGAGGGTGAGTTTTTTGGGAAGATTTCTTGAACTTATAGATGAGCTGTTCTTGACAATGTTTAGTTATGTCTGTATTAAGCAAGCTTGATTCAGATTGATAAAAGACTTGTAATCCCTAATTATTATTTCCTAGGGTGAATAGTCTGAGTTGTAGAGGGAGCTAACCTGGTCTGATAGACATTAGAACCAAAGGTAAAACTCTTCACCAAAGAACTCCAAGAGCCTCAGAGAACTTGGCCAGTTCAAGATCAAAACTACTATTTTTGTGTTCTACATTTCCCAAGGATTGTAATTGTGAATTTTTTTATCACATGGTTAACACACTGTAAGATTCTTTATAACTCTTCTATGTAAGGCTGGTATTCCCTAGGTGGGGAAGTTATAGAGTACAATGTCTTAGTCACATTTATGGCAGCGGCCTTTCTGTACAGGAAGGCTCAAATCCATATCAAGAATTTACAGACAATTACAACAACATATTTTCACTGTATAATTTCGGCACAGCCCATCTGGACTTGAAAGGTTCTTTGGAGTATGATTTAGACCCACAACTCATTGCACAGTTTTCCTGGAATATGATAGCAGAATGTAAGGCAGAAGCCAGCCACATCCCCAGTTACAGAAGAGAAATTTTGCTATCAACTCTTATTCAGAAATTATCTCATCTCTTTTATGATGGGACCTGTGGTATAAGATTTTTGTCAAAGACCAGCTCATACTTTGGGGCACGTCATAGTTGGTGTGCCAGAGACCATTGACAGGAACAGAGGATCCCAATTTTAGGTAATGTTTGTTTTCTAAGTCTGAATTTTTTATGTTCAGAATGGATTGTGAACATTGTGCTTATTGATCTCCCATATTGTGAATTATTTCTGTAGACAGCTACAAAAGTACCATCTGTTTTAGCACAATGCTCTGCTGACACATTTCCCTTTGCTTTGTGGAGATTTTTATTTTACTAGAAAAATTAGGAATCCATTGTCTAAAATAGCCCGTGAATCCCAAAAAGTCTTATCAATTGTAATTTAATTTTTGGTCTTGAGTATTGCTGAATCAGTTTAATTGTAATTTAATTTTTGGTCTTGAGTGTTGCTGAATCAGTTTAACACTCATCTTAGCTAGGGTCCATTCTTAGTAGAGAGATAATGTTCCAAATAATGTACCACCTTTTGCCAGAAATGGAATTTTTCCTTTGCAGCCTTGTGATCTTTTGTCCCTAGTTTCCTTAAGTTTACTTTCTTTTTAGGGGCTTTCCAGGTCAGGTGACAATACACATATTGAATGAGAATCAATGAGACTATCATCTTTTAAATCATTATTTAAGTACCAGGAGAGGTATGAAGGCGTCTCTTTGTATCTTTGAGGCATTCTGGCCAAGCATGTTGTTAATTATTCCAAGAAAAGGCACATACATGTTGTTGTTGTTGTTGTTGTTTTACGTACTAGGTGCTAAAGAAGGGAGTATAGAGGTCTACACTGTAAATTACTTGCATTCAGTTGGACTACAGATAGGGTAGTAATTCAGATTTGGTGCAACCAGAAACCTAGGAATAACATTTGTGTTAATGAGCCTTCAGGCTTTAATAAAATAATATCCCTTTTCTTCAGGCTCCTGGATAATCAATATGGGATATTACAAGTAGTTGTACAAGGAACTGTTCTAGTTAGGAGGTTGTAGTTGGCTTTATTCTTAGAAAAACTTCTAGCTTCAGGGAAGTAGTCTGGGCAATGGTTTGGAAAGACCTGTCTGAATCTTTATAGGATCCACTTCCATACTACACTCTATGTTTGAACAATATTTATCCCATAAATGGTCAGGTAAAACAAGAGTCATTGTTGGGAAAGTTCAGAAAAGTCAAATGTAGTGATCACATGATTGTGAAACTGACTTTCTAGAAATACCTCTGGAATTTCCAAGAATAATCTTTCAAGTGCCCTTAATCAGACAGTTCTTTTTCCATAAAAGATCTCTTCCAAGTAGATTGGCAGGTGCAGAATCACAAAGGAGACATGAATGTGTTTCTTCCAACAGTCCTAATGTATAGACAAAAGCTCAGACATGGGGTGAAGTAGATCGGTTCAAACTATCCCCAGCAGTACTGCAGTAATTACTCCAGGAGACCAATTGTATTTTATCACAGTAGTGTTCAACATAGAAAGAGAAGTGTTTACATCCAGTAGAAATATGCATATTTATTCTCTTATGGGTGTAGATCATTCTTGTTCTGAAAATGGTAGCAGATACATTGGCCACCTAGGGAATCCAAAATCAGAGTTCAGTTTATTGTTTACCAGGCAAGTAGGATCCACATCTCTAGGAAAGGAACATGAGTCTCCCTGAACTGAATGTAGGAGGGCTAGAAATAACATTAAAAAGCAGCTTTGTCTAAGGGAGGCGAAAGCCAATGTATTAGTCTCTGGCTGGCTCAAAAGTAGATCGTAAAGTCTCTCTCAGGAGAGGCTATTATTCTATTTTGTGTCATCGACTCTGAGAACATGAGCCTCAGACAAGTCTAGGATGAATTATATAATGTCTTGGCAGGCTCTGGGTCACACAGCGGGCAAAACTACAGAGGCTTCTCCTTTCACACACTGGCAAATAAAAAGAGCAAATATAACTCTGTTCTTTGGGAAAAAAATCTGTATTTCTATATGAAAATTAATTGTACAATGTGCTTCTAGAATATTACTCAGCAAACTGATTATAGAGACTGCCTCTAGAGAGGGGTCTGGATGTTGATGGAGGGGTTTGTTTCATGTCTATTGTTGTCACATAGTAAATGCATAGTAAGTATTCACTGAATGAATGAATGAGTGAAACGCATTTATTGATTGTGCAACTGAAAACAATACTGGGGAGAGTTGGAATTAAGCAAGTAGTGTTGAAGTGCATAGACAATTCATTTAAGAGGTTTGGCAGTGCAAAGGGAGGTTGAAGTTAAAGGGAAGGTCTTGTGGGGCTTTTATTTCTCACCTTACATTTTGTTTTCCAGGGTTTCCTCATACCTTGATATGTTCCCTCAATAATACCTCCTTGGTCCCCATGACCTTCAAACTGCGTGTGCCTGGGGATGGTGTTGGCCATAAAAGCATTTCAAGTTGGGAGCAGTATTCAGACAACAAAAAATCATATTGGAACAAGGATGAAATACCTGTAATGAGACCAAAGGAATTCACTGTCACCCCCAACTGTGGCACCATTCGCTCCCAAGGATTTGCTGCTATCAGGGTAAAGTGCACAGCCTTCCAGCACATGTGGCCAAGCAGCTGAACTGTCAAATAGTTATTGGGACCACATCTAGAGTTTGCTTTATATGCCCAGTGTCGATGGGAGGGAGTGCCTCTAATTCACGTAGAAAAGTGAGTCTATTTCTATAAGGAAATAAACTACTGTAGCAAAAGAAACCAGACCAAATATATCGGGCAAAAGCGCTGACACTGCTGCAGTGGGTTTCCATCAACCTAAATGCATTGCCTTTACCATAACAGTGGATTCTAGCAATTTCTGCTGAAACCACTGCTCTAAACAGATAGTACGCCTACCAGTACTAACATAAAAATATTTAATAACTCGTTGATAATTAGGCCCTGCGTTAGACTCACATCATTTATACCACTAAGTATCCAGATTTATGCCACAGATGATATCCAGTTTATTCATATTTTTAATCTGAATCTGAGCTTCATGGCGAATGTGGATGTGATATTCCTAACAGTGCTTTATATTAAGGTCCACAGTGTGATGCTTTGCTTATGGCCTGACAGTGCCACCAGCAGAATTATTTCACAGCTAACTGAGAAAGATTTTAGCTGTCTTCCCTCACTTACTTTTGCTTCTCCAAACAGTTAGGTCTAGCAATACTGAAGGCTGCTAAATTTAAATGATTTGATCTTTTCTGGAAAAGGAAAAAAATAAGACTTCATAGCTAAGGTTATAGTTTTCTCTTTAGTCATTATCTTTGAATATTTAATTCAGCTATGGTTTTATCCCCCAGATTTGCTTTTAATGCTTCATAATATCTCACCATGAATCTACTCATCCTAAATCTATTCTGGGAGTTTTCAGCTCTTCTAAGGGCTTCTCCACGGATCCAGTGAGGTTTGATCTCACACATCGTTGTAATTTCCCAGTGTTGCTCTCTCAGTCTGTTTGGGCTGCTACTACAAAATACCAGAGACTGGATAGCTTGTAAACATCAGAAATTTATTCTTTACAATCTGGAAGCTGGAAGTGCGAGGTCAGGGTGCCAGCATGGTAGGGTTTTGGTGAAGGCCCTTTTTCAGGTGGCAGACTGCCGACATCTCCTTGTATCCTCACATGATGAAGGGACAAGGGAGCTCTCCGGGGCCTATTTTATAAAGGCGCTCATCCTGCTCACGAGGGCCCCACCCTCATGACCTCATCACCTCCCAAGGGCCTCACCTCCTAACACTATCACATTGTGAGTTAAGATTTCAGCATGTGAATTTGGGGCCAGAGGTGGGGACACAATCATTCAGATCAGAGCAGTTGCTAACTGTGACTTGCCCAGGAAGAAGTGCAGCTGCAATGAGTTAATTTATTTTTTACTTAGTAATGCTTAGCTTACATATTACCTACCATTCCCCCCCTTTTGGGGGGCTTCTCCCAGATTAGTACAGGAAGATTTTAGAAGACAGAGCATCTATCTAGGAGCCTTCTGCCAGAACCACTTGTTCTAACCATAGCTCAGAGACATAAACAAGGGTTAGAGTCACTCCAGGAATCTGTGCACTGGGGCAGCTGCTTGTCTCCAAATCTGACAAGTTTTCCTTCCAAATCAATGACCCCCCTCTTTGCTTTATTTTTCCTTTGTATTTTGAAAAGCTTTCTCCAAGCCTCAGTTTTCCCTCCTGATCTGCACTTTAACCACGTCTGTGTGGACTTAAAAATTTGCATCCAACAATTCCCTTTCCAACCAAAACAATTTTAATTAGTACCTGATGCATAATTTATAGATAGAAAAGCTGTAACCTACGCCAGAAGCTGTTTTCTACACTTACAAGTATCTCTTCCAGTACAAGTCATTTTAAGACAATTAAAAATTGCAACAATGCTTCAAAAGCCTAAATGTCAAGTTTCACAACAGTAAATAAAAACATAGGGTAAAATATACTGGCCAGATACTGTCCTTGGATTAACCTTTCTTTGGAGCTTCTTGTTTTTTTCTCTAATAATGAATATGGGAGGTGGGGAGGAACAACAAGATTTTGGTTAAAAAAAAAAAAAAAGGCTATCTAGTTGATTTCTTATGCCATTTCTATAACTGACATTTATTTTGCCATAAGAGAAATCTAGCTGTAGTGTTTTATTGGTGTATTGAATTTTCGTAATTTATATAGCCCAGAGTCGTAGAGATCAATTTAAATTGCAGTAATTAAAGTTTGTTTGATGTTGCATATCCTTCAGGGCCCTGTTTCCCCTCGTGCAGGTGTATGACTCCTTTGATACAACCCCCTTGGAAATCAGCAAACCTACTGTACCAAAAGCCATTTGGTGGTTTCTAACCTGGCCTTTGAAAAAAACTCAGCATGCAGTAACCCCAAAACATAGCTTGTTTAACTAAAAATGTAAAATGCCACACATCCCCTAATAAAGTAGTTAGAAACTGCATTCATTAATGTGGTCCTCCCTTGGCCCCTTTTCTCCCCTGTGCGGAGGGAGAGCTGGCCTTTGAGAAGAGCAGTTTTTCACCTTGTTCTTTCCAGGTGACCTTATGCTCCAACACTGTGCAGAAATATGAGCTGGCCCTGGTGGTGGACGTGGAGGGCATCGGGGAAGAAGTGCTGGCGCTCTTAATTACAGCGAGGTATTGCACTCACCTGCTTTCTCTTCCCCAGTCTTCCCTGAGCCGCCAGTAATGGGCTCTTTCTCCAGAAGGCAGCACGCCTACAAGCAGTTCACACTGCGTTTGTTCTGCTTTCCTGGGAGAGGAAGCTAAATCTGATATTTGAGTGACAAAGCTTTAGAACAGCAAATGCACCTTTGGTGGAGATAAGAGGAGGGATGCGTGTGTTTTGCAGTGTTAAGAATAATAGTGCTCTTTAATGGGTCTGACTTGCCGTGTGTATAACTGACAAGGTTTTAGCAGGAAGAGGTGAACAGTTGCTGCTTCTTATTGTTATCTTTAAAGATAGGACCCCAGAGTTCTGCAGCTGAAAGGGTGAGGCTCGCAGCCCTGCAGTGGAAGATCCTGCTCCTGGACTCTGTCATTAGGACTTTAAGGGAGGCTGCAGGCGGCCCCCAAAATGAGGCCCCCGCTAACATCATAAACTCCTCAGAACCGTCAGCAACTTGTCTCTCCGTTTTCATAGAGGCAGCAGTGGGCTCTGGAGTCAGGTTAAGGTCCTGGCTCTGCCATTTGTGGACTGGGTCTCCTCAACTAAGTTACAGCCTTTCCGAGGGTGGTATGTCACTTACTGACGATGACAGTGATCCTAAATAAAATCACTGGCCACACTCTTGCCAAAGCAAACAAATACCCAGATCGGGAACTTGAGCGTGTGTATGAAAACACCATCTGAAGGAAATAGAGAAAGGTACTTACTAAAACTCTGACAGTATTCCAATCCCTAGAATTCAGCACTTCCATGAATCTTAGGAAGATGCGCCTTAAAGAATGTGCAGCCGGGCTGGTCGGTGGGGCCATGATAACTGGCACCATTTCCTGTGTCTTGGGTTTGAGTGAAGTCACAGGGCAGCCCTAAAATAAGGTCAAATTCTGCTTAGTATTCCCTCCGGAGACCTAGCTGTTTGTTTAAAAACAGTGAAAACTCTTCCATCTGGTCCTCTCTGTCCCAAAGTTTGACTTTTTGTCTAGTCTTGCGTGTATGTTCTATGTGGGTTTATTCTGATACTTTCCAGCCCCTCTTCCCTGCAGCTCTCAGTAGAAAATCCTGAATTTTTAAGGAAAAGGGGAGGGGTGGTTCTAGGAGGCTATGGGTTTCCTACCATGTATTCTCTGTGACCCAGTCAAATACTATCAGTCCTCTTAGCCACAGTGTTTCAAGTAGTAAAGGGTAAGCTTTACCGAAATCATTGGGTCAACTGACAACTTCCACTCTAGCTAAAAATGAACAGTCATCTTGTGCTAAACCCAAACTTTGAGGTCAACAAGACTCTCTTTCATGTCACTGCTTTTGGTGCAGTCTGTAAGAACTGCTCAGAGACTCTCAACAGAAGAGCTGCTTTTAGAACGTGCTCCCTAAAGTAATTCTCCCAGAGAGCCAGCAGTATGGCTGGCGACACCCACCACCACAGGCTCATCATCTCTTCCCGAGCCATCACGCGGCTCCGTGCCATACCCTTCATTCACACCGTCTTCTGTGTTTCCCTAAGAAGAGTTAATGATGCTAACATCAATCTCTAAAATTACCTTCATTTTACCTATGAGCAGAGTAGGACTCGGGGAGGGAGGGCAGCTTGCTCAAGGCTGTACTTGGTAAGGTCAGTACTTGAACCTGGCTCTGACAGATTCAAACGCTAGCACCCCTCAGCATTGCACTATATTGTCATAGTGCAGTAGGGCAGGGCAGACTTCAAGACTTAACAGACACAAAATAAAACCCAAGTCACCTAGTACTAGGCCAGCTGCACACACAGGCCTTCCACTCCTCCCTCCCTCTCCCCCATCACACCCCCTCCGCACTGAGCACCACTGTCACAGTGCCAGTTTTGGGTCGAGCAGCTGCCTGAGCCTACTGATCCAAGGTAGCTGTTCTGCATAGGAATTGGAATTATTACCATTAGTTAGATGGTGTGAACTGTTGCTAGTCTTCAGGGGACTCTGCCTGGTCCAAAGTGTCACAGCTAGTCAGGACCTCATGCTGGTGGCATTGGCCCTGTTTGTCATGGAAACAGATCCACAACCCTAAGGAATTTGTGCTGTGGGGTCTCTTTGCCAAAGGAAGGCCAAATATGAAAAACAATGGAAACGTTAGTCATTACCCACAGAAGACAGTGTTTAAGGAGTCCTCCTCCTAGCCCTTTTTTTGATTAAAAAGTGGTGATTGGGGGCTTAGGGAGAGGGATGACAGGAGAGAAGATTTGAAAATTATTAATGTAGTTATTAGAGGAAAACTACTGTGTGACAGTGACAAATGTGTTTAACTTGGGACTCTGTGTCCTCCATATGTAAACAAGCTCTCCCTCCATCCTTTTGAATTCTTTAATGGACTCCTTCCTTCGAGCAGGTGTATTGTACCTACTCTCCACGTGGTTAATACAGAGGTGAACTTTGGGCGCTGCTTCCTGAAGTATCCATATGAGAAAACGATCCAGCTTGTCAATCATAACAACCTCCCAGGATGCTATCAGGTCCTGCCTCAGGTGAGTTACTCTATCTTTTTTTTTTGGGCCGTACACGGGCCTCTCACTGTTGGTGGCCTCTCCCGTTGCGGAGCCCAGGCTCCGGACGCGCAGGCTCAGCGGCCATGGCTCACGGGCCCAGCCGCTCCGCGGCATGTGGGATCTTCCCGGACCGGGGCACAAACCCATGTCCCCTGCATCGGCAGGCGGACTCTTAACCACTGCGCCATCAGGGGAGCCCCTCTATCCCTTTTCAGTGTTGATTTTTCTTCAGTTGGATTCCTTCAGTGAGAACGAGAAGACCTTTGAAAGAGCCATATTCCTGAGCACATGACTGTGTGTAATTCTAATTTGTAACCGTGGGATAACCTGGAGATGGGGTTATAAAGCTATAGCTGGATTGCCACCTGTATGAGTGAGCAGCTGCAGGTGGAAACAGTTGTTAATTTCCCAGGGAAATTGCCTTCTATAAAGAGGAGAAAGGGTCAATCAGGGCAACATGGCAAATTATTGCCTGTGCATTAACCATGCATGGGAAATGAGGCAGAGCTAGAAGTTTTCATTTATGTCTATGGCTGTGACTTGAACAGAATCACTAAGATATGGTAATGCAATATTTATAAATGAACTTGTTTGACCGGAAGGCTAGAGATAATATAGGAAGGAGAAAGGAGGAACTGTTTCTTAATGCTTTATGAAATGGATCTGCCCACATGCCATTACACCTACCTAGGTGGGAGACTAAGCCATGAAACATAGATGGAAAAAAGATTCAAAAAGATCTGTATAGACTAGAGTAATGAAAGGTGACTAATGAGGGGCACTTTACCAAGGATGAATTTGGGTTTAAAATTCATTTCTGTAAGTAGTACTCTAATAAAAATAAATACAAAAAATCAAATGGGGGTTTCATTTGGCTGTAAGTTCAAAATAAGTTAAAAGACCAGTGAGGTGACTCCATGGAGCAATGGATAGTGCCATTGGCCTTCCAAAAGACTGGTGTTGAGGCCACAGAACCAAGGCAGGTTTGGGCTGCATCGGAGAAACACAGAGTTCCACAGCTAAAGGAAGGAGAGAGCCATACATCAAAGCAGTGCTGGAATGTTGTCTTCAGATCTTGACAGGGTATTTTTTAATGGCAACTTAAAAAAAAAAAAAAAGAATTCTGTTTGGAGTAACGAGAATGTCAGTCTCTGTCATCTGGAAATCCAAGTCATATGAGGAGCAAGCACAAAGTCTAATCTGGAACCGAGAATTAGCTGGGATGAAATAGTTCCCACTAGTCAAAGGTCTACTGTGTAAAAAAGGGAATTCGAGTCATTCTGTGGGTGTCTCTCAGACAAAACCAGAAGCCAAGAATGGGGGTGACAGGAGACAACTTTTCTAACTCTCAAGTGTTCAACAGCCGAACAGGCTCGCCCTGCAGAATGCACGGTCACCTCAAGAACTCAGAGCAGAGCCTGAGTCACCCAGGGTGATAGGGAAGCTGTTTGTGCACAGCTGGGCTGGGAAAAGGGTGAGGCACTTGCCTCAAGCACAAAATTTAGGGGAGAGCCAAAACACTCTGTAATCAAGATAATCTATGATAATGTTTTCATGCTACACTTGAAGAAATCAAAACTAATACAAAAAATCCATGATAAGTAAGATATCAAAATGTTAGATAAAGGTGGAATCAGTATTACTGATTTTCCTTTGGCCTCGGGGTCCAGGAAGGCCGGGCGGAGCACTGCTGCTGAGGGAGGCTGAGTTAGATTAGGCCAAGCTGGACCAGACCAGGTGCGGAAAGACCATGGGGTGTCCCAGACTAGTGAAACCGGCACCTCTGTCCTTCCCTCCAGGAGCCGACGCTCTGAGAAGTGTTTCCCAGTTACTCAAACTTATTCGACCATGGGATTTTTAAAGTTTTATTTGTTGTTGTTGTTGCATAAATGCTTAGTAATATGCTTCAGAACAGGGTTCTTAGGAACGTATGTTCGTAAACAGTGGACAACATTCCTTCATTCATTCACCTGTTTCCCCATTTAAAAAACATGTACTGGCGCTTCCCTGGTGGTCCAGTGGTTAAGACTCTGTGCTCCCAATGCAGGGGGCCTGGGTTAGATCCCTGGTCAGGAACTAGATCCTGCATGCCACAACTAAAAAGATCCTGCATGCCACAACTAAGACCCGGCACAGCCAAATAAATAAATATTAAAAAACAAACCAAAAACAAACAAACGTGTATTGAGCATGTATTTTGGGCCAGAAAGTGGGCACATATTGAGGAGAGACCCAGGTCGTGCCCTAAGAAGTTTCCAGTCCTTGGAGAAGATGGACGCGTTGATAGTGCATGGTGAGGAAAGGGACGGCAAGATGCTCCCTGAGGACAGAGCAAGCGCCCAGACTCTGGGGCACTGGGCATCCCTGGGGGTATAAGGATGAGTGTGCAGGCAGGTCAGAGGGTGTGGGCATTCCAGGAAGAGGAACCACGAGTGCAAAGGGTTGGAGGTGGAAACAGTGTCATGTGTTCAGGAAATGCCAGTGGCCTCTACCAATGAAGCGCAAAGGGGTGAAGTGGATGGGGAATAAAGCATGAAGGTGTGGAAGGCCAGTTTTAAGAAATTTGGCCATGGGAAGCTGTTGCCCTGAACTAACTCACATTGTGGATGATTTCTGCACTTTGCTGGGTTGCACACTTTGCATTTGGGGCCTTATGCACCCCTCACTTAGCCAAAGTTCCTTCTGGCTGAGTTGGGGTGCTCATCTCCATTCACTTGCTTTAATGATGATTCAATTCTAAAAGCCCTCCACAGACTCAGGACAACGCTTGTTTCAAAATGATCTAACGTGCTGTTGATTTCATACTGAGCCTGGGGCTTGCTTATCCTTCTGGCTTCTCTGTCCCACCAGGTATATCAGGATGCACCAGCTGTGTTGCTGTCTAGTCCCACCCCCTGTGGGGTCATCCCCCCCAACAGCACCGTTCACATACCTCTGGCCCTGGAGACCCAAGTCCTTGGGGAGTACAGGTCCACAGTGTACATCTCGAGCTTCGGGAGCCAGGACCCCCCTATGGTGAGAGCCAATTTTCAGAATTGTAGTTATAATTGCCATACTTCTTGCCGGACATTCCAGCCTTCGTATGTAAGGCACTCAACATATTTGCATATCCTCTAGTTGTTGGTAGTTCTAGAGTTTTTCATTTTCACTCTGCAGTGGTAAAATACCAGGGCTGTTACTTCGGGAATCTGTTTGTGGTTACATCTAAAAGTGGTGCTTTATAGCAATTGATTTTTCTCACACACAGAGACACACTTGACCCCTCTCCAGACCTATTAAATCAGAATCTCTGAGGGAAGAGGACCAGCACATCTGTATGTTTAACACCCTCCTCAGTTGTTCCTAGTACAAAGCTGGGTATCCCTAGCTTGCTACATGTGGGCTCTGAGATTGGTTTTACTCACTGCTCACCAGATCTTTTCCTGTAGGTTATTGGATATATATACAACTATATGCTATAACATATTCTATAATTGGACTTATATCCCAAATTAGCCTACTGAAAGTCTTAGTCTTTCTCCAAGCCTGGGAAGAGAGAGACATG
Source organism: Delphinapterus leucas (assembly GCF_059928025.1). Classification (NCBI taxonomy): domain Eukaryota; kingdom Metazoa; phylum Chordata; class Mammalia; order Artiodactyla; family Monodontidae; genus Delphinapterus; species Delphinapterus leucas. The sequence continues at coordinate 47,105,841 of NC_143148.1, forward strand.
GAAATCTCTCTGCTGCTTGAGCTGAATCGAAGGATGAATCTTGAATCTTGAAGGAAGTTGCCCAACAGACTGTGAATTCCTAGACATCGGGTTTACTTGGAAGCTGGGTGATGTCAACATACATTTGTCTGGAGTGATTCTGATTGCTCAGAGAGCATAACATACCCAGATTTTGCTTTTATGTCTTCCATATAAGATGCCATAGGTAAGCCACCTGACTTATAAAGCAACATCACTAAGGCAGGCCAACTGAAAGGTGCCACAGTCCAGGTACCCTTCTAGCCAACAGTGTGCCTGCCCTGCACAGATGCAGCACATGAGAGGGTAGCTTGCTGAGCAGGAAGCACTTTATGAAAGAGAAAGACCCCCTTCCTTGGGCAGACACAGTGCCTGGCCGAGGGCACAGGGCAAGGGGAGGAGAGCAAGGTGGGTTTCAGTCCCCAGCCTGCACAACTTTGCTCAGTGGATGGCCCTATCGTGTTGCTAATACAACAGCAGCCAGCCACGTCCAGCTCTGAAGTGCTGGTCCTTAACCTCTACGTGTTTTTGAGGCTGTAGTGCTGGGTGGCATATCAAGGACCATTATTCTGGTTTCCCCTTGGGTGCACGGCTCTGGACTGACCCAGGGAAGTGGATCATTCTTTTAAGGGAGGAATTCCAGGTCTGATCAGCATGGCCATCCCTGTGACCTTTGACTGCAGAGTACCAGGGAGAAGGGATGTCAGTTCTAATAAGCACCCTTTTATGTCCCTGCTTTTTATAAAGGGATGCTTAAAATCTTCTGTTTTAATTTGATTTTAAAGGCCAGCCATTTTCAGCCATTCCGGTGTTCTTTCTCTTACATGGAACGCAGGTATGTCACTTAAGGAGCATTGGAGAAGGCCCAGTTATCTACGTACATCCCACTCAGGTTGATTTTGGCAATATCTACGTCCTGAAGGACTCCCTCAGGATTCTCAACCTGTCTAACCAGTCCTTAATCCCCGCATTATTCAAGGCATGCATGGTGAGTAGATTGTGGAACTGTCACTGAAAACACAGCTCTGCCTATATGTTAATAGGCAGTGGCCTTATTTTGGCAACATGCCTTTGAAAATGATCACCAGAAGCAGAGATTTAAATGGTTCAACTGCATTGAACTATGTTATTCTCATCCCCACTTCCTCTTTATTATAATCTTTTTGTTGATTTAGAAACACAATATACATGTAGTTTGGTAAACAAGCCAATGTATTGACTATAATCCCAGTTCAGGGAGATGCTTCAGAGATCTCCTTACTGAACTGTTCCTGAGCTCAGCCCCGCACTTCCAGAAAACACTTTTTAAATGTCTCTATAACTGGAAATGCTTCCTTGTATTTAATTTGAAGCCATTTGGCTACAGACTTGTTAGTATGCTTATTCTATTTTTATTCTCTCTTCCTTCTGGCAATATTTTAATGTAGTTTTTAAGGATGTAGGAAATACAACAAGATGGTAGTTTCCAAAAGTAGAAATTAAAGAACACAGCAAAACAAAGATAGATAGAAAAATAGATATAAATTGGTTCTAGAAATGAGTCTATCTTACTTCTGTGTATTTTATAATGACACTTAGATCCACTAGTCTTCTATAAGCTAATTTTTAAAACAGAGATACCAATTTTTGCAGAATTTAGGAATTTCTAATTCAGTAATTGAAACTATTCTTGATTTTAGAAGAAGTTTTCTAAATTTAAAATTTAAAATAGTATAGCCTTTCTCCTATTTCCAAATTAATTGACATTTGAATGAGTGCTGACCTTTGGTTTCAGCATTTGTCAGATTTTTTTTTTTTAATTTAATTTATTTATTTGTTTGTTTTTGGCTGTGTTGGGTCTTCGTTTCTGTGCGAGGGCTTTCTCTAGTTGTGGCGAGCGGGGGCCACTCTTCATCGTGGTGCGCGGGCCTCTCACTGTCGCGGCCTCTCTTGTTGCGGAGCACAGGCTCCAGACGCGCAGGCTCAGTAGTTGTGGCTCACGGGCCTAGGTGCTCCGCGGCATGTGGGATCCTCCCAGACCAGGGCTCGAACCCGTGTCCCCTGCATTGGCAGGCAGATTCTCAACCACTGTGCCACTGTGTCAGATATTTCGGAAAAATCAATTATTGTTAATTTTATAAAATATCAGAGGGAATAGGATCATAGTTTTCTATCGACTTGTAATGGCTCCTCAGAGTCATTGGTCCCAACTAGGAGCCATTTATCATTATCATTATTATTATATTATCATTTGTCATTACTCCTTGTAAAGATAGTGATTTCTGGTACAGTCACTGCTCTTTTGAACATGCGATTCAGACAGAAGCCCACTCTTGATCTAGTGCCTTGTTGATCTTGTATAATGAATAATGTTGAAAGAAAAATCCTACAGAAAAGGACACCTTCTCTAGTCTTTATCCAATGAGTCGCAGTTGGTGTGTTTGGCGGAAGCACGGGGTATTGCCTAGGAAATGTGGCTTCCGGTCCAGTTTTGTATGTGCAGAGTTCACAGTGGGTAGGAGGAGTCAGCCAACCTGTCTGAGTTGATGAGAGGGGGCATGAGAGGGTCCCAGTGGATTACAGAGGAAGGAGATGGGCAGAAACCACAAGAATGCTTACATACAAATACAGCAAGGATTCCCTTCCTCACTGCCTCCCCTTTCATTTTCAGATATCTCCAGATTTCACAATTTGTGGCAACTTTTGGTACATTTTAAGAAACAAAAGCACATCAAGGATCTGTTGTTTTTTACTAATATAGTGTATATATTGAATGACCCATATGGTTGTTAAAATGGGACTTTTTCTTTTCCATAAAGGTTTTCATGATTCCATCTTTTTTGATTGTTTAATATCATCTTAAAACAGCAAGCTCCAGTTCCAAGGCGACAAAAGTGTGATGTTCTTCCCTCAGTCTCCTCTTGGAAAACTGACGTTTATTGATTTGATTACCTTTATAGCATAAAAGTCGTTTCAACTGTGTTTCTCATAGGTGAAAATTAAACTCCTTTCATATTTCGGCTGGGATTTTTGATGGATTTCCTAGTAAATACTATGTGTGTTAATATAGAAATTGAATTACACTAACTTAGAAATTAACTACAGTGGAGAAAGAAATTGAAATACCATTTATTAAATTTCAACTTGATATACCATACTGAATCTACAGATTCATCCTTACAGAAATCACTAAACATTAGGAGAGTTTCAGTTAATAGCTGTTTGTTCCTTAACCCCAGCGCTCAGTGCCCCCATAAGTCGTGGTCAGATAATTATTGCATTTAACTTCTTGCTCACTCAGAAATAAGTAGGGCCAAGGGCACAGTCTTCATTTCTTATGTTATCACTACAAATCCATGTCTGGAAGTTCTTCTCTTTTCTGCTGGGTGCCCTAAAAGGAGGGATCATTCTCTCCCCTCTTTTGACTGCCAGTCAAAAAGTCCACCCTTCCCAGATGCGGCACCCACTGCCAGCCGTCTGTCATGCTTTGCTTTGGAATGTTTGAAATATCAGCCTCCCCTTGAGGTTTTGAATGGGCCAACTTACTTGGATTAAGGTGAAGGACTCCAAACAATAGAGTAAGTCACCTCTGGTTTGCGTGGGGTAAAAAATATCAGAATGTGAGAGCAGACCATAGAAAGACCCTTTTGGCAAGAGTGTGTGGGCTCTGCTTGTGCACATGGTGCTCCTGTCGGGATGACAGCAGAAATGAGGGCGAGGATGTGGTCCCTGGCCACTGGGACCTCAGCCCTGGGCTGGAAGATAGATGCCTTCTTTGCATGGGTGCCCCTTGCTAGGTGGAGCAAGTGCATTGCTCAGCACTTGTTTGGAAGCATTTGGAATTCTTTTTCATTTACTCTTGGCTCTAATTCAACCTCAGGTGTACCGTTAACTGGAGAACTTGCATACAGGTGTCAGTGACACCTTGGGTTTCAGCTGGCACTAAAACATTTTCACAGCGTCCTTTGCCCCTGTGATCTGCAAGAGAGCCCCTTGCAGTTAGGTCTTTATAGAGTTTCCAGGATCCAGGAAGCAGTAATTCTGATGTCTCATTCAAGCAGTTCTTTTTAAACATTTTTTTGGTCATTTGCCGTAGAAATACACAGTGATGTGGCATCAAGGGAATCATCAGGCTTTCACATCTCCTTCTGATCCTAAGCCATTGGGTTATTTTCTTGTGTAAGTAGGGATCCCCCTTTTTATATTTACTTATTTATATGCCTGTCTCCTTCAAGTGACAAGGGTCTCTGCTTTGAATTCCTGACACATGTTTGTATTAAATCAAGCTTATGTATTGTATTGTTCAAATATTTTACTGCCTTAATTATTTGTATGATATAATAGTTTCTGATATAATTTTATCAAAATCTCCCACTTTTCCATTTCTCCTTGTAATTATGTCAACTTTCACTCCATATATTTAAAAGCTATGTTGGTAGGTGTATATAAATTCATGACTTATATATCACAATATATTATTCCTTTTTTCATAGTACGTTGTCCATTTTAGCCCCTATTCATGCTTTTTGACTTAAATTCTATTTTGCCTGATAGAGATAATGCTACGTCACCTTTCTTTTAGCTAGCATTTGCATGATATATCTTTTTCATTCCCTAATTTTCAGGATTTTTTGGTATGTATTGGTTTGTTTTGTGTGCTGATTTGTTTAGACTCTCTTAAAACACCACATGACTGAATTTTTTAAACGCTAATGATAGACTCTGTCTTTTAATTGATGAGTACATTAGTTTTCCATTGCTCCTGTAACAAATTTGTTATCTTACAGTTCTGAAGGTCGGTAGTCTAAAATGTGTCTGTAAGGCTGTGTGCCTTTTTGAGACTCTGGAGGAGAATCTACTTCCTTGCCTTTGCCAGCTTTGGAGGCCACCTGCGTACCTTGGCTCATGGCTCCTTCCTGCACCTTCAAAGCCATCAGCAGCATAACATCTTTGCTCTCTGACCTCTGTTTGCATTCTTACTTCTTCTCTGACTGTGACCCTCTTGCCTCCTTCTTATAAGGAACTTTGTGGTTACATTGGGACCACACCAATAATCCAAGATGATCTCTTCGTCTCAAGATCCTTAATCGTATCTGAAAGTTCCTTTTGACATGTAAAACAACATATTCACAGATATCAGGGATTAGGATATGGACATCTTTGGAGGGCTATTATTCAATCAACCGTACCAAGACTAACCTTTTAAAATTTATTGTGATTATTGAAATATATGGACTTACTTCTACCATGTCTTTCCTATATACTATACTGTTTTCTTCTTTAGTTTTCTCCTTTTCTGCTTTGTACTGGATTGATAAATTTTCTCCAAGCCCCCCTCCAACCACTGCTATCTTATGTACATTTTTCCCATACTCGTTCGGAGGCTATAGATTTTATTTATTTATTTTATTTGTTATTAACCCTAACAAATAAATGTTATCTTTTTCTAACAATAATGAAAGAAATCAGTATCTTGGTCCTCCTCAAGAATAAGACAAGGACCCTATCACACATTTATTATCTCTTAACCTTTCTTCACACCTGTCATTTGTAATTATTGTGTAGAATTTTGGATCTTCTCTTCTTTCCACAAAGTTGCTGAATTTTGTCATTCAGTAACTACTCACTAGTTATCAAAATCGTTCGTGAATTTCTCTTTATTCTTCTTTTATTTCTTGTATCTCTCTGCTTCCTTCTTGGTTTGTATTTCTTCTTGGTGAATTATATCCCTTTAAGTTCTATGCTAGGGGTTTCATAGTTTATGTATATTTGACTATATCTTGATTTCACCTTCAGTCTTGCATGCTAGTTTAGCTGAGTATAAGAATCTATTTAACAAGGTTTTTTTTCCTTTGTACATTGATCTCTGGCATCAATTGTTGCTGATAAAATTCTGCTGTTAGTCTGATTATTATTCCTTTATTGGTAATTTGTCTTTCTCACTAGTTGCTTTTAAGACTGTGTTTTCATTTTTATTTTCTTAAATTTCTCTTTACTGTATCTGAAGATTTGACCCTTAAATACTGGAAAGTTTTTTGCCATCATCTCTTCAAATGTTTCTTCTCTACCAGTCCTTCTATTTTCTACTCTGAGGAAAACAATACACATATATGCACACGCACACACACACACACACACACACACACACACACACGTTTCTGTGCAATTCTACAAGCTTAATTTTATTTCCATCCATATCTTTCATCTCTTCATCCATCTCTTCATCTCTCTGTGGTGCCTCCTCAGTGGTATGTTCCAGTTTCCAAATTCTCTTTTTGCTTTTGGCAAATCAAGTTTATCTTATCTACTTACTTTTTTTATATAGTTTTTTTTAATACATTTATTTATTTATGCTGCGTTGAGTCTTCATTGCTGCACGTGGGCTTTCTCTAGTTGTGGAGAGTGGGGGCTGCTCTTCATTGCGGTGTGCGGGCTTCTCATTGTGGTGGCTTCTCTTGTTGCAGAGCACGGACTCTAGGACGTGCGGGCTTCAGTAGCTGCAGCACGTGGGTTCAGTAGTTGTGGTTCGCGGGCTCTAGAGCGCAGTCTCAGTAGTTGTGGTGCATGGACTTAGTTGCGCCGCGGCATGTGGGATCTTCCCAGACCAGGTCTTGAACCCATGTCCCCTGCATTGGCAGCTGGATTCTTAACCGCTGCACCACCTGGGAATCCTTACTTTTTAAATTTAATTTCGGTGACTGTACTTTTCAATTCCAAGATTTATAATTGGTTATTCATATCTACAATTCTCGATTCATATCTTCATGTTTTTGTTTCATAATCCTTGTTTTATATATATTATCGTATCCTGAACCTCTACAAGGGTCTCGGCACATTTTCTAATCAATTTCATTTAGCTCTATTGATGCTCAAGAATGAATTCATTAACCAGTTGTTTGAGGTTGCATTTGGAATTTTAAATGATAAGTTAATCAGGTGTGGGGTATTTTTTCTCTCATTCTCAGTGCTCTTATCTCCCTGTCTAGCATTTTTTCCATTGTCTTCACCCTGAGCAAATCACTAGTCCAGAGTCAAGTGCTGAGCCTTTTTTCCATGGGGATGTAGATTCAGTCATCACACTGGGCAGTGGCTTGGCCTGGAGCCTATCTACATGACAGTCTCTGTTTCACCACCATAATGTCCACCACCACTGGCACAAGCCTGTGTGTAGACTGTAGCCTCAGGAACATCACAGCTTTGTTTAGCCTTCTTTCAAATACAAGGAATCTCTGTTAGCTTGGGACCTTGACCCTTATCCTTTACTTCCTGGAAGCTCTTTTTGGTTTCCAGTTTTCTCCCTTGAGCTTCCTTTACTAGAAGGTTATTGTTTCTCTTCCACTTCTGGCCCATATGATGTTTACCTTGTTTTTGAGTACAACTGTGCCTGGAAACCAGCATCAAATCAAAAAGACAACCTACTGAATGGGAGAAAATATTTGCAAATGGTAGGATTGATAAGAGATTAATATCCAACATATATAAACATCTCATACAACTCAACATCAAAAAAAAAGCACAATTAAAAAATGGGCAGAAGAACTGAATAGACGTTTTTCCAAAGAGGAAATGCAGATGGCCAACAGGCACATGAAAAGATGCTCAACATCGCTAATCATCAGGAAAATCCAAATCAAAACCACAATGAGTTATCACCTCACACCTGTCAGAATTGCTATCATCAAAAAGTCCCAAATAACAAATGCTGGCAAGGATGTGGAGAAAAGGGAACCCTTGTACACTGTTGGTGAGACTGTAAACTGGTGCAGCCACTGTGGAAAACAATATGGAAGTTTTTTTAAAAATCTAAAAATAGAACTACCATGTGACCCAGCAATTCCACTCCTGGGTATATCTCTGAAAAAAAACACAAACACTAATTCAAAAAAATACACACACCCCGGTGTTCACAGCAGCATTATTTCCAGTTGCCAAGATATGGAAACAACTGTGCCTGGCTTTTCATTTTTCAAAACATTATCTCTTTTTATCTGTGTGTTAGAGTAAAAGACATGCTTTAAAGCTTAAACTCATTGATCTATTGTCAGTCCTCTTAACTGCTTTTTATAGTGCTTTATATATTATCGGTGAGCACTGACAAAAGCATGATGAAATGTATCTTCAGCTGGCCTGAGAGAGCAGAGTTCTTATGTCTTAGCCTTAATTGTGAAAAATCTATAAAATAAATGCACAGTAATAAGGAAATAAGAAGAGAATAACATTCTAGTTTATCATGGTGGGCATCTTTTCTTTCACCACATTAAAGTCATAGCCATTCCAGAATGGACTGTGCTTTTCCTAAGCCATACCAGGTGACTCATTCAGTGACAAGAGGATACCAGTGGCAGTGATATCAAGAGACTTCCAGAAGCAAGGGTTTGTACTTGACAGAGAGCTGTAAGCCTCTCACCCCCACCCTCACTTGAGACCTCTTTTACTTTGGCATAGCTAAATGCGAAACTCAAAAGACAGATTCCAGTAGGTCATATTGATTATAAACCACCCTGAGAGAAGGAAAGCTACTGATTGAATGTTAGGTAACATCATGGGTCAGCACCTTCCCTGAATTTAGAGCGACAGCTCTACTGATTGAATATGATTAGTTCCAGTATAAGCTAGAGCCAAAATGAAAGGAGATTTGATTTCCTTGTCACTAAAGAGCTAGCCAGAAAATGAAAGAAAAATGTCTTGGTTTCCTGCATGCTTTGTAAACCTTTCCATCTTCATTCTGCCTATTCCAGCTCTTAATTAGCTTTAGCAAATTGTTTATGTTAATTAATTATTATTCAGGCATACAGTTAATACTTGTCACCACAGAGGGAGATTAAGGCAAAACTTCCTTCATATGGATCAAGTGTGCTTTTTTTTTTCAAGTCCTAATTTCCCTCCTCCATAAAAATCTATAACTTCTTCCCTATTACCATCAGCAGCAGCAGCCCAGCTGCAATGGGCTAAATGTTTGTGCCCTGCCCTCCAAATTCATATATTGAAATCCTAACCCCCCAAGTGATGGTATTAGGAGATGAGACCTTTGGGAGGTAATTAAGTCATGAAGGTAGAGTCCTCATGAATGGGATTAGTGCCCTCGTAAAAGAGACCCCAGAGAGCTTTCTCACCCTCTCCATCACGTGAGGATACAATGAGAAAAATGGTTGTCTGCAACCCAGAAGAGAGCTCGCTTATGCCAGAACCTGATCATGGTGGCACTCTGATCTCAGACTGCCATCCACCAGAACTGTGAGAAATGAATTTCTGTTGTTAATAAACCACCCAGTATAGTATTCTGTTATAGCAGCCCACATTGACTAAGACACCAACTCATGTCACTTTTAGGGGATGCCTATTATTGTCATTATCAACTAAAAAATTTATTCTGCCTGTTTGTGCACTGACAGTAGACAGTCATCTTCAGTAATAAGCTAGTACAAAATGAAATAAACACTTTTATGTAATGATAAAAGACAAGAAGAGATGCATGGTGTAAAAGTTTATTAATGGTATGAAATCCCCAACACACATACGTCAGTATTATATGATGTTGATCAGGGAGCAGATCATATTCTTCCTTAGTCACATTTCATCTTCCCTGTCTCAAGTAAAAGGAAAGAGACTGGAGAGGCATATACAACATAGTAGAGCTCTCCATAGGGTGACACTTGGGGTAGTTTTTAAAATGTCAGTTGCGATGAAGTTGTATGCAGCATTGTTTCATGCTTTGGAAGAAAAAAATCCTCCTCTGAGATGTTAGGACATTAAACTGGGGTGTGTCTGGGAGGGGAGGACAACATTATCTGAGGGTGGGCATGGTCATGTGTCATGCACAGTTATCTTACATATGGTAGTCGCTCAACAAAGAGTGGTTGAGTGTGTCAGTGCTGAAGTAGTATTCTGTACTATCGACAGTGTAGGTACTGTATTCAAACAGATCTGGAATCAAGCCTTAACTGTGCGTGCAGTAATTCTGGGCACGTTATTTAATCTTTCAGAGCCTTTGGTTCCTTCTCTTTAAATGGAACTAATAATGGCATCTGGAAGATTAAACATGATAATCTATGTAGAAAGTGCCTGGTAAAAAATACGCACTCAGCATTCAATAGATGGTAACTTTGATTATTAATGTTGACAGACAAGAAGATCTAGGTGAAATGGCTTATGAAAAGACTTAAATTTTTATGACACTGTATCTTAAGATCTTTTATATTTTTCTTAGGTAAGAAAGAAAAAGAAAGAAGGCACACTCAGAGAGGCCCCGAGGTTTCAAATTTAACTGATCCACGTAGTACAGTGCTCTGTCAAATGGAAGCTCTAATGCTGCCTTTTTCCTTACTCTTCACTTGTTTCTATAATTTTTGACAGTGAAGCCATCTTATAAAATATAAAACATTTTTATTGATGAATCCATATGTGTTCTTCCACATCAAAGAAAAAAAGGTTTATTATATGTATATGTATAACTGATTCACTTTGTTATAAAGCAGAAACTAACACACCATTGTAAAGCAATTATACCTCAATAAAGATGTTTAAAAAAAGGTTTATTAGCAAATAACTTACTTTAGAAATTTCAGGTTCATTAGCTTTCTAATTCTTTAGCTCCTTGGGGCTTATTTATTCATGTATTTGTACAGATGCTTCCTGGCACTGTGAAAATCATGCCTATGTGCTCAGAGCAGTCCTATTTCCTTTTATTTAACTTTCATCATGACTTGTGTTTGATATGACACTTTTCACTGTCTTTTTAAAAAATTTTTTATCTTAAAAATTTTTTTTTAAATTTTGTAAATTTTTTAATTAAAATTTTTTAATCTGTCTTGAGAAGGCAGTGACTTTCAGAAAGAACATTATTGTCCTTGTTCGAAGATACCTCCTTGTAGCCTTAAAAGATTGTTGAAAAAGAATAGATACATGTATATGTATAACTGAATCACTTTGCTGTACACCTGAAACTAACCCAACATTGTTAATCAACTATGCTCCAATATAAAATAAAAATTTAAAAAAATTGTTGGTACATATTACTTAAGAGCTGTGTAAATTACAGATACCTGCCTCCCTCATACAGTCAAAGTCTGCTGGCCTTAAAATTCTCAGACTTTTTTTTCCCCACAAATGGGGAAATTAAGAGGTAGGGCAATTGCTTGACCAACCGGAACTCTCAGCGTACCAAGCTCAGACCAAGCCCTTTCAATTCAATATATCATTCTGAACTACTTCCCTCTAAGAACAGAGAGAAAAGCTGGGCAAGATACGAAAAATCATGAGTTTAAGGGAATGACGGAGCAAACAAAGCCAATGACAACCCAAAAGAAAAAGGAAATTGAGAAATATACATCCAGCGTTTGTGACTGCTTTTCCCATATAGTAACAGAAGAGGCTGAAAAACTGAAAGGAGCTTTCAGAAAACTCACTGGTCTAAGAAGATAAACACTGGAATCAGGACAGGCTAGAGAGAGAAAAACTGGAGAAGAATGGACTTGGTAAGACTCCCAAACTTTTGGTTAGTACTAGGAAAAGCTACATTCTGGGAACAAAATTAAGCTAGTACAGACCATCATTTTAATCTCTGCCTATATAAAGGAGTTCTGGGATTGCTGGTTTTCCCCAACATCTTTCCTAGAAGCAAATATATAGTCTCACCAGAGGAAGACAACATTGTTCTAAGCCGCAAAGTATCTCTACGGTTTTCATATACAATGTCAAACAGTTAATTTAAAAATTACCAGGCATACAGGAGACAAATTAATATAAAACTACAATATGCTTAATATACTGAAGGAAATAAATGGCAAGATTTAAAATTTTGGTAGAGATATAGAAAGCATAAAAGAGAAAAAATGGGAATTGAAGACCTAAAAAATACAATTGAAATTAGGAACTCAATAGATGGGTTTAACTGCGTATTACATACAGATGAAAACTGTGGAAGTGAACCGTCAGATGAAACTACCCAAAATGAAAATGTAGAAGAGTTGGTAAAACAAATGCACAGAGAGAGGGAGAGGAAAAAAGCTTTCATTATCTTCCGTAGAAGAAAATGGATAAGGCTCAAACTGAAAAATTAAGAAGTAGCAGTAGATTACTTACAGATGTGAAGGTAAACACCAAAAGAAAATGCTAAAAATTAAAGGGGTTGCCCTCATTAATGTGCAACAATGAGAATGAGAATGAGAAGGGTGGGAGAGTGGGTTCAAGAGACGAGTGTTTTTCACAGTGTACCTTCTTAAAAATATTTTTAAATTAATTTTTATTGGAGTATAGTTGCTTTATGATGTTGTGTTAGTTTCTGCTGTACAGCAAAGTGAATCAGTTATACATAAGCATATATCCACTCTTTTTGAGATTCCCTTCCCGTTTAGGTCACCACAGATCATGGAGTAGAGTTCCCTGTGCTACACAGTAGGTTCTCATTAGTTACCTATTTTTAACGTGGTAGTGTATATATGTCAATCCCAATCTCCCAATTCATCCCACCCCCTCTTACCCCCCTTGGTAACCATAAGTTTATTCTCTACACCTGTGACTCTATTTCTGTTTTGCCAATAAGTTCCTCTGTATCGTTTTTCTAGATTCCACATATAAGCGATATTATATGATATTTGTTTTTCTCTCTCTGACTTACTTCACTGTGTATGACAATCTCTAGGTCCATCCATGTCTCTGCAAATGGCACTATTTCGTTCCTTTTTATGGCTGAGTAATATTCCATTGTATATATGTATCACATCTTCTTTATCCATTCCTCTGTTGATGGACATTTATGTTGCTTCCATGTCCTGGCTATTGTAAAGAGTGCTGCAATGAACATCAGGGTGCATGCATCCTTTCGAATTATGGTCTCCTCTGGATATATGCCTAGGAGTGGGATTGTTGGGTCATATGGTAGCTCTGTGTTAGTTTTTAAAAGAACCTCCATACCGTTCTGCATAGTGGCTGTACCAATTTACATTCCCATCAACAGTGTAGGAGGGTTCCCTTTTCTCCACACCCTCTCCAGCATTTACTGTTTGTAGATTTTTTGATGATGGCCATTCTGACCGGTGTGAGGTGATACCTCATTGTAGTTTTGATTTGCATTTCTCTAATGATTAGTGATGTTGAGCATTCTTTTGTGTGTTTGTTGGCAACCAGTATATCTTCTTTGGAGAAATGCCTATTTAGGTCTTCTGCCCATTTTTGGATTGGGTTGTTTGTTTTTTTGATAGTGAGCTGCATGAGCTGCTTGTATATTTTTGAGATTAATCCTTTGTCGGTTGCTTTATTTGAAATATTTTCTCGCATTCTGAGGGTTGTCTTTTTGTTTTGTTTATGGCTTCCTTTGCTGCACAAAACTTTGAAGTTTCATAAGATCCCATTTGTTTATTTTTGTTTTTATTTTCATTACTCTAGGAGGTGAGTCAAAAAAGATCTTGCTGTGATTTATGTCAAAGGGTGTTCTGCCTATGTTCTCCTCTAATGGTTTTATAGTGTCTGGCCTTACATTTAGGTCTTTGATCTGTTTTGAGTTTATTTTTGTGTATGGTGTTAGGGAGTGTTCTAATTTCATTCTTTTACATGTAGCTGTCCAGTTTTCCCAGCACCACTTATAGAAGAGGCTGTCTTTTCTCCATTGTATATTCTTGCCTCCTTTGTCATAGATTAGGTAACCATAGGTGTGTGGGTTTATCTCTGGGCTTTCTATCCTTTTCCAGTGATCTATATTTCTGTTTTTGTGCCAGTACCATACTGCCTTGATTACTGTAGCTTTGTAGTATAGTCTGAAGTCTGGTAGCCTGATTCCTCCAGCTCAGTTTTTCTTTCTCAAGATTGCTTTGGCTATTCAGGGTCTTTTGTGTTTCCATACAAATTGTAAATTTTTTTGTTCTAATTCTGTGGAAAATGCCATTTTTAATTTCATAGGGATTGCATTGAATCTGTAGATTGCTTTGGGTAGTATAGTCATTTTCACAATATTGATTCTTCTGATCCAAGAACATGGTATATCTCTCCATCTGTTTGTGTTGTCTTTGATTTCTTTCATCAGTATCTTATAGTTTTCTGAGTACAGGTCTTTTCCCTCCTTAGGCAGGTTTATTCCTAGGTATTTTATTCTTTTTGTTGCAATGGTAAATGGGATTGTTTCCTTAATTTCTCTTTCTGATCTTTCATTGTTAGTGTGTAGGAATGCAAGAGATTTCCGTGTATTGATTTTGTATCCTGCAACTTTACCAAATTCTCACAATATAACTTTTCTAGAACCATTTAACTTTGGAAATTGTGTATGTGTATACATTTAATACAAATAAAATTTAAAAATTTACATCATGCTTCAGGACAGAGTGTATAAGTATGCTACCATTTATGCAAGAAAAGTATATATGCAATAATATAAATACATATATGTCTAATTTTACTTATAAAGTTTCTCTGAAAAGCCAGGCAGAAAACAGCAAACAGTGGCTGCCTCTGGGGATGGTAACTAGTGATCATGCACAGGCATGAGAGACAGAGAGAGACTCATTATCCTTGAATCCATTTGAATTTAACACTGTGACGTGTATTATTTATTTTTAAAGAAAAAGCTTCTAAGAAAGAAAGAAACTGGGAATGAATCTGAAGCAAGAGAGCAAACAGAGTTAAAATTAAATGCTCTCTAAAGAGAAGAGTGATCGTATCCTTTTAGAATGAGTTATTTATTCAAGAAGTATACGTGTGTCTTCTTGTTACACAAATAACATTTCCTTAACTTCTGTTTATTCTGTAAGAATAGAGAAAAAAATCACTGTATGCCACCCTGAAGATAACCACTATAAAATCTTTGGTGTACATCTTCCAAAACTTTACTGTGTTTGTGTGTCTGACTGTGTATTCCTACCCCCCACCGTCAAATAATACTATTTCATTACCAGCTATTTTCATTCAACAATGTAGTATAGTCAATTTTGATATGAATTATTAAGGAGTATTCCTGTTCAGATCATTTTCAGTGACTGACTTTATTGCATCATTTGGCTCCACGACAGTTGTTTAACTAACTAATCCCCTACTGGTTTCCAGTTTTTCACCACTGTAAACAATGCTCACATCTTAATTGCTGCTCCCATCTTTAACTGTTTCCTTAGACTAAATACCTAGAAATGCAATTGCTGGGTCAAATGGCATGAACATAACTAAGAGTATTGATACATCTTTTGATATTATGTCTCAGAAAGTTTGTACCAGTTTGTATCCTACCCACCCTACCCCCATCAGTGTTAAAGAATGTCACCCTCTCCGAGACCCTTGCTAACATTTTGTTTGTTTTACTAAACTGGCAGATGAAAAAAAGTGTTGTATCATTAGTTAAGTTTGTGTTTCTTTGGCTTACTGGTGATGCTGAACATTTTTCATATATTTATTGACCAATAAATAAATATTTTTAAGCATCTTCCTCATGCCTGGGATAAACTCTGCTAGCTGAAGGGAGAGACATAAAAATGATCTTTCTTCATAAACTCATAAGAACGATCTCTTTCTTCAAAGAGTTTACAGTTTCAAAAAAAAGAAATGGATACAAAAATAACAGAGTATTACAGTATGCTGCTATGTTATATATAAGCACAGAGGAGGAAGTGGCTAATTCTTCCATAAAATTAAAAATGTTCAGAGGTAGGCACATTTGAGTGGAGACTTGAGGCATAAGGAGGAGAAGGACAGGGAAATGGGGTGTACATTTCCAGAGAACAGCATAGTTAAATGCAGTGATGATGTACAGCAGACTCGGGAAGATCTGGTGTGGCTGAAACCGAGGGTGTGTGTTGGAAATTGACAGTGCCTGGGAAGTAAGCCTGGAAAAGTGCATTGGGGCCCTCTGACAAAGGATTTGGAACAAATCCTCCAGACCATAGGTTCTTATCTGGTGTACCAGTCTTGATTGCAGGCTGCCTTTATTTCAAACAGAAAAGATGAGAAACAGCCACCATGTTTGGGGGTCAATGAACCCTGGAAATTATATGTAAAGTTTGGGATATGTGGTGTGTGTGTGTGTGTGTGTGTGTGTGTGTGTGTGTGTGTGTGTGTACTTTTTCTATGGAGGGGTTCCATAGCTTTCTCAAAGGGGAAAAAAATTCAGCACCACTGGTCCAGACACTGGAGAGCCATCCAGAATCTCCAGCAAGAGAGGCATAGGATCAGGCCTGTGAAAGAGATTCCTGTCAACTAGATTGGGGAGGGTGCAAGCAGGAAGGAGAACTGGACGTGAAGTTTTGAATGATAACGTTAATAGTAACCACCAATTATTGAGTATTTACTTTGTGGTAGACAAAGTACTAGGTGCTTGGCACCCATTTTATTTCATCTTCAAGTAATACATTTAACAGATGAGAAAACTGAAACCTAGATTTTAAAAATTAATACAGAGCCACCTGGCTACAAATGGGCAGAGTCCACAGTTGACCGACAGGTCTCCGTGTGACTTTAAAGCCCCCTCTTTTAATCATGACCCTCTCTGCTTCTCTTATAAAGCTCCGGCATCATTTCTTTTGTACTTCATCTCCTAACGTTCAGTTAATTATTTTAAGCAGCAAAGTGACTCACTTCAGGGCAGAGAACCATATGACTACAGATACCATTTAGAGGACAAAAAAGAGAAAGGCCTCAGTGACTGTTCATTGTTCTTGTTCCACAAAGAATTGGTCATCTGCTGAGATAATAGTATAAATCCAAAGAAATCCCTCACTCTGCACCTTGGTTCCTGTTGTTATTTGTGTCCTCTCATTCCATGGAAGGAAATTCCTGCAGATTTCAACTGGCAAGCGAGTCATTTTAGAGAAAAGTGCACAGTGCTGTTTTCTTCAAGCTTCATAGTCATTAGCACTGCAGGATAGGAGGTCTGCCTGAGTGTATTTGCTCTCGTTTACTGTTGAAACGACATGTGCAAACACTTTTGTCTTTTATGGCAAATATTAAGTACATGATAGGGTAATTTATAAAAGCTCTGACTGTTTTACCTTGGGACCTGATCACTGCCTAAGAAGTGTGCTAATGCCCTATTGTCAAATAAAAAGCAAGTGTTAGCCTTAGATATGTGTACCCTCATACCTAAGGAGGAGGGTTTAACACTTATCACCAGTGGGCATGGAATTCTGAATTGCAAAAGATCACATTTTTTCCATCCTTTGCGCAGTCATATGCACATACACATACCAACCTCCTGTATGTGTTGTTCATGGGCTACTGGAATGACTCAGGCATTCTAGCCCCAATTCATAGAAAAAACAGAGGCAGCTGTTGCTGAGATTTTGGTAGAAGGCTTAGGAAAGCTAATTTTTTTCATCTTTGGAACCCTGTATTAGTTTTCTATTGCTACATAAACAATTACTCCAAACTTAGTGGCTTAATACAATACAAATGTATTACCTCAGTTTCCATGGGTCAGAAGTCCAGACATGACTTGGCTGGATCCTGCCTTTAGGATCTCAGAAGGCTGAGATCGAGATGCTGACTGAGCTGCATTCCCTTCTGGAGGCTTGACTAGGGAAAGATCCACTGCTAGGCCCCCTCAGGTTTGGCAAAGTTTGTTTTCTCTCAGTTGAATAACTGAGGCCCCATTTTCTTGCTAGCTGTCAGCCAGGGTCTGCTGTCAGCCGTCAAGCCCCTCACAGTTCCCCACCATGTACCCCTTCCATAGACCCTCACGTGCTTGGAATCTCCTCATTAGGAAGAGCCCGATCCCTTCTCAGGGCTCTGTGTTCCGGCGTTAAGTCAGGAACACTGGGGTAATCTCTCCATCTGCAAAATCCCCTCACAGCAGCGCCTAGACTAGTGTTTGATTTAATAACTAGGAGAAGATAACCGGACACCAGGAGATGGAGTAGGAGTAGCCATCTTATACTTCTGCGTACTGTAAACCCTTATGAGATGCTTCTCTTCTGGCAAGAGTATTGTATGTTAATGTTTTCTTAGCATCCATCCTTACTGTCTCAGTTTTGTAATATATTTCAGGGACAAATACTATTGAGCCCATAATTGTGTCATGTGGGACATTTCAGCTCTCGGTAAAATGATGACAATAGCTGTCATTTATGGAGACTTACTGTGTGCCAGACACTATTCTGAGTTTTATATGCATCACCTCATTTAACCATCAACTCTGTGCAGAAGGTGCAGTCAGTATCATGAGCTGCAGGTGGGAAAGCTGAGGCTGGACACGGTTAAGTGACATGCCCAATGTCCAACAGCTGGAATGTGGCAGATCTGGGACTCAAACCACAATGTCTCTTTTCCTTTAGAGCCTTCCTTCCTAACCTATCAGTCATTGTCTTGCTGTATTGTTATTTTGAAAGGGTTACCAAATGTTCTCCATAGCTATGATTATCATTCATCCATCCCTCCTTTAGTCAAATTTGCCATCTAATAACATAAAATGTCACATAGGCCAAGTCCTCCCTAAAAACAAAGGATACCCCTAAAAGCCAAATACCAAAGAGACACAAGGTGAGAGTGGTTTAGAGCCTGACTTTTGGTAAGGATAGTCCAGTACCTTAGCAGCTGGCATTTTATTTTATTTTTCTATTATTATTTTTTAATATATATATTTATTTGGCTTCACCGGGTCTTAGTTGGGATCTTCGTTGCCACGTGCAGGATCTTTTTTTTTTTTTTTTTTTTAGTTGCAGCATGTGAGATCTTTAGTTGCCGCATGTGGGATCTTGTAGTTGTGGCATGTGGGATCTTTAGTTGCGGCATACGAACTCTTAGTTGCGGCATGTGGGATCTAGTTCCATGACCAGGGATCGAACCCAGGCCCCCTGCATTGGGAGTGCGGAGTCTTAGCCACTGGACCACCAGGGAAGTCCCAGCAGCTGGCATTTTAATGTGCCTTGTTCTTGGATTCTAGGATGTACTTTGCTGCCTGGTTTTATGCCAAACATTGATTAATAAGCTTCATCAAAAAGAAAACTTACCACTTCAGCCCTGGAGAGCAACTTCAGGTCTTCTTTCCAGAACAGCCAACCCGTGTCAGCAGGAATCAGAATAGAAATGGTACCCATCCGTCGAAAACTAATGTCCCCAGACTTGAAATAGCACTTAGGCTGGTGACACCCTCTCTTTATTGTAGACAGAGGGTTGACCTGTGCTACTGGCTAGACGAGGAAAATAAATGGTTAGAACAGGAAAGCTGACGTTGCCAATACCCTCTTTTGAAAGGCATTTTTTTTTGATAAAAGAAGGACAAAAATGGCATTGATTTATGTTTTGATTGTAAGCTGAGCCTCATAAATGAGTAAAACTATGTAGAGTGTTCAAAGGCCATATATTTGGGAAGAAGGATCAACAGAATGAGATGATCCTGCCTAGAACGTTTTTATTATATCTTCTAGCTGCCCCTCCATTTGTCCTAACAGCAGATAGATATGAACTCCAGGCCTGCAATTCCCATAGAAGTTGAAATACCAAATTATACTCCTACGTCTGTGTTCTGATAGAGTAAACTCTTCACCTTCCAAAATCTGAGTTGGGGGAAGACTTAAGGATGTGACAGTATACAGAACCAACAAGGTAGCTAGAGCAGAGAGTAGCTAGCAGTTCACCACGCCTGTCCTCCTTTACTCTTGGGCCAGAGCAGATGACATTTCCCAGCCTCCTTTGGAGTTAGGTGTGGCTGCGTGACTGAGCTCTGGCCAGTGGAAGTGAGCGGAAGTGATGTGTGCCACTTCCAGGCTTGTGCATAAAATCTTGGCATATGACCCTCCATTCTCTTATTGGCCAGGCAGATGTCAATGTCCACACTGGCTTAGAAGCCATGAATTAATAAACATGTCAGTATCTGTTTAGCTGGGGCCCTTGAATGCCTGAATGGAACAGAAGCCCATCCTCACTCCTGCCACCAACTGGAATGCGTGTGAGCCAGAAATAAGCTTCTGTATTATTAAGCCATTGAGTATCAGGAATCTTTCCATTATAGCAGCTGGCATTACTTTATCTAAAATAAGAGCCTAAAATGATGACTGTATGTCTTTCAAAGTCAATCAGGACATTAAAATTTAAATTCTAAAAGACTTCTAGAAATGCAAAAGATTACATCAAATGTTGTGATTTTATTGTTCTATAGGAAATTAAACAAATATCTAACTTAGCAATTATATTTCAGCATTTTTTTTTTTCTTTCACTGGCTATATAAACCAGTCTCTGTATTCTCCTTGGAACCAGCTTTATTATCTACTGATTTTTTTCATTAAAGAGAGAAATCTTTGACAAAATAAAATAAAAGCCTAGAATAAAAAAAAACTGAAAGTAAGACAGATAGTTCTAAGTAAAGAGAAGGGCTAGTTACTCAAGCATGGGAAATCTATTTCCATGTATTACTTTGATTATGTAGGTCAGACTGAAAATGATATGTCAGAGATTCCTATTTACTGTAATAAAAACTCTAATGAAACGGTGCTATAATGACTCACTTAAAAATATCTATAGGAAGTTGCATTTGCATTTATAGCTCTTTAGAACTCACTTTTGTGTTATTTTCTATGGTTAATATGTTAGAGGATATTAGTATTTTCACTTTGGGGCTGTGTCTTAGTTCAGGCTGCTATAACAAAGTACCACTAGGCTGGATCAGACTGAAGACTGATAACTTCTCACTGTATCCTCACATGACGGAGAGCAGAGCAGAGGAAGTGAGTCTTTCATGACTCTTAACGAGGATACTAATCCGGGTCATGAGGGCTCCACCTCACGACCTCATCTAACTCTCATTACCTCCCAAAGGCCTCACCTCCTGGTACCATCACATTGAGGATAGGGTTTCAACATTAATTCGGGAGGAACACAAACATTCAGTTCATAACATTCCATCCTGGCCCCTCCAACTTGATGTCCTTCTCACATGCAAACTACGTGCATTCCATCCCAACAGTCCCAACAGTCTTAACTTATTCCAGTATCAACTCTAGAGTCTCATCTAAATATCAATTAAATCAGGTATGAGTGAGACTCAAGGTACGTTCATCCTGAGGTAAAATTCCTCTCTAGCTGTGAACCTGTGAAACCAAACAAGTTATGTGCTTTGGGAGCTGTTTGGATGAAATGGATATATTTTACATATGCGAAGGGCATGAATTTGGGGGGCCTGGGGCAGAATGTCAGGAACTGAATGTTTGTATTCCTCCAAAATTCATATGCTGAAACCCTACCCTCCAATGTGATGGTGTTAGGAGGTGGGGCCTTTGGGAGGTAATTAGGATTAGATGAGGTCACAAGGGTAGAGTCCTCATGATGGGGTTAGTGCCCTACTAAGGGTCAGAAGATAGCTTGCTTCCTCTGCTCTGCTCTCTTCCATGTGAGGATACAAGGAAAAGGCAACAGTCTTCAGTCTGAAAGAGGGCTCTCTGCAGAACTCAACCATGCTGGCACTCTGATCTCAGACTTAGAGCCTCTGGAATTGTGAGAAGCAACTTTCTGTAGTTTATAAGCCACGCAGTCAGTCTGCGGTACTTTGTTATGGCAGTCCCAGCTGACTAGGACAGATACTGGTGCTGAGAGCGGGTACTGCTGCAACAGATGCCTACAAATGTGACAGCGGCTTTGGAACTGGGAAATGGGTCGAGGCTATGAGTTTTGGTTTTTGTTTCTAATTTTTTTTATTAAAGTATGGTTGATTTACAGTATCATGTAAGTTTCAGGTATACAGCACAGCAATTCAGTCACATATATATATATAAATATATATAAAAATATTTATTCTTTGTCAGGTTCTTTTCCCTTGTACGTTATTACATAATGTTGAGTATATTTCCCTGTGCTATACAGCAGGTCCTTGTTAGTTATTTTTTAAAAATTTTTATTGGAATATGGTTGATTTACAATGTTGTGTTAGTTTCTGCTGTACAGCAAAGTGAATCAGTTACACATATAAGGGTTTTGAAGTGCATGCCAGAGAACCCTACGTTGCTGTGACTGGGCTATCACAGACTGTTTTGGAAAAGTGGATAAATTAAGATGCAAAGAAGTTATTTCTTTGAACCTAAACGTGAGCAAAATACAGTTCAATTTTGTAGTTTCTCTTGCCAGTAATAATTGATCTGTAGTCCCCAAAATTGAATTTATGAGGATTATTATCTTTTTGTTACTAATATTTTAAGATAAAACTACATACAAATACAGGTTAATGTTCTGGAAAGACAGACTTTGCTTACTGTCTTCTTAATATTTTAGTACTCCACTAGGGCTAATTTACTGTGAGTAGAAAAGTTAGAGAGAAATTTTGGAAAAACAATTTGAGTCATACAAGCATCAACATTTCTTTTGGCAAGTGTCCACTGAATAGAGAAAATTCTCATACAAATATCTTATCTCAGCCCTAGTTTAACTAGTGTGGTATTTAATGTTTGTTTTCTTTTATATCTGTGTCTCTAGAGATGGCCCATATTAAAAGGTTATGAATAATAACAGGCATCTGGACTTAGAGTTAAACCTATAATTTCCATTAATACCAAAATTAAAATAAGATTTCCACATCATCATTCATCTACATCCTCTTTATAAACAACTTATAATCTTGAGAACTGTTCTTCTGTGCTTTGTTTAATTTATTTGAATTTTAAAATGCAATGTATTTATTAGTTCCCACTCAGACTTTCAAACCAGGAGGAAATATAATTAGCATTGTGGTCTATGGAATAGAATTTTCCTCAGTTGTTAATTGGGAAATTGGCATTTGAGTTTAAATCTTAGATTCTCCTTATTTAAGTGCCTGTGAGCCTGTCCCCAAGAGAGTGACCATGCAGGGCCCACTGAACAAATCCAGTCTCTAAATCTGCTTTGGGGCCAGACCTGGATTTTGGTGACATTCCAAAGCACTGCCATCCTGTGAGATTCTGCCTGGCTGAAATTTCTAACTCTTGCCTGCAAATTGCAACATACATTCTTCTTATTTACAACCATCATCAAGCAGTGCAACTCTATTCCAAACCCAATCTGTGCTTGTCAGGAAGTTTCTGATCCGCAGCTTTACATTGTACCTAAGCCCTCATAGAGCTACATGTGTTTTTACATTTGCTAGGAGAAATACACCATAGGAACTAAATAGAGGCAGGATAATTCTGGACTGGAGTGCCCTCTCAAATCCAGCCCATAGAGTATATTTTACATTTGTTTTTAAGTTGTTGTTTTCTTCTATGTGCTTTTCTTCAGAGGGCTTATTCTGAGCTTCCCTACTCAGAAGAGTACGGGGAGCCAAGAAAGATTCACGAGGGAGTGATCAGACTCTTCCTCAGTGAAGTGGAGAGTTTGGCTTTGCCTCTCCATTATTATCCTGGAAGTTTCTAAATGATCTCTATACCAGTTGCTTTTTCAGCCTTTTCCCAGTGCATTGTTAGTCATCACTAAATATTTTCTGTGAATATTTATCCATATAAATATTTCTGAGTAATTTCTTCCTCAAAACAGGACTGTTAGAAATGATTTAAATGATACAGCAATCAAAATAGGGATATGGTGCTTTGTGTTAATTTTGAGGTAATTGTTTATATATAAAATTAGAGTAGAATAAATTTGAATTTTATCAAGCAATAGTATAATACAGTTAGGGGGACTTCCCTGGTGGCGCAGTGGTTAAGAATCCGCCTGCCAAGGCAGGGGACACGGGTTCAAGCCCTGGTCCGGGAAGATCCCACATGCTGTGGAGCAACTAAGCCCGTGCGTCACAGCTACTGAGCCTGTGCTCTGGAGCCCGTGAGCCACAACTAGTGAGGCCACATGCTGCAACTCCTGAAGCCTGGGCTCCTACAGCCCACGCTCTGCAACAAGAGAAGCCACTGCAATGAGAAGCCCGCATACCGCAACAAAGAGTAGCCCCCGCTCACCGCAACTAGAGAAAGCCCGCACGCTGCAACGAAGACCCAATGCAGCCAATTAATTAACTAAGTAACTAATATATATATATATATATAGTTAGGGATCACACTACCTGAAAATTATGCTCAATTTCACATTTAGACAGAAAAGAAAATGTGCCTGGAAATTTGTCGTACAGTCAAAGAATTTCAATATCTTCTGCTCTGGAAATGCACCTTGTTCTTTAGAGTTCCCTGAGGCACTTTCACCCCAACCTCCTTCTGACTTGCATTTTTGTTGTTTACGTGGTGGTCTCACTGAATGTCATTACTGTCAGCTTCTTGGGGGCAGGGATGGTGCTTTGGACATTTTTGTGTCTCCCACAACACCTGGACCTTCGAACCACTGAACGTGTATTTGCTATATGTACTGAAAAATCCTAAGAACAATTTGCTTATAAAATTTACAGTTGACTAGGAAGGATAGGAAAAGTAGCTAATAAGTCGAATGTCATAATCAGAATTTTTAAAAATCTCAAAAGGCTGAAAAATGTATAAAAAGAAAAGTAAATAATAAAACCTGAATTCAAAAACACACAAAAAAACGCTGAAATTAATAACATAATAAATGTGTTTAATAGTGAATTACACACAGCTGAAGAAAGAATAATGAACTGGAAGATAGCTCAGAGGAAGTCATCCAAAATGAAGCACGGGCAGAGAAAGAATGGAAAATGCAGATGAAGGCTGAGACAGAGAGGACACACTAGGAAAGTCATACCCATGTGTAATGGAGTAATACAAGGAAAGGAGAAGGAATGAGGCAGAGACAGTTTCTAAAAACATAATGGCTGAGAATTTTTCAGAAATAAACATATCAAACCACAGATTCTGGAAGTGTAGCAAATTCCAAGCAGGATATACAAATAAACCCATAACTAGAGACATTGTAGTGAACCTGAACTATAATCAATCAAATACAAGGATAAAAATCTTAGAAGCAGCCTGGGAAAATAGATTACCACCAAAGAAACAGAATTTATATTTTTAAATTAAATAAGATGCTTATAGCATGAGTCATTTTTTATTATTTGACACTTTAACCAAATTTTCCACTTACTTTGGAGCCATATGAGGTTTTCTTCTAAAGCTGGATGTAGAATTTGAAGGGCTGTTGAACAAAAGAGGGAGATTTGATTTATTCTATTTAGCTCCAAGGGAGTGGACCAAATACCAGTGTTTGGAAGGTCAGAAACAAACAAACGTATCTCTAATATAAGGAAGACATATCAAATAGTTTGAGTTATTAAAACCAGGGATAAGTTACCTTAGATGATAAATAAGATCTCTAACATCAAAGGATTTGATTAAAAGGCAGATATATGAATTCATTTAACAAATATTTATTAAGCATCTCCTATGTACCAGGCATAGTTATAGATCCTAGGGATGTATCAGTGAACAACAATAACAAAAAAGACAAAAATCCCTTCTTTGGAGAGCTTATATGGTAGTGCAAAGAGACAGAAGCATGATAAATCAATCATGCACAATGTTAGAAGATGGTGAATGCTCAGGGGAAAATATAGAGCAGGGTAAAGGGAATCAGGAATACTGGGGGGAAGGCTTGCAACTTAAAATGTGATGGTCAGAGTAGGCTTCACTGAGAGGTATTGGTTTGTCAAAGACCTTAGGGAGGAAAGAGAGTGAGCTATGAGGATCTAAGCAGTTAAAGGGAACAGGTTGGTGGGAGTCACTTCCAACTCTATAATTTAGTCCTATCACACATTTCAAAATAAGTTTGGAATTTTAGCAAATGAAATTCTATTGATTATGATGAAATAATAGAAACGAAGATGACTTCCTATATTGTGTTTATTAATGAAAGCTGTTCATCCCTACTATAACATCATGGAAACTTTGCATTTGAAAAACATTTCTTTTAAAACTTCCAAATTCCAGGAAGGATGTTGTACCTTCTGCTGGTATCTCAGAATTTGGAGATTAGAGCAGATAATTAGTATAAGCTTGTTAGAGAACTGGGCTGTCGTCTTAAGAAAGAGATGTAAAGAATCTTCACAGAGCGTTCAAAAGTAGAATTGTAGGTTTGCTCTTCAGAATCATATTGCTTTCTGAAGAAAAAAAAAGAAAAGCCAACAAACACCCAGCTGCTTTGATTCAAAAAAATAATGTTTGTCTCTGATGTTGAGTTCTGCGGTGCCAGGCATTTGAAATACAGGGGGCTTTGACATGTGCAGAATGAAAAGCCAAGAATATCTTCACTGTTAACTTGTAGTCTTGTGTTACAGGCACACAAAAAGTCCCTCTGGACGGTTGAGCCCAAGGAAGGCACAGTTCCCCCAGAAAGTGATGTTGAACTGACACTGACTGCCAACCTGAACGACATACTGACATTCAAAGACACAGTCATTTTGGGCATTGAAAATAGCAACACATACCGGATACCTGTCCAGGCTTCAGGAATTGGCTCCACCATTGTTTCAGATAAGCCCTTTGCACCAGAACTCAATTTGGGAGCACATTTTAGGTAAGGAAATATCATGGACCAAGTTTTATGCATATCACATATATTCTATAAGCTGAGCGTCACTCCTACTTTGGAAAATTATTTTTAAGTAAACAGAACTAGCCTCGTCAGCCCCCTCCCTTCCCTATCTTCACTTTTCCCCCTCCAGATGGGTTCATCAGCCACAAGAAGACATTTCCTAGTCATAGTTTGGTTACATTCTCCAAGCTGTGTCCCTCTACACTAGAGAAGAGATGGCTCACAGGAAGTATATTCTTCTCTGAAACTTACAGTGGCTTCTCTGTGACAAATTCAGAATCTTGAACATGATTTCTCTTCTTTGATTCCAATATATTGTTAATTCCTCTCCATGAATGTAGAAAATACAAATGGATCTTAGTGATAACCTAAGTAGAGTATAACTAGGAAGGTAAAAATATATTGCAGGGACTTCCCTGCTGGTTCAGCGGTTAAGACTCCGTGCTCCCAATGCAGGGGGCCCCGGTTCGATCCCTGGTCAGGAAACTAGATCCCGCATGCATGCCGCAACTAAGAGCCCATGTGCCGCAACTAAAGATCCCGTATGTGGCAACGAAGATCCCACGTGCTGCAACTAAAGACCCGGCGCAGCCAAATAAATAAATATTTTTTAAAAATTTTATATATATATATATATATATATATATAGCAAATGTATCTTACCAGATATTGCAAAGCCAGTAATTTTTTTTTTCGTATATGTTCTCTGCTTGCCTCCCCACCGTAGCACCAGCAACTGAGGTGGTTGTAGTTGGCTCCACCTGATCACTCAGGAAAAGCTAGAGAGTCTAAATATTTAAATAACAGGTGGTACAGTATAGACATCTCTGAGCAGAACGATCTAAATGTGACTCTAAAAATGTATGGGGTTTGAATACTAACCACGGAGGACATGTGTGAGGGTTTGTTTATGGTTCCTCAGAAGAGTCATTCATTGTCACTAGTTGACGCTCAGGAGCCAGCTGAATTGGTGCCTGTTTGTTTCAGTGCTGTGAACAGATCTCAAGGGGATGCTCCTGCCTTTTGGCCTAAGGCCCTGAAACCAAGATGGACACAGTGTGTTTAGAGATGTACCTGACAAAATACTGTTAGGAACCCTCCCCCCAAACCCATCCATACCTCCTTTCCTCTGCTTCATCTACAAAATATGGCACTTAATTGAGAATACCATAAACCAGTAGGAATTAAGTAATAGGCAAGTGAGATCGTTAATTGCATATGTTTTCAGAGAGGTAGCCAATTACAGTTTTTGTGTCAACTAGATACGAAAAATGCTCCTCTCCTCCTATCCATTGACCATATGGTCCTTGCATACTATTCCTGTTTCCAAATTTATTTGTTAAGTGCATTCAAATATAATTACAGAAAACAATATACTGCAAACCAGACTTAATTACATGTTCTCCTTAATCTACAAATAGTGTCAAATGGCCCCAAAGGATATTCTGACACTTGCCTAGAATTGGAGGGATAGCTGATAGTTTTCAACAAATATAGAAGCAACCTGTATCTTTTAGCTGCCAATTTCTGCTCTGCCTAAACCCTATTGTTCTTCTTTTTGACATAAAATCTTGATGCCAGCAATCTCCAGAAGAATCATCAAAAGCAGGGGTGGGAAAACTGCAGCCCATTGCCTGTTTCTATAAACAAACTGTTATTGGAAGACAGCCACGCCCATTCATGTACATATATTGTCTACAGCTTCTTTCACACTACAGTGGAGAGTTGAGTAGTTGTGATGGACCACGTGTCCCAAAAGATCTAAAATATTTATTATTCAGTCCTTTACAGGAAAAGTTTGCCAATTTTTTGGGCACAGGGATCTAAAGAAATACCCGTATGCCACCTCTTCTGATGGCATATTTTTGGACAACTCCTTTAAATTTTCAGAGCTTCTGTTTCTTCATCAATAAAATTAATCAATATGCTTAGTATTACTGGGGTGCTATGATGACTGAAGGATACACTGTAAGTGACAGAGACCCTGCGTAGTTTATAAAATAGTATATGTTATTTATTATTTTCCGCAAAACCTACATTTAGCCCTGAAGTCAAACTACAAAGTGAAGACTCCAATGAGCATGCCCCATTGGACATATATTTAGCTAATAATGGTTATACCTGACAACTGGCAAACACTCCTTATTATTTAGCAAGCTTCAACTTGCTTATTAGACATGGTGTCTTTCCAAAGGAGGGACAGATGGGATGAAAACTCAAAGCCCCAAAAAATAAAAAATAAAATTTAAAAGTCCTGAGATGAGTTTTTTCCCTGAAGAGAATATTTTAAAGTAAGCTTATAAATCAGTTTAAAAAAAAAAAAAACTCAAGCAGAAACACATTTGAACCACCTCCAGGATCTTAGAAATTTCAGTGTCTAGCAAAGAGACAGACAATAAAGAGGTCTTTAGTAAATATTTGCAGAATAGATGAATGAATGCATGCATGCATGCATGAGTAGTAGCATCTTTAAAGCACATTAGTCTGAGATAAATGAGCGATCCAGGTGGTGTTCTGATGCATTATAGTCCCCTTGACCTTTGGTAAGGTTTAGAGGATATGTGTTGTTTCTCTTTAAAGTTCCCTTCAAATTGAGTCCATCACAAGACATTTAACTAGTTACTAGAAATTTACTCAACACAATTTGAAATATACTTCTCCTTCAGTAGCTGTTTTGCTTTCACTTCTCAGTACCATTTCTCGTAAATTGAAGTGATTTTTCACATGAACTGTATCTGTGTGTTATGTGGCAGCTTAACCTGCTGAGAAAGACTGGGGATGGGTGGGGCCACTTCCCCGCGGCCCCTTTCCTGGTGATGGCAACTCAGGGACCAAACTCAAGTCACTGACTCAAGTCTAATGACCCAACGAGTAGATGTTACCTTGTCCTGGTAGTTCCTAGCAGTATCACCATTTAGCCTTCCTACACTAAAAAAATAATAATAATGTCTATTTTGTTGCTCACTTTTTAAATACTTCCGGACGAGTAAATCCCAAGGCTGTAGAGCTGAACGGAACAACTCAAAGCTGAATCCTCTCAATTCTTGCCTCCTCTTTTCCAGCCTGGACACCTATTATTACCGCTTCAAGTTGACCAACAAGGGACGTCGGGTCCAACAGTTGTTCTGGATGAATGAAGATTTCTGTCCCCAAGAAAAGCTGGGTAAGAAGAGACTGGCTAAGAAGAGGCGTGCTAAGAGCCACTGCCAATCCCAGTGCTCCCAGGCACCCAGGGATCCTCAAAGCCCCGTGTTTCAACTCCACCCCATCAGGATGGAGCTGTACCCAGGCCAGACGATTGACGTGATACTTGAAGGCTATTCTGCCACGCCCAGGGTAAGAGGACACACATTTAGAAGCTGCTACTCTCCTAAATAAATCTTTGCTCTGTTTCTTAGGAGAGTCCCTTGACATTTATCTGAAGAAAGGCTGTGGTTTCTCAAGGATTGCATACAGCACTGAGTTACCATGGCAGCACCCATCGCATTCAAGGTTCAGCTCTGCTGAGTTTTCTCTTTGTTTCTACAGCTACCATGAACCCAGTCTTAAAATACTGTTTAAAGCAGGTTCTCATCCCCAGAGTCAACAGAGCCAGCAAGTCTCTGGTAGAGGGACATCCACTGTTCAGGCAAAGCTAAGCCTCTGATTAATACTTAGCAGTATTCACTTAATATTTATTTTTAAGAAAATGTTTTTCTTAAAATTTCTCGGCTGCCTCTCCTATCCAGGTATTGGGATATCCTTAGTTCCTTCCCTCTCAGCTTGACTCAACAGCATCACATTTATAATCATCATCTTTTTATGTGTCAATGAAAGAGCTGCATTTATCTTCAGCAGCTCTGATGTTCTGCTCTTATTCACATTATCACCATTCTGCTTAAGACATTTAGGCAGATCCAACCGTGTGTCTGTTTATTCCTATTCCCTCATGGAGGCTGGAAACCATTAACAACCTAAAAGAAAGACTTCTGAAATCACTTACAAGCCTCTTCACAAAGGCAGACGTTGTGAATGAGAAATGATGGTTACCTGGGCTCCTGCTGGTGTCACCAAATTAGGATGTGATGCTGAACTTTCTCCTCATGAAAATAGGAAACAGTAGGAAATTGCCTCCCAGCAGACGAGATGGGAAAGCTGGTTCCCTGCTTAGTTCCTCGAGGGTCACGGATGGCACTTTGCTTCACTTACGTTGTTTCTTCATAGAACATTTTCAGGAAAAACACATCCTTAGTTTAGAAAAGAAGGTTATTTCCCATTATGGAGTGCATAATATGTTCTTTCTCTCTGTTACTGAGGGGTTCAGCCAACTTTCACTGAGTATGTACCACATGACACACACTGTGCTAGGCACCAAGGATGCAAAGATGAATAGCATGCAGGCCCTCATCTCAAGACACTGACATTCTGTTGCAGGCATGTTTACAGTGTTGTTCTCAAGAGTTGACTGTATTTTAAAGGCATTAAATCTGAGCTGCTGGGGTTCTAAATTCAGTTGTAGCTTTACTAAAATCTCCCCTGTATTCCAAGCTCTGCTACATAATTGAGAAGACTTGAATTCATTAACATCTGACGCCTGAGCAGTCTTCAATAAAGGCTATTCATGTTATAAATTCACTTTGAGTCCTTTCTACTCTATAAAAATCTAAGGCTCTTGGGTCCAAAGAAGTGTTAATTACCGTACACGATTTTTAAATATTCAAATGTGAAAGGCAAAATTTTTCCAGCCAGCTTCCAACTACCTTGATAAGAAATTGTGTGTAACTACCATTGAATATTTTTGTTCAACTGTAGTTGAGTTACAGTGTCGTGTTAGTTTCAGGTGTACAGCACAGTGATAACCCATGAAGGATTTTTATCTGCATCTTCCATCACTCTTTTGTCTATCCAGTCCCTAACAGCCCTGATAAATCTTCCATAAGTACACTGGATGAGCTGAATGTAAATTGATTGTGTCCTCAGGGACAGTCAGCAGTAGACACAGGACCCATCCTGGACACATCTAACCAATCAGACTTTGTGTGACAGAGACCCATCCCTGACATGCACTGCTCAGAAGAATGTGTTCCTCCCTGGTGTCCCCAGGCAGGTGGTTGAGAATCATTTTGCTGATTGTTGAGAGTTAGGTCTTCCAAGCTATAGAGGTTCCACAACCGCTGGTATATCTTGTCTGCAGATGGTCAGAGAAAAGCTGGTGTGCCACACCGTCATCGGGACACAAACGGGGAAGAGCCTGGTCATGACGGTGAACATCATCTGTGAGTTCGTGGCACCGTTCATCCAGCTCTCCACCAAGCAACTCGTATACCGACTGGAGAAGGTCAGTGGGGCTGTGTTGGGGAGGGCCGGGTGCTCCAGCTAGGGGTGCGCATGTTCACGCTTTCATTTCGGAAGCTAAATTCATGGGAATCCTGTTACACCCACGCCCAGCCAATGTTTTTTAAGCTTCAGAGGCCAATACACATTCAACTAAAAATTCTGAATCTAAACCTACATTCTTTTGAAAAGTGAATTGCCATAGAAATTCTACTTCCGTCATTCCTGATGTATAAGACCAAAGTGAAGGGGTATTCCAGTGCACTGAACATGCATTTCAGTCCATCATTTTACTCTAACTAGGTAAAATAAACATCACAGTATAGAAATGGTTGGAGAAGAATTATTGATAATTACAGTAACCAGTAAGAATAGCTACCACTATTGATTGGTAGGTGCTGGGCATTGAGCCATGTTCATTACATACATTTTCCCATTTGTCCCTCACAGCAATCTCTGCAGGAGCTTCTCTTTCCCATGATACACAGGAGGAAACTGAGACACAAGTTAAGCTATTTTGTAGATCACCTAACACTGCTTGGGGATAAACAACTTAAACTATTTGATTCACATTCTTTGATGTATATGCCCATAACTGTCTATAACTTTATGTGCCGTTAAGGGGGAGTGGTAAGTGGGGGAGGCCCAGAACAGGGGAGAGATGGGGATGACTGCTGCTCAGGGCAGTGGGCTGGGTGGTGAAGAGGAGGGGAGATATCACAGCAGGACTTGACCTAGTCCTAGGCAGGTTTCCAGCAGAGAATTATTTACTGTTCAGGACAGGTATGTGTGGAACACTTCCTCTGGGTCTAGGGCTGTGTGGGTGCTAAAAATCTGACATAGTCACAACTAAGAGACTGGTTGAGGTTACAAACTGTCAACAAACTATTAAAATTTAATTGTTTAAATTATAATTCTAAACAGCGCTATGAAGAAGAGGTATAAGTTGCAGTGAGGGTATGTATCAGGAGACATGACCTTATTTGTACATGAGGTCATAGATGGCTTCCTTGAGCAAATGCCTCAAGTTGGGACTGGAAGGACAAATAGAAGTCGGTCTGGTGACAAGTGGGGGAGAGAGAAGTAGGGAACAACATATGCAAAGGGCCTGAGTCACGAGAGAGCTTGGTCAGCATAAAACCTGAAGGGCCACCTCAGACAGAGATTATGCCAAGAATGATAATGAAGTCCATCTAGAGGAGTGGGCAGGGGCCAGGTGTGTGTGGCATGACTGGGACACATGTTGTGAACTTCGGGTTTTGTTTTGGGTGACCATTGGAGGGCTTCAGGGAAGGGAGTGACATGGTCAGATGTATTCATTGAAACAGTCACGCTGGCTGTGGAGTGGAGTATTTATCAACACCTACCATGTGCCAGGCACTGTGTCGGGTCGTAGAGATACAACAGTGAGAATATTCCCTCCGTGATGAACTTCACAACCGACTGGGAAGACCAAGCATTAAGGAAGATCCCATGGTGTGATCTATGCTGTCACACGAAAGGACTGGGTGTGGCAGTGCCTAACCGGTCATGGGAGAACAAACCAGGGTTCCTTCTGTTAACGGAGGCTAGCAAGAGAATGTTCAAGGCCATTTGTTCTGGTGCATTCTATATATATTGTTCATATTAAATAAATATCTGTTGAACACCCACCATGGATAAGGTGCTCTGCCAGAAGATGAATAAGGGAACTTATAGGGTAGTACGGGAGGTGAGATGTACAAGTTCAATTCAAATCAACAAATAATTTTTGAGCACCTGCAGTTTATTAGGCAGTAAAGACACAGCAAAAACCCTAACCTAACAAACTGGTGGGGAATGTAGACACTGAAGAAGTAGGATAAAGGTTTCAGTTACAGGATGCTAAACTAACTGTGACGATCTCCATGAGACATATAAAAAGAAAATACTACCAGAATCCCTTCTACAGTTGTTAAGCTTTCATTGCTGTTTTAAATTCTTCCTTTTTCAAGTAATCAGGAAAGATATTTACTGGCAACAGCTGTGCCAAATTTGGTTGCATCATATTCTCTCTAAATGTAGCCATTCAGTGAAGATTTACTGAATAGCTATTCTGTGCAAGACATTACAGTATATGATAAATATGTAGCTTAGTTTGCTATTAGATTTTTTTTCCAAAGTACATAAACACTCATAAAAATGTGTGGGTAGTGTTCCTTTTCCTCTGTTTATATCCTTTTTTTAAAAAAAAAAAGCATATTCTTGTTTAAATGTCTACTGTTTGAATTTATCACTAGAATAAAATAGCAAATATTTTGAATATGACAGTGACTTGTTGAATTTAAAAAATGAATTCAGTCATTACGCCCTATTTGTTTTTGTCCTTCTCTCCTTCCTCCCAAACATCGCCAAGTTTGAAATCTGTCCTACTACTGTATTCTTCATTGTTCATTTCCTGCTCACATTTCACTCCATATCAGGGACAATGAAGAAATGCGACTTCATTACCCAGGGTGTGCAGGAGACCTGTCTTGGTACACCCAATTATCCATTCTGTCTCCTTGTTTTTGGCTCAGGGCAGTGTATCTGATTTAGTACCTTAGACTTTAATGATACCAAGCCTGCCTATGGAAAGAATTTTTCTATAACCGTTTCCTGAGATTTGATCTGCTCTATAACTATTGTACCGTTCAGAAGCCACAGAGATGAAACCACATCTCTGTGGAATTGAAAAGGTCAATTGAAACTAGCAGTCAGTTTGCTTCATGAAGTCCAGAAGCAAATCCTGTCTCCTGATATTTGGCGAGACAAGCCAGAGAGAAAGGGTCATTTTAAAATAGAACGGGTTCTCTGTCCATCGGCTCTTTATCATCACTAACCTCTAAATGGCCTCTTGCCAAAACCAACCGAGTGTGGCTTCTTCACTTCAAAGCTACCTGCAGTGACACAGCAGCCTGGGGGGGGAAGGTCGAAAGTGCTGCCTCATCCCTCTCCAAACGGTAGTATGAAATCTGCAAGTGCAAGGTGAACCCATTACCTA
Organism: Delphinapterus leucas; assembly: GCF_059928025.1. Taxonomy (NCBI): domain Eukaryota; kingdom Metazoa; phylum Chordata; class Mammalia; order Artiodactyla; family Monodontidae; genus Delphinapterus; species Delphinapterus leucas. The sequence goes on from NC_143148.1 coordinate 47,140,505, forward strand.
TATTACCATGTTAGAGGGAGGGGAACAGTGGCAGCTTCTCATGGTAAGTGCCAGACCGAACCTCCGAAAGAACTTTGGGAGTGCACAAGGGGCTAATGAGGTACAACTGAGGCAGGTGGCTCAAGCCAACTTTATGGACTGAATGTTTGTGTCCCCCCAAAATTCATACACCAAAGCCCTAATTCTGTATATGATCATGTTGTAAGTGGGGGCTTTGGGAAAGGATAGGGTTGTGGAGGTGGAGCCCTCATGAATGGGATTAGTGCCCTAATAAGAAAAGACAAGAGAGGTGATCTTTCTCTCAGGCATGTGAGGACACAGTGAGAAGACAGCTATCTGCAAACCAAGAAGTGGGCTCTCACCAGACACTGGATGTGCTGGCACCTTGATCTTGGACTCCCCAGCCTCCAGAACTATGAGACGTCAATGGCTGTTGTTTAAACCACTCAGTCTGTGATATTTGTTATAGCAGCCTGAACTGACTAAGACACCATGGACACTGGTCACCCAAGCTCGCTCAGAGCCAGTGGCTCCAGGAACCACAGTGGAAGAAAGACTATGCTGGACAAAGAAGCAGAGGCAGAGGCAGAGCAAAACATGGAATCAGGAGGACTTAACTGAAATTGGAACAGGGAGAAAAGCAAATCAAAACAAATAGGTCTGGGAAAAATAGGCTAGAGTTGTTGGAAGAGCCAGGGAATGGGAGGGAGATTCTTTTTGGAGGCCAGAGACTGAGGTTTCCAGTCACTTCCTAGTGATATTAAAGGACCCCCTTTCCAAGGCACACAATGAACAATGTGGACCCCAATGTCAGAGTGACAAAAATCCAGTCTGACCGGAAACTTCCAGCTTAAGATCCATTTATGATGCTTTCTACAGCTGAAAAATGAAATTTGATCTAACAGAGTGAACCATGCTTCTAAATCAACTCTCCCAGTGTTATCAAGAAAATTTTCAGGAAATAGTTATAAGCGTTTGTCAATATAGCAAGATAAGTATATTTGCAAATTGGGTATTTTAAGCATGAAAAGAATATTGTGTAAGGAAAAAATGTTTTATTCATTGTAATGATACATGGGTTCTTCCATAAGATATCATTCATTTATTAAACTTTGTTTTATGATGCTGTGGAAACTTCTGTAGTAACAGTTCTACCCAGAGGCATGGCTTTTATAGGGTTTTTTAAACCAGGCAACAAGAAAGTAAGAAAATCTAATCTGTTTTCTGGCTTAAGTAGGATCTCTTCTAGTGAAATGGATGCATAGATACATAGAAAATATCTATACCTATATCTACATCTATATTAATCCCTTGTAGAGATTTAGGTAAATCATTTGGAATGTGTGGTGGACTACTGGGGAGTGAACCTATATAATATATAGATATATATTATCTATATCTTGATAGATAGATGACAGATAGATATAATATAAATCCATACATCTATAGATATAAATAGAGAGAATGCTAATTCTGCTGTTAACAATGAATATCAGACATTCGTTGCTAAAGGCTTACTGTGTTTACCATAAGTTGGTTTGTTTCCCTTTTTCTCTTTTTTGCAGAAACCTGACACTATCCTGGAACCTGATTACCAGCCCTTGGTCATGAAGAACATTTCCAACCTGCCTGTGAACGTGTTGCTCTCAACAAGTGGACCCTTCTTTATCTGCAAGGCTGATAAATCCCCACTGCCCTCAATTCCTGAGGTAACTGGACAGAGGGTGTCCTAACTCCTAGGCGGGCGCTGTGTGTGTGATAAAAGAAGAGAATAGTATTGGCACACTGCCTAATTTCAGTCGAGAAAAATATAAAGAATCCAGGAAACAGAGAGGAAAAATCTAAAATGAGTCATAATATCAATAAATTCTGATATAAATTGGTAGGAAAACCATTATTTACAATGTGAGAGCTTCTTGCTCATTATTATGACCCTTTCCTTCCTGCCCATTATAACGAAGCTCAACTTTAGAAAACAGTGACTTCCCACTAATGAGAGGAAAGATCTTTTAATCCCCCTCAAGTCTGACTAAAACTCAAATTTGACCAAAACTCAAAGCCCCAACCCTAAACCAGCCAGCCCATCTCCAGATAGTGAGAAATGTGAACCAGGCTGAAGCAGGAGGCTGTGAGCTCCCCTGGCCACCAGTCTGGGGCAGGATGCAGTGTTCTCTGAACATTCCCACAAGATCATCCCTGTGATCCTTGGCTGGGCATGAGGATACCAGTGGGAATGGCTGGGCCCTGGGGCAGGTGGCACTGCAGAGCGGTAGGGAAGGAGGATTGAAGGAGAGACCAGCCCCACACCCCATGGTGTTCGGCCTCCCAGTCCAGGGAGATAGCTAATGGAGAAGTGACATAGAGAAGGAAGTGAGGGCAGGCGGCAATCGCAGGATCTCAGAAGAGGGAGCCTGGGACTTAAGGACATCTACTATGAGCCACACTCGGGGAGACGGGTCTTTGTGGAAGATGGGGGACAGAGCCACTGGGTGAGAGTGTGTTGCAGACAGTACTGCACCGCCACCCTCCCCTGCCCTTTCTTCCTCACTGATTCTTTAGTGGGTCTCATTCAAACATGATTTGGGGGGAAAAAATAGCTAAGATCTTTGAACAGAGAAATAAAAGGAGGAGATGATCATAAGCAAGAGGCAGTTGAAAACCTCCTGCATAGTCTGGAACCTATGCCAGGAAGAAAACCCACAGTACAAACAGGGAGTTCTCTACAGTCTCACAGAAATTACAGGTGATATGACCTGTCTTTAAAAAGAGCTCAGGGACAAGATACAAGTGTTCAAAGAGGAGATGAAGAGTGAACTCAAGAGCAGAGGAAAACAAATGGATGAGAAAATGAAAATTCAGGTATAAGCAGCTTTCTCTGTCTGGGTGGGAGGTTAGACCCACTCTTGTCCCTCCTGAAATCTTAATAAAAGTAGAAATGTTCAACAGGAAAGACACCCAGAGCAATAAAATAAAAGGGTAAGGGGAGGGTATAACCAAATAATGAGAGATTTAAACAAATTCTAGAAGATAGAATGAGGAAGGGAGTGGGTGGGCAAAAAGGCATAAAGACCTGACGCATAGAAAATTCACCAGTGAGGCTGCAAAGAAGTGGGAGTCATTCAGCCCAAGTAGCCTGGGCTTAGAGGCAACGAGTGGAGCAGAGGGCTGAAAACAGAGGGATTCTGTCTGTGTACCAGACAGCTGTCCCTGCTGACCCCACTCAAAAGACTTGGGCAGCTGACTCTTATCCCAAGACATAAAGATAAATGCTCTTCCCCAGAGAAACTCATCAAAACGTTCGGGGAAATTTAATGTTTCCTGTGTCAGTGTCGATACCCCAGAATAATCCCTGGTGTCTGAGTTGTGTGCATCACCTGATTTTCCCCTCTCTGCCCAAAAAAACTGTTCCATAGACCTGCTGTGCTACAAGAATTGAGAAATTGTGACCTCAGGATTGTCGGGATGCCACGGTGGGTCAGGAACTACTGTTTCTTGTAATAACTCTTGTAGTACATTTTGACCTTTTATATTACTTGCACATATAACTTTAATCAAAAGCATACATATAATTTTAAAAATAAAGAACTTCTACAAATCAACAGGAAAAATACCAACAACCCAATAGAAAAATAGGCAAAGGAAATGAACAGAGAGTTCACAAAAAGAAAAAGAAAATAGCTTTTAAATATATGAGAATATGCCCAACTTTACTCATGTTGGAAGAAATGCAAATTAAAATTACTATGAAACACATTATTTTTCCTATAAGATTGGCAAAGAGCAAAAATTGGATAATGCTTTGTGTTAGGGAGGGCATGTGGAAACAGGCATCCCCTAAGGTATTGAGGAAGTGTACATTGGAAGATAGTATGGCAGTAGCCGTCAACATTTTTTTTTTTTAGTCATCAGTTTTATACACATCAGTGTATACATGTCAATCCCAATCACCCAGTTCATCACACCACCAACCCCAGCCCCGCACAGCTTTCCCCCCTTGAGGTCTATACGTTTGTTCTCTACATCTTTGTCTCAACTTCTGCCCTGCAAACTGGATCATCTGTACCATTTTTCTAGGTTCCACATATGCGTTAATATACGATATTTGTTCTTCTCTCTCTGACTTACTTCACTCTGTATGACAGTCTCTAGATCCATCCACATCTCAACAAATGACCCAATTTCGTTCCTTTTTATGGCTGAGTAATATTCCATTGTATATATGTACCACATCTTCTTTATCCATTCATCTGTCAATAGACATTTAGGTTGCTTCCATGACCTGGCTCTTGTAAATACTGCTGCAGTGAACATTGGGGTGCATGTGTCTTTTTGAATTATGGTTTTCTCTGGGTATATGCCTAGTAATGGGATTGCTGGATCATATGGTAATTCTATTTTTAGTTTTTTAAGGATCCTCCATACTGTTCTCCATAGTGGCTGTATCAATTTACATTCCCACCAACAGTGCAGGAGGGTTCCCTTTTCTCCATACCCTCTCCAGCATTTGTTGTTTGTAGATTTTCTGATGATGCCCATTCTAACTGGTGTGAGGTGACACCACGTTGTAGTTTTGATTTGCATTTCTCTAATAATTAGTGATGTTGAGCAGCTTTTCATGTGCCTCTTGACCATCTGTATGTCTTCTTTGGAGAAATGTCTATTTAGGTCTTCAGCCCATTTTTGGATTGGGTTGTTTGTTTTTTTAATATTGAGCTGCATAAGCTGTTTATATATTATGGATATTAATCCTTTGTCCATTGATTCATTTCCAAATATTTTCTCCCATCCTGAGGGTTGTCTTTTCGTCTTGTTTATGGTTTCCTTTGCTGTGCAAAAGCATTTAAGTTTCATGAGGTCCCATTTTTTTATTTTTGTTTTTATTTCCATTACTCTAGGAGGTGGATCAAAGAAGATCTTGCTGTGATTAATGTCAAAGAGTGTTCTTCCTATGTTTTCCTCTAAGAGTTTTACAGTGTCCAGTCTTACATTTAGGTCTCTAACCCATTTTGAGTTTATTTTTGTGTATGGTGTTAGGGAGTGTTCTAATTTCATTCTTTTACATGTAGCTGTCCAGTTTTCCCAGCACCACTTATTGAAGAGACTGTCTTTTCTCCATTGTATATCCTTGCCTCCTTTGTCATAGATTAGTTAACCATAGGTTCGTGGGTTTATCTCTGGGCTTTCTATCTTGTTCCATTGATCTATATTCCTGTTTTTGTGCCCGTACCATATTGTCTTGATTACTGTAGCTTTGTAGTATAGTCTGAAGTCAGGGAGTCTGATTCCTCCAGCTCCGTGTTTTTCCCTCAAGACTGCTTTGGCTATTCGGGGTCTTTTGTGTCTCCATACAAATTTTAAGATTTTTTGTTCTAGTTCTGTAAAAAATGCCATTTTTAATTTCATAGGGATTGCATTGAATCTGTAGATTGCTTTGGGCAATAGAGTCATTTTCACGATATTGATTCTTCAAATCCAAGAACATGGTATATCTCTCCATCTGTTGGTATCATCTTTAATTTCTTTCATCAGTGTCGTATAGTTTTCTGCATACAGGTCTTTTGTCTCCCTAGGTAGGTTTATTCCTAGGTATTTTACTCTTTTTGTTGCAGTGGTAAATGGGAGTGTTTCCTTAATTGCTCTTTCAGATTTTTCATCATTAGTGTATAGGAATGCAAGAGATTTCTGTGCTTTAATTTTGTATCCTGCAACTTTACCAAATTCACTGATTGCTCTGGTGGTTTTCTGGTGGCATTTTTAGGATTCTCTATGTATAGTATCATGTGATCTGCAGACAGTGACAGTTTTACTTCTTCTTTTACAATTTGTATTCCTTTTATTTCTTTTTCTCCTCTGATTGCCGTGGCTAGGACTTCCAAAACTATGTTGAATAATAGTGGCAAGAGTGGACAACCTTGTCTTTTTCCTCATCTTAGAGGAAATGCTCTCAGTTTTTCACGTTTGAGAATGATGTTTGCTGTGGGTTGCTTGGATTTGGCCTTTATTATGTTGAGGTAGGTTCCCTCTATGCGCACTTTCTGGAGAGTTTTTTATCATAAATGGGGGTTGAATTTTGTCAAAAGCTTTTTCTGCATCTATTGAGATGATCATATGGTTTTTATTCTTCAATTTGTCAGTATGGTGTATCACATTGATTGTTTTGCGTATATTGAAGAATCCTCGCATCCCTGGGGTAAATCCCACTTGATCATGGTGTATGATCCTTTTAATGTGTTGTTGGATTCTGTTTGCTAGTATTTTGTTGAGGATTTTTACATCTATATTCATCAGTGATATTGGTCTGTAATTTTCTTTTTTTGTAGTATCTTTGTGTGGTTTTGGTATCAGGGTGATGGTGGCCTCATAGAATGAGTTTGGGAGTGTTCCTTCCTCTGCAATTTTTTGGAAGAGTTTGAGAAGGATGGGTGTTAGCTCTTCTGTAAATGTTTGATAGAATTCACCTGTGAAGCCATCTGGTCCTGGACTTTTGTTTGTTGGAGGATTTTAGATCGCAGTTTCAATTCCATCACTTGTGATTGGTCTGTTCATATTTTCTATTTCTTCCTGGTTCAGTCTTGGAAGGTTATACCTTTCTAGGAATTTGTCCATTTCTTCCAGATTGTCCATTTTATTGGCATAGAGTTGTTTGTAGTAGTCTCCGAGGATGCTTTGTATTTCTGCAGTGTCTGTTGTAACTTCTTTTTCATTTCTAATTTTATTGATTTGAGTCCTCTCCCTCTTTTTCTTGATGAGTCTGGCTAATGGTTTATCAATTTTGTTTATCTTCTCAAAGAACCAGCTTTTAGTTTTATTGATCTTTGCTATTGTTTTCTTCATTTCTATTTCATTTATTTCTGCTCTGATTTTTATGATTTCTTTCCTTCTGCTAACTTTGGGTTTTCTTTCTTCTTCTTGCTCTAGTTCCTTTAGGTGTAAGGTTAGATTGTTTATTTGAGATTTTTCTTGTTTCTTGAGGTAAGCTTGTATAGCTATAAACTTCCCTCTTAGAACTGCTTTTGCTGCATCCCATAGGTTTTGGATTGTCGTGTTTTCATTGTCATTTGTCTCTATATATTTTTTAATTTCCTCTTTGATTTCTTCAGGGATCTCTTGGTTATTTAGTAGCGTATTGTTTAGCTTCCATGTGTTTGTGTTTTTTACGGTTTTTTTCCCTGTAATTGATTTCTAATCTCATACCGTTGTGGTCAGAAAAGATGCTTGATATGATTTCAGTTTTCTTAAATTTACTGAGGCTTGATTTGTGACCCAAGATGTGATCTGTCCTGGAGAATGTACCGTGCGCAGTTGAGAAGAAAGTGTAATCTGCTGTTTTTGGATTGAATGTCCTATAAATATCAATGAAATCTATCTGGTCTATTATGTCATGTAAAGCTTCTGTTTCCTTATTTATTTTCATTTTGGATGATCTGTCCATTGGTGTAAGTGAGGTGTTAAAGTCCCCCACTATTATTGTGTTACTGTCGATTTCCTCTTTTATTGCTGTTAGCAGTTGCCTTATGTATTGAGGTGCTCCTATGTTGGGTGCATATATATTTATAATTGTTATATCTTCTTCTTGGATTGATCCCTTGATCATTATGGAGTGTCCTTCCTTGTGTCTTGTAACATTCTTTATTTTAAAGTCTATTTTATCTGATATGAGTATTGCTACTCCAGGCTTCTTTTGATTTCCATTTGCATGGAATATCCTTTTCCATCCCCTCACTTTCAGTCTGTATGTGTCCCTAGGTCTGAAGTTGGTCTCTTGTAGACAGCATATATATGGGTCTTGTTTTTGTATCCATTCAGGGAGCCTATGTCTTTTTGTTGGAGCATTTAATCCATTCACGTTTAAGGTAATTATCGATATGTATGTTCCTGTGACCATTTTCTCAATTGTTTTGGGTTTTTTTTTGTAGGTCCTTTTTTCTCTTGTGTTTCCCACTTAGAGAAGTTCCTTTAGCATTTGTTTTAGAGCTATTTTGGTGGTGCTGAATTCTCTTAACTTTTGCTTGTCTGTAAAGCTTTTCATTTCTCCATTGATTCTGAATGAGATCCTTACCAGGAAGAGTAATCTTGGTTGTAGGTTCTTCCCTTTCATCACTTTAAGTATATCATGCCACTCCCTTCTGGCTTGTAGAGTTTCTGCTGAGAAATCAGTTGTTAACCTTATAGGAGTTCCCTTGTATGTTATTTGTCATTTTCCCTTGCTGCTTTCAATAATTTTTCTTTGTCTTTAATTTTTGCCAGTTTGATTACTATGTGTCTCAGCGTGTTTCTCCTTGGGTTTATCCTGTATGGGACTCGCTGCGCTTCCTGGACTTAGGTGGCTATTTCCTTTCCCATGTTAGGGAAGTTTTCGACTATAATCTCTTCACATATTTTCTCTGGTCCTTTCTCTCTCTCTTGTCCTTCTGGGACCCCTATAATGCGAACGTTGTTGCGTTTAATGTTGTCCCAGAGGTCTCTTAGGCTGTCTTCATTTCTTTTCATTCTTTTTTCTTTATTCTGTTCTGCAGCAGTGAATTCCACCATCGTGTCTTCCAGGTCACTTATCCGTTCGTCCGCCTCAGTTATTCTGCTATTGATTCCTTCTAGTGTATTTTTCATTTCAGTTATTGTATTGTTCATCTCTTTTTTTTGTTCTTTATTTCTTCTAGGTCTTTGTTAAACATTTCTTGCATCTTCTCGATCTTTGCTTCCATTCTCTTTCCGAGGTCCTGGATCATCTTCACTATCATTATTCTGAATTCTTTTTCTGGAAGGTTGCCCATCTCCACTTCATTTAGTTGTTTTTCTGGGGTTTTATCTTGTTCCTTCATCTGGTACATAGCCCTCTGCCTTTTCATCTTGTCTGTCTTTTTGTGAATGTGGTTTTCCTTCCACAGGCTGCAGGATTGTAGTTCTTCTTGCTTCTGCTGTCTGCCCTCTGGTGGATGAGGGTATCTAAGAGGCTTTTGCAAGTTTCCTGATGCCATCACCATTTTAAATGCCCCTACCCTTTGACCTAGTCATTCGACTCCTAGGAATTTATCCTATAGACATAGACACAATATACAAGGATATTCATTGCAACATTGATGATAAGAACAAAAGACTGGGAGCTAATATCTATCAATAGGAGATTGGTTAAATAAATGATGGCAGAATTCAATGATGGAGTAAAATGCAGTTGTTAAGAAGAGTGAGGCAACTCCATATGCACTGATTAATTATCCTCCAGTGGAAAAAGTGCAGAACAAGAGTGCCTGTGTGTAAACAATAACACATATATGAACGTGGGTTTATATTTATGTATTATCTTTATATTCATACAAGGACAGGTAAGATACTTGTGTAACCTTGGTTACCTCAGGGGAGGGGAACAGTTGGCTTGAGGGGAGGGGAGATGGGCACAAGGGTAACATGCTTTTCATTGTCCTATCTATTCAAAAATAAAAATGAAATATTTTTTTAAAAAATAAGGCCACACCTTGTCCTGGGACAACATGATATAGAATATTCAACAGGGAGACATACCTTAGTGAAGTTACCAGCCTTATTGATGTCCAAAGAATTCTATGGCTTCTAAGCAGTAAAGAAGAGACCCACCAAGGGAGAGTTTTAGACTAACCTTGGACTTCTCCACACTTTTTGATCAATTCTCTTGATCATAAAGGGATTGTAGTAATAATTGGCATTTATGTACCATACACTATGTGCTAGGCACTGCTCTGAACGCATCACAAATATATTAACTCATTTCATCCTCTTAAAAAAAGTTAGGTACTATTACTGCCCCTGTTTTACAGATGGAGAAACTGGGGGCTAGGAAGGCCAAGCAAGTTTGCCCAAGTTCACAGAGCTAGTAACTGGCAGAGCGAGGATTTGAACCCAAGCAGTCTGGCTTCAGAGTCCACGATCTCACAATTAATATCTCTTGTATAAGAAATTTTCTTCAGTTTTTTTTTTTATTTCAAACATGATTTTTTAAAATAAATTAGTCTAATTCCATTTCTGTAAAATTTTATTTATCTATCTGTCATGTTTGGACTAATGTTTTACCAAATGTGAACTCTGAGAAATAATATCTTGTGAAGTTTTGAATGAATTTCTAACTTCTTCTTTGTGCTTTTGTATATAATATAAATGTTGTGGATATGTATCATTTCCACAAAACAGCAAAGTCATTCCTCTGGGGGAAGAAGTGTTTAAGTCAATCTCCAAGATATTTAAACACCAAGCATTGCGATGCCTAGTGCTGCAAATACCATGGTCTACAAGAATGACTTCTAAATTGTGGCAAGCTACCTGGGCCAAGTGGCCAGCGAGCCTTTCAGAGGGGATTAGCCAACTGAGGAATCATTACCCTCTGACTCTTGAATCCGGTGATTCGCTTTATCAGCTGAAGCCATCTGATCGTGTCACTGAAGTGCACAGTTAAATACCTGAACCTTCAAACTCAGTGGAGAGGAAAGTGCTCTGTAAACAGATTTGTTGCTGTGCGCATTCTTCCTTACTGCCTCAGGGCACTTTCTGCAAAACCAGGAGGTGGCTTTCATGCCGATTAAATGTGGGGATTAAGCGATTCTTAAAAAAGCCAACTCAGAGCCAGGCTTTCTATGGGAAGGTGTTTCTGTGGCCTTGGCGTCAACGAACACATGGGGATTTGAATCAAAGAGAGAAAAGAACAAACACAATCTACCGAACAAACTCTGTACGGCTCTGGAGTGTCATTTTAAGTTGAATAGAAAGCAGTGGAAAGTGGATACCACTATGCTGAAGAGTTAGAATTGGAGACGTTAGAAAAGAAATTAAATTACCTAATCCATCCCTTTCTGGGTCACCCTCTACAGAGCCCCTCCACCATGGGGTCCTTTAGAAAGCCTTTTTAAAATTTTCTTAAGCAAAGAACTTTTCCCACTTATCTAGGAAGAACGTTTTACAATCTAATTTATTTTCAGTTAAGAATATTTCATAATAATTATTCATTGCAGATTTTCCTTTTACAACTCCTCAATCCTTACAACCTCACAACGCTTATCAACATCTCTTTTTTCAAATCATTTTTCTTCAAATTTTTCTTGCTTTCATTTTCAACTATTAAAAAATATATATGTGTGTAAGTGCATAGAGATAGATAGATATGGGTAGATATAGATATCGATAGCGATATACTAGCTGTTTAACTATGTAAAGTGTGGTTACATAGTTATGGATAAAGTGTATATATACGTATTTCCTACTAATCTGTGTGTCTGTATGTGTATGTATGTGTGTGTGCATATATATATATATATATATATATATATATATATGTATGTATATAACTTTGGTTGTCCTATTTCATGTATCAGGTTGGAAATGCACAGTATGGAGGTTGGTAATTCTCCATTATCTTGTTTGTAGCCTATTAAACTGGAGATGGGTGAAGAAAAAGACCTGCTGGTCAAATTCAACCCTTCCTATAAAAACGATTTGAATACCTGGGTGGCAGAAGAAGTTCTAGAAATCAAGTATGTGGAGCACCCTCAAGTGGACAGCCTGCACCTGCGTGGAGAAGTGAATTACCCCAACCTCACCTTTGAGACCATGGAGCTGGATTTTGGCTGTATCCTGAACGATACTGAGGTGATCCGCTACATCACAGTCACCAACTGCAGCCCCCTGGTTGTGAAGTTTCGCTGGTTCTTCCTGGTGGATGATGAGGAAAATCAGATAAGGTACCAACTAGCGTGGCAATCCTGCAGAGCTCTCCCCTGCTCTTCATTTTTTTCTCCTTCGGGCTTTGCACTTGGTTTCCTGTATTCTGAGTACTGGTCTCTCATGAATACTTTCACTTCCAACAACTAATCATTGACAGAAGGAACGAAGAGCCATGGTCCATCCTAGGTTTCCAAACAGGAAAAGCAGATAAAACATCTTTGAAAGCCCCAATTGCCACCAAATTAACAAAGTGATATCCCAAAAGCCTGCTCTAATTTTGAATCTAGTGGTTGGATCATTAGAAATTTATCACTAAAAATAGTCTTCATAGAGTTTCCTTAATAAGCATTTGAAACCCAAAGCACGAATTGAGCAGGGTGATACATGCGATGTGTGCTGCCCTGAGCTCTACCTTCTGCATATTTCAGTGGGTTCCATTATGGCCCATATATGTACGTATGTATATAGATATATACTTATGTACAAAATAGTGGGAGGTGGTGAGCGCCGGAAGGCAAGAGCTGTCTTTACAATATTTGGGTTTAGAAGTGTCTTTCCTGTTCAATTAGAAGCTAAAGCCAACTTAATTTGGAAAACACTCCCTTAAAGAACTAGGAACAGCCTATTTCAGTCAAGCCTCAATAACAGTTTCATGTGGGTCAAAAGCCATGTTGTTGGCCAGGATGGATGGGCTTGTGCATATTTCCTTATTGGATGTTTGGACAGCTCGGTTTTCAACACCTGAATTTTGAATGGCCATTCTTAACTGGGAAAGTCTCATGTTATTTCTTGGCTGGTCGATGCTTCCTGTACACTATCCTCATCTTGTGTATGATAGCCATCCTTTCTTTCCTGTGCCTGTTTCCATGGTAACTATGGCTTGTTCTGGATGTCTTCCATAAACATCTGATGACGACCCGGTGTAGCACCGAAGCCGGTTCTGGGCCTGAGTGATGGAGCCTGCTCATTAGGTGCCAATGACTGTTCAGGTTTGGGATGAAATTCTGTAGATGGTGAACATTTAAAATAATTATGGAAAAATCAGCCAACCTGACCTAATGAGTTTCAAACACCAGATTGTGTGAAGTTATTCTGATGGAACACAGCTAAATGAGTTTTTTCTATCTGGGAGCAAGGGACATGCTTTATTTATTTTTTTATTTTCGAGAGGCCATTTCCATAATTAAAATGATGACATTTTGAAAATGTTCTTGGCCAGTACTGGAGATGACACACTTAATTTTTCATTGGCTTAAGCACTCATTTAACCATATTTTTCCTTTCTTCTTTATCTTCTAATATCTTGATACTGAGCCTCTGCTTATATTTCATTTGTTCATTCATTCATTCATTCAGAGAGTCACTCAGAAACCATTTGATAAGTGGCTCTTATGCACCAGATAATGGGTGAGGTATCAGGGATACAGAAGTGAGTAAGACATGATCACTGGACGGAGGCTATTGGGGAAACAGATGTGTAAACCGTGACACATGATAGTGCCAGCCTCTGAGGGATGCCGGGGGAATGAATGCTCACAGGAGTCAGAGAAGGCTGCCCTGAGAGGCACGGTTAAATGCTCCAGATGGAGAAGCAGGGAAACATTCTCAGTAACAGGCATAGCGTGTATATAAGTTCGGATTCATGGACTCTGTTGCAAGTGACAAGAAACCTGACCCTAAGTAAAAATGAAAAGCAGGGACTTCCCTGGTGGCGCAGTGGTTAAGAATCCCCCTGCCAATGCAGGGGACACAGGTTTGAGCCCTGGTCCGGGAAGATCCCACATGCCGCAGAGCAACTAAGCCCGTGAGCCACAACTACTGAGCCTGCGCTCTAGAGCCCACGAGCCACAACTACTGAGCCCGCGTGCCTAGAGCCCATGCTCCACAACAAGAGAAGCCACCGCAATGAGAAGCCCACACACCGTAACCAAGAGTAGCCCCCACTCACCACAACTAGAGAAAGCCTGCACACAGCAATGACAACCCAACGCAGCCAAAAAACAAATAAATAAAATTTTTTTAAAATTTTTTTCTAAAAAAAAAAATGAAAAGCAAAGTTCATTCACTGGTTCCCACAATTCAAAAGTCCAAGTTCATTCTGGCTTCTGGCCTGGCTTAAAGCAAGGGCTCAAACAGTGTTGCTGGAGCCAGGGTCCCTGTCTCAGCTCTGCTCTCTGTCATGAGTTAGCCGCGTTCTCAGAGCAGCTTTTCTCCCATGGTCACCAGGTGCTGCCAGCACTCCTGGGGCCATGTCTGTGCAAATTCTGAGCCACTGAAAAGGAACATGAGCCTTGGTCCCAGAACTTCCAGGAGATGCATTCTGATGGGACCATCTTAATCACCTTTCCTGTCCCCTCCCCTCACCGGTCACCATCAGGGGAGGGCGAAGCTCTTGATTAGCATTGGCCTGGCCGTGTGCCCCACGCCAAGCACTGCAGTGATGACCTCAGAACCACATGGACCGAAGGGATGGGAGTGGGGCGGATCTCCAGGCAAAAAACTGCAATCTAGGAGAAGGAATGAGGGAGAGGCAGGTGGCACGCCCCTATCAGTGTCCACAGGGGACCCGTCAGTGCAGCCACAGTGCAGACTTCATCAATGGGGGGCAGTCCGGGGAGGCGAGTCTGGGCAGGTAGGTTGGCAGCAGTGTGTGAGAGGCCTGGTATTCCATGATAAGGCACTTAGACTCTTTCTTGGAGGCATTGGTGAGATTTGTAATCAGGAGAGTGACAGAGTCGGGTTTTTTCAGAAAGATAACCCTTAGCAGCATTCAGCACAGTTGTCCAACCCCTCCTTCCTGAAACACATTCCTTTCATGGCTTGAATAGCACCATACTCTCCTGCTTTTCCTCTTGTCCCCTCTACTGACTACTTCTCAGCTCTCGGCCAGCAGCAACTCTGCTGGAGTTGTAGGACGCAGGGCTCCCTCCTAGGCCGTCTGCTCTTCCTGGAGTTGCATTTACCGACAGCTTCACTTAGCCCCGGTTGCAGAGGCTTCTGAATGCGTATCTCCACCGAGACCCCTCAGAGTTCCAAGTGCATCACCTTCTTGACGTCTCCTCCCGGATGTCTCGCAGGTGACTCGTGTCCAGCGTACCCCACTCCAATCTCAGGCTCTCCCCTGCCCCCTCCCTGCCTCTCCTACAGGGCCCTTGTCCCAGTAAATGGCATCACTGTCCTGAGAGGCATCCAGATTCCCTCCTCTCCCTTACCCCACGCATCAAATCCATCACCAAGCTCTACCTATTACACCTTCTAAAAACCTTTCATTCCCATCTCCACGGTTGTCACCCTAGTTGAAGCCCCGATTGCTCCTGCCTGGACAGTTGTGACAGCCCCTGACTGGGCTCTCTGCCTCCACACCTGTGCCACAGTCCATCACCCCCTCAGCAGACAAGCGATGAGCATGTCACTGCCCTGGTTTTCAGCTTTGAAGGATGCCCATGCCTCTTGGGATAAAGTACAAAATACTCACTGTGTTCTTCAAGGCTCAGCCGCCCCTGTGGTGCCCCTGAATTCCTCTCCAGCTTCTTCTCACTTTGCTCTCCCCTTACCATACTGACTTCTTTCTGTTTACCCGCCATGCTGGCCTCTTTCCTGCCGAGTGGTGGTTTGCTGTCTAACTGCCCTCTCTCTGTTGGACACTGTCCCCTCTCCTCACCTAGTTAGCCCTGCTGCCTCACTAAGTCTTCAGCTTAAACCTCCATCCCCAGGAAGCCTTCTCCGAGACGCTGCCCTACCCAAGGTCCCCTGTTATAGGCACCAGTAGCCTATCTCCTTGGTGACTCATCACATTTGCAGCTATGGCTAATGGTCAACTTCCTAGCTGGTGCTTAATCCCCATGAGACTAGGGAGCACATCTGTTCTGTTGCCTCTGGATCCCAGAGCCCAGCACAGTCCATAGCACAGTCCTCAAAAGGTATTTTCTAGTTAATCAACCGCTCTCCCTGCCCCTGGTGTTTGTAGTGAGAGGAGAGTCATTTCATAACTGGTTTAACACTCTTTTCTGTTGGCTTCCTGGCACCTGCCAAATGGAAAGGTTCAAGGCATAAATATCACCTTGAAGAGAGAAAACAATGCCACTTGCTGTCTAGACAGGCTCTGTCTGTGCAGCCCGTCAGAAAAACATGAACCACTCATTGGCTAAAGGTCACTTTTATCAGATATAGCAACACGAACCTTTCTTTTCCAGTCAGAATTCTTCTAAGCCTCACAACTAGTAAAAGAAACAAAAGCATAAAAGAAGTTTTCTTCTTCTTTTATTAGGCAGGATATGAGGAGGCCTAGACTCTCAACATTCCTGCCTGTCACAACACGTATACATCACACGTGTGTGTGTGCGTGCACATGTGGGAGCGTGTGTGTGCATGTGCATGTGTACATGCATGTCTGTGCATTTGGGAATGAGTGTGCGTGTTTGTGTGTGTGTGTGTGTGTGTGTGTGTGTGTGTGTGATTTTGTAGGGAATTCTGACTCAGACATTCAAAGCATCTCTCTTGTTTGAGCATATTTTTGGTTCCAAGTTGGCCCTCATGTCACACATAAGAACAAAGAGAGAAATAAAGTGGGCAAGCGTGTTAGGTAAGCACTCCCTAAGCCAGTCATTGCCTTAGAAACCCACTCATCCATGCGAGTCCACGTGCATGACAGAGTTCTAGACTGAGTTTGATAGGTAACAGTCCACGCGCTCACACGTACGCAAGTAATGAGGAAGCTGGGAGGACATATCAGGGCTGGGCATGGCTGCCGGCACAACAGCACTGCAGAAACATGCCCTTTCTTCGGCCTAACTGCTTAGCTGGATAAGAGCACGATGCTTTGTGGCATCTGTGTGAAACGGGAGCACAGGGAGGCCGACACTGAAACCAGGCTTTGCTTTTAAGAGACCAGAGAGAACCAAGCAGATGCTGGCTCAGCTGGCGTCTATGCCCAGACTCAGAGCTGCAAGCTGAGGCGATGTTAGAACTTGGAGCATGTGGGCCGCATGGTCCCCAAGGACACCTTTGCCTTTTTGCTTCCGAATCAGATTATAAATAAACCAAATTCAAGAGCCTAAGGGAGCCCAGCCTGACAGCAAAGGAACGTGTGTTGTTCTCACACTGATTTTTTTGTGATGAGCATCAGTTGTCCAATATTGTGATTGGAAGAGGAGGGTGGAAGGGCTGGAAGTGGAGTGGAGGGTCCTTATCGCCTGGATGCTTCTGTCTGTCTCTTCATCACCCCTCAACTTCTCTTGCTTTGAAAGTGGAACTTTTTAAAGACATGGTATCAGTGGTACTTGAGGTCCTGGGCTGTGGAATCAGACATGGCTGGTTAGAATCCCAGCTCTGTCCTAAACACATGACCCTGTGCCCTGGCTTACTTACCTGTAAAATGGGGATAATGCAGAAACCGAAAAGACTTGCTGTGAGCACTAAATGTTTATAAAGTGTATGTGTCTTTGAGATAACACATGAAAGAAAAATCTGAACTTGGTGGCTGTTTTCAGGTCTCAAAGGGTCCCTTCTTCTCCATTCCTTCCCACCAAGTGCTGCTAAGTGAAGCACTCCCCAGGATCCTAAAGTGTTGGAACCATAGGGTCCTTAGACACCAACATGATGGACTCAGCCCCTTTTCCTTCTGAAGGTTAGAAAATTCCTTTCCTGTACCAGGTCACATTCATCAAGGCTGAAGCCAGGCCCTCAAAGGCCACAGTCCGTGTGTGGTCAGGAGGGCCAGGCCCAGAGTGCCCTCTGTCTTCCCCACCACTCCTCCCTTCAGCCAGGTAAGCCCAGACCCATGCTCAAGGACAGGCCTCTGCTTTGCCCAAGGGCCCAATCAAGGAAACAAAGATGTTTAGGGGGAAAATAAAACATGGTTCTTTATTTTTCTTTCAAAAAAAATAATAATTATATTGAATCCCATGGGTCAGGCACTGGGCATCCTTGTACCCCAGCCTTCCAGGGCTGCTCAGTGTGCTAAGAGCCTGGCCTCTAAGGCAGCCTTCTACTCAGCCACCTGCCCCATGTGACCCTCATGGATGGCTGAGGGTCCCTGAGCCTCAGCTTCCTTGTCTGAAATGAGGGTGATTATAACGGCATCTCCCACATACAGATGTGGTGAGGATTGTCTCAGTCCCTACTGCAGAGCTCTTGGATCTGTGTGTCATATAATAAATGCTCAGTAAGTGTCGGGTGTTACGGCCATTCCTTTATTGAGGAAATTGAGTGGATTGGCACCCTGTAATGCTAATACAGGACCTATTTGAGAAGCAGAATCCCGGAGGTGGCTTGGAAACATCTCCTGGAATTAGTCAGAAGCCATTTCAGGACACAGAGAGGCCTCACGGGCTCTGAGGGCCGCAGGTGTCTCTTGCTAGCTTGAGCTTCTGTCCCTTCAATAAATATCCCTCTGTCTTCCCCACAGGCCCTGCACCTCTCAGAATCCTTCAAGCTTCTGCAGTTGTATTTTTTTTTCCCACCTCCCAGAGAAGTCTGGATAAGAGACAAAAGTGAGCGTGGAGCCTGGGGTCTAGAGGGAAAGCAGTTCTGATGAGGGAGCAAAAAGGGTCAAAAGAGGGAACAGAAGTGGCCACAGCTGTCCTCAGGCAAAGTGCCAAGTCAAGTTCTTATGCCCCTCCCACCCCCTTTCTTCCCTAACTCTCCCCCTGCTTGTACTTGAGCCAGAATGACAGTTTAACAGCCCAAAGAATGAATCCAGTGCAAACAGGGGCTATCCCCCTCGCCTGTATTAGTTTCCTATTGCTGCTGTAACAAATCACCATAAGCTGATGCTGGCAGGAAGTAGCACACCTAAAGGATTAGTCTAGATGAGATGAAGAAAGGTAGCAGAGGCCTGAAGGGACAAGGGATGAGATCTTAACCAGAACTTCTGTGGCCTCCCTTACCAACTCAAGGTGTTATGTGACCCGCTTTTCTGAGTCATGTATGGCTGAGGGTTGAGGGGAAGTTGACCTTAAGAATATTCACTGAGCAGTAGTGCAGAAGTACTGGGGGTTAGAACTTCAACATAGTATTTCAAAGGGGACCGATTCAGCGCATAACAGCCTTTAATTAAAAAAAATTAAATTAGTAAATACATGAATAAACATTTGAAGAGTAAAAAGGTCATGGTATCAGAAGCCCATGAGTCAGGGAAATGGTAGCAATGTGACTGGAAAATTATGCAGGACCAGGTCAGGTCCGGTGTTGTAGGCCATGCTAAGGAGTTTGATTTTTTTCAAAATGTAGTGAAAAGCCATGGAAGGGTTTAAAGTAAGTGATTAAGAGAGAGTGACATGGGCTACCATGGACCAGAGTCAACAGAAACGGTAGTCCTTAGACTAACAGAACTGCAAGAGGTCATTATCAACAGAAGAGCAGGTCATTATCTAAGGGGGAGCAGGCTCATTAAAGGCACCTCTACTGGGTATACTTAAGGAAGAAGGAAAATTATCTCAGACATATGTCTGAGATGCAAGAAGGATTTCTGAACTAAGAAAATGGTATATTATGGGTAAAATTAAAATACCATTAACTACATAAAATAATAATGTAGAATATTAATGTAGGACTGAAATAATATACAGTATGGAAGGGGAGAAATGAAAGATTTTAGGTCTTTGAGTTGTTCCAGAAGAGGGAAAAGGTAAGCTTTAAACATACATTTAAGTAAAGAAAAGAAGTAAAAGTATTTTATTACTAGAAGAAGAAAAAAAGTGAAGGGGAAAAATATAGTCAATCCAAAATAAATAAAAAATTAGGGGAAGGAGTGACATGGAAAAGAAACACAAAAATAAATAAACAAAAATTACAAAATAAGATGATAAAATAAATCCAAATGTATTGGTAATTGAAATCACTGTAAATAAAACTAAGAAAATGATTGTGCTTCTGGATTTTACTCACAATTATTTTTAAAAGAGATACCTGAAAAATAAGGATACAGTAATATAAAAGGATGGGGAAAGATAGAACAGGCATATAATGGAGGGAGTTCTGAGGAAGCTATGAAACATCAGTTAAAATAGACTTCATTTTTTAAAAATTTTTATCAGAGTATAGTTGATTTACAATGTTGTGTTATTTTCTGCTGTACAGCAAAGTGAATCAGTTATACATATACATATACATATATATATATATATATATACTTTTTTTAGATTCTTCTCCCGTATAGGTTATTACAGAGTACTGAGTAGAGTTCCCTGTGCTATACAGTAGGTCCTTATTAGTTATCTGTTTTCTATATAGTAGTGCGTATATGTCAATCCCAGTCTCCCAGTTTATCCCTCCCCCACCTTTCCCCCCTGGTAACCAAAAATGGACTTTAAAACAAAAAAGCATTGCCAGAGGTCAAGAAGGTTACTAGGTCAGTTCACCAGAAAGATATAATAATCCTAAACTTCATACATCTCAAAACATAACTTCAAAATACATAAAGCAAATCAAATCCCCTATCTTTAATAACACTCTCTCGAGCAGACAGAAAATCAGCAAGACTATATAGCTTACATTGCCGCATGTAGTAGCCACCAAACCTCATGTAGCTATTTAAATTTTTTTTTAACTTTTTAAATTAAAAATGTAGCTCCTTAGTCACACTAGCCACATTTTAAGTGCCCAGTAACCACATGTCGCTTGTGGCTGTTGTATTGAACAGCACAGATACAGGCCATGTCAGTCACTGTAGAAAGTTCTGTTGGACAGCTCTCCTACAGACAACTCGAACACAATTAACAGGCTCCATATAATATATGTAGAACACCCCATTAAGAAAAAACTCTTCCAGCCCTATGGAACACTTATGAAAAATTACCATATACTAGGGCTTAAAGCAAATCTCAACAAATCTGTTAATGTTAGAAATCAATAACAAATATATATTTAAAAACAAACAAGAAGAACATAGACATTTTAAAATACACTTCTGAATAACCTATGGGTGAAAAAAATCACAATGAAAATTAGGAAATACTTAAGATTGAATGATGATGAAAAAAATCAGTGGTAATGAAACTGAAGCGGACTTCTAAAAATTTTTATTGGATTATAGTTGATTTACAATGTTGTGTTAATTTCAGGTATACAGCAAAGTGATTCAGTTATACATATACATATTTTCATTCTTTTTCAGATTCTTTTCTCATATAGGCTATCACAAAATATTGAGTAGAGTTTCCTGTGCTATACAGCAGGTCCTTGTTGGTTATCTATCTTATGTATACTAGTTTGTGTATGTTAATCCCAAGCTCCTGGTTTATCCCTCCCCCCCCCCACCCCATGCTTCCCCTTTGGTAGCCGTAAGTTTGGTTTCAATATCTGTAAGTCTATTTCTGTTTTGTAAATGAGTTCATTTGTATCATTTTTTAAAATTAGATTCCACATATGAGTGATATCATATGATATGTCTTTCTCTGTCTGACTTCACTTAGTATGATAATCTCTGGGTCCATCCATGTTGTTGCAAATGGCATTATTTTGTTCTTTCTTATGGCTGAGTAATATTCCATTGTATATATGTACCACATCTTCTTTATCCATTCCTCTGTTGATGGATATTTAGGTTGCTTCCATGTCTTGGCTGTTGTAAGTAGTGCTGCAATGAACATTGGGGTGCGTGTATCTTTTTGAAATATGGTTTTCTCCAGATATATGCCTAGGAGTGGGACTGCTGTATCATATAGTAGTTTTATTTTTATTTATTTATTTTTAGTTATGAATTTATTTGGTAATTTTATAATCGCCTATTGGCATATACTTTTTTTTAAAATAAATTTATTTATTTTTGGCTGTGTTGGGTCTTCGTTGCTGCACACAGGCTTTCTCTAGTTGCGGCGAGCGTCGGCTACTCTTTGTTGCGGTGTGCGGGCTTCTCATTGCGGTGGCTTCTCTTGTTGTGGAGCGCAGGCTTCAGTAGTTGTGGCATGTGGGCTCAGCATTTGTGGCTCACGGGCTCTAGAGCACAGGCTCAGTAGTTGTGGTGCATGGGGCTTAGTTGCTCTGTGGCATGTGGGATCTTCCTGGACCAGGGCTTGAACCCGTGTCCCCTGCATTGGCAGGCGGATTCTTAACCACTGTACACCAGGGAAGTTCAGTAGTTCTATTTTTAGTTTTTTAAGGAACCTCCATACTGTTCTCCATAGTGGTTGTACCAATTTACATTCCCACCAACAGTGTAGGAGGGTTCCCCTTCCTCCACACCGTCTCCAGCATTTATTGTTTGTAGACTTTTTAATAATGACCATTCTGACTGGTGTGAGATGATACCTCACTGTAGTTTTGATTTGCATTTCTCTAATAGTTAGTGATGTTGAGCATCTTTTCATGTGCTTTTTTTGGCCATCTCTATGTCTTCTTTGGAGAAATGTCTATTTAGATCTCCTGCCCATGTTTTGGTTGGATTTTTTGTTTTTTTGACATACAAACAGCATGAGCTGTTTGTATATTTTGGAGATTAATCCCTTGTTGGTCACTTTGTTGTCAAATATTTTCTCCCATTCTGTGGGTTGTCTTTTCGTTTTGTTTATGGTTTCCTTTGTTGTGCAGAAGCTTTTAAGTTTAACAAGCTCCCATTTGTTTACTTTTGTTTTTATTTTCATTACTCTAGGAGGTGTGTGCAAAAAGATATTGCTGTGATTTATGTCAGAGAGTGTATCCTGCCTATGTTTTCTTCTAAGAGTTTTATAGTGTCTGGCCTTACATTTAGGTCTTTGATCCATTTTGAGTTTATTTTTGAGTATGGTGTTAGAGAATGTTCTAATTTCAGTCTTTTACATGTAGCTGTCCAGTTTTCTCAGCAGAAGCTAAAGTGGACTTAAATGAAAATCTGTAGTCTTAAGTCAGTGGTTCCCAACTGAAGGCAATTTTGCCCCCCAGGGGACGTTTGGCAATGTCTGGAGACATTATTATTATTATCATTATTATTATTATTATCATCAGCATCAGCATCATCATAACCAGGGGGAGCTACTGGCTTCTAGTGGGTAGAGGCCAGGGATGCTACTAAGTATTTTTCAATACACAGGACAGCCCCCGACAACAAAGAATTATCCATTCGAAATATTGATAGCGCTACCATTGACAAGCTCTACTTTAGATGCTTATGTTACAAAAGAAAGGAGGCTGAAAATTGAGTTGAACCTTCACAGCTATAAAAGTTGGGTAAGTAAATAAACAAATATAGCCAAAGAAAATAGACAGAAGGAAATATTGAATGTATGACCAGAAATTAATGAAAGAGAAAATTAAATAAAATACAAAGAATCAACAAAGCCAGAAGTTGACTATTTGAAGAGACGATTAATAAAATCAACAAATTCAGGCAAGACTGATAAAGAAAAAAAAAAAGACACAACCATTACTAGGAATACACAAATGATATAACTACAGTTGCAGCAGATATTAAAAAGATGAAATTTTCATGAGTAACTTTATGGCAAAAATTTGAAAAATTGGATAAAACGAATAAAATCTTAGAAAAATACAACTTATAAAAACTAACTTAAAAAAAAAAAAGAAATCCCAGCTTACCCTTCCCCCTCCCCATGTCCTCAAGTCCATTCTCTAGTAGGTCTTGCATCTTTATCCCAAGTGGCATGGACATACATACACTACCAAATGTAAAACCGATAGCTAGTGGGAAGCGACTGCATAGCACAGGGAGATCAGCTTGGTGCTTTGTGACCACCTAGAGGGGTGGGATAGGGAGGATGGGAGGGAGAGAGATGCAAGAGGGAGGAGATATGGGGACATATGTATATGTATAGCTGATTCACTTTGTTATAAAGCAGAAAGTAACACACCATTGTAAAGCAATTATACTCCAATAAAGATGTTTAAAAAAAATCCAAATGGTCTTTTAATCACTGAAGAAATTGAATAAATAGCTTCAAGTCCTTCTATAATAAAACACTAGTTCTGATAGACAAAGGCAAGTTTTTCCAAGTATTCCAGGAACAAATAATTATTCCAAACTTACACAAATTCTTTTTTTTATATTACTTATTTTTTATTGGAGTATAGTTGATGTACATTATTGTGTAAGTTACAGGTGTATAATATAGTGATTCACAATTTTAAAGGTTATACTCCATTTATAGTTATTATAAAATATTAGCTATATTTTCCATGTTGTACCATATATCCTTTTAGCTTATTTTATAACAGTTTCTTATTTTTGTTATTTTTTATTCTTATTTTATAACATAATAGTTTCTACCTCTTAATCCCCTACCCCAATATTGCCCCTCCCCTCTTCCCTCTCCCCACTGGTAGCCACTAATTTGTTCTGTACATCTGTGAGTCTGTTTCTTTTTTGTTATATTCACTAGTTTGTTGTATTCTTTACATTCCACATATGTGATGTCATACAGCATTTGTCTTTCTCTGTGTGACTTATTTCATGTAGCATAATATTCTCCAAGCCCATCCATGTTGTTGCAAATAGCAAAATTTCCTTCTTTTTCTATTGCTGAGTAATATTCCATTGTACATATATACCACATCTTCTTTATCCACTAATCTGTTGATGGACACTTAGGTTGCTTCCATATCTTGGCAGTTATAAATAATGCTGCTATGAACATTGGGGTGCATGTATCTTTTCAAATTAATGGGGTTTTTTTTCTATATATACCCAAGAATGGAATTGCTGGGTCATATGATAGTTCTATTTTTAATTTCTTGAGAAACCTCCATACTGTTTTTTGCAGTGGCTGCACAAATTTATGTTCCCACCAACAGTATTTGAAGGTTCCCTTTTCTTCACATCCTTTGCAACATTTGTTATTTGTGTTCTTTTTTAATGATAACCACTCTGACAGGTGTGAGGTGATATCTCATTGTGGTTTTGATTTGAATTTCCCTAATGATTAGTGATGTTGAGCATCTTTTCATGTGCCTGCTGGCCATCTGCATGTCTTCTTTGGAAAAACATCTATTCAGGTATTCTGCCCATTTCTTTTTTAATACCTTTATTGGAGTATAATTGCTTTACAATGGTCTATTAGTTTCTGCTTTATAACAAAGTGAATCAACTAAACATATACATATATCCCCATATCTCCTCGCTCCTGCCTCTCGCTCCCACCCTCCCTATCCCACCCTTTTAGGTGGTCACAAAGCATTGAGCTGATATCCCTGTGCTATGTGGCTGCTTCCCACTAGCTATCTATTTTACATTTGGTAGTGTATATATGTCCATGCCACTCTCTCACTTTTTCCCAGGTTACCCTTCCCCCTCCTTGTGTCCTCAAGTGCATTCTCTACATCTGCATCTTTATTCCTGTCCTCGCCCTAGCTTCTTCAGAACCTTTTTTTTTTTGATTCCATATATATGTGTTAGCATACAGTATTTGTTACTCTCTTTTTGACTTACTTCACTCTGTATGACAGACTCTAAGTCCGTCCACCTCACTAGAAATAACTCAATTTCGTTTCTTTTTATGGCTGAATAATATTCCACTGTATATATGTGCCACATCTTCTTTATCCATTCATCTGTCGATGGACACTTAGGTTGCTTCCATGTCCTGGCTATTGTAAATAGAGCTACAATGAACATTGTGATACATGACTCTTTTTGAATTATGATTTTCTCAGGGTATATGCCCAGTAGGGCGATTGCTGGATCGTATGGTACTTCTATTTTTAGTTTTTTTAAGGAACCTCCATACTGTTCTCCATAGTGGCTGTATCAATTTACATTCCCACCAGCAGTGCAAGAGGGTTCCCTTTTCTCCACACCCACTCCAGGATTTATTGTTTGTAGATTTTTTGATGATGGCCATTCTCACTGGTGGGAGGTGATACCTCATTGTAGTTTTGCTTTGCATTTCTCTGATGATTAGTGATGTTGAGCATCCTTTCGTGTGTTTGTTGCCAATCTATATATCTTCTCTGTAGAAATGTCTATTTAGGTCTTCTGCCCATTTTTGGATTGGGTTGTTTGTTTTTTTGATATTGAGCTTCATGAGCTGCTTGTAAATTTTGGAGATTAATCCTTTGCCAGTTGCTTCATTTGCAAATATTTTCTCCCATTCTGAGGCTTGTCTTTTCATCTTGTTTATGTTTTCCTTTGCTGTGCAAAAGCTTTTACATTTCATTAGGTCCCATTTGTTTATGTTTGTTTTTATTTCCATCTCTCTGGGAGGTGGGTCCAAAAGGATCATGCTGTGATTTATGTCATGGAGTGTTCTGCCTATGTTTTCCTCTAAGAGTTTGATAGTGTCTGGCCTTACATTTAGGTCTTTGATCCATTTTGAGTTTATTTTTGTGTATGGTGTTAGGGAGTGTTCTAATTTCATTCTTTCACATGTAACTGTCCAGTTTTCCCAGCACCACTTATTGAAGAGGCTGTCTTCTCCATTGCATATTCTTGCCTCCTTTATCAAAAATAATGTGAATGGGGCTTCCCTGGTGGCGCAGTGGTTGGGAGTCCACCTGCCGATGCAGAGGACATGGGTTCATGCCCTGGTCCGGGAAGATCCCACATGCCATGGAGCGGCTGGGCCCGTGAGCCATGGCCGCTGGGCCTGCGCGTCCGGAGCCTGTGCTGCACAATGGGAGAGGCCACAACAGTGAGAGGCCCACGTACCGCAAAAAAAAAAAAATTAAAAAAATAAGGTGACTGTATGTGCATGCATTTGTCTTTGGGCTTTCTATCCTGTTCCATTGATCTATATTCCTGTTTTTGTGCCGGTACCATACTGTCTTGATTACTATAGCTTTGTAGTATAGTCTGAAGTCTGGGAGCCTGAATCTTCCAGCTCCGTTTTTCTTTCTCAAGATTGCTTTGGCTATTCGGGGTCATTTGTGTTTCCATACAAATTGTGAAATGTTTTGTTCTAGTGCTGTGAAAAATGCCATTGGTAGTTTGATAGGGATTGCACTGAATCTGTACATTGCTTTGGGTAATATAGTCATTTTCAGAATGTTGATTTTTCCAATCCAAGAACATGGTATATCTCTCCATCTGTTTGTATCATCTTTAATTTCTTTCATCAGTATCTTACAGTTTTCTGAGTACAGGTCTTTACCCTCCTTAGGTAGGTTTATTCCTAGCTTTTTTATTCTTTTTGTTGCAGTGGTAAATGGGATTGTTTCCTTAATTTCTCTTTCAGATTTTTCATCATTAGTGTATAG
Source organism: Delphinapterus leucas (assembly GCF_059928025.1). Classification (NCBI taxonomy): domain Eukaryota; kingdom Metazoa; phylum Chordata; class Mammalia; order Artiodactyla; family Monodontidae; genus Delphinapterus; species Delphinapterus leucas. The sequence goes on from NC_143148.1 coordinate 47,167,310, forward strand.
GAATGCAAGAGATTTCTGTGCATTTTGTATCCTGCAACTTTACCAAATTCATTGATTAGCTCTAGTAGTTTTCTGGTAGCACCTTTAGGATTCTCTATGTATAGTATCATGTCATCTGCAATCAGTGACAGCTTTACTTCTTCTTTTCCGATTTGGATTCCTTTTATTTCCTTTTCTTCTCTGATTGCTGTGGCTAAAACTTCCAAAACTATGTTGAATAATAGTGGTGAGAGTGGGTAACCTTGTCTTGTTCCTGATCTTAGTGGAAATGGTCTCAGTTTTTCACCATTGAGAATGATGTTGGCTGTGGGTTTGTCATATATGGCCTTTATTATGTTGAGGTAAGTTCCCTCTTTGCCCACTTTCTGGAGGGTTTTCATCATAAATGGGTGTTGAATTTTGTCGAAAGCTTTCTCTGCATCTGTTGAGATGATCATATGGTGTTTATCCTTCAGTTTGTTAATATGGTGTATCACATTGATCGATTTGCATATATTGAAGAATCCTTGCATTCCTGGGATAAACCCCACTTGATCATGGTGTATGATCCTTTTCATGTGCTGTTGGATTCTGTTTGCTAGTATTTTGTTGAGGATTTTTGCATCTTTATTCATCAGTGTTATTGGCCTGTAGTTTTCTTTTTATGTGACGTCTTTGTCTGGTTCGGCATCAGGGTGATGGTGGCCTCATAGAATGAGTTTGGGAGTGTTCCTCCCTCTGCTATATTTTGGAAGAGTTTGAGGATAGGTGTTAGCTCTTCTCTGAATGTTTTCATGTTTAGAATTTTCCTGTGAAGCCATCTGGTCCTGGGTTTTTTTTTGGTGGAAGATTTTTAATCGCAGTTTCAATTTCAGTGCTTGTGATTGGTCTGCTTATATTTTCTATTTCTTCCTGGTTCAGTCTCGGAAGTTTGTGCTTTTCTAAGAATTTGTCCATTTCTTCCGGGTTGTCCATTTTATTGGCATATAGTTGCTTGTAGTAGTCTCTCGTGATCCTTTGTATTTTTGCAGTGTCAGTTATTACTTCTCCTTTTTCATTTCTAATTCTGTTGATTTGAGTCTTCTCCCTTTTTTTCTTGATGAGTCCAGCTAATGGTTTATCAATTTTGTTTACCTTCTCAAAGAACCAGCTTTTTGTTTTATTGATCTTAGCTATTGTTTCCTTCATTTCTTTTTCATTTATTTCTGATCTGATCTTTATGATTTCTTTCCTTCTGCTAACTTTGGATTTTTCTTTCTCTAATTGCTTTAGGTGTAAGGTTAGGTTGTTTATTTAAGATGTTTCTTGTTTCTTCAGGTAGGATTGTATTGCTATAAACTTCCCTCTTAGAACTACTTTTGCTGCATCGCATAGGTTTTGGGTCGTCATGTTTTCATTGTCATTTGTTTCTAGGTATTCTTTTATTTCCTCTTTGATTTCTTCAGTGATCTCTTGGTTATTTTAGTAGTGTATTGTTTAGCCTCCATGCGTTTGTATTTTTCACAGATTATTTCCTGTAATTGATATCTAGTCTCATAGTGTTGTGGTTGGAAAAGATACTTGATACAATTTCGATTTTCTTAAATTTACCGAGGCATAATATGTGACCCAACATATGATCTATCCTGGAGAATGTTCCATGAGCACTTGAGAAGAAAGTGTACACTGTTGTTTTTGGATGGAATGTCCTATAAATATCAGTTAAGTCCGTCTTGTTTAATGTATCATTTAAAGATTTATTTTCCTTATTTATTTTCACTTTAGATGATCTGTCCATTGGTGAAAGTGGGGTGTTAAAGTCCCCTACTATTACTGTATTACTGTCCATTTCCCCTTTTATGGCTGTTAGCATTTGCCTTATGTATTGAGGTGCTCCTATGTTGGGGGCATAAATGTTTACAATTGTTATATCTTCTTCTTGGATTGATCCCTTGATCATTCTGTAGTGTCCTTCTTTGTCTCTTGTAATAGTCTTTATTTTAAAGTCTATTTTGTTTGATATGAGAATTTCTGCTCCAGCTTTCTTTTGATTTCCATTTGCATGGAATATCTCTTTCCATCCCCTCACTTTCAGTCTGTATGTGTCCTTAGGTCTGATGTGGGTGTCTTGTAGACAGCATATATATGGGTCTTGTTTTTGTATCCGTTCAGCCAGTCTATGTCTTTAGGTTGGAGCATTTAATCCATTTACATTTACAGTAGTTATCGATATGTGTGTTCCTATTACCATTTTCTTAATTGTTTTGGGTTTGTTGTTGTAGGTGTTTTCCTTCTCTTGTGTTTCCTGCCTAGAGAAGTTCCTTTAGCATTTGTTGTAAACCTGGTTTGGTGGTGCTGAATTCTCTTAGCTTTTGCTTATCTGTAAAGGTTTTAAGTTCTCCGTTGAATCTGAATGAGATCCTTGCTGGGTAGAGTGATCTTGGTTGTAGGTTTTTCCCTTTCATCACTTTAAATATGTCCTGCCACTCCCTTCTGGAGCACAGAGTTTCTGCTGAAAGATCAGTCGTTAACCTTATGGGGATTCCCTTGTATGTTATTTGTTGCTTTTCCCTTGCTGCTTTTAACATTTTTTTCTTTGTATTTAATTTTTGGTAGTTTGATTAACATGTTTCTTGGTGTGTTCCTCCTTGGATTTATCCTGTATGGGACTCTCTGTGCTTCTTGGACTTGATTGACTAGTTACTTTCCCATATTAGGGAAGTTTTCAACTCTAATCTCTTCAAGTATTTTCTCACTCCCTTTCTTTTTCTCTTCTTCTTCTGCGACCCCTATAATTCGAATGTTGGTGCATTTAATGTTGTCCCAGAGGTCTCTGAGACTGTCCTCAATTCTTTTCATTCTTTTTTCTTTTTTCTGATCTGTGGTAGTTATTTCCACTATTTTATCTTCCAGGTCGCCTATCTGTTCTTCTGCCTCAGTTATTCTGCTATTGATTCCTTCTAGGGAATTTTTAGTTTCATTTATTGTGTTGTTCATCATTGTTTGTTTGCTCTTTAATTCTTCTAGGTCCTTGTTAAACGTTTCTCGTATTTTCTCTATTCTATTTCCAAGATTTTGTATCATCTTTACTATCATTACTCTGTAATGATATCATTACTCTATCATTAGATATCATTACTCTATCATTACTATCATTACAAAATTCTTTTTCAGGTAGACTGGCTATTTCCTCTTCATTTGTTTGGTCTGGTGGGTTTTTACCTTGCTCCTTCACCTGCTGTGTGTTTCTCTGTCTTCTCATTTTGCTTAACTTACTGTGTTTGGGGTCTTCTTTTCATAGGCTGCAGGTTCATAGTTCTCATTGTTTTAGGTGTCTGCCACCAGTGGGTAAGGGTGGTTCAGTGGGTTTTGTAGGCTTCCTGGTGGAGGGGACTGGTCTCTGTGTTCTGGTGGGTGAGGATGGATCTTGTCTTTCTGGTGGGCAGGACCACATCCAGTGGTTTGTTTTGTGGTGTCTGTGCCCTTATTATGATTTTAGGCAGCCTCTCTGCTAATGGGTGGACTTGTGTTCCTGTCTTTCTAGTTGTTTGGCATAGGGTGTCCAGCACTGTAGCTTGCTGGTCATTGAGTGGAGCTGGGTCTTAGCATTGAGATGGAGATCTCTAGGTGAGCTTTTGTCATTTGATGTTACGTGGAGCCAGGAGGTCTCTTGTGGACCGATATCCTGAACTCAGCTCTCCCACCTCAGAGGCACAGGCCAGACACCAGCCAGAGCACCAAGACCCTGTCAGATACATGGCTCAGAAGAAAAGGGAGAAAGAATGAAAGAAAGAGAGAGGTGGGGTGGGGAGAGAGAGACTGAGAGAGAGAGAGAGAGAGCGAGAGGAAGGGAGGGAGGGAGGGAGGGAGGAAGGGTATAAAGTTATTAAAATTAAAAATTGTTAAAAATTTAAAAGTAATTAAAAAAAAGAAAGAAAAGAGCAACCAAACCAAAAAGACAAATCCACCAATGATAACAAGTGCTAAGAACTATACTTAAAAAAAAAAAAAGAAAAAAAGGACAGACAGAACCCTAGAACGAATGGTAACCCTAGAATAAATGGTAACCCTAGAACAAATGGTAAAAGCAAAGGTATAGAGACAAAATCACACACAGAAGCATACACATACACACTCACAAAGAGAGAAAAAGGAAAAAAAAATATATATCTTTTGGGATAAACTCTCTAGACCTTTGCCCTCGGTACAAGTGCTCCACATCTTTGATAGCCCTTCTCTTAATCCTCTTGCATCATCACCATCTCTGTACAAGGAAACAGAAGAAAACAATACACTAGTCACCCCTCTCACTCCCTAATTTGACTTAAGCTGGCTTTTGGCCCCTCACTTAGCTGAAACTGCCTCTCTGGAAGTTCAGTGATGATTTTACTGAACTTTCACCGAGGCACCGATTTCACCGAGTTGAGGCCCTTTCTCACTCCACAGTGTTCCTTGACATCCACTCTTGTTTTATTGTGAAATTACATCATGCAGGCAAAAGTGTGTATAACACATGTGCATAGCTTAAGAATAATAATGAATTGAACATCCACGTCTTATCACCCCCATTATAAATGTAACATTATTGGTAAATTTGAAGCCCCTTATGAAAGAGAACAGTGTGAAGTTGACCCCCAGCAGACCTGCTTATCCTCCATGCTGATGCCCCTGGAAGCCCCCCAGGCCCTCCATCACCCAGGCCTCCCATAGCCCATCCATCTAGAATCTCCTCTCCTGCTGTGATAGGCCAGCTAATTTATCTGACCAGGGGATCAGATTAGCCTCTGGGACTAATGGGAGGGCTGCACACCATGTCTCAAGTCTGAGCTTCCAGAAACAAGTTCCTGTCTTTGTAGTGAGCCTTCAAGTGACTTAAATCCAAGAAGAGGGAGACCTTTCACTCTCTTCATATTTAACTTAAAAGTGATCACCATGGGCTTCCCTGGTGGCGCAGTGGTTGAGTCCGCCTGCCGATGCAGGGGACATGGGCTCGTGCCCCAGTCCGGGAAGATCCCACATGCCGCAGAGCAGCTGGGCCTGTGAGCCATGACTGCTGAGCCTGCGCATCCGGAGCCTGTGCTCCGCAACGGGAGAGGCCACAACAGTGAGAGGCCCGCGTACCACACACAAAAAAAAGTGATCACCATGTTAGGGATCACGTAGTCTGCTTCTATTTGCAGTTCCGTTTAGTCCAATTTCCTGAGATATTTGTTACCCCCTAGAGAAATGAATTGGGCTGTTTTTCATTTCAATTTTGAGTGTTATAAAACTTCTTATACGGCTTTTATGTTATTATAGAGGAACTCTACTTACCTTATTATAAGATTCATTCTTTTTAAGGCATCTTCCCAATGTCTCAAAATTCAGTGGAGGGCATCAGGCTTTTAGATATTCACTGTGAACTAAGCTGGCTTCTAAAGAAGTCAGTGGAAAGTTATCAGTGCGTATCTGAACCCGAGTTAGGATGATGTCTGCTTGCTTTGTATAGTGATCTGATTTATCCACATGTTTGTATTAATTAACTCCCCCCCCTCAAAGCTAGCTCTGTCTACTGAAGGCCAGACATTAAAAGAAATTGACTTTAAAAACTGTCCTGTTTTGAAAATATTTCTGAAGAGCTTTGAAGCTGATTATAAGGGAGATTTCACAGCCCACCTGTTTGGCAGCCTTTCTAAGAGCATGTAGCAGTGGAGACACCTTCTGGAACTTTTATAGAAGTGGTCATTTCTCACGGAAATCCCTCTGGAGAGCTTCGAGGTAAATTCTGGGCACATCCCTCTACTACTCACCTTGCAGCAAAACTCTCTGTAGGAAGTCACGTCAGGGACAAGGTCGACTGTTTCTTGCTTTTCCTTATCTAGATACAATCAGGATGGGTCCCTTTTCTTCCAAAGAAAGCTTCTAGACAATACATTGTATGTTCCTTATGTTGCGGCTTCCAGTTACTTTCAGGATGAAAAAAAACTACTTTATGAGTCACTGCCTTGGGCAGGGCATGGCATGAAGTAACCAAGGAGAAGCCTTCTCTTGTTGACCAGGTAGACTGTCCAGTAAAGCTGTTAAGAGCATGAGATTTGGAGCCAGGCTAACTTGGCTCAGCCACTTACTTGCTTTCTGAGTTTTGTCATCTGAAGACTGAGACCATCATAGGACCCACCTCATCAAGCTGTGGTGAAGATTTAACTAGGCAGTCCTTAGTAAGTGCTTAATATAATACCTGGCAGAGAGTAAGTGATGAATAATTGTTGGCTGCAGTTACTTTATTAGGGCCTGTCTTAGTCTGTTCGGGCTGCTATAACAAATACCAGAGACTGGGTGGTTTAAAACAGTAAACATTTATTTCTTACAGTTTTGGACGTTGGGAAGTGGGTCTCAAAGTTCCACAGGTGGTTCCAGTGGACAGCTGCAGTGGGAACCATTGTTCTAAAAGCTCCTACTGCATCTCCTTTTGAGAACCTTTAAAAATACGGTTTTCACCCCCCTACAGTCTGAGTAACTGGAGTCTCAGCTGCTCAGTTATGTCCCACCAACTTGCAGTGCGGGCGGCCAGTTGGAAGCATTCTGGGGTATGGTAACGAGCTGAGGCAGGCTGCTTTCCATGTGAGGAAGCACGTGCCACATGGAAGCAGATGATGGTGGTGACAGTGATGAGGGAGAGGAGGAGGACGGAGAAGAAGACGACCAGAGAAGCGGTGGGTGGCAGTCAGGGCTATCCAGCAGTGGAGGCAGGCGTGGCAGGACAGGGGCCTAGCAGCCACGGGGACAGGAGAGGTGCCCATCCTCCTCCTGCCACTTTATTTTGACTGTTTTCGCACACCTCTTCCTCCTGGCATTGGGCACGGGAGGTTGACGAGCACAAACAGCAAATGTAGGGGGAGCATAGGTGCCTGAGTGATTGTGGTGGCCCCTACTCTCTGCTCCACTGTTCTCTTATTTCCATCCCTGCTGGCTAGCCAGCCACCCAGCCTTGCTCATGGACAGGCTGGGGAGGTGGCAGTAGGTAGGGATAGACCTCGGGCTGTGGTCTCTCAGGCTGGGCTCCTCACCCCAGGGCCGTGGTCCTGCCATTCCACCTGCTAATATGCACTGGAACTTCCCACTCCATCTCCCCTTTGACCTCCTTGACCAAGGCTGCCATTATCTTTTTTCTGGATTTCTAACACTGTTTTCTATGTGGGCTTCCTGATTTTTATTTTTTAAAAAATCATAAAAAAACAGAACATCCCATTAGGTTATGCTTTCCATCGCTGTTTACAGCGTGGTTCAGATTTTTGGTCATTCTAGGGTTGTCCCCTTCTAATCCATGCTCCCTTCTGCAGCCCAAGTGAACTTTTCAGATCATTTCCCTTCCCCATTTAAAACCTCTAGGAAGACTCCATTTTCCTGAGGATAAAGCCAACTCCTTAGTGAGGCTTACAAGGCCCTTCAGGGTCAAGCCTCCTGCTCCCCAGCCTCCCCCTATTTGGATATCAAAATGCGAAAATGACCCACAGCAGCCACTGGTCTCCTATCAGTGGTCTTAGCATGGTTCAGAGGTCCAGTTTGAGTTTCAGCAATTCAAGGTTATGAATGTGTGCTATTCAGTATGACCGATTTCATTGTCGAGATATTTTCTCCTAGTTACACCTCCTACTTCCATTGCCTTTAATGTTTAATCTGTGTGCCACGTTAAGCAAACCACACGTCTTTACCTGTTAGACCTTACCAGGTGGTTTTTTACATTGCCATTCTTCCTCTCAGCTGTCTAGCCTCTGCTTCTCTAATTTCCTTAAACCCCTCTCTCTCTACCTCTTTCCCTCCCTCCTTCCTCTGACTCTACACATCATAAGCTTCCTCCAGATTAGATAGGCCCCCCAGTTCCCGCTTCTAAAGGGGGCAGATTATAATCATCACTTTAAATCATGTTAAAAGTAGGCAAATTCTTGAGCCTCTCTGAGCACAGACACAAAGTTCCAGCCACTTTTCCATATTTGTGGTCTTACACTTGCTGATCTTCCCACTTCGGGAAGCAAATGACAGATGAAACAGATGGGACTGGCTCAGCGCCTTCCCCATCAGCACGTTCCAGCTCTGCCACATGAACAGGAGGAGCGAACTGCAGACATACACACATGGAAGACAGCCTGCCTTAGCCCTTTATTATGTCCCAGAATGCTTCCAACTGGCCACCCGTGCTGAGGTGGAAGTTGGTGGGACACACGGAGTAGCTGAGACTCAAGTTACTCAGACTGTAGGGGGCGAAAAACAGCTCCCAGGCAGCTCAGGGTGGGTGAGGCAGCTCCTGCTGAGCCAGGGCAGTGCTCCAGAGAAAGGTGCCGCCAACACCCACAGCACCTAGGGGATGGGTGTGTCATCTTAGTGACGGGGACCTAGTCTGTGCACCAACAGCATCTGCTGCTGTCAGTAATTTCAAAAAAATATTAAACAACATATGAGCCAAACAAAACACACCTGAAGGACCTTTTTATGCAGCCAGTGGCCATTTGCACCCTCTGTATGGATACTCCCAGAAGCCAGGTGCAATGAATCAACGAATTAAAAGTGTTTACTACAAGGCTGCCCCCACCTTTTTTTGAGACCTTGGCTGCACTGCAGAGAATTCAGCAGATGTGCGACATACACCGTTCCATCTCCAAGTGTGGTCTGAAACACAGCACACGACATTAACTGAAACACAAGCCTGTTCTTTGGGGTTTTATTTTGATGCAACACTGCTTCCAGTGAAGGGAGACCCGGAAACAAGAGTGGTGGACTTCTTTTAATTTGTAACACAAAAGATTGTATTGATCCTTACCGAAGAATTGAAAATAAACCATGGGGAGGGAAACTGCGGAGCCCAAACCAGTGTGGCTGATGGGCAGTGTGTCTGACATCCACGCAGTTCTGTCACAGCTTAAGGGAGGGTTTCTTTGCCGGCTCCTCCTGTGATTCTGATATGGGCAGCTCTGGAGCTGGAGCAGTATTGATTTTCCTTGTTTGCTACGCATTCTTTTAAAAATAACCGAATCTAATCCCGTTTGGGTTAGCATAGCAGGAAAATAATCATGTGTTCCTGAGAGTAAAGTAAAACCTGACCCAAAAAACTCTACCAACATTCTATTTCAGTTCTTTGGAGCAGGTTTTCCATTTTACTGATAAGTTAAAGCCTTCATTATGGTGAAGGTTTCTCTGTCTGCCGCCTATTAGCAGCTGGGCTGCTTTACTGGTCTCCTTTGTTTCCAAAAGACCTCTCGCTTCCCCATCGTCCAGGTGTCGTTGTCAGCTGAGGTGTTTTTCCTCAGGTCTGAAGACACTCTACAGCTTCGTGTTTTTCCTTTTTCAGATATTCCCCATTTGCTTTTTTTTTTTTTTCATTCAGCACAACATTCCCAGGGGGGTGCAAATGTTGGATGAGAGAGCTGTTATGTGGGGCAGTGATGTGGCAGAGTCTCCCCAGGTGTCTCTGCTGCCCTGGGGTGATTTAATAAGTGCTCCGAATCATCCTCTGCTGATCTTCTCTGTCCCTAGCTGGTAAGGCTGAGTGAATGCCCCAGATTAATTACCAGCTCCAGCCCTTAGCCGTCCTCTGGCCCTTCCTACCCATGGCGGGTCCTAAATTTGGCTGTACAGTAGAATTACCTGGGAAGACTGTTAAAAACCTAACTCCTGGGCCCTACTTGAGACCTGCCAAATCAGAATTTACCCAAGGATGAGGTTCAGGAATCTTTAATGGGCTTCCCAGCACCCAGCCCCTGTGTCCCCTGCCCAGAATGGTGTGATTTCAGCCTAAGATAATGTGAACTAGAGGCACCTGACCTGGAAGAAGCCAAATGGAAGTTTGTGCAAGAAGGTGAAAAGAGCTTTTCTACTCTTCTCTGAGGCCATCCCAGGTGGGGATGGGGTGGAGGTGGAGGTGCAGAATAGCCAAATTACCCTGCATGCTGCTTACCTGTTCTCATTCAGCCATCCATCCATCCATTCAATCAGATGCTCAGATATTGAGCTCATGGCCTATGTATAAGACCCTGGCCTATGTGAGCTGTAAAGAGGGAATACCTTGGACCCTGCCCTCCAAGAGCTCACAGTTCTTAGATGGTGCTAGCCCAGTGATTCCCCAAGGGGAAGCTGAACTGATCTCACTTCTTAAAAAGAGCAAGCGGGAGTCAGCGCAGTCTTCACCAGGCAAGAAAATAGTAACATTAATTTTTCCCATCATATTGATTTTCCTAAATATGGTAGATAGAATTGGTTTTTAATTTACAGTAATGATATAAAATTTTCCTTTAAAATAAGCCTACTGATTAACACCACCATGTGCTATCACTACATAATCATTTGAATAGTTATAATTTAAAAGACTGAATACCAAGTGTGGGTGAGGATGTGGACCAACCGGAGCTCTCATCACTGTGGGTGGTAGTGTAAATAGGTGTAAAGCCACTTTGGAAAACTGACAGTTTCCTATAATGTTATACAAATACTATACAATCCAGCATTTCCCTTCCTCAGAATTTACCTAAGAGGAATGAAAACATATGTCCACACAAAGACTTCTACACAATTGTTCTTAGCAACGTTATTCATATTATTAAAAGCTGGAAAAAGCCAAGGTGTCCATCAACAAGAAGATGGTTAAACACGCTAGTCATCATCCATACTCTGGAATACTGCTCAGTGTTAGAGAAAAAAAAAGAGAAGAGGCTACTGCTCCTTGCTACAATATAGATGATTCTCAAAAATACTGAGCAAAAGAAGTCAGACACAAAAGAGTACATATTTAGGATTCCACTTATATGAAACTGTAGGCGTAGCTTAATCTATAGTGATGGAAAACAGATGAGTGTTTGCCTGGAGCCAGGGGTGGGGGAGGGGGAGGAATTGGCTGGTAGGGGCACAAGGGAACTTGTGTGTGTGCGTTTATTTTATTTTTTTAATTTAATTTATTTTTTATACAGCAGGTTCTTATTAGTCATCAATTTTATACACATCAGTGTATACATGTCAATCCCAATAGTCCAATTCATCACACCCCCACCCCCACCCCCCACTGCTTTCGCCCCTTGGTGTCCATACGTTTGCTCTCTACATCTGTGTCTCTATTTCTGCCCTGCAAACCGGTTCATCTGTACCATTTTTCTAGATTCCACATATATGCATTAATATACGATATTTGTTTTTCTCTTTCTGACTTACTTCACTCTGTATGACAGACTCTAGATGCATCCGCGTCTCTACAAATGACCCAATTTCGTTCCTTTTTATGGCTGAGTAATATTCCATTGTATCTATGTACCACATCTTCTTTATCCATTCGTCTGTCGATGGGCATTCAGGTTGCTTCCATGACCTGGCTATTGTAAATAGTGCTGCAATGAACATTGGGGTACATATGTCTTTTTGAATTATAGTTTTCTCAGGGTATATGCCCAGTAGTGGGATTGCTGGATTATACGGTAATTCTATTTTTAGTTTTTTAAGGAACCTCCATACTGTTCTCCATAGTGGCTGTATCAATTTACATTCCCACCAACAGTGCAAGAGGGTTCCCTTTTCTCCACACCCTCTCCAGAATTTGTTGTTTGTAGATTTTCTGGTGATGCCCATTCTGACTGGTGTGAGGTGATACCTCATTGTAGTTTTGATTTGCATTTCTCTAACAATTAGTGATGTTGAGCAGCTTTTCATGTGCCTCTTGGCCATCTGTATGCCTTCTTTGGAGAAATGTCTATTCTGCCCATTTTTGGATTGGGTTGTTTGTTTTTTTAATATTGAGCTGCATGAGCTGTTTATATATTTTGGAGATTAATCCTTTGTCCGTTGATTCATTTCCAAATATTTTCTCCCATTCTGAGGGTTGTCTTTTCGTCTTCTGTATGGTTTCCTTTGCTGTGCAAAAAGCTTTGAAGTTTCATTAGGTCCCATTTGTTAATTTTTTTTTTATTTCCATTACTCTAGGAGGTGGATCAAAAAAGATTTTGCTGTGATTTATGTCAAAGAGTGTTCTTCCTATGTTTTCCTCTAAGAGTTTTATAGTGGCCAGTGTAACATTTATGTCTCTAATCCATTTTGAGTTTATTTTTGTGTATGGTGTTAGGGAGTGTTCTAATTTCATTCTTTTACATGTAGTTGTCCACTTTTCCCAGCACCATTTATTGAAGAGACTGTCTTTTCTCCATTGTATATCCTTGCCTCCTTTGTCATAGATTAGTTGACCATAGGTGCATGGGTTTATCTCTGGGCTCTCTATCCTGTTCCATTGATCTTTGCCTCTGTTTTTTTGCCAGTATCATATTGTCTTGATTACTGTAGCTTTGTAGTATAGTCTGAAGTCAGGGAGTCTGATTCCTCCAGCTACAAGGGAACTTTTTAAGATGATAAACATTTTTTTTCAAATACATTTCTCTTTTTTTTAATGTTTTTTATTTATTTATTTTATTTATTTATTTTTGGCTGCGTTAGGTCTTTGTTGCTGCATGCAGGCTTTCTCTAGTTGTGGCGAGTGGGGGCTACTCTTCGTTGCAGTGCTCAGGCTTCTCATCACAGTGGCTTCTCTTGTTACGGAGCACGGGCTCCAGGCGCCCGGGCTTCAGTAGTTGTGGCACGTGGGCTCAGTAGTTTTGGCTCGCGAGCTCTAGAGTGCAGGCTCAGTAGTTGTCACGCTCGGACTTAGTTGCTCCATGGCATGTGGTATCTTCCTGGACAAGGGCTCGAACCCATGTCCCCTGCATTGTCAGACGGACTCTTAACCACTGTGCCATCAGGGAAGCCTGATGATAAACTTTTTAAGTGTTCTGTATATTAATATGGTAGTGGTTACAATGGTATATATGTATTTGCAAAAACTCATCAAACTGTTTAAAATGAGTGTATGTTAATTATACCTCAATAAAATAGATGTATTAAATGATACTCAACAGGGCAGAAATCATGAAGTTGGTAGTTGAATGCCCGGTAGTGGTACTCAGGTACGTGGTAGACAGTGGACAGTATCCTAAAAGATGTGCACGTGAAATGCTGTGAAACTTCAGAGGGAGGAAAAAGTTCTTCAAATGGGAAGATGGGAGAGTGGTGGGACCTTCATATAATAGGTAACATATATAATAGGTAACATTTCTGCTGAGCCTCTGAGAAAAACTAGAGAGCATGTGGGGCAAGAATGAATATCAAAGTGAAATTGGGTTGAAATTAATATAAGGGGCCTGAGATGGGGGAGGGGAGGAGTCCCTAAAAAAGCCACATGCACCCTGGGGAAACAGGAAGAATGGGGGCGACCCCACCACTTTGGCCTTTATGACGTCAATTCAGTGAAACCTGGACATAAGGGCTTCAGCACCAGCTGGTGCAGTCACCAATTTCCCCCTCGGCCCTCTGCTCTGAGAATTGGAGTGGCAGCAAAGCAAACGCAGGGCCAGGACCAGGGTGGAGCAGTCCAGGCGCCCACAGCAAGCATGATGGGAGGCAGGGTCCCACAAAGGCTGAGCCCTCACTAACAGGCCCCGAGAGTGAGTGCCTCGCATCCTCATCCTGCTTTCTGGTTATCTGGGAGCAGGAGCCCTGGTGACTCATTCTTTCCTAGCCATTCTGAGTGCCCCCTGCAGGCCAGGCACTGTGTTAGATGGCGTATTAGATACAAGTCCTCAGGGGGCTCACAGTCTAGCAGGAAGGGGAAAAACAAGTGTGAGAGGGGAAACCCGGTGGCCGTGGGTTCTCAGAGGAAAGACACTGGACCCAGACTGGGAGGGGGTGGTCAGCAACCTTTTGGAAAAAATGAAACCTCAGTTATGATTTGAAGAAGGTAAATCCAAGAGAGGGTGTAGGGCAGTCCCTTCTCAACCTGCCTCGTCTAGGATTTGGAGTTTGGCCTTAGAAACCAAGAGCCTACCCCGGCACTGACTTGCAAAGCTGATGTGACTCTTTCCCTCCATCCCCATGCCTCTGTAGGTTTGTGATGTGGCCAAGGAAGCCCTACAGTGCCCCCCTGTCCCAGGTGGAATCCATCCCAGTAACCTCGGCATCTGTCAGCTCGGCAGCAGTCCCAGCAATAGAGTCCCCTGAGATGGATCTGAGTGATTTTGTTAAGTAAGTGCAAAGGCAAAGCCAGAATGGATTTCTTTAAATAGCATTCTTTTCTCTACACTGACTTACATTCTCAAACTCGTCTTTCATGTATTCATCCAGCAGTTTAATGAGTGCCTTCTCTGTGTTAGGCCCTGGAGGGGGCATCTGGGATACAGAGTTGAAAGTCATCTCTGCTCTCAGGGGATCATAGCCTCCTGAGTCCTGAGGGACTGAGCCCTTCTGATCACGTTGCCCTCTCCATCTGCCAAGCCAGGGTCAGGTCAAGGGTAGAAAGCAGAAAAGGATATGACAATTGGCCATGTGTTATATTCTCACAATAAAATGTTCCGGCCTTGGGGACACACCCAAGTTATCTGAAGAACTGCCAGAGCTTCTGAGAACTTTCTGTAAGTCAGACAAGGGCTTGATAGCCCAGGAAAAGAAGGGTTGGGGCCTATGGAAAGTGGACGAGTTTGATGCCCTAGACTGCATGTTTGGGGGCAGGTAGTAACAGAGCACTGACCAGCTGACCCTTGAGAAACGTGTCCCTTGAATGAGAACCCCACTTATTCTTTGGGGTGCCGTAGAAGGGAGAGGAAGACAGGGCCATCATGCAGCTGAAAACTGTGTTGTGATGCTTGCCAAATGAGTGATTCTCCACATTTTCATTAAACTCCCCAGGACTGTCCTTGTGGATGAAGAAGTTGGATCTGAAGAAAGAGAGACCGAAAAAGCACAGGTGTCCATCATGGCGGTCTCAGATGTATGGTTTCCTTTCCCTGGGGCGGGTGGGCTGCACATCTTTATCCGGGTTCCTTCCCAACCAAACACCCACAGAACCAACACCTCAGTGAGAACCCAGACCCCTCAGCAAATAGATTTTCTTTGTAATGGAAAAGCCATTTACCTCTAACCTTGGCGATCTTGTGCTCTTCCCAGCCCCTAGATAGAGGCTACAAGAGGAGAACTGTCTTCCATAGTAAAAACAAAGAGTAGATTGAGAGAGTTTACAAATTCATACTCTTAAATTCTCCTTCTAGAATGATGGCCTAACGAAATCATCAGAAATACAAAGATGTATGTACAAAGGTGTGTGTTAAAACAGTTTAGAAATAGCAAAAAATTAGGAAAATTACTGTATGTCCATGATAATATGCAATCTTTTAAATAAGGTTTGTCTCAATATTGGCAGAGTCGGGGAAAGCAAGCATTTTCACACTTCGTAGGTAGGAGTATGAATTGGTGTAGCCTCTATGACATGCAATCTGGCAGGTGTATCAAAATTTAAAATGCACAATTCCTCTGCTAGAATATTATTCTCCAGATACACCTTTACGTTTACATAAAGACGTGTAACTATCCTTGTACACTGCAGCTTTGTTGGTAAAAGCAAGAAAAATTGGAAACGACTTAATTCCCCCAGTAGGAGACTGGTCGAATAAACTAAATTACATCTGCACAAGGCAGTACTATGAAATCCATTTTAGAAAATGAAAAAGTTCTCTCTTTACTGATTTGGAGCAATCTCTGATATATTAAGTAAAAAATACTACATGTTCTGTTTTTTAAAGTATTTTAAGTGATGCTTGTAAAGAATATTTAGTCATATGGGAAGGTATCATTCATGCTATAATGTTAACTGAAAAAATCAGAATACAAATATATATACATATATACTCACACTATACACACACACATATATATCTGCAGAATAATCTAATGATGGATTTGTATTTCTTTCTTTGAAGCTTTCTGTATTTTCCACATTTTTTAGAATAAGTATGTGTGTGCATATAAAACACTTGTCTTTTAAATGTTAATTCTTTTCTTTTGTATATATTTTGAAAGATGTCATAGAAAATTCAAGAATACAGAAACATGAAAGCAAAAATTCTCAAAATCCCACCATTCATAGAAAAATTTCAGCAAATAACCTCCTAGATATCTCTATTTGCATATGCAGATCTCTGAGTGAATTTATACACACTCACACTTGCAGGTGTGATACATAGGCCTGTGTAATATTACATAAATGGAACTGCTTTTTTACTCAGTAATATGTTGTGCACATCATCCCTGGTTTATAAATATACACTGCATCATCCTCCATGGATAGCAGTACCACACACACTTCATTTAAAGTGATCCCCTAGTGATAGGTATTTAGTTTACTTCCAAAGTTTTGCTATTACAGAAAACACTGGAGTAAACATCCTTGTACATACATCTTGGACACCTCCCCAATTATCTCCGTAGGAAAAAAAAAAAGTGCTATTTTAAAAATATATACAACATACTTCATTTTTCTATCAGCTAGGGGGAGGAGCACGTTGATGACAAATTATGAATGTTTGCAAGTTTTTCCTCATACTTCTAATTCCCAGGGATTAAAAATGAACTCTGCTGAAACAGAAAGAATAGACACAAACCAGAGCCAGGCGGAGTTTCAGGAATCGCCATGGATCTTTGAACGGGATGAAATGTTTTCCATTGGGATAGAAGAAGTAAGTAACACCTCATGGGCCCTAGAGCCATCTGATACAATCCTTCTTACTGAGCCCCTGCCCCAAGTTAGAAATTTAAATTTGCCCGAGCACTGTTACTGCCTTATCATCATGTATTTTCAGGGTGCTAGGCTAGTCACCTTTCATGGAGTCAAACAAGGTAAAGTCAGGAATCAATCTGTAAATTGGCTGAACTTTAGCTTGCCCTTTGCAGATTCTCATATGGAATGACTTTCTCTGCAGGTGTTTGATATTTTGCCTCTCTATGGAGTGCTGCAGCCACACAGTAGCCACCAGATATCTTTCACCTTCTATGGACACTGTGACATCATTGCACAGGCTAAAGCTCTGTGTGAAGTGGAAGGAGGGCCCACCTATGAGATAATACTAAGGGGAGAGGCCTCCCTGGTCAACTATTCCTTTGACACCAAGGACATTAACTGTGGATTACAGGTATTGCCAGCCATCGGGAGGAGATTTTCTGGGTTTGCCTTAAACATCGGTCATAGTCTTTGTGCTCTCATCTCTCCTGGAACCCCAGTCAGCATAGTCTCACCATCACCCCATCCTTGACCCCTAAGCTGCTTCCTAAGCCTGATCATCCCCCCACTGCCAACCATTTGCCAGACATTTTCACTTGCTTTTCTCGTTGTCTCCTCAAATTCTGCATGTTAGACACTAAAATTTGCATCTTTATTCTCAGTCCAAAAGCCCATTCCACCCTCTTTGTTTCTTTCAATAGGACTACTCCCTTCTCAGTCCCTTGAGTTTACGAACTCCAAGGAATTTTCCACTGCATTCTGTCCTTCAGCTCCCCACATCCTTACAGGCCCGGGGTTTGCTAATTCATCAAGCATAATTCCTCTGAGTTGGTTTTCCCTTCCCATCACCACTGCGATTATCACACTGCAGGATCTCAAGCCATGCCTAAATTATTACAGCAGTTCTTCTCAAGCTGTGATGTGCATACGAATCACCTGGGAATCTTGTTCAAGTGCAGATTCTGATTCAGTAGGTCCAGGGTGGAGCCTGAGAGTCTGCATTTCTGACAAGTTTCCAGGTGATGTTGATGCTGCTGGTCCACGGACACATGGAAGCAAGGGATTACAGTGCATTTCTGGCTTCTATCAAAAACTGATCTAAATATCATTGCCAGGTAGATTTTCCCAAAATTACCTTGGGAAAAGAGCAAAAATGATTGCATAGAGAAAAGAGTATTGTTTTGTATAGTCAGAAGAACTGGGATGTTATCCTACTTTTACTCCCTACTGACTATATGACCTTGGGCACATCACCTAACCTCTCCAAGTCTCAGTATCCCTCATCTCTAAAACGGGAATGGGGTAGCAGTTCCTATTTCACCAGATGGTTATGGTTACCTAAGTAAAGTGTCTGGTCAGTACTGTGCCTGAGTCAGAGAAGGCCTTCAATCATGAGTCACTCTGTGGATCAGAGCCAGGTTCCTCCACCTGAGTAAGGGTATCCTAAGCCCCTCTATTAACTGATGCTCCTTACGTATTAAACTTTGTTTCTCATAATTTCGCATTATAAACTGCTCATTCATTTATGGCCAAGCTGGTTTACCCACTGGCCCTAATGCAGCCCAGCCCTTTCTGCTTCCATTTTTCCTATTATATTATCTATCTCATCCTCAGCTCTGCCAGCTCCAAAGTCACACATACTGTAAGACCCAGCTCAACTCCATCCCTCAGTTATCTTCCTCTTACACTATATTCTCTTGGCACTTAGAGTCTTTGCCATAATATAATGTACTTTCTAAATCTTGCTTTGGAATAATTGTCAGTTAATTCCATGTCTGTACAACTTCTCTCCCCAATTAGAATTTGTGTTATGTACTCAGATACCATATCTCCTACCAAATATGAATGGGAATTAGACCCCCCATTATATAGCCACTGCATTATTTTTTTATTATTATTCAGTATTATTACTGAATTGTGTGTGTACATATATGTTTACAGGTTAAAGATTGTGCCTAAAATCAAATTCACCTAACACCTATTGACACCTTGTGCGTTACTTTGACCAAATGGAATTTTCTTTCACTCCTTATCTCCAGGGTCTTCTGGGCAATTGGTTTTGGCTCAGCTCAGAGTGCTTCCTTTGTAGCAACTAGTTCTTCCCCTAGTTTGTCCTAAGAGCCCCCGAAGTGGCTTCAGTTTGTGGTTATTGGACCCTCTGAATTATGTTAGCAAAATCTCAGGAAAAAGGATATGGCTGGCCTATTACTCCCCTGTCTCTCCATAAAAATAGAAAAATTCATTCTAGAAAATTCTGAACTCAAATCTTATCTAAAAAAGCAAATCTTTGTAATATAAAAAAGCTTACTTTAAGATCCTCTAATATGAATTCTTTGTGGTGAAGAAACAGAGGTTCAGGAAGGTGAAATGCTCACCCCACAGCCGTACTAGACTAAATTTGTTGTTAGAAGACCTAAGACAGAGCCAGTCTCCAGGGTCTAGTGCTCCTCCCGCCCAGTAGGCACCTGGTTGTGATACTGAAATGTGGATTGGCCAGCATCTACCTCATGGAAAACGAAATCCGTGTCTGTGAGGCATGCTCGTCTCCCTGCCTTTGTCAGGATGACAGCAGCATCCCAGAGGGTGAGTGACAGAGGAGTCACTCTTCTCCTTCTTCTCCTCTCGAGCTGTTCGACCATGTCACAGAGAGTGAAATCACACTCAAGAACACTGGGAAAGTTGGCTTTGAGTTCAGCGTTCTGACTGACCCCCAGTCTTCACCAGACAACCTTCTGCCCGGAGTGCCACTCATCCAGCCTCTCTCAGTAAGTAGCCCATCCCCCCCCAACCCATGACGGCCACCTGATGATGGTAGGAGGGGCCCAAACCCAAACCTGCAAGCCACACCCCAGGGGCTGAGATTACGCTAAACATTCACTGCCAGGATTATGGGTGTGATTTTTTTTTTTTTTAATTAAAACTAACAAGCTCTCAGAGACAAGAAAAATAAATATATCCAAGCCCTTCCTTCATTCATTAAACAACTATTTAGTGTGTCCTCCATTAGCCAGGCACTGTTCAGGCACCAGGGGTTAAACAGTGAACAAGATATGCAATCCCATGGATTTTGTTTTCATGATTATAAGAATAGTTTATTTCCACTCATGTCCTCACACTTCCCTTGTAATTCCTGGAAGCCGAGGGCCTGCTCTACTCTGACTACAGCAAATAAAAGCAGCTTTTTGTTAGCAGTAGTGAAAACACCAGTGGACTGCACTGAGCCGCACTGGCTTTAGAAGCAAATGGAAGGGATGGTTCCTTGTACATATTATGTTAATCTAACAGTTTTAAGGAATTTTTGTCGAGTTCATCTCATCATGAAAATAATACATAATTGTTATAGAAAAACTGAAAGATATGAAAAAGGATAAAGAATGAAATTATAATTGTTCATCATCTAACAATCCAAAGATAAAAGTGCTGTCATCTTGGATGATAGAGTCTGTTCTTCCCCTAAATTATCACATATATTTGGGTCTATTGCTAGTTTCTCTGTTCTTTATTGATCTGTTTGCCAGTACCTACATCCATAATATACTATTTTAAGTGTCATAGCTTTAAAATACATCTTAATGTCTATTAAGTCAACTCCCTTTTAATTCTTCTTTTTCCAATTTATCTTAGATATTCTTTGGAATTTTACGTTTATGTTCTTCCTAAGTTGAATGCCTACTTTTCTTTCTTTCTTAATTAATAATGAAAAAATGTGAGTACACATTTGCCTGAGTACACCTTTAGCTCCATCTCATAATTTTAAGGAAAATGATAGATTGAAAAAAGGAAGTTAACTTTGCATATTTCATACATTTTAATATCAACCATTATAATTTTAATTATTTTCTGAGTTGTCTAGAATTGTAGTTTTATATACAAGTGTAATTTTAAAGTATATTTTTCTCTTTTTCAAATTTCCAAATGACTCAGCTTTTTCTTTTTGTTATTGAAACTCTTGTTAATGTGAAGTTAATGCTGAGTTTTTCATATCATGGCCAGGTAATAATGACCCTCTGAATTCCTACTTTCATTAGTTTGTTAATATATTTTAGTGGTCTAAAATGATTTTTTAATACCAGTGAATGTTTGGAAACAATGTTGTCTGGACTATAGAATGAATCTTTATTAAATTAACCTCTATTAAATTATATTATCCAAATCGTATCCCTTTTTCTGTTTAATTATTCTAAGACTAAGAATGGTATATAAAAAGTTTTCTAAGACTAAGAATGGTTTGTAAAGGGTTTTGGTATATAAAAGACTAAAAATGGTATATAAAAAATATATAAATTTTTGTTTTATCCATTTTCATCTCTGTCTTATTTAACACACAAGATTTAATGACTATTAAGTGTTCATCCTGCACTGTATATTTTATCTATTTTAAATTGCCACTTTCTTCCCTTTTAATGCTTTTTACTTTGAATTCCTCTTTGTTTGGTATTAATATTGTGTCTTTCGAAGTACCATATTAGCTATCTTTCACAAGGTTTGGTATGTTGTGTTTTTATTGTGGTTCAGTTCTATACATTTCATAGTAATCACAAGTATATCTTTTTCTTTGGCTGTGGGTTCACTCCTTCACTCTGAGGATATGTCTTTCATTTATTATATCTTCAAGTATTGCCTCTCCCCTATTTTCTCCAGTCTTTTCTGCTAAAGCAACTTTTAGACATATGTTGGACCTTCTCATTCTGTCCATGTTTCTAAACCTATATGTCACATGTGTATCTCTTTACTCTTTATCTCTCTAAACTGCATTCAAGATAATTACCTCAGCTCTTTCAGTTAACTAATTTTCTTTTCAACTGAGTATGATCTACTGTTTATACTCTGCATTCCTAATTTCAGTGATCATATTTTTCATTTCAAAAATTCCACCTGTTATTCACCTCTTTCACTGGGATTTTAATTTCTTCATTTATCACTAATCATTTTGTAGATTCTTTTAAATTATTCTAATTGAGTTATTAGGGATGCCATTATTCCTATTTGTGTGACTGTTAACTCTCTTTCATTATCAATGCCTTCCCTGTATGATATGTAATTTTTGACTTGGGATCGTCTTCCACTGAGACCGTTTTCTCTGTGACAGCCTCATTCACCCTGGATTGCAGGGTGGTGCTACAATAGTGTTGCAGTTGTTTTTGCCAGGTACCCCAAGGGGTCAGATTTTGAGTTAATGTTTTGTTTGTTTGTTTTCTTTCTTATTGGAGTATAGTTGCTTTACTTGAGTTAATGTTTTGACCTGGATTAACCACAGTGATCTGTCAGTGTATGTGAAGACTCCATGCACATGCATGATACAGGCTTGAGCATTCTGTATCCCATGGGATACATATTTTCCCCACCTAGGATCCCAGAGAGATACAAGCTTCCTTGAGTCTTCCCTGAAGTGCAGAGAAATAACAGGAGTGGCCGCCCTTCATGGCTCCAGCCTCGTGCAGGGATTTGCCCTGTGTGCCCACCTCACATGGGTCCAGGCTGCATCCCTCTATTTCAGTCCTTGGGTGGTAGGGACTGTAGTTGGGTCTGATGTCACCTGTGGTCACCAAGTAAAGGCTCTGAACTTAACCACACTGGCTAGGTTCCATCTATTTCTTTTTCACATCAGAGGATCTATTTTCTTTCAAGCTCACTATATATTGAAAGAGAGTTTTGTTGTTGCCTTTGTTGTTGTTGTGCCTTATACAGAATATCCTTACACTTGTAGCATGAGAGGGAGCTATAACAGTGCAGTCAGCAGCATTTTCAGAACCAGAAGTAGGAGGATTTTTCATCCCCATATACTTTTTCCTGGATTGGGGTTACTCCCTGTCCCTGACTCTCTGCTCCTGCTGTTTACACACGGTGGCTTCTTGACTCTCATTTATACCATGGATTAGATATTATCTTATTTTTTCTTCTTTCTTATAAGAAGAACTCATAGAATATATTTGCTCTTATTCCTCAGAATCATCCCTGTGTCATGGGTCCCCAGGACCATCCCCCAGGTTTAACGATTCTCTAGGGGGACTCACCAATAAGTTGTACTGGTGACTATGATTTATTCCAGCCAAAGAATACAAGTAAAATCAGCAAAGGGAAAAAGCACATGGAGCAAAGTTCAGAAGAAACCCGGTGCAGGCATCCAAGAATTCTCTCCCAGTGGAGTCACGCAAGATGCTCCTAATCCCCCAGCAATGAGCTGTGACTACACAATATGAGAGCTACCACAGAAGCCCACTGGAGACTCAGTGCCAGTGGGGCCCAGTCACACAGACACCCTCTGCCTGGTGCATACCAAAATTCCAGTCTCCCAGAAAGAAAACAGGTGTTCAGCATAAACCATAGTTGTTTGCACAAAAAAGTTGAGGCACAGTGAGCCATTCTTACCAACTTTGCAAGCAGGCCTTTCTAAGAGTAGCAGTTTTAGGACTGCTATGTTAACTCTTTTTTGTACTTCCCTGTTCTTTTGAACTGGACGTTGTTTTTATGGTTCCGAATGGGATTTTTTTTCTCTGTATGTTTTTTCTTTTCTATATTTACCAGATTTCCTGCTATAAGGCCAGATTCTTAAAATGAAAACAAATGTTTACAGAGTCCTGCAGTGTACATGAATGCTTGAACATATAACTAGATAGAGAAAAAATTTCCACCAGAATAACATGAGAGGACTATTGGTTATTGGAAAACTACATTGTTACTGCTCAAGATAAAAGCTGAGACCCACCCCACTACCCTCCAGGGCACAGAGTGCAGGAAGAAAGAGAATTTTGTGGATTGCTCAAGAGAGGGGTGAGGAGAAGAGAGAATGAGCGTGGGAGGGTGAATCCTGGGAAACACTGCACACTGCAATTTGACTCCACCTTATAACACTCCCCACATACACACTCACACATTCCATAAAATGTGCAAAATTTCATAAAATGCTTCATGTGAGTGAGTGCATTGTGAAGTTTGGTGACAAGGCTCAGTTCTGTTCAGTGAAGCAGATAGCATGTAAGGAAGTGAGAGAGTGGAGGCCAAGGGAAGCAAGAGAATGAGGCAATGGCTTCTCATAGAAATGATGGCAATGATTTTTAACTGTCACAGGCACTTTGAGGGTTGGAGATAAGTTTATTAACACTAGTGGGCTCATGGACCCCCATGGTGTGTGTGGGTGTGTATGTGTATTTAAATAAATATGGATTGATATCCACCAATCAGTGTTAATCATTATTTATGTGTCAGTAGTAAGCACTAGTGATCTTCATTAAATTTTTTCTTGTCTTCATGCTCTAATTTTTCTTCAAAGAATATATATTACTTGTAACATCAAAAAACAATAAAATATGTTCAAAATTATGAGGCCCCTTCAAAAATGACTCTTAAAACACTTCTAAATAGCTTGAACCTATACTAGCATTTTTCCCTAGTTTTTTTTTTTGTTGTTGGCTCCTTTTTGGAATTTAAAAAAAAATTTTTATTGGGGTATAGTTGATTTACAATGTTGTGTTAGTTTCAGGTGTACAGCAAAGTGATTCTGTTATACATATACATATATCCACTCTTTTTTAGATTCTTTTCCCGTATAGGCCATTACAGAGTACTGAGTAGAGTTCCCTGTGCTATGCAATAGGTCTGTATTAGTTATCTGTTTTATGTATAGTAGTATGTATATGTCAATCCCAGTCTCCCAATTTATCCCTATAAATATCTTAAGTCCATCTTGTTTAATGTATCATTTAAAACTTGTGTTTCCTTATTTGTTTTCAAGTTGGATGATCTGTCCATTGTTGAAAGGGGTGTTAAAGTCCCCTACTATGATTATGTTACTGTCAGTTTCCCCTTTTATGGTTGTTAGCATTTGCCTTATGTATTGAGGTGCTCCTATGTTGGGTGCATAAATATTTACAATTGTTATATCTTCTTGGATTGATCCCTTGATCATTCTGTAGTGTCCTTCTTTGTCTCTTGTAATAGTATTTATTTTAAAGTCTAGTTTGTCTGATATGAGAATTGCTACTCCAGCTTTCTTTTGATTTCCATTTGCATGGAATATCTTTTTCCATCCCCTCACTTTCAGTCTGTATGTGTCCTTAGGTCTGAAGTGGGTCTCTTCTAGACAGCATATGTACGGGTCTTGTTTCTGTATCCATTCAGCCAGTCTGTGTCTTTTGGTTGGAGCATTTAATCCATTTACATTTAAGGTAGTTATCGATATGTATGTTCCTATTACCATTTTCTTAATTGTTTTGAGTTTGTTATTGTAGGTCTTTTCCTTCTCTTGTGTTTCCTGCCTAGAGAAAGTCCTTTAGCATTTGTTGTAAACCTGGTTTGGTGGTGCTGAATTCTCTTAGCTTTTGCTTATCTGTAAAGGTTTTAAGTTCTCCGTTGAATCTGAATGAGATCCTTGCTGGGTAGAGTGATCTTGGTTGTAGGTTTTTCCCTTTCATCACTTTAAATATGTCCTGCCACTCCCTTCTGGCGCACAGAGTTTCTGCTGAAAGATCAGTCGTTAACCTTATGGGGATTCCCTTGTATGTTATTTGTTGCTTTTCCCTTGCTGCTTTTAACATTTTTTCTTTGTATTTAATTTTTGGTAGTTTGATTAACATGTTTCTTGGTGTGTTCCTCCTTGGATTTATCCTGTATGGGACTCTCTGTGCTTCTTGGACTTGATTGACTAGTTACTTTCCCATATTAGGGAAGTTTTCAACTCTAATCTCTTCAAGTATTTTCTCACTCCCTTTCTTTTTCTCTTCTTCTTCTGCGACCCCTATAATTCGAATGTTGGTGCATTTAATGTTGTCCCAGAGGTCTCTGAGACTGTCCTCAATTCTTTTCATTCTTTTCTCTTTTTTCTGATCTGTGGTAGTTATTTCCACTATTTTATCTTCCAGGTCGCCTATCTGTTCTTCTGCCTCAGTTATTCTGCTATTGATTCCTTCTAGGGAATTTTTAGTTTCATTTATTGTGTTGTTCATCATTGTTTGTTTGCTCTTTAATTCTTCTAGGTCCTTGTTAAACGTTTCTCGTATTTTCTCTATTCTATTTCCAAGATTTTGTATCATCTTTACTATCATTACTCTGTAATGATATCATTACTCTATCATTAGATATCATTACTCTATCATTACTATCATTACAAAATTCTTTTTCAGGTAGACTGGCTATTTCCTCTTCATTTGTTTGGTCTGGTGGGTTTTTACCTTGCTCCTTCACCTGCTGTGTGTTTCTCTGTCTTCTCATTTTGCTTAACTTACTGTGTTTGGGGTCTTCTTTTCATAGGCTGCAGGTTCATAGTTCTCATTGTTTTAGGTGTCTGCCACCAGTGGGTAAGGGTGGTTCAGTGGGTTTTGTAGGCTTCCTGGTGGAGGGGACTGGTCTCTGTGTTCTGGTGGGTGAGGATGGATCTTGTCTTTCTGGTGGGCAGGACCACATCCAGTGGTTTGTTTTGTGGTGTCTGTGCCCTTATTATGATTTTAGGCAGCCTCTCTGCTAATGGGTGGACTTGTGTTCCTGTCTTTCTAGTTGTTTGGCACAGGGTGTCCAGCACTGTAGCTTGCTGGTCATTGAGTGGAGCTGGGTCTTAGCATTGAGATGGAGATCTCTGAGAGAGCTTTTGCCGTTTGATATTATTTGGGGCCAGGAGCTCTCTGGTGGACCAGTGTCCTGAACTTGGCTCTCCTACCTCAGAGGCTCAGGCCTGGCACCCGGGCAGAGGACCAAGACCCTGTCAGCCACACGGCTCAGAAGAAAAGGGAGGAAAAAAAAGAAAGAGAGAGAGAGAGAGAGAGAGAGAGGGAGAGAGAGGGAGGGAGGGAGGGAGGGAGGGAGGAAGGAAGGAAGGAAGAAAAATAAAATAAAGTTATTAAAATAAAAATATATTATTTTTTTAAAAGTAACAAAAGAAAGAAAGAAAGAAGAGAGCAACCAAACCAAAAAACAAATCCACCAATGATAACAAGTGCTAAAAACTATACTAAAAAACAACAACAACAAAAAAAAACGGACAGACAGAACCCTAGGACAAATGGTAAAATCAAAGCTATACAGACAAAATCACACAAAGAAGCATACACATACATACTCACATAAGGAGAAAAAGGAAAAATATATATATTAAAAAAAATAAAGGAAGAGAGCAACCAAATCAATAAACAAATCTACCAATGATAATAAGCTCTAAATACTAAACTAAGATAAACATAAAACCGAAAACAACTTAGATGCAGAAAGCAAACCCCAAGTCTACAGTTGCTCCCAAAGTCCACCGCCTCAATTTTGGGATGATTCATTGCCTACTCAGGTATTCCACAAATGCAGGGTACATCAAGTTGATTGTGGAGATTTAATCCTCTGCTCCTGAGGCTGCTGGGAGAGTTTTCCCTTTCTCTTCTTTGTTCGCACAGCTCCTGGAGTTCAGCTTTGGATTCGGCCCCGCCTCTGCATGTAGGTTGCTGGAGGGCGTCTGTTCTTCACCCAGACAGGAGGGGGTTAAAGGAGCAGCGGATTAGGGGGCTTTGGCTCACTCAGACCAGGGGAGGGAGGGGTACAGAATGCGGGGTGAGCCTGCAGCGGCAGAGGCCGGCGTGACGTTGCACCAGCCTGAGGCACGATGTGTGTTCTCCTGGTCAAGTTGTCCCTGGATCACGGGACCCTGGCAGTGGCAGGCTGCACAGGCTCCCGGGAGGGGAGGTGTGGATAGTGACCTGTGCTTGCAACAGGCTTCTTGGGGGCTGCAGCAGCAGCCTTAGCATCTCATGCCCGTCTCTGGGGTCCGTGCTGATAGCCGCAGCTCATGCCCATCTCTGGAGTTCATTTAGGCGGTGCTCTGAATCCCCTCTCCTTGCGCACCCCAAAACAATGGCCTCTTGCCTCTTAGGCAGGTCCAGAGTTTTTCCCAGACTCCCTCCTGCCTAGCTGTGGTGCACTAGCCCCCTTCAGGCTGTGTTCAGGCAGCCAAGCCCAGTCCTCTCCCTGGGGTCTACACTCCAAAGCCCGAGCCTCAGCTCCCAGCCCCCGCCTGCCCTGGCGGGTGAGCAGACAAGCCTCTCAGGCTGGTGAGTGCTGGTCGGCAGTGATCCTCTGTGCGGGAATTTCTCTGCTTTGCCCTCTGCACCTGCGCTCTCCTCCATGGCTCCAAAGCTTCTCCCTGCCCACCCACCATCTCCACCAGTGAAGGGGCTTCCTAGTGTGTGGAAACTTCTTCTCCTTCACAGCTCCCTCCCAGAGGTGCAGGTCCCGTCCCTATTCTTTTGTCTCTGTTTTTCTTTTTTCTTTTGCCCTACCCAGGTACGTGGGGAGTTTTTAGCCTTTGGGAAGTCTGAGGTCCTCTGCCAGCGTTCACTAGGTGTTCTGTAGGAGCTGGTCCTCACGTAGATGTATTTTTAATGTATTTTTGGGACGGAAGGTGATCTCCACGTCTTACTCCTCCACCATTTTGAAGCTGTCTCCACTAAAGCAGTTTTCACAGTGATTTTTCCCATTGACACTCCCACCAGATGTGCTGAAATGTGAGTTTCTTTTGATGCGTAGTCATACCAAATTTGGCAAACTTTGCCAATCTTATGGTTTAAAATTTTTTTCATTATGATCTTAATTTGCATTTCCCTGATTACTTATAAGGATAAGCAGCTTTACTGTTTGTTTGCCATTCTGTTTCCTCTTTTATGAAATGCGTGCCCACGTATGCTGCTATTTTTCTATTGTTTGTCATTTTCTCGTACCTTCATAGGAATGAATCTTGGAGGAGGAATGTGAGTGGACAATATAGCACACTAGGCCCTTGGGATTATCTAGTCCATCAAACTGCCAGAAGCAAGAGTCCATTGTAAATTTTACATAAATTTTACGTAAATTTTACGTAAATCTTAAAATTCTCTCCCATCTTTCTGCTGTATAGGGTTTTATCGGTTCCCATAAAGAGCAGGTGTTGAAGGTTTACTACTTGCCTGGAGTACCTGAGATCTTTCAAAGGCGCTTCCAGATACAGATTGCCCACTTGGACCCAGAAAATATTACTCTGAGTGGAGAGGGAATCTTTCCCCGAATCTGCGTCGATCTCCCCAGGAACCTCAAAGGTACTTCTGCCC
Source organism: Delphinapterus leucas (assembly GCF_059928025.1). Classification (NCBI taxonomy): domain Eukaryota; kingdom Metazoa; phylum Chordata; class Mammalia; order Artiodactyla; family Monodontidae; genus Delphinapterus; species Delphinapterus leucas. The sequence continues at coordinate 47,195,903 of NC_143148.1, forward strand.
TCTATAGTATTTCCCCACTGGATGACAAGATGTGTTTTAGCTGCTTATTATAAGGTTGATGGCAACTCGCATTATTTGTTTGGCAGTCGTCGCAGGTTCCCTTTTGTGTTATTCCTGAATTGCAAAAAACGTCAAGAGTTGAAATTGACTTGGTGACCTGAGATGAGCAAGACAAGATAGGGTCCATGGTAGTTCCAAATTAAGACCCCTGGCCAATTTTGCCATCATTAAATTACTTAAAGAGGGATCAGGACATTGTACTTCCAAAAGCCTTTTCCTCCATCGCATGTTCCTTCCAGCTGCACTCTCTCACTGAGTTGTCACTCACAGATGGCCATTGAGAAGGCAAAGGCTGACTGTACTGCAAGGAATACAGTTCTCAAAATATCAATATAAACTGTACAGAAAGGCAGCTAAGGTTCCAACCCCTTATGCTGGCAGTACAGTTTGGAGGCTAATTTAGACTTATCAATTGTCTGCCCACATCCTTAGCCAAGGCTTTTCTGGGTAACATCTGGCACCCAGAGCCATCCCTCTGTATCAGAGTATTTCTGTCTTGGCAGATCCTGAAGCTCAACCCAGCAGCTCTTTTAGCCACAGACTGACTCTGGCTCTTTCTTCCTGACATGGACTACAGGATGAAGAGTCAAGAGAAACTTCTCACTCTTCTTCATGAACCCTCTTCAAGCTCTTTGAAATCTACATTCCCTAAGCAGCTTCAGACTAAGCCCTCCCACCTCAGCCTTTCTTCCTACCCCACTCCCCAAAGTCACTAACTCACCTGTTGATGGTCATGCATTAAATCCTAATTGTCCGTTCCCTGATAATATGAACACAAATATTAATAAATCTAAGACCATGTTACACTCTAGTATCTAGAGTTCCAGCCAGCCGGAGGTTAGTCCAGCTCTACGTATAATTGTCAAGAAGAAAAGCCTTTGCCACACGGTTGAAAACTGGGTGCCCAGCTGGCCTCATGATGGCAGTAGACATGTTTGCCCAATACAGGGCTTTAAAATAATTTAAACCTGAATACTAGTTGGGTCTTCTGTACTCCAGTTCACCACAGTCCCAGCACTTCCTATGGTTTCATAGAAGGCACTTTAATTACTTTGCTTACCTTGCCCCTCAAGCATTTGAATTTGCACTGGCTTACTGGTGAACTGGTGAAATCTCTCTCCCCGTTGCCCAGCCTGCCTGATTCAGGGGACTGTAGCTTATTTAGTCGTAGTTAAAGCAACTTGAACCAAATATATTCTTTTTAACAGAGAATTAATAAACATGAAGACCAACCTAAAGGGTGACCATCCATCTGGGTTTGTCCAGCATGGAGGGGTTTCCCAAGTGGTGCAGCCATCGGTGCTAGAACTGGGAAAGTATCAAGTAGGCTGGGATCCAGTTGGTCACCCTATGAGTGGCTCAGGATGTTACTGTCATTAAGTTCTTGAGAAACAGTTGGTAGCCCACTAAAGCATAATCTCATAAAACTCAGTGAGTTCTCTTTTACAAATTCTACTCATTCACAAATTATCCTCTGAAGCAGAGAAAACATGGCAGGCTAAGTTTCACAAAGTTCACTTCCCTTCTCACTTTATTTACTCTGAGCTTAGAGCCTGTGTTTTAGGCATAATTCATATATTTCCAGCCATTCGGATTTCCTTCTCCTTCCAACCCCCACAGGATGTGAGAAGTATGAAATCTTCTTAAATCAGGCCAGAAAAAACCTAGAAAAAACCAAAAATGAAATGTTTGACAACTTAGAGAGACCTGAGGAAGTGCCTGAGGATGAATCTTCTGAGGTAAGATTGGCTTCACTCTGCACAGGAAGTAGATTCACAGAAAGCTGCAAAAAAATGTTTTTCCCAGTGGTAACATCTTGCATAACTATAGAACAGTATCAAAACCAGGAAATTGACATTGGTACAAGCCATAGAGCTTATTCAGGTTTCATCAGTTTTCTATGTACTCGTGGGTCTGTCTCTGCATGTCTGCATGTCTCTGTATGTATGCATATCTGCGTCTGTGTGTGGTTCTAATCCAGTTTTTTCACGTGTAGCTTTGTGTATCCACCACCACAATTAAGATACAGAAGTGTTCCATCTCCGTAAGTATCCCTTGTGCTCACTGGGGAAATAGAATTATAAGCAAAAATCTCTTTCCAACCCACAAAATCTCTCCACAAAGGTGGAAGAGAAAGAATCCAACTTTATCATTGGTAAGCATTAAAGCAGAAAGTGTTCCGTGTCTCTGTCAGTCTGCTAGGAGATTGCAAAGACAGAAAGAAATCTCAGTCTTTCATAGAGCCAAGCAGATACATACAACCTATTATATACATGTTCTCAAGGTAAACAGTAACTAGTCCTTAAGTAAAAACTATAACTAGTCCTCAAGTAAGAGGACTTGACAGCACCATTTGTCACACTTTGTTCATGCTAAATTCACATGGTAATTGGGGTGACCATCTGTCTTAGCTAATTGGCTTTACCCAAAGGGAAAACAAACCTTTTGTGTTTTTATGACAGGGTCCTCTGAAGTTGAGCTCCTATCCTCCCACAGAAATGGCAGGATAGGAGATGGGGCTCTATCTTCCTTGATGATGACATGTCAAAGAGATGGTTCCCAGGTCCTTAAGGAAGATGTTCCTGGGTTGTGAAGCTGATAAAAAGTCTTAGCCTATGAAAAGATTTATATATATTTCCAAGAGACAGAGAAAGATCTTACAAGTTTTCTTGAAAATGAAGCTGGAAGAAGTCTCTACCCTTATTTTCAACAGGGAGAATTGAGCCTCTTTTTTTTTGCCACACCTCATGGCTTACAGGATCTCAGTTCCTGACCAGGGATTGAACCGGGGCCGCAGCAGTGAAAGCCCGGAATCCTAACCACTAGGCCACCAGGGAACTCCCTTGAGTCTCTTATTTTTAATTTGTTTTTGCCTTTACATGCTTCTCCCTTATAGCCATCCCCAATCTCCCTACCCCTTTCCCCTGGCAGCCACTATAGTTCTCCATCTCTATAATCTTGTTATGAGTATAGAAGAGTTATGTAAATGGAATCATACAGCATGTAACCTTTTGAGATTTTTTTTTTCATTCAGCATAATGCCCTTGAGATCCATCAACATAAATAGTTCATTCCTTACTCCATTGCTCAGTAATACTCCATGGCACAGATGTACAGTTTGTTTAACCACCTTGAACCCCAACAAACCTTTTAACACCACAGATATACTGTATATCTATTTATTTACTGTGGCCCTTTGGAGGGCCACAAGCCATTGTAATATCTAAGATTTTCTCACTCTCTCCTCCATGAAGCAACTTTCGCCCCCTTAGGGGTGGTTTTGCCCCCGTTGAGAATGCATGTTCTCAAAGAATTTGCTTACTTGCTCTTCTCTCTTGCTCCAGTTAAATGCTCAACTCCAGATGGAAGTAGAGCGGCTTATAGTCCAAGACTATGCCACAGAACATCAGAAATCAATTGTCCTTGGTTCCATGGACAACTTCTGCCATCAGAGTCACCGCAAACCGATCAAGTGAGCGCCCTTCCATGTCGTGTTTGTTTCAGAGTGTAGCAGAGCCAGTGGTGCCCTCCACCAGAGTGCTCCATGAATTAATGATTGACTATGTACGGATGAAATCCACTCGCCTTACATGTCTGCCGTTCTCTAGCAGCCAGCCAACCAGGCAGGTCTCTGCCTCTTAGTCAGAAACCTCCCACTTTGTCTAATAGATGGGCCGGTTTCAGGTCCTTAAGGACCAGCACTGAATGTGTTTAAAGATGATGGCTAAAGCAGCAATGTGGTCTTCTGGGGGAAGTGTCTTGTTCCTAGTCTCCATTCTGGAGAGTGGTGGTTCTCTACTCCAGAGAATAGAATTGTGCAGAGGAGATGGAAGAAAACCTCACACTCTTGCACATTTGGAAATGTGAGTGGTAAGAAGACCTTGTTAACTGTTTCAGAGTCCAGCTGCCAGAATATATCCTAGATTTTGGCTACATCATCCTTGGTGATGTCCGAACCCACATCATCAAGATCACCAACACCAGTCACTTCCCAGTGTCCTTCCATGCAGAAAAGCATGTCCTTCACGACACAGGTAACCAGGATGGAGACCCTTCCTATTGCACTCTGTCATTTCTAACACGATGCCCATCTGTACTGTCCTGGAGTGCTTCTTCTGGGATCAGCTGAAAGAATTGTTGGGCCATTAATAGATACTTTGAGTGGTCATCCTGCCTCCGATGGGCTGTATCTAGAGCAGCTCTTGATTGCTACTTCTCTTTTCCACAAAGAAATTTTGTTTGTCTTGGTCCAGGCTTCAGTATTGAGCTAGATCGTGTGAAGAATCTGCCTTACTGTGAAACGGAAACATTTGAAGTGAGATTTGATGCACAAGGGGCCAGCCTTTCTGTTGGAAACAAAAAGGTCATTCTGCCCATCAAGGTAAGACGCATCACTAGGCCCAGCTGATCCTCCCCAGCTTCCAGCTCTGCTTGCTGATCACCCCTGCGATGATCCAGTTACTATTTCAGAGCCGTGATTCTTTCTCCAATCCCATGCTACATGGTAACAACAATTTTATGCCCACTCTAGGTGGTTGGAGGGCCAACAGTTCACATCTGTCTCCAAGCCAAGGTGACCATTCCCAGTATGACACTGTCTTGTGGAAAAGTGGAGTTTGCCACAATTCAGTGTGGACAGTGCCTCGTGGAAACTATTCAGCTTTCCAATCACCTCCAAGTCCCTTGTGAATGGTTTATCCACACCCATAAGCAAGTTAGCAAGGTAAATGAATTGTGGCCCATTGTCCCCTTTTTTCCATCTCCATTTAAGTCAGATTTATAATTCTAATCCTTCACTCTCTTCATTTCACCCTTCTGCTCAAAGACTTTCAGCGACAGCCATTGCCCCCTGAATAAAATGTAGGCCCTCAGCCCAGCACTCAAGGACTATCAGGCCATGCTATCTCACGAATGTCATATTTATCTTTGTGCCCCGGGTATCCACACATCCCCTGACACCTGGGAAGTAATCAGTAAACATAGATTGAGTGGGTGGAGGGTGGAGGCATTTTCCAAAGAAAATGGTCTAATTGTCTACTATTTATTTGCCAGCTGGAGAAACACATGCCAAAGTACTTAAGACGGAAACTATGTGCTGAATTCAAGCCAAAGACACGGATCTTTGAGATTCAGCCCACTTCTGGGGTCTTGGATCCTGGTGAGAGGTCCAACATGCAAGTGAAATTCATGCCCAAAGAAGAGGTAAGCTTTAAAGAAATGCAGTCTCATTCAGACTCTCTGGATCTCTTTGAGCTGTACTCGAGGTCCATGCTTGATTGGGTCTCCAGGGAAACTTTGAGTGACCTGTCCCTCACTATTCTGACTATGACATTCAGTGCTCTGGTTCATGCAGGAGCTGTGTCCTGGTGGTTAGGAGCACCAGCTCTGGAATCAGCAGATCTATCTAACACTTTGACTTTTACCGACAGACCTGGCTTAGTGGCCTTCTGCCTCTGACTAAGAGGCTGCATGGCTTTGGGCAAATTATTCAGCCTCGCTAAACCTCAGTTTGCTCATAGATAAAATGAAAAATAATAATATCACATGTCCAAAATCCCTTATTGCAATTCCAAAATCCAATAAGTTCTAAAAACTGGGGGAAAAAATTTTTTAAGTTTCAGACCCAAACTCGTTTGGCAGAAAAACCTATCTGAACTGACATGAGACTACTTAACCTTTATTTATTCCCCTTGGTTTGCAGACTCAAACACTGCAACTGCAGAAATATTAATGTGTTTGATTACAGGGGATGCTGCTAAGGATACTATGTAACATAGGGTATATGCTCTGTGTTTACCTTTTTAAAACTCTGAATTTGAAAGCATCTGGCCCCTAGGGTTTCAGGTAAGAAATTATCAACCTGCAGTAGCTACCTCCTAAGGGTCATTTTGAAGATTAAATGAATTAATGTGAATAAAATGCATAGCATACTGCTCTGTATGTAGTGTCTCAATATCTATTTACTATTATCATCAGTAGTTGTGATAATAATAAGTACTTTCTGGTAGACATACTCCCTGGGCCTCACAAGTGTTTCTTCTGCAAACACCATGAGCACAAAGCTACTCCTGACAAAGAGTACAGTAAAAAAATAATAAAAATCCTAGAACCAGAGAGGATCTCAAGAGGTTACACTGTAAAGACTTTTGCTGAAAGCCTAAGGCATTTGGGAGATGTTTTTCTTTATTCTTTTAAAAGAAGAAATCGATGTGAGTTTTATAAAATACCCATGGTTAACTCCCGTTTTCCTGGTAACGGCTTTGAGGAAATGCTTCAGAATCTACAATGAGAAGAAAGAAAAGAGAATGACTTCATATCTGATTCTAAAATAGAGTCCCTGTTTCTGTCATTATCAAAATCTCCCCAACCCTTTTAAAAGAAAAGAAAACTAATGTGTTTGTCATTCTTAGAGTCTTAAGACTGCCACCAGGTTTACTCAAGATTTTGGATGTTTTACTGAAAAAAATGCCAGTAAATATAGTAAAAAAAAAAAAAAAAAAGATTTGTTTGGGCAGTTCTATAAGTGTTGAGTTAGCATTGGTCAAAATTAATAAAATGTTTCCACCAAATGGGATAGGAATTTTTTTTTTTGCGGCACGCGGGCCTCTCACTGCTGTTGGCCCCTCCCGTTGTGGAGCACAGGCTCCGGACGTGCAGGCTCAGCGGCCATGGCTCACGGGCCCAGCCGCTCCGCGGCATGTGGGATCCTCCCGGACTGGGGCATGAACCCGTGTCCCCTGCATCGGCAGGCGGACTGTCAACCACTGCGCCACCAGGGAAGCCCAGGAATTTTTTTAAGCATCATTTTTTACTGAAGTATAGTTAATTTACAATGAATACATATATTTTTTCAGACTCTTTTCCATTGTAGGCTATTATAAGATATTGAGTATAGTTCCCTATGCTATACAGTAGGTCCTTATTGTTTACCTATTTTATATATAGTAGTGTGTATATATTAATCTCAAGCTCCTCATTTATCTCTCCCCCCCGCCCCACTATCCCCTTTGGTAACCATAAGTTTGTTTTCTATGTCTGAGTTTATTTCTGTTTTGTAAATAAGTTCACTTGTATCACTTTTTTAGATTCCACATATAAGCGATATCATATGATATTTGTCTTTCTCTATCTGGCTTACTTCACTTAGTATAGTAATCTCTAGGTCCACCCATGTTGCTGCAAATGGTATTATTCCATTCTTTTTTACTCCATTGTACATATATACCACATCTTCTTTGTCCATTCTTCTGTTGATGGACATTTAGGTTGCTTCCATGTCTTGGCTGTTGTAAACAGTACTTCTGTGCACATTGAGGTGCATGTATCTTTCAAATTAGAGTTTGGGAGAGGAATTTATTGGCTGTATACAAGGAAGTGGTTAGCCTTGCAACCCATACAGTCCACACCTATATCTTCACCAGCATCAGCAACACAGAGAAACACTGATGTCCACATTAACAACTCCTAGACATTATAACATGCGTTCAGAATACTTTGTGTTAGAAAACAAGATGAATGAAATGTTTTAGAAATATTTCCCTGGGACTTCCCTGCTGGTGTAGTGGTTAAGAATCCGCCTGCCAGTGCAGGAAACATGGGTTCAATCCCTGGTCTGGGAAGATCCCACATGCCATGGAGCAACTATGCCCATGCACCACAACTACTGAGCCTGTGCTCTAGAGCCCGTGAGCCACAACTACTGAGCCCACGCACCTAGAGCCAGTGCTCCGCAGCAAGAGAAGCCACCACAATGAGAAGCCCATGCACTACAACGAAGAATAGCCCCTGCTCATTGCTACTAGAGAAAGCCCACATGCAGCAACAAAGACCTGATGCAGCCAAAAAAAAAAAAAAAAAGTAAGAAATATTTCCCTAAAAAGCAGTTAAAATATAGAAGTTTGGATCACATAAGGTGCTAAACCCATAACTATATAGAAAACCTTCTTAGCCAATAATTTGTTCTCTTACTATCTCCAACAACAGGTATTTTTCTGAACTTGTATCTATGTCCTTACACATTCTTTCCATCTGATTTTCCTTCCCTCTGAGCTAAGGTAGTTAAGAGCTCTCCAAATCGCTCAGCCAATCATGCTTTCCAAACCCAAGCCATGAGCCCAACAGTTTCAGAACAACCTGGGCATCTGGTTAAAACTACAGAATCCCCAGCCTTACCCTGCCCCTACCAAGTCAGGATCTCTAGGAATGGGCCTGTGAATATGCATTTTAATAGGTTCCTAAGTGAAACCAGATTAGAATAATTCGTATCATTATCAACTGGTATTTGGATTGTAATTGTATCAGACGAACTGATTGCGCTAGCTGATCATCTCTGACCAGCTGCTTAACTGTATCTTTAAATAATGGAAATATGATCATTCAGATTCTCCAAGAAACAGACCTGGAGTCAAGAATTTGAGTGCAAGCAGATTATTTAGGAAGTGTAGGGAATACTAAAAGAGAAGTAGAAGGTGATAAGGAAAAGGAAGGCAGCTAATAGGGTGTGCGAGTGAGCCAGCTACCTTGGACACTGGACTGATTTATTGATTTATTTATTTTTGGCTGCGTTGGGTCTTTGTTGCTGCGTGCGGACTTTCTCTAGTGGCTAGCGGGGGCTACTCTTCGTTGCGGCGCACAGGCTTCTCGTTGCGGTGGCTTCTCTCGTTGCGGAGCACAGGCTCTAGTTGCACGGGCTTCAGTAGTTGTGGCATGTGGGCTCAATAGTTGTGGCTCACGGGCTCTAGAGCACAGGCTAGGTAGTTGTGGCACATGGGCTTAGTTGCTCCACGGCATGTGGGATCTTCCCAGACCAGGGCTCAAACCCGTGTCCCCTGCATTGGCAGGCAGATTCTTAACCACTGCGCCACCAGGGAAGTCCTGGACACTGGATCTTAATCCCACTGGAAACTCGGAGAAAATATACAAAATGCACATTTCAGAATTATCCCTCTCAGGAGTCTTTATACAGTAACTCCTGAGAGTCGTTGGTGAAGGATTGTCCCCAGAAGGTGTTACTTCTCTGACACTTCTGCCTTGCCCTGCCCTACCCATGGGCAGCAGGGCCCATGAAATGAGAGCCCAGAGGTGCAGACCCAGAGGTGCGGATAGTGGCAGTGGGACATCTGAGCACATTGGAGGATCTGAGGGGCATGAGAACAGCATTCACAGGACTGTGATGAAGTACTTGGTACAGTGCCTGGCATGCTAGATACCCAGTATTAACACTCTACTATAAATTGCTCTCATGCAATTTTATAAGAAAACTTTTCTCTCTTAATCTAAACAGGATCAATTTTGTCCCCCAGTGGTTATCCGTTTTACATGTCACATAACAGAAAAAAATTTAGTTGCTTGTTTTGTTTTTATATTTTCCAGAAATTCTACAGCCAAACCTTGGTGTTCCAGATTGCCCAGAGTGCTCAGAAGCTTACTCTACTGGCACAGGGGCAAGGTCTAGAGCCATGCTTGGAATTTAGTCCCTCAGTTCTGGAGCTGGGGCCACTGCTGCCTTATGCACCTGGAGATGAGGCCGAGGTGGTGGTGAAGAATCCCTGCAACTTTCCCATTGAGTTTTACTCCTTAGAATTTGACCAGCAATATCTTGTAGAAGAGAAGGTGAGCAGAGACCAAAACCAAACTCCATTTTCCTACACATGCTGGGCCTTGCCAGGTACTCTTCTCTCTGCCTGGACAACTTCCTCCTCACCTTTGCTCCTTCTTCCTGTGAACCCTTCCCTGTCAATTTAAAGATCACTTTGTAGGCTTTCCTGACCTACTTCCCTTGCCCTAAGCAGAATTCATTCTTCTTTGTGATCTCATTATACATTTGAAACAACTAATTTAAAAACTAATACATGCTCATGTTAAAATTCAAACAGTAAAGAATGTATGCCATAGTCATTATATTTGAAATGAGTTTCTTGTAGACAGCATATATTTGGGTCATCTTTTTAATACACTCTGGCAGTCTTTGTTTTTAATTGGTGTATTTAGACCATTTACATTTAATGTAATCACGTTAGGGCTTAAATCTGCCCTTTTTTTTTTTTTTTTCCTATTTGCTCTGGCTTGTATATTTTACAATTGCTCCTCCTTGTCCATTTTTTTTAAACTTTATTCTTTAGAGCAGTTTTAGATTCACAGCAAAATTGAGGGGAAGATGCAGAGATTTTTCATATAACCCCTGCCCCCACACATGCACAGCCTCCCCCATTATCAACATCCCTCACTAGAATGGTATATTTTTTACAGTTGATAAACCTATGTGACATCATAATCACCCAAAGTCCATAGTTTACATTACAGTTCACTCTAGGTGCATTCTATTGGTTTAGACAAATGTATAACAGCATGTAGCAATCATTATAGTGTCAAAGTATTTTCATTGCCCTAAATATCCTCTGTGCTCCACATATTCATCCCTCCCTCCTCCCAACCCCTGGCAACCATTAATCTTTTTTACTGTCTCTGTAGTTTTGCCTTTTCCAGAATGCCATATAGTTGGAATCATAGAGTATGTAGATGTTCAGATTGGCTTCTTTCACTTAGTGATACGCATTTAAGTTTCCTCCATGTCTTTTCATGGCTTGATAGCTCATTTCTTTTTAGTGCTGAATGATATTCCATTGTCTGGAAATACCACAGTTTATTTATCCATTCACCTACTGAAAGACATCTTGGTTGTTTCCAAGTTTTGGCAATTATGAATAAAGCTGCTATAAACATCTGTGTGCAGGGTTCTGTGTGAACACAAGTTTTCAACTCTTTAGGTAAATGCCAAGGAGTATGATTGCTGGATTCTATGGTAAGTGTATGTTTAGTTTTGTAAGAAACTGTCAAACTGTCTTCCAAAATGGTTGTAACATTTTGCATTCCTACTAGCAGTAAATGAGAGTTCCTGTTGCTCCTTATCCTCACTAGCTTTTGATATTGTCAGGGTTTTGGATTTTGGCTGTTCTAATCGGTGTGTAGTGGTATCTCACTGTTGTTTTAATTTGCATTTCCCTGAAGGCATATATAATGTGGAATATCCATTCATACGCCTATTTGCCATCTGTATATTTTCTTTGGTGAGGTATCTGTTAAGGTCTTTGGCCCAATTTTTAATCGAGTTATCTGTTTCCTTATTGTTGAGCTTTAAGAGTTCTTTACATATTTTGAATAATAGTCCTTTATCAGATGTGTCTTTTTCAAATATTTTCTCCCAGTCTGTGGCTTGTCTTTTCATTCTCTTGACATTATCTTTTGCAGAGCAGAAGTTTTTCATTTTAATGAAGTCCAGTTTATCAATTACTTTTTTCATAGACTGTGCCTTTGGAGTTGTGTCTAAAAAGTCATCACCATACTCTAGGTCATCTAAATTTTCTGTTATGCTATCTTCTAGAAATTTTATAGTTTTATGTTTTTTATTTAGGTCTACAATTCGTTTGAGTTAATTTTTATGAAGATAAGATCCACTCAGATTTATTTTTTTGCCGGTGGATGTCCAATTCCAGCATCATTTGTTGAAAAAAACTCTTTGCTCCATTGTATTGCATTTGCTCCTTTAGGAAAGATCAGTTGACTATGTTTATTTGGGTCTATTTCTGGAATCTCTATTCTTTTCCATTGATCTATCCAGGTCCATTTTTACTGTCTCTACCCTGCTGTCCTACCTTGAGGCTGATCTGTATAAACTACGCCTTTATCTAATACCCTTAGTACCCTACTTTTTAGAAACTGCCTCTTACTTCCCTACTATGAGCAATAATGAAATTAGCTAAAAATCTCTTTTTACCTCTCCTCACCACCCTCTAATTTAAAATGATATTTCTTTACTTCCAGTTAATGCCTACTGGGTAATCATCTAATTTCCATCATTTAGTCTTAGTTCTACACTTGAACATATTTAATGCTCAACACCAGTCCTTGTGATGAGGCTTCTCCATTCGCTACTGGGTTGTCAGAAGATCATTCTCTAGTGGATTCCTCAGGAAGGGACCGTGGGAACAATATTTCCTGAGTATTCATGTGTTCGTAACTGTTTTTCCTTGGCTTTTGTGCTTGAAGATCGGTTTGATTGGATACAGTATCCTTGGCTCACATTTTCTGCACTCGTATATCTTAAATACATTGCCCCATTGTTTTCTCATAAGGTCTTGCTGTTCATGAAGTGTGATGTTATATTAGCTATCTATTGCTGCAAAATAAATTACTCCCAAGCTTAGTCACATAAAACAATAAATATTTGTCATCTCTTGTTTGCTCTGGGTCAGGAATTTAGGAATGGCTTAGCTAAGATGGTCTGCTTCCTCTGGACTCTCCATCAACTTGGCCTTTGAATCTTCTATTTTCTTTACATCCAGTGTTTGTGCTCTGCCCGGTTTGGATTCTGTCCCTCTGGATTCGAGTCTTTTCATTAGGTATTTATTAGATGTTCAGTGGCTTGTGTTGGCACAGCATCCTCTGCTGTGGGTCAGGGTCAGTGGAAAGCAGAATCCAAGACTCTGAGATTTGCATGCAGAAGGTTTATCAGAGAGTACTCTCAGGGACGACACCTGTAAAGGATAAGGAACGTTAGACCTAGGCAGACAGAGAAGGTAAGCTGTGATGACATCGCACAGAGACTTCAGCTGATCCCACAGGACACTCTGCAGCTGGGCTGGCTGTTTACAGTCGCCTCAGATGAGGCAAGTTGGCCAGGCCTTTGTGTCTCTACATCAGCCAGCCTTTGGAATAGGCCTTCCTTTCCCCACTGATCTGCCATGCCACCTCTGTCCTGTGTCAAAGCTCCATATACACGTGGGTCTATTCTAAGCTCTCACCTCCATTTCATTGGTCAGTTTCTCTATTCAGCATCAATACCACCCTCTCCATTGCTCCAACTTCATAATTCCTGATATCTGGTAGGACAGTCCTCTCTGTTTTTCTTCATTAGCATTTCAACTATTCTTAGCCCTTTGTTCTTCCATATAAATTTTAGAGTAAGCTCATTAATATTGGTTTTCAAACAACTAAAATTGGTGATCTTGGAGAAGGGTTACCTAACTGATTTTTCACACCAGTAAATTAGGTTGCATAGGAAGTAATTGCTTTCTAGGAGTTGATTTTACTGTCTTTTATAAATATACATACACGCTAGTGTTGCTGGATTTAGCAGAAAGAAAAACAGGTTGCCGCAATTAAATTTGAATTCCAGATAAACAATATGAGACACATTTATACTTTAAAAATTATTCATTTTTTGATCTGAAATTTAAATTTAACTAGGCATCTTGTACTTCATCTGACAAGCCTAATATACATCCCTCTCTGTCTGTCTCTCTCTCAGATATACACACACACCCATACACATACCTAAACAGCCATTTTGCCTACTTTTCTCTGGATCCTCTATATATGAGACAACCACCTTACCAAGACAACATTGCTATCCACAATATTTTTCAATAACATGTCACTCAAAGTGGATAATTGAGTTCTGTACTTTTGTCAATGGAAAACAACAACAACAACAAAAACAGTATATGTTATTTATAAAACAAGGGGAAAATTCTTTTCCACATGGGAAATGCCCAGGCACAAATGGGGCAAAATAAAAATTCGATATCCCCACAGATCCAGGGCTCAGCCTTACACTTTAGACCTCTGCAAAGGACCCTACCCTTTGAGATCCAGAAAGTACTTGTATACACCCCAGCCTTGGTCAGGGGCAGGGTTTTTATGAGATGGATGGCAGACCCACCTGGGACTGTGGGGAGGAAACTTCCAGTGGGACCAACAGCAGTTCCCATTCTCCTTGAGCAGATCTTGCGAACGCTGAAGGGCTATGATTCCTACAACTCCCTGCTGCTGCCTCCCCGCCTTCCGGGGGAAAACCTGCCCCCAGAGGTGTATGAATACTTTAAGGAGATGAAGAGGTCAAAAGAGGAACAGATGAAGGTGAAATATCTGGAGAGTCTGGCGCAGGAGAATGGTGAGAACTCAACAGTTCTGGAGCCCGCGGCTCCAGCCACTCCCCTGGCTTCTTTGAATTATCTCTGCTGGGAGACGAACCGGTTACTGAGCACCTTATGGATTTCATTTCTAACCCTTGCAAAATGGTCCTGTTGTCCCCATTGTAGGGATGCAGAGATGGGGACACATTCTGCTCTCACTAGAGTCTGGTGGGGAGTTAAGACTTAAAAACAGCTAATTCAGATATAGAAGGACACTTGCTAGATACCAAGCCGTGTGCTGAGGGCTTCACACATACAGATGAGAGAGGAAGCACTGAGAAGCCAGGTCCACAGATTTAAGTGGCAGAATCAGGACTCAAGCCCAGGTCTCTCTGACTCTGGAGTCCACGACAATAACCACTCCACAGCCTCCACATCTGTGCCTAGGCAACGCAAGGTAATCCATCATGCATGGTAGATATTGGTGCCCTACGAGAGGTAGGGGTGGGAGTTCACATGAGGAAAGACCCTCGATGGTCCTCAAGGCCAGAACTCAATCACAAAGCTGGACTGTGCTCTTACGATCTTGCCCTTTCTTGCCCAGCACCCCAGAGTTATCCATCATCCACCCAGGATCCCCCCTTGTGTGCACTTGGGCATCAAGGTTCCAGGGAGACCTATGGGATCATGTAGCTTGTTGGGGTGCTCACTTCTCTGCTTCCCTGTGCCCTCACCCTGGAAATTTGCCCTCCGTTCTTACTTGCCCTCTTCTTCTGCATAATAGTCATCACATGTATTTTCTTCACACTTGTCTCCCCTCTAGACAAGCCCCCATAAAGGCAGTGATCATGTCTTCCCCAATGTACACCCAGTGCATGGACCAGCACCTGATACATCATAGTGCCTGATAAATGTTTCTGTAAGAGTGAATGAATGAATGAATGAAGTCCGTTTCTCCTGCCCTTGGACCTGTCTCGTTGTCTCTCAAGACAGAAGGTAGTTGGAGAACACTAATCGGCCCTAAAAGGAGGAGATGAGAGAAGAAGGCTGCCTGTCCACCCAGTCTCCTGGTTGTATTTATTGAGCATATTACTTCACTAGAACTGCCACTGCAAATACCACAGACTGGGGGGCTTAACCACGCAAAACTTATTTTGTCATAATTCTGGAGGCTAGAAATCCAAGATCAAGGTGTTGGTGGAATTGTTTTCTACTGAACCTCCCTCCGTGGCTTGTAGATGCCTGTCTTCCCCCTGTGTGTTCACAAGGACTTCCCTCTGTGTGTCTGTGTCCTAATCTCTTCCTATAAGAACACCAGTGATATTGGGCTGTGGATGGCTTAGGACACTCATTTTAACTTAATTACCTCTTGAAAGGCCCTAACTTCAAATAGTCACATTCCGGGATACTGGGGCAGGGAGTGGAGTGTGGCACGGGGGTGGTGCTTAGGACTTCAGCAAATGAACTTTATGGGAACCAGTTCAGCCCATAACAAGCACCCACTATGTTCCAAGCACTGAGCTGAAGTGCTAGAAGAAAGATCAATGAAATCAGCCCCTACCTTTGAGAGCTCAAAGTCAGGGAGGGGTGGGGGGATAGACATTTAAACTCAGGACTGCCTGGTGGCCTGAGGCAGAGAGTCACGAGGGTCTGCAATGTAAAGAGGACTTAGTGAGAGCTGAGAAGGGCCCATCGCTCTCATCCCTGTCCTACACGCCTTGGTTGTGGGTTCATCTTTCTATTTGGCCCATGGAAAGGTGATCTAGAGCCAGGACCTGAGGGTCAGTAGAAGTCCAGGGAGGCGCTCCCTCTGCTTCTCACCAGCACCTCTCTGAGCATCTGCTTACTCTGCTGTCACAGAGTACACGTCCTTCTCTGCTTCCAAACCACATCCAGGGAAGGCCAGCAGCTACAAGTCATGTTATTGCCATTCCCAGGAGAGCTACAACCTCTCTGACTCAAATTCAAAATTAAACAAAGAAGGTGTCTTGGCTCCAGGGTAGAGCCGGGTCACCTTGTACAATGACATCCCAATGCACCCACTGAAACTCTGTGGAATAGGGGCATTGACGATGGTGCGGGGCAGATAAAGTAGTAGATGTGCTCAACAATGACATGGAGAAATGTTCATGATAAATTAAGGGGGAATGCAGGCTACAAATTGGTATGTGTATAGTATGATCCCAACTTCAGTTTTGAAAAATTAAAAATTAAAAATCTGAGAGGGGGCTTCCCTGGTGGCGCAGTGGTTGAGAGTCCGCCTGCCGATGCATGGGACACGAGTTTGTGCCCCGGTCCGGGAAGATCCCACATGCCGCGGAGCGGCTGGGCCCATGAGCCATGGCCGCTGAGTCTGCACGTCCGGAGCCTGTGCTCCACAACGGGAGAGGCCACAACAGTGAGAGGCCCGTGTACCGAAAAAAAAAAAAAAAAACCTGAGAGGTTGCCACTCTCCTATACTGGTATCATAAAATGAAGCTGCTGTTCCTCTATCACCATTTCTTTGTCTATCTATATTTCTTTCTGTAGCTAAATTTTATCATTTTTGCTCTTTTGAATTTCCCAAGTTTTCTAAACCAAATGTATAATTTCGGTATGTATTTTTTAATGTTAAAATGTAGAAACACTCTGGGCAGAGAAATTTAACAGCAGACTGACTGCAGTTCTTGTTTATTGGGGTCAGATAGTCCAGGGTGATGGTAACCAGTTCAGTGATTCTCCTCTTTGTCTCTCTTCCCTTTTCTGCCCTCTCTCCCTTGTCCTCCTCCCAATTCTTCCTGTGTGTTTCCGTCCTTTGCTCCCTGGCAGAAGAGGACGATGGTCCCTTGTCAGAACAGGGAACCTCTGCCAGCACAAAGAGGACCTCGCTTAGCCGAGGCATCTCTGTCACATCCAGCCTGGAAGAGCGGCATATCCCAATGGTCAAGTCCAAGACCTACCCAGATGAAGAGGAGGATGAAGAAGGCCTGGAAAAAATCATGTTTCAAAGTAACCAAGCATTTTAATGTTGGGGTACCTGTTCTCTCTAAGCAAAAGTGGGAAGGCTGTTCAGTGCCTTTCACCTTTCTCCATAAAATGCATCTTTCTAGCACTATTATGTATTAATTCTACAATATGAATATGCCATCATTTACTTAGTCATTTCCCTTACTGTTGCATATTCAGCTAGTTTCCAATATTATTTTTCAGGAGAAGAGATTCCCCAAAGTGGGATTAAGAGTCAAAGAGTATCTGTATTTTCAATTGTAGTAGCTACGGACAGATTATTAGCCAAAACGGGCACTTCCGTGCACTACGGGGGAGTGAGGCAACATCTGCAGCAGATTACGTTTGTTATTTTAAAATAGGATGTTTACTAAGAAAAAGTCGTCCCCACTTCCTTCAGAACCCAGGTGAGTTCTGGGTGTGTCCGCATGTATGTGCATGCACACACGCACACATGTGTATTTAATTTGCAGCTGACAAGATTCAGAGCATTGACAGCCACTTTCCAGAGGAGGTTGGGGAAGTAGAGAACAACCCAGTGAGCAAGGCCATTGCTCGCCACCTGGGCATTGACATTTCTGCAGAAGGCCGCATGGCCAAGAACCGGAAAGGCATCGCTATCATCATCCATGGGACGCCCTTGTCAGGTATGCACAGCCCTGAGGGGTTTATGGTGAAGTTTGCACATGTAATTTTTTTTTTTTTAACCTCTGGATGATGCCTTTTCTTTTTTTTTTAATTAATTAATTTATTTATTTTTGGCTGCGTTGGGTCTTTGTTGCTGCACATGGGCTTTCTCTAGTTGCGGCTAGTGGGGGCTGCTCTCTGTTGTGGTGCGCGGGCTTCTCATTGCCGTGGCTTCTCTTGTTGCAGAGCGCAGGCTCTAGGTGCACGGGCTTCAGTAATTGTGGCACGTGGGCTCAGTAGTTGTGGCTTGCATGCTCTAGAGCGCAGGCTCAGTAG
The DNA here is from genome assembly GCF_059928025.1 of Delphinapterus leucas. Classification (NCBI taxonomy): domain Eukaryota; kingdom Metazoa; phylum Chordata; class Mammalia; order Artiodactyla; family Monodontidae; genus Delphinapterus; species Delphinapterus leucas. The sequence goes on from NC_143148.1 coordinate 47,213,824, forward strand.
TTGTGGCGCACGGGCTTAGTTGCTCTGCAGCATGTGGGATCTTCCCGGACCAGGTCTTGAACCCGTGTCCCCTGCAGTGGCAGGCGTATTCTTAAGCACTGCGCCACCAGGGAAGTCCTGCATGTGTAATTTTTGAGGCAGTAAAAGACTCTTCTGTTTGAAATTTATATACCAAAGGATTATCCCCAAATTGTTAAATTGCCAACTTCAGAGATATGGAGTTAGAGAAAGAGCAGGGACACCTCATTCTTAATTAATACATCTCTAAATAGTTGGAGCTTGCATTCTTTCGATAATTTAATAACATTAAAATATTAAAGAAAAATCCAAGACATTAAGTTATTTAAAAAGAGAAGGGGGGGCTTCCCTGGTGGCGCAGTGGTTGAGAATCTGCCTGCCAATGCAGGGGACATGGGTTCGAGCCCTGGTCTGGGAAGATCCCACATGCCGTGGAGCAACTGGGCCCGTGAGCCACAATTACTGAGCCTGCGCGTACAGTTACTGAGCTTGCGCGTCTGGAGCCTGTGCTCCGCAACAAGAGAGGCCGCGATAGTGAGAGGCCCGCACACCACGATGAAGAGTGGCCCCCGCTTGCCACAACTAGAGAAAGCCCTGGCACAGAAATGAAGACCCAACACAGCCATAAATAAATAAATTTTAAAATTCACGACATATGTCAATATTTTTAAAAAAAAGAGAGAGGGGAAGAATATGTGCAAACTCTTTGGCCTGGCAGTATTACTTCTAAAAATGTATCTTAGGAAAATAATCACGTCGACAAAGAGTTCACTGCAGCATTGCTGACCATAGTAAAAACCTGGGAGCACTTGAAGCATTCGATCTGCGGGACTAGTTAATTAAGCCATAGTATATTCATGCAGTGAATTATATCGCCATTAAAAACAGTGTCTTGTACACCCATTTTCATAGCAGCATTATTCACAATAACGAAAAGGTAGAAACAGCCCAAGTATCCGTTGATGGATGAGTGGATAAACTAAATGTGGTATAATGGGATATTTTTCACCCACAAAAGGAAGGAAATCCTCACACATGCTACAACATAGGTGAACCTTGAAGACATTATGCTAAGTGAAATAAGCTAGACATAAAAGAACAACTACTATATGATTCCATTTACATAAGGTACCTAGAGTCATATTCATAGAGACATGAAGTAGAATGGTGGTTTCCAGGGGCTGAGAAAAGGGAGGAATGAGAGGTTATTGTTTATTGGGTAAAGAGTTTCCACTTGGGAAGATGAAAACGTGCTGGAGATGGATGGTGGTGATGGTTGCACAGCAATGTGAATATCCTTAGCAGCTGAGCTGTACACTTAAAAACAGTTAAAATGGTAAATTTTGTATGTATACTATCACAATAAAAAAGTACCATAGAAGTGTATTGAATGAATAGAAAAATGCTCATGATATATATCGTTTTAAGTGAGAAAAAAATGCCATGCTTACAATCTGTTATCTATATTAATATCCTATTGCTACTGTAACAAATAACTACAAATTTAGTGACTTTAAAAAATGCAAATTTACTTTCTTAGAATTCTGGAGGTCAGAAGTCTAAAATGGGTCAACAGGGCTGCATCCTTTCTCAAGGCTATAGAGGAGAATGCATTTCCTTGCCTTTTCTTGCTTCTAGAAACATTATCTTCATTCCCTGGGTCATGGCCCCTTCCTCCAGCATCATAACATCTTGTAGTCTGTCTGTCTGTCTGTCTCGTCTCTCTCTCTCACTGACTGTCTGTCTGTCTCTTTGCTTTCATCATCGTATCACCTGTTCTTACTCTGAGCATCCTGCTTCTCTTATAAGGACCCTTGTTATTACATTGGGCCCACCCAGATAATCCAGGGCAATCTCCAACATCAAGATTCTTAATCATACCTGCGAAGTCCCTTTAACATATAAGGTAACATATTCATAGGTTCCAGGGATTGGAATGTGGACATCTGAGTGGGGGAGGCATTATTCAACCTACCACATAACCCATTCTTTTTTTATAAGAAATACGAATAAAATAGTTACATATGCATACTGAGCAGCCATATGCTAACTGTAGTCTCTCTGGAAGATCAAATTTCTTTTATCCCTGCTGTTATTTCTGAATTTTCTGCTTTCTTTTTAATAAGCAGGTATTTTGAATGAGAAAAAAAAATCAACACAAGTTATTCTTTAAACCAAAAAAGTCTCTTCCCATTAGAATCAGAGACAGTAAGAGCTACAAAATTTTTAAAGCTCATCTGATAGAATCACTTTTTAAGCCGAGGAGAAAATCCAGAGGGGACGTGGGTTGCCATAGCACAGAGCTCATCAGGGGTAGAATTAGGACCAGAATCCACGGTCCTAACTCCTGGCTCAGGTCTTGCCTCTCTTTTCTGCTGCCGCCTCTGGCCACACGAGAGACTTAGAGGCAGAGACCTTGGAGAGATCACTTTCCAGTAGCCTCTGTTATAGAAGCTTCTTCTGTCTAGGACACTGAGGAAATGAGAGCTGTGAAATTCAACCTCCTGACCTTTTTTAATAGGAAAGTCAGCCACCGCAGTCAGCATAGCCAAGTACTACAGTGCAGCCTGCCTGAACTTCGACTCCATTGTGCTGCAAGCCATCTCCGATGGCAGCAACATCGCAGGGATCCGGGCCCGTGAGCTCTGCATCAGGGCCGCCCTAGAGCAGTCCATGAAGGAAGAGGAGTCTGGTGAGAGCCATTTCCCCTGACTCTTTGTGGCCAAGTGGCCCTTACCCCACTGGTAATGCACCTTCTCAGTTTCCCCCACCGAGCTTTTCTCCACAGCCCCATTGAAGGCTGACTTATAACATGCTGCCAGTTAGCATCCCAGAGAATTCTCTCCACCAGACACCTGTGGCTCTCCTGACTGCCCAATGCACTTGGCACTGCAGGGAGCAGGGCGACGGAAGAGATGTGGCCCACACCTTTGGGAATGACCCCTGGAGTGGAGCAGACATGTGCTCATTCAGGGCAGAAGAAAATAATGTAACAGAACTACCAGCTTCTGTGAAAGACCAACTTTGGGATAGTTGGGTTCCAACAAGCATGATTTGGGGAAGTTTTCATGGAAGTAGGCTTTGAAGGAGGAGGAGAATGTTGACAGGCAAAGATGAAGATAAGGACACTCCAGGCCAAGAAAGCAGGGAAGCTGACAGTAAATTAAAGGTGGGAAGGCAGGTTAAGGCCAATCATAGTTGAATTTAATGCCAAGATTAGGAATTTCGATTTTATTTTGAAGGAAAAGAGGAGTTGGGCAGTTTTCACCCTATGGGAGAAATGGTCCGAAAGTTGCAGTAGGAAAGGAGCTCTAGTGATGTCTTGTAATGGAAGAGAGGTGAAGCTGAATATGAGTGGGGCTGCGCTGGCTGACCTGATAGCCACCTGCATGGCAGGGAATTGAAGGAGGGGGAGGCATTCAAGATGATGTTCACACCAAGATTTCTGGTCACAGAAACCAGGAAGAGAGCAATGTCATTTACCAAGACAGGGAACATGGGAGGAAGAGAAAGTTTACTGGAAAGGAAAATTAATTGAGTTTTTAAACCCCATAGTAGTGAGGCCTTACCTACCAGAGGTTAAGAATCCTGGCTCTCCCGGATCCTCTAAAGACATACAGGGCAGGAGGGTGGCTGCTCAGTGGGAAAATCTATCAAATATAATGAGAATACCTGCTCAGAGTAGAATCTTTTTTATATAAATACTTAGAACAGCATGCCGTCATTCCTGATAGTGTCCCATGCCTGCTAGATGATAAAACTGGCTGGGGCTTTCAGGGGTGTCCCCTCCCCTTGATACCTCTGCATGGGATGCTTAGAGAAATGGAAGATTCTTTGCTGGGAAGATAAGAGAAACAGCTCTTTAGTGGTCTTGGGGAGAGAGAATAGTTTTCTCTCTACTCTTCTGAGTTCTTGGCTGAGCCCCCCTGCAATAAAAGACAGATTAACGAGAGAAAAACAAACAAGTTTATTAACATGTTTACCTCATGTACCATGGGAGATACTCAGGGGAAAATGGATGGCTTTAGAATTCAGAAGTAAATACCACCTTAATAGGGAAAGGGAAGGGGGATGTAGTCCTCTTAGGGGAGGGAAAATGGTTTTTAGGAAAGATGAGGGACCCTTACAAGAATGGATGGGAGGTGTGGCTGTTTGTGATAAAGTCTTTCTGGGTGTGGTATGGACTTGAGTCTCCTCTTCTGTGATAAGAGTCCATCTCCCTAGTTGATGAAACTCTCTGGAAGGGGACTTGTGACAGTGGAGCTTCTTTTGGAGGTTCTGTCTTTGAGCAAATAAGGGGAGGTCAAGGAAAGCCACTCCCTGCATTTACTGTGTTTCAGGTGCCTACAGCTCAAAATAACCAATATGCCAAAGCAGCATATTTTGAGGTGGCATATCCTGAACTCCTGTAGTCATATTTTGGGGTGGCATATTCTGATACCATTTAGTGGGAACCCCAGGCTGCATCACAATTCCAGTTCTCTTAGATTTTTTGTTTCCTTTTCTGTCAAATAAACTGCATTTCACAGAAGTCTTTGGAGCTGTGTTGACATCTCGTGACAAATCATGAATTTGAGCTCCCTGAGAAAGTAATGTCAAGCTAAAGGCTTAATAACTGGGGGAGACTTCCTCAACAAGGTGAGGGGTGCAGCCGCTGGAGTAGAGGAAATCAGCCCAGAAAGTTCCAGAAAGAGAGGAGAGGGATGGATAGGGCAGGATGGGAACTTGGGGAACACTTCACATTTTAGGAGGAGGTGGGGGCAGGGGGAGAAGCCAGGGGAGGCGGAGAAGGCAGAGTGAGGGTCAGAAGGGTGGGCAGTCAGGAGAGCTACAGGCGGGACGGGGCCAGAAGGACTTTCGCATCTCTGCGGAGCCCTGGTTGGAGTCTGGGAGACCCTTCCCGCTTTATTTTCCTCATAGCCCTTACCCCTAGTTAACAGACTGTTTATTTTATTTACTTATTTTATTGTCTGCCTCCTCCACGCCACCCCCACCCCGGCCAAGAATGTGAGCTTCGGAGAGCAGAGATTTGTGTTAGTTTTTGTCACAACTGTATTCCCGGCATCTAGACTAGTGCTTGGCACATAGTAGACACACAGTAAAGATTTGTAAAAATGTGTTAAATCAGTAAGTGAATATAATCGGAGGTGGCTGAAGGTTCAGATAGAATGAGCCCTGAGAAGAGGGCCGCTGTAGTTCACAGTTTGGAGGTCACTGGCGACTTTGGAAAAAACCCTCTCAGTGATGGGGTTAAACCCAGACCTGCATTTGCTGTTTGCTGTGGAGTCAGCAGGCTGTACTGAAGTGACCAGTCTAAACCTGTCTGTCCCACGCAGGACCCACCGGCCCCTTGAAATGTGCCTAGTCCAAACTGAGATGTGCTCTCAGTATACAATACATGCTGGGTTTTGAAGATGCAGTAAGAAAAAAGACTGTAAAACAACACAGTAATCATTGTGGTAGGTTTCCAGGGCAGTCAGGACTGTAGTGTACCAGCAGTTTCAGAGATGATTACCCTCTGGGTTGGAAGAGAAAGTGGGGGAGAGTATCGTGGGATCCCCTGGGAAGATGAGCAGTGAAGAGCCCGGGGCACCAGGCCAGGCTCCGCACACACCCGTCATGATCATCCGTCCTCAGGGGGTGGAGCCTCTGCTCTCAGCCCTGCTAAGCCAGCTGCAGGTGGAGATGGCTTTGTAGTCTTCAAAAGAATCACGCTATGTTTCAACTTGCCATCCTCGCTATTATTTCCTTATTATCCTAAGGTGACTTTTAATATAAACCCTCTCTCTCTGTGTAGCCCAGGAGGCTGCTGCTTTGAGCCAAAATGCCGTGGGACAGTTACGACAGAGCAGTGAGACCCTGGGGAAGTTAACTTCAGAATCCACTCTGGTAACTCCCGAAATTAAACCTGCCAAGCCTGTGCGTGGGAGTGTGCTCATCACCAAGGGCAAAGCAGACAGCCACAGCTCTGTGTCTCAGAAGCAGCATCACCAGCCCTCGTCCGAAACACCACAGGTACAAATCAGGGCTCCCGGGAGGAAGGTTGGGATTTTTCCTTCCTGCTCCCCCTCTTCTCTTTTTTCTCCTCCTCCTCGGCATCTTGCATCCAGGTTAGCACAACTTCATTCGTACAGGTGCCCTTGCCAGGCAGGCCTGAGTACGGTCCCTGTACCACTCCTGAACGGAGTGTTCATCTAGCAGGTGTGAACCAAGTACCTTTAATGTTATAGGCATTGGGTTGGGTGCTGGCAAAGTGAAGATAAATAAAGCAAAATTCTTTCGCTCAAGCTGCACTAAGAGTCTGATAAGCATGATAACCACACATTCAAATATATGCAATAAAAAGAGATAGATGACAAAAGAGGTGTGTAAAAAGAATTAGGTTGAACCATATGAAACTGCCAATATTAAACCACTCGGGAACTCTACTGCAGCAATTTCATATGGCTCAAACTACTACTAAAGGCATGTGAAGGATGGAACCATGAATATAAGTTGTGGGAGAGCGGCAGGGGAGTCTTGGAAAGTCATAAAGAAGCCAGAGAGTTTGAGTCACATGCCGAGGGACTTCAAAAACAATCTCAGCAGGTGAGATGAATAGCAGGTGCTGAAGTCAGAGACAGTGGGTGGCGCAGTGAGAGACAGGTGGGTGATGAGTTGTGAGTGGGAAAGCCGAGTCAAATGAGTATAGGCTTCTAAGATATTTGAAGAAAAGGGAAAAAAGATCCAGTAGTCATTAGAGGAGCAAACCCAGAGTCAATGAGTTCTTCCTCTGAAAGGAGGTGGAGGCCCAACGAGGTCTATTAAGATAGCTCCTGGAGAAGTATAAGGTGATGTTCTACCCAAGAGGGAATGAGATTCCAGGAAGAAACAGGGAGGGCAGGATTAAGCATAGTTGAGGAAGTTGGGAGCCATCTTCCTCTAGAGTCAATAAAGGTGAAAGTAGATACAGCTACTTGTAGGGGTACTGGGGTGGAAAATGGAGGTTGGAGAAGGTCTTGCTGAATGGCCCTAAGATGTATGCAGGATGCATGGCCTTTGCGGGCAGTGTTGAGGAAGTTGGGTTGCATAGCATGCTTGAGAAGAGCGATAAAGAAAGCACTGATGTGTCCGCTGTGAAGACAGATCCAGAAATTGGTGGTGGACAAAAGAAAAGATAGTTGAGAGTGCTGATGGCCCAGGCAAGATGTGAAGCCATAACTTCACGCTTGTAAGATTTCCCTAAGCAGCCCCTGGCAGCCCTTATTCAGAGGCAGAGAGAGAAGTTGTCATCATTGCAGGTGTGGGGGTGTGCTCGGAACAAGGGTCAAGGGAGTTGAGAGTCGCATCAGTATAGGAAATCTGGCCTAGGTAGAGAAGGAATTTAAAAAAGGACAATAGAATGGGAGAAATAGGAAGAGTAAAAGGGTCTGTGGCTCTTGCTTCAGTCTGAGAGTGCTGTATGGGGGAATGGGAGAGGTAGACATTTCAGAGAAGGTTGCTGAGGTGAATGGAGCAGAGGAGAGGAGAATCACACGTGTTGGATGGGGCAGGTCAATGGCGGGTTGGTGGGGTAAGTAGAGCACTGGATGGGGCATGTGGACAGAGTGGAGGTGAAGGTCTTCATGTAAGAGGAGGTATGCTTGTTGGATGGGGCATCCATGGGGTGGGATTTATGCCAGATGATGTCACATGATCTTCACTTCAGTTGCATGTTCTTCTAGCACCTTGAAAACTGAAACCGTTGACTCAGTTTCTTTTGGAGCATCATCCTTTTAATCCTCTTCTCCAAGATCTAATAGAATATTCTTTACTTAGATGTTTATGGATGAACTGAACCCATATATTTCTATTAAATACGGTATCATGGGAAATGATTTTCTTTGGTTTGTTTCTGCCAATCTGGATAGTAAAGTGAAGCTTTTTAGAACATATCAAAGGCAGCAGAAAATCCCAATTCTGACTCCTATCTAAATAGCAACTTAAAACCTGTTCAATATCACAGTAGAAATCAGAGTTCAAAGACCTTCCCCCACCCGCACTGCACATGTGTCTGCCAGCATTGCTCCAGTGTTACAGGATCAAGTGGTTTGGACAGCTGTCGCCTTGTCAGAGTGCTTTTCCTAGAGATGGCTGTTTGGTGTTCTTGAAGCTCTCCTAAAGCATGAACTCTTCAACGATGGAAATTTTAGTCATGGTGCAAATGGGAAGAAATGTATACTATGTCACATGATGAAGAAATGACCTGTAATATAAGGTCATTCACCAGTTTGAAATCCTAATATTTTGAATATTTAATCCAACACCCTGACTCTTCAATTCCACGGCTCCTCAGCTACTCACTACTGTGGTCATATTCTAGACCTTATTCACTGTGACCTGTAGACTTGTGATCTCTACATCACACATCCTACTTTTTGACAACCATCTTCTAACTTTCCAGATGACCTATTCTGGTAAATAATGGGTCCCAATGAAACCTCCAGTTCACATCTTCACTGCCTACCGACCCCTTCCTTTCCTTTCTTACTCAGTTTGGATTCATGGTCCATCACTATAGGTGCTCCCTTTCCCCTTCCCCTTCATCGTACTCTCAATTCTCCACCTCCTCCATGTAGGGCAGTTGAACGTAGCTAGAAAAAACATTCATCTTTCCTGAATGGTCTTAATTTAAATTTAAGACCACAGGGATTGGAACCAAGATGGTGCAGTAGAAGGACGTGCTCTCACTCCCTCTTGCGAGAACACCAGAATCACAACTAGCTGCTGGGCAATCATCGACAGGAAGACACTGGAACTCACCAAAATGATACCCCACGTCCAAAGACAAAGAAGCCACAATGAGACGGTAGGAGGGGCACAATCACAGTAAAATCAAATCACATAACTGCTGGGTGGGTGACTCACAGATTGGAGAACACTTATACCACAGAAGTCCACGCACTGGAGTGAAGGTTCTGAGCCCCACATCAGGCTTCCCAACCTGGGGGTCCGGCAACGGGAGGAAGAATTCCTAGAGAATCAGAATTTGAAGACCACTGGGATTTGATTGCAGGACTTCGACAGAACTGGGGGAAACAGAGACTCCACTCTTGGTGGGCACCCACAAAGTAGTGTGCGCATCGGGACCCAGAGGAAGGAGCAGTGACCCCAGGGGAGACTGAACCAGACCTACCTGCTGGTGTTGGAGGGTCTCCTGCAGAGGCAGGGGCTAGATGTGGCTCACACTGAGGACAAGGACGCTGGCAACAGAAGTTCTGGGAAGTACTGCTTGGCGTGAGCCCTCCCAGAGTCCGACACTAGCCCCACCAAAGAGCCCGGGTAGGCTCCAGTGTTGGCTCGCGTCAGGCCAAACAACCAACAGGGAGGGAACCCAGCCCCACCCATCAGCAGACAAGTGGATTAAAGTTTTACTGAGCTCTGCTCATCAGAGCAACAGCCAGCTCTACCCACCACCAGTCCCTCCCATCAGGAAACGTGCATAAGCCTCTTAGATAGCCTCATCCACCAGAGGGCAGACAGCAGAAGCAAGAAAAACGACAATCCTGTAGCCTATGGAACAAAAACCACATTCACAGAATGATAGACAAGATGAAAAGGCAGAGGGCTATGTACCAGATGAAGGAACAAGATAAAACGCCAGAAAAACAACTAAATGAAGTGGAGATAGGCAACCTTCCAGAAAAAGAATTCAGAATAATGATAGTGAAGATGATCCAGGACCTCGGAAAAAGAATGGAGGCAAAGATCGAGAAGATGTAAGAAATGTTTAACAAAGACCTAGAAGAATTAAAGAACAAACAAAAAGAGATGAACAATACAATAACTGAAATGAAAAATACACTAGAAGGAATCAATAGCAGAATAACTGAGGCGGACGAACGGATAAGTGACCTGGAAGACAGGATGGTGGAATTCACTGCTGTGGAACAGAATAAAGAAAAAAGAATGAAAAGAAATGAAGACAGCCTAAGAGACCTCTGGGACAACATTAAACGCAACAACGTTCGCATTATAGGGGTCCCAGAAGGACAAGAGAGAGAGAAAGGACCAGAGAAAATATGTGAAGAGATTATAGTCGGAAACTTCCCTAACATGGTAAAGGATATAGCCACCAAGTCCAGGAAGCGCAGAGAGTCCCACACAGGATAAACCCAAGGAGAAACACGCCGAGACACATAGTAATCAAACTGGCAAAAATTAAAGACAAAGAAAAATTATTGAAAGCAGCAAGGGAAAAATGAAAAATAACATACAAGGGAACTCCTGTAAAGTTAACAGCTGATTTCTCAGTAGAAACTCTATAAACCAGAAGGGAGGGCATGATATACTTAAAGTGATGAAAGGGAAGAACCTACAACCAAGATTCCTCTACCTGGCAAGGATCTCATTCAGAATCGATGGAGAAATGAAAAGCTTTACAGACAAGCAAAAGCTAAGAGAATTCAGCACCACCAAACCAGCTCTACAACAAATGCTAAAGGAACTTGTCTAAGTGGGAAACACAAGAGAAGAAAAGGATCTACAAAAACAAACCCAATAGGAGCATACATATTGATAGTAATAGGTAATAGGAGCATACATATTGATAATCACCTTAAACATGAATGGATTAAATGCTCCAACCAAAAGACATGGGCTTGCTGAATGGATACAAAAACAAGACCCATATATATATGCTGTCTACAAGAGACCCACTTGAGACCTGGAGACACATACAGACTGAAAGTGAGGGGATGGAAAAAGATATACCATGAATATGGAAATCAAAAGAAAGCTGGAGTAGCATTACTCATATCAGTTAAAATAGACTTTAAAATAAAGAATGTTACAAGAGACAAGGAAGGACACTACATAATGATCAAGGGATCGATCCAAGAAGAAGATATAACAATTGTAAATATTTATGCACCCAACATAGGAGCACCTCAATACATAAGGCAACTGCTAACAGCTATAAAAGAGGAAGTCGATGGTAACACAATATAATGGGGGACTTTAACACCTCACTTACACCAATGGACAGATCATCCAAAATGAAAATAAATAAGGAAACAGAAGCTTTAAATGACACAATAGACCAGATAGATTTAATTGATATTTTTAGGACTTTCCATCCAAAAACAGCAGATTACGCATTCTTCTCAAGTGCGCACGGAACATTCTCCAGGATAGATTACATCCTGGGTCACAAATCAAGCCTCAGTAAATTTAAGAAAATTGAAATCATATCAAGCATCTTTTCTGACCACAGCGCTATGAGATTAGAAATGAATTACAAGGAAAAAAACGTAAAAAAACAAACACATGGAAGCTAAACAATACACTACTAAATAACCAAGAGACCACTGAAGAAATCAAAGAGGAAATCAAAAAATACCTAGAGACAAGTGACAATGAAAACATGACGACCCAAAACCTATTGGATGCAGCAAAAGCAGTTCTAAGAAGGAAGTTTATAGCTATACAAGCCTGCGTCAAGAAACAAGAAAAATCTCAAATAAACAATCTAACCTTACACCTAAAGGAACTAGAGCAAGAAGAACAAACAAAACCCAAAGTAAGCAGAAGGAAAGAAATCATAAAGATCAGATCAGAAGTAAATGAAATAGAGACAAAGAAAACAATAACAAAGATCAATAAAACTAAAAGCTGGTTCTTGGAGAAATAAACAAAATTGATAAACCATTAGCCAGACTCATCAAGAAAAAGAGGGAGAGGACTCAAATCAATAAAATTAGAAATGAAAAAGGAGAAGTTACAACACACACTGCAGAAATACAAAGCATCCTAAGAGACTACTACAAGCAACTCTATGCCAATAAAATTGACAACCTGGAAGAAATGGACAAATTCTTAGAAAGGTATAACCTTCCGAGACTGAACCATGAAGAAAAAGAAAATATGAACAGACCAATCACAAGTAATGAAATTGAAACTGGATTAAAAATCTTCCAACAAACAAAAGTCCAGGACCAGATGGCTTCACAGGTGAATTCTATCAAACATTTACAGAAGAGCTAACACCCATCCTTCTCAAACTCTTCCAAAAAATTGCAGAGGAAGGAACACTCCCAAACTCATTCTATGAGGCCACCATCACCCTGATACCAAAACCAGACAAAGATACTACAAAAAAAGAAAATTACAGACCAATATCACTGATGAATATAGATGCAAGAATCCTCAACAAAATACTAGCAAACAGAATCCAACAACACATTAAAAGGATCATACACCATGATCAAGTGGGATTTATCCCAGGGATGCGAGGATTCTTCAATATACGCAAATCAATCAATGTGATACACCATATTGACAAATTGAAGAATAAAAACCATATGATCATCTCAATAGATGCAGAAAAAGCTTTTGACAAAATTCAACACCCATTTATGATAAAAAAAAAAAAACTCTCCAGAAAGTGGGCATAGAGGGAACCTACCTCAACATAATAAGGTCATTTACGACAAACCCACAGCACACATCATTCTCAAACGTGAAAAACTGAAAGCATTTCCTCTAAGATCAGGAACAAGACACGGCTGTCCACTCTCACTACTATTATTCAACATAGTTTTGGAAGTCCTAGCCATGGCAATCAGAGGAGAAACGGAAATAAAAGGAATACAAATTGTAAAAGAAGAAGTAAAACTGTCACTGTCTGCAGATCACATGATACTATACATAGAGAATCCTAAAGATGCCACCAGAAAACTACTAGAGCTAATCGATGAATTTGGTAAAGTTGCAGGATACAAAATGCACAGAAATCTCTTGCATTCCTATACACTAATGATGAAAAATCTGAAAGAGAAATTAAGGAAACACTCCCATTTACCATTGCAACAAAAAGAATAAAATACCTAGGAATAAACCTACCTAGGGAGACAAAAGACCTGTATGCAGAAAACTATACGACACTGATGAAAGAAATTAAAGATGATCCCAACAGATGGAGAGATATACCATGTTCTTGGATTGGAAGAATCAATATTGTGAAAATGACTATACTACCCAAAGCAATCTACAGATTCAATGCAATCCCTATCAAATTACCAATGACATTTTTTTACGGAACTAGAACAAAAAATCTTAAAATTTGTATGGAGACACAAAAGACCCCGAATAGCCAAAGCAGTCTTGAGGGAAAAACACGGAGCTGGAGGAATCAGACTCCCTGACTTCAGACTATACTATAAAGCTACAGTAATCAAGACAATATGGTACTGGCACAAAAACAGAGACATAGATCAATGGAACAGCATAGAAAGCCCAGAGATAGACCCACGCACCTATGGTCAACTAACCTATGACAAAGGAGGCACGGATATACAGTGGAGAAAAGGCAGTCTCTTCCATAAGTGGTGCTGGGAAAACTGGACAGCTACATGTAAAAGAATGAAATTAGAACAACTCCCTAACACCACACACAAAAATAAACTCAAAATGGGTTAGAGACCTAAATGTAAGACTGGACACTGTAAAACTCTTAGAGGAAAACATAGGAAGAACACTCTTTGACATAAATCACAGCAAGATCTTTTTTGATCCACCTCCTAGAGTAATGGAAATACAAACAAAAATAAACAAATGAGACCTAATGAAACTTCAAAGCTTTTGCACAGCAAAGGAAACCATAAACAAGACGAAAAGACAACCCTCAGAATGGGAGAAAATATTTGGAAACGAATTAACAGACAAAGGATTAATCTCCAAAATATATAAACAGCTCATGCAGCTCAATATTAAAAAAACAAACAACCCAATCCAAAAATGGGCAGAAGACCTAAATAGACATTTCTCCAAAGAAGACATACAGATGGCCAAGAAGCACATGAAAAGCTGCTCAACATCACTAATTGTTAGAGAAATGCAAATCAAAACTACAATGAGGCATCACCTCACACCAGTTAGAATGGGCATCATCAGGAAATCTGCAAACAACAAATGCTGGAGAGGGTGTGGAGTAAAGGGAACCCTCTTGCCCTGTTGGTTGAAACGTCAATTGATTCTGCCACTATGGAGAACAGTATGGAGGTTACTTAAAAAAACTAAAAATAGAATTACCGTATGATCCAGCAATCCCACTACTGGGCATATACCCAGAGAAAACCATAATTCAAAAAGACACATGCACCCCAGTGTTCATTGCAGCACTATTTACAATAGCCAGGTCATGGAAGCAACCTGAATGCCCATCGACAGACGAATGGATAAAGAAGATGTGGTACATATATACAATGGAATATTACTCAGCCATAAAAAGGAACGAAATTAGGTCATTTGTTGAGACGTGGATGGATCTAGAGACTGTCATACAGAGTGAAGTAAGTCAGAAAGAGGAAAAAAAATATCGTATATTGACGCATATATGTGGAACCTAGAAAATTGTACAGATGAACTGGTTTACAGGGCAGAAATTGAGACACAGATGCAGAGAACAAATGCATGGACATCAAGGGTGGAAAGCGGCAGGGGGGTTGGTGGTGGTGGTGGTGTGATGAATTGGGCGATTGGGATTGACATGTATACACTGATGTGTGTAAAATTGGTGACTAATAAGAGCCTGCTGTATGAAAAAATAAATAAAATTAAATTAAAAATTAAATAAATAAATTTAAGACCACAGATCTCAAGTGGACTCTCAGATCTGCCCTAGTACATTTGCCCTCCATCTCTTCAAGATAGCTGTTTTATTGCCATTACCCCTCTCCAAACCTCTGAGACACTTTCCTCTTTCTCATTCTCAGCTACTGATCTCTCTTCTGGCTTCATGGAGGGCACAGCAACAACCAGAAGACAACCACCTTATCCTCCGACCACCAAACCTACCAGCCAACCTTCATTCTCACCTGGTGCTATGCCTTCCCTGCCCCTAAGTAACTGCCCCTGCTCTCATCCAAATCCTACCCCTACACATGAGCACTGGACTCCACCCCTTCTCTCTCATTCAAGGGCTCAATCCCTGCAGTTGTGTCCTCTCTCTCATTTGTTTATCTCCCCTGTCTGTTGAATCCTTCCTGTCATCGTCTATGCATGCTGCATTACCTCCCAACTTTAAAATACTTTCCCACAGCCCCAGATCCCCCTACAGGTATTACCTCATCTCTCAGCTCCTCTCCATAGCTATTCGTCCAAAGGGTTGCTGGATGATTGCGTCCTTGCGCTCACCACCATTGTCTCTTCCACCTATTCCAGTGAGCCTTTGTCCTCACCACTGCACTGGCTACTCTTCTCAAGGTCATTGACCTTCATCTTGTCCAATCCAGTGGCCAGTTTTCTGTCCTCACCTCACGTGACCTCTTTGGCAGCTGATAACCCCCTCCTCTGGGAAACGCTCTCTTTACTTGGATTTCAGAACGCCATGCGCTTCTACTTTCCCATCTGCCTCATTAATGACTCTCTCCACTCCCCCAGTTTCTCCATCTCCTCCAGATTCCTAGGTTTTCAGAGTAGGCTAGGACTAAGTTATCTACTCTTTTCTTTATAGATGATCTCATCCACTTCATTTCTTAAAGATATTTTCAGTATCCTTATGACTCTTAAATTTCCATCTCCAGCCCTAATTTCTCCCCACGCTCAGGTTCATATGTCCAAACTCACATTAAATATCTCTACTGAATGGCTTCGAGATGTCTCAAAATTTATATGTCCAAAAATTGACACTTATTTACCCCCAACAAACAAAACAAGAGAAGGCAAATGTTCTTCCTTCAGTCTTTCCTGTCTTAATAAATAACTTCACCACTTTCCAACTTGCTCAGGTCAAAACTCTAGGAGCCATGCTTGATGCCTCTCTTTCTTTCATATCCCTTGCCAAATCCTATTGGCTCTCCTTCCAGAATATACCCTGTATCAGCCACTTCCATCATGACTGTCCTTGTCCCTGCCGCCATCACCTGCTGCCTTGACCACAGAGATATGTAACTAACTAATCTTCCTGCTTCCCTCTTGTTACCTTGTGCAGGTAGAGTGGTCTTTTAAAAAGCAAAACAGGATCATTTATCTGCCTCAAACTTGCCAACAACTTCCCATAATACTTGGAATAAAATCCAAATTCCTTACTGTCCTACAAACCCTGCATGTTCTGGCCTGACTGTATCTTCGACTTTAAGCCTGACCATCTTCCCCATTGCTCACTCAGCTGCAGTCGCCCTGGGCTCCTGTGTGCTTCCCACACACCCACAGCACACTCATGATGAAGGGGCCTTGCTGTTCCCTTTCAGAAAGACCCGTCTCTCAGGATCTGGTCTCTAAATAGCCATTGTTGAACCCTGTCATGGTTCTTTATTCCCTTAACTGATTGTTTTCTTCCTTGCACTCATCACTATCTGGTATTATATCAGTGATCTGTATATTCACGTGCTCCTTTTCTGTCTCCCGCCCCCCATTTGAACACAAGGACCACGTGGGCAGCAACACTGCCAGCCTCGTTTGTGGTTGTATCCCTGGTACTAGAGGGGTCCCTGGTGCATCAAAAGTGTTCAATGAATATTTGTTGAATGCATGAACAAACGTTTGCTGTTCGGTGCACGTATAAAGCACCTTCCACAGTGTTCCTGCTTGAAGGTTACAGCAGTTCTTTAAGTGAGGTAGGAATCTTTCCCCATTTTACAGATGAGGAAATGAGACCCAGAGGGATGAGATGATTTTCCCGAGGTAACGTGGCTCCCAAGTGTACGAGTTGTTGGAACACCAAGCTGGGTTCTAACTCTTGATCCTTCTTTCTCTGAACAGATTTCCTCCAGCCCTCTCTCCTCAGGACCCGCACAGCGCCGGCTCAGCCTCAGCGCCAGTATTGGAGGTGATACCGGGCTTGTGAGCTGCGTGCTCCCTGAGGAGCTCTTCACTCAGATCCTGGCCAAGCGTATTCAGGTACGTCCACACCCGCCTGCACAGAGATGCAGGGCTCACACATCGTCCCCATGCTGTGAGCTGAGATTCTGAGCCATCACCCACCCACAGCAGCTCAGAACCCAGGGGTCTTGGAGAGGAAAGATGGGTTTCTTCACCCTCTTTTGTCCTTTTGACACAGCCCTTGTCAGTCTCTGACCCTGGCTCAGTCTGCTGCCTGAAGCCACTCACCTTAAAGGACCAGTGGGCAGAAGGTAGCGCCTTCAAAACACACACACACAAAGACAGACTCATGGTACAGCCCTACAGTGGTATGTTAAAAATTATAACGTGGAGCCATGAAAAGTTAGAATTCGGAGCTATGTTAATTGTGGTAAAGGTAAGTTTTCAATATGTTATTAACTGAAAAAAGCAGATTATGAAATAGTATGTAAAGCACAACTATATTTCTCTAAAAATATTTACAAATGTATATCATACACATAGTAAAAACACTTAAAGTACATGTTAACTGTGGTTATCTTTGAATAGCAAGATTATAGGTTTATAGCCTTCATACATTTCTGAATTATTTTATAATGATATATTGCTGTTAAAATCAGAAACACAATAACTGTTTCTTTTTGTTTTGATTTTTCATAAGTGGTGTACAGTTAAAAGAAAACTAGATCCGCAGGATTTGGGAGGGTTTGCTGCTTATGGTTTACAGAGAACTAAATTGTTCACCGTGTCCTAGAGTTCTGTGTCTGCTTTGGTTTTCGAAAATGGGCCGCACTATTATTTGCGCATTTAAATGTAACAAAATTAGACTTGAGGTTCCCGGAAGAGGAGGAATGTCATCACCAGAAATGATTCGTGTTAAGGTTTGAACTCACTACTGCATTAAAGGTACTGTTGCTCTCAGGTGATTTGAGCTAAGTGGTCTAGTAAGTGTGCAGGTGTTACCTGCACCCAGATAAAGGCTGAGAATCATTGGTAAAGCCCAAAGTAAGCCAGGAGAGCTGTGCTACTCAAAGTACTGGCCTCTGCTGAGAGGCGGAGCTTGCACTGCTTCCTTTATTGACAAAGTCTTCCTACAGGGCAAAAAAAACAGCAGCTAAGCTAAATAGTGTATTTACTGATTGGAGTAGTCGATTTTCTGACACAAGATTCTTGTCTCGTCAAAAACTGGTAGTAATCACTTCCTAGCCAATGGTGGCTAGTCTGTGCGCTACACTTTAAGTAACACTGCAGCACAGCCAAGGCTGTTCTACAACAGCTAATGTTATGAAAACCATTACACTCCAAGGCAGGAATACCACTAAGGAAGATACAAATGGCCCATCTGCTACAGCTGCCCTTGCTGCATGGGGACACCTTTCCTTTGCATCTTCCTTCCCTGTACTTCATGGATCTTCCCAGACCCTCGCTTTAACATTTAGTTTGTCTTCTTTATCTCTATAGAGACAGAATAAACCCTTTACTCTACAAATATGTATGGTAAAGATCTTTCATGACTGCTAAAATGTTTTTATTTTTCTCTCTTATTTAATTACAGCCCCTGGAATCTAGCAGGTGGAAGGGCAGTTGAATGGGATTTTCATCCGGACCCAGTAGGTCTGCAGAACCAATTGCAGCACCAGTAAAAGCACCAACAAAAGAACAAGCAACTTTTCTCCTTAGAGAACAGATGATCTTGTGGCCACAGTAACTGTCTCTGCTCTCTGCTTTCAGCTGAGTGACTGCTACCGAGGAGTGGTGTTTGACAGCCTGGAGACGCTCTTTGCTCGGAATGCGGCTTCAGCTCTCCTCTGCCTGCTGAAGGCCATTGGCACCCGGGAGCATATCTATGTCATCAACGTGGCCCGAGATTATGCAGCCATGAAGGCACAGGAGAAGGCCAAAAAGGAGCAAGAAGGTGAGCCCATACCCTCCTAGGCTGTCCGTCCCAAGCCCTACATGTCTTTCCTTTAAACAGAGCTCTAGGCTTTTTACAGTCCTTCCATGCCATGGTTTACATGAAACTATTACATTTGCCATCTCATTGGCACCCCACCTCTGCCCTGGAAGGTGGCTGGGAGTTCTTATTTCTACTTTTCATGTGAGCAAACTGAGACACAAGTGACCTTTTGAGAGATTATAGAAGGAAGGATGAACCCAGATCTTCTGACTGCAGGCACCTTCCTCTTTCCCCCGACATCACACTGCATCCCTTCATCTTCTCTGTAATTACAGCCTAGCTGAGGGGACCCGATCACAGGTCCCATCCTGACTCAGTTGACGCATTAGCTTGTCGGTTTTAAGTCAACTGTGCATTTCCTGTAAGACCAGAGGTGCTGATCACTTTATGAAACAATTTCTACATCTTAGCCTACTGTGTACCAGGCACTGCAGCAGACGTGGTGTACACTGTAAATGTCTTTAAATGACACTTTGGGTCATTTAATCTTCACAACAACCCTATGAAGATTGCTGCCCCAATTCTACAGATGAGGAAAATGAGGCTCAGAGGTATCCAAAGTCTTGTGTAAGGTCACATCGCAAATCAGTAAGGTCTGTGTAACTCTGAACCCTTTTCTTTTTTTTCATTACATCAGTGGCCTGGAAAAAATTTTCAACGATTGCAAAATACATACACACACGCAAAGAAAGTAATGTTAGCTTAAGTTCCTGGTTGAGTCAGAAGCAGACCCAGCTGGCTGCATCACTGCCCTTCCTAACTCAGCCTTACTTTTCTCTTCTAGAACAATCTACACCAATCATAATGCTTTTCCATTTAAGGAAACATTTGCAAACACTGAGCTCTCTTAGTTCTTAAACAGAACTCAAAGATTGCTTCCTTTTATTCTCATGCAGAGAAAAATTAGAACGACCAGGCATCTCTCAGCAGTATTTCAACATTTAGATTCCTAGTTTTCCAGAAAGCTCATTTCCCCTCAATGATCAACTTTTAGAAAAAAGTATCTCTTTTCATTTTCTCAATCATCTGTAGATTGAAGTTTTAGTTTTTCACAGTTTCCATATGGGCTCCTAGTCCCTGAATCATTTTTTAAAATCCAGAGGGAGCATACAGTAGCAATATTATTATATTAAAATCTAATTTTTATTGAACATTTATGAATGTGCCAGGCGCTGGGCTAGGTACCTTACACAATTGCTTATTTGATCTCCACAACAGCCCTATGAAGGAGGAATTAGCATTCTGACCTGTTACTATCCCTCGGTAAGTGTCAGAGAAAGAACTCAGGATGTAGATCTCCGAGCCCAAAGCTCAACCTTACAGAAATGTCAGGTGAGAATGCGGTGCTGGTGAAGGTGCAGAAGAAGCTGAGTGCCTTCGTGCCGAGGGTGAACCACACCTCAGGACCTGTAGGGTGTGGAAGGCGGTTCCCCTTGGTCTGCAGGTGGTTGTTTCGCCCTGAGCACTTTGGGGGCATATGTTAATAATAGGTAAAGTCAGTGGGTGGTATGTTACTTTGCTCCTATAACAAATTACTTCAAACTTGGTGACTTAACACAGATTTATTATCTTACAGTCCTAGAGGTCAGAAGTCCTAAAATTGAGGTGTCAGTAGAGCCATTTTCCTGTGGAGGCTCTAGGGGAGAATCCTTTCCCTTGCCTCTTCCAGCTTCTAGAGGCCGCCTGTATTTCTTGGCTCGTGGTCCCTGCCTCGCAGCTCTCTGACCCCTGCCTCCATCGTCACATCTGCTTCTCTCCCTCTGCTTCTTCGTCACATCTTCTTGGGCCTGACACTCCTGCCTCCCTCTAGTGGGCCTCTGTGATTGTATTGGGCCCTCTCAGATAATCCAGGATAATCTCCCCAACTCAAGGTCCTTAATATAATCACATCTGCAGAGTCCTTTCTGCCATGTAAGCTAGCACATTCACAGGTTCTGGGTATTAGGACGGGGCCCTCTTTGGGGCCTCTATTCAGCCTGCCACAGATGGAAACCAGTTTGGGAACTGTGTGAATGCAGGAAACCCCACCAGCGATTAGGAATGCCGCCTGTGGCACCAGCCACCTCTCACTGTCACACAGCCTCCGCAGCCTGTTTAGGCTGAGAGCTAAAGCACAGGGGAACCCTGCAGCCAAAGCTGCTGAGTGAGTTTTCCCCACCTTCCTGTTTGTTCCCCCGACAGAACACAAACGCAGGGAAGCGCTTCAGGGAGAGAAGGAGCGTCTGCAAAACATGGATGAGGAAGAATACGATGCCTTGACGGAGGAGGAGAAAATAGTGTTCAATCGAGAGGTTCAGCAGGCCCTCCGGGAGAGGAAGAGAAGGTCAGTGTCAGGGGCTTGTCAGAACAGAAGCGCAGCCCCGGGGAGCAACTTCCGTCAGGTACACGGCCCATCCCAGAGACCGTGGTCATCTGGGCTGGAGGAGCGGGGGAGCAGTGGCTACAGGAGACCCAGGAGGATGAATTGCTGAGAGCAGAGACACATATCTTACATATCCAGGGTGCTGGTTGCTGCAGCCTTGCCAGGTCTCCATCCTCCTCTCCTTCCTTCTTTCTTGGGGACAGCTGGGACTCAGGGAAAGGTTATGTAATTTGATGAGGGGAGGGGCTTCTGGCCCCTGTGCTGTCCTGGGGCTCCTGCTGGCTCCCCGTGACAACCGTGGCTCATCAACTTCTGTGCTCAGGTGTCCACAGCTGGTGACCCAGGGGACATTCTTGTGACATGGGCATGGTGGTTGCCCCTGCATAACTCAGCCATTTCTCCTCCTTCCCTGGCTACCATCTTGACCTTTCGTGGTGCTGTCCATTCGCTGAGGTCTGACCGCCTCTCTCACTTGATCCTCAGCCTGGGCAGTTCATCAGGGAGCCTGGGCAGTTCATCAGGGACCCTGGGCAGGCTCCCAAGCCAGTCCTCTCAGCCACCTTCTGTGCCTATCCCTGGGGACCACACAGGAACGACTGGATCCCCTCCACACCACCCAAGACACTTAGGCCACTATCTCAGGCCATCTCACATACAGGTGGGCAGCGAGAAATATGTCCTTTCTGCCCTCAGGTCTTCAAACATGCCAAGGGAGGGGGTTCTATTTCCTACCCCTCCTTAGGATTCCAAACATTGGAGGGGGAAGGCCAAGATGCTTGCCTACAATTTAACCCCCTTCTGTCCTCTCCCTCCACCTCCAGACTCCTCCCACTGGCCCCAAAAGAGTTTTCATGTCCTCTGCAGTATGCAGTACATATACCCTCATCTCTTCTCCTGCGTGGTCTACTGTAAATATGCCCAGTCCTCCAGAGGTATGCAAATCCCAGCTTTGGGATTTCAAAGGAGTCGCTTTTCTTTCTCATCCAGTTCATTACTTTCAGGCGTTCATCTCACAGTGGACTTAGGAAATGCAAATCTGATCCTCCAAGGTCAGCAGTGACTTGTTTGTATCTCACACACACACACACACACACACACACACACGAAGTAATGAAGTCATGATGAGTCAGCTTCAGTGGACAGAGAGCCACAGCAGCTGGGGACAACTAGGGATTCCCAGAGATGAAAATAGATGGATTTCATATCTTCAGAAATGCTATCCCCTCCACTCTTGTTTGTACTTGGTGCCCAGGCTTGGTGCCCTCTCTGCCATTAGCAGCAGGGCAAACACGTTTGAATCCATAGCTGGAAAGGGAAGAAAGAGAAGGAAAGAGAGGAATGTGGCCTTCAGCTCCAGCACCATGGCTCCGAGCTAGCCAGGGTGGGGACTGCTCTTAAAAACACCATTTCTTCTTATCTAAACCTACGACGTGAGTGTAGGAGGGAAGCTGGGCCTCATCTGTACTGATATCAGAAGGATCCTTGAAAGTAGCTTTTTAAAAGTGCTAACATCAAGCTTATTTCCAGCCTTTGCCTCACTCTCCTATGAAAGGAGTTTGGAATAGAAATACAGATTAGTTGAGGATTCCTCTTAGTTGAGCTTCAATTATCAGTTTTGCTGAATGACCATTCAAAGATAGACGTGAGCCGTCCTCTCCTCCTTTCTTTCCTTCTTTCCTTCTCTTCCCTCCCTTCCTTCTTCCTTCCTTCCTGTATACCCAGCTTTCTTTGTTCCTTCTTTTTATGCCCGAGAAAGCTCTGCCCCATGTCCTCCCACCACGTGATCCCAGGCAGGGGAGGGGCTCAGGCAGGAGGGCCTCTGGACTCTGTTTTCTCTGCCTGGCTTGATGAAGGGAGCTGGAGAGACTGGCAAAGGAGATGCAGGAAAAGAAGCTACAGCAGGAGCTTGAGCGGCAGAAGGAAGAAGATGAGCTAAAACGGAGGAACAAAAAGCCAAAGCAGGGACCCGTGAAGGAGGAGCAGCCCGTGAAGAAATCTCAGACACCAAGTCGGCAGGTAGCAGCCCTCCCTCGTCCCTCAGCAAAGGGCAGGCACAGAGGGGTCCACCACTGCACCCGGCCAGTCAGCCCAGCACGCTTCCCCTCCAAAGAACTGACCCGAGACTGTGTAGATGTTGTGGTGGTGCAGAGGTAGGAGGAGGGGGACCAACATTTGTTGATCACTGACTCTGCGTCCAGGGCTGTCTTATGCTTCGCCTAATCCTGCCCTTTTGTGTCCTGCTGTCCCTCGGAGGTTCATAGACATGAACCCCATCTGAGGTTGAACAGGATAAAGCCATACCGGTTGTGTGTGAGCACAGACCTGGCTCTTTCCACTGTCCCCTGCAGTCCCCTGGATGGTGCTAAATAGGCTAGTAGGAAAGAGTTGCCTCCAGTGAGCCACCAAGTCAGTGTGTTCAACCAAGGGCTGATCCTTGCCAACAGTCAAGGGAGATGCTCCAGCATAAGCTGTCCTTGCGTTTATCAGCCTGCCAAGCTCAGCTGTCACGTCTCTGCCCTCCGTGATACGGGAAGGGCAGAACGGCCAGAGCTGTGCCCAGGATGGCGCTGGTGGCCAAGGGGTGTGGCTAGCTGGTGTGCACAGCGGCCGTTCCAGCATCGGGAGTTCTGAGAGTGAAACTAAAGCCAGACTCCCAGACGAGGTGCAGACCGGTCCCAGGAGGTAGACATAAGGGCAAAGGACTCAGTGTCCAGGGATCCCCATCAGGTAGAGCTCAGGAAGGAGCAGGGTCTGAGTGCACAGAACTTCGGCACCAAAACAGGCACAAGAAACAAGCAGACCTGGAGTTCAGACTCCCGCAACCTTCCAGGTACAAGTCCTCCCCTCGGCAGGCCTATTCGTCCACGCAAAATCCACTTCTGCTTAGAACAGGGTGTCCAAACAGAACTCTCAGTGTCTTAGCAGTGACCTACAGATGGGGAATAATACAGTAGGCGCCAAGCCCCTCCCCTCCGTACACAACGAAGGTGAGACACCCCCGCCGGCAGACAGCCTTGCCAGCGGTTCTCTCAAGGCTGTAGAGAGGGCCAAGTGGAGGAGGAGTTGATGCAGTGCGGTGAGGTGAGTAGCCAACCTGGGCCGCTGCCTCCAAGCCTGAACTTAGGCAGGAACAGAGCTGTCACTGGGCTGTACTGCAGACAGTGATCCTTAGACTGAACTGGACTTTATGTCCTCAAAGAATGACCCAAAAGCCTGTGAAGCCTCCCAGAGGAGTTCATTGGAGAAGAGAAAATCAGAGCCCACAAAGCAGGTTTAAAAGGGCAGTAAGAAAGAGAATAAGGTTCGTTTCTCTATGCCAGCTTCATTATATAAATGCAGGTTTGTTTAAAAGGCTGGAGTGCAGCCAGATTCTAAACCCTCATCTGTTCCCAACAATACTGATTCTATACATAACCTGTATAATTTTATAACTTGACATTAAGAGACCCTTTACTCTGTGGCAGACACTATTATAAGCTTTTTTAAAATTATTTTTACTGGAGTATAGTTGCTTTACAATGTTGTGTTAGCTTCTACTGCACAGCAAAACGAATCAGCCGTGCATATACATATATCCCTTCCCTTTGGGATTTCCATCCCATTTAGGACACCACAGTGCATAAGTAGAGCTCCCAGTGCTATACCATATATTCCCATCAGTTGTCTATTTTATACATAGTATCAACAGCGTATATGTGTCAATTAGAGAGAGTCATACAGAGTGAAGTAAGTCAAAAAGAGAAAAACAAATATCATATATTAACATATATATGTGAATTTAGAAAAATGGTACAGATGACCTTATTTACCAAGCAGACATAGAGACACTGGCGTAGAGAACAAATGTATGGATACCAAGGGGGAGAGGGGTGGGGTGGGAGGAATTGGGATTGACGCTATTATAAGCTTTTTACATGTATTCACGCATTTAATCTTCAGTAGTCCTCTGAGGTACTTATTAATATTACTATCAACATTATACGGATAGGACAGAGATGTGAATTGCTCACCCAAGATCACACAGCTAGCAGGCGGTGCGACCAGGATTGGACCTCTACGCTCTGGCCTCTCCCAAAGAGAGGATCATTTTGGGGATCCTTTCCCGCTGATCCTTCAAAACAGCAGCTCTCAACCACAAGTGCACATCACAGTTGCTGTGCACCTTTTACCAAGTGCATAATGCCAGACCCCAGCCAGCTGTATGACAAGGAAGGACCACAGAGCGGATATTTTGAGAAAGGCCCCCAGGCGATTCTTAGGCACAGCCCTGGTGTGAATACGAGGTGCCTGGAATTGTATGAGGCCTTCTTACAAAACTAAACACCCTCTTGCTCTTCTTTATGCGATTTGCTCTCCCTTAAAGAACTCTTTTAAGAATAATTTATGTGTTTTGCCTCCTAGATTCTTACTTTTCCCAAACTAGAGCTGAAGAATGACGCAATAGAAAGAAAAGTCTCTGTTAGGGAGCAGGTGACTGCGGACAAGGAAGAATTGAACAAGAAGAAGAAGAACCAGCTGTCAGATATCAACATGCTTGGGTTTCCTCTTGCCCAGGAACAAGAGGACGGCGAAGGGGACTTCCCGAAGGACACTGACAAGCACATGGCCCAGAAGTTTAAGACCTATGAGTTGTCTCTGAAGGATATCCAGAACATCCTCACGTACTGGGACCGGAAGGAAGGAGTTCTGCTGCATCATACCGCGGCCGAGGATGCGAGCCATGAGGACGGAACCGACCAGCGCCAGGTTCCGTCGTCGGGTGGGCGCCGAGGCCGCAAGGACCGGGAGAGGGAGCGCGCGGAGAGGGAGCGTGTGGAGAGGGAGCGCCTGGAGCGGGCGAGGGCCGAGAGGGAGCGGCTAGAGAAGCTCCGCACGCAGGAGGAGCGCAGCGACGGGGGCGAGGGCAAGGAGGAGGACCACGAAGGGAAGAAGGATCTCGGTGTGCCCTTCATAAACATCCAGATGCCCGACTCCGAAGGCTCGAGCTGGAAGCAGGCCCTGGAGAATGACAGGCTTCCCAAAGCGGAGCAGGTACAGGCTCTTCTCCAGGATGGGAGCCAGGGAGCTGTGCGGTGCTAATCCTCGTAAAAGTGTTGCTTTCAACACAAAATCCATATCCCCTTTATTCCATTAATCTCTGATGCCCCTTTGGATATAAGACAGTAATACCTAAAAGGACCTTTTTCTGTGTGGTGAAACATCCATAGAGAGTTCCACAGATCTCAACTATTCCATCTAACCTCGTAAAAAGCCACCTGTAACGTTGATTTTTAACATTGACAATCCTGTGTTAGGGGTTGGCAAGGCAGGTATACTTTGGGGTGACGCAAGTGGCTCAACTATTCTAAAATTTCTTTCCCACAGGCTTCCCCCAGTGACAGAAATTATACTACCAGACAGCTTTTTGTTGCTAGAAACAAAACCATTGCATATCTAGAAGCCCCTTTGGCAGTGGTTTGGAGGGGATGATTATGATAGCCTTTTGTCCAGGGACAGACTTTTTCTGTGAAACGCCAGAGAGCAAATATTTGAGGCCGCAGGTCATACAGTCTCTGTCTTGACCCCCAACAATATGTAAATGAATGGGCGTGACTCTGTTCCAATACAACTTGATTTACAAAAGCAGGTCGCAAGTGAGATTTCACCAGAGGGCCACAGTTTGCCCACCTCTAGTTTAGTTTTTTTGTTTTTGTTTTTGTTTTTAATAAATTTTTTTTGGCTGTGTTGGGTCTTCATTGTGGTGCGCGGGCCTCTCATTGCGGTGGCTTCTCTTATTGCGGAGTACGGGCTCTAGGCACGTGGGCTTCGGTAGCTGTGGCACACAGGCTCAGTAGTTGTGGCTTGCGGGCGCTAGAGTGCAGGCTCTGTAGTTGCGGCACACAGGCGTCGTTGCTCCGCAGCATGTGAGATCTTCCCAGACCAGGGCTCGAACCCGTGTCCCCTGCATTGGCAGGTGGATTCTTAACCACTGCGCCACCAGGGAAGTCCCTCTGGTTTAGTTTTTATCAGAAACTAGATGCAACCTTAAAAGGTAGGGAGTGGAGCCAGAGAGGAGTCCTAGGTCAGACTGTAGCTTAAAGAACTCCCTGCCTCTGTTAATTTACTAAGTGGTACAAATTATTCATCCCTTTCCTCACAGACGTTCTAAATCCTGGGAGTTAACTCTAGCTACATGTTAGTCAGGAAGTGTCTTCTGCTGTCTGACCCAGAGAATTAGAAACACAAGATTACATGAAGGTAGTTACTTGCTAGGCCTAATAGCCCATTTAGTCCATAGAATGGGCACTCAGATGGCCTAACTGTTGTGATGACAACAATTAATCAGGGGATAGCATCCTTATTCGCAGGGTTTTACAAGCTGAGAAGGAAGTTACTACTAGATTTTCAAGCCATCTGCTCTGGAGAATGCTCTCATTTATCATATATCAGAGTAGAATAGGAAAATGCTATAGGGATAAGTTGTCTCTCTCTTAAGTCTCTTTTTTTACTTTTCTCTTCATTTCCATCTTTTAACCCATTCCCAGAACCTTTGGTGGGTTTTTTTTTTCTTCTTTTCTGTATATGACCTGCTCCAGCCCTAACTCTCTTTCACCTTTGGAAAGAAAGAACACTTAAAGGTAAAAGAAAAAGTAACAGGAGATCTGAAAATAAATGAAACGACTCTATGCTATAGACATCAGAACCTTAGGAGCTGGTCTCTTTAAACGGAGATTGTTTTTGAGTACCTACTGTGTGCTAGGCCGTGTGCTATATCGCCCTGGTTCCGGTCCTAATGGGCTTTACAGTCCAGTTGCAAAGACAGACAGTTAAAATAAAATGACAAGGGTTATGATAAGAGAGGGAGCCCGCAGCCCACAGCAAGAGCCCCAGCCGGGTCTGGGGGCGTGGGGATCTGGAAGGACCTGCAGAGCTGTGTCAGAGACCCTTTACATGCTGTCCCTGACCCAAGCCCATCTCAGGGCATCAGGAAGTTGACAGAAAGGAGGGAGAGTCTGAGCGTCCTGTGCTCACTCAGGGAGGCAGTTAGGGGTAGCCCACCCTCTGCACAGGAAATTAATCTTGGGCTTTTCCTTTAGATCCTAGACCTCTTGGGCCTGGGGTCCTCTGGACCACCCATCCCGCCGCCTACCTTATTCTCACTCATCTCCTACCCTGTGAAGCGGCTGCCTTTGGCCATGTCAGAAATCCTGGAGCATTTCATGTTTGTAACTCTACCGTCCAAAGAGCTCTCCCTGATGGAGGAGAAAAGAGAAGTGGAAGCAGAAGCAGAGCTTTCAGCCACCCCAGGCTCCTCAAAGGTAAAGGGAGCAGCTTGTCCTCCTGATCTTGGCGGGAGTTCAGTCGGGCCTTCCACGTGGCCAGAAAAAGCAGTGCTGGGTGTCGTGCTCACTGGGGTGTTTCCCTCTACTCTCTGGGGATTCTGCCTGAGCCTCCCTAAGCTGCACCTTCCCCAGGTCTGACTCTTCCTACTCCCCTAAGAGACTGAAAATGACCGTTTCTTACCTTCCAACCTTTGCAATTCCTGTGGATGGTTTAGGGAACTTGCCGAATCACTCTGCAGCTCATCTGCAAGAAAAAGTAAGCAGCAAAACTATCTCTTTTAAAGAGATATCAGAATGTATTGTGAATCCAAGGTAATTTACACAGTGCATAAGAATACAAGAATCAACAGATACAAGTTAAGGCAACACGCACCATTAGAGAAAGGACAGATAATTAAAGAAATTATATGGGGAAGATTGGATATTTTGGATAAAGTTGCTTTTTAATCTCCTTGCCTGACACAATACAGTAAGATTAATTCCACCTGGATTAAAAATATAAGCGATCAAAATGAAATCATGTAAAAGTAGAAAATATATATTACATATACAATTAGTGGAATAAATCACAAAGCAAAAATAGATTTGACCGATAATATGCAGAATGCGTGGATATTAAAAATTATGGAGGGGCTTTTTATTCCCAGAGGAGTATGGGGGCCCAAAATTTGAATCTCCCCACACAGCCTCCTTCGTATAAACCATGCATGTCAGCAAAAAACAAATAAAATCAGCAGCAAATAAAGTCACCTGTAGCCCCTGCCTACAGCTCAGTTAGGTAACAGAGAGCCCCAAACTTCAGTTTAATAAGTAAGTCGGAAATCAACATCTGAGGTCCCAGCATTGGTGGGCAGGCCTTACTTGAGCAGAGTCCAATAAAAAAGATAAAGAAGAAAATATTGCCACCATCAGAGGTGACTATTACACCAACCTCTTTTCTGAAAACTGACCACTAAGAGGAAAGAGTTTAGCATTCTTTAACTTACGGTTTTAGGAGGAACTCTAGTTCATCTCCAACTGATGAAGGAAAGCGCTTCTTTCTGGAAGAATGGCAGCTAAAGTTACAGGAGGAATGGTAGAATTTTAAAAGTACTGGTGTACCCAAGGACATAATTGATTAAGGAGCGCCAGTGGATACCCACAGTGCTGGTTTGTCAGGGAAGAAGACTCTCACTCTGAGCCAGAGCATCACCCCACAGGTGACCGGCTGGTTGCAAAGGGGAAGGTCCACTTTGCCATGGCCAAGATCTGGCGGGCACCGCTGCAGCCATACAGACACACTTTGCATCTATAATCAGGGGTCAGCCTGACATTATTTGTCTCCCATCGTGATGGAGTGTGGTGTACATACACAGCATCATCTCTGAATCTAATCAAGCTTTTAGATCTAATTTTCAGTTTACATGAAATGCGAGAAATAAAGGAATAAGTTAAATGACACTCTGAGAATAGTTAGGAAATTTGCAGGCTATGGAATATTCTGTAAGAATACAGATCTGGTCTCTGCCAAAAGTCAGTGTGATTGGGAGGGAGGGAGGGGTCTAGATTAAAAGATATTAAGGAAACGCAACAACAAAATGCAATATAGGAACATACTCCCTGCCAGCTTCAAGCGTTCTCTGGAGTTTTGGCCTCCTCCTCAGGGAATGAGGTGCCAAGGAAAGCACTAGACTCTCTCCACTCTACCTCTTCCCTTGTACCCTAGTGTCATAGGCTGGGCCCTGCTGCTCTAGGCAGCCTCCAGCCTCCTGAACCTGCAGCGCGGTCACCGCAGACTGCAGGCATATGGCATGGGCGTCTCTGTCTCCTGCTCCTGTGTTCATAAGATGAATGTTTAAGACCCGGTGCTCATTTTTAATTAAGACCCAGGAGGAGCAGACCACCTCATCTAAGGGGAGCAGACAGAAAACTAAAGAAAAAACAGATCAGACCCGCGAGACTCAGAAGGAGAAACGTCGCATGGCCTCCAACAGGAAGGGCCTTTCTGGGGGAACCTCTGGAACCATTGCTCCCCTGTCGGACGTAGAGCAGAACAACTTCTCTGGGCAGCATTCACAGGAGAAATTCCCCAGGTGGGCCTCGGAGCAGCCCAGGGAGGGGAAGGCTGAAGCCCCAGATGGAGGGTGTGGCTGTCACAGCACCAGATGGGAACAGGGCGGTCATGCCTATAGCCCCAGCAGGACCAGACTCCTCCCAGGCACCAATCCCGTCTTCTCTTGGCCCGAAGGAAGCGTTCTCACTTTAAAAGCCTGTGTGGTCATTTTCAGGCTGAACCATTTCCGGTGGATCGTACCAGCCAATGGTGAGGTGACATTGCGAGTGCACTTCTCTTCCAATGATCTTGGGATCTTTGACCAAACGTTTAACTTTGAGATCCTTGGAACTCACCGCCAATACCAGCTTTATTGCCGAGGTGTCTGCACTTACCCATACATTTGCCAAGACCCAAAGTAAGTGTACTTTGTTTTGAAAAGAAGAGGTTGACAGATACATTTTCGTTTTCCCCCATGGTGCCCTGAACCAGGTGGCTTTTAATACAAATGTGGAACTGGGACAGCATCTCAGGCCCTCTTGTACTGGGCTCCAAAGTCTTGGACATTGACTAAGTCACAGGAATGATATGGTACCATGAGACTGAAATAAAGAGAAAGTTAATAGGAGTGAAGAGGGGGGGAAAAGTCTTCCTGTGACAAGTTAGTTTGCTTATTTAACTATATAGCAAATGTAAACAGATTTTATGTTTACTGTAGGACTTTTTATCCTGTAATATCCATATATGTGTGAATCTCCACAGGCAGGAGATTTTTCCCTGAGCTACCAAACACTGAGTCCCTTACGCACCACATAAAGGCACCTGACTGAGCAAGCTAGTGGGGCCTTTTATAGCTTGTCCACCGAGAGGAGCTTTTTTGCAGTTCTCGCCAAGGGACCACGCTGGACAGCGAATTCAGAAGCTGGTTAAGATCCACCAGAACTAGCTTTCCATAGGGTTTCTCAGGACTTTTTCTAGCTGGGCGCACTAGAGCAGGAAATCCAGCTCACCCATCATCAGTGGTGAAAGACGCCACTGGGAATCTTTTTTCTCAAGTTCAAACTGTACTGTCTTCACTCGGGCTTGGGGATGGGAGGGTACAGGAATAAAGGCTCAATAAATGTCCTCAAATTAAGAGTCGTTCTGTCTCCAGACACCTGGACCCTTTGCTGGACAAAGAGTGTTGGGTTCATGTGTACATTATGTGGAGGCAATTCACACAGCTCTCCTCTCCTCTTCCTCCCCTGTGTTCAGAGTGGTCTTCCCTCAGCAGAAGAGGGACATGAAGGCGAATGAGGTCATCTTTAAGAAGTATATTGTGAGCCTGGAGAGGTTTTACTTCGGGCCACTGCTTTGTGGAAAACCAAGAGATAAGTAAGTGTTCCATTATTTCAAAGCAGATTTCAGACCCCTGGGTTGGACTCATGAATAGTACAAGCAGGGTTCCTATGGAGACGTAGCTTTTACTAACATTGCCTCAGTTAGCCCAGAACCACAAATCAGGAGAACTGGGTTCTTGTGCCCCAAGTTTCTGCTAAGGTCCCAAATGAATGGGGGTGCCATTTTCCCAGATGGGAAAGCTGGAAGAAGACCAGGTTTTGGTAGGGGAAGGTAGGGTCAAGTGTGCACTTTGGGATATGTTAAGTTTGAGATGCTTGGGAGATACAGCCAGTAGCCACGTAAAGCAGGGCATAGTCTATACGGTTTTGGTTCTCAGAGGAGAGTCTATCTTCAAGACAACAAAAGCCACAGGTGTGGATGAGATCACCTAAGATGAGAGGACATAGTAAGGAGAGAAGGACCATGGTTGGAGCCTCAAAGGACTCCACCACTCACAAGAGGAGAGGCCAGCAAAGAAGATAAGAAAGAGGGCCAGAGCTATTGGTGGAAACCAAGAAAGGGTGGTGTCATGGAGCCATGAGAAGAGAGTGTGGTCAGCTATGTTGATTGCGGCAGAGAGGGCGGAAAGATGAGAACATCAGCGTCCACAGGGTTCAACAACATGGAAGTCATAGGAGGCTCAGCAAGAGCCCTTTGCGGGGGATTTCTGAGGATGAAGCCCAGGTAACGTGAGTTGAGGAGTCAGTGGGAGGTGAGAGAATGGAGACATAGTGTGGAGATAGCTCTTTGGGAAAGCTTGGCTGTGAAGGGAGATGGAGGGAGTTGAGGATGGGAGGGAGACGTGGAGTGCAGGGAAGGCTGTTCGTTCGCTCTTGTTCTTACGATGTTTGGATGTCAAGGGGAAGTAGCAAGGAAGAGGCTAGAGTTTCCAGAGCACGTAAGGGCCAACAGTGGTGCAGCTCCCTGAAACAACACAACGAGATGTGGAGATGATGGCCTTTGCCAGGAAGAGGGACCATCATCTCATGCTAGGTTGGAGGGAGGTGAGACGGCTTCAGGTGCAGGTAGGTTTACAGATTTGGCTGGCATGGTGAGGAGGTTCCCATGGAACTGTTTTCTCCATGATGAATGATGTGAGGTCATCCCTAACAGTGAGGCAAGTGGAAGGAAGTTTAAAATGTTGAGAAAATGGAGAAGGTATGAAACAGGTTTTGTGCAAAGTGGGAGAGGGAGAATATTAGAGAAATAGATTAAGATTATCAGGTAGAACCGGGGGCCCAGGTAAGGACCAGAAATATTTAGTAATACGAGTTTTTTCAGTTATATATAAGTTTTTTAGTGTATAGGCAGGGAGGTGAGACTAAAAATAGAACCAGGGTCTCAACTATGTCTTAATCCAGCCTAGCATTTATTGTGATAAGTAGAGAATGATTATTTCTATGCCTACTTGGTGAAACTAATGAGCCAACTTAGTTCTCCATTCCCTTCATAACCACCAGTTTATTTCCTAAGGTGCTGAACTAGTAAATGAAGGTGAGGGGTGTTGACTGTTGATGGAGAGGATCTTCAAAGCCCAGTAGAAGGACTTAGGCGAGAGAAGGAGTGGGAGTCAGGTTGATGGACATGATGTACAGAGCAGCCTGGAGGTCGGATTCAGGGAAATGATGGCCATTCAGAGAGGCATGTATTCAGAGCTGCACTGGAATTAACCAGGATATGGGGCCAGACAGCGGGGATCCAGGAGGGCAATTACAGTGGTCCAGAAACAAGTATTATTCATCTATTCTTTTTTTTTTTCTTTTTCTTTTTTTGGCTGCGTTGAGTCTTCGTTTCTGCGTGTGGGCTTTCTCTAGTTGCAGCGAGCAGGGGCTACTTTTCATTGCAGTGCGCGGGCTTCTCATTGTGGTGACTTCTCTTGTTGCGGAGCACAGGCTCTAGGCACGTGGGCTTCAGTAGTTGCGGCACGCAGGCTCAGTAGTTGTGGCTCGTGGGCTCTAGAGCACAGGCTCAGTAGTTGTGGCGCACGGGCTTAGTTGCTCCGCGGCATGTGGGATCTTCCCGGACCAGGGTTCCAACCCGTGTCTCCTGCGTTGGCAGGTGGATTCTCAACCACTATGCCACCAGGGAAGCCCTCTCCATCTATTCTTTTAAGTCTTACTGAGCCTCAATGTCCTCATCTGCAAAGTGGGAAAATAATAGCACCTACTGCACAGTTTTGGGAAGACTGAACTGGTTAGTACATATGGAACTTGAAGCAGAGTGTTCAGTGGTGGTGATTACCAGCGAGGTGTGGAGGCCACCACCACTCTGGCTGTTACACAGACAGTGCTCTGTCTCTCGGACTTTGATTTAGTCTCTGCAATGCCCTCTCCTTCCTTCCTCCATCTTAGCCTGTCCAGAGAGCTTTTCAGACTGTTGCTGGGCACCAGTGGGTACTATGGTGCCCTGCTTTCCTGACCTGTGCTATGACCTCCTATGATGTGTGTGTTCATTAATCTTCCTTGTGCCTTCTGTGGCTCCTTTCCTGTTTGGTTCCATTAACTGGGCAGCTCCCAATGCTTAAAGTGCTCCACTCCATGGATCTCTCCCTAAGGCACTAAGGGAACAGAAACAACCTTGTAACAGTGAACAGTTACAATCCGTGTCAGAACAGTAGCATCCCGCGCAGGTGTAGAAGAAGGTGGTAAATGAAGTCATCTCTAAGACAGATATGAAATAACACGTTACTCAGATTATCATCTCTCCTGGAAGTATAAGCACTGGGAAGGAGAGAGCTACAGATTTTTCAGTCAGAAATCTTTGCAATAGTAATAACTACCATTTATTGGGTATTTGATATCTGCAGCTGTCCTCAGAGCATTAGGTGCACTATTTCATTTAATAGTCATGGAAATCCTAAGGGATATTATCATCCCATCTTAGAGATGAGGAGACCAAGGCTTGGGATGGGAGCGGGGGCTGGTCACATCACAGCTCTAAGTCTTCACAACTACAAAGCTTGTGTTCCTAGCCTCCATGACACTGCCTCTGTGTAGCCACATCATCCTTTGAAATTGCCTTACGCCTCACAGTCTCCTTTTCCACCTGAATTCTCAGCCAATCCTCACATCCACATCCCTAATTTTTGTTTGTTTCCAGGTACAAGTCATCCTTGTTCCCAGAAAACATGGAGACACTGACAATCCTCAACAGTTCCCCAATGGTCGTGGAGGTGTCCTTCTGTTTTCAGAACGATGTCAAAGCAAACACCTACTTCCTGGAGCCTGTCAACATGATTCTGAAACCCAGTGAGAAGCAGGTACAGTCACATGGATACAAGTCTACCAGGGCAAGGCTTTCTTGGGAAATTTGAGGCCTTGGTATCCTCGGTGTAAACGTACTTTGTTTGGACTCTCCCATTAGAAGCTGAACGTTTGGGCCTACCCTACCGCAGTTGGTGTCTTTGAAGACAGCATTGTCTGCTGCATCAAGGAGAACCCCAAGCCAGCCGTCTTCAAATTAAGCTGCCAGGGGGTCCGCCCAGAACTGGAGCTGGACCCCAGACAATTGCATTTTGACCGGCTCTTGCTGCACAGGTCAGAGTTCTGGGTGATACCAGGACCGGAATGACGTTTAAAGAACTTTTAGTTCTAAGGTGACCAGCTCATCCTGATTTGCTCGGGACTTGCCTGGTTTTAGTATTTGAAGTCCTGCATCCTGGGAGACTTCTGGTCCCGTGCAAATCAGAATAGCTAGTAACCCTCTGAGTTCACAGGTTGTCACCTTGGGTTCAGTGAACGGACTTCAAAATGGTTAAGGACTCCCCTAAGATCCAAGTGTGTGCATATGTGAATTTTTCTCAGAAGAAGGACTACCTTTTCCCAGATTTTCAGTCCATTACCCTAAAAGGTTAAGAATCTTGGTTCTAGAAATTAGAGGACAAACACAGAACACTAGACCAAACCTAGAACTTACATAGTCATTCACGGGAATTGTATTACTCTAAATAGAGAATGTTTATTTCTGAGGAAGCTGGGAGAGAATATCGATCACGTATCCTGCATTCCTTGACCATCACAGGTAGGCCCCACTCCCTGATAAATACTTATTAGCGAACTAGCAGTAATAGAATAACCAGACGTGCTTTTTCTGACCTGCCATGATAAATCAAAATCATTTGAAACTGGCAAAATTTCTCTTGGTCTCTGCAGGAAAGACTTCAAGGTAGTTCTTCTCCGCAACATCACACTACTTCCCCTGGCCTGGAGGATCACCAGCCTGGAGCACCTGGGCGAAGACTTCACCGTGTCCACGATGCAGGGGACCATAGCCCCCAAGGCTGAGCATAGCCTACAAGTGCGCTTCCAACCCTCCAAACCCATCAACATCAAGAAGGCGATTCGGTTGGAGGTAAGGCTTCATACGTCTTCAGACTTGGTCACCAAAGTATGTACACACTGGGTTCCCTGACACACACACACCGACACACATACCCAGCAAGCCAGGTCTCCGTGTTACACGCTCCCATCTGATCCCCGTTTGACACCCCCCAGCCCACAACATCCTGCTCTGCTTACAACTGTAAGCTCCATAAAGGCAGTCTTGTTCATGGCTGATTTCCCAGTGGCAAGAACGGGGCACTCAATCAGTGCAGAGTGGATGAATGAGTAAATGAATGAATGAACGGTGTTACTATTCCTCGAGACGCATTAGATTTCTGATTTAAGACCCCCAAACCCAGTCACCCCTCAGAGTCCTAACTCAGTAAACATCAGCCTCCACCCAGCTGCTCCCAGCAGACACCCAGGAGTCATCCTTGATTCCTCCGTTTTCCTGTTGGCCTCCCCCTCCATCCCAGTCCTCCAACAAGTCTTGTCAGCTCTGTCTCCCAGTGTATCTCCTGCCCATGCCCTTCCCTGTCTGCACTGCCACCACCACCCTCATGCAGGCCACTTGCTGTGTCGCTCACCTGGACTTCCGCAGAGGCTTCCTAGCCGGCTTGCCTCTTCCCACTCCCCGCGGGTGTCCAGAGGGATCTTTACAACGTCCGTCAAATCAGGTCACTCCTTCCTAAAGCACTAGGCTGTCTTCCCATTGTACTAAGAATAAAGCCCAGGGTCCTCACCTACTTCTGAGTACCTGCCTGCCTCTGTATCCACATCAGGTTTTTCCTGCCTCAGCGCCCTGGCATTGCAGCACCCCTGCCAGGAGTGTTGTCCCTATGCTCTGTGGGGATTGGCTTCTGCCTTAGGGTCTGCTCAACAGCACTGCCTCAGCTGGCTTTTCCTAATCATCCCACTGAGGAAACCTCATTATGTGCAATCGCTCACCCTATCTTCTGTCCTCCAGAGCACCCACCCCATTCGGACATTATCCTGTTTCTTTCTTTACTTCCTTATGTGAGCTCCACTGGAGCAAGGTCTTGCCTGAATTGCTCATCATCTGTATTAGTTTCCTAGGGCTGCTGTAACAAAGGACCGCAAATGAGTGGCTTGAAACAACAGGCATTTATTCTCTCACAGTTCTGGAGGCCAGAAATTCAAAGTCAAGGTATCTGCAAGGCCATGCTCCCTCTAAAGGCTCTAGAGAATAACCCTTCCTTGCCTCTTCCAGTGTCTGGTGGCTCCAGTTGTTCCTTGGCTTGTGGCTGCATCACTCCAATCTCTGCCTCAGTCTTTGCATGGCCTTTCCCTCTGTCTGTGTCTTCTCCTCTTCTGTCTCTTATAAGAACACTGTCATTGAATTTAGGGCCCACCTGGATAATCCAAGATGATCTCGTCTAGAGATCTTTAACTTAATCACATCTGCAAAGACTCTTTTTCCAAATGAAGTCACATTCACAGGTTCCAGGGGTTAAGACATGGACATACCTTTTGGAGGCCATCATTCAACTCACTACCCTATCATATTCCCAGTGTCTAGCACAGGCCTGGATGTCAAAGGCACTCAGTAAAATCTGTTGAATGAATGAACGAGTGAATGAATGAATGTCACTGACTCTTGATGGCTGAGCTGATAATGCAACAAGCAAGAAGTCACCCAAGCTTCTCTTTGAATACCCCCAGGGATAGAAGACTTACCAAGTATCTCCAAGTAGCCTGATCTTCCTTTGAACATGTCTGACTGTTAATGCCTTGTTCGGTTGCACTCAGATTTCTCCCTGTAATTTACACACATTAATCCTGTTTCTACTTTTTGGGGCCAGTCAATGGATCTAATTAATCTGTCTTATCACCTACCCCTGACAGCCCTTCATATAGCTAAAAACAGATACTGATAGATTCATTCAATCCGCAAATGTATATGAATCCCAGAGGTGACAGTCAGCATTTTTAACACGTCTCTACACAGACAGGGGTCTCTGCACAATGAATGCAGGCCACACAGCAGGTGTAGGGTCCCAGCTGTGCCACCTTCATCCTTTAGTTAATGGATCATGGGGCTCCCAGGGCTTCCCATGGTGAAGTGTGAGGGTGCAGGAGGCAAGCATCAAGGGGACACTTGGAGAAGTCATCATGACAGCTGTTTATCAACTGGTATGGAAACATTTGTGTAATTTAACAACTGACGTCACATTCCCGTATGTTCCAACCAAAGCAGACATAGTGGATCTCCCCTCAGGCCCCCAAAGTGGTCTAAGGCTTCCCTTCCCCAGGTTACATTCCTTCAACATCTACACGAGGAAATGCCTTGCTTTCTGGTCCCTTTGAAAAGCGCTCTGGTGAACTCTAATTGATTTTTGCACCTCTTAAATTTTCCTTCTTATTTTCCTCAATTACAAAATTTAATTGCCTCCCACTCCCAAGCAGGGAAGCAAAGGAAATAGAATGCTCTGGGTACTTGGTATCTATCAGTAGAAAAGAACTATATAAATTCTGGATCTGATAAACCAAGTTCTTTGTCTTATTTTTCCCTCCTGCTGCCAGCCCTTCTTGTCATCTCTGTCAGAGTTTGAGCATCAAAAGAAAGAAGGTAAACTTAAACAGTCAGATTTGCTCTGTGAAGCACTGGCAAAATGCTTGATGGAAGATAAGATGGAAACTCTGCATTAAAACGTTTTTGGTGACAGCTACAGATTTCCCCGTTGGCACCTAAAACACAAGCAATGGGGAGCTGGTGACTTAGTTGCTTAGTTTTTCAAATTGAGGCTTCAGCAGAGAGGCAGGTGGTGTCCAGGCGGATGCAGGAGGGCCACACCCACTGCCCA
Organism: Delphinapterus leucas; assembly: GCF_059928025.1. Classification (NCBI taxonomy): domain Eukaryota; kingdom Metazoa; phylum Chordata; class Mammalia; order Artiodactyla; family Monodontidae; genus Delphinapterus; species Delphinapterus leucas. The sequence continues at coordinate 47,252,860 of NC_143148.1, forward strand.
GTGGCTCTTCCCCTTAACACACAGACCCTTTATTGCCCATCATTAGTCTCAAGAGTCAACAGTTGGATCCAGCTGAGAGCTGATACCAGTTCAGACGTTCTTCAGGACAGTGAGGGAGGTGCTACCACCAGGGGTGACAGCAGAAGGGACAGGGAGGCGATGGAGGCTAGGAGTCTTGCTTTTTTTTCACATTTCCAATAGTAATGATGTTCGTTTTTTTTTAAATCTGAAATTTCCAAAAGAGAAACATTAAACGCTTATTTTGTATGAAAAATCTAGCACTTATTTTATATGAAAAATCTGACTCATAGGTTGAATCAGAGACAGAGAACAGAACGGTTCAGATTTATAAAATTAGTAAACAAGGATAACTTAGAATGTAAATGTTTTTCATTTCAACTGTCAGAAAAATGCTCTTCAGGTTTATTTGACTTGAAAGTTCAAAGAACACTTTCCTGCAATGTATACTCACAACCCAAACTTCAGTAAGGTAGTGACAATCATGCAAATAATTGAAACCCAGTAAGTGGACAGGTTGGAAGATGCAGTCCCATTTCCCCATCCTTGTATTGATTGTCTACACCAGCCTTCCCCAAAGGGTGTTATGAAGAACACTCATCCTACCAAATGCTCAGCGAAAACAAAAGCTGAATACATTTCAAAAATGTTCCTTACCATAGCCCCTTCTTCATGATTCCTCCTGCATGTTCCATAGTTCAGGCTCCAAGCACCTTGTGGGTCTTGCTTTTACAAAAGAATTTCTCTTACCCCGACAGGTTTTAGATGCAGACAACCTCGTTGGTGTCGTTCAGATTGAAAACATCCTGATCTTTGCAGAGTCCTACGACGTTGCCTTGGACATCACCTTCCCCAAAGGTCTGTTGACCCCTTCAAGGAAAGGGTGTTTAGAGGTCACATCTTTTAGGCAGTATGTTTCTTGTGTAGAGAAAGATCAGTGGTTGTTGGGGAGAGAGGTGGAATTTAGGTAAATAGTAATCATGCAAGTTCAAGTGATGTTAGCAATGTTACTATGAATCTTAATTTCTCCAACTGGAGACAACAAGGCGTGGTCAAAATATAAAATTTGCAGAGCTCTCTTCTGAATAGTCATCTGAGAGTGAGCTCTTATCTGCCTGCCTGTGTTGTTTTTCTATCACTGCCCTAAAAAATTACCACAAACGTTATGGGTTAAAACAATACATATTTATTATCTTACAGTTCTTTAGGTCAGCAGTCCAAAATGGATCTCACTGGGCTAAAAGCACAGTGTTGGCAGGGCTGCGTCCCCTTCTGGAGTCTCTGGGGGCGAACCCGTTTCCTTGCCTTCTCCACCTTCTGGAAGCCACACACGTCCCTCAGCTCATGGTCCCCTTCCTCCATCTTCAAAGCCAGCAATGTTGGGTCAGGTCCTTCTCACGCTGCCATCTCTCTGGTTCGCCCACTTCTGTCTCCCTCTTCTACTTTTAAGGACCTTTGTGATTACTTGGAGCCCACCCAGAGAATCGAGTATGATCTCCACTGTTTTAGTCAGGTGATTAGCAATCTTAATTCCATCTGATACCGTAATTCCCCTTTGCCATGTAGGCTAGCATATTTACAGGTACCAGGGACTAGGACGTGGACATCTTGCAGGGGAGGGAGTGGGGGTGGTGCAGGGCATTATCCTGCCTACCACACTGCGCCAACACCCAGGTTAGGGCCCTCCTTCCTCCGATAGGTCTCCTACTCAGCAAGACTCGTAGAATGTTAAAGCTGCATATTTGCCTGGATGTCATTAGTCTTATGTACAACAACACTTACTGCAGGATTATTTATAATAATGGAAGGTTAGGAATACCCTAAATGCCTATCTATAATGAAATATTATTATTGTAGGAATAATATTGTAAATTATGAAACAGCCATATTATACAGCCATTAAAATCACACTTATGGGGCTTCCCTGGTGGCGCAGTGGTTGAGAATCCACCTGCCGATGCAGGGGACATGGGTTCGTGCCCCGGTCCGGGAAGATCCCACATGCCGCGGAGCGGCTGGGCCCGTGAGCCATGGCCGCTGGGCCTGCGCGTCCGGAGTCTGTGCTCCTCAACGGGAGAGGCCACAACAGTGAGAGGCCCGCGTACCACAAAAAAAAAAATCACACTTATTGGGAGTTTTTAATTGTTTGGGGAAATGTTTATGACATAATGCAAAGTATAACAATACAGATGTATACGTTATATCCCAATTCTGAATATTATACACATGATTCAAAAATCTTTTTCGACACTGGGAGTTTTAGCTAATGAGAGACGTGAAAGGAAGAACAGTAGTCCTAGGATAGAAGCCAGAGGGAGCCACCCCATTGAACTGGGCGCAAGAGCAGTGTCTGTTGTTTGTTTACTAAGGCTCAATTACAAGAGGCTTTTCTAGGCACAGTGTTTTCAGAAAACAGATTCTCTGAAATTGTCGCCGTGGATTTTCCGTGTGAACTTCAACTGGAAGCTCCCCTGCTTCTCACTGCCATGCCCACTCATCCCACCCTTCCCCACCCCGGCCCCTGGCTTCTGCAGGAGCTGAAGGAGGCCTCGATTTTGGGATTGTGAGGGTCATGGAGGAGGTGAAACATCCCCTGCAACTGAAGAACCGTGGGAAACACGAGGTCATGTTCAGGTAACCTAAAAATCAGACAGCATGTGGTCATCCACATCCACTCATGGCAAGAAGTGTGTTGCCTGAGAGATTTTTTTAAAAAGTCGATCAGGGAAATCATAAGAACCATCTCTGCTGTTAGCTCCTCTTGGCTTCAGATGAATAGAATCCCAACTGCCCTATAGCCTGGAGCCACAGGGGTCTGGGGGTCGGGGGAGAGCCTCAGGGGGAGGTTGGGAGGAGGAGATACTGGGGTGAGGTATGGTCTTAGGGGTGGAGTGAGAGACCGGAGATGGCGGCCCTGGCCTTAAGCCATCCTGCCCTCCTTTCAGCTCCTCTCTGTTTCATAAGTTGGCAGTCTACATAGGATTTCATGTAAAGACCTAGGGATTTTCCAGTTTTCTTTTTTAATTTTAAGAACTACTGTATTATAGACTCCAAGTGGTGGCCTGGTGGAATAGAGCTCCAGCTTGTGCTCATCCTTGAGATTAAAAATGAAACACTAAATAAGGGAGATTCCTCAGAGAGGAAAGAGTGACGCTGGGTGCAGGGAGGGAGGAGGTCCCTCAGGCAGTGCCAGCACCTATGGCCAGTCGATTTTATGGAAGGTCATCCCTCCCCCAGAAGAATTCAGAGTTGATAAAGGAACTTCCCCCGGCAGACCTGGAGGCATTCAGTGTATTCACGATAATTTCGCTTTAGTTCAAATATTGCCGAAATTAGAGCAGTCCCACCTCAATACTACCGTTCCTTAGAACCCTAAATTGAAATAAATAACTATAAATAAAAGCTAAACTGGAATCCTGCCCGTCGTGAGTTTTGTTTTAGATTGTGACAGGGCGTTAGCTCTGCTCTTTTAGGTTTCATGGAACAGAGGCACCCTTGGGTTGGAGTAAGTGATCAGGGTTCACTGAAGGGATGTGCAGGGGAGTGAGGAAGCACAGGCACCATGCACATAGCAACGAAGGGCCAGGTCTCCTGGACCCTACTGGGGATAACATGTGGGTCCCCACGGCAACTGCAGGTGTCTCGCCTCAGCTTCAGTTTCTTGCTCCAGCTCCAGTCCCCCTGGCATCTCGTGAGTCAGCTTTTCTCTGTGACCCCTCACCTCACCTGCATTGGGCCGTGGCCTCACTTCTGAACACCTCTGTTGCATGACTTCTGCCCCCGCCCTTTCTCTCCTTCCTTAGATCCTCTGGCTTCTGCATCACTGTTGCCTCTGTGTGTGCTGCATTCAGTCTCAGAGCAGGGAGGGAGGAAGGAGGGGGGACAAAGAGAGAGAGGGAGACAGAGAGACAGGGAGGGAGAGAAATGAATTGATTTAGTTGGTCCTTATCCAGCATCACGTGTTCCTATTAGACACAGCTCTCCTGCAAGGACCCCTCTTAACCGCAGGCTAGAGATGGCTGTCTTTGCCTCAAGCACCAATGCTTGGCCTGGTCAATCCTGGCTGAGGAGGGGTGGCCACAGAGTACAAAGCACAGTGAACACTGCTACGCACAGTGGTTAAACAGGGCTGGGGACATGGCAGGCACTTAACAGTCTAGAGTCTCATCTCTAGTGTCTTGGGTTCCCTAGATAATGACTAAAACTGACTTTTTATTCTTGCCTCTCAGCTTTTCTGTGGACTCCTTAGGGATTTCAGCAACCAATATAAGTTCCATGATCTCAGTCCAACCCAAGAAGGGCTCACTGACCACAGTGGAAAAACCCACAAATGTCCAGGTGCTCTTCCGTGCAAAAAAGGAAGTGAAGATGGAGCACCAGCCAGTTCTGCGCTGTCAGGTAAGCGAGCTCAAAGGGAGGACCCACACGGTGGCAGGCTCGTGGGACTCACGCCTAAAGGAAGCGTACGCAGTCTAACCCATGCTCCAGGGGGGGAAAGGGAGTGCTGGCCTGGTGGCAACCAGAGAGGATACACCAGGGCTTAGGGAACTACAGGCACGGGTAGGTCGGGTGGGAGGTATGCAGAGTCATCAGAAATTGACAACCCCAGAGCAGAAATGTGGCCCCTGGTCTTCGGAAGAGACAAGACCAGAGATAGGGAAACTGAGTTTCAAGTCAAAATGAAGAGAAGGGAAGTGAAAATGGGAGGCACACGTGGTGCATTTTGACCCATGGCTGGTACACGGTAAGTTTTATGTTAGCATTTACTCGTATTGATGATGCAATAATATAAAGAGAATGATACAGAGAACTTGGCTTCATGTCAATGAAGAAAATACGGAATGAAGTGGACAGTCATGGACATTCTGGAGTTATGCTGGTGGCTGACATCTTCCCAATCCTTTTTCCCTTTCTAGATTATTGAGCCCAGTATCTCAGAAGGAGGTAAAATCATTTCCAGCATCCCAATTAAGATCTCTGTGAATGCCGTGTTCTCCAGATACAGCATCAGCCCCTCCTCCATCATCAACTTCGGGGCTTTGATCTGTGGCACGCGTAAAAGCTCCTCCTTCACCATAGAAAATCAAGGTGTAATCGATTTCAAATACACCCTTTATAGGCTGACAGGGGAGAGCTCCCTCCATCAAAAGAAAGTGTAAGACAAGTATTTTCTTAACTCACACCGTTCCCTGGTTAATTAGTACTTTATATTTTACAGTGAGCTTTCATATAGTTTATCTAAATTCACCCCCAATCCCCTTTTGTGGGTAAGGTTACTAAGGTTTAGAAGTGACTCATCCAAGATTATGGAAGAAATCATCAGTGGAGCTCAGTTCTGAACCCACATGTCTGACTCCAAACTTCACATGCTTTCCAACTGCTGTCCAATATATGATACATTTTAATTGAACAAATGTAAAATCTTCTGTATGGGATTGTGTCTGTTGTCCTGGTGCTCCTAGGGTGCTACATTACTTACCAGTAAGTCATTGTCCTATCTGTCATTCTGTAGGATTTATAACAGCAAGCTAAATCAAAAGGAATCATAGCTGTGCTTCATCATGGGGGATGGCAAAGGGTACCCTGGAAATTTGGACTAGAGAAAGCCTGGTGAGGGCCTTCTTTCCCGGGACTGTTTTTACCTTCTCCCCATGAAGACACTTTATCACAACAGCTAACTTAGTAATTGTTCCAACAGCAAAACTCTGTATTCTTCAAAAGGTGGCTGTCAATCAATTAATCAAAACCATTTACCTTTCTGAGTGCTTTTGGCTTTTATTTGTCATATTCCTTTTTGACAAATTAGGGATTGTTTTTACCAGTTCCCAGGTACTTTGTCTTGACTTTCAAATGAATTGACTTTCTAAATAATTAGTAATTTAAGATTGACTTCCTAATTAATCGTTTTAAATCAGACATACAGCTTTACATTGCTTGTAATTGTTTTATATTTTTGTTGATCTCCTCTTCCATTTTGGCAAAGTTTGAACATACTAAGACATTTTTAATTAAACTGTCTAAAGTCTCTTTCTTCCAAATCTAATTTCAACCTAATTTTTTATTACTTATTTTATAATTTAATAATGTTTATTTATAGATATTATAATTTTGTTTTGCTTTAAACTGGTTTTAATTTTAATTTATTTTTCATCTTAGCATACACAAATTCATGCAAAGCACTCAAACTCCAGTTGTTCTGGTCATTAAGCAAGTGAATGCTCAAATATATAAAACTCTCAAAAGTTTAAAATTGTACCCCAAATACATTTTAATATTTTAGGTGAACTGGCCTCTAAAACACCAATTCTTGGGTAAACTAGTTTCGAGTGAAGTGAACACCTACCAAAACCTGTGTTTGTGCTATTGTTTACGCTAAGTCTTAAAAGCACCGTGACTGTAAATGTGAAGAAGAAGGACAGAATTCCATCTATTGGCCATTGCGCGTTTTAAGTGATAGAAGATTTGAGGTCTACAAATAATTTCCACACACAACTTTCCAGTGAACTCAAGCAGACGTTTAAAATTATTATTTACTTGTCCTTATAGTTAATAAGTATAATTAAGTATAATATAATATAATATATATAATATAATATAATATAATATAATTAAGTATAATAATAATAAGTATAGTTAATAAGTATAATTTCTGCGCGCTCCTCTCACAACTGTTAAATGAGTTTGGTTGATGATGAACAAGCTGACTGTGCTTCCCCGATGCCCTCTTGGGCAAGGAAAGGCCCTTTCCTCCATTCCAAGGAGAAGGGACCTTGCAAGCAGACAGGCAGGTGGTATTTAATGACCACCCCAACCTGAGGGTACGCTCTTGCTTCCTTAATCAGTGTCAGCCATGTTAGACATGCAAGATCCCGGGAAAGAGAGAGCTTCTACAGGACTGGACCTTCTAAGGCAACCAAGTTCTCTGACTCTGTTCAGAAAGACATAAATGTCACAAACCAGGTGAGCACCCTTTTCCTTTTTCACAGAAACCCCTGTGTTCTAGCAACAGAAACCTGCCGACTAGTTCTAGCAACAAATACTTCCCCAGGATAGTGGGATTTGAATTTTGAATATTCCTACTATGGCAGGAATATTAAATAGTTATAATGAAATATCACTTTCCTCTTGAAATAAGGAGTTATGGCTTTTAATTTGGTTATCCTCTTTTGCTTTAAAACCTTCATTGGCTCCTCATTGCTTTAAAATTAGTTTCTACTCTTCATAAGTATTTCAATCAAGAATCATTTGTTGATATGAAATAGAAGCCCATTCAGATTGGCTTAAATAAAGGAGATTGCAGCCAGTTAAGCCGACCGTGCTCTTTTCCCCATGGGGGCCCGGTGCGCAATGGCTGCAAACAGCAGCCTCCTCGGTAGTGTGTGCGGCCTGTTGCCTGTATGGGTTGCCCTAAGGGACCTTGGAGACAGCCCTTTCCAGTGGACGTTAATGACTGGCATGCTGTCCCCAATCTAGGCTCCAGACAGGTATGCGTGGTGCCTCTGGAAAGCCCCAGGGCACAGTGGCCAGGGTCCACATTGGCAAGGTCATAATGTCCATCCGCACCAAGCTGCAGAACAAGGAGCATGTGATTGAGGCCCTCCGCAGGGCCAAGTTCAAGTTCCCTGGCCGCCAGAAGATCCACATCTCCAAGAAGTGGGGATTTACTAAGTTTAATGCAGATGAATTTGAATACATGGTGGCAGAAAAGCGGCTCATTCCAGTTGGCTGTGGGGTCAAGTACATCCCTAATCGTGGCCCCCTGGACAAATGGCGGGCCCTGCACTCATAAGAGCCTTGGAGCTGCCCCTCCCTACCCATGCCCACCAATAAACTCTACTTTCTTTTCCCTGTCAAAAAAATAAAATAAAAGGAGATTTGAAGACTTTTACATCTGGTAAGATGAAGTAGACATCTTTTTCCCTAGTCTTCCAACTAAGTACAACTAAAAACCATGTATTTTTGTATTTATGTATAAAACAAACACAGAAGACTGATAAATGGAGAGAAAAAAATCACACCAGCTAGGGTCCTTGGGACCCAATAGACATCACAGTGATGAGTTCCCTGATTTCTTTTTGCTTCGTATACCCTAGATCGGGTGCTGAGGGAGCCAGCAATCCAGAAACATCAACAAGCACGGACCAAAAAAGGCCCCAACAAAAGCCTTCTCCCACTAGCCAAAGGACCAGGAAAAGGTAGCCTAGCAAGACAGAAAACTTTCAGATAAGAACTGTAATATTACAGTCAAACATGACAGAGAAATCTGTGGTCCTACCCCACATATTTCAAGCAAAGGCCAGTGGGGAGCCTAGACTTCTCACTCAATCCAGGCTATAATGAGGTGCCCTGACCCCCTGCCAAAGTGATGTCCAAGAACAGTCAGTAGGGAGCCGGACATTCATTACCCACCATCACCTCCACCATTGTCAATGGCAACACCACATGGGGAGCCTTGACTTCCACTCCAACCCAGTGGTAATGAGACATCCTTCTCATCCCCCCCCAGGGGACCTCCTAACCCATGGAATCAGCAGAACAGTAATGAGACACTCTTACCCCTCCCCACAAGGGAAATATTAGTCAAAGACTAGTGGGGAACTGGAACTGCCACCCTAAGAAGTCCGAGTGGAGAATCTGGACTACTCTCCCCACCTGGCAGTAACAAGGCAGTGTTACCCCCCTCCCCTGCCCGAGTGGTGTCAGAGAAAGCCAGCTCAAACAGAAGTTAAATAAGATCCATAGTCTCATAATAGAATACCCAAAATATCCAGGTTTCAACTGAAAATCACTCAGCATACCAAGATCCTGGAAGATCTCAAACTAAGTGAAAATAGATGCCGACACCGAGATGCCCGAGATGTTAGAATTATCTGACAAAGATGTTAAAGCAACCAGCATAATGTTTCAAAAAGCCGTTACAAATATGCTTGGAAGAAATAAAAATATAGTAAGTCTCAGCAAAGAAAGAGAAAATATAAAGAAGAACCAAATGGAAATTTTGGAATTGAAAAAAATGAATCACCAAAATTTAAAACTCAGTGGATAGGGCTTCCCCGGTGGCGCAGTGGTTGAGAGTCCGCCTGCCGATGCAGGGGACACGGGTTCGTGCCCCGGTCCGGGAAGATCCCACATGCCGCGGAGCGGCTGGGCCCGTGAGCCATGGCCGCTGAGCCTGCACGTCCGGAGCCTGTGCTGCACAACGGGAGAGGCCACAAGAGTGAGAGGCCCGCGTACCGCAAAAAAAAAAACAAAAAAACAACTCAGTGGATGGATTCAACAACAGAATGGAGGAAACAAAAGAAAGACTCGGTGAACTTGAAGCCAGAAAAATAGAAATTCCTGTGTCTGTTTCCTATTGCTCCCATAACAAATCACCTCAAACTTAGTGGCTTAAAGCAATACAAATTGTTTCCCTTGTTTAAATTGTTCTGTAGGTCAGAAGTCTGATACAGGTGTCACTAGGTGAAGGTCAAGGTATTGGCAAGATACCTGCATTCTTTTCTAGAGACTTTAGGAGAGAATCCACTTTCTTCCCTTTTCCATGTTCTAGAGGATACCTGCATTCCTTGGTTCATGATTCCCTTCCTCCATCTTCAAAACCAACAATGGTGGATCAGGTCCTTCTCATATCACATTACTCCAGCCTCTTCCATAGTCACGTCTCCCTCTAACTCTCTTATGTCTGCTTCTTCCATTTCTGAGGACTCTTGTGATTACATTGGGCCGAGTATAGTACAGGATACTATCCCCATCTCAAGGTTCTTAATTCAATCATATCAACAAAGTCCCTTTGCCATGTAAGGTAATATATTCACAGGTTCCAGGGATTAGGATGTTGACATCTTTACAAGAGATGCCCAATCTTAGGTGTCTTAGGATGCCCAATATAAAGAAAAAGAGAAAATAGACTGTTTTGCGTCTACTGAAAGTCTGTTTAGTCTAATGGGAAAAAAGTGAACAGACCCTCAGGGACCTGTGGAACTATAACAAAAAATCTAACAACCCTGTCATCAGAGTTCCAGAAAGAGGTAGGAAATAGGTAGGGCTGCGGAGCAAGCCTGCGTTTGCTATTAACTTAAACCGGCATTAGTATCAGTCAGGGTCTGTTATTGTCATGGTAACAGGCAACCTTAAAAGTTATCAATAGCTTTAAACAACAAAATTCTATTCAATATTTCTCACTAATGTCTATGGGGGAGGAAGGAGGACACTGCGCTGGGTTGCCCTTACACTCAGACCCAGACTTTTGGGTTGCCATGGCAGACAGAAGGGGACAGTGTGATAAATTACACATTGTCTCTTAAAATTGCCTCTTGAAAGTGACACCCTTTACTTCTGCTCACAATTCATTGACTAAAGAAGTCACATGGTTTAATGTAATAACCGTGTGTTCAAAAAGCTAAAAATATATGATGAACAGCACTAATTAAAATTTATCAGAAGGTGTAGCAATACTCTTTCTTATTTTGCTTCAAGCAGGGGCTCCTACCCTGCAGTTCAGGGCCTCCCAGGACTACTGGGTGATGAGTGACACAAAGAGAATAGAAGCATTCTATTTTTTATGTCACTTTGGAGAGGCTTTATTTTATGCTACTTTCCCAAATTAGTTACAACTTTGGGACGCTCTCCATGGTTCCTCCTCTTCCTCTTTCTTCTTTTCTTCCTTCCTTCCTCTCTGCTCTACTTCTCCACTCTTACCTTCAGAAAGAAAGTGTACTGTATTAAAGAGGGAAATGTATTAATAATTACACTACTTAGTTGGTTAATAGTTCAAGAAATAACCTTTATTGGGTTACAGTGTTTGTAGAGCTATAATAATGTAAAAATTTGTATGCTATGTTATTAGAAATATACTACATTAGTGCATTTGAGAGAATAAGGTCAGAAAGTCCCTGTATAGACACAGGTAGGGTAAGGAGGAGGTGCTCGTGGATGGCTGTTTACATTCTAGCTACTACTTCACCAGTGAAGTAAGGAAAGAACACAGTTGGCATTCAAGCAAATGGAGCAGAGGATTCAGCCCAAACTCTGTTACAAAGTCTCCACTTAGTTTAAGGATATTATAATGTCCTTATAGGATATATGTATATATAATACGGAGGATTATAATACGCTATTTTAAAAGCATATGCAAATGAAGAAAAATGATAGCTGGTCATCGAGCAATGGTGGACTAGCTAATTCTACCCTGGAGAAAAGTCTGATGGAATTTGTGGTGGTGGTGGGGTCAGGGTAGGGGATATTGAAAGGAGAGAAAGAAGGAGTGAGATTCTTTGGAGAAGGGTTAGGAGCCAAACTAGGAAGGCATATTTGGGGAGAGTTGAGCATGCTGCCTCTCTTCCCTTTGGTGGGACTGATCAGCCTGAATAAACCTGGTACATTGCCTTCTCCGTCTCATCTCTTTGTATAAACGGAAAGCAACCATAGATGGAGGCTTTTCCTTGTGAATCTCTCATTTAGTGTTTCGTTTTGTTTTGTTTAATATTGGAGTATGGTTGATTTGCAGTGTTGTGTTGGTTTCGGTGTGTGGCAAGGTGATTTGGTTGTACATACATGTGTGTCTGTTCTTTTTCGGATTCTTTTCCCATGTAGGTTATTGAAGAGTATTAAGTGGAGTTCCCTGTGCTATGCAGTGTGTCCTTGTTGATTATCTATTTCATTCATTTAGTGTTTTTTTAGTATTGTTATAAAAGGAAAATAGTCTTTTCTTACTCTAGTTGAAAAGTAAAATATTGATAGAAAGAAGCATAAACAATGCCTAATCCCATCACCCTGAGTTAGTTACTGATAATATTTGGCATATGTGCACAATTGAGGTAATATATTAATAACTTTATACTATTTTTTCACTTACCTTTCTCATAAGCATTTTCCTAAGCCATTAAAACCTTTCATAAATATAATTTTGATTCCTATGAAATGTCCTATCATGTGAATGTACAAAAATATTTCCTTATTTTTATTTTGTGTAAAATAATTCAGAATAAACCTCTACAAAGCTGTTTTGTTTTCAAAGAATGGAAATTCATGTTTGTCCTAAAACATAACTAATAACGTAAATCCACAAATAAATAAAGATCATGACACCAAAAAAAACAAATAAATAAATAAAAAGGAGAGAAAAGAAAAGAAAAAGAAGTAGGTAGGGTTGAAAAGGTACTCAAGGAAAAAAATGGCTAAAAGCTTCCCACATTTGGCAAAATATTTAAACCTACAAATGCAAGAATCTGGGAAAATCTCAAACAGGACAAACCCAAAGGAATCCACACCAACACACATCATAGTCAAATTTCTAAAAGCTAAAGACAAAAATCTTGAAAGCAATGAGGGAGGACTGACTCCTTACATGCTTACATATAGGGGGCAAACTATTTAAATGACAGCAGATTTCTTACCAAAAACCAGAGGGGCCAAAAGGAAATGGCACAACATTTTGCAAGTGTGGAAAGCAAATCCCTGTGAACCCGGAATCTTATATCCAGCAAAGATATCCCTCAGAAATGAATGGAAAATCAAAATCTTCTCAGATGAAGGAAAACTAAATTTGTCACCAGCAGATCTCTCCTAAAAGAATGGCTAAAGGAAGTTCTCTAAACAAAAAGTAAACAATAACAGAAGGAATCATGGAGCATCAAGAAGGAAGAAAAAACATGGCAAGCAATTATGTGGGTAAATTCAATAGACTTTGCTTCTCCTCTTGAATTTTCTAAATTACATTTATCAAAGAAAAAGTTATAACATTGTCTGATATGGTTCTAAAAGGACGTAGAGGAAATATTTTAAACACTTATAAAAGGCAGAGGGTAAATAAGCAATTGACAAGCAACATGCTGAACACTACAATTAAGGTGTGTATGGAGGGAGGGGCTCCAGAAAGATGGAGGAATGAAATCCTGCTGTTCCTGGTAGCTGTTAAAAGTCATTGAAGTAATCATTTTGTAATATATACAGGTATCAAGTCATCATGTCATACACCTTAAACTTACACAATGTTATATGTCAATTATATCTCAATAAGCCTGAGGGCAAAAAAATAAGAAAGGAAGGAAGCTCCTAAGAACCAGAGAAGTATATGATAACACCCCATGTTTTGAGCACAGATGCTTTGCTAATTGCTTCATACACATTCTTTTATTGAAGCCTCCGGTGATCTCAGGGTAAAGTGTTTAGCTTCATTTTACTGATAAGCGAAAACTCAGAGAAGTCACCTGTCAAAGTCAAACAGTTAATACGCAGCAGGGCTGCGATTCAGACCCAGGAGCATCTGACTCAAAAGTCCATGGTCCTAAGCCCTGTTTCCCATCTGGGTGAGTGTCGCGCTATGCAGAGTGTGTCTGTTCCCTTAGACCCCACTTAGCCGTGACTGCTCAAAAGGGATGTGCATAGAAAGAAGTGCCGAGAAAGCCTGCCCCTGAAGACCCCCAGACTCTCCCTGCCTCCAGGAGAAGAGCTGGGCCCAGAGAGAGCCTGTGGGGAGAGCCCCCCAACCCCCCCCCACATCCAGTCCCTCTTGACACCATCTCATGACTCTGGTGGAAGGGCTCAGACTCTGCCACCCACTCTGCCTCTGCCCCTCCTGCCCCTCCCACCCTTCCTGCAGGCTCGCTTCACCCTCGGCATGTTCACCGTGTACCCTGGGTTTGGCTCCATCCCTTCTGGAGGAATGCAGGTCGTGACCATTGACTGTGTGGCTGACCCTGTGGGAAGATGTGAGGAATTTATAGCGATTGATATCTCTGACCGAGACCCAAGAGACCAGCCCGCTGGCATTCCTTACAGCCTGTTGGCCGAAGCCTGTCAGCCAGGTACTGGGCACTCAGATGGGACAGCACCCCTTAAAAGACCTTCCTTCCTCTGTAAGGACCCCCTCCCTTGCAGATGCCTAATAGACGTGGCTGGGCTTCTTCCTTTGGGACCTTGGATCTTCCTGTGGTGTCTTCAACCATATTTTTCCTTACAGACTTACAGGGCATGCACGCCTAGAAGGGGATGTGCAGCTTTAAACTCCTGGTCTTCCTGAGTTTGGTCTGGGATTCTCAGATGGATAGTGGTACCTGGCAATGATGGTGCAATGGGATATGGCACAGAACCCAGAAACACTGAATCCTGCTCATGGCCAGGCCACTCCCTGTAACATATGCACAGAGAACAGTGGTCAATGACTGAGTGTATTACAGCTTTAACCCAGAAAGAGCTCAGATGAAGCACGGAGACAGCTCCTCTTGCTCTGGCTGTAGGTCCCCTGCAGCCTCTCACCAAAGTGGGCCAAATGCCTCCTCCCTTCCTCAGCTCACCCCGGATCTTATCCTCCTTACCATTGGGAGGAAAAGGTGGTTGGAGTCCGGAGACCAGCAAAAGCAGTGCAAAAGAGGAAGACAGAATTTGTCCCATCCCTCACACCTTCTGTGCGAATTCCCCTCTGTGATTGTCCTTTGCTGGAGTCTAAACCTCCAAATTAGGAATTGCAGAGAGCAGGAATCGAGCTCTCAGCCTTCATCTCACAGCCTTCCCTCCACTCCCCAGCTTTCGTGACCGACAACACCACCGTGATATTTGAGGAGCACCAAATCTGTAGCAGCGCCAACCTGTACAGCATCCTGCAGACCGTAGAGAGCGGGGGGCTGTTTGTGGAGGATGAGAACAAGTTCATCTTCTGCAATGTCCTGGTGGGCCATCGGGCCAAGGCTCGGTTCAAGATCTCCAACATGGGAAAGATCACCTGTGACGTGAACATTGTGGTTAAGCCCGTCTCCAACAAGGTGAGTAGGCCCAGTGGCCCTGGCCCACCATGGTTGGCATAAAGCCAGGGCAAGAGCTCTTGGAAACCCCTGCTCTGGAGCCTGTATTGTGAATGGGGATTATCTGGCTCTCAGGCCCCCTGGAATTCATATGAGGGGGCATATGTTTATCCCAGTGGGCGTCTCCTCTGGGTACCTCTGTGATAAACTGGTTCACACGATGGAGCAGTGCACTCCTCCATCAGACACTCACGTGCCTACGGGACAAAGCACTGTGGGGAGAGCCAAAGATCGGGTCATGAAGCCTGCTCAGGTGGCATGTTGGTGGCGAGGGAGATTTGGGGGGTGTCAGACTAGAAGTGTAAGGTGAAATGGTGAGCATTTATTGACCTCCTGCTGTATGCCGAGCACTGTGCTAAGTGATTTTCATTTATTATCTCATTTCATCCTCAGAAGTTTGTAGTATCAGATTTTGTATTATTATCCCCATTTTATAGTTGGGGAAATTGAGGCTCAGAAATGCTGAATTCTTCCCCTAGGTCCCAGAGCCTAGGGATATAAGGCTTGGTTTAAAGCCAAGCTTCATCTACATGCAAGGTAAATAATAAGTGTCCATCTCAGGGTCTTCCAGACCAAAACTGCCTTCCCTATCTGAGTCAGACCATACTGAGACCCTTTTCCCTCGCAGTGGAACAGAAAATTCAGGGTACCAAAAGAGAGGGCTAAGTCAGTGGGTTTCACTCACCCGTAATTTCCAGTCGATGTACTGCAAACACTGTCTAGTGTCAGCTCAGCCACATCAGTTCTCTGCCCGAAGATAGAATCTCGGCCCAGGTGGCCCTTGTGCCCCAAGCCACTGGGCTTTGGTATTGTTCTCATGGCTGATGGTGGTAGGGAGATGGCCGAGAGGGCTGGTCTAGTCTAGAGCCAAAAGTAGTGTGCATTTCCGGGAGACTGTCAGACAGTTGAGAGACGGCTTGAGAGACTGTTATCACTTTCTGATCTTTTGGGGACAGGAAAGGGCAGCTTTCTCCCTATTCTGTTCTAAAAACGTAAAAAGTGAGCAAGCCTGATTTCTAAACAAAGATCGGTTTTTAACAGGGATTTGCAGGCATTATGTTGTCATCTTCCTCCTTAATTTGCAGATTATTCCTTGGAAAGAGGAAAGAAACCTTATGCTCTCAGCTTAAGAACAAGAAGGAATAGTCAGTCTTGAATCCCACCTGCCTCCCGTGAGAATAAAAAATCCTTTTGAGGCCGTCCCAGGGGTCCCTACAGTCCCTACAGTCTTCCCCAAACACTGGCCTAAGACAGGAGCAGAGAAGGTGCTGCAGAAGGTGGCTCCAGCCAAAGCTCTTGGAGTTAGAAGGAGCAGAAACCCACTCAAGATGGCCCCAACATAGCAAGGTTTGCTTCAGTGAATCTGAGACCTCACACGCAGGGCAGAACACAGCATATAGCCAGAGGTCTGTGGGACTGGAACTGTCACCCGAAATCCAGCTTTCAGAAGACCAGCCGTGGCTCCCCATCTGCCAAGAGCCACGTGTTTCTCACACATGGTGTCTCCATTGCTCCTTTCTCTAGTCTGGCTTCCAGCTCAGCCCCACGTCAGCAACCACCAGGGGTCTCTGGCATCTTAATTTATTTGTGTGTGGGGGGTGGTGGAGTGGCCAGGGGACCTGACTATCTGAGATATGGTTTAGTTCATCTGTTTGAGTCCAAGATCACAGGTCTGGCCGATTATTGCTCAGGGGCAGGTCCCTGAGTACCCAGGCCGCTCCTTCCAGAATCATGACTGTGCAAGCAGTGGGACATGCCTACTGCAGAGCTTAGAGGAGGGAGATGTCACAGCAGGGCTTGTAGAGGTGAGCAGCAAGCCTTGTGCAAATGCAAAGTGGCACACACACCGATCCCTGCTTCCTCCCCGCCCCCATCCAGATCTTTGCCCGCATCACTGACATCTTTGAAGTGGAACCCAGCAAGATGTGTGTTGCCAGCCGCTCGCATGCCTTTGCCACGGTGTCCTTCACCCCACAGACCATGCAGACCTACCAGTGTATCTTTGAGGCCACCGTGGATGGCTTGCCCAGGTACCAGCTCCCCAGCTCCCCCTCCTCCAGCAGGGCAGCAGGCCACCCTCTCTGTGAAATGTCATTCCTGCCATGCTAGGCTGACAGGCCTTGATCTTTCTGTTCCCTGCAGCAACCTGGCCAAGAATCAAAGCCTCATGTTTGATATTGTTGGAGAGGGGAACCTCCCTCGAGTGACCATTGTGCGGCCGATTGTCTATAACCAATATGGAAACCCCTTGCTCCTCTTTAAGAGGCTTCTGCTTGGTCATTCAGAGACACTGCCTCTTGTCCTCAAGAACAATGGCACCATCCCTGCCAAGGTACTGCGGGAGGGTGAAGCGTGGGGTGAAAAGGGAGAATCATTTAGAAGCAAGACTTCTGACACTGGGGTTTCTGCCATCCCTAACTCGTGAGGACTTCTTTGATGTTCCTCATACGTTAACCTGGGTAAAACATGGGACATTCAGAGGGGAATTAGGCGTGGTCTGATTGATACATAGTACACTGATAATTACTGTGCAAGGCAGTGAGCAATGATAATACACCAAGCTGAGTGGGTGGGATTATGGGTGTTCTGAGTGTCTTCCTTATTTTTTCACTTTTTTTCTGTAATGAACATTGCATTTGTAATAAGGAAAAAAGAAAGAAACTTCATCAGGGGTGAGAGATATAACATCAGAAGGGACTTTTGGTTCAGCAATTACGTTTTTATTTTACCAGAAAAAGAGTGATAAATTGTGTAAGTGTTATACAAAGAACTGTAGGACTTTTGAAAATAATCTACTCCCATCTAGGGGAATCCAGGAAAATTTCACTATAAAATGACACTTGAGCTGGGCGTCGAAGGGTATAGCTGGGCTTCGTAAGTGGGCACTGCGGTGAGTGAAGCCTAGGCGGAGAAAGAAAACTGCAAAGACAAAGGCACAGAAGCAAAAAAAAAAAAAAAATTATAAGGTACAAATAGGAACTAGTAAGCACCAGCTTTGTGAGAGCATAGGGTATAGGTTGAAGAACAGTGAGAGATAAAGATAGAAGGGTAGAGTGAGGGGACAGTTTGTGGAGGGCTTTGGATTCTACCAGACATTATTACTGTTGTTGTTGTTGATGTGGCTAGGACCCATTTAGCTTCACCCAGAAGTCACCATTTTTATTGCTCTCCATTCCTGCATCTCCAACCTACCATCTGAGATCCTTTTTCTACCTACTGAAGAATATTTCCTTAATGCAAGTCTGCTAGTGGTGAATTCTCTCAGCTTTTATTTGAAAATCTCAATTTATCCTTTATTTTTAATGTAAATTTTGCTGGCTGTAGAACTCTGGGTTGGCAGTTGTTTTCTTTCAGCAAATGGGAGATATTATTCCAGTGTATTCTGGTTTCCATTGTTATGGCTGAGGTGTCAGCTTATAAGTCAAAAATGTTCCTCTAAGGCAGTCTTTTTCCCCTGGCTTTGTACCTTTGTATTTGTTTTCTGCAGTTTTACTATGATGTGTCTAGGTATGGATTTCTTTTAATTGATTTTTCTTGGAATTCACCAGGCTTCTGGACTCTGCAGTTGATGTTTTGAGTCAATTTTGGAATATTCCTATATGTGTTTTCAAATATTGTTTCTACTCCATTCTGTCTCATCTCTCCTTGTGGGAAGCCACGTCAATGTATGGAAGGTCTTCTCATTATATCCTCTGTGTCTCACAACCTCATTATATTTTCCATCCATTTTTCTCTGGGCTTCATTTTGCATGATTTCTTTTGTTCTGCCTTCAGGTCATTAACTCTCCCTTTGGCTATATCTAGTTTTCTATTAAACCTTCCATTCAGTCCTTAAGTTATTATATTTTTCAGTTGTAGAATTTTTATTAGATTGTTTTTCAAATCTGCATCACCAGTTTCTATGATTTCTAGTTTCATGCCAAAATTGTCACTTTTATTTCTTGAACACAGTAATCACAGCCATTTTGCAGTCTATACCTGATAATTCCAAAATCTGAAGCCCCAGTGGGTCTAATTCTGATATCTGCTGCTTCTGTTCATTTTTGCCCATGTTGTCTTCTCTCCTCATGTGCCTGGTTATTTTTGATCATGTGTTGTATTGTATTTGAAAAGTTAATCTAGAAATAATTAGACTAAGGATGTATTTTTATTCAGAGACAATTTTCATTTGCTTCTGCCTAGCACTTGGGGGCACTAGAAATGCAGGATCACCTTAAACTGGTTTTAGAGCTTGAGATTTTCTGTGTTAGACAGATAACTCTGTGCAGGATTGCTATCCTTGGGAGAGCTGCTTTATATCCAGCCTAACTTTTGTCTTACTGTGCAGACCTTTGGGGTCCTAGTCTAGAGCAAAGAAAACACTCCCACCCCTCACAGAACTTTTGCCCTCTTAACACCAAGAGACCATCGGAAAAGCACAGTTCAGCCTCCCATCTGCCTCTTCCCGACTGGCAAATGACCCAGGTCAAAAACAGCCCAGAAAGTTAGGCTGGCCTCTCTAGACATCCCAGATCTTGGTCTGGTTACTCTTCATTATCTTCTTAGCTCTGTGATGCTTCTGAAATTGGTGGGGGGGGGGGGTGGCTGTTTGTTTGGGTTTTGTTTTGCATTTCTTTATTGTCTTGAGTCCACATTACCTAGTTTACCATTACCCTGCATGGTTTCCGTTATTGTAACTTTATAAAATGTATTAGCACCCATTCCCTGTTTTTCTAATCTTAACGATTTTTTAACAGTCTCTCAGATGAACTTTAGACATCATTTTATAATGTTCCTCACAAAATCCTATTGGGATTCCTATGAATTATTTAGGGGGGAATTTCTACTTTTAGAGTATTTAGGCTCTACACCAGGAACAACATTTAGGATTCCAACCCATTTATTTACATCTTCTTTTATGTCAATATTTTTTCATGTGATTCCTCTGTATAGTTTCTTATTAAGTTTATTTCTAAATATATATTTTTTTATCTCAGAAGCTTCCTATGTGATGTCACTATTTCTTCCTTCTTCGTGCCTCATTTTTTATATTGTTCAATCTTGTTCATGATGGCGCCAGCATTACTATCTTCTAAAAATGTCTGCTGGTTCCTCATGCATAAAATATGATATGTGGCTTTAGGTTTTTTTAATCAGCTACATGGCTTCCAGTGGGCTATAAAGCATCCCTTTTCTATAGGTACGTCAGATGTCCACCTTGGTTTTCTTCTTATCTTGGTAGGACGCTCAGCATGACACTCTCAGGCAACTAATGTGTTAGCACCTAGCAGATACTGGTTTTTAGGAACTCACATTCACGCAGGCCCTCACAGAATGGCGAACATTCATTTCCATTTTACTAGTCTAGTGTATATTTCACAACTGCCTCTGTCAATAACAGAGGCCTTGGCAACCCCATTTTGACTGGGTAATCCCAAAGTCACCTATACTCTCTGGACCTCTGGTTCCTTATTTGAATAGCAAGGGCTGAGCTAAATTTTTGTTTGTCCTCTCCAGGTATAATATTTATTATATCTGTCTTAGTAAGAAGCTCGAAAAAGTGGGCACTAGGCTCAATGATTTTTTGGGGTACTCCCCCAACAGCACAGTATCTCACTGCAGTTCAGAACTCATGAGCAGCCTGTAAGCTTAACACTCAATCTTATTTCCCGTATGCCAGTTGCATGTTGACCTGCAGGACCAACTAGGAGTCTTCTCCCTGAAGGGGAAGCCGTCCACCTCCTATATCTACATCATAGAGGAAAACAAACCACAAGCAAAAGGTAAGTAGGGCAAGTATATCTTCTAGAGAGCAATGGGTCCCAGTAGCTCTTTTGTTAGAGGACTAACGTGTACCCAGCCAGAGTCAGATGCCCAGTCTCGTCACCAATGGCCTCTCTAGGCGAGGCTCATTCCCACATGAGGGCTGCTTTCCCTTGAGTCCAGGTCTTTATGGATACATCTTCCTTTAATCTGGTTCTAGATCATGTCTCTCTCTTCTCGTTGCAGCAAAGAAGGCTCACACAGCCTCCCTGGTTGTTCCTCCTGGAGACACAGCTGAATTTGATGTTGTTTTCCACTCCCAGAAGGTTGGGAGAATGGCAGGCAACATCCACTTGTCAGTGGTCAACAACCGGTATGAGGAGACAGTCATCCACATGGTGGGAGAGGGCTACGAGGATGACATCACCTTGGACAACATCCACGGGCTGGTGGCTTCCTCCAGCCAGGAGGCCTCAGATATCTCTGAGATCATCGAGGACAACATGATGGAAGACTTCGTGGCAGGTGAGAGAAGCAGCAGTGAGGTGTTGACACCTCTTGGCTTGTGGTTCATTTTAAATAAGAATGAAATTTAAATAACAGGTTGGCTAGGTTCCTGGGAATTTAGGACTGCATCTCCTCTTTGTTACCGTATGCTCCCTCATGCCTGACTCAGTCACTGCATTCATCCACGTGTTCCCTCAAAGAACAGTGGTTGAGCATCAGTGTGCATGTGACTGGAGTTCCAAAGAGTAATTAATAAGGGAGTCTGTCCCTTAGGGAGCTTATTCTTTGAGCTCAAATTCCCATTTAGCTAATAAGAGAAATTCAAGTTCCAGATTAGCTAAAAAGTGAATACATGTCTCTCTGTAGTTTTCCCTGTCTGTATCTTTTAGCTGGCTTGCATTGGCATCCTCTGTTTCATCTGTATCATGTACCCTAGACGTTCTAAGAGAAATGGCGGGCTGGTTTAATTAGAGAAGGTGTAGGTTTGTGCCACCTCTAGAAGACCGTCCTCCGCAGCCTCACTACTCAGTGTGCTTTCTGAGAACCTACAGCATCAGCATCACCTGGGAGTTGTTAGAAATGCGAATTTCACACACCTCCCCAGCACCTCAGACCTACTGAATCAGAATTTGCGTTTAACAAGATCCCCAGGTGATCTGTGTGAACAGTAGAGCTTAAGACATGCTGCCCTGCAGTTTATCAAGCACTGCGGCTTCATTTGGTTGATGATATTCTTTGGGTAGGAGAATATTTACTTCTTCATTATTATCAAAACGCATTTGCTAAACACCCTAATTGTGTGGCTGACTGCTATGAAGTGAGTTATAAACACAGTCTCACAGTTTCTCTAGGAGCTTAATTACAGTCCTGGAGTGTAGCCCTAGGCAGTCCATACAACATGGGTTAAAATCAGTGCTCCTCATGTATCTGGTGTTTCACCTCTGTTTGTAGCTACAGGGTGGCATCTTTCTTATCAGGGATCAAGCAGGAGCCAGCAGTGAACCCTAGTTCAGAAATCAGATTTCATACTTATAATAGGGTTACCAGATTTAGAAAGTCAGAACACAGCAGTCCCCATTAAATTTGAATTTTAGATATTAAGTTTGAATTTTAAATAAACTATAATTTTTAGTGTATTTGTGTCCCAAAATTTTGCATGGGACATACTTATACTAAAACTTACTCATCATTTACTTGTAATTCAAATTTAATGGGGGCTTCTGTGTTCTGTGTGGCAATTCCAGCCCTTAATAGTACTGTTTCAACAAACAAATGGAGTTGGCGGGCGGGCAGTGGGGAGCTATGTTTTCCTTTGTACAAATGGAGGTGAGGGCCAGAGTGGGTGGGTGGGTGGGTGGGTGGATGGATGGATGGGTGGATAAGTAGACTCCCCTATAGGAGAGAAAGCTTGCTGGCGAAGGACTCCAGGCGTTTCCAGTATAACCATCCAAGGAAGGTGGGGTTGCATGAGGGTGAGGCACAATGTCTTTCAGGAGCTGCCTCCGTGGGGAAGTGAGCCTGCAGAGGAGGCAAGAGGGGACTCACTGCCCCCTGCTTCTGTCCCCTAGCTGCTCTGGTGAACCACATCCAGTTTGGGCACTGCCACGTTGGAAACAGCTATAACGTGAGCTTCACAATCACTAATCACAGCCAAGGGAATGTGATACGGTTCGAATGGCCCCCTTTAGCCACAGTTTCTTTCTCCCCACAGGTAAGTGAAAACCAGTCCTTGTTTTCTGCACTCCCTTAGGCCTAAGCCAACCCCAGTTTGATTGTCGGCCCATTCCCACAGATACATAGGATGGGATGGATGCATCCCTCACTCCGACCTGGTACCAGAAATGTCCCCTCTGGCCTAAGAGCAGAAAATGAGGTCACCAAGACTGATGTTGAGGAATTCCATGGAGACCTCCATGGATGAAGACAGGTCCCAGTCTTCCCATCCCCAAGTGTAGACCTGTGTCCCCCATGGTGTGTGTTCTTTGGAGCATTTGTCCTGCAAAAGTGGTTCATCAGAAGCTAAAACGGGGGTGGTGGGTTTTGTGGACAACAGAGATTTAGAAAATGTTACATCTTTCTCCTACAGATTCTAGATGCCCTTCAGCATATTAAAACCTAGTCAACTTTGTTTTACCTGGAATTTTCTAACCCCTTCTTTGAGGGTCTCACAGCACACATTTTATGATTTGCTAACCAAAGCTCGACCTCGAGCAAGGCCTAGGACCGCGTGGCAGCAGAGCCTCACCTCTGGCCAGCACTTGTTTTTCATCGACAGCTCACTTCTGAGTTCCCAGGACACTGGATGTATCCATGGCCTCTTGCTCTGTTTCAGCCACTGAGTTTGTTCAAGCACAGAACTCTAGGGGGTTGGAGCGAGGAGGGTTGGGGACCCTACTTTGTCACCTGTAAATTAGGGTGCTCTCAGGAAGTGTTTTGCTTCCTGGAGAGATATGAAGTGATAGTCAAAGAAGGTAGAGATAAGCTTCTTATGGTCCATTTACACACCCACGGGCACACACTTGGGTATACACCCACGTGTGTACACACACACACACACACATAGTTGTAGCCTTGGGAAGTATTAAACTTTCTTCTCCCTTCACTTTCCAGAGGAGGAGGGGTTTCTTATCTATTAGAAACATGAAAGGACTATATATATAGGACTATATATAGTATGTATTTGGGTATGTGTATGTGCATTTATGCATGTTTAATCACAAATGATTTTATTCTACAAACAAAATTGGATTTCCCATATATCTGGAACACTTCAGCAAATCTCAGCCTTTTTGGTCTCAGGACTCCTTAATACTCTTTTTTTTTTTTTTTTTTTTTTTTTTGCGGTACACGGGCCTCTCACTGTTGTGGCCTCTCCCGTTGCGGAGCTCAGGCTCCGGACGCGCAGGCTCAGTGGCCATGGCTCACGGGCCCAGCCGCTCCGCGGCATGTGGGATCTTCCTGGACCAGGGCACGAACCCGTGTCCCCTGCATCGGCAGACGGACTCTCAACCACTGCGCCACCAAGGAAGCCCATGGACTCCTTAATACTCTTAAACATTACTGAGGACCCTCAAAGAGCTTTTGTTTATGTGGGTTATGTCTATCAATATTTACCACATTAGAAGTTAAAACTGAGAATCTTTAAAAACATGTATTTGTTCATTTAAAATATAATAACAAACCCATTACATGTTAATATAAATACCATATTTTTATGAAAACGGCTTTATTTTCCAAAACAAAATTGTGCGAGAAGAGTAGCAATGTTCTACATTTTTACAAGTCCCTTTAATATCTGGCCTAGTAGGAGAGAGCTGGATTCTCATATTTGCTTCTGCATTCAATCTGATGCAATATCGTATGTCATGTAACCTCTAGGAAGCTCCATTATATACTCACAAGAAAATAAGAATGAAAAGGTCACATGTCATCTTAGTATTATGATCAAAATAGTTTTGACCTTGTGAACTCCTTAAAAGACCTTGGGACCCCCAAGCGTCACCAGATCACACTCTGAGAACTGCTAAGGTACTGTGTACATCTGTCCATAATTTGTATAGGTCATGTGGTTGAGAAGTACAGGTGGTTAAGAGTGCGGTACCTGGAGCCATACTGCCTGGGTCTGAATCCAGATCTTCTAACATTAATGGTATGACCTTGAGCAGGTTACAAGTTTCCTTGTCTATCAAATAGGGGTGGTAGCTGTACATCCCATAGGGCTGTCGTGGGGGTTAGTAGAACTTTGTGAAGGTTTAGTATAGTGCCTGAAGCATGTAACAGTGGTAAATATTAGCTGCTCTTGTTTTTATGATTAAATTTCTATCTAAGAACTTTTGTACCTATTTAAGATGGTCTACATATACGGGCTTGAATGATGCATTATTTTTTGCCAAGGCTTTTGACCCTGCCCCTTGTGTGGCACCATGAGGCATCCAGAGTCCTCAGGATTGAACTCCCCAAAATACTAACGCAAGGCTCTTCCCCAGGTGGGCCACCTCCACCCTGGCTGTGCCAAGAACATAGCGGTGACCATGAAGTCAGACGTGCCCATCAACCTGAAGAAGATGGGGATCAAGTGCAAGCTCTCCAAGATCATGTTTCAGCTCCCTGCAGACCAGGTCCCCGACTGGGACGACCGCATGCGCACAGTCAAGTGGGTGGATGTGCCCAGAAACACGCCCGGGACTTTCACTACAAAACAAAAAGTGAGTAGGGACACCAAGCCCCAGTCTGGCCAGGCCTGCCGTGCTTGGATGCCTCCTGCCCTCAAGCTCAGTGTCTCATCATTTCCTTGTTTCATGGAAAAAGGAAATGGTCCCTGTTCCACCTGACCTGGGTTTCCAAAGCGGCGAACTGAACTTCCAAGCAAGCCACCTGCCATCCACACTACATGGACCACACAAACCACACACCTTAACTGGTAGAGCTTTCATTGAAGTTTTTTAAAAAAAATTATTTATTTATTTGGCTGCACCGGGTCTTAGTTGCAGCATGCAAGATCTTCATTGCCGCATGCTGGATCTTCGTTGTGGCTTGTGGGATCTTCAGTTGCGGCGTGCGGGATCTTCATTTGTGGTGTGCAGGATCTAGTTCCCTGAACAGGGATCGAACCGGGGCCCCCTGCATTGGGAGCTCGGAGTCTTAGTCACTGGACCACCAGGGAAGTCCCTCTCATTTAAGTCTTGATATCTAGTTTCTAGTTGAGCAAATCCTCCCACCTTTTTCTTCTTCAGAAACCTCATGGCTAGTCTTTTAGCTACTTCCTTTTTCCCCTCAGTGTCCAGAATTAAGTTAATTATAATCTATTGCTCACGTCAGAATCTCATCTTTGGTCCATGCGTGCCCCTCCTTTAATTATCCCTTCGTTGGTTTCTTTTTAATAATATAATAAACAGGGACGAACCCACACCCAACACAGGAAGTATAACCAGGATTACCTGGGTGGTTCTCAGCCATCCCACCCCTGCCTGTCTCTAAGACGTGGTCACTACCCTGGGATCTCATTCCCTTGATTTTTGTTTTTATTTCTTTTTAAAATTAACCTATGCATTCTAAAAGGCATATTGTTTAGGTGTAGTTTTTAACTTTATTTTTGTTAAGGTCATTGCGTGTGGTCATCTGTATCGTTGCAGGCGGCTGTAGCACACCCATGTCACTGCTATATAGAAGTGCATTATTATTTACCCATTCCTCTTTTGAAAATTAGTTGGGGTTTGCTACTGTGGACAGTGTTTCTGTGAGCATTATAGTTCATGTCACACGGTGCTCATTTGCAAGAGTTTATATTCCTAAACTGAGTCACAGGAAGTGGAATTGCTGAGTCACAGGATGTGTGAATGCTCAGCTTTCCAAGAAAATGCCCAAGCATTTCCAAAGTGGCTCTTTGCTAGTAGGAGTATAAATTGGTACAGCCCACTTTGGAAAGCACTTGGATATTATCTTGGAAAAATAAGAGTATTAGTCATTTTATTTTTGATAAACTCTTTTATTCCTGTCTTTGTCTGCAAACGTGCTTGCCATACTTATCACTCATATTTTGACTTTAATGAATCTTTTCATGATTATCTCCATATTGTTTTATTCTGAAGTATTTTGCTTATTCTTGGCCCTTTACTTTTCTAAATAATTTTTTAATCCATTTAAACAAGTACTGTGAAAACCCTGATGGAAACTTGATTGGAATTGGATTGTATCTATACATCAGTTTAGGAAGGATTGATAATTTTATAACATTAATTCGTCCTTTCCATTAGCAAGGTATATCTCTCTATTTAGGTCTTCTTAAAGATTTTTTTTTTACTACCATTCATTTTCTTTAATAGAAATAAGACTCTTTAGGTTTTTTTAAATTTGTTTTTGTGTCTGTTTTATTAAATTATTCTTCTAGGAATTTTCCCTTCAACTAAGTTTTCATATGCATCGTCATAAAATTATTCACAGTATTTTCTTATTGTCTGTTTAAATGTCTGTAGGATGGATGGT
The DNA here is from genome assembly GCF_059928025.1 of Delphinapterus leucas. NCBI lineage: Eukaryota > Metazoa > Chordata > Mammalia > Artiodactyla > Monodontidae > Delphinapterus > Delphinapterus leucas. The sequence goes on from NC_143148.1 coordinate 47,279,907, forward strand.
GATATCTCCCTTTTCATTTATGATATTGGTTATGTGTATTTTCTCTTTTTTTCTACTTGATCATTCTCACCACAGGTTTTCTAAATCTTTTCAAATAAACAGCTTTTAGTTTCATTGGTCCTCTCTGTTTTAGATTTATTTTCTGTTTCATTAATATCTATTCCTACCTTTATGATTTCCTTTATTCTGCCTTCTTGGAGCGTATCTGACCCCATAACTCATGCCTGTGCAGTCGTGATGCTCTCAGTAATTTCTTGTTCAATTTCTTCCTTTCCTATTTCTGAGTCATTTTAGGTTTGGCCTCATCATTTCTTCTGGAACTTGAATCTGTGAGTTGGTTCTCATTTGCCTGGGTAGGAAGCACTGTTTTATCTCCCCATTATTCCTGTGAGGCAGGTGTCTCTGCATCACTGAGGACACGGCTGCCTTTGTTACAGGTGATAGAGACGGATCCTGAGCCTGCTTACTCAGTACTAGAAGAAAACTACCAAGAACTGCAGCTGCAGATCAGTGCCCACGTGAATTTCGCTTCGTACAAGTGCCAGACGAGCGATGTGCACTTTAAGGAGACACTGGTTCACCAGACCCGAGTGTTTGAGTGAGTCATCAAAAGCCTCCTGACACTCTCAGAGAAGTTCTTTAACTCCATCATTCACTGGCTCCTTCATCAAACATTTATTCAGTGTCCACAACAGCATAGACCAGACATCACATCTGCACACCAGAGGGTCTTTGTAGGTCCAATGAAACATTCAGACCCACAAAACTATTGAAGTTCACACTTGAAATCAAGATGTAGACCTGGAAACACAGTCTTACCGGGAAGGTGGCATCAGGCAGTGGGCTTCGGTGGGAACAGTCCTTGCAACAGCCCGTATCACCACCCAGGAACTATTCCTGTTGCCCCTGCCCCAGGTGACAGCTTGGACAATACCTACGCTAGCGGGCATGGGGTCCATCTTAGCTTAGAAGGCCGTGACCAACAGAAGCCAACATTTCTCGTAACCACTCCATGGCTATAGCTTCCAGGATCCCTGCAAGGGACGTGCCCAGTTACAAGAGTCACTACACTCAGAGAACCCCAGTGCTATGGCCTCCCTCCAGGGAATCACGATCCTTCCCAGTCCAGCCCAAATCAAGTTACCAATCAGGGGTCATTTTTACTATAAACAAAGTTGTCTAATAATATGGCTGACATTTCTCTCTTACCAGGCTTCCACGGAAACAGAACTAGAAAATTAATTCAAAGTTGAAATTGTCCTTAGAAGGAGAAAGGGTTATGTTAACCCTTTATCCACACTCAGGTGATACGAGGATGCTGTGGGTCCTGCTCTCAAAGAGCTCGTAGTGGGTGTTGGGGGAATGGGTGAAAATAGTTCAACTGATGGTTGCAGTATAGTGCTCTGGGTTTGCAGGAAGCATACCTAAAGCAGACCAAGATATAGGGAGAGACAAGTGTGGACAAAGTGGTGGTCCAGCTGAACTTCGGAGGAGAAATAGGAGGTGGCTAGGTGAGGAAGTGAGAAAAAGGGCCTTCAGGCAGAGAGAGCAACATAGAGAGAAAGCCTGTGACTGTTCTTTGAGAATTACAAACACAAAAGCGTAAGCCACTGACATTTCTGCATTGTAAAAATTAGTAATTAACTTGTTCAACTCATTCTGCATTTGTGGCACTTAAGGCGTCCTCTCAAATTATTATAGAACCAACAGGTAGGAAGCAGGAAGTGGGATCTTCTGCTGACGGCCATTTCACCTACAGCAGGGGTTGGCAAACTCTGGCCCGTGGACCAAACCCAGCCAGCTGCTTATTTTTATAGATACAGTTATGTGGACACACAGCTGTGCCCGTCTGTTTATTATCGTCCACGGCTGCTTCTGCACTTCCACAGCAGAGGGAGCAGTTGCTGCAGAAATCTCTGGCACGCAAAGCCAAAAACTTTACTATCTGGCCCTTTACAGAGCATTTGTTCACTCCTGGACCTAAACCAAGAATGCGTTTTTACTAAAAGTATTCTGTTCCACTGAGATTTCTCCTCTTTTTAAAAATTTGCTTTAGGATAAAGACCAGTGCTCATAAATTCACACAATTCATAAATTCACACAAGCCCCTGAGGCCAAAGCACCTTGACTTCAGGCACAGCTACATGGTCTACCTGGACCGGATAATGGGAATCTAACCCCTAAACCCCACCTTTAGACCTACTGCCCCACCGCAACTCTCAGCTCCTACTTCTCCCCTAAAACTGGGAAGAGCGTGTGTGTTTCTTTCTCTCGCACAACCATTGTCTTACATCAGGGCCTCATCCTCTTGCTGTGACTGTGATCAAGTTTAATCGTGGTTCCAGAAAAAGCTTCTATCTCCCAGTTCTTGTCTTAGAGCAGGGAAACTTGAGACAAGAAAAGTCTCCACTAATTGAGAATTTGAGACAAGTATGTGTCTCAGCCAGTGAAGGCATCTGAGGCAGGGGTCAAATGGTTTCTGACCACAAGGACATTGTTTCTGGTGGAAAGTGATTCAGGAAAGGAGAGGCTTTGGAATTTGCACCCGAGGAAGGTGCTGTCTTGTGAAATAGAGTTTGTTTCCTCTCTCATGGGAATTTTTCAGGACTACCATGATGCAGGCTGAGAGCTCATTGCACAGGCCGCCAGTAGCATGCAAGATGATTTAAGTGCTAAACGTCTGCATACTTTTACTTTTAATAGCTATGTATATATTTGTGTGTGTGTTTTAGAAGGAAATATAACAAGTATATCGCATGCATGACTTCAGATAAAATTGCTTAAAACTTGTCTTTGAAGAAATATTTAAGAAACGAAGTGACTTGACTTAAAAAAGTTTACAGTACAGATGATGTGCAGACAGGACAAAAATCTGAAGCACGTTTCTCAATTCCATTCCCTGATCTGTTTGCAGGTTTGAACTGATAAATTCAGGAAACGTGCAGCTGGAATTCAGCTGGTTCTCAGAAGAGACGGCAAAGGCTGTCAGCTTTGCAATGCCAGACAACCAAGGTAAATGCGGTGACGGGTAAAACCCAGGGCTTGAACTGGGTCCCCAGTTAGCACAAGAGCCTTGTTCATGGAGAAGCAAGCACTGCTCCAACGGCCCCCTAAGAAGCAAAGGAGAAGCAGAGCAGAGGCCTCCTGGCATCTGCAGAGCCAAAAGGGCCTGAGAAACTCAAGAGCTGAGATCTGCCTTCCTGGGGCCCACACAGATCCCTAGGAATCTTTTCTTTTAGATCTTAACCTTCTAGAACATTACAGACTCTTGGAGAAACTGATGAAAGCTATGAACTGTCTCCCCAGGAAAATAGACACCCATGCCCAATTTGCACTTTTAAAAGAGCCCAACACTTAGTGGGCAATTATCTGTTAATTCTCTTTCAACTTGGAGTTTCCCAGACCTTCCTAATGAGCCCTTTTCCATGGGCCCCCAGATTATGAACCCCTACTTTAAAGCAATGATTCTCCAAAAATTATGTTCACAGCCTATTATTCTTGAGGCATATGACCCACAGACATCTACTTGACCCACCCCCTTGAGCCAAAAGGAAACAAACATGAAAACTTGATGTAATTAATGGAAGTATTTTTCATGAGTCTCGTGTGAGAGATGGGAGCCCATTCTTTGGGCCCTGGGGCCCAAAGTATACCCGCTAGCAGAGGTGAGCCCACAGAGGGTGCCTAGGGCCTGTGAGTGGGCTGCCCTACACCTGCCCTCCCACTGCAGGTGCAGAATATCACTGGCGCTCTATCTGCCCCCAGGTTTCTCCCAAAATGACCAGCTTAGCCAGGGCACGCTGCACACGGGCAGCACCCTGGACAGTGCCATGGACCCTTGGAACGAAGCTTCCCTGCCACCGTTCTCTGTGGAGCCCGTCTCAGGCATGGTGCCCGTGGGGAAGACCCAGAAGCTCAAAGTGAAATTCTCCCCAATGGAGGTTGGAGACTTCGAGAGCAGTCTTTTCTGCCAGTAAGGAGATGATCTCCCAGCACAAAGCGCTGCAGCTCCTAGCCCCTCTCTGTCCCACCACGCCCACCATTCTTTCCAGCCCCAGGCCCCTCCTCAGCCCCACATTGCCACATTTCCCTTTGGAGGACAAGGAGAATCCATTCTTTTGTATAGCTCATCAACCCTCTGTAGACCCTGCCTCCAACCCACCTCCCCTTCCCGGCCACGTACAGGATTCCACTGGGTAACAGGATGGTGGGCAGCCAGCTGGATTCCAGTCCTGGGGCAAGCATGAACTTGGGAAAGCTTTCTTGTACCTTTTCTGAGACTCAGTTTCCTCCTATGTAAAATGCAAATGACAATACCCACCTTGTAGAGTTGTGAAGACTAAATGAGCTAATTCAAGTGAAGAGCTTAGAACAGTGCCTGGCACGCAAGAAGTACGATAAACATTAGGTGGTGGTGGCGATGGAGGAGGTGGACCTGGTACATAGTAAGTGAGGGACAGATGGGGCCCAGGTCCAGTTAGAGGAGAGTCAATCCAGTAACATCTGGCAATGAAAGTCCCTGATGTGGTACCCACTCCCCAGCCAGCTCCATGGAGAACACCTACCTTATAGGAAGTCTGTGATCCATGGCATAGGGTGGCAGAGACCTATGTGAACAATAAGACCTATAGAAACCCTGCAATCACACTGCAGGGACCTTTCCCACACCTGGGCCACCTAAGCTTGGTGCTGGGGCTCGAGGTCTGCTCACATCTAGTGTACTTTCTCCAAGGAGCTCAGGGTAGTTTTGTAAGGATGTCTGAGTCCTTTTTTGTATCCCACTAGATGCCTATGAAAGAGCCCAGAGGGAAAGACTCTGTGCTGACCTTACAGCAGGGAGGTTTTCTCACCATTGGCAAAGGAAGTAACTTGAGGCCATAGTAAGGTACACAGAAGGAACCAGAATTCAGGCCTCTCATACTCAGCCCATTCATGCATCCATCCACTCCACAATTAATTAGTGACCACCTACTATGTACCATGTACTGTTCAAGGCACTGAGGTTATATTGCTGACCGAGACAGACCCAGCCTCTGCTCTCATGGAGTTCACATTCTGATGGGTGTCATATTCATTTACAACCACGAAAGCAAAAATCGATTAAAAAGTTAAAAATAGATCAAAATAACCTTATCCTCTCAGGATTCCTAACCTGCCACCTGGAGAGCAAGGCCCAGTCCTGTCAGCAAAAGGGCGGAGCTCCCTGCCCTTCTGCCATTTTGACCTGAAAGACTCGGACTACATCAGCGGTCATCGGCGCAACCCAGATCTCCGAGGGCCTAGTAGTGGGGCTCTGGATCCAAACACCCGGGTGATTGAGTTCACCAGCGTGGGCATAGGAGGGAAGTATCTCCGGTGAGTCATTTAGGTTTGCACTAGTTGAGTTCACATCCGTCAGTCCTTCTAAAAACTCAGAGTAGGAATTAAGAGTAGCAAGCTAGACTGACACGTAGAAGCACGCTTGCTATCCTGGGGTTTGACTTTAGAGAACTGCCTCCGTGAGGAAGCTGTCTTCTGTCTCCCTGGTTTTGACACTCTGGAAAACTTGGAAGACATAAAAATAGGATCCCTGACCACTGCCTTGACCACAGAGGATCACTGGGACAGAAGAGCCCTTGGTGTCATTATTATTCCAAAGTCCAGAACTCTAGCCACACTTGGGATCCCCAAGTGAGATGCAGTTTTTGTTTCTGCAGTAACGAAGTGCTCAGAACAGTTCTGATTCCCACATAAAGGAAGTGTGCTAGGGAACAGTCTAGAAAAGTTTCTCTTAATCCTCAAGCCCCTGTCTCAGTCTCTGCTATCGATTCTTCCCCCCTCGGCCAGGACTTTTACAATACTGAACCCGACCAATAGCACCTACTCTTTCTGCTGGGTCTCTGAAGAAATTGAAAGTCTCCAGAACCCTCCAGCCTTCACATGCCTTACAGAAAAGGGCCTCATCCTCCCTGAAAAGAAAGCTGAGGTGTGTATGAATGGGGACCCCTTGACCCCGGACTTTATTAATTCTATGCCCCTCTGCATAGCAGGTCTGCGGTAGAGCATGGGTAGAGTTAGGGAGAACAGCCTAAGGGTGTGTCCATCAACAAGTGTTTCTTGAGTGGCTACTCTATGTGTTAGGCAGTCCTCATGGACAAGACAAACCCGAGCTCTCTTGGTTGGCGATGGAGAAACAGAAGTTTTAAAAATTGAGATTATTAAAGCAAGGAAAGGAGAGTTGGACACCAATGCCTGGAGACTCTACTAGGACTCATACAAGAATAAGAAGTAAAGAGTTATTTTTGTCCAAGGGACTGACAGCAATAAAAGGACACAGATGTATTTTTACTTGGTCAGGCCAAAGGGCAAAACAGAAAAGTGGAGTCATGTTCCATGGTTTAGTCCTAATGTCCACACAGTGATTTAGAGCAGAGGGACAGACTTAAAGAAATACGAACTTGCTGGCCAAAACAGATCTGTGGACCCTATGTCCTATAAATTCCACAGAGAATCTTGGAGGCAGAAATAAATCCATGAAATGGAAATTCCGAATTCAGTTGCCTTCAGGAAGACCATACAAATGAATGACGCAGGCCAAGGGGACAGTGATAGGGAATGATGGGCACCAGAGCTGGCTGGCCACAGTGCTTCTCTGGAAGGTCACCATACAGAGCAGTGGGCTCAGCGTTGCTGGTTCTCCCAGACTTTTCAGGAAAAGCCCAAATTACAAGCTTCCCCCTTGAATCTTTCCATTTTTACATGCCATCCAGAGACATGGCATGAAATATGGTAGCCTAGCCAGCAGAGCCTGTGAGTGGGGTAGACCCCCCGAGAAATACTTGGTGGGCTGGGCAAACAGAGATTGATGTTGCTGGTACAGCTAAACTTACGTGCCCTTACAAAGAGGGTAGAAAGGAAGTGATGACCTGGTAATGTCAGCCAGCATAACCCCAGTGCTGTCAAGCCACTAAGGGCGCATGGAGTAAACACACAGAAGTGCCTCTAACTGCTCTGCTCCGAACTGTCTTCTCAGATTATCTTCCAGTTCACACCTTTCCATCTGGACATCTCGGAAGCATTCTGGACTTTCTTAATCCCCGAACACAACATCACAGTCCCTTTCCTGCTGGTAGGCAAAGCCACTGACCCTCTCATCAATCTGGACAAGTCACATCTCAACTTCAGTTGTCTCCTCATTGGTAAGGCTGCCCTGTTGGTTTATATTTAGAATTGGCATGACCCGTGGGGGAGGGGCGTGGGACCAACCCAGCAGTGCGCTGCAGGAGCAGACATGGGCAGGGAGCTCTTCCTGGTGCCTTCCAGAAGCATGTCAGAGGCCCTCTATCACTATTCACAAGGCCACAAAATATTCAACCTCTCAATCTAATTTCCATCAAGTGTCTTCTAAACCCACACACCAATAGCCTAAGGAAATTTAGAAGGCTTGCTACAGAGCCTACTTGGAAGATTCCTTTGGGGCCTGGACTGACTATGTTTATTTCCAGATCCCCACGTCAGCCCCATCCTGCTTGCATGTGCCCCCAGATTATGGCTGTATCTGTTTGCTTCTTGTTCTGTGCCAAAGTGATCACATTTCTCTGACACCCTTTCACACTTTTATCCAGCTCAACAAATATTACCGAGGCCCTTGTGTGAGCCAGGCACTCTTCTGTGAGCTGGGAATGCGATGGACAAAGCCCAAGTCCCGACCGTCATGATGGTTACATTCTAGCAGCAGGAAGCAGACTACCAAAACATGACAAAGCAAAATGTATAGCATGTCAGATGTTGATAAGTGTTCCAGAGAAGAATAAAGCAGGGTAGGGGAATAAGGAATGCTAGTGGGCAGTGGGAAGGTGACATTTGAGGTGGGACTTGAAGGACATAAAGGAAGTGATTGGCAAGTCCCTTATAACACTGTGAATCTATCACATGGATGTGATGTTTTGTGTGTGTGTGTGTAAAATACAACTAAAGTCAGAGGATTTTTTAGTAATTCATTAGATTTTATTATTTATAAAAGTAATATTCTTTATACATCAATCAACGTGGTGTTGTATACGGAAAAATGTAATAATCATTCCCCCCCATTCTATCTCATCCTTTCCTTTCTGTCAAAGGAAACCAGTGTTAACAATGTGATGTGTATTACTTCCATACATTTCTTATACTGATACATATAAACAGATAGGAGGAGATTGTGGCATTTAGTAAGGTTTTGAACAAATAAATGAGCAATGTAGCATAAGAATAATAAGACAAACAGGGTTTAATCTAGGAATGCAATGATGGTGCATTTCAATGTAATTGTTACATCAACAGGTTAAAGAAGAACCAGGTGATCATACTGATATATACTGAAAAGTCATTTCTAAAATTCAGCAGACATTCTCAACAAAAACTCTAATAGTAAAATAGGAATAGAGGGAAAAACGTGAATAAAGAAGATTAATCAAAATCAAGGGGCAGATATTATCTGGTAATAAACTACTAAAGTCACTTCAATTAAAGTCAGGAATTAGGCAAGGATGTTCATTATCACCGTCATTATTGAACACTTTCTTAGTGATTTTAGCAAATACAATAGAACAAGAAAATTAAATAATTGACAATAAACATTGGGGAAAAAAGAGGCAAAATTTTCTCATTATGCTGTTGCTGATGACTTCATACATAGATAACCTCAAGAGACTCTAGAGAAAAGCAAAACAAACTACTAGAATCAACAAGATAATGTAGGAATGGCTGGATGCAAGACGTGTGCAAAAATCAATGGTTTCTCTTTCTTTTAGCAGTAAGCACCTAGAAACAAACAAAAAATTCCATTCATAAGACCTATATGATAGCTAAGGATAAATGTAACGAGAAAAGCACAGGACCTATATGAATAAAACTAAAAAATCTTATTAAAATGCCCCCAAACAAGATCTGGACATTTGTCAATTCTCCCAAAATTCAATGCAAATTTAATCGAGTTTCAATTAAAATCCCAACTAGGGTTGTCAGATAAAATACAGGATGCACAGTTAAATCTGAATTTCAGATAACAATGAATAGTAGTTCAGAATGCCAAGCAATATGCAATATTTGGGACATACTTATACTAAAAAATTATTTGCTAAATCTGGCAACGTTAGTTCCAAAATGATCGGGGTGAGGGGGGAGTTGGAAAAAGTGATTCTGAAGTTCATGTGGAAAAATAAATGCTCTACAATAGTCAAGGAGAGTAAGAAAAAGCAAAACAGTGATAGGAGATGTATTAGTCAGGGCCCTGTCAGCACACTGGTGACATATCCAAAGCCTAATTCAAAAGAGTCCGATGCAGGGGTTGTTTACAGAGATATGGGCAGGGCTGAGGGGCCTACCAGCCCCCATTAACAAAAGCAGGAAGGCGTTGGGTCTGAAGGAACAAGGAGGATCCCAGGAGAGCTGTGACCCAGGCAGAGCAGCCACCTAAGAGGAACAGGCAGCTGATGGGGTAAAGTTCTAGAAGGAAGAGGTAGAGTCCCTTTGGGAGGAAGGGTCCTTGTAGAGCAAAAAGAAGGAAGAGAGGAGGCCAAAGGCCGAGGAGCTGGGAAGAGGAAGGGAAAGAAGCTGCGGAGCCTCTTCTACGAAGGCTTCCTCGTGCCTCCTGAGGTGGGCCAGGAGCAGGCACGAGGCCTCCCTGAGGGCAGTGTTTCCCCCTCCAGGCAGAGAGGCCAGGGAGACCGTGAAGATCACCAACAAGGAGGAGCAGAGGTTCCATTTTGCCTTCCAGGACACCTCCCGATATTCTGAAGGTTTCAGCAGCAGCCTGGTCGTGTGTCCCATGGAAGGCTGGGTCCCACCGCTGTCCAGGTAAACAGAAAGGAAGGCCCCCAGGACTGCACTCACCCAACATGGCAGGGTCCCAGGCCCACCAGCCAGGAGAATCGGTTTCCTAGTGAATTGTAGAGCACTGAGAACTTTAAGCTCTTGTTCTCAGTATTTTCTTATGTTTATATTCTTTTCCTTGCTATCCACTGTGTTTGCAAATCCATAAAGCAGTGGCCTGCCGTGCCTGGCAAATCTTCAAAATTCATCGTGATTTGGAGTTAGGATGCCTTTTCCTCCTAGTGTATAATAGTTTAGTATTCAACCTTCTTTAACAGGTTGGTCTAGTTATGTAATCTGCTGTCTTCATCCCCAACCAGGTTCCCAATTGATATTTTCTTCACACCGAAGCAGGAAGGAGAAGTGAACTTCAATTTGATCTGCAATGTGAAAAAGAAAGCCCACCCTCTGACCTTAAATGTCAAGGCTCAGGGCTACTCTATGAATGTAGAGGTCAAGTGCAAGGACAAGACTGGCACCATCACTCTCTTGACTCCCAGCCAGACCACGACTCTCAACTTCTATGAGGTAAAGACGAGAGAGGGCCTCGCTCTCTCTGTTTCCACACTGGCTGGGAAAAGCAGTACAAGTGAATTGTCGCTGAATCTCTGTTTCAAATGCCGGGGAGACCAGGAGAACAGAAACATGCCAGGAGCAGCTCCACCCCCAGAATGTGTATGGTTCTGATGTGAAAGCTTATTTTACTTTTCAGAGGGTGGAGAGATGGGAGAGAAGGGGGAAATGCTTGTCTTAAACCTACAGAAGGATGTTTTGCTACCAAGTGAGATCTAAGCATTAAATTGTCATCTCACTCTTCTCACTTAGTAGCTCTTGCTGGACTCGCTGAGCTAATGAAACTCAACTCACGAAAATCACCTGCCATCACTATTACCCACAGGGTGTTTTCCCCCAACGTGTTGCATATCCTGACCCCACAGAAGGGAACCGTGGTTTGCATTCACTCAGCATTCAACTCTGTTCTCTCTCAGGTGGAGCTGAATGAATGTGTCCAGTGTGAATTCAGCTTTATCAACACCGGCAAGTTCAACTTCAGCTTCCAGGCAGAGCTATCCGGCCCCAAGTCCCTGCTGCAGTACTTGGAATTTTCACCCATGGATGGCAGTGTGGATGTGGGGCAGAGTGCACAGGCCTCCCTGTCTTTCCAGCCATTTAAGAAATGTGTCTTGAAGGGCCTGGAACTCAAAATCAAGGTGAGACCACTTAACATTGTCCGACACTGAACGCACTCAGAGCATTCTGTCTTGAGAACTATGTCTGATGGCCACCCTTAGCTGCAAGGAAGGATGGGAAGTCAAGCATGTTTCCCAGGCACATTGGCAGCCAGAGTCCTGCTAATGAGGAGGCCCTGGGAGGGAGACGTTGGGTAAGGGCTGGCAGTCTCTGCACACCCCTCCGCCTTCAAGCTGAATCATCGCTGCAGGAGCAAAGCAAGAGCCAACGTCGGGCCCAGGCGCAAAGTCGTCCACCGTGCTTTCCTTAAATAGACATGTAAACTGTTCATCAGAATCTCTGCAGATGGAGCCCTGAGACCTGAATCTTTTTTAAGCACTCGACTGTTTCCCTCCTTCACCTGAGGGCGTAAGGGCCCTTCCCTCTCACTTCTAATCACACTCCACCTGCCATTCCCTTCCCACAGATCAGCCACGGTCCCACATTTTTGTGCAGCATCTCAGGCTGTGCCGTGAGCCCAGCTGTCCATTTCTCCTTCACCAGCTACAACTTTGGGACCTGCTTCATCTACCAAGCTGGGATGCCCCCATACAAACAAATCCTAGTTGTCTCCAACAAGGAAGAGACGTCTATGAGGTAAGCAGACTTCCCAGAGCTTCCAGATGATTCTGCCACTCCTGTGGGTCCTACAGCCTCCACACAGGTGGGGTCCTGCCAGGACAGAAAAGGAAGGATTCTGGGAAAGCCTCAGACACAGGTGGGCGTGAAGCCTGAGTCTCCTTTCCCCACCGCTAACACTCATACTTGGATAGCCATGAGCTACTCTGCTAAAAAAAAATCCTCTTCTGGAAATGAGGAGGGCAGTGCCGAATGACCTGACAAGAGGTTCGATGGCTTCCATTTATTTTCCACATGTAATAGATGTGGGAACTGAGGTTTGGAGAGTTAAAAAGTTAATTTCTCAGGCGAGTGGCCTTGCAGTAAATGGCAGATCTAAACTGAGCCTGAGCCTTCTGATTCAAATCCAGCCTCTCTGTGCCATCCCTGCGTAGAATGTTCCAGTCCAGGTTTCTGGGCCCTATTCCAGACCTAAGAAAACAAAACTGGCCCAGAGACCTATGTTTATTCAAAGTTCTCCAGGTTAGTACTCTGCAATTGAACTTCCTTCAGTGTCAGAAATGTTGTATGTCTGCACTGCCCGGTGCGGTAGCCTACAGCTGCACGTGGCTGTGGGGCACTTGGAATGTGGCTAGTGCCACTGCAGAACAGAACTTCATTTATTTTATTTTATTTTAATTAATTTTAACTTTAAGAGCCACATGTGTCTAGTGGCTACCATATCACATAGCACAGGTCTAGGTTCAAATCCCAGCACTTCCCTAGCTATGTGACCTTGGGCAAAATTTTTAAACTCTCTGTGCCTCTGTCTCCTTGCCTGAAGCGGGGGATAGTCGTACCTCCCCACAGGGCTATTAGAAGGATTAAATTAGTTCCTTTAGAGAGAGCACTTAGAACAGTGCCCGGAACATAGGAAATGCTCAGTTTTTTTTATCTGCTGCTACTGTTGTGGCGGTGATGGTGGTGATGATTCTCCTGAATGTTAAATTACAAGAGTGTCATGTAATTTTAAATACTAATTCAAAATCTTATCTACCTACACTCCTCCTTGCCTGATTTAATCTGAGTCTTACTTTGCTTAAGGCATCGCGCGCTCTATTTTATTGCCTCAGCCAGAGTCCTTCTCTAAATACCCGGAAGGCAGGTGAGGAGGGGCTGTAATGGAGGTCTACGTGCTTCCTGCCCACAAGTGAAGGGGGGTGGACATGATCTTTGAAGGTCCCTTCTAGCTGAGCAATTAGCAATAATAATAATAGCTCACCTTTATGGAATGTTTCCTCTGTACCCTGTCTAGTGACTGATTTAGTCACTTTATCTCATTTAATCCTCACAGCAATTTTATGAGGTAGCCATCACTACCCGCATTTTACAGAGGAGGAAACAGAGACCCAAATGGGCTGAGTAAACTGTTCTCAGGTCACATGGCTAGTTAGGGATAGAACCCGGATCCACACTCCTGTCTGTCTGACTCTGGACACGTACTCCTCCCCACTGTGCTTTACCACCCAGTTACTTCAGGAAGCTCCCCCTTCTTATGAAAGGGTACAAAACCATGAGCTGCATTATCAAGGAGGAGAGGATAAAGAAAGGGAAAAGAGCACTGGGCAAAAGGTCATGAGACTTTGCATTTGAGGCCTGGCTCTGCCAGGATCTCTAGATGTGATCTGGGGGAAGTAACTCGACGGTGCCCGGGAGACCACGGGCTGGATCACTGCTGAAGTCCCTTCCAGCCCTTACATTTGGACTCCAGGAAAACTGGGCAGGACATCAAGCAGTGGATCCAGCTCAGAGAAACAAGGGACAAAATCTCCCCCTCTGGGTCAGGCATCCGAGAGCTTACACACCTTCCTCCTGATCTTCTCCAGCTTAGAGTGTTTGTACACCAACACCAGCCACCTCGAGGTGAACTTCCGAGTTGATGTGGTGAAGCCAGGAAAGACACTGGAGATTCCCATCATCTTTTATCCTCGAGAAAGTATCAATTATCGAGAACTCATCCCCTTTGAAATCAATGGGCTCTCACAACAAGTAGTTGAAATCAAAGGGAAAGGCACTGAAATGAAGGTAAGAGCCAGTTGGGGAGATCCTCGGGCTGGGCGCCCCTCCTTCTTGCCCTTCTTTGCCCACCTGAGCCCACCTGCCACCCCCTCAAAGTCTCCTGCCCCCAAGCTGCTCTGTCAGGGGGTCAACCAGTCCCACCAAGGGGTGAATCGTAAGATCAGACCCAAGTGAATCACATAGATCTCATTCAATACCAAACTTCACTGTATCAAAGGATGCAAGTAATCACGGGAGATCACTGGAGAAACACTCCTTTTCTTGGAGAAGTTTGAGACTATCAGATGCGGCACCCAAGCACGTCCTTTTCGTCCCACATCAGGGCATGTAGTGTTTTCAGGTTACGAGGCAAGACTTGTTTTAAGCTCTATATGCAGACAAACCTTTCAGTTATGGGACATTTTTCCTTAACACCACACAGACTGACATTCTCCAGCCAGCCACAACTCCCAGGATCCTATTTGACTGAGGGCCTTCCTTCTAACCAGGTGCTCCTAATAGGAAGGGACTGGTCCGGTCCTGCTGCTAATCCCTTTCTTCCCAGTGTCTGGTTAACATTTAAGGTGTCTGTCTGGTAGGAGTATTTGCGTTTAATAGGGAGTTTTGGAAAACTGAAGACCTTCCAAGATCCTCGGCAATGCATGGGACATTTCAGCAACCAGAGAAAATGGGAGGGGTGTGTTCTGGCAGCCTTCCCATCAAGCCAGAGAGCCACAGGACCAGGCCACCTGGTGTGTCTGCACCCGAGCCAGCGATGGGGTCTCTTCTGATGTCATTGATTCATTCGAGTGTTCATTCTTTCATCACTCATTCAGCACTCACTGTGTCAGGTGCTTTGCAGAAATCCTGCAGAGGAGGCTTAAGCATGTTCTCTCACCTCCAGGAGTTCACAGGGTGGGGTTGGAGACCCTTGCCTTTGTACACAAAATGGAAACATATGGGCAGGATAGAAAGAGCGTGTAGGGGAGGGATGCAGTTTAGTGACTGGTCAAATGACAGTGACCAGTGGGTGCTATTCGTGTGGGTCATGTCATCCTGGAGGACAAGGCCCAGCCTGACCTTGGCCTGATCCAGGTCAGCATTTTGATCAGTACGTCAGATGAGGACTTTGAAATGTACCTGCTTCTCCCACCTCCGCTGCCACCATCACCTCTCACTCCTAAAGGCTCTGCCCTCTTCCAGTCCATCTCCACAGAGGAGTGAGCCAGGGCACCCTCCCAAGATACACACTTGATGGGGCCGCTCCAGGCTGCACTGGCTTCCCACTTCTCCCAGAAGAAAGCCTGACCCCTGTCCGAACTGTCTTCCCGTGTCTCCCTCTCGCTCCCAGCCACAGGCTGTGAGTCCAGTCCACTCCCTCCAGCTCAGGGCCTCGCCACAGCTTGTCTCCTCCCTCGGGATCCAGCCCCACGCCACCCTGATGCAAACCCACAGGATCCCACCCTTCCTTTAGCTCTCAGTAGGAACATGCCTTCCTCAGGGAAGCCTCCCTCACCCCCAGGCTGGCTCAGCCCCTTGTACCCTGAGCTTTTCCTTCCTAACATCTCTGAACCCGGCCGTAATTATGTGATTGTGCAACAAGTTGTTTAGTGGGCATTTTAAGCACATAAATGTTTGTTGAGTGGGCGAATGCCCATCCAATGTGAAGAATGAGAAGGAACCAGCCTGCCTCACCAGGGTCCCCATATCGTATTTCTTTTTCTCATTAACTGATGAACCTCCTAGCCCTGCTCTCTTTCTTGTCCCACAGATTTTAGTCCTCAATCCAGCCAATAAGACTGTGAAGTTAGGAGCTGTCCTGCCTGGACAGGTGGCGAAGAAAACGATTTCCGTCATGAACAACAGCCAAGCCCAGCTCACATTTGACCTGTCAGCCCTGTTCTCGATTCCAGAACTCCAGGACCCCAAGGTTGGTGCTCGGGCCCCTAGTGGCATCTTCATGCCCCATCCCTTCCCCCACCCCCCACCCCGATGACAGGGATGGCCGCGATAGCAACACTGACACCTCACGGTTCTCGTGCACCTTCAGTGTGCAGGGCAGTTCTGAGAGCTCTCCCTGTGCTGCCTCTGGTCATCTTCACAGAAACGGTATAGGGTGGTGCTTCTGTGATTCTCATTTTACACGTAAGGAAACCAAGGCTTGGAGAGGCTACATGCCTCTAGAGGGCAACAGTGATGTAGAAAGAGAAGTGCCCTTGATGGATTCAGAAGATCTGGGCTCTAATGAATATACATATATCATCACAGCAGAAAATTTGAAAAATATGGAAAATCACAAAGCAGAACATTTTGCCCATAATCTCATACCCAGAAATAATCACTTAACGTTTTGGTACCTATCTTTCCCTGGTTTTTCCTACACATTTTTTAAATAAAATATTAATGTTCAGATTGTTTTGAAACCTGCTTTTCCCAACTTGAAATAGCTCCTAAACATTCAATGTCATTTGTTCCTCTATACCTCCATCATGCAGACGGACCAATCGTCTGTTTCTGCTCATCTCAGGTGTTCCTGATTTTTTATTTTATAAGCAGCGTTGTAATACCCATGTAAACAAAACTTTGTGTGAATCCATGACCCTCTGCTTAGTACATACTCCTAGGAGTGGGCTTCTTGGACCAAAAGGAAGAGTATGTTTCGATATACATCACTCATCTGCCCCCGAAAGCTTGTCCCTCTTTACACTTCAATCCGCTGTGTGAAAGAAGCATGCTTGTTGCCAAATCCATGTCCTCGAGCTCCCTAAATAGAGAAGCTACAGTCCTGGCTGCCGTCTACCCATCTCACAGTGTTTGGGTGGCCCTTTGAAAATGGACCAGGTGTATTTCGTTTTGAGGATGGACTATATCCATTCCTTCATTCAATTCATTCTTACATTTACTCAGTAAATCAGTGCTACGTGCTGGAAATATAAAGGTGTGGCTTAGTCAGCTTGGGCTGCCATAACAAAACACCACAGACTGGGTGGCTTAAACAACAGACATTTATTTTCTTACAGTTCTGGAGGCTGGAAGTCTGACATTAGGGTGCCAACATAGTCAGTTTCTGGTGAGGACGCTCCTCCTGGCTTGCAGACGACCACCTTCTTGCTGTGTCCCCACATGTCAGAGAGACAGCAAGCCCCAGCTCTCCGGTGTCCCTTTTTATAAGGGCGCTAATCTCATCATTAGGGTCCCACTCTCTTGACCTCATTCTAAACCTAATTACCTCCCAAAGGCCCCATCTCCAAACACTACTCACATATGGACTTGGGAGGACACAATTCAGTCCATAGTAAGGTGAATATGACGTAGACTCTGGTCTGGTGGAGTTCACAGTCTTTTGGGGTCACAGACACATGAACAGTCCCAGGAAAGCCTAGAAGCTGCAGAAGCAGGGTGTGATTCAGGACCAGGGCTGCTCAGAGGAGGGCCTCACAGTGGAGAGAGGTCTGAACTGCGTTTTACAGGATGAAGAGGTATCTCCCAGGCAGACTGGTTGAGGAAGAGTGTTTCTGGCAGGCAAGATTATATAGGCTCAAAGGGGTTGATGCTTTTGGAATCCTAGGTGTGATTCAATGTGGTAGGAGTGTTGTGGACCATCTGAGGATTGCAGGATACAGGAACACTGGCTGTGAGAGGCCGACCAAAGCAGGAGACCCAGTGGGCATCTCGTCCCTGGACCCCCACATCACCCACTTTGCCATCCAGAGAAAGAGGGAAAACTTGCGGCTTCCCTTTCCTCATTAATCCAAAGTAAAGTCCTCATTCCAGTGGGTCAGGGCCCCTCACAGTTTGGCTGCACCAGTTCTGCCTCTCGAGGTGGTGAGACGAAAGCTGCCAGAATGGCCTGGACCGGCACCGTCACCCCGGGGGGTCACTTCCATCATTGTGTTTTGAGAAATCTCTAAGGTCACTTTCCTATTGTGATTCTCAGCCATTATCTCACTCCCCCCCACGCCTCCCTGCCCGCCACAGTCCACTTCCGGTGGCTGCTCAGCACTCCGTGCCAAAGGGAGCTCAAGGATGAAAAGGGTTTGACTTCCTTCAAGCTGATTTTGATTTGATTTTTACCAGGACCAAGGGGAGAGAGCAGCCCCTTATATTCAACTTCCAACAGCGGTTCTCAAACTTTAGAACACATGAGTCCTCAAATGCAGGTTCCAAGCTCTCCCAAGGAGACTGGTTCTCTTGGGCTGGGGCAGGACCCAAGAGTCTGCCTTTTAACCAGCACACTGGGAAATGTGATACAGGGAGCCCAGGGAGCGCGCCTTGAAAACCACCGGAGCACTGAGTCTTTTCTACTTGCTCTTACTGTTTCCTCCACCAGAGAACGGGGTTATTTGCAAGGGGTTGGAAAGAGAATTAACACTGATTGAATGCCTGTTACGTGCCACACATTTTGTACGGGTGGTCTGGATCTTCACCATAGAGTAAATCACGGAAAGTTTCAGTAACTCACCACAGGTGACACAGCTGGTGAGAGGGCAGAATGATATTACACCTGGCCTGATACGGTCCCAGCAGCATGACCCCCAGAAATGGAGCCTCAGGAGCACCCCACCCTCAGCTGCTGAGGCTCGTTGTCATTTTATCCAGGTCATCACCTTGACACCATTCCACAACATCACTCTGAAGGCCAAAGAGGTCCGGAAGCTGGAAGTCAACTTCGCCCCGAAGAAGCGTGTCCCTCCCTTCTCCGAAGAGGTGTTCATGGAGTGCATGGGGCTCCTGCGGCCCCTCTTCCTCCTCAGCGGCTGCTGCCAGGCCCTGGAGATCTCCCTGGACCAGAAACATCTTCCCTTCGGACCAGTCGTGTGTCAGACACAAGCGACGCGTCGCGTCCTCATGTTGAACACAGGCGACATGGGTGCGAGGTAGGAGAGCCCTCTGGGCCTGGATTCCCATTTAACTATCCCAGGACCCTCTAAAGTGGTTAAGATATTGTCCCCATTTCACAGATGAAGTTGAGGCTCAAAGTGGTTATATGACTTGCCAGCAGGGACCCACCCAGGCACTACTTGGGGAATGCTGCCATAGCCGTGCCCGCTGCGCACCACACACCTGCAGGGGGCACCCTTCACACCGACCTCAGTTGAACAGTGCCCTGAGGCTGTGGTATGGCAGCCTTGGCACTGGAAGCACTGGTCTGCACCATCCACCCTCTGTGTCCTACCTGGACCAAGTGCCAGACCACAGAGGCGGTGACCACACAGGGCCATCGGATCCCAGTGCCACCAAGAATAGGGGCAACTCTCATGTGAAGGGATCATCTCCACCCCCCTGATCAAACCTGAGAGGCAGTGCAGGGAGCAGCTATGGCCACAGTCTCAGGAGGGTTCCAGTCCTGGCCTGGCCACATCCTAGCTGTGTGACCTCGGGTACACGTGTAAGCGTGTTCACGCATATGCCCCTCAGTGTGCCACTTCCCACCCTGCTCAGCCCCAAGGGAGAGCCTGGAGATCCCACCCAGGAATGACCTGGCCTTTGTCCCACTGCCTCTGCTTTGCCCAGTAGTCTGAACCTCCCAGCTAAAAGCACAGGCAAAATCTCTTTTCTCAGCAGGATTGAGGACACCCCAAGGATATTAGTAAACTACTTTGTCTCCTTTTGTCTTGGAAAAGGTTTAAATGGGATGCCAGAAAATTTGAGCCTCATTTCTCCATCAGCCCGGAAGAGGGCTATATCACCGCAGGCATGGAGGTTTCTTTCGAAGTGACTTACCATCCTACTGAGGTGGGCAAGGAGATCCTCCATAAAAACTTGCTCTGCTTCATCCAGGGTGGCAGTCCTCTGAGCCTAACCCTGTCTGGAGTCTGCGTGGGACCACCTTCGGTAAAAGAGGTCAGTAGGTGCTGCCCACAGATGGGCCAGTGGCCAGAGTGGGCCCAGCAAGCCCCACAGGAGAACTCAGTCAGGCCTTCTAGAAACAAGTGGCCCTGTTCAAACAGTCCTTGGTGCCCACATCAAACATGTAGACCTGCTCCCTCCTACCCCAGGGCCTTCGCACATGCTGTTCCCACCGCTGATATATTCATTTCCCCCTCTTCATCTAGTTAATTCCTATTTATTCTTCAGCTCTCAACTCAAGCATCTCATTCTCAGGGAAGGTTGTATTGAAATCTCGGGCTAGATCAAATTCTGTCATAAGCTCTGTAAGTAAGGGGTGAACACCTTTCGCTTTCTCTGTGGTTAAAAAGTGGGCTTGGGTTAATCCTCTGCTAGCCCTGTTCCTGGAAACCTAAAAGTGGAAACCTGATAGTTCCTGGCAACACTTCTTATGGTCATAGACACCTGACCTCCATCTCCTGTTGTTTCAACAATGTTATATAAATGGAATCATGCAGTATGCTATCAATGTGTATGTACAAGTCTTGGCAAGAATATATGCTTTCATTTTCTTGGGTAAGTATGTAAGAGTGGAATGGCTGGGTCATAGGGTAGATGTATGTTTACCTTTTTAAGAACCTACCAAATTGTTTTCCGAAGTAGTTGTGTCATTTTACATTCCCATCAGCCACGTCTGACATTTCCACTTGTGCCGCATCCCTGCCAATACTTGATATGGTCAGTTTTTTTAAACTTTAGTCATTCTAACAGGTACGTGGTGATATCTCATTGTGGTTTTTAATTTGCATTTTCCTAATGACTAATGATGTTAAGCATCTTTTCAGGTACTTATTTGCCATCCATATATCTTCTTTGTTGAAGTGTCTGTTCAGATCTTCTATTTTTATTGGGGTTGTTTGTTTTCTTACTATTGAGTTTTGAGAGCTCTCTGTATATTCAGGACACAAGTTTTAAATTTAGATCCTCAGTCTGTTTAGAGTTCATTTTTATATGTAGTGTAAGACATGAATCAAAATTCATTTTTTTTGTACATGGATATCCAGTTGTTCCAGCAGCATTTATTTAATCGATTATCCTTTCTCCACCGAACTGCCTTTGTACTGTGGTCAGAAACCAACTGATAATATATGGGTGGGTCTCTTGCTAAACTCTATTCTTGTCCCACCGGTGATCTCTTTGACCCTCTTCACACCAATGCGACATTGTCCACGTTGCTAAGCTCAATGGCTAGTTCTCATGGCTCATCTTACTTGACCTGTCGATAGCATTTGACACCTTGAACAAGCCCCTCCTCTTTCACGCACTTCCTTCATTACATGGCCTCCAGGGTACCACCCTCTCCTGGCTTTCCTCCCACCTTATTAGCTGCTGCTTCTTGTCTCCTCTTCTGATTTTTCTTAACATTGGAACATGCCAGTCAGGAATTAGTCCTGAAACTCCTTCTTTTTTCCTAAATACACTTACTTCTTTATAATTTCATCCAGTTTCTTGGCCTGAAAAAAACATTGCTATACTGACAACACCCAAATACATATATAGAGAGGTAGATATAGATATATAGATAGATATAAATAGATATCTATATATCTATAGATATAGATATATAGATATCTATATATATATATGGCCTGAACCTTTCCTTGAACTCCAGATTTGTAAATTCCACTGCCTGCTTAAGGTGCCTGTTTTCTTCCAGGTGGTGAATTTCACCTGCCAGGTACGCTCCAAACACATACAGACCATCATGCTTTCAAACCACACCAACCAAACCTGGAATCTGCACCCCATCTTTGAAGGCGAGCACTGGGAGGGGCCCGAGTTCATCACCCTGGAGCCCCATCAGCAAAACAAGCCCTATGAGATTACCTACCGGCCCCGCACCTTGAATGTGGAGAACCGCAAGCATCAGGTAGGTTGAGCCCCACCTCCCCCACTGTTTTCCTGGCATGGTTGGAGGGAGGAGTTGTGTGAGAGAGAATGTTAAGACAAGAGGGGACCCCACAAATGGTATTGGATCCACGGGGAATCATGTCCAAAGCTTATCAAGTCCACAACTTCCCTTTTTGTCCGTGTATTTTCATGTTTAGGGGATTCTCTTGGAACCAGGGGCTCAGTTCTAAAATGGAGTCCTCAACTAAGCATCAAGCAATTAATACTTCGTTTAAGTGCACAAATAGCATCATAGTGACTGTAATAAAAATCAAAAAAAGAAAAGAAGCCACAGTCTTCCACCTCCCCTCCCCTAAAAGAGCTATTTTCTTCCGTCTTCGCTACCAGTCCTTATTCAAATACAGCCATAGCTGCCATCACAGCATCCTCAGTTTTGCATCCCGTTTACTTTTCCTTTACATTATGTCATGAGCATTTTTCTATTTAACTATGTAACCTTTGTGATAATCATTTTTAACGACTGACTAATATTTCATTGAATGACAGTTCCATAATTTATTTAACATCCCCCAGTTGTTGGATGTTTAAGTTATCTCTAAATTTTCATCAATATAAGTAGTTCTAATATACACATGTATGTATATATTTAACTTTTTCTGCTGTAGGGGTTTTTCTTCAGTAAGTTCCTTGGGATGGGATCCCTGGCTCAAATACACATGAACATTTTTATGACTCTTGGGAACATATTCCCAAGCTGCTTTCCAAAGGTGTTATGCTTATTTGCAGAGCCTCCACTGATCCTGTGCTGCTGCCGTGCCTGAGAGGTAGCTAATAAAGGACCCTCTGTGTCATTCTGACCACATTTCTTCTTCTCTTAGGGCACCCTCTTCTTCCCCCTCCCAGATGGGACCGGCTGGCTGTATGTACTGCATGGGACTTCCGAGCTCCCCAAAGCCGTGGCCAATATCTACCGTGAAGTGCCATGTAAGACGCCCTACACTGAGCTCCTACAAATAACCAACTGGCTGAACAAGCCCCAGAGGTGAGGGAGTGGGGGAGACGGGGGGAGGACTCGCACCGTCGAGCCTAGCCCCTCTCCTGGTCAGGGCCCCTAGAGGACAGTGGGGGCTAAAGAGTCAAAGTTCTGTGCTGCGGCCAGGCATTGCTTAACTGAGCCCCAGAGAGAGTCTCCTGTTCAGCGCTCTCTGTGAGCAGCTGATAACTTGAAAATCTCCTAGAACAGAGCCTGGCACAAAATAAGTGCTCAGTAAATGTTAGCTGTCATTATGATTATCAAAACGATAATTGTGGTGGTTATTATTGAAAGCCCTGTCTTATCACCTAAGCCACTGGCCAGAGAAGGAGGTCCCTTGGATCTTGTACTTGCAGTGAGAGTGGAGGAGAACAGAAGACCTAGAGGAGCTTGAGGCCAACCAGCCTGGTCCCCTTCTTTTATGGAAAAGAAGCCAAAGGCTGGGAGAAGAGAACTGCCTGCTCAGCATAGTGGATGAAGGCCCAGACCCAAGCTGAAATGCTAGTTCTGCCAATAACTAGGCCTTGTTAACTGAGCTGTCATCTTCCTTCTCTCAGCCTCAATTTCTTCCCTAGTAAGATGGAGAGGATAACGAGAGGTACCGCCGACAGGCACTGTGAGGACTAAAAGCCTGTAATGTAACACGCGTGGTGCACCGACTCAGTTCTGGCACAAAATAGGCGGTTAGTAAATGGTAGTTACTGTTATTGTTAGTGACAGAGTGAAGACTAGAACCCTGGACCCGTGTGCTTTCCATGAAATCAAGAGTGGAGATGGCACCTTGCCTTCTTTCCTTTGGGCAAACTGTCTCATTTTGTCTGTCCTCTCTTCTTGCACCCCTGTGCTCCCCCAGATTCCGGGTCATTGTGGAAATGTTGAAACCGGAGAAGCCCGACCTGAGTGTCACCTTAAAGGGCCTCGATTACATTGATGTGCTGTCTGCCTCCAAGAAAGACTACAAGCTGAACTTCTTTTCCCACAAGGAGGGACTGTACACAGCAAAGGTATCCACATGTTAAGGGCACTGCCCTGGGACCCCAGAGGTTTGACCCTGAGGCTGATGATCCCTGTGTTGGGAGTGAAGATGCCCTCTCACAGCCAGCCTAGCGTTATCCTGTTAGGCTGACCATTTAGAGGGACCAGGCAAAGGCATTCAGGATTCCCAGACTCTTCAAGATGAGACCAGATTGCAGGGCTAGCCAGCCAACGTGTAGGTCCATTCCAAGCCTTCAAGGTGGCAGAATCATGAAAATCTTTAAGCAGTAGGTAACAGTGGACCAGCAAACACCAGACCACAAAAATAATAACAAAAGATCCCTTTTCTGAGGGCTTATACAGTGTCCAGCATCATGCTGAGCCCTTGACACAGCTAGTAACATCAGAGCCAGGATTCAGCATAGAGCCGTCGACTCTAAGACTCCTCAGGGTCTTTCACACGTGAGCTATTTGTCCTAATTCATTCGTCAATTGAACAAGCATCTCTTGAGCACATGTGCCATATGCTATACACTATGTGCTGGTAATGCAGCAATGATCAAAAACAGGCACAGTCTCTGTTCTCCTGGAACACACAGTCCAGTGGAGGGAGATGGACATTCATCAAATAATTGCACTATGAATGCATAATTATAAAATGGCCTAAGTGCTGTAAAGAAAAGGAGCATATGGATCAGTGGCTCACTGAGAGGTCAGGGCTGAAGAGAATTATAGAGGAATTACCCGCTTACAGGTAGTACTTGAAGCCAAGATGGAGGATGGAACCACCTAGGGAAAGATTTTAAAGTGAAAAAGTAGCATGTGAGCACAAAGAAACGGCAAGAATAAAAGGAAATAATAACAAGTACTGGCAAGGGTGTGCAGAACATGAATCCTTCACGCAGTGCTGGTGGGCGTGTAAATAGTGCAGCTGCCTTAGAAGACAGTCAGGCAGTTCCTCAAATGGATAAACATAGAGTTACCATAGAAGTCAGCAATTTATACCCAAAATAGGTGAAAACATACGTCCACACAAAAACCTGTACATAAATGTTCATAGCATCATTATTCATAAAAGCCAAAAAATGGAAACAACCTAAATTTCCATCAACTAGTGAATGGATAAATACAATGGAATATTATTTGGCAATAAAAAGTAATGGGAACAAAGTACTGATTCATGCTAACACTGAAATGAACGCTGAAAACATTATGCTAAGTGAACAAAGTCAGTCACAAATGGCCACATATTATATGATTTTGTTTAAATGAAATGTCCAGAATAGGCAAATCTATAGGAACAGAAAGTAGCCTAGTGGTGCGTAGGACTATAAGGGATGGATTGGGGGAAGTGGGAATGATTGTTACTGGGGACAGGGCTTCTTTTGGGGGTGGTGAAAATGTTCTAAAATTGAGTGTGGGGATGGTTGGATCACTTTGTGAATGTATTAAAAAAGCACTAAATTGTACGCTTTAAATGGGTGAATTGTATAGCATGTGAATTGTACCTCAATAAAGCTGAAAGGAAATATGAGACATAAAATATACATCAAGAGGTTCTAATACCCATCTAATAGGAGCTCCCGAAACAGAAAAACAAGATAATAAAAGGAAGAAAATACTCTATGAAATAATTGAAGAAAAAAATGTCCAGAGCTATTTGACAAAGTCTGAGTCTTCTAATTGAAGGAACCCACCAAGTTGCCAACCAAGGTGAATGAAAAACAGACTCACGTCTAAGTACATGAGAACAAAATTTCAGAAAACTGGGATAAAAGAGAAAGTCCTAAATAATTCTAGAGAAAATAGATGGAAGTAATATTCACAATAACATCAGATTTCTCATGGCAACACTGAATACCAAAAGCAATAGGGTAATCTATTCAAACTGTTTAGAATGACTTTCAATTTCAAATGCTTTTTCCAGACGAGACTATCATGAGAGCAAAATAAAGACACTTTTAAACATGCAAAGACTCAAAGTAACCAACCCATATACACAACCCCTATCTGAAAGACGTGCTACAAAATTTAAAAATTTTCTTTTTATAATTTGTACACAATTTATGTTTACGTTAACAGATACAGTGGAAAATATGAAACATTAATTCTAATTAGCAAAATGATTCCTCTTGTAAATGAATCCAAGAGGAAACTACAAGGATACAATGAACAAAGAATCAAAATTAAATTGATAGGTAATTTCAAGTAATTGTTGAAAAGAAATCTGAAATTAATATTTCATATGACCTCAATATAGGAAATAGCAAGGGGAGGGATAAAATAAGGCAATGAAAAGAATTTTCTTTCATTTGGAAGCAAATGGGGAGATAAGAGATTTTCTCATTCATAGAGAAGGGTAGGGAGAGAATTAGAGCTATTTGTAAACTGTAGGTATGAACAGAAAAATACCAGTAAATATATTTATTAACATACAAGTGAAGGGACTTCCCTGGTGGCGCAGTGGTTAAAAATCCCCCTGCCAATGCAGAGGACACGGGATTGATCCCTGGTCCAGGAAGATCCCACATGCCGCGGAGCAACTAAGCCCATGCGCCACAACTACTGAGCCTGCGCTCTAGAGTCTGTGCACCTAGAGGCCGTGCTCTGCAACAAGAGAAGCCACTGCAATAAGAAGCCTGTGCACCACGACGAAGAGTAGCCCCGGCTCGCCGCAACTAGAGAAAGCCCATGCACAGCAATGAAGACCCAACGCAGCCAAAAATATAAATAAAGAAATAAATTTCTTTTTTAAAAAAAAATAAAATACAAGTAAAATTTTGGGTAAAAATGACAACAAACCCAGATCACAGGATCTCTTTACAGTAACATATATACTGAAATGAACAATAACAACCTAAAAGTGTTTTAACAGTCAAAAATACTTTTGCTTCCGGTTACGTTGGAGTAACTAGACCCTCACCATGAACAACCATAAAACTGGACAAAATATCTGAGGTGACTCTTCTTAGGCATCGGACAACAGGCAGCGCAATACTGCAGTCCATCAGAGAGAAGAGAAACCTATGCAGTGAGTCCTGTGATTGTCCTCTCTGGCTTGGGACAATTTCCTGACTGCTGTGTTGTCAGCTCTAGAGCAACTACTAAAAATCTATTATTTAAAAATATAGGTAAGAAGCCAGTAGAGGAAATGAAATATATTACAAAAGATTACACATTGATCCAAAAGAAGGCAGGAAAGTAGCAAGCAAGGAATGAAAAACTAAGAGACAAATGGAAAAGAAATAGCAAAAGGGCTGACTTCAACCCAAACACATAAATGATTGCTTTAAATGTAAAAGACTAAACACTCCAATTAAAATACAGAGGGTATCAGAGCACTCTCAATTTAAAGACAGGAAGAGATTGAAAGTAAAAAGGCAGGTATGTAAAGAACTATTACCACCTACTGTAATAAGATAAACAGCTCAAGGTATTAAAAAAAGCAAAAAACTGGAGTAGACTCTACGTCACAGAAGTAAATATGTGAATGACCAAGAAGGGCACGAGAAAATGCTCAACATCATCAGTCATCCAGGGAAAGAACTGAAAAAGGGGAGCAGCTTATCAACAGGTCAGACACAGGGGTGAGGGGACAACGCACTGCAGTTACAAGTGTGAGCTCTGGAGTCAGGCCAGCCTGGGTTCAAATCCTGGTTGTGATACTACTCTGCAGGTGACAAGATAATAACTTGCTAAGCCCGTTTGCTCATGTTTAGAAAAACCGGTGAGGGGAATAGTCATGTTGCCTACAAGCTGTATGAATTAAATAAGTACTTCCAGTGCCTAGTACACAGTAATCAAGTGTTAGATGATATCATTATCATTATTGTTATTATTAACTATTTCAGCAGCAGCAGGAATTGGAGTGAAGCCCACCACAACATGAACCTCTTGAGGTCTTGCTTGTTCTCCAGGGCCACTCAGCTGTCCCCACTGGGGACACCGTCTTCAGCTCTAGCCTCTCCTAAAGCAACCCAGGCTCCTTCATGCTCTCTCACCTGGGAGAAGCCAGAGCGGAATACCTGAAGAGAAGGGCTGGCTGGCAGGGTTCACAGGGGCTGGGAGGGCCTGTGTCAGCCTGGTCCCTGTGCTTCATGCGTCCACGCACTGCGAACAGGGAGAAGGATCGTGTAGACGGCAGAGGACCCTGGGCTAACCCCTCTGCTCTGCCCCACTTCCTCCCACTCTCTCTGTGAACCCAGGTGATCTTCCGAAACGAGGTGACCAACGAGTTCCTATACTACACGGTGAGTTTCAAGGTCATCCCTTCAGGCATCATCAAAACCATCGAGATGGTGAGCCCTGTCCGGCAGAGCACGTCAGCCTCCATCAAGGTGGAGAACCCCCTGCCCTACTCGGTGACTTTCTCCACGGAATGCAGGGTGCCCGACATCAGCCTGCCCTCCCAGTTTGTGGTGCCGGCCAACTCTGAGGTATGGCCCTGCCTGCCAGGGGCTCCCTGCCCCCATATCCGTGCTGGAGGCTCTGCCCAGGGGCCTCTGGATCCACGTTCTGCATCCCTTAGTTGGGCCAGCCTTGGCGGTGGTCGGGAGGGCAGGGGATGATCGACTGGTCGACAACACTCCTGTTCTCTCCTTTCCTCTGCTGCCCAAGTCCTCACATAAACCAGGGCCACATAGAGCTTTGGTTCAGGCATGTAAAAGGGACTTGTCTCTATTATGTGTTTGTTTGCCTTACTCAAATTTAAAATATTCTTCTTGTTTTTCCTAATTACATAAGTCACATAGAATATATGTGGTGAAAAGGACAGCAAGGGGCACATAATAGCGTATCAAGTGTACAACACACACATTTGTCTATGTGCTTGTTTATGCGCAGATCACTTCAGGGAGGTGGCACAAGAAGGCTTTGACAGTGGTTGGGCAGACATGGCCCGGAGTTATGAACTGGCGGGAAGATAAATGCTCTTTTCATCAGTTTGTCACTCCAAACTCTCACTGTCCGGATTCCATCAAGATCTCTTCTGTTTCCCCAACTTCAGCCCACCAGGCCTGTTCCCTGCACTCCCACTCTGTCTCTTCCTTCACTTTCAGAATCTAGTTATCTGTTTCGTTCTTCAGACAGGGTCTCCATGCCCTTTATTTTATTGTATTTTTATATTTTTCACTGTGAACTATACAGAAAAGTATATAAAACATACATATACATATATGTATGTGTACATATAAACATGTATATGCATGCAAACATGTTTGTTTAAACAAAAAATTATGAAATAAGTATCTGTTAAACCAATACCCAGGCCAAGAAATTAAAACTTGCCACCTCCCCAGACACCCCTCTCCCTCACTCCTAAAAGTTGCCACTATCCTTATTTTGTAATGATCGTGTCTTGCTTTTAAGCAATATAGTTTAGTTTTGCCTGTTTTTGAACTTTATGCAAAAGAAATCATACTATATACATTCTATAATGTTTTATTTCTTTCGCTCAGAGTTGTGAATTGTGACGGTCCTCCATGCCGTTGCCCACAGCTGAGGTTCATTCATCCTCACCGCTGTAGACTATCCTAAATGACTAGACCACAATTTAGATATCCATCCTACTATGGCCAGACATTTGTGTTGGTTTCAACATTTGGCTATCGTGGAAAATGCTGCTATGGTTCTTTTTGCACAAGCGCCCTCTTGATGCACATGCGCCTGTATTTCTGCACAGTGTACACCCGGGAGTGGAATCCCTGGGTCATAGGATGTGCCTGCCTCTAACTGCCAATCAGTAGATAACTGCCAATCAGCAATGCGAGTTCACCAACCCTTGGTATTGTCAGAATTTTTTAAAGTTTACCAATCTGATAGACTCCTCATAAACTGATAACTCCCTTTTTACATACAGATTGATTTTAGTTGCGTAATAGTCTGTGTAGGAGATTTGCCTCTGTGCTCATGAACGAGAATGGACCACAGTTTTCCTTCCTCATACTCTTTGTTCAGTTTGGGTGTCACTTTTGCTAATTTTCTCACTTTCTCAATTCTGTGAAAGAGTTTATAAAAGATTGAAATTACGTCTTCTTTGAACTCACTGGTGAAGCCACTGAGAATTGGTGTTTTCTTTGTGGGAAGATCGTCTACTACTGATTTAATTCTTTCAGTGGGTTATTGGACTATTTAGATGTTCTGTTTCTTCTTGAGTCAGTAATAAGAGCACTTCCATTTCATCGATATACTGAAAATATTGGTATAACATTGTTACTATCCTCTTATTACCTTTTTTTTTGTTTTTTGATTTTTTTTGGTACTCAAAAAACCCTCATTTTTTAAAATTAATTTTTATTGGAGTATAGTTGCTTTACAATGTTGTGTCAGTTTCTGCTGTACAGTAAAGTGAATTAGCTATACATATACGTATATCCCCTCTTGTTTGGATTTCCTTCCCATTTAGGTCACCACAGAGCATCAAGCAGAGTTCCCTGTGCTGTACCGTAGGTTCTCATTAATTATCTGTCGTATACATAGTAGTGTATATGTGTCAATCCCAGTCTCCCAATTCATCCCACCCCCGGTATCCATACATCCGTTTTCTACATCTGTGTCTCTGTTGCTGCTTTGCAAATAAGTTCATCTGTATCATTTTTCCAGATTCCACAAATAAGTGATATTATATGATACTTGTTTTCCTCTTTCTGACTTACTTCACTCATTCTCTAGGTCCATCCATTTCTCTGCAAGTTGCACAATTCCGTTCCTTTTTATGGCTGAGTAATATTCAATTGTATATATGTACCACGTCTTCTTTATCCATTCTTCTGTTGATGGACATTTAGGTTGCTTCCATGTCCTGGCTATTGTTAATAGAGCTGCAATGCACATTGGGGTGCATGTGTCTTTTTGAATGGTTTTCTCAAGGTATATGCCCAGTAGTGGGATTGCTGGATCATATGGTAGCTCTATTTTTAGCTTTTTAAGGAACCTCCATACTGTTCTCCATAGTGGCTGTATCAATTTACATCCCCACCAACAGAGCAAGAGGGTTCCCTTTTCTCCACACCCTCTCCAGCCTTTATTGTTTGTAGAGTGTTTGATAATAGCCATTCTGACTGGCGTGAGGTCATACCTCATTGTAGTTGTGATTTGGAGTTCTCTAATAATTAGTGATGCTGAGCATCTTTTTGTGTGTTTGTTGGCCATCTGTATGTCTTCTTTGGAGAAATGTCTATTTAGGTCTTCTACCCATTCTTCGATTGAGTTGTTTGTTTTTCTTGATATTGAGCTGCATGAGCTGTTGGTATATTTTGGAGATTGATCCCTTGTCATTTGCTTTGCTTGCAAATATTTTCTCCCATTCTAAGGGTTGTCTTCTCGTTTTATGGTTTCCTTTGCTGTGCAAAAGCTTTTACGTTTAATTAGGTCCCATTTGTTTATTTTTGTTTTTATTTTCACTACTCTAGGAGGTGGGTCAGAAAAGATCTTACTGTGATTTATGTCAAAGTGTTCTGCCTGTGTTTTCCTCTAAGACGTTTTTTAGTGTCCAGCCTTACTTTTAGGTCTTTAATCTATTTTGAGTTTATTTTTGTGTATGGTGCTAGGAGGTGTTCTGATTTCATTCTTTTACATGTAGCTGTCCAGTTTTCCCAGCACCATTTATTGAAGAGAGTGTCAAAAAAAAGCTTCATTTTTAATTTAGCTTTCTGACTCTGTGCTTTTGCCTTCAATACTTTCTCAACGATTTTCTTCTCCTCAATAAGGAGAGCATGTTTGATCCTGTCACTGACACATTTAGCACACAGGGAGCTACCAGAGGCCCGGCTGACGTGTTTTTTCATTTTAGACAACCTCATAAGAACTTTAGGTCTCACAGCACGAATCTTATGACCTTTTTTATGTGACGTCCCCTTTTCATTTCTAGTATTGGTTATTGTGCCTTCTCTCTTTGTTTCTTTTTTTTTTTTTCTCTTTGTTTCTTGATCAACCTTGCTAGAGGTTTCTCAACTGTTTTTTTTTTTTTTTTTCCAAAAAAGCATCTTTGGGCTTTGTTGTTACGCTCTATTGTATGGTTGCCTTCTAGTTGATTGATTTCCACTCTTATCTTTGTTATTCCCTTCCTTCTGCTTCCTTTGGGTTAGTGTTGCTTTAACTAATTTCAAAGATAAACACTTAGGGAATTAACTTGTAGTCTTCTTTATTTTCTAATATACACACTTAAGATTATAAATCTCCCACTAAGTACTGCTTTAGCTGCAGCATACAAGTTTTTATATTTCTATGTAGTATTTTTTATCATTAAGTTCAAAAGTGTTCTAATTTTCACTATTATTAATACTTCTTTTTTGACTCCTGGTTTATTAGAAGTTTCTTAATTTTCAAAGATGTGGATTTTTCTAGTTACCACTTTTTAAAATTATTTTGTGGTCAGAGAATATATTCAGTATTATTTCAGTACTCTAGAATTTTTTTAGACATGCTCTATGGCCCAATATAGTCTTTTTTAAAAATCCTCCATCTCTTTTTGAAAAGAATGTATTTGCTGTTTTGTTGTTCAGCTTTCTTTACCCTTACTGATAGTTTTGTCTGCTTGTTTAATCAGTTTTAGGAGAGCATATTAACATAGACTACTATGATTGTGTATCTGTCTGTCTTTGTAGTTCTGTCATGTTTTGCTATATGTATATACTTTGAAGCTATATTACTAGTTAAATAAAAATTATAATATCTTTCTGGTGACTTGAAACTCTTTTCATTATAAAGTGATCTTCCTTGTCTGTAGTAACACTTTTTGCCTTAAAATCTATTTTGTCTAATATTAATATAGGTTTCTTTTGGTTAGCATTTGCATGGTGTGGGGTTTTTTTAATCATCATACTTTCAATCTTTCTCTATCCGTATAAGCTAAACGTGTCTCTTATAAACGGTGTACAGATGAGATGGATTTGGTTTTTTAACCCAGTATAGCAAGGCTTCCTTTTCACTTGAGCATTCACATCATTTATATTGAGTGTAAATAGTGACGTATTCAGGTGTACATGCAAATCTGTACTTTCTGTTTATCCTATCTGTTCTATGTTTTCTTTTTCTCTTTGTTTTGTAGTGATCTCTTCCTGGCATGTCTTCATTGTCTATAGCAATATTATTCTGCTCATCATTCACCTTTTTTATTCCTTTTCTGTTGTTCATTCTAACTTTTTCCATGCTTTTAGAAGGAAAAGGTGGCCCTGGATACCTTTTGTAGCTTCACGTAACTAAGATTCTCTCTTCTGTTGTTACCACAAATATTTTTTAAAATACAGCTTTGTACTTTTTAGGGTTTTTTTTCTTTTTTCTCCCCACCTTTATCTGAGCTTTATCTTTCCTTTGCCCTAAGTGTCTCAGTCACAGTCAAATAGATTCTACTCTCAGAGGTTTCTCTCAGCACAAGGTTTTGTCTTAGAAGGTAGTTTAAGTAACTTGGTTTTAAGCTGCCCCACGTCATCCAATCTTATTGTGACATGTTTGCAGTGAGCGATAAACTAGAGCCTGAGATCATCCTTCCAGCTTAGGCTGCTGTTTGTTGTCAGTTGTCCCGTCAAGTTTCCCAGGTTGAGTGGGACCCTCAATCTAGGGTGATTCTCCGGCTCTCAGACTGATGTTCCTTTGCTGTCTCTCCCACTCCTCCCAGACGGTGGCTTGCTCACACCAGTCTCATGGCTGTGAGTAATCAGCCCTACTCACCCATCTTTTGGAGTTGGTAGCTTATCTTTTCACTTAGTTATGTTATAGATGTTGCCGTTAAGCTGGTTGGTCTGAGTGTTTTGTGGGGGTTTGGGAAGACTGTGCGGCGGCCGCTGCTATCATCTTGCTCAAAACCTGACTGGCTTTAATGTATGACGTGAGGCAAGAGTCAAGTTTCCTTTTTCTCCAAGTGAATATAAATCATCTCAGACTGTGTTACTACAAAGACCGTCTTTTCCACACTGATTTACACGGCCATTTGTGAAATAAATCAAGTGTCCATATATGTATGGATCTGTTCTAGGTTTCCTATAATATAATAATGACTCAATTTCTGAACTTGTACCAATACCACAGCATCCTAACTATTACAGTTTTATAGTATAGTTTGATATATGGCCAAGCAAGCAATCACTCTAGCTTTATATTAAGACTTAATAATCTCTTATATTCTTTTTTTTCAAGAGTACCTTGGCAAGAATAGCATTGCATTTTTGGCCCTTTGCATTTCCATATATATATTTAAATCAGCTTGTCAAGTTCCTTAAAAAAAAAAAAACTCTGTTGGGATTTTGATTGGGATTAAATTAAGTCTATAGATTATTTTAAGAATGTATAAGTTTTCTGGGGTATTCCCTGGTGGTCCAGTGGTTAAAACTCCACGCTTTCACTGTCAAGGGCCTGGGTTCAATCCCTGGTCGGGGAATTAAGATCCCACAAGCTGCGTGGTGCAGAAGGAAAAAAAAAGAATGTATAAGTTTTCTGTTGATCCACAACAAATTATTCCAAAACTCAGCAACTTAAAACAACAGACATTTATTACCTCCACAGTTTCTGAGGATCAGGAATCTAAGAGCAGCTGCCTAACCGGGTGGTTTTGGCTCAGGGGCTTTCATGAGGATGTCAGTTGTCAGCCAGGACTCTAGGCATCCCTAGGCTTGACTGGGGCTGGATAATCTGCTTCCAAACTCACTCATGTGGTTGGTTGTTGGAAAGGTCCTAGTTCCTTGCTGGCTGTTAGCTGGAGGCTTCAGTTCCTCACCATGTGGCCTCTCCCGCGAGCTGCTTTCAACGAGGCAGCTCACGTACCTTAGAGTGAACGATCTAAAAGAAAGTGAGGGGACTTCCCTGGTGGCGCAGTGGTTAAGAATCCGCCTGCCAATGCAGGGGACCCAGGTTTGATCCTGGGCCGGGAAGATCCCACATGCCACGGAGCAACTAGGCCCATGCACCACAACTACTGAGCCCGCACGCCACAACTACTGAGCCCGCGTACCACAACTACTGAAGCCTGCATGCCTAGAGCCCGTGCTCTGCAGCAAGAGAAGCCACCGCAATAAAAAGCCCGCACACCGCAACAAAGAGTAGCCCCCGCTCACCGCAACCAGAGAAAGCCCGCGCGCAGCAACGAAGACCCAACGCAGCCAAAAATATTAAAAATTAAAAAAATAAAAGAAAGTGAGGCAGCAAAGAAGAAAGAGCATGCACAAGACAGAAACCACAGTCTTTTCCTCTTAATCTCAAAAGTGACACGCCATCTCTTCTGCCACATACTTGTGGTCACATAGACCAACCTGGTTCAGTGTGGGAGAGGACTATACAAGGGTGTGAATACCAGCAAGTAGGGGTTACTGGGGGCCATCTTGGAGCCTGTCTGTCATAGGGGAGAATTTGAATCTTTATAGTATTGAGATTTCCAATCCATGAGCAAATCTCCATTAAGTCTTCTTTAATTTCTCTCAATAATGTTTTTCATTTTCTATGTAGAGGCTTTACTCATCTTTTGTTAGATTTATTTCTAGGTTTTGTATATTTTGATGCTATTATAAATAGCATCTTTTTAAATTTTCATATTCTAAATATTTGTTGCAATCATTTAGAAATATAACTGATTTTTGTATATCACCTTTTACCCAAACATCTTATAAATAAAATTCACTTAATAATAATTCAAATTGTAGATTCTTGTATTTTGTACATGTACAACCATATCATCTGTAAGTAATTACAATTTTGTTTCTTCCGTTCTAAACCTTTTCCTTTAAGTACTTTTTCATGCCTTATAGGGCTATCCAGGACCTCCAGAACAATGTTGACCAGAAAGGCAACAGAAGGCATTGTCTTGTTCCTGATCTTGAAGGGAAAGCTTTCAAAGTTTCACCATTTATTATGATGTTTGTTTTGGGTTTCTTATAGGTACCCTTTATCAGATTAAGGGTATCTCCTTCTATTCCTAGTTTGCTAAGAGCTTTTTTAAAAACACTATGAATGGATGTTGAGTTTTATCAAAAACTTTTACTGCATCTAGTGAGATGCTCATTTGATTGTTTTCCTTTTAATTTGTTAATGTGGCAACTGATTGGTTTTTCCAGTGTTAAAGCAACTTTTTATTCATGGAATAAGCCCAACTTAGTCATGTAGTATTCTCTTTTTTATATGTTGCTGGATCAGTTGGATAACATTTTTATTAGACATTTTGTATATATGTTCAGTAGGGAAACTAGCATCCCATTTTCCTTTCTCCTTGTTGGATTCTGATGTCAAGTTGAGGTAGGTTTCCTCTTTTTCTTTTCTCTGGAAGAACTTGTGGAATATTAGATTGGTAGAACTTAAAAGTAAAGCTTTGTGATCTGGAATTTTGTTAAGGGAAATTTTTTGATTTATTATTGATTAAATATCTTTCATGGTTACAGGACTATATGGGTTTTCTTTATCTTTTTGAGTCTGTTTCTGTAATTTATATTTGTTTATACATTTGTCCATTTTCATCCAAATTTTTTTAATTGTGGTAAGATCATGTAAATTTTTGTACTGTATTCTCTGTTAAACATCGGCAGTAATTTTAGTGATATCCTCTTTACTTTATTGTTCAGGAAGAAGTAGTTTTCTTTTTTTTTTTTTATAAATTTAATTTATTTTATTTTTGGCTGCACTGGGTCTTCATTGCTGCATGCGGACTTTCTCTAGTTGTGGCGAGCAGGGGCTACACTTCGTTGCAGTGCACGGGCTCCTCACTGCAGTGGCTTCTCTTGTTGCGGAGCACGGGCTCTAGGTACTCGGGCTTCAGTAGTTGTGGCTCACGGGCTTAGCTGCTCCGTGGCGTGTGGGATCTTCCCAGACCAGGGCTCAAACCATGTCCCCTGCATTGGCAGGCAGATTCTTAACCACTGCGCCACCAGGGAAGCCCAGAAGTAGTTTTTAAAAAAACAAAAACAAAAACAAAAACAACAATACCTACTCATGATAAAAACAAAATTTTAACCCTACAAAAGTACATGAAATAGAAAGTAAAAGTCCCCACAGTCCCATTTCCCCCATCCTAAGATAACTACTGGTAACAATTCGACATACCCTTGTCTCTTTTCTGTACATACATAGACATAATCTTCTTCACAAAAATAAGCTCATATACATTTCTAGAGCTTTATATACATTTCTAGAACCTTCCTTCTTCCACTTAAAATATTACCAGCACCTTTTATTTCAGCGCTTAGAGCTTTGCCTCTTCCTTTGTAATGGCTACGTAATATTCCACTGACGTGAATAAAGAATACTTTATTTACCCAGTCTCTTACTGCTGATGCGTTTGAATTGTTTCCCTTGTTTTGCTATTATAAGCAGTACTCCTTGGTTCTTGTTTTGTTTTGCTTTGGATGATAATAGAGGAAGGAGAAGGCCTCCCCCAAATGATGATAGGACCCAGGAAACTGTTCAGAGATGGGCTATGAGCAAAGAAAGAACTGCCTGACCTTCAGGCCTCCTGCCCCTCCAGCCCACCCACCCCCATCTCCATAATTATGCTTCTCAAGAGAGGATCCAGTACCTTTTTTTAGATTCAAAGAGATTCCAGATATAGAAATACCCAGACTAGGGAAAGGTAGAAGGGGTCCAGAGGAGGAAAAGTGGGCTGGTTTGGACAGAGGTCCCCCAGGCTCACGGTCAGTATGAGCATCCGCTACCAACCTGCTGTGAGGTCACCGGGGGGCAGAGGATGGGTCAGACGCTCAGCGTCACCCGAGCCTTCGTCTTCTCTTGCAGGGCACATTCTCATTTGAATTCCAGCCCTTGAAAGCTGGAGAAACCTTCGGGAAACTAACACTGCACAACAGTGATTTGGGTTACTACCCATATGAGCTCAGTTTGAAGACCACGCCAGCACTGCCTGAAAAGCCTGTCCACTTCCAGGCTGTTCTCGGCAGTGGCCAGAGCATCTTTGCCAAGTTCACCAATTACGCCCGGCAGAAGACAGAATACTACTGCAGGGTGAGCAGCCCCTGCCTCACCCTCTGCCCTATGCTTTCCAGAAGTCTGGGCTCCAAAATAGTGGGAGGGGGACACGGCGGGTGCAGAAATGTGAAACTCAGACCCAAGTGCTTTATCTAGTTGGAAACTCCCAGCTAGAAACAAAGAGTACCAGGCCTGGGTTCTTCCTCACAGACTTTCTAGCGTAACAAGCTGGGGTTGGGGTAGGGGGAGTTTTGCTTCCCACAACATACTCAGTGGTCAGTACAGTGAGACAATAGAGCTTAGTGGTCGTGAGTATCAGCTGTGGAATCCAGCAGACCTGGATTTGAATCCTGGCTTCACCGTTTACTCTTTGTATGAATAGTTTACTAACACTCTCACAGGATAGCTGTCAGGATTTTTAAATAGGTATATAAAACGAATCCTGGCCCATAGTAAGTGTTCCATATGTGTTAGCTATTAAATCAGTGTGAATATAGGATTAACTACTGAAACAGAAAGCCCCGCAAACCAACAAAATAGTAGTTTATTCCTCTCTCAGATAGCAGTGTCGGCATAAGCAGTTTGGGCTGGAATGGCAGCTCCGTGACATCAGGCACCCAGACCCTTCTTTCCTGATGCTCTTCCCTCTATAGGGAGTTGCTGCGGTGCACACAGGCCAAGATGGTTTACTGTGACATCCACATTGCAGCCAGCTACCTGGGGAAAACGGGGAAGCTGCATACGTCACTGCCACTCACATTCCACTGAAGAAAACTTCATGTGACCACACCCAGCAACAAGGGGAGCTAGGAGTGTAGCCTTACACTGGGTGGCCGTGTGCTCAGTTATCATCAGAGTCCCATGGCCATGGTCACAAGGCATAGGCTCTATTTTTAACTGAGGTATAGTTGATGTACAGGATTTTATAAGTTTCAGGTGTACAACATAGTGATTCATGATTTTTAAAGAGGCATAGGCTCTTGATCATCCCCATCCGTCAGGAGAAGCCTGGTTATTCTGTAGTAACAAACAGCCCCAACATCTCAGTGGCTTAAAACAACAAAGGTTTGCCTCCCATTCGTGCTTCTCTATCCAGGGAAGGTCAGCAGGGGACTCTGCTCATCACAGCCACCCGGGGATCCAGGCTGAGGGGCAACCACTATCTCAGATGTTTCCAGTCATAGCAGCAGAGGGGTGAAAAGACCCCAGAGGGACTTGCTGTGGCAAATAAATGCTCTAGTGTGGAAGGGACACCTTGCACTTCTACTCTCAACTTATTGTCCAGAACTAGTCCCACCCGTCCACGAGGAGCCAGAGTCTCCGGTCCTCCAGGGGCAGTGGAAGGAAAGAAGCACGGGATACGGGGGGGCAGCACCCAGGGCTGCCGCCCATATCATTCCGCTGTGTGTCTATTTAACATCTCTTGGCCTTGGTTTCTTTGTAGTAAAACGGGGATAAACTAGTAACACCTACTCTTCAAGGGAGTTTTAAGGGCACAGCTTTTGTATAACCTGCCCGTCCTCACGCAAGTGTAGGTTGCTCATGTCGGAGGGTGGAGGGCTGGGGACGGAAATGAACTGCTGGTTTGCTCTTCAGAGTCCTGGGTGAGCCGAGTGCGTTTGTTCTCCTTTCAGACCGACTGTCCAGACTTCCACACGGAAAAGTTCATCTCCGCGGCCCCCGGGGTGCAGGGCGGCACCGAGGTGAGTGTGGAGGTGTACTTCGAGCCCAGCCGCCTGGGCGAGAGCAAGGGCATCCTGAGCCTGTCATCACTCGTGGGTGGCGAGTACATCATCCCCCTCTTCGGAGTGGCTCTGCCACCCAAGCCGCAAGGCCCCTTTCTGATCCGAGCCGGGTACAACATAGTCATCCCCTTCAAGAACGTCTTCTACCACCCGGTCACCTTCTCCTTCACGGTGGAGAACCCGGCCTTCTCCGTGCGCGCCGTAGACTCCGTGAAGCCCAAGAAGATCAACAACATCACGGTCTACTTTGGAGGAAACCCATCAGGCAGCAAAACACCCATCACCAGCAAGCTGATTGTAGGCTGCCCTCCCGGCGAAGGCAGCGACACTGGAATTAAATGGGTTTATTACCTGAAGGGGATCACCCCTTAGTGGGAACCAGGGCCCGCGGCATCATGGAAAAGCCGTCTCCTCAGCCTTAATACCTATGTGTGGTTCTAGCCCTGCGAAGAATAGAGAAAATAATCAGAATTCTAAAGGTACTGTTTTATCTTCCAGTTCAATTACAGGGGCACTTATTTCTGCATTATATGAATTCCAGATATCTGTATGAAATATAGATATTCCATATTAAACATGGTAACTACACGAAACAGCTATATTTTACTTGACAAGGGCAAGTCTCTTCATTTAGTTTCTTAATATATCTCCAAAGCCCAAGCACTACGTAATAATGCTCATGTTTAATAAGATGACACAGGTCTTACATCCATGACCTTCCATCATACAGCACTTAGCAGTGTATGACTCTGGGGCCCCTTTTTTTTTTTGCGGTACGCGGGCCTCTCACTGCTGTGGCCTCTCCCGTTGCGGAGCACAGGCTCCGGACGCACAGGCTCAGCGGCCATGGTTCACAGGCCCAGCCGCTCTGCAGCATGTGGGATCCTCCCGGACCGGGGCACGAACCCGCGTCCCCTGCATCGGCAGGCGGACTCTCAACCACTGTGCCATCAGGGAAGCCCACCGCAGTTTCTTTTTAAAACCCATGGCTTTTTAAAGCCATGACTCTACTTTGACATGGTATCTTATTCTGCTTTCACATAAAAGTCAAATAAGTCACTACTTTCAAAGCAATGAGCAGATACATTAGGGCAGTTATTGCAGGGACAGAGGTCGGGATGCTCCCTCCGTCTCTGAATCCCATATCTGTTTCCCACAGAAAGTTCTCGCTGAAGGTCAGGTCCTGGAGGGATGCTAATAGACACCCCAGTTCCCCACCCCCAGCCCTGTGCACAGCACTCAGCCTATGGAGCAGTGATTCTCCACCTAATTCTGGTCCAGACCCCACCTCCCCAAATACTGATTTAATCTGTCTGGGGAGGGACATGGCATCATTTCTTTTCAGCTTGTGTGGCAGTGTTGAGAACCAGTGCTACAGATCAAAACCCACCTGGCCATTAATGGTGCAACCAGTCAGGAATCTACTTCTAGAGAGAGGACCACGTCCCAGTGTCATATATTTCAAACTGCAGCCATTTTGTGTGCGCATAAAGGGTGACGTTCTAAGTTGGTGCCTTTGTTCAGAAGGAAAGCACCGTGGAAACCCCACCTCCAAGGAGAAGCGGGCATGTGCAGACTCTCCCCCAGGGCCTGCAGTGGTATTAGTAGAGCCACTTACCTGTTGGCACCGCCTGTTGAAATGAAGGTGGTTAAAGGCTGGCCCTGGAGTGGACTTGCTTCTGCACAAATGCACACACTCAGCTATGCCTGAGGGTCCCCGGCGTCCACCTCCTGCCCTCTCCTCATCCGCTTCAGCCTACCTGCAAGAGAAGATGGAGGCATAAAAGAAGATGGCCATTTGGGAATGGATGCTCCAAAGAGGTGGCGCTCAAAAATGATCCCTGGACCTGCAGCCTCAGCATTGCCTGGGAATTTATTAAAAATGCAAATTCTCAGGGCCCACCCCAGACCTATTGAGTCAGAAACTCCAGGGTTATGGCCCAGAAACCTGTGTTTTAACAAGACCTTATAGCTACTAGAGGTGTTTTTTCTGCTTTTTTTTTTTTTTCTGATGCATATGTCCTTTTTTTTTTTAACACCTTTATTGGAGTATAATTGCTTTACAATGGTGTGTGTTTAATGGACGGATTCTTCCATCTCTTTGTACCTCCCGCCGCCCCTCAGCCCATTACACTTGACACACAGCTAGCACCAAATGAAGCCTGTCCTAAAGCATCTGCAGACGCACACTTAATAGTTCATTTTTGTAGCCACTAAAGACCCTGCTGATAGGAATAAAGACAAAAGAACAAGACTACAGATACGCCCAGTGATTAAATGAGCAAACAACGCACTAAGCAGCAAACTGAGAAGGCACAGAGCCCAACGAGCTAGTCTCCTAACTGGCAAATACACGGAGTCTGAAGAAACCGCTGGTTCTCAAGTTTAGTATCTATCAGAATCGCCCCAAGGACTTGCTAAACCACGGACTGCTGGGCCACCCTCAGAGAGCCTGATTTAGTAAGTTTGGGCAGGCCCGAGAATTCGCATTTCTGCCAAGTCCTGGGCAATGTTTGCTGCTGATCTGAAGCCACTGCCTCCTCACATCAGCATCACATGGGAACTTGCTAGGAATTCAGGCTCTCAGGCCCGGCCCCAGACCTACTGAGTCAGAATCTGCATTTTTTGTTGTTGTTTGTTTGTTTTTTGGGTTTTTTTTTTGCGGTACGCGGGCCTCTCACTGTTGTGGCCTCTCCCGTTGTGGAGCACAGGCTCCGGACGCTCAGGCTCAGCGGCCATGGCTCACGGGCCCAGCCGCTCTGTGGCATGTGGGATCTTCCCAGACCGGGGCACGAACCCGTGTCCCCTGCATCGGCAGGAGGACTCTCAACCACTGCGCCACCAGGGAAACCCCAGAATCTGCATTTTAATGACATCTCCAGGGGGTTTGTGTGCACACTGCAGTGCAGAGCACTGCTTTAAAGGCACCAGCAGAACTTGAGACTTTGCTGAATCCACAGCCCTAACGCTCTTCATTAGAGCCCTGGAGAGGATCTCACCAACTCTGCTTTCAGACGAAGTGAATGAAATGGTTGCCCGCCCCGCAAAGTCCCTCCTCCCACCCACTCCCCAGAGGCAGAGCTGGGGGGAGGGGAGCAATTGGCCCACCACCTCCTTCTTCTAAACGGGTGCCTTTCCAACACTTCTAAACCTAGTATGATAAACAATCGTTAAGACTGCAGGAAAGACGGAGGAAGCCGTGTAGAAGTTGGCTAAAGCACCCACGGTCACAGTCGGAGCGTGATGAGACTCAAGATTCCTCTAACTGGGACTTCACTGGTGGCGCAGTGGTTAGGAATACGCCTGCCAATGCAGGGGACACGGGTTCGAGCCCTGGTCCGGGAAGATCCCACGTGCCACAGAGCAACTAAGCCTGTGCACCACAACTACTGAGCCTGCGCTCTAGAGCCTGCAGGCCGCAACTGCTGAGCCCGCGAGCCACAACTACTGAAGCCCGCTCACCTAGAAGTCTGTGCTCCACAATAAGAGAAGCCACCGCAATGAGAAGCCCACACACCGCAACGAAGAGTAGCCCCCGCTCACCGCAACTAAAGAAAGCCCGCGCGCAGCAACGAAGACCCCACGCAGCCAAAAATTAATTAATTAATTAAAAAAAAAAAAGATTCCTCTAACTGTGAAGGTCAGGACTCAGATATGTTCCCTTGGGGCTGCAGGGCTCCAGCCACCACCCCAGACACTGGCTGCTACAGACACTGGCTGCTACAGAAACTGGCCACTTCCCAGTGTCACCACCTGCAAAATGGTGCCTTTAGGTGGCCAGGGACAGCTCCCCTCCTTCAGCCCCGCTCCAGCTCCCCCCAAGCCACTGAGTCTAGAGCCCAAGCC
Source organism: Delphinapterus leucas (assembly GCF_059928025.1). NCBI lineage: Eukaryota > Metazoa > Chordata > Mammalia > Artiodactyla > Monodontidae > Delphinapterus > Delphinapterus leucas. The sequence continues at coordinate 47,322,816 of NC_143148.1, forward strand.
TCAGTCAGGCCTGGAGTGAGGAGGCAGACCGGCCTCCCTGGGACCAAGCAACCAGCTCAGACCCTGCCCCAGCATGAACCCCCTTCTCGGATGACTTGAGATGGGGTACATCGCTTTCCTATAGGTGGTTCTTATGTTTTCTTGGCCTCAAAAAAGGCAATGACAAAATCGTTTCATACTGGCAAGTTTGGAATGTCACTCAGCAGAGAGCTGAAGGGGAGGCTTAGTGAAAACAAGCATTCTGACGAAAGCTAATGGAAGTTACATTTGAAAGAACGCATGCTCAGCAAAGGAAACCAGGAGGCATCTCACTGGGGGGTGTTCAGAAAATATCAGGGCCCAGGTGGCACAATTCCAGAGACCATTGTGCACGGAAAACAACGTGAATGAGGCCCCCTGACACTGTTCGACACAGAGGCCCTGGTGAGTGTGGCATCCTAAGTCTAACCACTTCTTTGGGCGAGTCCTGCCTCAGGTCAGAGGTGATTATACTGTGACGTCATGAGGGCCTGCTGGATCTGAAGAAATCCCAAGTTTGGGATCTCCCAAACCTCTCATACTGTGCCTCAACATGTTGCCCTGACACTCCAGCAAAATCACACTGCTGTTGGAGAAACTGCTTTGTGCAATTCAAGATTCGGGTTCAGTTTCTTACAGTATCACCAGCACCCTCTTGCAACAATGCCCATAAGTTATGTAACACCAACCAGGCCTCATCACACATATGTGCAGATGAGTTATAACTGTGAAATGATGGCCACTGTGCAACCAGACATACTAATTATCCACTAGTCTGGAAGAGTCTGAGCACGGCAGGCCTGGCCACCAGGGACAGAGGAGAAGTGAGCACATAGAGAAGGCAATGGTGGCCCTTGGGCTTTAGTCTCAGTACCAACGCCAGTCCAATTATGCATAAATAACCTTAACTAGCTGACATTTTCCAAGATGTCAGAAAAAAAAAATAACTTATTTTCAGGAACTTCTGAGCTAAAGGTAGGACAAAGCATTGGTTTCAGCCTTGAATGAAAAACTGGTTTCTTAGCAACCTAGGCCAGAATGTGACTTCAGAACAAAAGAGTTCCTTGTGGTAAAAAAACATTTCCTTACTGTTTCAATTGTTAAAAAATTGTATCACATTATGACCCATGGGAAATTCAGTTCACCTTTAAGGAAAAGCCAAACCAAACAGCAAAAGAAACAGATGAAATATTATATTAGATATGGATCTAGTGGAAATGAATACACACTAAAGAAATAGATCCAAATCATTCCCATTGATTTTTTTTTGCATTGTTTTACCTCAACCATCATCAAAATTCTAAAGGCATAAACTTTGCAAGACATTTAGAAATGTCCTTCTCGGTGCTACTTGGTATCAAGGTAAGGGGAGGAACCTATTAAGCAATACATTTTCTTCTGGAGATGAATCTGTATCGGGGGCAGTTTTCAGGTTGTTGGTGCACCCACCTTCATTTGTCAGATTGTGCTGGCAAGGGTTTTAAAAGCTGTGAAAACCCCACCAGTAAAGGAAAGCACATTTTTCACAGATTTTTCTAGACACAATTACTCCATGACTTGCTGAGTTGGGGGATAGCTCCTGTATTTGTTTTCTATGGCCGCATAACAGATTGTCACAAATCTAGCAGCTTAAAACAACACAAATGTCTTATCTCAGTTGCCGTGGGTCAGGGGTCCAAAAGGTACTAAATTGGGTTCTTGGTTCAGGCTCCCACAGGCTGAAATCAACATGCCAGCCAGCCACGTCCTCATCGGGAGGCTGAACTGGGGAAAGATTATCTTCCGAACTCCCTCAGTGTGTTGACAACATTCATTCCCTGGCAGCCATTTCACTGACGTATCATTTTCTTGGCAACTGACAACAGGGGACCAATTTTAGCAACGAAAGACCACTCTCAGGTCCTTAGCAAGTGATCCATCATAGACAGTTCACTGTTGTTATTATCGACTCCTCAGGGCCAGCAGAAGAATATCTCTCCCATTTAAAATCTCTCCTAACTTCTTTTAAGGCCTCTGCTGATTGGGTCAGGCCCACCCAGGATAATCTCCCTTTTTAGTAACTCAAAGTCAACTGATTAGGGACATTAATTAGATCTGCAAAATATCTTCTGCTATATGACATGACAATTGTTAGAATGACAGCCCATCAAATTACAAGACTTAATCACAGTTGAAGGGAGGGGATTGCCCAGGGGGTATAGCAAAAAGGGTGGGAATCTTAGGGACCATCTTCAAATTCTAGGTACCATAGCCCCTCACTTGTGTCCCATAGATTCTGATCTGTTGATTGAGGATAACACTCCATTTTCAAGACTGTTGTAAGCTTTACAGGACTGCTTTTCACTCATTAGAAAAAAGTACGACCAGTGTTATTTCATATTGTTAAAAAAAAGAAACAGGCCCCAAATTGATTCACTTGTGCTAAACTCACGTCAGCAAACCAAGACTTAATATCTAACCTACTTGTAGTTTCAGCTTCTCCCAGCAATATGACCTTTAACTAGTTAATCTGGAATTACCTGATCAGCTCTGGTGAAGTAATCTGCATGATAAACACCCCCCTTCCCCAAAGGAAGGTGACATGCCTGAAACAATCTATAAAAGCCTTCCATTCTGTTGAGCTCCTTGAAGCTCCTGTCTGCTAGATGGGATGCTGCCAGAGTCATGAATTGTTGAATAAAGCCAATTAGATCCTCAAATTTACTCAGCTGAATTTTGTTTTTAACAGTATTAATCCTCATTGGGTTCCACTGTGGTATTATAGCCTTGTCCTAAGTCCCTGTTCACTATGGAAGCTTGCGATAAGGAACTCTGATGCATCTCCCTGTTGCTGTATCTTTAACACACTGCATCCATAAAGTGCTTTTTATCACACAGCTTCAACTTCTGTTCCACCACTTAGTGTGAAAGTTCAAAGCACTTGGAGGGGCTGCTTTATAGTGGATCCACCTGGAGACCTGCAATCAACACATTTGGGGCTTCTGCTGTCTGTAACCCAGCCCTGCAAGGTATCAGAGCATGATAAACACATCCTGAGTCCCAAATGGTGGGGTGACAGCCACTGTTGGTACCTGAGATTTTAGGTGGTGGGCAGATAGTTCTGTTTTTAATTGCAATTTATATGTTTTAGAAAAATATGTCACTACTCAAACCCATGATTTTAAGGCATAAGCAAGGCTAAAGAATGAATTTAAGATTTTTTAAAAGTGAGTTGATTAGAAAGTACTTTTAAAATAACAGTACAAGTGGCTAGGACATAGCGAAAATCAAGATGGTGTTACTCCAATGCGGGAAACTTTGGCATATGAGATATTGACTGGTGACTAAGTAGTGAATGAACTAGCAGATTCAGTAAGTATAGAATAAATTATCCTAAGCGAGTCAGGCTTCGTTCTCACGAACATCTACAGAAGCCCACCAAGTGCCAAGCCTACCACGTGCGGGCAGTTGACTACATGTAATACAGGCCCAATTAAGCAGGTCTCAAACCAGACTCAGACTGTTGGGGTCGAAAGCTGGAGTGTGAGGGTAGAAGGTGAAGCGTTGTGGGGCGTGGCCAAACACCCTGCAGGTGCGTGCGGGAGCGTGGCTGGAGAGGGGCGGGTCCTAGCGGCGGAAGGCGGAAGCTGCTGCAGAGTCACCTGATTCAAGTAACATGGCTGTTACCCTTTAAGAACTGCGGTGCGGGTTCCAAGTGGGACTCCTGACCGCTTGGGCGGTCGACGGCAGGTGTGCGGAGACTGGGAGCTGGCCCCGGTTCCGAGGCGGCGCGCGGCGGCGGCGGCGGCGGCGGCGGAGCGAGACAGGCAGCCCGGGGCGGCGTGGTCCGTGAGCCGGCGCCGGAGGCAGCGCGGAGCCGCAGACTCCCCTAGCCCCGGCGCGGTCCGGGCTGCCGCGGGCTGAGGAGTCGCGGGGCTCCGGGGAACGCCCCGAGCTGCCACCATGAACCCCGGCTGAAGGATTTCGCGCCGCTCACGCCCAACACCATGCGCGCCCTGAATGACAAGCTCCACGAAAGCTGAAGGTGGCAGCGCTGGAGATAGACAGGTAAGAGCCGCGGGCACCCGGGATAGGCGTGGAGAGCGGAGCCGGGACTCCTTCCTGGTTCTGCAGGGGTCCCGCTCCTCCGGGCAGCTCCTCACGCCTTTGCAGCCAGTGTTGGTACTCCAGGTTTCAGGCCCTTAGGGCCGTGCTTAAGAGCAGGAGATTGGCAGTCCCAGCTTTGCTTCTGACTCTGTGACGTGGGCCAAGTTCTTTAACCTACTGATACCCCAAAGGGCTGCCGTGAGAATGAAGCGACGTAATGTATGTGTGCTGCTTAGGGCTGCGGTGAGAATGAAGCGCCGTAACGTATATCTGGTGCTTAACACAGTGCCTGGCACATGGTGCGTCCTCAGTGTGGTCTCCATCAAAACGAGCAAATCAGAGACTGGCCTCTGATGCGAGGGAGATGGGAAGCGTGAGAATTTGCTAAGGATGTTGACCTGCCTCATTTCTTACCCAGCTTCTGAGAAGTGAAAGGGATAGTTAGTTGACCAAGTGGAGAAATAAGCGAAAACCTCAAGGCTCAGAAGGGCTGTTTATCTCTGTCATATCACGCTTCCCTGAAAGTGAAAGAAGGAATTATTCTTGTTTCTGCACTCTTACTACACGTACAGCAGTACCCTCTTATCTGTGGGGGATATGTCCCCAGACACCCAGTGGATGCCTGAAACCTTGGATGATACCAAGCTCTATATATACTATGTTTTTCCCCATACATACGTATGTATGGTAAAGTTTAAGCACAGTAAGAGAATATCCTAATGACCGGCATCACCAGCATTGCACTTTAGAGCCATTATTAAGTAAAATAAGGGCTATTTGAACATAAGCATTGCGATACCGACAGTCGATCTGATAACCCAGAAGCTACTAAGTATGTGGGTATCATATACAGCATAGATATGCTGGAGGAAGGGTGACTAATGTTCTGGTGGGATAGCACAGTATTTCATCTCACCACTCTGAACCGCATACAGTTTAAAACTTAGAAATTGTTTATTTCTGGAATTTTCCTTTTAATATTTTCTGACCTGCTGTTGACCATTGGTAACTGAAACTGGATAACGGGGTTCCATTGTATTTGTAACCATGATCTGACATTTTCCTTTTTTTTTTTTAATTATAAAACAAGGTATTTAACTGTGAACATTAAGGTTTTTCTGCTGTTATTTTACATTTGTATTTTTTTTTCCAGCCAAATCATTGTGATAAAGTCTGGTGGGTGGGTCATTTCAGAGGAGTGGAAAAGAGCAGGCTGTGAAACTGAAAGAATGCCAGTCTGGGCGTCAGGAAATACGGACTGTAGTCCTGCCCTGTCCAGTAGGGTAGCCACTGGCCATGCTTGGCTGTTTACATTTAAATTATTAAAGACAAAATAAAAAATTTAAATCGAGTTCTTCAGTCACACTACCCATATCTGACATATTCAGTAGCCACATGTGGCTGTCAGATACCATAATGGACAGTGTAGAGTTTAGAACATTTCCGGCACTACCGAATGCTCTCTTGGACCCCTCTAATCTAGTCTGTGGTGTGACATTCTTTGACCTCCAGCAAATTCCTTAACTCAGGGTTTCTTAATCTCAGCAATGTTGACATTTTGGGACAGATAATTCTTGGTTGTGGTGGGCTGTCCTGTGCATTATAGGATTTTTAGCAGCATCCCAGGTCTCTGTCCACTAGACACCAGTAGCTTTCCATCAGTTGTACAACCAAAAATCTCTCCAGAAACACTGCCTAATGTCCCATGGGGATGGACAGTCACCCCGGTTGAGAACCACTGCCTTAACTGCTTTGGGTTTTAGTTTCCTCCTCGGCTAAATGGTTTGGATTTTGCTAAGAGGACCCTCACATTCAGCTCTAACATCCAGTATGTCCAGAACCACCTAGCTGCTTCTCTCATCAAGCACCACTTTCTTGAATGCTCTCTTTTCCCACCACTAGTGGTGGTTACCCTGACTCTCACCAGTGCCAGCAAGTCGTAATGATAAGTATTGCTATAATGAGTAGGAGACCCAGAGCTGATGTATAGGCTTGGCTCCATATCCGTGGTTTTACCAGCTGATGCTACAGTGACACCTGTTTTGTCCATCACCCACTCTGTTTCTCAGGAATGTTCAGTTTTATCATAGCTTGAGTCATCGGTTGAGTCCTTGAATAGAGGTGTTCATCTCAGCATTATTGTTGCCTCCAACACATCTTGCGTAAGTGCTCTCACTCTGCAGGCTGTTCTGGAAGGGCTTTGTCTTTAATGGGGTTCATTTTGTGTGTGTTTTTTTTTTTTTAAAGCATGGATCATTTTGTTTTTAATTTTATTTATTTATGGCTGTGTTGGGTCTTCGTTTCTGTGCGAGGGCTTTCTCTAATTGCGGCAAGCGGGGGCCACTCTTCATCGCTGTGCGCGGGCCTCTGACTATCACGGCCTCCCTTGTTGCAGAGCACAGGCTTAAGACACGCAGGCTCAGTAATTGTGGCTCACGGGCCTAGTTGCTCCACGGCATGTGGGATCTTCCCAGACCAGGGCTCGAACCCGTGTCCCCTGCATATTAGCAGGCAGATTCTTAACCACTGCGCCACCAGGGAAGCCCCATTTTGTGTTTGACATTGCCCTTGGCTTGTGGAATCAGGGAAACCCCTTAGGGCCTTCACTGGACTATAAACTCCTTAAGAGCAGAGACCCTGTTTTATTTATCCTCAGCATTTAGCACAGTGCCTGGCAGCATTTGACGGTTGGCATCTAAATGAATGAATGTTCATACATTTTTGGCAGGGAAATAACATTGCAGTCTAAGGACCTCGCTACTCAAAAGTGTAGCCCGCAGACCAGCAGCATCAGGATCCCCTGGGGACTTGCTAGGAACAGATTCTCCAGCCTCACCCCAAACCTATGGATCAGAATCTGCATATTTAACATGATCCCTGGTGCACATTAGAGTTGGAGGAGCACTGGCCTAGAAGACTCTACACTCAGTTTGGAGCCTTCTTCAGACATGTTTGGGATGAGGAGTGTCCTGTTTGATATCAGGGACAGAGGGACTTGTGCTTCACCTGGGAGCTTTCTAGTGTCTCTGCTTATAAGGACACTGATCCTATTGGATCAGGGCCACACGTATATGACCTCACTTAACCTTAATTACTTCCCTATAGGCCCTCTCTCCAAATACTGCCACCAGGGTTGTATGAATTAGGGGGCAGGGTGGAACAATTCAGTCCATACCATTGATCATTTTAAAAAGTGATCACGTGTAAAACGCTGTCTGCCTTATTTGCGGGGAGGAGGATTTGGCCCTTGTACATCCCTCATCTCATTTATTTTGTGCAGCTGCCCTATGAGCTAGGTAGTGTTACCCCATTTCACAGATGAGGAAACAGAGGCTCCTTGAGGGTAAGAAATCATCCCAAGCTTTCACAGCTAGAACCTGGATCTAAAAACTCAGGTTCTTCTGTCTCAAAAGGCTTCCCCACTACATGAATTGTTTTCCCTTCCGAAAGCAGAACATATACTTAATAAGTTTCATACTTGAACACCCCCATGGTAGTTTTAACTGCCACTTTCTGTTTTCTGGAAACCATCTGTCTGCTCGAGTGGCAGAACCAGTACTGCATGGGGTGCTGGAGTGAGGGATTAAAACTCCTAATAAGAGGAGGGTGTTTTATCTTGATGACAGGCCTCTCAGACACTAAAAACGCAGAGACGGATGCTTGGCTCGACTGAAGGACCCCAGACTCTAGACTCTGAAGACGGGGTTGTGTTAAGTGACCAGGATCTGATGGCTAAATGTGTGAGCCTGTTGTGCACAGTCCTGGAGAGCCTTTACCCCACAGCCTGGCTCCAACACGCCCACACAGCTTTCTCAAGGATAAGGCCCTGAGGCTAAGATTTTAGAATGGCTGTGGCAGGTTTTGCGGGGGGCCCTGGGTGTCAGGGGTTATAGTTACCCTGATGAGTCCCGAGGACAGGGATGGTGAGACCCCAGGCCCTGCTCTCCGGGAGAGTCTAGCGTGGGGGAGAAACGCCAGCAGGCGTTCTGATAAGTGTGGTGGGTGCTCCCTCGCTGCGGTGACAGGGCCCTCACTGCAGGCTGGGAGAGATGATGCCCTTCGTGGTGACCAGGGATGGGCTCACTGGCAAGTCTCTGGTGTTCCTGAACTTTGAGTTCCTAAAGCCAGCAAATGGAGGTGTCCAGGCCCCGTGCCCTGAGAACACCGAAGCCCAAGGAGGGGCTCCAGGATCAGAGCTCCTGAGGGATGAGTCCCTGCCTGCTGGGGAAGGCAGGGTGGGGAGGGTGGCGTGGGGAGCCGGGATCCCTGGGGCTCTGTGATCAGATCAGGGTTGAACTGCTGAGTTTGACCTGGCCTTTTGGAGCCTGCCACCTCTGTAGGGAGACACTGTTTATTACCAAGTGATTTCAGGCAGATTTTGGAGTGTGGGTCAGAATTCCACCCGGCAGATTGCCTCATTCAGGGGTCACAGACTGGCACAGAGGGGCTGTGTCCTGCCGGCAGACCTGTTTGGTTTGGCCTGGATCCCAGGGTGTTTTTTTTAATAATATTTTTTTTCCTCCCTCTCTTGTGGAAGGGTTGGCATGTTTTCATTGTTTGTGGTAAGCGTGATTTTGCTATTGTCTTTTTTTGTTTGTTTTATTTTGGGGGTGGGGGTGTTGCTTTTTTTAAAAATTTATTTTATTGAAGTGTAGTTGATTTACAGTGTTGTGTTCATTTCTGCTGTGCAGCAAAGTGATTCAGTTGCACAAAAATATACATTCTTTTTTTAATATTCTTTTAAAAATATTTTTTAAATATTCTTTTTTAAAATATCCTATGGTTTATCATAGGACACTGAATATAGTCCTCTGCACTATACAGTTGGATCTTGTTGTTTATCCATTTCGTAAATAATAGTTTACATCTGCTAATTCCAACCTTCCACTCCATCCCTCTCCCACCCCTCCCCCCCTCGGCAACCACAAGTCTGTTCTCTGTGTCCCTGAGTCTCTTTCCGTTTCATAGATAGGTTCATTGTGTCATATTTTAGATTCCACATAAAAGTGATCTCATATGGTATTTGTCTTTCTCTTTCTGACTTCACTTAGTATGATAATCTCTAGTCGCATCCATGTTGCTGCAAATGGCATTATTTCGTTCTTTTTTATGGCTGAGTATTATTCCATGGTATATATGTACCACATCTTCTTTATCCATTCATCTGTGGATGGACATTTAGGTTGTTTCCATGTCTTGGCTATTGTGAATAGTGCTCCTATGAACATATGGGTGCAGATTAGAATTTTGTTTGGATATATGCCAGGGAATGGGATTGCTGGATCATATGGTAGTTCTATTTTCAGTTTTCTGAGAACCTCCATACTGTTTTTCCACAGTGGCTGCACCAACTTACATTCCCACCAACAGTGCAGAAGGGTTACCTTATTTCCACACCCTCTCCAGAATTTGTTATTTGTCGTTTTTAATCATGGCCATTCTTTTTTTTTTTTTTAACATCTTTATTGGGGTATAATTGCTTTACAATGGTGTGTTAGTTTCTGCTTTATAACAAAGTGAATCAGTTATACATATACATATGTTCCCATATCTCTTCCCTCTTGCATCTCCCTCCCTCCCACCCCTCCAGGCGGTCACAAAGCACGGAGCTGATCTCCCTGTGCTATGTGGCTGCTTCCCACTAGCTATCTACCTTACGTTTGGTAGTGTATATAATATGTCCATGCCTCTCTCGCGCTTTGTCACAGCTCACCCTTCCCCCTCCCCATATCCTCCAGTCCGTTCTCCAGTAGGTCTGTGTCTTTATTCCTGTCTTACCCCTAGGTTCTTATGACATTTTTTTTCTTAAATTCCATATATATGTGTTAGCATACAGTATTTGTCTTTCTCTTTCTGACTTACTTCACTCTGTATGACAGACTCTAGGTCTATCCACCTCATTACAAATAGCTCAATTTCATTTCGTTTTATGGCTGAGTAATATTCCATTGTATATATGTGCCACATCTTCTTTATCCATTCATCCGATGATGGGCACTTAGGTTGTTTCCATCTCTGGGCTATTGTAAATAGAGCTGCAATGAACATTTTGGTACATGACTCTTTTTGAATTATGGTTTTCTCAGGGTATATGCCCAGTAGTGGGATTGCTGGGTCATATGGTAGTTCTATTTGTAATTTTTTAAGGAACCTCCATACTGTTCTCCATAGTGGCTGAACCAATTCACATTCCCACCAGCAGTGCAGGAGTGTTCCCTTTTCTCCACACCCTCTCCAGCATTTATTGTTTCTAGATTTTTTGATAATGGCCATTCTGACTGGTGTGAGATGATATCTCATTGTAGTTTTGATTTGCATTTCTCTAATGATTAATGATGTTGAGCACTCTTTCATGTGTTTGTTGGCAGTCTGTATATCTTCTTTGGAGAAATGTCTATTTAGGTCTTCTGCCCATTTTTGGATTGGGTTGTTTTTTTGTTATTGAGCTGCATGAGCTGCTTGTAAATTTTGGAAATTAATCCTTTGTCAGTTGCTTCATTTGCAAATATTTTCTCCCATTCTGAGGGTTGTCTTTTGGTCTTGTTTATGGTTTTCTTTGCTGTGCAAAAGCTTTGAAGTTTCATTAGGTTCCATTTGTTTATTTTTGTTTTTATTTCCATTTCTCTAGGAGGTGGGTCAAAAAGGATCTTGCTGTGATTTATGTCATAGAGTGTTCTGCCTATGTTTTCCTCTAAGAGTTTTATAGTGTCTGGCCTTACATTTAGGTCTTTAATCCATTTTGAGCTTATTTTTGTGTATGGTGTTAGGGAGTGATCTAATCTCATACTTTTATATGTACCTGTCCAGTTTTCCCAGCACCACTTATTGAAGAGGCTGTCCTTTCTCCACTGTACATTCCTGCCTCCTTTATCAAAGATAAGGTGACCATATGTGCGTGGGTTTATCTCTGGGCTTTCTATCCTGTTCCATTGATCTATCTTTCTGTTTTTGTGCCAGTACCATACTGTCTTGATTACTGTAGCTTTGTAGTATAGTCTGAAGTCAGGGAGCCTGATTCCTCCAGCTCCGTTTTTCGTTCTCAAGATTGCTTTGGCTATTCGGGGTCTTTTGTGTTTCCATACAAATTGTGAAATTTTTTGTTCTAGTTCTGTGAAAAATGCCAGTGGCAGTTTGATAGGGATTGCATTGAATCTGTAGATTGCTTTGGGTAGTATAGTCATTTTCACAATGTTGATTCTTCCAATCCAAGAACATGGTATAATCTCTCCATCTATTTGTATCTTCTTTAATTTCTTTCATCAGTGTCTTATAATTTTCTGCATACAGGTCTTTTGTCTCCTTAGGTTGGTTTATTCCTAGATATTTTATTCTTTTTGTTGCAGTGGTAAATGGGAGTGTTTTCTTGATTTCACGTTCAGATTTTTCATCATTAGTGTATAGGAATGCAAGAGATTTCTCTGCATTAATTTTGTATCCTGCAACTTTACCAAATTCATTGATTAGCTCTAGTAGTTTTCTGGTAGCATCTTTAGGATTCTCTATGTATAGTATCATGTCATCTGCAAACAGTGACAGCTTTACTTCTTCTTTTCCGATTTGGATTCCTTTTATTTCCTTTTCTTCTCTGATTGCTGTGGCTAAAACTTCCAAAACTATGTTGAATAAGAGTGGTGAGAGTGGGCAACCTTGTCTTGTTCCTGATCTTAGTGGAAATGCTTTCAGTTTTTCACCATTGAGGATGATGTTGGCTGTGGGTTTGTCATATATGGCCTTTATCATGTTGAGGAAAGTTCCCTCTATGCCTACTTTCTGCAGGGTTTTTATCATAAATGGGTATTGAATTTTGTCAAAAGCTTTCTCTGCATCTATTGAGATGATCATATGGTTTTTCTCCTTCAATTTGTTAATATGGTTTATCACATTGATTGATTTGCATATATTGAAGAATCCTTGCATTCCTGGAATAAACCCCACTTGATCATGGTGTATGATCCTTTTAATGTGCTGTTGGATTCTGTTTGCTAGTATTTTGCTGAGGATTTTTGCATCTGTGTTCATCAGTGATATTGGCCTATAGTTTTCTTTCTTTGTGACATCCTTGTCTGGTTTTGGTATCAAGGTGATGGTGGCCTCGTAGAATGAATTTGGGAGTGTTCCTCCCTCTGCTATATTTTGGAAGAGTTTGAGAAGGATAGGTGTTAGCTCTTCTCTAAATGTTTGATAGAATTCGCCTGTGAAGCCGTCTGGTCCTGGGCTTTTGTTTGTTGGAAGATTTTTAATCACATTTTCTATTTCAGTGCTTGTGATTTGTCTGTTCATATTTTCTATTTCTTCCTGATTCAGTCTTTGGCAGGTTGTGCATTTCTAAGATTTTGTCCATTTCTTCCAGGTTGTCCATTTTATTGGCATAGAGTTGCTTGTAGTAGTCTTTCATGATCTTTTGTATTTCTGCAGTGTCAGTTGTTACTTCTCCTTTTTCATTTCTAAATCTATTGATTTGAGTCTTTTCCCTTTTTTTCTTGATGAGTCTGGCTAATGGTTTATCTATTTTGTTTATCTTCTCAAAGAACCAGCTTTTAGTTTTATTGATCTTTGCTATTGTTTCCTTCATTTCTTTTTCATTTATTTCTGATCTGATTTTTATGATTTCTTTCCTTCTGCTAACTTTGGGGTTTTTTTGTTCTTCTTTCTCTAATTGCTTTAGGTGCAAGGTTAGGTTGTTTATTTGATATATTTCCTGTTTCTTAAGGTGGGTTTGTATTGCTATAAACTTCCCTCTTAGAACTGCTTTTGCTGCATCCCATAGGTTTTGGGTCGTCGTGTCTCCATTGTCACTTGTTTCTAGGTATTTTTTTATTTCCTCTTTGATTTCTTCAGTGATCACTTCGTTATTAAGTAGTGTATTGTTTAGCCTCCATGTGTTTGTATTTTTTACAGATCTTTTCCTGTAATTGATATCTAGTCTCATGGCGTTGTGGTCGGAAAAGATACTTGATACAATTAAATTTACCAAGGCTTGATTTGTGACCCAAGATATGATCTGTCCTGGAGAATGTTCCATGAGCACTTGAGAAAAATGTGTATTCTGTTGTTTTTGGATGGAATGTCCTATAAATATCAATTAGGTCCGTCTTGTTTAATGTATCATTTAAAGCTTGTGTTTCCTTATTTATTTTCATTTTGGATGATCTGTCCATTGGTGAAAGTGGGGTGTTAAAGTCCCCTACTATGAATGTGTTACTGTCGATTTCCCCTTTTATGGCTGTTAGTATTTGTCTTATGTATTGAGGTGCTCCTATGTTGGATGCATAAATATTTACAATTGTTATGTCTTCTTCTTGGATCGATCCCTTGATCATTATATAGTGGCCTTCTTTGTTTCTTCTAATAGTCTTTATTTTAAAGTCTACTTTGTCTGATATGAGAATTGCTACTCCAGCTCTCTTTTGGTTTCCATTTGCATGGAATATCTTTTTCCATTCCCTTACTTTCAGTCTGTATGTGTCTCTAGGTCTGAAGTGGGTCTCTTGTAGACAGCATATATATGGGTCTTGTTTTTGTATCCATTCAGCCAATCTGTGTCTTTTGATGGAAGCATTTAATCCATTTACATTTAAGGTAATTATCGATATGTATGTTCCTATTCCCATTTTCTAAATTGTTTTGGGGTTGTTATTGTAGGTCTTCTCCTTCTCTTGTGTTTCTTGCCTAGAGAAGTTCCTTTAGCATTTGTTGTAAAGCTGGTTTAGTGGTGCTGAACTCTCTCAGCTTTTGCTTGTCTGTAAAGGTTTTAATTTCTCCATCAAATCTGAATGAGATCCTTGCTGGGTAGAGTAATCTTGGTTGCAGGTTTTTCTCCTTCATCACTTTCAATATGTCCTGCCACTCTCTTCTGGCTTGCAGAGTTTCTGCTGAGAGATCAGCTGTTAACCTTATGGGGATTCCCTTGTGTGTTATTTGTTGTTTTTCCCTTGCTGCTTTTAATATGCTTTCTTTGTATTTAATTTTTGACAGTTTGATTAATATGTGTCTTGGCGTATTTCTCCTTGGATTTATCCTGTATGGGACTCTCTGTGCTTCCTGGACTTGATTAACTATTTCCTTTCCCATATTAGGGAAGTTTTCAACTATAATCTCTTCAAATATTTTCTCAGTCCCTTTCTTTTTCTCTTCTTCTTCTGGAACCCCTATAATTCGAATGTTCGTTCATTTAATGTTGTCCCAGAGGTCTCTCAGACTGTCCTCAGTTCTTTTCATTCTTTTTTCTTTATTCTGCTCTGCAGTAGTTATTTCCACTATTTTATTTTCCAGGTCACTTATCCGTTCTTCTGCCTCAGTTATTCTGCTATTGATCCCATCTAGAGTATTTTTCATTTCATTTATTGTGTTGTTCATCATTGTTTGTTTCATCTTTAGTTCTTCTAGGTCCTTGTTAAATGTTTCTTGCATTTTGTCTATTCTATTTCCAAGATTTTTGGATCATCTTTACTATCATTATTCTGAATTCTTTTTCAGGTAGACTGCCTATTTCCTCTTCATTTGTTAGGTCTGGTGGGTTTTTATCTTGCTCCTTCATCTGCTGTGTGTTTTTCTGTCTTCTCATTTTGCTTATCTTACTGTGTTTGGGGTCTCCTTTTTGCAGGCTGCAGGTTCATAGTTCCCGTTGTTTTTGGTGTCTGTCCCCAGTGGCTGAGGTTGGTTCAGTGGGTTGTGTAGGCTTCCTGGTGGAGGGGACTAGTGCCTGTGTTCTGGTGGATGAGGCTGGATCTTGTCTCTCTGGTGGGCAGGTCCACGTCTGGTGGTGTGTTTTGGGGTGTCTGTGGACTTACTATGATTTTAGGCAGCGTCTCTGCTAATGGGTGGGGTTGTGTTCCTATTTTGCTAGTTGTTTGGCATAGGGTGTCCCACACTGTAGCTTGCTGGTTGTTGAGTGAAGCTGGGTGCTGGTGTTGAGATGGAGATCTCTGGGAGATTTTTGCCGTTTGATATTATGTGGAGCTGGGAGGTCTCTTGTGGACCAGTGTCCTGAAGTTGGCTCTCCCACCTCACAGGCACAGCACTGACTCCTGGCTGCAGCACCAAGAGCTTTTCATCCACACGGCTCAGAATAAAAGGGAGAAAAAGTAGAGAGAAATAATTAGTAGAAGAAAGAAAGAAAGAAAGAGAAAGAAAGAAAGGAGGGAAGGAAGGAAGGAAGAAGAAAGAAGGAAAGAAAGAAAGGGAGGGAGGGAGGGACGGTGGGAGGAAGGAAGGAAGGAAGGAGGGAAGGAAGGAAGGAAAAAAGAAAGAAAGAAAGAAGATAAAGTAAAATAAAATAAAGTAAAATATAATAAAGTTATTAAATTAAAAAATAAGTATTAAGAAAAAAATTTTTTTTAAAAATGGACGGATAGAACCTTAGGACAAATGGTGGAAGCAAAGCTATACAGACAAAATCTCACACAGAAGCATACACATACACCCTCACAAAAAGAGGAAAAGGGGAAAAAATCATAAATCTTGCTCTCAAAATCCACCTCCTCAATTTGAGATGATTCGTTGTCTAAAGGAGGGAGGGAGGGAAGGGAGGGAGGGAGGGAGGGAGGTTCAGGGAGGAAGGAAGGTAGGAAGGAAGATAAAGTAAAATAAAATAAAGGTATTAAAATTAATTAAGAAAAAATATTAAAAAACGGACGGACAGTACCCTAGAACAAATGGTGGAAGCAAAGCTATACAGACAAAATCTCACACAGAAGCATACACATACACACTCACAAAAAGAGGAAAAGGGGAAAAAATCATAAATCTTGTTCTCAAAGTCCACCTCAATGTGGGATGATTCGTTGTCTATTCAGGTATTCCACAGATGCAGGTACATCAAGTTGATTGTGGAGCTTTCATCTGCTGCTCCTGAGGCTGCTGGGAGAGATTTCCTTTTCTCTTCTTTGTTCTCACCGCTCCCAGGGGCTCCGCTTTGGATTTGGCCCCACCTCTGCGTGTAGGTCGCTGGAGGGCGTCTGTTTTTCGCTCAGACAGGATGGGGTTAAAGGAGCTGCTGATTCGGGGGCTCTGGCTCACTCAGGCTGGGGGGGAGGGAGGGGCACAGAGTGCGGGGCGAGCCTGCTGTGGCAGCAGAGGCCAGCGTGACGTTGCACCAGCGTGAGGCACACTGTGCGTTCTCCCGGAGAAGCTGTTCCTGGATCCCGGGACCCTGGCAGTGGCGGGCTGCACAGGCTCCCCGGAAGAGGGGTGTGGATAGTGACCTGTGCTCACACACAGGCTTCTTGGTGGCGGCAGCAGCAGCCTTAGCGTCTCATGCCCGTCTCTGGGGTCCGCGCTTTAGCCGCAGCTCGTGCCCGTCTCTGGAGCTCCTTTAAGCAGCACTCTCAATCCCCTCTCCTCGCGCACCAGGAAACAAAGAGGGAAGAAAAAGTCTCTTGCCTCTTCGGCAGCTCCAGACCTTTTCCCAGACTCCCTCCCGGCTAGCCGTGGTGCACTAACCCCTTCAGGCTGTGTTCACACAGCCAACCCCAGTCCTCTCCCAGTGCTCCGACCGAAGCCCAAGCCTCAGCTCCCAGCCCCGCCTGCCTCGGCGGGGGACCAGACAAGCCTCTCGGGCTGGTGAGTGCTGGTCGGCACCAATCCTCTGTGCGGGAACCTCCCCGCTTTGCCCTCCGCACCCCTGTTGCTGTGCTCTCCTCCGAGGCTCCGAAGCTCCCCCACTCTGCCACCCGCAGTCTCCGCCCACGAAGGGGCTTCCTAGTGTGTGGAAACCTTTCCTCCTTCACAGCTCCCTCCCACTGGTTCAGGTCCCGTCCCTATTCTATTGTCTCTGTTTTTTCTTTTGCCCTACCCAGGTGCGTGGGGAGTTTCTTGCCTTTTGGGAGGTCTGAGGTCTTCTGCCAGCATTCAGTAGGTGTTCTGTAGGAGTTGTTCCACGTGTAGATGTATTTCTGGTGTATCTGTGGGGAGGAAGGTGATCTCCGCGTCTTACTCTTACGCCATCTTCCCCTCGTCCAATCATGGCCATTCTGACAGTTGTGAGGTGGTACCTCATTGTACTTTTGATTTGAATTTCTCTAATAATTAGCGATTTTGAGCATCTTTTTTAAAAAAATTTATTGGGACTTCCCTGGTGGTGTAGTGGTTAGGAATCCACCTGCCAGTGCAGGGGACACAGGTTCAAGCCCTGTCTGGGAAGATCCCACATGCCGCAGAGCAACTAAGCCCATGCACCACAACTACTAAGCCTGCGCTCTAGAGCCCGTGAGCCACAACTACTGAGCCCGCGTGCCACAACTACTGAAGCCCGTGCGCCTAGAGCCCATGCTCCGCAACAAGAGAAGCCACCACAATGAGAAGCCCGCACACCACAATGAAGTGTAGCCCCTGCTCGCCACAACTAGAGAAAGCCTGTGCATAGCAATGAAGACCCAAACGCAGCCAAAAATACATTTATTAAAAAAAATTTTTATTGGAGTATAGTTGATATACAGTTGTGTTAGTTTCAGGTGTACAGCAAAGTGATTCAGTTATGCATATACATATATTCATTCTTTTTCGGATTCTTTTCTCATATAGCTTATCACAGAATATTGAGTAGAGTTCCCTGTGGTGTACCGTAGGTCCCCATTGGTCATCTATCTTATATGTGCGTGTGTTCATCCCAAGCTCCTGATTTATCCCTCCCCACCATGTTTCCCCTTTGGTAACCATAAGTTTGTTTTTGATATCTATAAGTCTGCTTCTGTTTTGTAAATAAGAACATTTGTATCTTTTTTTAAATTAAATTTCACATATGAATGATATCATGTGAAATTTATCTGTCTGACTTCTTCACTTAGTATAATAATCTCTATCTAGGTCCAGACATGTTGCTGCAAATGGCATTATTTTGTTGTTTTTTATGGCCGAGTAATATTCCATTGTATATATGTACCACATCTTCTTTATCCACCTCTCTGTTGATGGACATTTAGGTTGCTTCCATGCCTTGGCTATTGTGCATAGTGCTGCAGTGTACACGGGGGTGCATGTATCCTTTCAGATTATGGTTTTCTCTGGATATATGCCCAGGAGTGAGATTGCTGGATCATATGGTAGCTCTATTTTAAGTTTTTAAAGGAGTCTCCATACTGTTCTCCATAGTGGTTGTACCAATTTACAGTCCCACCAACAGTGTAGGAGGATTCCCTGTTTCTCCATCTTGTTTACCCTTTCAAATAACCAGCTCTTGGTTTTATTGATTTTTAGAATTTTTTAAAAATTTCTATTTTATTTATTTCCTCTCTGATCTTTATTATTTCCTTCCTTCTGCTGACTTTTTACAGGGTATTTAATTTTTTTTAAATTTATTTATTTAATTAATTTATTTATTGTTGGCTGTGTTGGGTCTTCGTTGCTGTGCGCGGGCTTTCTCTAATTGCGGTAAGCAGGGGCTACTCTTTGTTGCGGTGCGCAGGCTTCTCATTATGGTGGCTTCTCTTATTGCAGAGCACGGGCTCTAGGCACGCAGGCTTCAGTAGTTGTGGCTTATGGGGCCTAGAGCGCAAGCTCAGTAGTTGTGGCTCATGGGCTTAGTTGCTCCGCAGCATGTGGGATCTTCCCGGGCCAGGGGTTGAACCCATGTCCCCTGTACTGGCAGGCAGATTCTTAACCAGGGAAGCCCCTGAAGGGTATTTTAAATTGAGAAATTTCACAGTGAATTTCAGGTTTCTGGCATCTCTTAAGGGAACCCTGGGGCTTTGTGATCAGATCAAGGTTGAACTGCTGAGTTTGACCTAGCTCTTTGGAGCCTACCGCCTCTGTAGGGAGACACTACTTATTACCAACTGGCTTAAGTCAGTTTTTACAGTGTGGGTCAGAATTCCACACAGCTCTGGTCTTTACCAGCAGTGGGACCTCAGCAAATTGCTTCATTCAGGGATCACAGACTGGCATCCAGGGGCTGTGTCCGGCCAACAGACCTGTTTGGTTTGGCCTGGATCCCAGGGTCTTTTAAACTGACAAATTTCATAGTAAAATTTGAGTTTCTGGGTTCTCTTAAGGAATGGGAAGATGTGGCTCTGTGGGGCCCACATTCCCACATAGAAGATCAGGGGACCCAGGGGTCCAACCTCCTACCCCAGCCGAGACTTGGGCTCCCCAGTTTGCTTCCTGTGTTGACAGGTTCAGCACAGCCTGTCTTACCTCCCTTGGCCTTCTCACTTGTGTCTCTTTCTTGGCCCCTGTAAGCATTTGAGTTTGTGACCTTGGGTTTAACCTCTCTGTGCCTCAGTTAACTCATCTTAAAAAGAAAAAAATGCACATTGAAAACATGCTGAGTGAAAGAAGCCAGTCGCAAAAGGCCATGTATTGTATGATTTCACTTATATGAAATGCCTAGAATAGGCAAATCCACAGAGACAGGAAGTAGAGTAGTGGTTGCCTAGGGCTTAGGGAAGGGGATTGGGGGATATGGATAGTGACTACTAATGAGGTAATCTTTCTGGGATGATGAAAATGTCGTAAAATTGACTGTGGCGACAGTTGCACAACTTTGTGAACATACTAAAACCCACTGAATTGTACACGTGAATTTATGGCATGTGAATAATATCTCAATTTTAAAAAATAAGAGTGCCTGTAGGTTGTGTTACAGTTGAGGGAAGCACTTATTCAGTGGTCACAGTTACTGTCACCTGAGATCCAAACATGCCTCCTGCTGTCTCCTTTACAGTTTTTCCACTGATTATACCCAGTGGATGCTTAGTATATTTTGTTACTTAACTCACTCTTGGGCTTTTTCAGAAGCTCTTGGGCCTTTCCTCAGAGGCAGATGTTCCGCTTTTCCTGTTCAGTTATTGGAGACTAGTGAGCAAGTGGAAACCACATTACTTAAATACTCAGCAAAGCAGATGGAGGAGATGTTTACCTGCCAGCTTCTGTTTGGGAAATCACTGCCTGGATATGTTGCCCGATTACAGCATGTCACATACAGAACTGAGGTGGATCATTGGACTTGCCAGGGTAATAAAGGCAGCCCAAAGCCCAGGCTGAGATTTTTACAGCACAGGGACAAACACAACTCTGGATTATCTTTCTGTCCTACTTGGAGCAAGGAGCAAAGCAGGTTCTCAGTCAACAGTTAATGAATGAATATGATCGTGTATGCTGTGTTTAAGATCACAGTTTGTCTGATTGTGACTTTGCACTAATACTGTTACATGAGTATATGCAGTGCAGAACACATTGCATGCATTACCTTATGTAATTCTCTAAAAACAGTGCAAAGTCACAGCCAAGGCTGTCTCCGCTAAAGACACAAAAATGTGCATGCAGTGGCTGAAACCTCTGCCACCTCCTGGCCGGGCCATTTGGACATCAACACATGAAATGAGATAGGGCTAAACGAAATAATGCATGTAAAGTGCCTGGCACCCAGTAGGCATCCAACAGGTGGGAGCTTTGATGTTTGAAGAGAGGATAATGTAACATGGTAGATTTCAGACCTGGTGTCAGAAAAATCTCGGTTTGATTTCTGTACCTCCCATCCATAAGTTGTGTAACCTTGTATGTTTCGTAACAGCTCTGAGCCTCATTTCCCCCCATCTGTAAAATGGGTATTATAGTACCTAGCTCCGTGGCTTATTTTAAGGTTTAAATGAGATAACACGTGTAAAGCATCCACCACATTACCTAGCATGTAGTAAGTGCTCAGGAAATGGTTACTTCTTTCCTGCCTTAATGGTAGAAAACCAGCCCTAGACCTTCAACATCTCAAGTATGTACCTCATCTGTATGTACACCCGTGTGTGGTGGAGGAATGCTTCAGAAATGTCTAACACTAGACAGTGGCAAAAATGCATGGAGAAAGCTGCACTTCAGTTGGGGCCTGAGTTCTGCACAAGGGAAGTACCCTCTGTAATTGGGTGTGTGCACTTTGCAGCTGACGTGCTTTAAGAAGATGGGCGGGAGGAACTGGTGTACAGTTGAGGGGGCCTGGGCTTTGTAGGTGCCAAGGTTCAGATCCTCTGTGACCTCCAGAAAGGGACTTGGTTTCCCTGAGGCTCTATTTCAAATCTAAATGATGAGATGATAATAACTAACTACAGAAGGAGGTTGCTGTGAGGGATAACCAACCCCTGGAATACTTAGAGTGTGTTCCTGGGAAGTGGTCAGCTCCCCAGTCCTCATGCAGCCTGTGGTTGTCCCCGGGCTGCGTTACAGAGGCCGAGGGGCCCAGTGCGGGGCTGTGGTTTTGTTGCAAGAAAGAAAGTGGGGCGCAAGAAGATGGTCACATCCCAGGTCTCAGGTGAGTCCCTGGGACGGCCGCCGACTGTGGGTTCTTGTCTTCATGCAGGAAAGAATTCAAGAGCGAGCCATAGTAAACTGAAAGAAGGTTTATTCAGGGAGATACACACTCCATAGACAGAGTGTGAGCCATCTCGGAAGGTGAGAGAGGCCCCAGGGTATGGGATTGTCAGTTTTTATAGGGGTGGGTAATTTCATAGGCTAATGAGAGGCTTATTCCAGGAATGGAGCCACCGCCCACTTCTGGCCTTTTACTGTCCGCCTCGGAATTGACATGGCGCCTGTGGGTGTGTCATTTAGCTTGCTGATGTGTTACAGTGAAGCTGTACTGAGGCTCAAGGTTAGTAGAAGTCAGTCATCTGCCATCTTGAACCTAGCTGTTTCTAACCAGTTTATGTCGTGTCCTCAATGGCTATGGCATTCTTGTAAAGGTTGTGCCCTGCCCCGTTCCTGTCTCATTTGTGTTGCTGAGACGAGGCCCCAGGTTCTCCTTGGGTGAAAGACACATCCTGGCCTGTCTGTGGCTCCTTCGCAATCAGGGACAAGGTAGTCGGTGTGGCACTTGGTGAAGTTGAGAGCAGGGTAGAGAGCTTGGAGTTGGCCAGCATTGGGCGTTGTGCCTCCTGGGGAATGGGTGTCGCTGCCATCCTGCGACACCTCTGACTAGTTGAGAATGGAGGCTCTGAGCGATCTCTAGAGGATACTTCGTCAGCCAGAGTTTTTAGAGAAATGAAGTAGAAGCCGATCTCTTCTCTGGGACATAGAACAGCGATGCGTGTGACCCTAACGTCAGCAAAGGTCACCGGGACTTGTGATCTGGGCCAGATATTAACTTCAGAACTAGTTGAGATCCCCCAGCTGTGGCTCACAACGTGGAGATGAAAGAGGAGACGGGGTGTTCTTTTGAAGAGACACTAGCCTGGAACTGGGGACGCCCGGATTTCAAACTTCACTTCCTCTGCTTCCCTTTGTAGTTGCTTTTTCTCTCTGCCTGTGCCCTGTGGAGAGACCAGGTCCTGCTGACGGGGGCTATTTGGGGCACCCCCAAGGGGTTGGTTCAGCCCTAGGCAAACGCATGTCAAGTCACATCCTGGCATCGGCATCTGTCCCCAGCCACGGCCCTGGGGACCTGGTCCTTCTCAGTGTGCGTTTTGAGATCCTGGTAGTGGTGCCCTTTGTTCCTCCTAACTTGAATAGTAAACTAGGGGTTAGGCCCGTCCAAGTACAGTTCTGATTTACCCAACAGGTTAGGTGTAGATGAGCAGGCCACCCCTTGTCACCAGTACAGCAGCGTGGGGCTTTGCCCGTGTTTCCCTACAGCTTGCCCTGCGGCCCCGCCTGCCCGCACAGATGGGTCCCTGGGCAGACGCTTACTGATTCCTCACTTACTGTGTGGGGAGCTCTAGACGCGGGCAGAGGGCTGGCGCTCAAGAGGCAGAGAATCGTGGCACCAGTCTGTCCTCAGGGACTCTGGCCTGGAGCTGTGGGGCTAGAAACATGAAACACGTGAGAAAAAACCCGTGACATTCCATGGTGCAGTGCTGGGCACAGACTGCGGGGTGGCCGAGTCCTTCAGCGTTCAGAGGAGTGGTGGTCCTTCCTGGGACGGTCGGGAAAAGCAGGGGGCTGGATGTGAACTGGACTTAAGGCTGGCTAGGATGTGGACGGGAGCGGGAGCTTCCCCATGGAGTGGAATGGACAGGAAGTGTCCAAGGAGTAGCATAGCAGGGCCCAGTAAGAAGCCGTTACTGGAGAGGAAAGTTGTGCTGGGCAGCTGAGCAGTGAGACTGCAGAGGTCAGCCAGCCCTGTCTTGATCACCCTAACTGTCAGGTAGAGAGCGTGGGCTCGGGTCGTGGGACAGGTCTTCCTGCTGTGGCCCCAGGGGTGACCCACAGGGCCAGGCCCAGTGCTCTGAGAACTGGTGGTTTTGGTGAGAACATGTTCTCAGGGTTTCCCTCCACAGGGAACCACTGTTTGTCATTGTCTCGCTCTCCTGGACACTGATAATATTCTTCCTCCAAGAGCAGATAGAGACTTGGGGTTCCAGGCCCTCGGGAACTGAATGGACCATTGTATTTGTAGTGGCCTGGGGTGCCCTGAGTTGCGTCCTGGTAAGATTCGGGGTGGGGGGACCTTGCAGCTGGTGTAGAGCGAACGGGAATGTCAGGGGGTGCTGAACACAGATATTCCCCTTGCCCATCTCCTCCCCCTTCAGGAGACCCTGTTACACTTGACCGCTGTCACCCGTCGTTAGTGCCCCATTCCTCACACTCTCCCACCATTTGGTCTCTGTCAGCCTTTGCAGTCTTCAGAGTTCCCTAAACGCTGTTCGAATCCCTACCACCCACCGCTGCAGATCACTCGTACCTTCCGTGGCTGCTCACGGCCACCAGAAGCAAAAGCCACTTCCTTTGCCAAGCACGTGAGTGGGCGCAGCCTCTCTGGCCCTGTCACCCACGTCTCCTCCACCTGTGTCCTTTGTGCTGCCAATCCAAGTGCCTCTCTCCTTCCTCTGAGCCTTTGTTCATGCTGTTCCCTCTGTCCCGGCTTCCTCACCCTGAATGAACACCTACTGATCTTTCAGAACCCCTTTCAAAAGCTGACCCTCATGAAGCCACACCTCACTCCCTCCCCACGAAAGCTGCCGCTTGTGCTCTTTCTCGCCTGCCCCCTCCTCACCTTGCACTGTCCTCACCAGATTTTTTTTCTCTGTTTTGCATGAAAGTCCTTGAGGCCTCTCTTGTTTCCCCTCCACGGGATTCTGGCAGAGAGCCCCTCAGGGGCAGGGAATGCATCCCCTTTGCTGTCTCTCAAGTGGGGAGGAGGGCCCTTTCCGGTGGCTCAGGGACCTTTTGTGACCTGAAACAAGGAGACAGGCGAGGAGGTGGTTCCAGGACGGGCTGCCCTGCTGGCAGGGCTGGGTCTTTGCTGCCCTGCTGGAGCCTCATGAATGTCGTTACTCCCACTCTCAGGGCTACTCTAACACCGACAGAGCAGAAACACACACGGCCTGGCTTCCCCAGGGGCATCGCAGTCAGAGTCCCCGGGCAGCCTGTCTGGGCAGGAGGGGAGGCACAGCTGCTTGCAGCAGCTTTGGTGATCCCCACATCCTGGACTCCTCAAGAACAAGGGGACACAAGATCTAGGTCTCTGTGGTTAGGAAACAGGCGTGGAAAACTCAGGCTAGAAAAAAGTCATTCTAGGTTTTTCAGACTGTATCACCAATGCTGTAGGGAGTGTGAAATGTCAAATCCAGTCTCTTAGGATGATAAAAGAAAAAAGTTTGCTGCTGCATTGGCTGGGAATCGAACCCAGGCCTCCCGCGTGGCAGGCGAGAATTCTACCACTGAACCACCAGTGCTCCAGCTGTGAACAGCTGTGTGAGCACCTCCCTTTAACCCCAGTCGTCTTGTCTGTACACTGATTCACAGAATGGAAGGCCACATCAGCACAGCTGCAACGGCAGAGGCTTAGGCTTCAGAGCAGGAGAGAAGGCTGGAGGAGGCTGTGTGTGTGCGCGCACAAGCGCGCATGTGTGTATGTGTGTGCGTTACGTGTGTGCGTTACGTGTGTGCGTGAGAAGTTGATTTGCCTTCAGACGTCAGGACAGGAAGTAGAGTTCAAGTCGTTCCTTCTCAGTAGCAAAAAGCCCACTGAGACTCTGGGGACTTCCTCCTCTCTCAAGTGTGGGTCCTCCCATTCCACATTCACGTGGTGTGTTGAGCTGTTTTACAGCTCACAGGCTTCAGCACAGCTTCCTGCTGGAGACTGGCCAAGGCTGAGGGGGTGCAGCAGGAGTCCCCTTACCGGGGGAAGGGTCCCGCAGCCAGTGGTGCCTCTGTGGAGAAGCCAGCTGCTGTTCGTGCTCACGAAGCAGGGAAGTGCGCTCGGAGATTCGCAGCACCCTTGGCTGCTGCAGGCTGGGCGTGACTGAGGAGCTGGATCCTGCAGCAGGATCTCTGGGGGAGCTTGCCAGGAAGAGGCCAAAAAGCAGCACTGCATTGGCCGGGAATCGAACCCGGGCCTCCCGCGTGGCAGGCGAGAATTCTACCACTGAACCACCAATGCTCTGGCTGTTCTCTGGCACACCTGCAGGGCTTTTCTCAAGAGGCCGTGTCTGTCATGATAGTCAGAGAGCTCTGACACATCACTGGGCGTCGTCTGGCTGGTTTGTTCTGTCTGAGAATACCGCGGGTTTCTGTAGAGCCATCCGTGCTGTGCCTTATTACACTGCTTAGGGAGGGGGCGCTCATGGAACTGGCTTCCTCCCGAGGCCCTTGGTTCATCCACAGCCCTCAGCCCCCTGGGGTGGGCTTGGTGGAATCACACCCTATAAAGATCAAAGCAAGAGGGCCCTCACAGACCACCTGCATAGCCCCTTCCTGGAATCCCTGTTTCTGCTCCCACATCCGCCAGCTCAGGAGTCAGGCCTGTTTGATTCACCTGTGGCCACAGTCCCAGGCACAGAATAGATGCCCCCTACGACTTGCGGGATTGAATCTTTATCAAGCCCTGTAATCCCCATTGAACAGCCTTTTTACAGGAGTGGTCACAGCCTCACAGGACAGCACATTTAGTTAAACAACGCTAATTACTAGCAGGTTCCTGACACTGATCTGGAACCGCACAAACTAATTAATACCTTTTGGACTTGACTGTCCTTAAAATTCTTTGAGCCAGCTTGAGACCCCCATTTATGCCATAGGCGAGCAGTGTACCTGCTGTGATGGGCAGAGCAATTAGGCAATGAGTCCAGGCAGCTACTTTGAAAAGTCTGTGATCTCTAGGCCTCCCTCGTCACACCTTCAGCTGCTGCATGGGTCCTAGTCCCTCCCACCCGATGATGAGACAGTCTCCCCCTTCGCATCCATCTCACAGCTTTTTTTTTTTTGGAGTATAATTGCTTTACAATGTTTGTTAGTTTCTTCTGTACAATGAAGTGAATCAGCTGTATGTATACCTATATCCCCTCCTTCTTGGCTCTCCCTCCCACCCCACCCCCACCCCACCTGTCTAGGTCACCACAGAGCACCGAGCTGAGCTCCCTGTGCTATACAGCAGGTTCCCACTAGCTATTTTACACATGGTAGTGTATTTATGTCAAACCTTATCTCCCAATTTATCCCACCCTCCCCTTCCCCCACTACGTCCACATGTCCATTCTCTACATCTCCGTCTCTATTCCGGCCCTGCAAATAGGTTCATCTGTGCCATTTTTCTAGATTCCACATATATGCATTAATATTTGGTTTTGTTTTTCTGACTTCACTCTGTGTGACAGAGTCTAGGTCCATCCACGTGTCTACACATGACCCAATTTCGTTCCTTTTTATGGCTGAGTAATATTCCATTGTATATATGTACCACATCTTTATCAATTCTTCTGCAGATGGATCTTTAGGTTGTTTTCATGTCCTGGCTATTGTAAATAGTGCTGCAATGAACATTGGGGTACATGTATCTTTTTGAATTATGCTCTTTTCAGGGTACATGCCCAGTAGTGGGACTGCTGGGTCATATGGTATTTCTATTTTTAGTTTTTTAAGGAACCTCCATACTGTTTTCCATAGTGGCTGTATCAATTTACATTCCCACCAACAGTGTGAGAGGGTTCCCTTTTCTCCACACCCTCTCCAGCATTGTTTGTAGATCTTTTGATAATGGCCATTCTGACTGGTGTGAGGTGATACCTCATTGCAGTTTTGATTTGCATTTCTCTAATAATTAGTGATGTTGAGCATCTTTTCATGTGTCTCTTCGCCATATGTATGTCTTCTTTGGAGAAATGTCTATTTAGGTCTTCCACCCATTTTTTGCTTGGGTTGTTTTTTTGATATTGAGCTGCATGAGCTGTTTATACGTTTTAGAGATTAATCCTTTGTCAGTTACTTTGTTTGCAAATATTTTCTCCCATTCTGAGGATTGTCTTTTCGTCTTGTTTATGGTTTCCTTCGCTGTGCAGAAGCTTTTAATTAGTTCCCATTTGTTTATTTTTGTCTTTATTTACATTAGGAGGTGGATCAAAAAAGACCTTGCTGGGGCTTCCCTGGTGGCACAGTGGTTGAGAGTCCACCTGCCGATGCATGGGACACAGGTTCGTGCCCCGATCCGGGAGGGTCCTGCGGCTGGGCCCGTGGGCTGTGGCTGCTGGGCCTGCGTGTTTGGAGCAGCAGGAGAGGCCACAGCAGTGAGAGGCCTGTGTACCGCAAAAAAAAAAAAAAAAAAAATCCTGCTGTGATTTATATCAGATAATGTTCTGCCTTTGTTTTCCTCCTAGAGTTTCATAGTGTCCAGTCTTACATTTAGGTCTTTAATCCATTTTGAGTTTGTGTATGGTGTTAGGGAATGTTATCATTTCATTCTTTTACGGGTAGTTGTCCAGTTTGCCCAGCACCACTTATTGAAGAGGCTGTGTTTTCTCCTTTGTATATTCTTGCCTCCTTTGTCATAGATTAGGTGACCATAGGTGCATGGCTTTATCTCTGGGCTTTCTATCCTGTACCATTGATCTACATTTCTGTTTTTGTGCCAGTACCATACTCTCTTGATTACTGTAGCTTTGTAGTATAGTTTGAGGTCTGGAAGCCTGATTCCTCCAGCTCTGTTTTTCTTTCTTAAGATTGCTTTGGCTATTCAGGGTCTTTTGTGTTTCCATACAAATTGTAAAATATTTTCTTATTCTGTGAAAAATGCCATTGGTAATTTGATAGGGATTGCATTGAACCTACAGAGTGCTTTGCATAGTATAGTTATTTTCACAATATTGATTCTTCCAATCCAAGAACATGATATATTTCTTCATCTGTTTGTGTCATCTTTGATTTCTTTCATCAGTGTTTTATAGTTTTCTGAGTACAGATCTTTTGCCTCCTTAGGTAGGTTTATTCATAGGTATTTTATTCTTGTTGTGATGGTAAATGGGACTGTTTCCTTAATTTCTCTTTCTAATCTTTCATTGTTAGTGTATAGGAATGCAAGAGATTTCTGTATATTCATTTTGTATCCTGCAACTTTACCAGATTCATTGATTTGTTCTCATAGTTTTCTGGTGGCATCTTTAAGATTTTCTAGGTATAGTATAATGCCATCTACAAACACTTCTTCTTTTCCAATTTGTATTCCTTTGTTTCTTTTTCTTCTCTGATTGCCATGGCCAGGACTCCCAAAACTGTGGAATAATAGTGGTGAGAGTGGACATCCTTGTCTTGTTCCTGATCTTAGAGGAAATGCTTTCAATTGTTCACCACTGAGAATGATGTTATTATGTTGAGGTGGGTTCCTTCTGTGCCCACTTCCTGGAGAACTTTTATCATAAGTGGGTGTTGAATTTTGCCAAAAGCTTTTTCTGCACCTAATGAGATGATCATGGGGTTTTTCTTAAAACACTCTGACCACCTCTTCAAAACCCATGAGCAGCTTCCCTGTTACCCACGATGTGAGATCCCTTCTCCTGAATCTGAGCTGCTTGGGCCAGCTCATCCCACTTGATTTCCTGCTGTTCTCTGGACCCCAGGCAAATTTGGTTATTTTTCTCTCCTTGCCTTTGCCCACACATTTCCTCCTGCCCAGAACACCTGCTTCCTTCTCTCAGGGTCCCTGCCTCCTTCTCTCAGGGTCCCTGCCTCCTCTGAGGTCCAGCTCAGTTCCCACTCCTGGGAAGATGTCCCTGACCCCCAGGCTGCAGCTCCCCAGTGGTTATCTGGGCCCCTCATGCCACCATTGGCCCTCATGAGGCTTCTCACTGCAGAGATGCTGTGAGCCTCCGAAGGGCAGGGTGTCTTCACGTCCACTGGGCTCTGAAAGGAGACCCTGGTGCCTGACAGAGCTGGGTCTCCCTGTGCTCCCCTCCACTCGGGCAGGGCCTGCCTTGGGAGCATCCCCCCAGGGTGACCACAGGCGCTGCCTCCCTCAGACCCCTCTCCCTGCTAGCATCACCCCCCAGGTGGGCACCTTGCAGGCATCTCTACCCTTCCTGCCCTCTCCCTGCCGCTTCCCACTGCCTCAGCTGTATTTCAGGCCTCCCTTCCTGACCCTGATAGCTGCAGTGTTCTCCCTTGGAGATATTGCAGTCTCCCTCTGTCAAACCAGGCCACCCCCACCCGAGGCAGCCTCTCTGGTCAAAACATAGACATAAGTATGTCACCCCATTGCTGGAAACCTTTCACCAGCTCGTCTTTTTCTTTAACTGTCCCCAGCCACCCCTTCCACACACCAGACTCCTCACCCTTCCCTAAATATAGCGTGTCTTTTCGGGGCCCCCGCCTTTAGCCAGGCTCTTCCCTGTGCCTGAGGTTCCCTGCCTTCCTTTCTTTACCTGGAAAAGTCCTGGTAATGGTACTAAGATCTGACTCAGATAGCACTTCCCCGTCAGCCCAGGGAGACTTACCTGTGGCGTTCTTGCTTCTGTGGTGTTGCTTGTGTCATGTTGCTACACATACTTGTTTGTTTGTGGATCTTCCCTGTTGGATGTAGGCCCAGTTCAGCACCGTCCCTAGAAACAATGACACAGACACAGAGAACCACTTGGGTGCATGAACTGCTTGCAACACTGAGCAAGTATTGAATGAAGACGGTGGATCACTACAGTTTTGGGGCCCCAGCAGGTTCACTTGCATTCTCTCAGATTCCCAGAAGTGACACTGTTCCCCGCTGTTCTTCATTCCGTCATAGACCAAGGGAAGTGGAGACCCAGAAAAGGGGAAGGACCATGACCCAGCCAACGCCTCCCAGTCAGCAGCAGAACTGGGAAAGCCCTGCCCTGAGACGCCTGACTCCCAATTCCTCTTTCTAAACAGGTCATCTCCCTCCCTCACCCCAGCCCCGGGCCCCAGAGCCGGCAGCAGCAGGAGCAGCCTGATCCCGCTGGTCCTGCAGCCCCTCTCTGCTCCCTCTCCAGGCTGGTCCGGGAGTTCGTGGCCCAGAACAACACCGTGCAGATCAAGAACATGATCCAGACGCTGTCTCGGGAATTTGCCCTGTCCCAGCACCCCCCACGGCCGGAAAGGGGGCCTCATTGGCCTGGCCGCCTGCTCCATCGCGCTGGGCAAGGTGAGCCCTTCTCCTGGATGGACGTACACATCAGCCAGGACCTTGACCCTGACCCCTGAGCCCCAGCAGGGTGTTGCAGACTTGTGATTTCTTTATTGCCATTCTCTCCACATCTCAGACCTCAAGGCTGGCTCTGCGGCCTTGCACCCTGGGTCTTGATGCTCTTGGTAATTTAAAAAAAATGTTTCACTTACAGTTAATGGAATAGTGTACAGCTCTATGATGAGAGTATATGATGAGAGTATAGAGTTATGTCAACAGCAGGATCAAAATACAGAACCATTCTGTCCCCCTAATGTCCCCTCATGCTGACCCCACCCTGCCCCCAGTGACAGGGGCAGTTTATGCTCAGCTCACCAGGGCATTCGAGCCAGACCACAGAGATGCAGGGTTTTGCCTTTTGATTAGTTCTCTCGACCTTGATTCCTGCTTTCAGTGCATCCTTTCTGCTGGTCCTTCGGCCTGTGTGAGGAGGGATGCTCCGGGGGCCTCTCCTGCCTGACTCAGGCTCCGTCATCTTCCTCTGTGTCCGCCTGACCCCTGGAGCCAGCCCGGGCCAGGGATTCAGCCAGGTCAGGCAGCCCCCGCCCCCAGCAGGCAGCTCTCATGCCTTTGACCCACAGGACATCGTGACGGAGAGCAACAAGTTCGACCTGGTGGGCTTCATCCCCTTGTTGCGGGAGAGGATTTATTCCAACAACCAGTATGCCCGGCAGTTCATCATCTCCTGGGTAAGGTCCGGCCCCGCGACACTCCTTCTCCAGCTGTAAGGAGCCTCTAGTTGAGTGAGGTCTGCTCTCTGGCTCACCTGGGCACTTTCTGTGGCTGCCGGGATGCCTCACTGTTATCCCTCTAGGAGCCAATGACACCAGATAATCCGAAAACACATGTATTCAGCTTTGCCCCCAAAGCCCATCACGTTTGCCTCTGAAGAGGATGTGGTTCCTTCCTTGTCTCCGGAAACACCCAGATTTACCTTTGAAGCCAGCTGTGCTCTTCCAGCTGTCACACCTCTTCTAGCCTTGCCCACCTTTCCCATGGGTTCCCCTCCCGCACCCCCTGCCCCGCCCCCAGGCATCTGAACTGCCCTGGGGTTAAATTGCCGTTTCCCTGCCCATTGAACAGAAACAACAGCTACTAGCACCCGCTCCCCCGTGGGACACCCGCAGTGCCCTGAAAAGGTGCCTCAGCAGGGCCCCTTCTTGCTGGGCAGTCCGGAGGATGGGCGAGGAGATGCAGGTTCTCTGGCTGGTGACTTTCCCTGATGGTTTCCTCCCCTGGGGCAGATCCTGGTTCTGGAGTCCGTGCCAGACATTAACCTGCTGGATTATTTGCCGGAGATCCTGGATGGACTCTTCCAGATCCTGGGCGACAACGGCAAAGAGATTCGGAAAATGTGAGTGGAGGAGGAGAGGGGCAGGCGGCTGCAGGGGCCCCTCGGCATGTACGCGTACCCCACACCCAACAGACAGGCGGCGGCAGGAGAGCACGAAACTCACCGTCCTCTTCCTGGCTCGTGTGCTTCCTGCTTTGAGGAGCTAGGAGATCATCCACCCCCAGCCTCGGAAAAATGTCCATCTGACAAGTGTGTCCCACAGAGCACAGCAGAAATGGCACCACTGGTGGAGGCTCCTCTGGCTCTGGCTGCATGAGCTGTCTCCTTTCTCCTTTGCTCATTGGTAGGTGTGAGGTGGTCCTTGGAGAATTCTTGAAGGAAATTAAAAAGAACCCCTCCAGTGTTAAGTTTGCTGAGATGGCCAACATCCTGGTGATCCACTGCCAGACCACAGGTGAGCGTGTAAAGGCCCCAAGGCCACCACCACCTCCTCAGAAGTACCTTTCTGTCTCCCCATCTCAGAGAGAGTCCTCCTGGGAGTGTGAATCAATGTGACAGTGGGTCCTGGAGTGGTGGGTCCTTGTGGGAGAGATTCCAATTCTCTAAGAAAGGCATAACTAACCAAGTTCAGGAATTAAAAATGGGGGACCTTACTATATATCCTAATTCATGATTTAGCAATCCATAGTATACTAACAGTGTTCTCCTTATGGCATAACTTTTTACTATATAAACAATATATGATGCTTGAGTATATAATTTAGAAAAACAGATACCAAAATAAAATACAGTCCCACAGCTTAGGCAAAAGTGTTCCTCAATTCTTATAGAATGTAAACTACAAAACATTGAAAAATTAGAGAATACCAACATAAATGTAAAAGACATCCCACATTTATGGATTAGATGACTTAAGATGACAGTACTTCCCAAATTGATCTCCATATTCAATTCAGTCGATATCAAAATAACAGCTGCATTTTTTTCAGAAATGTTTCAGATCCTAAAATTCATATGGAAATGCAAAGGATCCAGAATAGGCAAAACTACCTTTCAAAAGAGGAAAAAAATTGGAAAATTCATACGTCCCAATTTCAGAACTTACTAAAAGCTACAGTAATAGATGGATAGATCAAACAGAACTGAGAATCCATAAATAAACCTTTACATTTATGGTCAGATATTTTTCTTAAGACGTGCCAAAACAATTCAGTGGGGGAAATTAGTCTTTTCAACAAATAGCACTGGAACAACTGGATACCTGCATGCAGAAAAATGAAGTTGGACCCCCTCCTGCCACCATACACACACAAAGAAAAACTCCAAATAGATCACAAGCCTAAGTACTATATTTAGAACTATATAATTCTATTTAGGGGTAAATCTTTATGACTTTTGGCTGAGCGATGGCTTCTAAAATATGACAGCAAAAGCACATGGGACAAGACAAAAGGAAAAAATAGGTATTTGGAGATTCATCAAAATTAAAAACTTTTATGCTTCAAAAGACACTATCAAGGGACTTCCCTGGTGGTCCAGTGGTTAAGACACCATGCTTCCACTGCAGGGGGCACGGGTTTGATCCCTGGTCCAGGAACTAAGATCCCACATGCCACACTGCATAGCCAAAAAACAAGGAAAAAAGCAAAAGACACTATCAAGAAAGTGAAAAGACAGTTCCACAAAAGGGAAGAGAGTATTTGTAAATCATATATCTGATATGGGGCTTGTATCTAGAATATATAAAGAACTCTCATTACTCAGTTTTTAAAAATGAGATCTGAATAAACATTTCTCGAGAGAAGATATACAGATGGCCAAAAAGCACATAAAAAGGTGCTCAACATCCTTAGCCATCATGGAAATGCAAATCAAAGATACTGTGACATACCACTTTACATCCATTAGTATTAGTATCAATGGCAAGTATCAAATAAAATAAAAAGGAAAATAACATGTTGGCAAGAACGTGGGGTAATTAGAAACCTTATACACTGCTGGTGGGAATGTAAAATGGGACAGCTGCTTTGGAAAACAGTCTGGCAGTTCCTCAAAAAAAAAACATTTGACCCAGCAACTCCACTCCTAGGTATATATCCAGGAGAAATGAAAACCTATGTCCACGCAAAACCTTTTACATGAATGTTCATAACAACGTTATTCGTAATAGCCAAAAAGTAGAAGCTACCCAGACTTCTGTCAACTGATAGAATGGATGAGTAAAATGTGATATATGCCTATAACTAGGTATTATTTTACCTTTAATCCTGTGAAGGACCTGATCAGATTGGTTTCTTATAAAGATTTACTATAGGATCAATGCAGATAATCAGTTGCGGGGGTGGACAGGGAGACACTTAGAATGGAGACAGGAGGGACATCCGGAGATTGCTGCTATGTCCCAAAGATGCCTGAACTAAGGTAGCAGCAGTGTGATAGGAAAAGATGGGACAAATTTGAGAGATGTTGTCTAGAATTAATGGGCCTCAGCAAGTAATGGAGGACAAAAGAAAAGGGAACGAGGGGAGTCACAGCAAGCTCCTACTTCTCAGGACGCCACTCAGGCAACATCACCAGAGAGTAAAAGCTCCCAAACCGTACAATATCAAGAGTTAATAAACTTCCAGAAACTCTCTAATAGAATAGGCTACAGAACCAGACTCCCTGGATTCAAATCCAGCTTCTCCATTTCTTGTGTTGCCTTGGACAAGTTACTTTACATTTGCAGGCCTCCGTTTCCCATCTGTACAGCAAAGATAATAATATCACCTATTCATAGAGCTGTGCGGATTAGACAGTCAATACATCAATACATAGAGACACTTTTAAATATTCTAGATGCATGCAAGTGTTCCATTAGTATTGGCTCCTCTTATTAAGTCCCTACCTTATCAATTTGCAGCAAGCCTGTCTCTTTACCGTGACTTCTAAAATTTGCACAGCACCCAGCGTTAACTGATGTAGCTTATATCCTGTGAACACCTGATAGGCAGAAAAGAGTCTCAAGCTGTAGCAAGGTGAACTTGCGGACCTATTCACCAGTAACTAGCTAACAAATATTAACGACTCCATTGTAAAAACAGATACATTTTGACTTACGATATGAAGGGTAAAGCCTCAATACGCCAACTCCATTTCCCTTGACTAGTAGCCCTCCATCCACATAATATGTGTGTTTACTGTAATGACTGACTAACTGCCTTTTGCGGAAACTGTCAGTATTCTGCATACACAGCATCTAGAAGGATTAAGCAGAACACTAGGGAATTAAAAGATAAAATTAAGTGAAAATAAAGAAAGAAATAGAAAGATGTGTTCTAAATCCCTAGAAAAGGGTTCTAGTAAACTTTCAGTCTTTTTCCCCCTTTTTTGTTAGACTAATATTAGAGTTCTGTCCTTTAACTGTCAAATGGTTTTCCAGCCTACAAGTAATCTTTCTTCACAGAGGAGTCTTTTAAAAGTTATAAATAAAATATCCCAAATACTTTCTTTTTCTCACAGATGAGAACATTGGAACACTGACATTTTAATCTGTTCTGTACAAGAACGAGTTGTGTCAACACAGTGCTCCCCGCTACAGCACTGAAAAAAACAAGTTTAATTAAAGACAGAGAAGAAACCACATATGGAGCCTAAGCCATTGAGATACAATGAAGAGTGTCATCTTCAGAGTCAGTTCTCTATGAACAAATCTCTTTTGTCAGTGTCAGGAGGGAAAAAAAAGACAGCAAAGTAAAGGTGTGCTGTATACCACAGGAAACTCTGCTCAATATTCTGTAATAACCTAAATGGGAAAAGAATTTGAAAAAGAATAGATACATGTATATGTATAACTGAATCAGTTTGCTGTACACCTGAAACTAACACAACATTGTTAATCAACTATACTCCAATATAAAATAAAAAATTTAAAAAAAAAGATGAATGGATAAAGATGTGGTGTGTATATATACAGTGGAGTACTACTCAGCTGTAAAAAAGAATGAAAACTTGCCACTTGCAGCAAGAGGGATGGACCTGGAGGGTATTATGCAGTTCATATTCTTATTATGAAATAAGTCAGAGAAAGACAAACACTGTATGATATCACTTATATGTGGAATCTAAAAAAATACAATGAACTAGTGAATATAACAAAGAAATAGACTCACAGATACAGAGAGCAGACAAGTGGTTACCAGTGGAGGGGGGGAGAGGGGCAAGATAGGGGTAGGGAATTAAGAGGTACAAACTATCAGGTATAAAATAAATAAGCTACAAGGATATATTTTACAACAGAGGGAGTATAGTCAATACTTTACAATAACTATAAATGCAGCATAACCTTTAAAAATTGTGAATCACTATATTTTACACCTGTAACATATAATATTGTACATCAACTATACTTCAATGAAAAAATTAAGGGTACTTCCCTGGTGGTGCAGTGGTTAAGAATCTGCCTACCAGTGCAGGTGACATGGGTTCGATCCCTGGTCCAGGAAGATCCCACATACCGCGGAGCAGCTAAGTCCACGCACCACAACTATTGAAGCCGACGTGCCACAACTACAGAAGCCCGTGCACCTAGAGCCCGTGCTCCACGACAAGAGAAGCCACTGCAGTGAGAAGCCCACGCACTGCAACGAAGAGTAGCCCCTGCTCGCCGCAACTAGAGAAAGCCCACGCACAGCAACAAAGGCCCAACACAACCAAAACTAAATAATTTATAAAAAATAAAAATAAAACATCAGACTTTCTGCGCAATTGTGAGGGTTTTTTTTTTCCTAATGTTTATTAGAAAATTCAAAAGAATCTTTAAACAATAACATAAGCCTTTGGGTGCTCAGATCTCTTACTGGTTTATAGAAGTCATAAAAGAGAGGCCATCATTTTTCACTAGCTAAGACATAAAACAGCGTTTTGTAATTAATTGTCATTTTACATACCTACATAAACACAAACCTTAGTGTTTAAGCTTTCAAAAATTGTGATGAGAAGTTCTTTTAAGCGAACAAATTGAACTGTGAAGGTTAAAGAAAGGTAGAAAACAACAACTCAATTATTCAACCAATAGCCTCTTGGGAAATACAAATATGACCGAGATGCAGATGCTGCCTGTGTGGGGCTTGCTGTGTAGCAAATAACTGTTTCTGACCTTCCATTTGCAAAAATGGGCAGTGTTCCACAGGCTCTGTAAATTTAAAATGCTCTGTAGGGCATTGTGAATTGGTTTGTATTCTAAAAGAAATGGGCAGGACAATAATATAAAGCATGGTAAAAAATGTACCCCTTAAGTTTTCTCCCCATTTTCCATTAAAACTTTAGCTTATCTAAAAATTGTGATCATGTTGATAAACTATGTGCATATTGCCTAGGAATGAAAAAAAAAGAAGTAAAGGTGTGATGCTATAAAGGAAAAACATGGTGATATCAAATGTCAATATTCAAGCTAAGTACTAAAACTTAGTATTTGTGTAGTACTTACTACTTACTTCCAGAGTTTGAACAGTACTCCTAACATCATAAAACATCTTTGGATATAAATAGATACCTGTTAACCACATATATGTTATGAAAGATAGAGCTGAAGTACAAAAAGAGAAAGAAGCTTAGCCAAGATCACAAGGTAATGGTTTAACAAAAACGAATAATACTTTTACTGGGTTTATTCCAGAATGTTGGTTATATTCCTTCCTCAAATTCTAATTTGAAGAAAAAAAGTACCATTATCACTACTGTTTTCCAAAGTTAAGCACAGCTCTAACTACATTCTAACAGTGGCTCGCCTGCGTGTCTCCTGCCCTTCTGCCAGGGCACCTACCATCAGAGAGGCAGGACAGCACAGTGAAAAGAAAACAGGGCAGATGGGCCCAGATTCCAGCCTCAGCTCTACCACTTCCCAGCTCAGTAACTTTTGGGCAGGTTACCTATTTGAGATTTATTTTGATTGCACCAGGTCTTAGTTGCAGCTCACCGGCTCCTTTAGTTGCAGCTCACTGGCTCCTTTAGTTGCGGCACATGTGCTCCTTAGTTGTGGCATGGGAACTCTTAGTTGCAGCATGCATGTGGGATCTAGTTCCCTGACCAGGGATAGAACCCATGTCCCCTGCACTGGAAGGCAGATTTTTAACCACTGCACCACCAGGGAAGTCCCTCTTTTCCCTCGTCTATAAAATAGGGTTGGCAGCAACTACTCAATAGTGTTATGATAACGCTTCGATAGGATAATATATGCAAAGTACTCAGTTCATTTCTTGGCACATACAGTTGATCCTCCATAAATAATATTCTTATTAACTATTGATTTCTATATCACTGACCATTTGCTGGTATTACATGTTATCGTACTCTCCAGATTGTATATTTCTTATGACTACAACTTCTCTTTCTTCCTAACTCAGAAGTAATATAGCCTAACTCACCTTAGTGGGCATGTTTAGTACTAAATACCTACTGGTCTGCTCACACATCTATAACTTGGCTTTTTTGCAGCACAGTATTACAGAATGCTTTATTAGTATGGGCTCATTGTCAACACTGCCCACTGTAACTGATTACATTTCAATCCTGGCGTTGATACTTAATAGTGTACAACTTTGGGCAAGTTACTTAACTAACCTGTGTCTCAAACTTCCTCATCTGTAAGATGGAGATGTAAAAATATTTTATATTTATAGGGCTGCTGTGAAGACTAAATACGTTAAATATACATAAAGCTATTAGAATAATGCCTGGTCCAAATAAGAGCACAAAAAACATTTGCTATTACCTGATAAATATATACGCACAATGAATATTATTTTATATTTATTGTAATAGTATTAAATATTCCTCAGAATTTATATGATACAAAGTTGTAGGAAGAGTGAGCAGGATAAATATCAGCATAAGAACAATAGGAACATTTATAAAGGGAAAATACTGACAAATATAAGATAGAAAGTAAGTGAATAAGAATTAATACAAAGAAAGAATACGGGCTTTACAGAGGGCACCAAACTTGAATGAGTTAATAAATGTAATAGAATACAACAAACAAAACTGCCATATTTTAACTGTATTAGGGACAGCATCATGGAGAAGACAGGAGGAAGATTCAGAGATGACAAAGGAAATACAGGTTATTCAAAAACAAAAAAGACATAAGCAAATGTATGAGAGGAATATTGAAGGCCCACTTGGAGGCCAGTAAACAGATTTGTCTGCCTGGAACTAAGAGCTCATGTAGGAGAATGACTGATACAGTGCTCTCAATTCCTTTCCCCTAGAGCTTAGCGTGGACACAAACAGTGCTCATTAATTGTCTATGTAAAAGACAGAATGAATTCCAACTGCAGCTAGTCTAAAATGCTAGATTAAGCAGAGCCTCCCAGTAAGTATACCAAGGCATACCGGTGTGCCCAAATTAGGGGACGGCTGTACTGAGAGGGTGACTCAGCCTTTAGAATCCAAAACCTCTAGTCATAAGACGGCTTGCTTCCTACCCCAGTGTACCACACAAATATCATCATTTTCTAAGTGTACCATGCCATAAAAAGTTGGGAAACATTGAGTTTAAAATATGGCTATTAGGCAGTATGTAATGGGTCAAAGAAAAAGAAGACTAAATAGAAGAGGATATACTGTACAACAGTCATTGCCTAGTTTGCTGGTACTGTGGAAAATCAAGAGGGAAAAGACAAGGAGCAAAAAGAGCCATTCAGGGCTTCCCTGGTGGCACAGTGGTTGAGAGTCCGCCTGCCGATGCAGGGGACACGGGTTCATGCGCCGGTCTGGGAGGATCCCGCGTGCGGCGGAGCGGCTGGGCCCGTGAGCCATGGCCGCTGAGCCTGCGCGTCGGAGCCTGTGCTCCGCAACGGGAGAGGCCACAACAGTGAGAGGCCCGCATACCGCAAAAAAAAAAAAAAAAGCCATTCAAAACTGCTGTTAATAGGCAAGGCCCAAAAAACAGGCCTAAATCAGACTAGCAACAAACGAGATAAAACAGGTTGTGAAAGAGTAAGTGCTTAGAGGCCAGGTTAGTTCAGTTCAATAAACACTTATTGCTGCCTATTATGTGTCAGCCATTTGCTGGGCAGTAGGGATTTAAAGTGAAGAAATTATTCCAGTCATTAGGAATTTTTTTTAACTGTAGAAACAATTCCAGGTTTTCTTTAATACATCCTATTTCACCTTAGCTTGAAGAATAAAGGAAATATTAAAAGGTGTTACATACTGCACTATAAACCAAAGGTGGTTTTAACTTACTGAAGTTTCCAAAAGTAAGCCTTTTTCAGTTAAAAGTCTCAATATCAGGACCCTTAGGGCTATGAACAGAATCCTGTGGCACAGTCACCGAAACACAACAGCTGTACGAATAGTTCTTAATATATTTGTATCTGAGCAAGTGTTAGAATGCATGCTATTGGCAAATTCCTTCTAGGCTTTAGGAGAAGATAGTAACAGCTATCATATATTAGGGGCTCACTATATATCAAGCATCGTGCTATTTTACATATATTATATCATTTTATCCTCCAAATATCCCCAAAGGGTAGGTATTATTATTCTCACTTTGTTCATAAAAACCAAGGCTTAGAATATTATCACCTGTCCAAGGTTATCCAGGTAGTAAAATGGCAGAGCCCGAATTTAACACAGGCCCACCTAACTCTTAAGTCTATGTTCTCATTAAATGCATTTTAATAAATAAGTCATTCAAGAAAGGGCTTCAAGGAAGACACCTGAGATACAAAGAAAGGAGAGCCACTGAGGCAAACATGGGCAAGGCCCACCTGCACTTTTCTAGGAGAAGGTGTGCTTGCCGAAGGCTTACTGCCTAGATCCACATTATAAGGTCTGTGTTTTAGTTTTTCATTGCTGCTGTAACCAATTTCCACAAATTTAGTGGCGTAAAACAATACAGATTTATTGTTGTACAGTTTTATAGGTCAGAAGTCTGACATGAGTCTCACTGGTCTAAGATCAAGGTGTCAGCAGGGCTGTATTCCCTTCTGAGAACTCTAGGAGAGAATCTACTTCCTTGCCTTTTCCAGCTGCTAGAGGCCGCCAGCACTCCTTGGCACGTGGCCTCTCGCCATCATCTTCAAAGCCAGCAGTGGTGGGTTGAGCTCTTCCTATACTGCCCTATCTCTTGTTCTTCCATAATCCCATCACCCTTTCACCACAGAAAGGTTCTCCCATTATAAAGAAATGTGATTATGGTGGATTATCTAGGCGTGTCCAATCTATAATCTCCCCATCTCAAGGACTTTAACTTAATCACATCTGCAAAGTCCTCTCTGCTGTGTAAGGTAACAGGTTGTAGGGATTAGGACACAGGTATCTATGGGGGTTGGTGGGGGCATTATTCTGCCAACCACATTCTGACTAAGAGAGTGGTGCCACTCCATGTTTGAACCATCTAACTAGCCTCCTTATTCTGGTTCCATATGTGCCAGGCAACTTACTGACAACACTTTAGCTTCCCCTACAGCTTACTTATAGGATCAGTCAGGGGTTGAGGTTGAGGGTATATTTAACAGGTCTACATCTATGATAAAAAATTTAAAAAAAAACCACTTGAAAATCATGATTAAGAAGCTGTATATAATGAGATATATCTAAGAATGCGGTTATATGTCACTCTTTGATTTACAAGACTTTTATCAACAAAGATTAGTTACAGTTTTCTGACTGTACCTGTGTGATCAATCAAATGGTTTGAAGTAGAATGAACTTGGAAGGCAGCAGAGAATTTCAAATCAACAACTTGTAAAACTTGGATCACATGGTTGCCTAGGGCTGGAACATTGGGGGAGAATAGACAGTGACTGATAATGAGTATGGGGTTTCCTTTTGGGAAAATAAAAAATGTTCTAAAATCGATTGTGGTGATGGTTGCACAACTCTGAATAAAATTCATTGCACTGTACATTTTAAATGAGTGAATTGTATGGTATTGAATTATATCTCAATAAAGTTGTTAAAAAAAAACTGGGTCACAAAGAGAAGGCAATGAGAGGAGGATCTGATTAAATACTAGGATGAAATGGGGCCAGGGGGCATCTTATGATCTTAATGAAGATTCTTCCTTAATGTCTACTACTTTCCTCCTTCTTTCCTCTACTCTAGCTTTTTATAGATTCTGCTCTTGGAAAAGTCACAACTTCCCACCTCTTTCCTGTTTCTTAGTTTACTAATCAATCAGTATACACATACAACATATACAACAAACTTATTCCATAAATTATAAATAACATAGAATGTGATTCCAATGTTAACTCCCTCTGCTCTTTACTAAAGAGTAAGTATGGATGAAAGGAACGTTCCCATCCTGATCCTGTTTTAGATGCTCATGTTTTGTCACCCTTATTCTGTATTGTGTGCTGATTCTCTATATGCCCTGAATCATTCCATGTGCCATAAGAGCCTATGTAAAATTCTTGCCTCCTTGTATCAAGATTCTCATATTAAATTCAAAGAATATTTGTTCTGTTTTATAGTTGTAACTATTACAGTGCCCAGTAGTGACTCCCCTGATCTGTACAATGTTACTGAATGAGCTCTCTGTAGTTCTTTTCACCTGCTTCCTCTTTCTCAAGAGCAATGACATTCCCTTTATCCAAATACCATAGCAGAGGAAAACCTGCATGTCAGAGGTCACTAGGTAGCTATGCTTACAAATTAGAAGGCCAGGCAAGGTTTGGCTTGAAGCTTTCCTATAGTTGATATGAAAATGATCAACTGAATAGCCACCAATGCCACCTTTGAGTGAGTGATCAAGTCTTTTCATTTCAAAGAAAACACCTCCCTAAAACTGATACATTAAAGCAGTTTAGTTAAATTAATAAAATACCTTTATCTGAGCCCATAAACAGGGGTTCTTTCAACCTTGAGATGAAATACTTACCTTATAAGGGCTTAGAGAAAATGGTTAGTTACTTTTCTACTTGAGAATTATAAGAGATCACTGTCCATTCTCAGAGTAACAGAAATACCTGAGGTTGTAACCCTAATCCATGGTATAACTATGCTTATATACTGGGTTAGCCACTGAACCACAAGTCCACCACACTCTGTCATATGATTCCATGCAATACAGTTTATTCCCATATCATGGTATGCCCACTTGTATATGAAGAACCCAATCATCCAAGAAGAAAAGATCAATATATATGATCCACACTGTACAGTGCAGTATTACATAATTTCCTTCCTCTTAAATATGAACAACTGAGGCCTGTGTGCTGGAGCAGAGCCCTGTCAGAGGGAGGCAAGTAGCAGAAAAGGCCAAATAAGGCAAAGGGGCATGTTGTATAGGTCCCATAGGCCACTGTAGGAGCCAGAGCGTTTCCTCTGCAATGGCCAAGGGAGAAGAGTGATGTAACTTTGTGTTGTAAAAAGGCCAGTCAGACTGCTACATTGAAGAGGCTACAAAGACGAGAGGAGCAGCAAAGACTATGTCAGTATCCAGGGTTTTTTTCGTATTATCAATAGAATACATGGGAGATGGGCGAAGATGGAGGAGTAGAAAGACCCTGAGAGCTCACCTCTCACAAGCACCCCAGAATCACAATTATCTGCAGAACAGCCATCAATGAAAAAGACCAGAACCTACCAGAAAAGAGCTTCTACAACTAAAGACATAAAGAAGGACCCACACAAGACGGGTAAGAGGGGCAGACTTGTGATATCATCAAGTCCCATACCCCCAGGGGTGGGTGACCCACAACCTGGAGAATAATTATAGAGCAGAGGTTCTCCCAC
Source organism: Delphinapterus leucas (assembly GCF_059928025.1). Classification (NCBI taxonomy): domain Eukaryota; kingdom Metazoa; phylum Chordata; class Mammalia; order Artiodactyla; family Monodontidae; genus Delphinapterus; species Delphinapterus leucas. Next base: position 47,366,267 of record NC_143148.1, read on the forward strand.
AGGAATGAGAGTTCTGAGCCCCACACTGGGCTCCCCGCCCTGGAGGTCCTGGACCAAGAAGATGAGCCCGCAGAGCATTTGGCTTTGAAGGGCAGCAGGGCTTAATTTCAGGAGTCCCACAGGACTGGGGGAAATAGAGACTTCACTCTTAAAGGACACACACAAAATCTCACACACACCAGGACCCAGGGCAAAAGCAATAATTTGATAGGAGCCTACTGGTCTTGAAGAGCCTCTCAGAGAGGCAGGAGGGGAGCTGCAGCTCACCCTGGGGACACAGGCACTGGCAGCAGCATTCTTAAGAGCTCTCTAGTGCATGGACACTCGTGTGCGCAGGTGCCACCGTGGGATCCTCCCTCTAACTCATTAATGCCAAGTCCTGGCTCCACCCAACATCCTGTAGGTGCTAATGCTGGGATGACTCAGGCCAATAACTAACTGGTGGGTGACGGGGGGACACAGAGCCATCCATCAGCAGAAAGGCTGTCTAAACACTTCCTAAGCCCACAGCCACCTCTAGACATGTCTCTAGACTCGGCCCTGCCCACCAGAGGGCCAAGGCACAGCTCCACCCACCAGTGGGCAGGCACCGGCCCAGCCCTCCAGGAAGCCTGTACAAGCCTCTAGACCAGCCTCACCCACCACAGGTCAGACACCAGACACAAGGAAACCACAGTCCTGCAGGCTGCAGACACCACCTGCCCACAGAAGGAAAGACCCTCCCCTACGACCAGCTGGGCCTTAGTCATGTCCACTAGCAGGTCAACACAGGCTTTGGGACACCCTGGACCCTGACCCATCTGTGTCAGGAACTGGTCTCCCCCCGTGAGCTGTGTGACACCAGCTCTGGGATCTCAGGGCCCTGCACCCAGACTCTAGGACTCAGCTCTGCCTGCAAGTAGTTCAGCACTAACCCCAAGCCATGGCTTCACCCACCAATAGACGGGCAAGAGCCCCAGGGTGCTCTGGACCCTGACTCTGCCCGCCAGTGAGCCAGCACTACCCCAGGGCCCCCTGGGGTTCTGCAGTCAGCTGCTTTGGACCAGTCCCTGGTAACCAGTAGCCGGCATCCTCTGCACAAGGCAGGGCCTGGCAACCAACAGGGCTAGGGGCCAACCAAGCCTACCAGACCACACATATAGTCAGCCCACCACAACAGAAGGACCCACACAGCCCTCAGAGGGGGAACCCCAAGAGCATATAGCTTGGGTAACAAGTGGGGAACGTGCTGCTGGGACACAGAAGATGTATCCTACAGAAGCCTACTTCTCCAAGGTCAGAAAACCATAACTAACCTACCAGATACATTAAAATACAAATAGCAACCTAGGCAAAATGAGGCAGCAGAGGAACAACTTCCAGACAAAGGAACAAGATAAAAGCCCAGAAGAAGAACAAAGTGAAGTGGAGATAGGCAATCTACCCGAGAAAGAATTCAGGGTAATGACTGTAAAGTTGATTAAAGAAGTTGGCAGAAGAATGGATGCATAGAGGGAGAAGTTAGAAGTTTTTAACAAAGCGTTAGAAAATATAAAGAACCAGAGAAAAAGATTACAATAAAACAAATGAAAACTACACTAGAAGGAATCAACAGTATACTAAATGACACAGAGGAACAAACCAATGAGCTGGAAGACAAGAGTAGTGGAAATCCCTGATGCCAAACAGAGAAAAGAAAAAAGAACAAAAAGAAGTGAGGACAGTTTAAGAGACCTCTGGGACAATATCAAGTGCAAAATATTCATATTTTGAAGAGGTACAAGAGGAGAAGAGAGAGAGAAAGGGGCTGAGAACATATTTGAAGACATAATAGCTGAAATCTTTCCTAACCTGGGAAAGGAAACAGTCACCCAAGTCCAGGAAATGCAGAGAGTCCCATACAGGATGAACCCAAAGAGGAACATATCAAGACACAGTGGAATTACAATGACAAAAATTAAAGATAAAAGAGAATATTAAAAGCAATAACGGAAAAGCAATACATCATACACAAGAGAACTCACATAAGGCTATCAAGTGATTTTTTAGCAGAAACTCTGCAGGAAAGAAGGGAGTGGCATGATGTATCTAAACTGATAAAAGGGAAAAACCTACAGCCAAAATACTCTAGCCAGCAAGGCTCTTGTTCAGATTTGATGGAGAAATCAAAACCTTTAGGACAAGCAAAAGCTGAAACATTTCAGCACCACTAAACCAACTTTACAACAAATGTTAAAGATACTTCTCTAGGGACTTCCCTGGTGATCCAGTGGTAAAGAATCCACTTTCCAATGCAGGGGACGTGGGCTTGATCCCTGGTCAGAGAACTAAGATCCCACATACCGTGGGGCAACTACTGAGCCCACGCACCTCAACTAGAGAGCCCACGTACCACAAACCACAGATCCCATGCACTCTGCAGCCCACGTGCCACAACTACAGAGCCCACGTGCTCTGGAGTCCGCACACCACAACTAGAGACAGAAAACCCAGGTGCCACAACTAGAGAAAAGCCCGCACACCACAACAAAGAGCCTGCACACCACAACTAAGACCCGACACAGCCAAAAATAAAAAATAATTTTTTTTTTAAAGGGACTTCCCTGGTGGTGCAGTGGATAAGACTCCACACTCCCAATGCAGGGGGCCCGGGTTCGGTCCCTAGTCAGGGAACTAGATCCCACATGCATGCTGCAACTAAGAGTTTGCATGCCACAACTAAGGAGCCCGCATGCCGCAAGTAAGGAGCCCACGTACTACAACTAAGGAGTCCACGAGCCACAACTAAGGAGGCTGTCTGCCGCAACTGAGACCTGGTGCAACCAAATAAATAATTTTTTTTAAAAGAAACTTCTCTAGGCAAAAAAGAAAAGAACACAACTAGAAACAAGAAAATTACAAAATGTGGGACTTCCCTGGTAGCACAGTGGTTAAGAATCCACCTGCCAATGCAGGGGACACAGGTTCGAGCCCTGCTCCAGGAAGATCCCACATGCCGCAGAGCAACTAAGCCCATCCATGCGCCACAACTACTGAAGCCCGCATGCCTAAAACCCATACTCTGCAACAAGAGAAACCACTGCAATGAGAAACCCATGCACCACAACAAAGTATAGCCCCTGCTCGCCGCAACTAGAGAAAGCCCATGCACAGCAACAAAGACCCAATGCAGCCAAAAATAAATAAATAAAAAATAAATTTTTTAAAAAAAGAAAATTACAAAATAAAAAGGCTCAATGGTAAACATACAATAAAAGTTAAAAAGAATCACCCATGCACAAATTTAGGAGGAAGATTGTTTGCTTTTTTTCATTTGTTTTTATGGCTGCGTTGGTTCTTCATTGCTGCATGTGGGCTTTCTCTAGTTGCAGCGAGCAGGGGCTACTCTTTGCTGCAGTGCGCAGGCTTCTTATTGCAGTGGCTTCTCTTGTTGTGGAGCACGGGCTCTAGGCCAGTGGGCTTCAGTAGTTATGGCACGTAGGCTCAGTAGTTGTGGCGCACGGGCTGAGTTGCTCCACAGCATGTGGGATCTTCCCAGACCAGGGCTCAAACCCGTGTCCCCTGCATTGGCAGGAGGTTTCTTAATCACTGTGCCACCAGGGAAGTCCCCTTAATTTTTAAACTGAAGTATAGTTGATGTACAATATTATATGTTACAGGTGTACCTCATCACCAGCAAAGTCCCTAGCAGGAAGATTAAAAGACAAAAGTAGTAAAATCATCTATATTCACAATAAGTAGTGAAGGGATACATAAAACTATTCTATGTAAAATATTATATTGAAAACAGTAATTGTGAGGAGAGAGTACAAATGCAGGGGTTTTTAAAAAATGCATTTGAAATTAAGAGATCAGCAACTCAAAACAATCACATATATATAAAGACTGCTACATAAAAACCTTATGGTAACCAAAAGCCAAAAATCTATAAAAGATACACATACAAAAAATAAAAAGGAATGTAAACATAACACTGAATATAGTCATCAACTCACAAGACAACAAAAAAAAGGGGGAAACGATGAGCTATGAAAATAACCCCCAAGCAATTAATAAAATGGCAATAAGAACATACATATAATTACCTTAAATGTAAATTGACTAAATGCTCCAATCAAAAGACACAGACTGGCTGAATGGATACTAAAACAAAACCCATATATATGCTACCTACAAGAGACTCACTTCAGATCGAAAGACACACAGAGACTGAAAGTGAGAGGATGGAAAAAAGTATTCCATGCAAATGGAAATCAAAAGAAAGCCAGAGTAGCAATACTTATATCAGACAAAATAGGCTTTAAAATAAAGAATGTTACAAGAGACAAAGACAGACACTACATAATGATCAAGGGATCAACCCAAGAAGGAGATATAACAATTGTAAATACACATGCACCCAACATACAAGCACCTAAATATATAAGGCAAATGCTAACAGACATAAAAGGCCAAATTAACAGTAACACAATAATAGTAGGGGACTTCAACACCCCACTTACATCAATGAACAAATCATCCAGCCAGAAAATCAATAAGGAAACACTGACCTTAAGTGACACGTCAGACCAGATGGACTTGATTGATATTTATAGAGCATTCCATCTGAAAGCAGCAGAAATTTATAGAGCATTCCATCTGAAAGCAGCAGAATACACATTCTTTTCAAGTGACATGGAACATTCTCTGGGATAGATCACATGCTAGGCCACAAAACCAGTCTCAGTAAATTGAAGAAAATTGAAATCGTATCAAGCACTTTCCCGACCACAACACAGAAATCAACTACAAGAAAAAACAAACAAACAAACAAAAAACCACAAACAGGTAGAGGCTAAACAATATGCTACTAAAAAACCACTGGATCACTGAAGAAATCAAAGAGGAAATCAAAAAATACCTGGAGACAAATGAAAACAAAAACACAGCAATCCAAAACCTATGGAACACAGCAAAAGCATTTCTAAGTGGGAAGTTTAAAGCAATACAAGCCTACCTCAGGAAACAAGACTGAACCAGGAAGAAATAGAAAATATGAACAGATCAATCACCAGTAATGGAATTGAATCAGTAATTTAAAAACTCCGAACGTTAGCAAGGTTGGTGGACCTAGAGACTGTCATACAGAGTGAAGTCAGAAAAACAAAAACAAATACCGTATGCTAATACCTATATATATGGAATCTAAAAAAAAAAAAAAAGGTTCTGAAGAACCTAGGGTCAGGACAGGAATAAAGACACAGACGTAGAGAATGGACTTGAGAACACGGGGAGGGGTAAGGGTAAGCTGGGACAAAGTGAGAGAGTGACATGGACATATATACACTACCAAATGTAAAACAGATAGCTAATGGGAAGCAGTTGCATAGCACAGGAAATCAGCTCGATGCTTTGTTACCACATAGAGGGGTGGGATAGGGAAGATGGGAGGGAGATGCAAAAGGGAGGAGATATGGGGATATATGCATATGTATAGCTGATTCACTTTGTTATAAAGCAGAAACTAACACACCATTGTAAAGCAATTATACTCCAATAAAGATGTTTAAAAAAAAAAATTACTCCCAACGAACAAAGTCCAGGACCAGATGGCTTCACAGGTGAATTCTACCAAACATTTAGAGAAGAGTTCATACCTATCCTTCTCAAACTATTCCAAATAATTACAGAAGAAAGAACATTTCTGAACTCATTATATGCAGCCGGCATCACCCTGATACCAAAACCAGACAAAGATATCACAAAAAAAGAAAATTAAAGAGCAATATCAATGATGAACATAGACCCAAAAATCCTCAACAAAATACTAGCAAACATTATCCAACAACACATTAAAAAGACCATACACCATAATCAAGTGGGATTTACTCCAGGGATGCAAGGATTCTTCAATATATGCAAATCAATCAACGTGATACACCATATTAACAAATTAAAGAATAAAAACCATATAATCATCTCAGTAGATGCAGAAAAAGCTTTTGACAAAATTCAACACCCATTTATGATAAAAACTCTCCAGAAAGTGGGCAGAAAGGGAACCTACCTTAACATAATAAAGGCCATATATGACAAACCCATAGCAAACATCATTCTCAATGGTAAAAAACTGAGAGCATTTCCTCTAAGATCAGGAACAAAACAAGGATGTCCACTCTGGCCACTATTATTCAAAATAGTTTTGGAAGACCTAGCCAGGGAAATCAGAGAAGAAAAAGAAATAAAAGGAATACAAATTGGAAAAGAAGAAGTAAAGCTGTCACTGTCTGCAGATGACATGATACTATACCTAGAAAATCCTAAAGATGCCACCAGAAAATTACTAGAACTAATCAATAAATTTGGTGAGGTTGCAGGATACAAAATTAATGCATAGAAATCTCTTGCATTCCTATACACTAACAACGAAAAATCAGAAAGCGAAATTAAGGAAACAATCACATTTACGATGGCAACAAAAAGAATAAAATACCTAGGAATAAACCTACCTACAGAGGCAAAAGACTGTACTCAGAAGACAATAAAACACTGATGAAAGAAATCAAAGATGACACAAACAGATGGAGAGATATACCATGCTCCTGGATTGGAAGAATCAATATTGTGAAAATGACTATACTGTCCAAAGCAATCTACAGGTTCAATGCAATTGCTATTAAATTACCAATGCCATTTTTCACAGAATTAGAACAAAAAAATTTTCAATAGCCAAAGCAATCTTGAGAAAGAAAAACGGAGCTGGAGGAATCAGGCTCCCAGACTTCAGACTATATTACAAAGCTACAGTAATCAAGACAGTATGGTACTGACACAAAAACAGAAATATAGATCAATGGTACAGGATAGAAAGCCCAGAGATATACCCACGCAGCTATGGTCACTTAATCTACGACAAAGGAAGCAAGAATATACAATGGAGAAGAGACAGCATCTTCAATAAGTGGTGCTGGGAAAACTGGACAGCTACATATAAAAGAATGAAATTAGAACACCCCCTAACACCATACACAAAAATAAACTCAAAATGGATTAAAAACCTAAATGTAAGACCAGACACTATAAAACTCTTAGAGGAAAACATAGGAAAAACACTCTGACATAAATCACAGCCAGATCTTTTGTGACCCACCTCCTAGAGTAATGAAAATAAAGACAAAAATCAACAAATGGGATCTAATTAAGCTTAAAAGCTTTTGCACAGCAAAGGAAATCATAAACAAGATGGAAAGACAACCCAAAGAATAGGAGAAAATATTTGCGAACGAAACTATGGACAAAGGATTAATCTCCAAAATATACGAACAGCTCATGCAACGCAATATCAAAAAAAAAATAACCCGATCAAAAAATGGGCGGAACTCTTAAATAGACATTTCACCAGAGAAGACATACAGATGGCCAAAAGGCACATGAAAAGCTGCTCAACATCACTAATTATTAGAGAAATGCAAATCAAAACTACAATGAGGTATCACCTCACACTGGTCAGAATGGGCATCATCAAAAAATCTACAAACAATAAATGCTGGAGAGGATGCGGAAAAAAGGGAATCCTCTTGCACTGTTGCTGGGAATGTAAATTGATACAGCCACTGTGGAGAACAGTATGGAGGTTCCTTAAAAAACTAAAAGTAGAATTACCATATGACCCAGCAGTCCCAGTACTGGGCATATACCCTGAGAAAACCATAATTCAAAAAGACATATGTACCCCAATGTTCACTGCAGCACTATTTACAATAGCCAGGACATGGAAACAACCTAAATATCCATTGACAGATGAATGGATAAAGATGTGGTACATATATACAATGGAATATTACTCAGCCATAAAAAGAAATGAAATTGGGTCATTTGTAGAGATATGGATGGACCTAGAGTCTGTCATACAGAGTGAAGTAAGCCAAAAAGAGAAAAGCAAATATTGTATATTAACGCATATACATGGAATATAGATAAATGGTACAGATGAACCTATCTGCAGGGCAGGAATAGAAACACAGATGTAGAGAATGGCCGTGTGGACACAGAGGGGGAAGGGGAGGGTGGGAAGAATTGGGAGATTAGCTTTGACATATATATATATATACTACCACGTGTAGTACACATACTACCACATCTAATGATGACCTAGACGGGTGGGATGGAGGACGGGGGGAGGTCCAAGAGGGAGGGGGTATATGTATACATATAGCTGATTCACTTCACTGTACAACAGAAACTAAACACAACATTGTAAAGCAATTATATTACAATTTTTTTTAACAGAGAAAGAATAGTCGTTAAATTTGGTCTTAACCTTTGGTTAAAATAAATTTTTAAATCTCTAATAGTACTAATGGCTGTGCAATGCTCAGTTTTTCCACATGAGTTATACCTTTTAAAATGTATTTGTAGCAAATGGGCAGCACAGAGTCATAAGCCCAAAGTTCATCTCAGTTCCTCCATAACATTAACCAGGGTTTCAATGGAATATTCTGCTTAGACTTAAGTTAGTAGCCTAATATTTTCAAATGACCAAAAGATGAATTAACTATTAGTTGATCCATATGAAGATGCCATTGCTATAGGTCAAAACAGTCAAATCTTGGCAATTTCATGTAGTTTAATCTAATAACAGCTTTTTAGACATTCAAACTATACTCTAGAAAAAAGCAAATACACACAAAAAACTGTTTACATGATGTGAAAATACATGTAAAAATGTTTTCAAAAGAAACAACTAACGCAAAGGTATAAAGAGAAATAAAAATAGTGGGCTTTATAAGAAGGGGGAAAAAATCAGGTAGTCCAACAGGTTATTGAAATCCTGGTAATGATCAATAAATTTATTTCTGCTTCACCTTTTATGAAGAGGCTGTACTTAGTAAATCACTGAGTAAGCTGCCTCAATAACACTACTGCTATCAAGTTTACTTGCAACGATTCCAACAAAGAAATTAATTTCTTCCTGACAAGAAAAGGTTATCTGAAACGGGGAAAACACAGGAGGCGGAACTTTCTGCTAATAAAACAGACAGGTAACAGTCTAGGCACTGAATTCAGAGCTGTTTTATGCTCTGCAAGATCTGAATTCCTTGTAGCTCTACTACCATTACTTTAGACACACACACACACACACACACACACAAGTATATGAAGATGCATAATTGCCTATTAACCTGTTTTTGCAAGGTTCCTAGTTTTAGCACTGAAAGTTCCATGATCTAGAAACCCAAGCCTAGGCAAACTGGGATGATTAGCTACCCTGATGTACAGCTCCCAATCCATGCACATGCGTGTGCTTGGGTGCACACACCCCCCCACACACCAATCTACATCCCAAACTCCAAAGAATGTTTCCTATAACTTATAAGAAATTTATTAACTCTTCAGAAAATAAGTGCTGTTACAAAATTATCTAAAAGTTATTACTTGTTTTATGACTGTATAAAATAAAATATGTAACTGGCCGTGATGAAATCTGAGAACATGGAAACTACCATTCATCACAAATCATCAGACACACTCTTTCCCAAAAAGTTTCATGTGTTGACAAGCATTAGAATTGGTCACTTCTTACAATTACGCTCCATTTTGTAAATATGAGGACAAACTCTGTGGCACTCTATAGGTTCAAATCTCAGTTTCACCACTTATAAACAATGTAGCTTTAGGAGAAATTGCTTGGCCTCATTAATTCTCTTTTTGCTACTATGTAAAATGGGAGCAATAATAGTACCTACATCAAAAAAAAATAGTACCTACATCATATGGTTTTCATGAGTACTAAATGATACAATGTATATATAATATTAATTATATATAATATGTTACCTAACATGTTATGGAAAACCCCGAATGAACTTTTTGGCCAATCCAATACTTAGTACAATACGTAGCATAAAATTAATTCTCAATAAATGTTACTACTATAATTGCTATTAGTATATTGTACAGGTAAGAACTTGCAAGTGCTTTGAAAGTGGCAGTCACCCATTCCTGTCTTCTTTGGTGGACACATTTTCTATTAAAAATAATTTATTTCCTTTTATAATATTAAGATTTCCAGGATTATACTTTCTGACTGTAAAAACTAAGAGAATCTTGAATAGTTTTAAAAAAAATAGTGTCCTTATATGAGATTAATTACTTCTTTTTTTCCTTCCTGCCTTTCTTCCTTCCTTATTTATTTATTTATTTATTTATGGCTGTATTGGGTCTTTGTGGCTGTGCGCGGGCCTTCTCTAGTTGTGGCGATTGGGGGCTACTATTTCTTGCCATGAGCGGGCTTCTCATTGCGTGTCCTCTCTTTCTGACTGTAAAAACTAAGACAATCTTGAATAGTTTAAAAGAAAGAGTGCCCTTATATGAGATTAATTACTTCTTTTTTTCTTATTATTTATTTATGTTTGTTTGTTCATTTATGGCTGTGTTGCGTCTTCGTTGCTCTGAGCGGGCATTCTCTAGTTGTGGCGAGCAGAGGCTACTCTTCGTTGCCATGTGTGGGCTTCTCATTGTGGTGCCCTCTCTTGTTGCGGAGCACAGGCTCTAGGCATGCAGGCTTCAGTAGTTGTGGAACGTGGGCTCAGTAGTTGTGGCACATGGGCTTAGCTGCTCCATGGCATGTGAGATCTTCCCGGACCAGGGCTCAAACCCATATCCCCTTCACTGACAGACAGATTCTTAACCACTGTGCCGCCAGGAAAGTCCTTATTACTACTTTATATGGAATTTCTTCCCATTATTGAATTTCAACATTGGATACAATAGTGCAAGTAAAGAATACAAGAGCTCCTTGACCCCTAACTTTAATAAAATATAATATTTAATATGTGGAAATATAGGTGGTAAACTTCTATCTGTGCTAAAAAGAACAAGTATAAAAATTAAATCAATATAGAGTTAAATTAGATTTTAGAGTTTGAGGAAACCTTTAAAATCATCCAATCCAGTCCCCTCATTTTATAAATAAGACCTAAAAAGCTGATTTGTCCAATGTCATATGGCCAGTATCAGAGATAATACAGGAATTCAAGTCTCCTGATACCTACTCCAGTTATCTATTCAACATGCTTTTCTCCAAAATCATAAGGGAAAATCACGAGACAAATTCCTATTCCAAAATTTCTAACAAAAACCAGGAGATGTGTTGAAAAGGATAAAGGAAAAATAACTAGTAGTATGTAGTAGAAAATATACTTTGAAGTCTAACAGAGCCAGCTCTGTCACTCCTTCCCTATGTGTCAATGGGCAAAGTACTGACTCTGAATTCAGGCTCCTCACTTGTAAAATGGGGGTAAAACCACCTAGGACAAATAAATAACATATAAAAAGGGTTAGAATACCACAATAGCTGGCAGTCACACAACCAACCTCTGAATCCCAACCTAACAACTTACTTATTGTTTGACCAAGTTATATAACTTCTTTGAGCCATAGAAAGGACTTTAGCACAGAACATGGCACATAATAATGGCAACAGGTTTTACTTTTATCAATACTACGTATAGATCACAACTACCTGCTGAACAATCTTCGACAGGAAGACAATGGAATTCATCAAAAAAGATACCCCACATCCAAAGACAAAGGAGAAGCCACAATGAGATAGTAGAAGGGGCGTAATCACAATAAAATCAAATCCCATAACTGCTGTGTGGGTGACTCACAAACTGGAGAACACGTATACCACAGAAGTCCACTCACTGGAGTAAAGGTTCTGAGCCCCACGTCAGGCTTCCCAACCTGGAGGTCCAGCAACGGTAGGAAGAATTCCTAGAGAATCAGACTTAGAAGTCTAGCAGGATTTAATTGCAGGACATCACAGGCCTGGGGGAAACACACACTACACTCTCAGAGAGCACACACAAAGTAGTGTGTGCACTGGGAACCAGGGGAAGGAGCAGTGACTCCATAGGAGACTGAACCACACCTACCTGCTGCTGTTGGAGGGTCTCCTGCAGAGTCAGGGGGTGGCTGTGGCTCACTGTGAGGACAAGGACACTGGCAGCAGAAGTTCTGGGAAGTACTCCTTGGCGTGAGCCCTCCCAGAGTCCACCATTAGCCCCACCAAAGAGCCCGGGTAGGCTCCAGTGTTGGCTTGCTTCAGGCCAAACAACCAACAGGGAGGGAACCCAGCCCCACCAATCAGCAGACAAGCGTATAAAGCTTTACTGAGCTCTGCCCACCAGAGCAACACCCAGCTCTACCCACCACCAGTCCCTCCCACCAGGAAACCTGCACAAGCCTCTTAGATAGCCACATCCACCAGAGGGCAGACAGCAGAAGCAAGAAGAACTATACAATCCTGCACCCTGTGGAACAAAAACCACATTCACAGAAAGATAGACAAAATGAAAACGCAGAGGGCTATGTACCAGATGAAGGAACAAGACAAAACCCCAGGAAAATGACTAAATGAAGTGGAGATAGGCAACCTTCCAGAAAAAGATTTCAGAATAATGATAGTGAAGATGATCCAGGACCTTGGAAAAAGAATGGAGGCAAAGACCGAGAAGATGCAAGAAAAATTTAACAAAGATCTAGAAGAATTAAAGAAAAAACAGAGATGAACAACACAATAACTGAAATGAAAAATACATTAAAAGGAATCAATAGCAGAATAACTGAGGCAGAAGAACAGATAAGTGACCTGGAAGACAGAATAGTGGAATTCACTGCTGCAAAACAAAATAAAGAAAAAAGAATGAAAATAAATGAAGACAGCCTAAGAGACCTCTGGGACAACATTAAACACAACAACATTTGCATTATAGGGGTCCCAGAAGGAGAAGAGAGAAAGAAAGGGCCCAAGAAAATATTTCAAGAGATTATAGTCGAAAACTTCCCTACCATGGAAAACTAAATAGCCACCCATGTCCAGGAAGTGCAGAGAGTCCCAGGCAGGATAAACCCAAGGAGAAACACACCGAGACACATAGTAATCAAACTGGCAAAAATTAAAGACAAAGAAAAATTATTGAAAGCAGCAAGGGAAAAACGACAAATAACATACAAGGGAACTCCCATAAGGTTAACAGCTGATTTCTCAGCAGAAAATCTACAAGCCAAAAGGGAGTGGCATGACATATTTCAAGTGATGAAAGGCAAGAACCTACAACAAAGATTACTCTACACAGCAAGGATCTCATTCAGATTCGACAGAGAAATCAAAAGCTTTGCAGACAAGCAAAAGCTAAGAGAATTCAGCACCACCAAACCAGCTCAACAACAAATGCTACCAGAACTTCTCTAAGTGGGAAACACAACAGAAGATAAGGACCTACAAGAACAAACCCAAAACAATTAAGTAATTGGTAGTAGGAACATACATATTGAAAATTCCCTTAAACATCAATGGATTAAATGCTCCAACCAAAAGACACAGGCTCACTGAATGCATATGAAAACAAGACCCATATATAAGCTGTCTACAAGAGACCCACTTCAGACCTAGGGACACATACAGACTGAAAGTGAGGGGATGGAAAAAGATATTCCATGCAAATGGAAATCAAAAGAAAGCTGGAATAGGGCTTCCTTGGTGGCGCAGTGGTTGGGAGTCCGCCTGCCGATGCAGGGGACGCGGGTTCGTGCCCCGGTCCCGGAGGATCCCGCGTGCCGCGGAGCGGCTGGACCTGTGAGCTATGGCCGCTGAGCCTGCGCGTCCGGAGCCTGTGCTCCGCGGTGGGAGAGGCCACAGCGGTGAGAAGCCCACGTACCGCAAAAAAAAGAAAACTGGAATAGCATTACTAACATCAGATAACATAAACTTTAAAATAAAGAATGTTACAAAAGACAAGGAAGGACACTACATAATAATCAAGGGATCAAGCCAGAAGATGATATAACAATTATAAATGTATATACATCCAACATAGGAGCACCTCAATACATAAGGCAACTGCTAACACCTATAAAAGAGGAAATCGACAGTAACACAATAATAGTGGGGCACGTTAACACCTCACTTACACCAATGGACAGATCATCCAAACAGAAAATTAATAAGGAAACACAAGCTTTAAATGACACAATAGACCAGATATTTAATTGATATTTATAGGACATTCCATCCGAAAACAGCAGATTACACTTTCTTCTCAAGTGCGCACGGCACATTCTCCAGGATAGATCACATCTCGGGCTACAAATCAAGACTCACTAAACTTAAGAAAATTAAAATCATATCAAGCATCTTTTCTGACCACAACGCTATTAGACTAGAAATCAATTACAGGGAAAAAAACGTAAAAAACACAAATACATGGAGGTTAAACAATACGTTAGTAACTAACCAAGAGCTCACTGAAGAAATCAAAGAGGAAATCCAAACATATCTAGAGACAAATGACAATGAAAACACGATGATACAAAACCTATGGGATGCAGCAAAAGCAGTTCTAAGAGGGAAGTTTATAGCTATACAATCCTACCTCAAGAAACAACAAAACATCTCAAACAAACTAACCTTACACCTAAAGGAACTAGAGAAAGAAGAACAAACAAAACTCAAAGTTAGCAGAAGGAAAGAAATCATAAAGATCAGAGCAGAAATAAATGAAACAGAAACAGAGAAAACAATAGCAAAGATCAATAAAACTAAAAACTGGTTCTTTGAGAAGATAAACAAAACTGATAAACCATTAGCCAGACTCATCAAGAGAGGGAGAGGACTCAAATCAATAAAACTAGAAATGAAAAATAAGAAATTACAACAAACAACGCAGAAATACAAAGCATCCTAAGAGACTACTACAAGCAACTCTATGCCAATAAAATGGACAACCTGGAAGGAATGGACAAATTCTTAGAAAGGTATAACCTGCCAAGACTGAACCAGGAAGAAATACAAAATATGAACAAAGGAATCACAAGTAATGAAACTGAAACCATGATTAAAAATCTTCCAACAAACAAAAGTCCAGGACCAGATGGCTTCACAGGTGAATTCTATCAAACATTTAGAGAAGAGCTAACACCCATCCTTCTCAGACTCTACCAAGAAATTGCAGAGGAAGGAACACTCCCAAACTCATTCTATGAGGCCACCATCACCCTGATACCAAAACCAGAAAAAGATACCACAGAAAAAGAAAATTACAGGGCTTCCCTGGTGGCGCAGTGGTTGAGAGTCTGCCTGCCAATGCAGGGGACACGGGTTCGTGCCCTGGTCCAGGAGGATCCCACATGCCGCGGAGCGGCTGGGCCTGTGAGCCGTGGCCGTTGGGCCTGCGCGTCCAGACCCTGTGCTCCTCAACAGGAGAGGCCACAACAGTGAGAGGCCCACTTACCGCAAAAAAAAAAAGAAAAGAAAATTACAGACCATTAACACTGATGAATATAGATGCAAAAATCCTCAACAAAATACTAGCAAACAGAATCCAACAACACATGAAAAGGATCATACACCATGATCAAGTGGGATTTATTCCAGGGATGCAAGGATTCTTCAATATACACAAATCAATCAATGTGATATACCACATTAACAAACTGAAGAATAAAAACCATATGATCATCTCAATAGATGTAGAAAAAGCTTCTGAGAAAATTCAACACCCATTTATGATAAAAAATCTCCAGAAAGTGGGCAGAGAGGGAAACTACCTCATCATAATAAAGGTCATATATGACAAACCCACAGGAAACATCATTCTCAATGGTGAAAAGCTGAAAGCATTTCCTCTAAGATCAGGAACAAGACAAGGATGTCCACTCTCACCACTATTATTCAACATAGCTGTGGAAGACCTAGCCACCGCAATCAGAGAAGAAAAAGGAATACCAATTGGAAAAGAAGAAGTAAAACTATAACCGTTTGCAGATGACAGGATACTATACATAGAGAATCCTAAAGATGCCATCAGAAAATTACTAGAGCTAATCAATGAATTTGGTTAAGTTGCAGGATACAAAATTAATGCACAGAAATCTCTTGCATTCCTATACACTAATGGTGAAAAACCTGAAAGAGAAATTAAGGAAACACCCCCATTTACTATTGCAACAAAAAGAATAAAATACCTAGGAATAAACCTACATAAGGAGACAAAAGACCTGTACGCAGAAAACTATAAGACACTGATGAAAGAAATTTAAGATGATACCAAGAGATAGAGTTACCATGTTCTTGGATTGGAAGAATCAATATTGTGAAAATGACTATATTACCCAAAGAAATCTACAGATTAAATGCAATCCCTATCAAATTACCAATGGCATCTTTTACAGAACTAGAACAAAAAAATCTTAAAATTTGTACTGAGACACAAAAGACCTGAACAGCCAAAGCGATCTTGAGGGGAAAAAACAGAGCTGGAGGAATCAGACTCCCTGACTTCAGACTATACTATAAAGCTACTGTAATCAAGACAATATGGTACTGGCACAAAAACAGAAATATAGATCAATGGAACAGGATAGGAAGCCCAGATATAAACCCGCACACCTGTGGTCAACTAATCTATGACAAAGGAGGCAAGGATATACAATGGAGAAAAGACAGTCTCTTCAATAAGTGGTGCTGGGAAAAGAGGACAGCTATATGTAAAAGACTGAAATTAAAACACCCCCTAACACCATACACAAAACTAAACTCAAAATGTATTAGAGACCTAAGTGTAAGACCAGACACTATAAAACTCTTATAGGAAAAACACTCTTTTACATAAAAAACAGCAAGATCTTTTTTGATCCACCTCCTAGGGTAATGGAAATAAAAACAAACGTAAACAAATGGGATCTAATGAAACTAAAAAGCTTTTGCAAAGCAAAGGAAACTACAAACAATATGAAAAGACAACCTTCAGAATGGGAGAAAATATTTGCAAATGAATCAACGGACAAAGGATTAATCTCCAAAATATATAAACAGCTCATGCAGCTCAGTATTAAAAAAAACAAACAACCCAATACAAAAATGGGCAGAAGACCTAAATAGACATTTCTCCAAAGAAGACATACAGATGGCCAAGAAGCACATGAAAAGCAGCTCAACATCACTAATTATTAGAGAAATGCAAATCAAAACTACAATGAGGTCTCACCTCACACCAGTCAGAATGGACATCATCAGGAAATCTACAAACAACAAATATTGGAGAGGGTGTGGAGAAAAGGGAACCCTCCTGCACTGTTGGTGGGAATGTAAATTGATACAGCCACTATGGAGAACAGTATGGAGGTTCCTTAAAAAACTAAATATAGAATTACTGTATGACCCAGCAATCCCACTAGTGGGCATATAGCCAGAGAATACCATAACTCAAAAAGACACATGCATCCCAGTGTTCATTGCAGCACTATTTACAATAGCCAGGTCATGGAAGCAACCTAAATGCCCATCGACAGACGAATGGATAAAGATGTGGTACATATATACAATGGAATATTACTCAGCCATAAAAAGGAATGAAATTGACTCACTCAGACGTGGATGGATCTACAGACTGTCATACAGAGTGAAGTAAGTCAAAAACAGAAAAACAAATATCGTATATTAATGCATTTTTGTGGAAACTAGAAAAATGGTACAGATGAACCAGTTTGCAAGGCAGAAGTTGAGACACAGATGTAGAGAACAAACGTATAGACACCAAGTGGGGAAAGCCGCGGGGGGGTCTGGATGGTGGTGTGCTGAACTGGGCAATTGGGATTGACATGTATACACTGATGTGTATAAAATTGATGACTAATAAGAACCTGCTGTATAAAAAAATAAAATAAAATCTTTTAAAAACAAAAAAAACTAATACTAAACTTTCTTTGGGTTACTTGTATGGAAATATGTTAATATAAATGTTTCAGACATTACAAGAAATTCCTAAAAATCTTATATATTCTGGTATAATGTTATGAGTCATAATTCTAGTTATTACTTTAAAATGTATATCTCAGAAATAACTAAATTTCCTTGTCAACTGCATTATTATGAACTTTCATCAAATCTTTAACTGTGGTCACTTTTAAGTCTTTTGTCATTTATAGACAGTTCTGGGTGTACTCTGATGCTTTTGCAAAAATGTTCCTATAAAAGGGTTTCATCTTCAAGGAATTCATGGAAAGACTCTGACAAGTACAGGTTTCTGGTAACTGACTATACTGCTGAACTGAATGAATAAACGTTTTCAGAATTGTAATGGAAAAGTGATGAATTCAAAAAAGTGCTGACAAAAGACCAAGGCAAAAAAAATTAATTACATGGGACTGAGTGAACAGATGAGGATGATTATAATTTTTGTGACTTTCTGTTTGAATAAAAAAAGAAAAATGAGGGCTTCCCTGGTGGTGCAGTGGTTGAGAGTCTGCCTGCCTATGCAGGGGACACAGGTTCGCACCCCAGTCCAGGAAGATCCCACATGCCGTGGAGCGCCTGGGCCCATGAGCCATGGCCACTGAGCCTGCACGTCCGGAGCCTGTGCTCTGCAACAGGAGAGGCCACAACAGTAAGAGGCCCGCGTACCGCCAAAAAAAAAGAAAAATGAAATGAAAAACAGATGTGGACAATGCTTTTTGCACAGGGATATTCTTTACTTTCTATTTATAATGTAAAAAACTAATATAAGCTCAACAAAAAATTGTATTGGAATGGTACACTATGATTCTGAAAAATTCTGAATTTGAAGAACTTTAATTATATGTAAATGTTCACAATAAAAAAAAAGATCCAACATGCAGCAGAGCAACTAAGCCCGTGCACCACAACTCCTGAGCCCACGCACCCTCAACTACTGAAGCCCCCACACCTAGAGCTCTGCAACAAGAGAAGCCAGAAGCCACAATGAGAAGCCTGTGCACCACAACGAAGAGTAGCCTCTGCTTGCCGCACTAGAGAAAGCCCATGCACAGCAATGAAGACCCAATGCAGCCAAAAAACATTAAAAATTTTTTTTAAAAATTTAATTAAAAAATAAAATGCAAAAAAGTTAAAAAGAAAAAGACACATGAACCCCAATGTTCATTGCAGCACTATTTACAATAGCCAGGACATGAAGCAACCTAAATGTCCATCAACAGATGAATGGATAAAGAAGATGTGGTAAATATATACAATGGAATATTACTCAGCCATAAAAAGGAACGAAGTTGGGTCATGTGTAGACACGTGGATGGATCTAGACACTGTCATACAGAGTGAAGTAAGTCAGAAAAAGAGAAACAAATATCGTATATTAACGCATATAAGTGGAACCTAGAAAAATGGTACAGATGAACTGGTTTGCAGGGCAGAAATTGAGACACAGACGTAGAGAACGAACGTATGGACACCAACGGGAAAGTGGCAGGGGGCAGGTGGTGGTGCTGTGATGAATTGGGAGATTGGGATTGACATATATACACTAATATGTATAAAATGAATAACTAATGAGAACCTGCTGTATAAAAAAATAAAATTCAAAAAAAAATACTACATATCAATTACCTGTCACTTAGTGGATAGTGAATAATAAAAACCACCACCACAACCAACAGCAAAAACAAAACACCTGCTTTTACAAGTAAAACAGATGACAAAGGCAACATGCTATAAAAACCAACGCCACCTATCTTAAAATATACCCATGTAAGTAAAGTTCATTAGATTGGGGTTAAATGTCAAATTTTAAAGTACAAAATTTTAAATCTATCAAGTAAATAATCATTCTATAGTGAGATATTTAAGAAAATTGTGGTTTTCAGGGTATTGGACTCAGTTCACAAGTCAGAAAAGTATGGTATAAAGTCAGAAGTTAGGTAATATTAGAAACGTTACAAAGAATGAAATAAAGCTAAAATTACAGCATTAGTACATTAGAAAATCTGTAAAAGACCCACTGTGCATAGAAGAAACCATCAACTTTGGAAGACTTTCTAATATGACATGGTTTATATAAACTCCTAATCAAAAATATAATAAAAGAAAAAGAGACAGTAGAAAAACACATCCAACATATCACCATTTAAAAGAACCAGTTCCCAGGTGATTAGAAAAGATCTCTGAACCGGGTGGAAGGGTATAATTCCTAAATCCAAAGCGAAATTAAAACCACAAAGTTTAAACATAGCAGCATGGAAAAAATCAATACCTCACAAAATAAAAAGGAATAATTTAGGTTTCATCTTTCTCTTTACAATAATTCTGTTTTTTAGATCATATACAGTGCCTTAAGATGCTACCATGTCTTTAAGCTCCATTTTGTCGGGAAATACCTGTTTGTCTGCTACTTCTAAAGGTAAATAGGAGGTTTTACATTTAAGTTACAATGTGGAATACTTCAGAGTAACCTCATGCCAAGGCGACACATTTCTGAGGGATGCAAAGATATACAATAAACAGCTTTTAAAGGCATATTTTTAAACTTGCAGCAGGAAAGCTTTTCTGTGTCAAGACAATTATTCTTTTAATAGCATTGATCAAAGTGTTATTCTTCAATGACTGTACAATACCTTTTAAAGAAATACAACAAGGCACTAGCGTTATACGCCTCTGTAGAGCAGACATCTTATTGGAAAAAAGGGAACAGTGGCCAAGATACAGTCAGTAGCTTTCATGCTTCTAATAAGAAACCTTTTCCTCCCTAGCTACTTCATTCTGAACTCCACAACTGACATTATCCAAAGATTAAGTGTAAGATCTCTTTACTTCCGTAATTTAGAAGCATTTTTCACAGAGGCCTAAACTGCAAGATCTTAACTGTATCTCTGTAGATATTACAGTATGGCCTTGGAAACATCCTCTCAGACAGGGCCAGTGAGAAATTATTCATGAAGATTAGAAAAGAATGATGGTTTTATTCACTTTGCTACTCTCTGGGGAAAGAAGTGTATTTTAAGAAAGTTTTCATATAATCACTGTTCATATTTATTGACAAAGCCAAATACTAAAAGAACATTAAAATTACATATTACTCTACCATAAAATAACTCTGTCAACTAACACTGATTAGGTAATCTTTCATAAAAGGGAACTATTTAAAAATCATCTTAAAACAAGTCCTTTTTGTTGGGGTATTCATGCTTTAAGAAAGATAAAATAGAGAGATTGGTTCAAGATGGCGGAGTAGAAGAACGTGCTCTCACTCCCGCTTGTGAGAGCGCCAGAATCACAACTAACTGCTGGAGAATCATCGACAGGAAGACACTGGAACTCACCAAAAAAGATACCCCACATCCAAAGACAAAGGAGAAGCCACAATGAGACGGTAGGAGGGGCGCTATCACAATAAAATCAAATCCCATAACTGCTGGGTGGGTGACTCACAAACTGGAGAACACTTATACCACAGAAGTCCACCCGCTGGAGTGAAGGTTCTAAGCCACACGTCAGGCTTCCCAACCTGGGGGTCCGGCAACGGGAGGAGGAATTCCTAGAGAATCAGACTTCGAAGCCTAGGGGAATTTGACAGCAGAACTTCGACAGGACTGGGGGAAACGGAAACTACACTCTTGGAGGACACACACAAAGTAGTGTGGGCATTGGGACCCAGGGGAAGGAGCAGTGACTCCATAGGAGACTGAACTACACCTACCTGCTGCTGTTGGAGGGTCTCCTGCAGAGTCAGGGGGTGGCTTTGGCTCACCGAGAGGACAAGGACACTGGCAGCAGAAGTTCTGGGAAGTACTCCTTGGCATGAGCCCTCCCAAAGTCCGCCATTAGCCCCACCGAAGAGCCCAGGTAGGCTCCAGTGTTGAGTCGCCTCAGGCCAAACAATCAACAGGAAGGGAACCCAGCCCCACCCATCAGCAGACAAGTGGATAAAGTTTTACTGATCTCTTCCCACCAGAGCAACACCCAGCTCTACCCACCACCAGTCCCTCCAATCAGGAAACTTGCACAAGCCTCCTAGAAAGCCTCATCCACCAGACGGCAGACAACAGAAGCAAGAAGAACTACAATCCTGCAGCCTGTGGAACAAAAACCACATTCACAGAAAGACAGACAAGATGAAAAGGCAGAGGGCTATGTACCAGATGAAGGAACAAGATAAAACCCCAGAAAAACAACTAAATGAAGTGGAGACAGGCAACCTTCCAGAAAAAGAATTCAGAATAATGATAGTGAAGATGATCCAGGGCCTCAGAAAAAGAATGGAGGCAAAGATCGAGAAGATGCAAGAAATGTTTAATGAACACCTAGGAGAATTAACAAACAGAGATGAACAATACAATAACTGAAATGAAAACTACACTAGAAAGAGTCAATAGCAGAATAACTGAGGCAGAAAAACAGATAAGTGACCTGGAAGACAGGATGGTGGAATTCACTGCCGTGCAACAGAACAAAGGAGAAAGAATGAAAAGAAATGAAGACAGCCTAAGAGACTTCTGGGAAAACATTAAACGCAACAACATTCGCATTACAGCAGTCCCAGAAGGAGAAGAGAGAGAGAAAGGACCCGAGAAAATATCTGAAGAGATTATACTCAAAAATTTCCCTAACATGGAAAGGAAATAGCCACTCAAGTCCAGGAAGCGCAGAGAGTCCCAGGCAGGATAAACCCAAGGAAAAACACGCCTAGACACATAATAATCAAACTGGCAAAAATTAACGACAAAGAAAAATTATTGAAAGCAGCAAGGGAAAAATGACAAATAACATAGAAGGGAACTCCCATAAGGTTAACAGCTGATTTCTCAGCAGAAACTCTACAAGCCAGAAAGGAGTAGCATGACATATTTAAAGTGATGAAAGGGAAGAACCTACAACCAAGATTACTCTACCCAGCAAGGATCTCATTCAGATTCGACAAAGAAGTCAAAAGCTTTTACAGACAAGCAAAAGCTAAGAGAATTCAGCACCACCACACCAACTCTACAACAAATGCTAAAGGAACCTGTCTAAGTGGGAAGCACAAGAGAAGAAAAGGACCTACAAAAACAAACCCATTACAATAAAGAAAAGGGTAACAGGAACATACATATTGATAATTACCTTAAACGTGAATGGATTAAAGGCTCCAACAAAAAGACATAGGCTCCCTAAATGGATACAAAAACAAGACCCATATATATGCTGTCTACAAGAGACCCACTTCAGACCTAGGGACACATACAGACTGAAAGTGAGGGGATGGAAAAAGATATTCCATGCAAATGGAAATCGAAAGAAAGCTGGAGTAGCAATACTCGTATCAGATAAAATGGATTTAAAATAAAGAATGTTACAAGAGACAGGGGAGAACACTACATAATGATCAAGGGATCAAGCCAAGAAGAAGATGAAACAATTATATATAAATATACATGCACCGAACACAGGAGCACCTCAATACATAAGACAACTACTAACAGCTATAAAAGAAGAAATCGACACTAACACAATAGTGGGGGCACTTTAACACCTCACTTACACAAATGGACAGATCATCCAAACAGAAATTAATAAGAAAACACAAGTTTTAAATGACACAATAGACCAGATATTTAATTGGTATTTATAGGACATTCCATCCAAAAACAGCAGATTACACTTTCTTCTCAAGTGTGCACGGAACATTCTCCAGGATAGGTCACACCTTGGGTCACAAATCAAGCCTCAGTAAATTTAAGAAAACTGAAATTATATCAAGCATTTTTTCTGACCACAACACTAAGAAATTAGAAATCAATTACAGGGAAAAAACTGTAAAAAACACAACCACATGGAGGCTAAACAATACACTACTAAATAACCAAGAGATCACTGCAGAAATCAAAGAGGAAATCAAAAAATACCTAGAAACATATGAGAATGAAAACACGATAACCCAAAACCTATGGGATGCAACAAAAGCAGTTCTAAGAGGGAAGTTTAAAGCAATACAATCCTACCTCAAGAAACAAGAAACATCTCAAATAAACAAGCTAACATTACACCTAAAGCTATTAGAGAAAGAACAAAAAAAACCCCAAATGTTGCAGAAGGAAAGAAATCATAAAGATCAGATCAGAAATAAATGAAAAAGAAATGAAGGAAACAAGAGCTAAGATCAATAAAACTAAAAGCTGGTTCTTTAAGAAGATAAAACTGTTAAACCATTAGCCAGACTCATCAAGAAAAAAAAGAAGACTCAAATCAACAGTATAAAAATGAAAAAGGATAACAACGGACACAGCAGAAACAAAGAATCGTAAGAGATTACTACAAGCAACTATATGCCAATAAAATGGACAACCTGGAAGAAATGGACAAATTCTTAGAAAAGCACAACCTCCTGAGACTGAACCAGGAAGAAATAGAAAATATAAACAGACCAATCACAAGCACTGATATTGAAACTGTGATTAAAAATCTTTCAACAGGGGCTTCCCTGGTGGCGCAGTGGTTGAGAGTCCGCCTGCCGATGCAGGGGACACGGGTTCGTGAGCCGGTCCGGGAAGATTCCACATGCCGCAGAGCGGCTAGGCCCGTGAGCCATGGCCACTGAGCCTGCGCGTCCGGAGCCTGTGTTCCGCAACGGGAGGGGCCACAACAGTGAGAGGCCCGCATACCGCCAAAAAAACCAAAACAAAACAAAAAATCTTTCAACAAACAAAAGCCCAGGACCAGATGGACTCACAGGTAAATTATATCAAACATTTAGAGAAGAGCTAACACCCATCCTTCTCAAACTCTTCCAAAAAACTGCAGAGGAAGGAACACCCCCAAACTCATTCTATGAGGCCACCATCACCTTGATACCAAAACCAGACAAAGATACGGCAAAAAGAGAAAATTACAGACCAGTATCACTGATGAATATAGATGCAAAAATTCTCAACAGAATACTGCCAAAACAGAATCCAACAACACATGAAAAGGATCATACACCATGATGAAGGGGGATTTATCCCAGGGATGTAAGGATTCTTCAATATAGTCAAATCAATCAATGTGATACACCATATTAAAAAATTGAAGAAAAACCATATGATCATCTCAATAGATGCAGAAAATCGACAAAATTCAACACTCATTTATGATAAAAACTCTCCAGAAAGTGGGCATACAGGGAACCTACCTCAAAATAATAAAGGCCATATATGACAAACCCACAGCAAACTTCACTCTCAATGGTGAAAAACTGAAAGCATTTCCTCTAAGATCAGGAACAAGACAAGGATGTCCACTCTCGCCACTATTATTCAACATAGTTTTGGAAGCCCTAGCCATGGCAATCAAGAAGAAAAAGAAATAAAAGGAATACAAATTAGAAAAGAAGAAGGAAAACTGTCACTGTTAGCAGATGACATACTATACATAGGGAATCCTAAAGATGCCACCAGAAAACTACTAGAGCTAACCAATGAATTTGGTTAAGTTGCAGGATACAAAATTAATGCACAGAAATCTCCTGCATTCCTATACACTAATGATGAAAAATCTGAAAGAGAAATTAAGGAAACACTCCCATTTACCACTGCAACATAAAAAATAAAATACCTAGGAATAAACCTACCTACGGAGACAAAAGACCTGTATGCAGAAAACTATAAGACACTGATGAAACAAATTAAAGATGATACAAACAGATGGAGAGATATATCATGTTCTTGGATTGGAAGAATCAATATTGTGAAAATGACTATACTACCCAAAGCAATCTACAAATTCAATGCAATCCTTATGAAATTACCAATGGCATTTTGTCACGAACTAGAACCAAATATCTTAAAATTTGTCTGGAGACACAAAAGACCCCAAACAGCCAAAGCATTCTTGAGGGAAAAAAACACAGCTGTAGGAATCAGGCTTCCTGACTTCAGACTATACTACAAAGCTACAATAATGAAGACAGTATGGTACTGGCATAAAAACAGAAATATAGATCAATGGAACAGGATAGAAAGCCCAGAGGTAAACCCAACACCTGTGGTCAACTAATCTATGACAAAGGAGGCAAGGATATACAATGGAGAAAAGACAGTCTCTTCAATAAGTGGTGCTCAGGAAACTGGACAGCTACCCTTAAAAGAATGAAATTAGAACACTCCCTAACACTATACACAAAAATAAACTCAAAATGGGTTAGAGACCTAAATGTAAGACTGGACACTGTAAAACTCTTAGAGGAAAACATAGGAAGAACACTCTGACATAAATCACAGCAAGATCTTTATTGATCCACCTCCTAGAGTAATGGAAATTTTAAAAAAAACAAAAAAAACCCAAATGGGACCTAATGAAACTTAAAACCTTTTGCAAAGCAAAGGAAACTACAAACAAGACAAAAAGACAACCCTTAAAATGGGAGAAAATATTTGCAGATGAATCAACGGACAAAGGATTAATCTCCAAAATATATAAACAACTCATGCAGCTCAATATTAAAAAAACAAACAACCCAATCAAAAAATGGGCAGAAGACCTAAATAGACATTTCTCCAAAGAAGACATACAGATGGCCAAGAAGCACATGAAAAGCAGCTCACCATCACTAATTAGTAGAGAAATGCAAATCAAAACTACAATGAGGTATCACCTCACACAGTTAGAATGGGCATCATCAGAAAATCTGCAAACAATAAATGCTGGAGAGGGTGGGCAGAAAACGGAACCCTCTTGCACTGTTGGTGGGAATGTAAATTAATACAGCCACTATGGAGAACAGTATGGAGGTTCCTTAATAAACTAAAAATAGAACTACCATATGACCCAGCAATCCCAATACTGGGCATATACCCTGAGAAAACTGTAATTCAAAAAGAGTCATGCACCCCAATGTTCACTGCAGCAGTATTTACAAGAGCCAGGTCATGGAAGCAACCTAAATGTCTATTGACAGATGAATGGATAAAGAAGATGTGGTACATAAATACAGTGGAATATTACTCAGCCATAAAAAGGAACGAAGTTGGGTCATTTGTTGAGATGTGGATGAATCTAGAGACTGTCATACAGAGGGAAGTAAGTCAGAAAGAGAAAAATAAGTATATATTAATGCATATATTTGGAACCTAGAAAAATGGTACAGATGAACTGGTTTGCAGGGCAAAAATTGAGACACAGATATAGAGATCAAACGTATGGACACAAAGTGGGGAAAGTGGTGGGGGGAGGTGGTGGTGGTGTGATGAACTGGGAGATTGGGATTGACATATATATACTAATATGTATAAAATGGATAACTAATAAAAACCTGCTGTATAATAAATTAAATAAAATACAAAAAAAAGAAAGATAAAATAAATTCCAAAACTACTTATAAAAATTAATCACATGAGTATACAAACTCATAAAACACTTCCATCAATTCACCAAATTTCTAACCATTCAGCAAATAAAGCTAAGGGTGGAACAAAAATAGAAAGGGAGACTGTTCCTGCTTTTCATGCAAAACATTTACGTATTTTTCACTGTTAAAGAAAATATGACTTGAGTACAGAATTACACAAATATCGCAGATACGTTGATTGCAGCCTAAATGTCTACCTTTTGCAAACTATTTAAGGGCCTCGTAGAGTCTAAAGAATGTTACCAATAATAATTATAGTCTTGCATCAAAAAATAAAACTCAACTTTACAGACAACACCAGATGCACTTCATAAACCTTTTCCCTAAAAGTTAAGTTTTAAAAGTAGAAGACTCTGGGCTTCCCTGGTGGCACAGTGGCTAAGAATCTGCCTGCCAATGCAGGAGACACAGGTTCAAGCCCTGGTCTGGGAAGATCCCACATGCCGCGGAGCACCTAAGGCCGTCCGCTCCGCCACAACTACTGAGCCTGCGCTCTAGACGCTTCGAGCCACAGCTACTGAAGCCCACGTGCCTAGAGCCCGTCCTCTGAAACAAGAGAAGCCACCGCAATAAGAAGCCCATGTACCGCAACAAAGAGTAGCCCCCACTCGCTGAAACTAGAGAAAGCCTGCACACAGCAACAAAGACCCAACTCAGCCAAAAATAAATAAATGAATAAATTTATAAAAGAAACCAGGCAGTAGGAACATCAAAAGATTATTTATTTTTTTTAAGTACAAGAATCTAACTCCTTTTAAAGGTGTGAGTTTGGGTGTGGGTATGTGGGTGTGTAGTGGGAGGAAAATGTTAAGAGAAGTTCCTATGAATGGCTTTCCAAATTTTATTATCAAACAGAATATTGTTTCAGGCAAAGCAGATAAACAGAGCATCTGAACCAACTCCATCACTGAAAACAACTAAAAATGCAAGGTAATATACAAAAACATCTTAAAAGCATCCCAGTTGATAAAAATAGTAAGAAATTATTAATATAAAATCTAAAGGAAACTGGGAAATCAGAGAAGGTAAGTGTAGTGCTAAACCTGCTTTTGCCCTAAGTATATTT
The DNA here is from genome assembly GCF_059928025.1 of Delphinapterus leucas. Taxonomy (NCBI): domain Eukaryota; kingdom Metazoa; phylum Chordata; class Mammalia; order Artiodactyla; family Monodontidae; genus Delphinapterus; species Delphinapterus leucas. Next base: position 47,394,467 of record NC_143148.1, read on the forward strand.
GGTCAGCCATTCTGACCAAAGTTAAAATGTACAGATCTGGTTTGGAATGAAGGATAGAAAACAAACACAAACACCATCTAAGAGTCTAACAAGAGGCTCTCCTCCCATGAAGCTGGGAACTCAACGAGTTAGGCCCACAAAGTAATGGTAATCCAGGAGTCTGGGCTTAAGTGACTGTAAGGAAATCTATCTTGGCAATGAACAAAACAGAAGAAAACATAAAACACAAGTTGTAAACATAACCTAGCAGTGAAATAAATATACACGCCAAATTCACATCACCCAAATGGGTCCAAATAAATAAATAAATATAAAGTTGTATGTGACTGGAAGGGCGGAGTCAAAATGGCAGAGTGGGAGGATGTGGAGTTTGCATCTCCCCACAACTAGGGCACCTATGGGACACTGATGGAGGTCCTCCACGCCTGAGGAGATAGGAGGAACCCCCGAGCTACCCAGTAGGACATGGGGGAATGAGGGGGGAGGAGAAGTGGAAGCCAGACAGGACCGGTGCCCCTGAGGGGTGGCTGGGAGAGGGGAGGGGTTCCCACATCTGAAGGGACCCTTGGGGGCTTGGAGGATCAGAGGGCAGTGTAGCTAGCGTTTCCCCTGCCCAATCGGCCCCAGGAAGCCTGCTGGGCTCCCAGGCTGGGTCCTCCCCCTCCAATGCCCCTCCAGCTGCACTGGTCCTTGGGGCGTAGGAGGGAGGGGTGGGAAGAAGAGGAGGGGTTGAGGTAAAGGGGCCCTCTGGGATCAGAGGATCAGGGGAGGCACAGTGGGCGTTTACACACACACACACACACACACACACACACACACACACACGGCACACTCGGGTCCTGGAAAGCCTGCTGAGATCCCTTCCTTCGCCCTCCAGGGCCCCCTACAGCCCCATGGGTCGTAGGGGCATGGGTGGGGAGGGGGGAAGAATAGAAAAGGTGAGGTGGAGGGGCCCTCCGGGATCGGAGGATCAGGGAAGACTAGTTTCCCCTGTCCACTCCGGTCCAGGGAGCCTGCTGGGGTCCCAGACCTGGTGCTCCACCCTCCTGGGCCACAGGCACTCCTGGGCCTCTCCTGGGTGGGTTGCCTGGGTGAGGCACTGAGCCTAAGCCCCGCCCCCACCCCAGCCCCACCCCTGGGGCCTTTTCTGGCCCTCTGGATCCTAATAATAGGGCTGCCTCCTACCTAAATCCCACCCCTGCCTAAGCCCCATCCCCCACAGCCAAGGCCTTTTCTGGCTTTTTCTTTTTTTTTTTTGCTATTGTGATTCTATTTTACCTTTTGGTAAAAGGTTGTTTCATTTATATTTCTATTTTTTCTAACATATCTATTAGTTTTCTAATCTTAGTTTTTACTCTTTATTATTGTTCTGCTCTTTTTTCTTCCCCCCTACAGAGCTTGCAGGATCTTGGTTCAAGAGCTGGTGTTCAGGCCTACGCTCCTGTGGTGGGAACTCTGAGTCAGAACCACTGGACTAACAGAGAACCACGGACCCCAAGAAATATTCATCGGAGTGAGGTCTCCTGGAGGTCCTCACCTTGGCACCAAGACGTGGCTCTACCTAACAGCCTACAAATTCCAGTGCTGGAAGGCTCAGGCCAAACAGCCAGTAAGACAGGAACACAATCCCACCCATCAAAAAGAAAATGAGATGATAAAAAAATATGTCACAGATGAAAAGGCAAGGTAAAAACCTCCAAGACCAAACAAATGAAGAGGAAATAGGCGAGCTACCTGAAAAAGAATTCAGAGTAATAATAGTAAAGATGATCCAGAATCTTGGAAATAGAATTGCGGCATGGATTGAGAAAATACAAGGAGTGTTTAACAAAGATCTAGAAGAACTAAAGAACAAACAGACAGAGATGAACAACACAATAAATGAAATGAAAAATACACTAGAAGGAATCAGTAACAGAATAACTGAGGCAGAAGAACAAGTAGTGAGCTGGAGGACAGAATGGTGGAAATAACTGCTGCACGACAGAATACAAAAAAAAGAATGAAAAGAAATGAGGACAGTCTCAGAGACCTCTGGGACAACATTAAAGACACCAACAGTTGAATTATAGGGGTCCCAGAAGAAGAAGATAAAGAGTCTGAGAAAATATTTAAAGAAATTATAGTCAAAAACTTTCCTAACATGGGAAAGGAAATAGCCATCTAAGTCCAGGAAGTGCAGAGTCCCATACAGGATAAACCCAAGGAGAAACACACCGAGACACATATTAATCAAACTAACAAAAATTCAATTCAAAGAAAAAATATTAAAAGCAGCAAGGGAAAAGCAACAAATTACATACAAGGGAATCCCCATAAGGTTATCAGCTGATTTTTCAGCAGAAACTCTGCAAGCCAGAAGGGAGTGGCAGGATATACTTAAAGTGATGGAGAAAAACCTACAACCAAGATTACTCTACCCAGCAAGGATCTCATTCAGATTCAACTGAGAAATCAAAAGCTTTACAGACAAGCACACGCTAAGAGAATTCAGCACCACCAAACCATATTTACAACAAATGCTAAAGGAACTTCTCTAGGTGGGAAACACAAGAGAAGAAAAAGACCCACAAAAACAAACCCAAAACAATTAAGAAAATGGTGATAGGAACATACATATCAATAATAACCTTGAATGTAAATGGATTAAATGCCCCAACCAAAAGACACAGACTGGCTGAATGGATACAAAAACAAGACCCATATATATGCTGTCTACAACAGACGCACTTCAGACCTAGGGACACATACAGACTGAAAGTGAGGGGATGGAAAAAGATATTCCACACAAATGGAAATCAAAGGAAAGCTGGAGTAATAATACCCGTATCAGATAAAATACACTTTAAAATAAAGACAGTTACAAGAGATAAGGAACGACACTACATAATGATCACGGGATCAATCCAAGAAGAAGATATAACAATTATAAATATTTATGCACCCAACATAGGAGTACCACAACATATAAGGCAAATGCTAACAATCATAAAAAGAGAAATAGACAGTAACACAATAATAGTACGGGACTTTAACACCCCACTTACACCAATGGACAGATCATCCAAACAGAAAATAAGGAAACACAAGCTTTAAATGACACAACAGACCAGACAGACTTAACTGATATTTATAGGACATCCACCCGAAAGTGGCAGAATACGCTTTCTTCTCAAGTGCACAGAGAACATTCTCCAGGATAGATCACATCTTGGGTCACAAATCAGGCCTCAGTAAATTTAAGAAAACTGAAATCATATCAAGCATCTTTTCTAACCACAATGCTATGAGATTAGAAATGAATTAAAGGGAAAAAAACCTGTAAAAAACACAAATACGCGGAGGCTAAACAGTGCACTACTAAGTAACCAAGAGATCACTGAAGAAACCAAAGAATAAACAAAAAAAAAAATACACAGAAACAAATGACAATGAAAACACGATGACCCAAAACCTATGGGATGCAGAAAAAGCGGTTTTAAGAGGGAAGTTTATAGCAATTCATTCTCACCTCAAGAAATAAGAAAAATCTCAAACAATCTAAGCTTACACCTAAAGCAACTAGAAAAAGAACAAAGAAAACCCAAAGTCAGTAGAAGGAAAGAAATCATAAAGATCAGAGCAGAAATAAATGAAAAAGAAATGAAAGAAACAATAGCAAAGATCAATAAAACTGAAAGCTGGTTCTTTGAAAAGATAAACAAAATTGATAAACCTTTAGCCAGACTCATCAAGAAAAAAAAGGAGAAGACATAAACCAATAAAATTAGAAATGAAAAAGGGGAAATCACAACTGACACCACAGAAATACAAAGGACTGTAAGAGACTGCTACAAACAACTACATGCCAATAAAACGGACAACCTCAAAGATACTGACAAATTCTTGGAAAGGTACAGTTTTCCAAGACTGAACCAGGAAAAATTAGAATATATAAACAGACATATAGCAAGCAATGAAATTGAAACTGTAACTAAAAATCTTCCAACAAAGTCCAGGCAGATGGCTTCACAGGCGAATTCTATCAAACATTAGAGAAGAGCTAACACCTATCCTTCTCAAACTCTTAGAAAACATTGCAGAGGGCGGAACACTCCCAAATTCGTTCTACGAGGCCACCATCACACTGATACCAAAACCAGACAAAGGTATCACAAAAAAAGAAAATAACAGACCAATATCACTGATGAACATACACGCAAAAATCCTCAACAAAATACTAGCAAACAGAATCCAACAACATATTAAAAGGATTATACACCACGGATCAAGTGGGATTTATCCCAGGAACGCAAGGATTCTTCAATATATGCAAATCAATCAATGTGATACACCACATTAACAAATTAAAGAATAAAAAACATATGATCTCAATAGATGCGGAAAAAGCTTTTGACAAAATTCAACCCCCATTTATGATAAAAACTCTCCAGAACATAGGCACAGCAGGAACCTACCTCAACATAATGAAGGCCATATATGACAAACCCACAGCAAACTTCATTCTCAATGGTGAAAAACTGAAAGGAAATCTTAGAGGAAATCTCTAAGATCAGGAACAAGACAAGGATGTCCACTCTCGCCACTCTTATTCAACAGTTTTGGAAGTCCTAGCCATGGCAATTAGAGAAGAAAAGAAATAAAAGGAATACAAATTGGAAAAGAACAAGTAAAACTGTCACTGTTTGCTGATGGCATGATACTATACCTAGGAAATCCTAAAGATGCCACCAGAAAACGATGAGAACAAATCAATGAATTTGGTAAGGTTGCAGGGCGCAAAATTAACGTGCAGAAATCTCTTGCATTCCTATACGCTAAAAGAAATTAAGGAAACAATCCCATTTACCATCGTAACAAAAAGAATAAAATACCTAGGAATAAACCTACCTAAGGATGCAAAAGACCTGTACTCAGAAACTATAAAACACTGAAGAAAGAAATCAAAGGTGACACAAACAGATGGAGAAACAGACCATGTTCTTGGATTGGAAAAATCAATATTGTGAAAATGACTATACTACCCAAAGCAATCTACAAGGTCAGTGCAATCCCTATCAAATTACCAATGGCATTCTTCACAGAATTAGAACAAAAATTTTTACAATTTGTATGGAAACAAAAAAGACCTGAATAGCCAAAGCAATCTTGAGAAAGAAAAATGGAGCTGGAGGAATCAGGCTCCCAGGCTTCAGACTATACTACAAAGCTACAGTAATCAAGACAGTATGGTACTGGCACAAAAACAGAAATATATGGAACTTCCCTGGTGGTGCAGTGGGTAAGAATCCACCTGCCAATGCAGGGGACACGGGTTTGATCCCTAGTCCAGGAAGATCCCCCATGCCGCAGAGCAACTAAGCGTATGCGCCACAGCTACTGAGCCTGCACTCTAGAGACTGTGAACCAGTCTCTACTACTGAGCCCGTGCGCCACAACTACTGAAGCCCATGAACTCTCAGCCCGCGTGTCGCAACTACTGAGCCCACATGCTGCAACTACTGAAGCCCGCATGCCTAAAACCTGTGCTCTGCAAAAAGAGAAGCCACCACAATGAGAAGCCTGCACACCGCAATGAAGGGTAGCCCCGCTCGCCACAACTAGAGAAACCCACACACAGCAACAAAGACCCAACGCAGCCAAAAATAATAAATAAAATTATTTTTTAAAAAAACGGAAATATAGATCAATGGTACAAGAGAAAGCCCAGAGATAAACCCATGCACCTATCGTCACCTCATTTATGGCAAAGGAGGCAAGAGCATACAATGGAGAAAGGACAGTCTCTTCAATAGGTGTTTCTGGAAAAACTGGACAGCTACATGTAAAAGAATGAAATTAGAACACCCCCTAATACCACACACAGAAATAAACTCAAAATGGATTAAAGACCTAAATGTAAGACTAAACACTATAAAACTTAGAGGAAAACACAGGAAGAACACTCTTTGACATAAATTACAGCAAGATCTTTTTTGACCACCTCCTAGAGTAATGAAAATAAAAACAAAGTAAACAAATGGGACCCAATAAAACTTAAAAGCTTCTGCACAGCAAAGGAAACCATAAAGAAGACGAAAAGACAACCCTCAGAATGGGAGAAACTATTTGCAAACGAAGCTACAGACAACGAATTAATCTCCAAAATATACAAACAGTTCATGCAGCTCAATATCAAGAAAACAAACAACCCAATTAAAAAATGGGTGTAAGCCCTAAATAGACATTTCACCAAAGAAGAGATACAGATGGCCAAGAGGCACATGAAAAGATGCTCAACATCACTATTAGAGAAATGCAAATCAAAACTGCAATAAGGTATCACCTCACACCAGTCAGAATGGCCATCATCAAAAAATCTACAAACAAGAAATGCTGAGAGGGTGTGGAGGAAAGGGAACCCTCCTGCAGTATTGGTGGGAATGTAAATTGATACAGCCACTATGGAGAACAGTATTGGAGGTTCCTTAAAAAACTAAAAATAGAACTACCATATGACCCAGCAATCCCACTGCTGGGCATATACCCTGAGAAAACCATAATTCAAAAAGAGTCATGTACCAAAATGTTCATTGCAGCTCTATTTACAATAGCCTGGAGATGGAAACAACCTAAGTGTCCATCATCAGATGAATGGATAAAAAAGATGTACATACATACAATGGAATATTACTCAGCCATAAAAAGGAACGAAATTGGGTCATTTGTAGAGATGTTGATGGACCTAGAGTCTGTCATACAGAGTGAAGTAAGCCAGAAAGTGAAAAACAAATATCATATATTAACGCATGTATGTGGAACCTAGAAAAATGGTACAGATGAACCTATTTGCAGGTCAGGAATAGAGAGGTAGACGTAGACATAGAGAACGGACATGTGGAAACGGGGTGGGAAGGGGATGGTCGGTTGAATTGGGAGATTAGGATGGGCATATATACACTACCATGCGTAAAATAGATAGCTAGTGGGAACAAGCTATAAAGCACAGGAAGCGCAGCCCGGTGCTCTCTGATGACCTAGTTGGGTGGGATGGGGTGGGAAGAGGGAGGTCAAAGAGGGAGGGAATATAGGTATACATATAGCTGATTCACTGCATTGTACAGCAGAAACTAACACAACATTGTAAAGCAATTATACTCCAATAAAAAAAATTTTTTTTTTAGTTGTATGCGACTAATCACACTGAAAAAAGCCAGATTGCAATGAACACAAATGTTATCTGGTGGAAGAAACTATGCATTATGGAAGAAACTAGCAAAAACAAACCTACGAGTTCATTTTTCGGAATTATCAAACACAGATTATATAGTAACCATGTTTAATATGTTTAAAATAATTTTTAAAGTGTAAAAATAAATCCACAGAACAGAAAATTTAAACTCATGATGTGAAATGTTCACAAGACATTTATATGAAGTAAATATACAGTAGCTGAAAAAAATTTTTTTCTTGGTTTCTTGGTACTACAGGTTTGTTTTGTTTTTTTTTTTTGCGGTACGCGGGCCTCTCACTGCTGTGGCCTCTCCCGTTGCGGAGCACAGGCTCCGGACGTGCAGGCTCAGCGGCCATGGCTCACGGGCCCAGCCGCTCCGCGGCATGTGGGATCCTCCCGGACCGGGGCACAAACCCGTGTTTCCCGCATCAGCAGGCAGACTCTCAACCACTGTGCGACCAGGGAAGCCCACTACAGGTCTTTTTTTAATTGAAGTATAGTCGATATACAATATTGTGTTAGTTTCACAGCAAAGTGATTCAGTTATATATATATTCTATATATATATATATATTCTTTACATATATATATTCTTTACATATATATATTCTTTACATATAAATATTCTTTACATATATATACTTTATATATATATATATATATATATATACTTTTTCAGATTCTTTTCCATTATAGGTTGTTATAAGACATTGAATATAGTTCCCTTACTCTACAGTAGGTCCTTGTTTATCTGTTTTATATATAGCAGCATGTATCTGTTAATCCCGAACTCCTAATTTATCCCTCTTCCCGCTTTCCCACTTGATAACCATAAGTTTGTTTTCTGTCTGTGAGTCTGTTTCTCTTTTGTAAATAAGCTCATTTGTATCACTTTTTAAGATTCCACATATAAGTGATATCATATGCTATTTGTCTCTGACTCACTTCACGCTAGTGTGATATCTTTACATCCATCCATGTTGCTGTAAATGGCATTATTTCATGTTTTTATGGCTGAGTAATATTCCATTGTACATATATACCATATCTTCCTTATCCATTCATCTGTTGATGGATACTTAGGTTGCTACCATGTATTGGCTATTGTAAATAGTACTGCAATGAATACTGCGGTGCATGTATCTTTTCTAAGTATGGTTTTCTCCGGATATATGCCCCAGGAGTGGGATTGCTGGATCATATGGTAGCTCTATTTTTAGTTTTTCAAGGAACTTCCATACTGTTCTCCATAGTGGCTTCACCAATTAACATTCCCACCAACAGTGTAGGAGGGTTCCCTTTTCCCTACACCCTCTCCAGCATTCATTCTTTGTAGATTTTTTGATGATGGCCATTCTGGCAGGTGTGAGGTGATAGACTCCTTACTGTAGTTCTGATTTGCATTTTCTAATAATTAGCAATGTTGAGCATTTTTCATATGCCTGTTGGCCATCTGTATGTATTCTTTGGAGAAATGTCTGTTTAAGTCTTCTGCCCATTTTTCGATTGGGTTGTTTGTTTTTTTGTTATTGAGCTGTATGAGCTGTTTGTATATTTTGGAAATTAAGCCCTTGTCAGTTGCTTCGTTTGCAAATATGGTGGCATGTGGGATCTTAGTTTCCCAACCAGGGCACGCCCCCTGCATTGGAAGCATGGATTCTTAACCACTGGAATGCCAGGGAAATCCCTGAAAATGATCTGGAGATTATATATATATTATATATATATATATACATATATATATATACACGCTCTGTGGCATATAGGATCTTACCGGGCCAGGACTCGAACCCGTGTCCCCTGCATTTGCAGGCGGATTCTTAACCACTGCGCCACCAGGGAAGCTCCATTCTAACTTTTAAATCTCAAATATAACTCAATCAAATTCAATAGAGCAAAACAAATCTAGAATTTTAAACGATTAACTATACTGTAGTTCTGTGTAAAATTCATAATGATCAAAAGTAGACAGATTTAAAATCCTCTCCCCAGTATTTTCAGTGTACTTACAAAATGTCCATCACATTGAATGAAACACCACAAAACCAACTGCATTACACCTTTCATTTGCCCTGTGTGTATAATTAAATTCAATAAAATATAAAACTACAATGAAATCTTTCTACAACATTAGCAGGTCACCCTCAAACAACTTGACCTACACATGACTTGTCTAGCCAAGACAACCTATCTTTCACAAATCAATCCTCCCCTCTTCTCTCCCCATAATACTCCATAAGCAGCAACAACTAGGGAGAAAAAAAATATCTAGTAATAAAGAATCAGAAGTCCCTGCTACACATTCAGGAAATTCAGATGAAAACCTGATTGTAATCTTAAATATAACACTATTTATATTCAGGGAAAAGAAAGAAACAAGATACATACCTTTTCTATCAAGAGATATTTCAGATGACAAAAAGTTTCAGGTGGAAGAGAATATTAGATTATGATTTAAATAGTAATTCCTCGCCCCACCCGGCCACCAGAGCCAAGCCCAAGGTCCCGCCATGGAGCCCCACTCGCTCGCTGACTCGGGCCTGGAGCCGCCAGCCGCACGCCTCTGAGCCCCTCGGCATTCTTGGAATATGAAAACAAGCCTGGACGACCTAGCAGGCCACCCTCACCAAAGCAGAATGTGAGGAAGAATATTGACTTTGAGCCTCTCTCCACCACCACACTCATCCTGGAAGACAGACCAGCAAATCTCTCAGCAAAGCCAGCTGAAGAAGCTCAGTAACACAGGCAACAGTATGAAGAAATGGTGGTTCCGGCCAAAAAATGAGAGTTGAAAGAAGCCCAGAGAAGGAAAAAGCAGCTGGAAGAAAGATGCAGATTAGAAGAAAGTATTGGAAATGCCGTCCTCACTTGGAATAATGAGATTTTGCCTAACCGGGAAACAATGCGGTACTCTAGGAAAAGTTAGAGATTTATGGTGGCAGGGAATCCCTCCCAGTGTGAGAGGCAAAGTCTGGAGCTTAGCCATTGGCAATGAGTTAAACATCACCCAGGAGCTCTCTGACATCTGTCTTGCCGAAGCCAAGGAGCAGGGGTGGTCCTTTAGTATGGGAGGCTCTGAAGTGGAGAATGAAGATGCTGGTTTTTCAGCAGCAGACAGAGAAGCCAGTCTGGAGTTTATTAAACTAGACATTTCCAGAACATTCCCTAATCTCTGCATTTTCCAGCAAGGTGGCCCGTATCACAACATGTTGCACAGCATTTTGGAAGCTTACACTTGTTACCGACCGGATGTGGGTTATGTTCAGGGAATGACCTTCATAGCAGCCGTGTTGATCTTGAACTTACTGTAGATGCCTTCATTGCTTTTTCCAATCTTTTGAATAAACCCTGTCAAATGGCTTTTTTCCAAGTGGACCACGGCCTTATGTTGACTTATTCTGCTGCGTTTGAGGTATTTGTTGAAGAAAATTTGCCAAAATTATTTGCTCATGGGCTTCCCTGGTGACTTAGTGGTTGAGAGTCAGCCTGCCGATGCAGGGGACAAGGGTTCGTGCCCCGGTCTGGGAAGATCCCACATGCCGCAGAGCGGCTGGGCCCGTGAGCCATGGCTGCTAAGCCTGCACGTCCGGAGCCTGTGCTCCGCAACGAGAGAGGCCACAACAGTGAGAGGCCCGCGTACCGCAAAAAAAAAAAAATTTAAAAAATAAACAACAAAATTATTTGCTCATTTCAAGAAAAACAACTTAACTCCAAACATCTACCTAATTGATTGGAGACAAAAGGCTTACTTCTAGAAGGTAAAGTCCGAACGTCATCTGAAACAAGGCTCAGTCCCTTAAATAAAGCCGATTTGTCTGCACTGTAGACAAATCTTGGGAGCAAGCCTTTGGGACTCTCGGCGTTTGTTGCTTCTGTCCCAAACCCTGAGACTGTTCTGACACTGCTGAATTCTCGCTGGGAACAAGGTTTTGGAGGTGAGAGCTCATAGCTGAGGCCACAAGTGCTGGTGTCACTGTGGAATAGTACACACATCAGGCCATGAAGTGGCTGCTGGTGGGGGTGCTGGGCTGGCCTGTCTAGCTGTGCCAGGCAGGAGTGTTTGGGGCCTGCCTTAAAGGGCACCTTAATTTAACCAAAAAATGATTTATCCACAACATGAACACTCAACTCTTGCACAGGCTGTCCCTCTGCACCCCTGTTGGTGCACCTGTGCTGAAATTTGACTGTGAACCCTGACCTTGCAGACTCCCAGGCCTGGGGCCCGTGACCCCTGGGGAGGGGGTGTTAGGAGAGGATCACATGGGACCAGAGTCTTCAGCTTCTACCTTACCTATTTTAGGCCCCCAAGTTAGATTCTTATGATTCCAGGCTAAAGGGAAGTTTGGAAAACACTGTCCTAGAATAGTGTCTTTTAAACTTTTTTCACCCTGACTTGCAAAAGGAAATACATTTTATGTTGTGACCCCCCTGCAAAAAAAATTGTAATTCCTCATTTCATTTTAAAGGATACAAACCATTACATGTTATATGGTGATGAGATTTAACTACTCACTCTTCACCGAGTAAAATTTGACTCATCTAGATCCAGCACCTATAAAATATATTATAAACTGACATGATGTGACACGATGTGCATATATTACTTTCCCTGGTCATTTAATTGAGCTCTTGTCCTCCTGTTCTACAGGCAAGGAATTTCTTCCAGTTCTCACAACACTACCTTACAAATTTAGGTTACTGCTCACAAAAGGACAATGGACATCATTGAAAATCTCAGAGTAAAAAGCTCTGAAAACACTTTCCTCCATAAAAGCAATGAGAACACTAGCAAAAACTGTCAAAATCAACTTTCTCAAAATGCTAGAAATTAACCAAAGACTGGCAGCCATCTAGGGAATGATTATTCAAGGAAAAGAGCTGAATCTCAGTAAAAACAATGAGCTTTGTGGCATTTTAATTTCCCTGTGCTCATCTGCCCATCCCCAGGTACACAGGAATCTTGAAAAACAACAGCCACAACCAAGTCTGGCAGTCCAAGAAGTTGGAGTTCCCAGAGAAGGGTCATTATTGGACATGAAAGACTTCACATGTAAGGCTGTCATTATTGAACTAACTCAGAGCTCACTAGTACAAAAAGTGGTCTCCCCCCAAGACAATCTATCAAAACCAACCAGAGACAGTTGTTGAACATAACTCTTAAAACTCAACAATAAAAAAAGGAACCCATTAATAGACAGGCAAAAGATCTTAACAGATATCTCACCAAAGAAAACAGATGGAATAAAAGCATATGAGAAGATGCTTAACATGATAATGCATTAGGGAATTGCAAATGAAAACAATTAGAAATCACTATATACCTATAAGAATGCCAAAAATCCAAAACATTAATAATACCAAATGCTGGTGTACATGTGGAGCAAGAAGAACTTTCATTCGTTGCTGGTAGAAATGCAAAATGGCACAGCAACTTTGGAAGATACTTTGGCAGTTTTTCTTTTTACAAAACTAAAATACTCGTACCATAAGACCCAGCAATTGTGCTCCTTGATATTTACCCAAAGAAACTGAAAACTCACATCCACACAAAGCTTGCACATGGATGCTCATAGCAGCTTGATTCACAATTGCCAAAACTTGGAAGCAAGCAAGATGCTCTTCAGCAGGTGGACAGATGAATTGTGGTACATCAATACAATGAAATTTTATTCAAGGCTTAAACGAAATGTCTTTTCATAGCATGACAGCTCATGTTGAAACCTTAAATGCATATTACTAAGTGAAAGAAACCAATGTGAAAAGGCTACATACTGTATGATTTCAACCATATGATATTCTGCAGAGGTAAAACTACGAAGACAATAAAAAGATCAGAAGTTGCCAGAGGTTGGGGGATGGGGTGAGAGGGATGAATCAACAGAGCACAGAGGATTTTTAGGGCCGTGAAACTATTCTGTATGACACTGAAATGGTGAATACATGTCATTCCTTGTGTCAAAACCCATGAAATACAAAACGCCAAGAGTGAACACCAGGACTTCCCAGGCAGTACAACGGTTAAGACTTCACCTTCCAATGCAGGGGGTGTGGATTTGATCCCTGGTCAGGAAGCTAAGATCCCACATGCCTCCTGGCCAAAAAACCAAAACATAAAATAGAACAATATTGTAACAAATTCAATAAAGACTTTAAAAACGGTCCACATCAAAAATAACTTAAAAAAAAAAAAAGAGTGGACACAAACTGTAAACTATGGACTTTGAGTGATAATGATGTGTCAATGTAGGTTCATCAATCAAAGCAAATGTACTCTGGGTGCAGGATGTTGACAGTGAGGAGGCTGTGCATATGTGGAAACACAGGGTATATGGGAACTCTGTATGTTCCACTCAGTTAATAATACCAAACAATTAAGGAAAAAGTAGCATTAACTCCTCACAGACTTTTTTTTTTAAATAAAAAGGAAGAAACACTTTCCATCTCACTTTATGACACCAACAATACCAAAATCATACAAAGCCACTACAGGGGAAAAGAAAATTAGAAAACCATAATATTCTCCCAAAATTAGACATAAACATTCTTAACAAAACATTAGGAAATCTGACTTGGCAATATAAAAATAATTATAGTAATAATAACACATAATAATGGAGTTTATTCCAGCTATGCAAAGTAGGCTTCACAGTTAAAAATCAACGTAATTCTCCATATTAATGGAATAAAGAAGAAAATCATATGATAACCTCAACTGATACAGAAAACCACTCAACAGAATTCAACATCTCTTAGTGATGAAAACTCTCAGCAAAATAGGGAATGAAAGGGAATTTCCTCAACCTGATGAAGAACAACTATGAAAAAGCTGTAGCTTTCATCATACTTAATGGAGACAGACTGAACATTTTATCGCCAAGACCAGGAATAAGGCAAAGATGTACCGTCACTTCTATTAAACATCGTATTGGAGGTCCAAGATGATGCAATAAAGGTAGATAGATAGATAAAAGACATATATATTGGAAAGAAAGAAGTAAAACATCACAGATAAATTTTTTTTTTTGCGGTACACGGGCCTCTCACTGTTGTGGCCTCTCCCGTTGCGGAGCACAGGCTCTGTACATGCAGGCTCAGTGGCCATGGCTCACGGGCCTAGCCGCTCCGCAGGATGTGGGATCTTCCCAGACCAGGGCACGAACCTGCGTCCCCTGCATCGGCAAGCGGACTCTCAACCACTGCGCCACCACGGAAGCCCGCAGATAAATTTTTGTAAATGTAAACCAACTGAATTTTAGCAAGGTCACAGAATTTTAAATTAATATACAAAAATCGAAAGCTTTTTTTTTTTTTTTTGCGGTACGTGGGCCTCTCACTGTTGTGGCCTCTCCCGTCGCGGAGCACAGGCTCCGGATGCGCAGGCTCAGCCGTGGCTCACGGGCCTAGCTGCTCCACGGCATGTGGGATCTTCCCGGACCGGGGCACGAACCCATGTCCCCTGCATCAGCAGGCAGACTCTCAACCACTGCGCCACCAGGGAAACCCGAAAGCATTCTTAAATACTAGCAATTAGCAAAAAATTAAAGGAAAACAAAATTTGCAATATTTTCAAGAAAAATGAACTACTCTGGGATGAATTTAACAACATTTCTGCAAGACCTATACAAGAAAAACTACAAAACACTACTGAGAGAATTTAAAGATGATGCAAACAAATCAAAGATACCACATGACTGAAAAACTCGTATTTCTTACTGAGATAATTACCAACTTATTGGTCTAACACAGATTCAGGGTACTCCCAAACAGGTTTTTGTAGAAATTGACAAGTTGATTCTAAAACTTACAAGGGAAAGGGCCAACAATCACAAAGATGTCTTAAAGAAACATAAAAATCTAAAAGAGTGACACTGAAAGGATCTAGATGGTGGAGTAGAAGGACATGCTTTCACTCCCTCTTGTGAGAACACCACAATCACAACTAACTGCTGAACAATCATCGACAGGAAGACACTGGAACTCACGAAGAAAGATACCCCACATCCAAAGACAAGGAGAAGCCACGGTAAGACGGTAGGAGGGGCGCAATCACAATAAAATCAAAACCCATAACTGGTGGCTGTATGACTCACAAACTGGAGAACACTCAGACCACAGAACTCCACCCACTGGAGTGAAGGTCCTGAGCCTCACATCAGGCTGCCCAACCTGAGGGTCCGGCAACAGGAGGAGAAATTCCTAGAGTATCAGACTTTGAAGACTAGTGGGATTTGATTGCAGCACTTTGACAGGACTGGGGGAAACAGAGACTCCACTCTTGGAGGGCACACACAAAGTAGTGTGCGCACTGGGACCCAGGGGAAGGAGTGGTGACTCTATAGGAGACTGAACCACACCTACCTGCTGCTGTTGGAGGGTCTCCTGCAGAGTCAGGGGGTGGCTTTGGCTCACCATGAGGACAAGGACACTGGCAGCAGAAGTTCTGGGAAGTACTCCTTGGCGTGAGCCCTCCCAGAGTCCGCCATTAGCCCCACCAAAGAGCCTGGGTAGGCTCCAGTGTTGGGTCACTTCAGGCCAAACAACCAACAGGGAGGGAACCCAGCCCCACCCATCAGCAGACAAGCGGATAAAGTTTTACTGAGCTCTGCCCACCAGAGCAACACCCAGCTCTACCCACCACCAGTCCCTCCCATCAGGAAACTTGCACAAGCCTCTTAGATAGCCTCATCCACCAGAGGGCAGAGAGCAGAAGCAAGAACTACCATCCTGCAGCCTGTGGAACAAAAACCACATTCACAGAAAGACAAGATGAAAAGGCAGAGGGCTATGTACCAGATGAAGGAACAAAATAAAACGCCAGAAAAACAACTAAATGAAGTGGAGATAGGCAACCTACTAGAAAAAGTATTCAGAATAATGATAGTGAAGATGATCCAGGACCTCGGAAAAAGAATGGAGGCAAAGATCGAGAAGATGCAAGCAGTGTTTAACAAAGATCTACAAGAATTAAACAACAAACAAACAGAGATGAACAATACAATAATGAAATGAAAACTACACTAGAAGGAATCAATAGCAGAATAACTGAGGCAGAGAACAGATAAGAGACCTGGAAGACAGGTTGGTGGAATTCACTGTTGCGGAACAGAATAAATAAAAAAGAATGAAAAGAAATGAAGACAGCCTAAGAAACCTCTGGGACATTAAACCCAACAACATTCGCATTATAGGGGTCACAGAAGGAGAAGAGAGAGAAAGGACCCGAGAAAATATTTGAAGAGATTATAGTCGAAAACTTCCCTAACATGGGAAAGGAAATAGACACCCAAGTCCAGGAAGTGCAGAGTCCCATACAGGATAAACTCAAGGAGAAACACGACGAGACACATACAAATCAAATTGACAAAAATTAAAAAGAAAGAAAAATTATTGAAAGCAGCGAGGGAAAATCGACAAATAACATACAAGGGAACTCCCATAAGGTTAACAGCTGATTTCTCAGCAGAAAGTCTACAAGCCAGAAGGGAGTGGCATGATATACTTAAAGTGATGAAAGAGAAGAACCTACAACCAAGATTACTCTACCTGGCAAGGATCTCATTCAGATTCGATGGAGAAATCAAAAGCTTTACAGACAAGCAAAAGCTAAGAGAATTCAGCACCACCAAACCAACTCTACAACAAATGTTAAAGGAACTTGTCTAAGTGGCAAACACAAGAGAATAAAAGGACTTACGAAAACAAACCCAAAACAATAAAGAAAATGGTAATAGGAATATACATATTGGTAATTACCTTAAAAGTGAATGGATTCAATGCTCCAACCAAAAGACACAGGCTCAGTGAATGCATACAAAAACAAGACCCGGGCTTCCCTGGTGGCGCAGGGGTTGAGAGTCCGCCTGCCGATGCAGGGGACACGGGTTTGAGCCCCGGTCCAGGAAGATCCCACATGCCGCTGAGCCTGCGCGTCCAGAGCCTGTGCTCTGCAACGGGAGAGACCACAACAGTGGGAGGCCCGCGTACCGGGAAAAAAAGAAAAAAAAAAAAAAACAACAACAAGACCCATATATATGCTGTCTACAAGAGACCCACTTCAGACCTAGGGACACATACAGACTGAAAGTGAGGGGATGAAAAAAATATTCCACGCAAATGGAAATCGAAAGCAGGCTGGAGTAGCAATACTCATATCAGATAAAATAGACTTTAAAATAAAGAATGTTATAAGAGACAAGGAAGGACACTAAATAATGATCAGGGATCAATCCAAGAAGAAGATATAACAATTGTAAATATATATGCACCCAACATAGGAGCACCTCAATACATAAGGCAACTGCTAACAGCTATAAAAGAGGAAATCGACAGTAACACAATAATAGTGGGAGATTTTAACACCTCACTTACACCAATGGACAGATCATCCAAACAGAAAATTAATAAGGAAACATAGGCTTTCAATGACACAATAGACCAGATAAGATGTAATGGATATTTATAGGACATTCCATCCAAAAACAGCAGATTACACTTTTTTCTCAAGTGTGCACAGAATATTCTCCAGGACAGATCACATTTTGGGTCACAAATCAAGCCTCAGTAAATTTAAGAAAATTGAAATCATATCAAGCATCTTTTCTGACCACAATGCTATGAGACTAGAAATCAATTACAGGGAAAAAAACGTAAAAAACACAAACACATGGAGCCTAAACAATACGTTACTGAATAACCAAGAGATCACTGAAGAAATCAAAGAGGAAATCAAAAAATACCTAGAGACAAATGACAATGAAAACACGACAATCCAAAACCTATGGGATGCAGCAAAAGCAGTGCTAAGAGGGAAGTTTATAGCTATACAAGCCTACCTCAAGAAACAAGAAAAATCTCAAATAAACAATCTAACCTTACACCTAAAGCAACTAGAGAAAGAAGAACAAACAAAACCCAAAGTAAGCAGAAGGAAAGAAATCAAAGATCAGAGCAGAAATAAATGAAATAGAAATAAAGAAAACAATAGCAAAGATCAATAAAACTAAAAGCTGGTTCTTGGAGAAGATAAAACAAAATTCATAAACCATTAGCCAGACTCATCAAGAAAAAGAGGGAGAGAACTCAAATCAATAAATTTAGAAATGAAAGAGAAGAAGTTACAACAGACACCGCAGAAATACAAAGCACCCTAAGAGACTACTACAAGCAACTCTATGACAATAAAATGGACAACCTGGAAGAAATGGACAAATTCTTAGAAAGGTATAACCTCCCAAGACTGAACAGGAAGAAACAGACCAATGACAAATAATGAAATTGAAACTGTGATTAAAAATCTTCCAACAAACAAAAGTCCAGGACCAGATGGCTTCACAGGCGAATTCTATCAAACATTTACAGAAGAGCTAACACCCATCCTTCTCAAACTCTTCCAAAAAATTGCAGAGGAAGGAACACTCCCCAACTCATCTATGAGGCCAACATCACCCTGATACCAAAAGCAGAAAAAGATACGACAAAAAAAGAAAATTACAGACCAATATCACTGATGAATACAGATGCAAAAATCCTCAACAAAATACTAGCAAACAGAATCCAACAACACACTAAAAGGATCATACACCATGATCAAGTGGGACTTATCCCAGGGATGCAGGGATTCTTCAACATACGCAAATCAATCAATGTGATACATTGTATTAACAAACTGAAGAATTAAAAACCATATGATCATCTCAATAGATGCAGAAAAAGCTTTTGACAAAATTCAACCCCCATTTATTATAAAAACTCTCCAGAAAGTGGGCATAGAGGGAACCTACCTCAACATAATAAAGGCCATATGTGACAAACCCACAGCAAACATCATTCTCAATGGTGAAAAACTGAAAGCATTTTCTCTAAGATCAGGAACAGGAAAAGGATGTCCACTCTCACCACTATTATTCAACATAGTTTTGGCAGCCCTAGTCACAGCAATCAGAGAAGAAAAAGAAATTAAAGGAATACAAATTGGAAAAGAAGAAGGAAAACTGTCACTGTTTGCAGATGACATGATACTATACATAGAGAATCCTAAAGATGCCACCAGAAAACTACGAGAGCTAATCAATGAATTTGGTAAAGTTGCAGGATACAAAATAAGGCACAGGGCTTCCCTGGTGGCGCAGTGGTTGAGAGTCCACGTGCCGATGCAGGGGACACGGGTTCGTGCCCCCGTCCGGGAAGATCCCACATGCCGCGGAGCGGCTGGTCCCGTGAGCCATGGCCACTGAGCCTGCGCGTCCGGAGCATGTGCTCCACAATGGGAGAGGCCACAGCAGTGAGAGGCCCGCGTATCGCCAAAAAAAAGAAATGCACAGAAATCTCTTGCATTCCTATACACTAATGATGAAAAATCTGAAAGAGAAATTAAGGAAACACTCCCATTTACCATTGCAACAAAAAGAATAAAATACCTAGGAATAAACCTACCTAGGGAGACAAAAGACCTGTATGCAGAAAACTATAAGACCCTGTTGAAAGAAATTAAAGATGATACCAACAGATGGAGAGATACACCATGTTCTTGGATTGGAAGACTCAATATTGTGAAAATGACTATACTACCCAAAGCAATCTACAGATTAAATGCAATCCCTATCAAATTACCAATGGCATTATTTACACAATTAGAACAAAAAATCTTAAAATTTGTATGGAGACACAAAAGACCCCAAATAGCCAAAGCAGTCTTGAGGGAAAAAAACGGAGCTGGAGGAATCAGACTGCCTGACTTCAGACTATACTACAAAGCTACAGTAATCAAGACAATACGGTACTGGCACAAAAACAGAAACATAGATCAATGGAAAAGGATAGAAAGCCCAGAGATAAACCCACGCACCTGTGGTCAACTAATCTATGACAAAGGAGGCAAGGATATACAATGGAGAAAAGACAGTCTCTTCAATAAGTGGTGCTGGGAAAACTGGACAGCTACGTGTAAAAGAATGAAATTAGAACACTCCCTAACACCATACACAAAAATACACTCAAAATGAATTAGAGACCTAAATGTTAGACTGGACACTATAAAACTCTAAGAGGAGACCATAGGAAAACCACTCTTTGACATAAATGACAGCCAGATCTTTTTTGATCCACCTCCTAGAGTAACAGAAATAAAACCAAGAATAAACGGGACCTAATGAAACTTAAAAGCTTTTGCAAAGCAAAGGAAACTACAGACAAGACGAAAAGACAACCCTCAGAATGGGAGAAAATATTTGCAAATGAATCAACGGACAAAGGATTAATCTCCAAAATATATAAACGACTCATGCAGCTCAATATTAAAAAACAAACAACCCAATCAAAAAATGGGCAGAAGACCTAAATAGACATTTCTCCGAACAGGACATACAGATGGCCAAGAAGCACATGAAAAGCTGCTCAACATCACTAATTATTACAGAAATGCAAATCAAAACTACAATGAGGTCTCACCTCACACCAGTTAGAATGGACATCATCAGGAAATCTACAAACAACAAATGCTGGAGAGGGTGTGGAGAAAAGGGAACCCTCTTGCACTGTTGGTGGGAATGTCAATTGATACAGCCACTTTGGAGAACAGTATGGAGATTCCTTAAAAAACTAAAAATAGAATTACCGTATGACCCAGCAATGCTACTACTGGGCGTATACCCAGACAAAACCATAATTCAAAAAGACACATGCACCCTAGTGTTCACTGCAGCACTATTTACAATAGCCAAGTCATGGAAGCAACCTAAATGCCCATCGACAGACAAATGGATAAAGAAGATGTGGTGCATATATACAATGGAATATTACTCAGCCATAAAAAGGAATGAAATTGGGTCATTTGTATAGATGTGGATGAATCTAGAGACTGTCATACAGAGTGAAGTAAGTCAGAAAGAGAAAAACAAATATCATATATTAACGCATATACGTGGAACCTAGAAAAATGGTACAGATGAACCGGTTTGCAGGGCAAAAATTGAGACACAGATGTAGAGAACAAACGTATGGACACCAAGGGGGGAAAGCAGTGGTGGGTGGGAGTGGTGGTGTGATGAACTGGGAGACAGGGATTGACATGTATACACTGATGTGTATAAAATGGATGACTAATAATAAATAAAAGAGGGACACTACTAGATATTAAGTATTACAGACTTAGAGATTTATTATACCTAATTTCAAAACAGTATATGGCAGCAGCATAAGGGATAGCCATATAAATCAGCAGAACAGTGAGTCCAGGAATAGAATAATGCACATTAGGTTGATTGATTTTCAAGAAAGGTGCCGAGGTATTTCAGAACTTCCTTCAGCATTCCTTATAGTGAAGACCTGCAGGCAGAATATTCTCTAAGTTTTTACTTATCTAAAACATGCTTTATTTGGGGACTTCACTGGTGGTCCAGTGGTTAAGACTCTGCGCTTACCCTGCAGGGGGCACAGGTTCAATCCCTGGTCAGGGAACTAAGATCCCATATGCTATGTGGCACAGCCAAAAAAATAAATAAATAAAGTATGCTTTATTTGACCTTCATTCTCAAAAGATATTTTTGCTGAAGAGAGAATGAAGGTTTACAAGGGTTTGGTTTTTTTTTTCTCTCTCAATACTTTAAAGACATCATTCCTTTGGTTTCTGGCCTCTGCTGTTTATGAGAAAAATGACTGCTAATTCATACTGTTCTGTTCTATAAGTAATGTGTCATTTTACCCTAGATGCTTTCAATATTTTCTCTTAATCTTGGTTTTCAAACAGTTTGACTACAATCTCAAGCCTTCCTGTCATTTTCTTTGTATCTGCCCTGTTTTTTGTTGTACTCTGTAAATTTATGTCTTTCACCTCATTTAGTAAATTTTCATTGTCTCTTCATATTCTTATTATTGTTTTGCCCCTCTTTTGGCCTCTTCTTCTGGCACTCAAATTAGGTGTGTATTAGATATCTTGATATTGTTCCATGTGTCACTGAGGCTCTGTTCACTTTTTTTTAAATTGGAGTATAGTTGATTTACAATGTCATGTTAGTTTCAGGTGTACAGCACAGTGATTCAGATTAATATACATATATATATATGTGTATATATTTCTTTTTCAGATTCTCTTCCCTTATACAAAATACTGAGTATAGTTCCCATCTGTTCACTTTTGATTAGTCTTTTTTCTGTTGTCTTCACGTTGGATCTTTTGGTCTGTCTCCAAGTTCACTAACTCTCCTGTTACGTGAATCTGCTGTTAAGCCCATCTACTGATTTGGGGGGTGGGGGGTGCTGTTTTTTTCAACTCTAGAATTCCCCACCACTTTTTTTTTTAATAAATGTATTTATTTTTCTATCTTTGCCTGAGTTGGGTCTTTGTTGCTGAGCGCAGGCTTTCTCTAGTTGCCGTGAGCGGGGGCTACCCTTCGTTGTGGTGCGCAGGCTTCTCATTGCGGTGGCTTCTCTTGTTGCGGAGCATGGGCTCTAGGTGCACAGGCTTCAGTAGTTGTGGCTCGCCGGCTCTAGAGTGCAGGCTCAGTAGTTGTGGTGCATGGACTTAACTGCTCCACAGCATGTGGGATCTTCCTAGACCAGGGGTCAAACCCGTGTCCCCTACATTGGCAGGCAGGTTCTTAACCACTGCGCCACCAGGGAAGTCCCACACCACTTCTTAAAAATAGTTTCTACTTCTCTGGTGAGATTTCCTATTTCTTAATTTATTACAACAAATTTCCCTTTATATTATTGAGCATACTTATGATGTCTGCTTTAAAATCCTTATATTCTAGGGACTTCCCTGGCCATCCAGTGGTTAAGACTCCACGCTTCCACTGCAGGGGGCACAGGTTCAATCCCTGGGCAGGGAACTAAGATCCCACATGCCACACGGCCAAAAAACAAAAAAAGGCATAAAAAATCCTTATATTCTAATTCAGTGTCTCAATCGTGTTGAGGTCAGATTTCATTTATTGCCTTTTCTCTTGGACAAAATTCACATTTTCCTGTTTCTTTGTATGTCTAGATTTTTTTCACTATATCTTGGACATTCTGAATGATTTGTAGAGATTCTGAATTATTTTGTGGTTCTCTGAAGAATACTGATATTTCTACTGCAACAAGCAGTTAACTCAGCTGAAGTCAAACACCAAACTGTTTTTCCTTTCATGGGCAACAGTTGAAGTATCTGTTCAGATCTTTTGGATTTACCTGGACTGCCTGAAAACAGTCTCATGAATGCCCAGTTCAGGGGTCAGGTGATGATATGGGTGAGTTTATAAACAAAATTTAGAGCTCCCCTTTGTGATTCTGTCATTTCCTTACTCACTTTCCAGCTGCTGAGGTCACCCCAAATCCTGCTCTCGAAAATCCTATTTAAGTTTTAGCTTGGCCTGCATATTGGAGTAATAAATGTGATACACATAGGAAATTCATGCAGTGCCATTCCCCTTTTCCAAACAGATACTCCTCCAGTTTCTGCCTGCTTTTGGTTGTTCTGCATTTTATTCAAGTGGTTAAACTTCCATCTTTTTGACAGATTATAATTGTTACCACAGAAGGGTTGTTCAAAAAGGTGGTACTCCTTCCTTACCAGAATCAATGGTAATTCAGTTGGGAGAGGTAAAAATGGTACTAGAAGAATTGGATATCCATATGGAAAAAGTGAATCTTAACCCTCGCCTCACACAAAAATTAACACAAAATAGGGCTTCCCTGGTGGCGCAGTGGTTGAGAGTCCGCCTGCCGATGCAGGGGACGCGGGTTCGTGCCCCGGTCGGGGAAGATCCCACATGCCGCGGAGCGGCTGGGCCCGTGGGCCACGGCCGCTGAGCCTGCGTGTCCAGAGCCTGTGCTCCGCAACGGGAGAGGCCACAACAGTGAGAGGCCCGCGTACCGCAAAAAAAAAAAATTAACACAAAATAGATCACAGATCTAAATACCAAAAGCTGAAACTATAAATCCCAGAAAGAAAATCTTTGTGACCTTGAGGTAGACAAAGATTTCTTATGACACAAAATGCATCAATCATGAAATTATAAACGGATAAACTGAACTTCATCAAAATTAAAAACTTCTCCTCTAGAAAAGACATCATTAAACAATGAAAATGCAAGTCTCAGACTAGAAGATATTCTGAACATGTGTAATTGACCAAGTACTTTTATACAGAATATATAAGGGACTTTTATATCTCAATAAAAAGAAGACAAGCCAGTTCTTAAATTGGCAAAAGATTTGGAAAGACACATCCTGAACACTACCTGAATACCCAATGAACACATAAAAAAATGGTCAATGTCATTAGACACCAGTAAAGTACAAATTAAAACCAAAAAGAGATATAAATATCCACTAGAACAGTTAAAATTCAAATAATTAATAGTTCCAAGTGTTGACAAGGATATGGAGAATTGCAACTCTCATACATTCCTGAAGGGAACATAAAATCATATAAATACTTTGGAAAACAGTTTGACAGTTTCTTATAAAACTGAACAATTACTGTGTGATCCAGCAATTCCACTTCCTAGATACTTAACCCAAAGATTGCATACAAATGTTCACAGCAGCTTTATTTATAATGGCTTCAAACTGGAAACAATCCAAATGTCAATCAACATATGAATGGATAAACAAATTATAATATATAAATATAGATACAGAAACACCAGGGAATTCCTTGGTGGTCCAGTGGTTAGGACTCTGCGCTGCCACTGCAGGGGGCACAGGTTCCATCCCTGGGTGGGGAACTAATATCCCGCAAGCCATGTGGCGCAGCAAAAAAAAAAAAAAAAAAAAAATGAATTTCATTCCATAGAAATACCGTAATACTGATGCACACTAAAATAGGAGTTAATGTCAAAAACATAATACTAAGAAACCAGATACAAAACAGTACATACTGTATAATTTCATTTATATGACATTAGAGAAAGTCAAAACAAATCTATAAAGTCAAAAAGCACAATAGTGGTTGCCTAGGGTTGGAGGGGAAGGGATAGAAAATGACTGAAAATGGGACAAGAGAACTTACTGGGGTAAAGAGAGAGAATGGGGAAGAAGCTATATCTGAGAAGAACTGATCAAGAATTTTACAAAACTGGTAAAAATATATCAAGCCATGATTCAACCCTACAAAAGGATAAACAGTATGCATTATAAAAAATATATAAGCCTAGGCACACCGTAATAAAACTACTGAAAATCAAAAAGGGAAAGTCTTAAACGGAGTCAAAGAGGTAAGTTCCTTTTAAAGGTGTAGAAGTAAGTCTGATAGCTAACTTGTAAGGAAAAACAGTAGAGACCAGAAGACAATGGAATTACACCCTCAAAGGGATGGGAAAACCAAACTATCGATCCATAACTGACAAAACTACCCTTCATCAATGGAGGTGAAATGAAGACTTTTTTCAGATATATGAAAAATTGAGAATCTGTCCTCAACAAATCCATATTCAAATAAATACTGAAGGGCATTCTTCAGGCAGAAGGAAAATGATCCCACCAATGGAAGCTAGGAGAGGAAGGAATGAAAAGTCACAAAAAAAGGTAAATCTACAATAATGGTAACGTCTTAGGGGATTTTAAACATCTAGAAAATTAAAATATAAAATAATAGCAAAATATGAAAACATGAGTGTAAATGTAAGGCAATGATAGATTTGATAAATCAAGAATATAGAACAGAGGGGGGAAATGAAATTTTTTAAAAAATCAATCCAACAGAAAGCAAAAAAGAAAAAAAATGAGACAAATAAGATGGTAAATATCAAATCAACATATTTTTAATTGTTAATATGTTAGTAATTATATTAAATAAAGAAGGGCCAATTGCAGGGATCTGATTTCTAACCACTTGACTCTTCAGGACCCCAAGACCTCATCTCTTGAGGCTATATGCCTCTAAAACTCAAGCCTCGGGACTTGCCTGGTGGCACAGTGGTTAAGAATCCGCCTGCCAATGCAAGGGACACGGGTTCGATCCCTGGTCCAGAAAGATCCCACATGCCGCGAAGCAACTAAGTCCATTCGGCCCAACTACTGAGCCTGCACTCTAGAGCCCACGAGCCACGACTACTGAAGCCCGCGCCCCTAGAGCCCGTGCTCCGCAACAAGAGAAGCCACCGCTTGCCACAGCTAGAGAAAGCCCGTGCACAGCAACGAAGACCCAATACAGCCAAAAATAAATTAATTAAAAAAAAACAAAACTCAAGCCTCTTTATTACTGAGACCTGTATCTCCTTACTCTCAGTATAGCAGTTTGATCAGCCTGCAGGCTTACTGCTCTTTTCTTCCAGCACTTTGTTTCTGGACCCTGGGGACTTTACTTTTTTATATATATGTTTGTAGGAGAAGTTATTTTAGGTTATCTTTTCCTCCATTATGCAAAAACAAAAAATCTTACCTGCCCAGTGTTTTTCTTTTAATTTATGTCTCACCAAGCAAGCACAGTAGTCATTTGCATTTTAAAGTATTTTATTGCTAATTGCTGTAGGGAACTAGGCAGTGCCTAGCAAAAGTAATGAAGATGAAGAATGTATTAGGACAGCAGTGACAAATTACCATACAAACTGAGAGGTTTAAAACAACAGAAATTTATCCTCTCTCAGTTCTGGAGATTAGAAGTCTGAAATCAAGGTAGCAGCAGGGCCATGCTCCCTCTGAGGACTTGAGAGAAGGCTCCCTCTTTCCCTCTTCTTAGTTTCTAGTGGTTGCCGAAAATCCTTTGTGTTCTTTGGTTTGCAGCTGCGAAATTCCAATGTGTTTCCATCATCACATGGCCAGAATCTTCCCTCAGTGTGTGTGTTCTCTGTCTCTGTATTCAAATCTCCTTCTCCTTTCTCTTATAAAGATACCAGACACCGGATCAGGACCCACTCTAATCCAGTATGACCTCATCTTAACTTGGATAAAATCTTCAAAAACCTTATTTCCAAATAAAATCATATTCACAAATAACAAGGGTCAAAGACTTAAACATGTTTTGGGGCTGGGGAGACACAATTCAACCCACACCAGAGACTGTCTCTAAATTTAAGAAGCTGTACA
This sequence comes from Delphinapterus leucas, assembly GCF_059928025.1. Lineage (NCBI taxonomy): Eukaryota > Metazoa > Chordata > Mammalia > Artiodactyla > Monodontidae > Delphinapterus > Delphinapterus leucas. Next base: position 47,421,687 of record NC_143148.1, read on the forward strand.
GAGTTCTAATCATTTCTATCCATATTCTGCAGGTCTGGGTTTCTGGAAGTCCCTTGGGCCTCCTGTTTGCTTCATTTCTCTGTGAGTAGTGCTTTTTAAATGACCCTAGCACTCTGAACTTACAACTCCTATAAAGCCCTCTCTACAAAAATTTATCTTTCCAGGTAACAGGCTTGATGGTGTAGTTAGAATAAATTCCTATCCTCCTTCAGCGCAGGGATCAAATCTTTATAATTCCCTAAAACCAGAATGGGACTGATACCAATAAACTAGAAAGCATTCAAGTTACCCTCGTTTCAGCTGTGTTATCTGTTTTTCATGGGACCTCCTGATTAGGTGATTACCTTTTAACTGAGCTCCTCTGCCATGTAAGAAAGATCTCCTTATCGCTTTTCCTCACACCCCACATCCTTGTTTTCCTCCGAGACTACTTGATTGACTTCTGAGAGCAGAGCCACTTTACAAAATATGCATTAGTGAAATTGCGTTCAGGTCATCATGCTTTACATTTTTGCTTGGTGTAGTATTTCCAAAGGAAACCACAACTTCTTTAAAAGAAGTTATATGATTACGACTTCGTGAATGCAAATCAGTCTTCCCCCAACATCCTTTTCTCAATTGGTCATTATCTATCCTCAGTGGTACATTAGCTATTGTGCTTTTTTTTTTTTTTTTTAGAGTCATCAGGGCTTATTTTATTTCACTTTATTTTATTTTTTTGGCCGCGCATGCTGGATCTTCGTTCCCCGACCAGGGATTGAACCCGCGTCCCCTGCACTGGAAGCATGGAGTCTTAACCACTGGACTGCCAGGGAAGTCCCTGTGCTCTTTTGTAAGGAGAAAAATTTTACCTTATTTATTCCTTCCAGGTTCTACCTCCATTTTGTTGTGCCCTTTGTATTTTCTTATAAAAATTGTTTGAGGGGGCTTCCCTGGTGGTGCAGTGGTAGGGGGTCCGCCTGCCAATGCAGGGGGCGTGGGTTCGTGCCCCGGTCCGGGGGGATCCCACGTGCCGCGGGGGCGGCTGGGCCCGTGGGCCGTGGCCACTGGGCCTGCGCGTCCAGAGCCTGTGCTCCGCGGCGGGAGAGGCCACAGCGGTGAGAGGCCCGTGTACCGCAAAAATAAAATAAAATAAAATAAAATTATTTGAAATATTCTAAAAGTAAAAATCAAGTAAAACTAACTCCTATATACCTATCATACAGCTTAAGAAATAACACATTGCCAAATATAGCTTAAACACACTATAAATTCTTCCTTAATGACATTCTTCCTCTCTTCCCCTCCTCCACTACAAGTAAATGCCACTAGTTATCTCCACAACTAATTACTACCTGGAAACTAATGTTTATGATCCCCATGTTCAATTTTATACTTTTAATAAATTATATTGTGTTCTACAACATATTTTTAAACTTTAATTTGGTATTATACCTGTTAGAGATTACTCTGCAATCTTTTTTTTTGCTCAAACTATGACTGTGAGGTTCATCATACTGATACATATTTCACTTCATTATTTTAATACCTTCTTCACTTTTTCATTCTGAGAGTATGCAACCATTCCTATACTCATTCGTCTACTGATGGACATTAAGTTAGTTTCCATGTATTTGCAATTATAAACAATGCTATTTGAATAACCCATAAATGGATCACAACTAGTAGTTTTTTCCCTTTCTTTGAACAGCCTTATTAATTCACATACCAGAAAATTTGCCTTTTAAACTGCACAGTTCAGTAGTTTTTTTAGAATATTCACAACCTATGCAGCCATCACAAGTATCTAATTCCAAATATTTTCATCATGCCCCCCAAAACCCCATGTCTACTCCAAAAAAAAAAACCCCATACCCACTCCCCGTTCTCCCCTGTCCCACTGCCTGGCAACCACTAATTTACATTCTGTCTCTATGGATTGCCTATTCTGGATACTTTATGTAACCAGACTCATACAGTATGTGGCCTTTTGTGACTGGCTTCTTTCGCTAAGCATACGTCTTCAAGGTCCATCCATGTTGTAGCATGTACATTAATCTGATTGTAGTGATGATTTAATGGGTGTATCCATATGCCAAAACATATCAAACTATGATTTAATTATATGTAATTTGCTGTAGTTAATTATAACACAATAAAGCTGTCCAAAAAATAGGCAAAAGATTTTAATAATGCTCCACCAAAGGAGATATACATATAGAAAATAAATACATGAAAGATGCTCTACATCATTGGTCCTCAGAGAAATGCAATTAAAACTACAATGAGGGAATTCCCTTGTGGTCCAGTGGTTAAGAATTCGCCTTCCAATGCAGGGGATGTGGGTTCGATCCCTGGTTGAGGAACTAAGATCCCACATGCCAGGGGGCAACTAAGCCTGTGTGCCGCAGCTAGAGAAGCCCTTGTGCCATGACAGAGACCCAGCAGAGCCAAAATTTTTTTTAAAAAAATTTTTTAAACTACAATGAAACATCAATATACACTGATAGAATGGAAGAGTTAAATTTAAACTACTAACATCATCAACAGCTGATGTGAATGTAGAGTAACTAGAACTGTCATGTGCTGCGGATAGGAAAACAAATGGAATAGCCACTTTGGAAAAAAGTTTGGCAGTATTTTAGAATGTTAAACATACACTTATCATATGACCCAGTAGTTTCATTCCTAGGTAGTCACCCAGCAAAAATAAAGATCTACGACCTGTAGGCAAATGGTTAGAGCAGCTATATTGCTAATAGCCAAAGCCTGGAAACAACCCAAATGTCCATTAACTGGCTAATGGATAAACAGATTATGGTACATATGTATAATGGAGTACTACTCACACATAAGAAGGAATAAACTGCTGATACATGCAACAACGTGGATGAATCTTAAATTCATTATGCTAAGTTAAAGAAGACACATAAAAGGCATACAGAATTCTATTAACATGATGTTCTCAAAATGCAAACCTATAGTGGCAGATATCAGATCAGCAATTGCTAGAGGATAGGTATGGGGTCTGAGAATTGATAAAGGAGCATGACAGAACTTTATAAACTTACAGAAATACTCTATATCTTGATTATGGTGGTAGTTTACAACTGTTTACATTTATCAAAGCTCTAAAAACTATATTCTTAATAAAAGTGAATTTTACCATTTATAAATTAAGCATCAATAAAACCGACTTTTTTAAAAAAGCAGCAGCCAGGAAAAAAAATAAAAAGACATTACATACAGGAGAACAAAGATAAGAATGACTCCAAATATCTAACTAAAAACCTCCTCTCTCCCTGGATCAATAGATTTTGACTTACTGGGAGCTGGAAGGGAAGGTGAGGGCTTGGTTTGGTGGTCTTGGAGCCATGCAGTTTCCAAAACAGAAAAGTCTCCAAGATCCAGATCTTCAGACCCTTTGAGCCACCGACCCCGCTGATAGTTCTGGACCCTTTGTCAGAGAAGTGCACATGTATACGAAGTTTTGTACTCAAGTTCCTCTCTCCTCCACTTCCCTACCCTCCAGTTCATCCCTGGATCTCTGCTCCCTGGGCTGAGGGTTTAGACTCATTAAAGGCAGTCCATTCACTCACATCAATTCTGTGACCCACAGTCGTCACAGCATCTTAGCTCTGGAAGGTTCTCAGAAATCAACTTGGTTTACCCTTTCATCTTAAGGAGAAGCTTATGTTCTAGACGAAAAAAATTGCCTGAGGTCACATAGGGAATTAGTATTTTTTTGGCACAAAACGTGGTTCCTTTAAGATTAATTTTGCAGGTACATTCTCGCACATTTTCTTTTGGGTGCACACAAATGCCCTCATGGGCTTCTCCCATGTGTTCTGTTTCTTTGTCTGTCTTTTCCTACTCATCTCCTACATTTCCCTGTCCAAAACTGATTGTCATTTTGGGTCCAGTTCTCAGGCCCCTCCTTCTATGGTCACATGCCGCTACTCCCACTGTTCTCAAAACACTTAACCTTAAGCCCCAAGTGAGGTTGAGGTCAGAGCTGACTCTAAAGAGGAGTGGAGTAGTGGGGATTGATGCTTTGAAAGATGTGGAAGAAGAGACAAGATTCCAAACATCTAGGCAAGGAACTGGATGTGACAGAGGTAAGGACGGAAAGGGCCAAGTCGGCCATAATACAAGACATGAGTCACACCTATATATTAACTAAAAACATTTTCAAGTTAAAAAAACACTAACAGGGATTCTCTGGTGGCGCAGTGGTTGACAGTCCAACTGCCGATGCAGGGGACACGGGTTCGTGTCCTGCTCGGGGAAGATTCCACATGCCGTGGAGCGGCTGGGCCCGTGAGCCATGGCCACTGAGCCTGCGTGTCTGGAGCCTGTGCTCCGCCACAGGAGAGGCCACAACAGTGAGAGGCCCGCGTACCGCAAAAACAAATTAATTAATTAATTTAAAAAAATAGATTAAAAACAAATAGTATGAAGGATCCAAGGGCCAAGAATAAATAAGGCAAAGAACAACTTGGTATAGGGAGTAAGGGAAGCAGTTAACCTATTGGATATTGTCTTATTTTAGCACTAAAGTACTTAAAACACTGCTATATGTGCAGAGCTAGACACATGCGATAGACTAGAAAAGGTCAAAAACAAAACACATATATATTGAAGCTATATGGGAACATGACATTATCCAATCGGTGAGGAAAGGATGTCATATTTCAGGGGTTGGCAAAGTTTTTCTGTTAAGGGCCAGACAGTAATATATTAAGCTTTGAAGCCCATATAGTAAGTCTCTGTCACAACTACTCAACTCTGATGGTGTAGCACAAAAACAGCCAGACAACAAGTAAACAAATGGATGTGCCTGTGTTCCAACAGAATTTTATTTACAAAAACAGATGGTGAGCCAGATTTGGCCCATGAGCCAAGGTTTTCTCAACAGCAACGGAACAATGAAAGAGTTCTAGTAAAAGCTATTTATCACATCATACACAAACTAAGTTTCAGGTGAACTAAAGTTCTACTGTGAAAAAAATAATGCTTGACAATATAAATTATATTCAGGACACGTTATTTTTTCACAATAAAAATTATTTTAGGGCTTCCCTGGTGGCGCAGTGGTTGAGGGTCCGCCTGCCCATGCAGGGAACGCGGGTTCGTGCCCCGGTCCAGAAGGATCCCACGTGCCGCGGAGCGGCTGGGCCCGTGGGCCAAGGCCGCTGGGCCTGTGTGTCCAGAGCCTGTGCTCCACAGCGGGAGAGGCCACAGCGGTGAGAGGCCCGCATACCGCAAAAAAAAAAAAAAAAAAAAATTTTAATATAAAACATCCAAAAAATTAAGCCACATAAATTATTTTAACTCCCTGTTGATCAAGAGTTTTATATGTATAACTGATTCACTTTGCTGTACACCTGAAACTAAATCAACTATACTCCAATAAAAAATTTGTAAAAATTGAATATCAAATTGAACTCTGAAAAAGAAAAAAGAATTTTCCTACTTTTTAAGTTAACTCAAAAAGATATAAAATCTTACCAATTTTCTTCCTGTATGCCTGTGTGCCCATACCCTCATCTGTGAATGACCTTCCTATAACTTTAGAAAGCATTTCAGTGTCTTCTCTAAAATTCTTAACTCAGTGCTCATTTTGAAGCTATGCTACTAATGTATCTGAGTAGGATCCCATGGGGCCTTCCCAGCACAGATTCTCCCCTCCCCCATGTCCTCCACCTGCCTCTAGTTTGTAGAAAAGCTTCAGCCTCCTAGGCCTTCCCCAAGTCCCAAAGAACAAAATTTAATCAGAAGTGAGAAAAAACAGAAACAAAGGAAAACAAGCAAGCAAGACAAAATAATAATAGT